>NW_024359167.1:102438-1459948 GCF_014805655.1 Passer montanus
CAACACAAGAGAAAACAAAACATTCTAAAACACCACCAAAACATTCCGAAAACCCGCCAAAACATCATCAAAACAAAACACAAAAACACACAAAAAAAAAAAAAAAAAACACAAAAAAAACCCCGAACCCCCCAGGTTCTCCAAGCCATTGAGCAACCTTCCTTGCTTTTGCACTCTTTTGTTCCTGGGAAAAAAAAAAAAAAAAAAAGCCAGACAAAAATATCAGCTGCATCCTCTCCATATTAAACAGCTACTTCAGACAAGGACTGCCTTATTTTTTCCAATACTTAGCAGTTCAGAAGTGGATTGTGTTGAGAGATAAAAAGAATCAACCATTTCATTTAGTGAATGACAAAATCCTAGTTAAAACCTGTTTGCAGTTGGAAATATGAGTACTTGTCCCTGTATCACACAAGGCCATGCACTGCCTTGATCATGGACCAAGAGCAACAGTTCTCTCCAGGGATTCAGCTGAAAAAGTCCCAAATATCACCTAATTTTAAATACCTTTAAACTTGCTAAATGCTGAATTCTTTAAAATCAGTTTCGTCCGATTTCCCACCAGCAAGACATGTGTCTAATATTGTTATTGCTTCTAAACTAGGCATGATACAAGTAGGACTGATTCCTTTTGTGACTGCAGTTTTCTGATCTGGTGTTTTGTCACACCAGTTCTGTGATTAAATACATTAGTTCTGAGCAGGAACTCCAACTGAGAGATCATCAAACACTGAAAGTGCTCAGGGTCCAAGAGGATGTATATGCAAACAGGATTTTCCACGACTTTGGCATTTTTTCTATTCATAAGTCCCTCCATAATATAACATGACAAATATTAGTTACACTGCATTCTTTGTCCCTTCCAGCAGCCAACCTTTTCCCTTTATTGTTTTGCAGAGCAGTGCCTACATTGAGTGACAGTGCTGCAGCCAAAGCTTGCCGCATTATGAGCCAGATTTGAAGTTAAGGGGAATTCTATGGCTATAAGAGCATATTTTATTTTGAGCTTTGGTTTTGTTGGTGCCTTTTCTTTTTTCTTTTTAACTTAAGATGGCATCATCACAAGAACGAGATATCCTGGAAGATTGTTTCAAAAGAATGAGGGTTACAGGTTACCCATGGAAACTACTTGAGATATTTCCTAGAGATCTTATCACTGTCATAGCAAAATTTCAATGTGTGAGGCAGATAAATATGGATGGCAACTGAGCTGCAAATTGACCTTGTAGGCTTGGGATGGATTTAGTCACTGCTGCCAAAAAAATTTTCAGGTACATCAGAGATTTGTGCCCAGGGGTCCTCTTCTTACCCAACTAACTTGTAATCACAACTGTCAGCTTCAGAACATTTATATGACCCTGTGGAGTGTAATGTGACTCAACCATCTGAATGTGAAATTCGTTAGACAACTGCAGCATGCTCAGTGGGAGCAGACTGTGAGACAACAGTGATGGATAAAAGAAGATGCGAGAACAGGTTAAAGGGTTCCTGCAGTGGTTTTGCAGTTTGGGAATAGGTGTGCACATTTAAGTGCCAATGTGCCTCCTCACACACCTCCAAGGAGACCATTTGGGTGCTGTGAAGATTTCAGCAGTAACAGAACCTGACACCTATCTCTTCCTGTATCAGGGTATAACAATGATTGGCCTGCACTTTAATAAGTCTTGCCATTCCTTGTTTATCAAGGACATCATGCTTTGAAAGAACAACTTGCTTGATTATAATCTGGCAGTGAGAAGTGTGAGCTGCTCTCCTAACAGCACTTTACCCATTACCCACAGCACTTCTCAGCCCATGCCAATCATTCCTGTGTGAATCATTCTAATTGTATAAAGGGGTTTGGACACTACTAACTTGTATCTGGTACAAGCAGGATTGATTTATTAGCCCTCTTCCACTTATGCTTGTTTTAACCTCTGGTAGTCCAAAAGCAATCTATTGATCTAGTTAAGGGCTCTATGTAAAACTGAACCCTTAGGCAATGAGACTCCTTGGCAGGCTTTCACTGAGTTATCAGTTACACTTTTGTTGTTTAGGTCTAATTTTACTTCCTCTGTCCATTTTCCCCCATAATTTCTTCTTGCTGAGGTGGGCACTTACAGATAAAGGCAGTGCTGCAATTGAGAGAATCAATATTTCCATTGCAGGGTACTTACAGTGCTTCATTCTCTTTGCATCCTGTGCCCTTCATATGTCAGGGATAGGGATCAATTATGAAGATCTGTCAGGTTTGTTATTACATGAGAACACTTATTCTGTTAGGAGGATAAAGCAAAGTCAGTAAGCCAAGAACATTTTAACTACAGTTTCCCAGCCTACAGTTACAGCCTGTTAGAAAGACAAGAATATTTCCTTTATTCTAAACTCACAGAACAGAGGGACAATTCTTTTCAGCCTGACCACTGAAGAAATGTAATTGAGAATATCACAACACAGAGCTTGCAAATACCTGGAATTTTTTTTTTTCTAATGGTGTTTCTGCCTAAAGGCTTTCCCCCAAAAGCCTCTCCTACATCATAAAAAGGGTCAACTAGAACAGCACTTATGAGATCCCTTTTTGTACTGGACCAAGAGCATCACTTCATTTTCCATGGCTGGCAGAGTTCAGGCTTTCAGGGAATTACCAGTAGGGCATGCAGCTGGGCTCTTCTCTTGCTCTCTAAGACAGTGTCAACTCAAATTTGCCAAAACTAGCAGATGTCCAAGCACACTAAGAGATAGAAAGAAAAGCAGCGAGGGTGAGCAGAACCTGGCTCCATATCTCTAAGAGCTTGTTATTAGTGTGATTAGCTGTAATACTGTAATTGAATAGGCTGGACACATTAAATTGCAAACACATTCAGCTGCTGACTAACAAAATTCTTGTTCCCCATGTATACACCTGATCCAGGCAAGGGCAAGGTCAAAGACAGGCTTTGTTCCTTAAGGTTTTATGGTTTTGCTTTTCTTCACAAGATAAAAGGCAAAGACAAGAGCAGAATTGCAGAATTTTTTATAGTGATTTTCAACTAATGCTTTGAAGGTGAATTCTGAATATTTAAACTTTTCCTCACAGTGGGAATTCTGACATTTGTAGCCACTGCCAAGGAAGGATCTTTTACTATTAAAGTGGTCGAAAATGAAAGTGAACATACTGCAGAGTCTGGGAGAGATGCCAGAACTGCACGTCTCTGCATAGCTAAGAACAGGTACAGTGCAACTTCTGCATGGTGAAGATGCTATCTACCCTCAGCAAACATCTCAGCCTAATTTGGAAGGGACCACATTGAGGGGAAAATGGTTTTCTATTCTGTATTTCCATTCAGCAGTGATTTAAGGAGCTAATTAGTGCCAACATTTGAGGTCCAGATCCTAAATAAGCTTGAGTGCCTATTAGCTATTGCATCTCCTGCCAGCTGCAAGCCGTGTCCCTCAGAGGATGTGAACCCTGCTGTGAGAGGAGCAGCCCTACACGTGGAGCCTGCCCTTGCTGTCCAGTGAGAGGAAACCCAGCATCAGTTCTCACTTGTGCTCAGCCCTTACAGGCAGCCAGAATAGACATGACTCTGAGAACATGAAGAGGAATTTGACTCCAGGTACCAAACCCAGAAAGGTTTAAGTTATTTCAAAGCCCTGTATTGGATATCACTTAACATTTTAAGTCCTGAAGCAAATAGTTTCCATTGAAATGCATTAAGTGCTAAGGATCTGCTTGGAGTTGTATGTAATACCACCACCACCCTTACATTAGCTCCTGAGCTAAAGAATTGCACTTAAAATAGGCTTTTCTCTGTCATTCTGCTTTATGGGAGTCAAGGCACAAAATATCATCTCAGACCACAAAGACCCAATGCTTCTTCTAGCTCAGCATGCTCTTGGCTAGACCTACACACTGGTCTCTGCTATTTCTAGGACCAAATTTTCTTCTCAGTACAAATTCAAGCTCCACATAATGCAGCAGAGATTTTCCAGACATAACAGTCAGAATGCATTTAAAGTTGAGCTTCTCTTGTTTCTTGTTATTCTCCCATATGCCTCATGCACAGCTTTCTTTTCAGATGTGAACAGTCTTTAAATATGTATTTGGATATATGAAACCAGAGTTTGCATCCTGCTCAGCCTATGACCCTGTGACACTTGTGGTGCTGTGCCTGTGTTGAGCCTGCTGCCCAGTTACACAAGGACAAGCTTCGGGGAAACAATTTAGGAGGAAAGAAATGCAATTCTAAATCTTTTATGCTTATCTACATTTGTAATTCCAGTCATGATTCCTATCTGTTTGTAAATTCCAAAGCAAAATACCTCTGAACTTGCTAAGTCAGTGTGGATATGCTCATCTTTTCTTTGCTACATAAAATTAGACACATACCAGGCAACAGTGGACTGATTAAGAGTCTCTCCAGCAAAATAAAAGAAGATAGGTCTTGTTATCAACTTGGCTGCTGACTCTTGACAGAGGCAGGAGTGTAAGGTGCATTGAGATGCTTATGACATTCCTACCCTCTATTATGAGAACTTTCAGCAGCGGTTTTACGCTGAAAAGTGACTCTGAATAAATAGCATTGTGAAGTTCCAAATTTATTTTCTCTCAAAGTCTTGCAGAATAAATTTGCCCACTTTACAGGAAAAGATGCATTTTCTCTTGCTGACATCCTTGCAAACTCTGAAAGTCACAGCTGTGTTCGCCTTTCATTGCTGCTTTCCTGAAGTGCTGTCTTAGTTAAAACTCTATTGTTTATGTAACAGAGAAAAAATTTCAATACCTTCAGAAAGAAGTCCCATAAAAGGCCTTCAATATAAAGAACAACCAATGCATATCCTAAAATTAATATAAAGCTATATCCGTATTTAAGGGGTGCAAGGGGGGGATAAAAATTACTGTGGGATTTGAATTCTCTGAATCGTAAAGATTCATCATAAAAACCTAGTTATGAGGATCATTAAAAAATGAGCTTCAGAGCATGAAATGTTACAGACATTTGCAATCTTTTACAAAAAGTAGTGTCTCCTTCAAGATCAGATTTTAAATCATCCTCTCTAAGTTGTCTGAATGCCAACTTCTCATGGCAGATCAAGTAGATGTGAAGAAATACTGGCAAATGATGTTTCAAAAGTGTGATGTAACACACCAGCACTGGCATGTCGTGGTGTTCTCTTCTCACAAGGGGATTAGGGTGACACTTTGATAGACCTTTTGCTTTTAAAAATGCAGACAAATACCTAATGACAGTTTTGAAAAAGTTTATTTAATCTCACTCTTGTCAAAGTCCTTTAAAACCCAGAAGCATCTCAGATGTTTTGAAAATTCCAGGAGTTACTGAGCATGGCAAATGCCCAAATGACTTTAAAAGTCTAATCATCAGTGCCTGTAAATGGCTGGCAAAAGAACATGCAGAACAGACCCCTTACAGATTTAAAGCAATAGATAAATAGATCACATAATGTAATGGGATGTTTTGCACTGCTCTGACTCTGCTCCTTTTATTAGGATAGATCACATTATATGATCAAAGCTGACTGCAGGATACAGCTGTGAAATCAGGATGAGACAAAAATCAGGCCTAACATAAATATGCAAAAGCCATAGTCACATTTCTTGTTTGTAAACTTGCTGGGATGTCATGATCCACCTTTTGTTGGGCATTTTAAGGTTTTGAATAAGGAATGAGAAGTTATTTGTTGACTTTTACTAGCATGTTGCCAGCAAAATCTTTGCCAGAGGTGCACATGAACTTCTACTTGGGAGTAGGATGAGAGGACCTGTGAGAGAACAGACTGGATGTTGTACTTTCCATGGATCACTTCAGGACTCTTGATTTGAGTTCTCTGGATTTTTTCTTCCAAACTGCCGAAATGGCAGTGCAATGAATGTGGAAAGTGCGTTTACCTGCTGAAATGGGTTTTAGACTTCCAGGAAGTTCACAGAATTGTTCTGAACAGCTAATGTGAGATTGGAGAGGATTAAAAAAATCTATTCATTTATCCTTTTGTAACAGGTGACATTCCAATTTGTTCATTGGAATGTTGTTTTGAACTTACACTGCCATATATTTTATTTTTATTGGTCCATTTTTAAACCAAACATTTTAAACTCCCTGAGAAACTTTCAGCCACAGGAGAACAGGGATTAGATCAAAATGTCCATATGGCATCAGGGGCATCCTTGTTGGAATATAAATAGAGAGGTGGAGAGCAAAGATCCCTTTGCTCTCTCCCACTCCATTTGTATGGAAATGAATATTCCAAGCACTGGTTCTCAGTAAAGCCCTTGGATAAATCAAGGGATTGCAAAATGCCTCTTGTCATGGATGTATGGCCACTTATTCTCAGGGTCAGCTCTGGCCCTCTCTCCGTGGGACATGCATTTCTTGTTCCATTTTACAGAGCAATCTTCTCCATGGATGCTGAAGTAACACTAGAGGGCAGTAAAGTATGAGATATTCAGGATTTCTGAGCCTCAGATTATCTGACAAGGGTGGTCTCCGTTTCTTAATTCATCATTTGCTTCATGTGTTTGCTTTAATTAAAGAAGGGCTTGTGCTGGGGTAGGAAAAGAAGAAGAAAAAACTTCACAGAAACCCAAAAATGTTACTTGCTTTCACAGTATTGTGGCTTTCTTAATAGAAAGAGAGGAACATTTTGGGAAGGAAATCTGCATACAGGGGAGAGGTGTCTCTTCCAAACAAAATATTAAAGGACATTTTAAAATCCCTAAATTTGTTTTGAATTTTGCTGAATCCCTGACAGCAAAAAAAAAAAATCTCTTGAAAGGGACAGAAGAGGGAAAAGGCAAAACAGAAAAAAAAAACAAACAAAAAAAACCAAACAAAAAAAAACCAACAACCAAAAAAAAACCCCAAAACCCAACAAAAAAAGGAAAGAAAGAAAGATAGGGGGCATTAAAAAAAAAAAAAAACAAAACCAACCCAAAACACCACAAAAAAGGGAAAGAAAGAAAGAAAGATAGGTGGCATTAAAAAAAAAAAAAAAAACAAAAACACATCTTTCTATTAGAGGTATCTTACCTGCACAACAAAAAGATTTTACTTTCCCTTACTGTGGAGTCTGCCCATAATTTTTTTTCTTTCGAGCCAGTTGATCTGTAAACTGACACTTTGGCAAGGGAGGGAGGAAGGGTTTGGTTTCCAGTCTGATCTGTCACACCTTCAGTGTCTTGGGTCACACGCTATTTTAACAACTGCTCTTCCTCAGATTGCTGTGAGAAAAGGATATTGTCTAAAGCTTGGACACTGCATGGTGCTGGAAAACAATCCAAAAATCTTTGCATCTTGCTGCTTTCAAGTCTCAGTAAATCCAAAAAGGCAAAACAGAAAAAAAAAACAAACAAAAAAAACCAAACAAAAAAAAACCAACAACCAAAAAAAAACCCCAAAACACCACAAAAAAAGGAAAGAAAGGAAGATAGGTGGTATTAAAAAAAACCCAAACAAACAAACAAAAAAAAACCAACAAAAAAACCCCAAAACCTCTTTCTATTAGCGGTATCTTACCTGCACAACAAAAAGATTGTACTTTCCCTTACTGTGGAGTCTGCCCATAATTTTTTTTCTTTCGAGCCAGTTGATCTGTAAACTGACACTTTGGCAAGGGAGGGAGGAAGGGTTTGGTTTCCAGTCTGATCTGTCACACCTTCAGTGTCTTGGGTCACACGCTATTTTAACAACTGCTCTTCCTCAGATTGCTGTGAGAAAAGGATATTGTCTAAAGCTTGGACACTGCATGGTGCTGGAAAACAATCCAAAAATCTTTGCATCTTGCTGCTTTCAAGTCTCAGTAAATCCAAGGAACCTGGATGGCTTTTTGTCTTGAGTGTACTCTCTGGTGATTAACATCTTCAGGGTGCACTCAGACATCAAGAGAAGGTTTTGCTTCAAAAAAAAAGCTTTCTTTTAGGAATGCCAAGTGCAAAATTAATGATTCAGGACTGAGTCTGGAAGAAAGAGATGTAAGTGTGAAGTGAACTTTTAATGGTCTGTAAGAGGGAGTGACTGCTTAGAAGAGTTTTTATAGCTCTGCACTTCCTGCTACTTGGGTAATAATAACAGCAGTAACAGTAATACAGCCTGCCTCTGATAGCTCACTTCCCATCAGCAGAACACAAGTAATTATGTTCATTTCTTATCTTAAAGCAAGTGTTACTGAAGAGAGGAATGAGATAATGTGGTGTTTGCTGCTATCTGTGTTTTTAAACAAAGTATCAGGATTTCTTCTGCTGTACTGAGACAGGGAAGGACCAAATGTCAGAAAAAGTTGTCCTTGAGCACCCACATTTTAGACAGATCACCTCTTTAAAGGCGAGGTGGGGGTCATGTCATGGCCACAGAGGATGTTTGGCTCCTTTGAGTACAGAAAGTGTGTTTGTGACATTTAAAAGCCTCACTATTTCTGCTTTCAACTCTGCAGCACTGGAGTGGTGAGACCACCTTGCTACAGCATGGTGTTGATGGCTGATGATATCTATCAGTTCAAGCCAGGCACTTTAAAAACAGAAGGTGATATTCTTTTTAAGAAAAGGAATTAAAAAGAAGTCTTAAAATGCTCATCAGCCCGAACGGCTTCATTTTTTCCCCTCCTACAGCCAAGAGGAAATTATCATGCCACAGCAAATTAATTCAGGTCATGATAGTGCCATGGTAAAGCTAGAGGCCAATTCATGGAGATTGCTCAGAACAGCCTCTCTGTTTCCATGTGGCATTTAATGAGCCTTTTGGTTGAAAAATTTGTTATGCTGCACTTCGATTCCAGCACAAGATGAATATGGCTCCTGTGATTTTGAGCCTCTCCAAGATAATTACTGTGATTCCACTGTTTCTCCTTGATATACCTGTGTTCTCCCTGTGCTCACTGGCAGGGTATGAAAGGGAACACTGAGGATATTCACACAGGTCAGGCATCCCTGAAGATATCTTGCCTCTCATACCTGTGCTCTTTCTGCTAATCCAAACGTAAAGATGAATAGTAACAATTCATTTCAGCCATGTATTATTAATTTTAAGCAGTCTAGTTTTTCTATCAGTCACTTTCTATTACCCACGTGTAATGACCCTTGCCCACATAAATCAGCCAGGAAGATTTAATTCGCTTACTGATGAACCCAGTTCTGTTCATTTCCAGCCTCTTCCTGCACAACTCAGAACAGAAAACTGAAGTTTTTTTCTTTGACTTCTTGAAGAAGTAGTGCACAACTAAACCCATCAGTAAAACTTGGAAAGTTGCCCTTCAGTGCCTAAATGCTGACTACTAACTGCAGGAATTTTAAGTGTTTTCCTTGATTGTATTTAGCCCTGCTCTGTAAGATTATCCTTGATTTTTGCACTGTCCATTTTTGTTGAATGAGGTGATAATTAAACACATGCAGTCTATAGAACAGAAAGTGTTATTCAAAACTAACCAGCAAAGGTCATGGAGTAAATACATTGACAACTTGCTAAGAAAGGAGATTACCCAAAGTCTTGACTTGGTGTTATTTCAAATCCCAAGACACAAGAGAGTTTTTATTCCCTCTCAATTCCTTTGTTGTTTGGGGATTTCTGTGTATTGCTCAGCTTAAATTTCTCTCAAAGCCATCCAATCAACTCTGTTGACTGCTTGGTAAAATTCCCTTCTACACTTGGGTCGGTGTGTACTGAAGAAGAAGGTTATCTGCACTATTAAACCTTTGACTCCTTGTCTTTTGAAGAGATCATTTTGCATTTTGCTATGGCAGAGCTGTAATTAGATCTGTTAATTAAGGACAGAATGAACTTTTTAAAAACTCTAAACCCCTCTGCATTTTTGATAAGTTTGTTTAGGTTGTTACTGACCTTCGTACAGGGTTTGCCACTGCTTATTAATTGTTAAATTTTAATTAGGCATGCTGATGAATGTGCTAGCCTTTGCAATAAATAAAAGGTAGCTTCATTTATAATCGGATATTTACCAGTCTACACAGAAATTATCTGCTTTCCTAGAACACAGTTAATTTAACATATTTTGATAACAGTAATTGGTGGTCTATAAAAACCAAATGCAAACAGATAAATATAATGACTCCCTGGTTCAAAGATTGCATTAGCAGTCCTAACAAGCTGAACTAGGACACAGGGTCTTAAAAGCATTCCACAGGCACTTGACTTCGACAGCTGGTCAGATATTCATGGTCTTTTTATTGAAATTCCTTGAAAACATGCTTTCTGGGGAATAGTCAACACTTCTTATAGAAAAAGCAGGTCAGACTGGGGAGATAGAGAAGTAGGAGGATGAAGAAGGGGATCATCTTTCATGCCTAAGGGAAGAGAAATTTTGCAGCACTAGTGAACAACTCCTTTTTCCTGTGCCAGTCATAAGTGTGTGGTGAATCCCAGTGCCTGTGCCCCCCCCAGGGCTCCACAGACCAACCCATCAAGGCTGTAAAACTAAATATCAGGAAATTAAATAATAGTCCTTTATATTGGCCAAAATAATCCTTTTAGATTGACCATAACTGAAAGAAATATCAGTTATTTATCATGTTAGATTGGTCTGTAGAATTGGTAACTGCACCTTTTACGATTGGTCCACTTTCACCTCTTGCCTCTGTGGAAGATATCCCAGGATCTTGTCCTGAGGAATGATATATTTAATTAACCATGTCCATTGCTATGAAACAGAGTTAACCATCAGCAGTTTTGAGTGTGTAAATTTATCCCTGATTTCAGTGCCATAACTGAACAGCAGACTGAAAATGCTGGAGACAGTGACTCAAGTCCTGGCTCACATAGTCACCCTTAATTCCCACACAGTCCCTGCCAAGCTTCAGAGATCAATGGCCAAATGCTTTGCTCTGATCAGGACCCACCACCTCCATAAAGAAATACTGCTGCTTTTTGAAGAACGTAAACTCAGTTTTGAGAGCTGAAGGAATGGGGCTCCATTCATTTACTTTCCATCCAGTGCTGATTTTCCAGTAGTTTTACTAGTTTGCCTTCAAGAAAGAGCACATATGATTCATTTTTGCTGGGAGCTTTAGCACCTATCTCTTCTCAAGGGTTGAATAATTAGATAATTACCACGTTGCCTGTATTATTAGTGCTGAAATGCTGCCTCCATTTCGTTAGGGATGCTCAAGCAGGTTCAGCAGGCTGATGGAGTGCACTGCTCAGAGCTGTGTGAGCAGTGCCAGGGGTTGCCTGTCCCCTGACCAGCTCAAGGCGTGTGGTCACTGCTATCTGGTTTGATGCCAGTTCTTCAAGCACTGAGTGCTGCTTTCAAGATTCCCACTGCAAGGAGCAAGGCTGGTGATTGACTTGCCAGGGTGATTTCGGGCACTGATGAAAGCAGGACTTTTCAAAGGCTGGTGCTTTGGGAGCATTCTGCCAGACTGAGGGAATATTTTGCTAGTGGCACACCTAACTGGGCTTAGAGTGAGAATGCAGAAACAGGTAAATTAATTTTCTAGGTCCTAATAAGTATGTCTTCCCAGAAAACAAGTTTCAGCAGAATTCTGACGTGGGACTCAGTGATATGTGTTTGAATATCTCCTGACACTGAAAAAGCCAGTTTTCAGAGAGTGTTTGAGCAACCTGTCTGCTGTTAGCCCTGGTTTATCCACAGATGTTCCTGCAGCCCTACTGAGAATTGACTCTTTTCTTTTGAAATCAGGTATGACTGCATGCCTGGCTTCACTTTTCCCTGCAATGGAAAAGCAAGGGAAACAGCTGAAAGCTTTCCCCCTTAGGGACATAAAAATGACATTACATCCTCAGCACAGGGTGGGATGCTTCACCTGCTCCTTCCAGACACAGCCTGACACATTTTACCTGTGCTGTTGATGTAAATGAAGACCAACACTCTGGAAATACAGTTGTTACTGCAATAGAAAATGGGCCATGAAATAGGGGCTGCAGATCAGTCTGTTTAATAATGATCTCCTCAGAGCTGTATTAACGAGCTGGAAGCGAGGAGAGCAGAATTTCTTCCCCTTGAACTTAGACTAGCAGCAGGACATGAAGGAGCTGTAATAGAATGTTATTTTACAAGAAGTAAATAATGTAATAGAGTCTATAAGGATGTCAGCAGGAGAGTTAGAACTGTCATAGCATAATCCTGACTTGAGCAGCAATGTGTGAAAAAGTAGCCTGCAGCAGTTTTTCCAGTACTTCAATAATTTCTGCTTTCTCACTGATCTTTGTTTACTCTACTTACCTTGTCAAAAAAATGTTTTACCTTATGTTAAAATGTTAGCTAAAAGAGGAAAATGTATTCCCAGAAATCCCAACTTTTCAAGGATACACATTTTATTTTCTCTTCTGCTGTTGTTGTTGTTGTGGAAAAGATGGAAGAATTGTATTCCCTTCACTTAAAAAATATGAAGAGTAGTAAAACCATAAATAAAAAGAAGCTGCCTGTGTCTTTGTTGCTTCTTGTTCCTTCAGACTAATGAATAATTCACAAAATTGGCAGTATTAGACTTCATATCCTTGTGATATGATGGCAGATTTTCCAATGAGGCCTCAAATGTAAGCTCAGGAGGGTCATGAAACTACACAGTTATCATTATTGGAATGCAGCAACATCTTCCAAGGTACTGCAGCACCTTTATATCATCAGTGAAGCAAGGCAGAGTGGACAAGTTTGCAACTAAAGAAAATGCTAAATTGAAGCTACAAAAAAGAGGAGGGGGCAAAGCCTCTGTTTTGTCATTTCTCTTTTCATATGGCACCTATTTAAGTTTTCTTAAACCATTATTACAGCAATGCTGTAAAGACAAGGGGGACAAACAAAACCCAGATTTTCAGGATGGTTTTGCTTGTGCCTTGACACTATGCAGAGAATTCAGAGTATGTACCCCCAGAAGAATGCTCTCACAAGCCTTCCCTGGAACAAATCCCATCTGGCTTTCCACAGGATCCAGGCTCTTCTACCTCCCTTTAAAAATTGTTGCTTCTGTTGTTACTTTGCTACTGGTGCTCTTGCAGGCCCCAAGCTCCTCTGCAATTCTCTCAACCCATCCCAGCCACAGCCTTGGGAATACTTCGCTGTGTTTTAAATTCAAATTGTATTGGCTTCTCTAAGTTTGAGACAGACCTTTAACATCAGTCTGGTGTAATGTATTTGTATGGTATATTTGTCTTGGCTTTAAGGAAATACATTAAAAACCTTTCACTGAGGATATGAGATGTTGCATTGTCCTTGAGATTGTGTTTGGACCTTCAAAGCCATTTAATCTCAATTAAAGCAGAGCGTACAAGATAAGGTGCTCTGAAGATGCATTAAAGCGAGTTCCAGTGCCAAGCCTGTGTGCACTCTGACACATCCTAAAAGCACTGCTTGGAAGGTAGGTTCAGAACTCTCCCTGTGCCCCATTATCCATGGATCATTAGCATAACTCAGAGCTCTTCCATGCACCGTGCCAGGGGGTGCTAACAAGTGCTGCTAATGTATGAAGGCTTGACATGATAGATTGTAATGCCTCTGGCTCTGTCATGTCACAGGCAGTTTATGCATTAAATAAAACACACCAGGGGATTACACAGTTAAGAGATTGGAAGTGCACCACGGAGCCTTTTAATTCAAAATCTCCATTTGTGATCTGTGCTGGAGCTGCGAAGTGCAGCCTGGAGTTTGACCTCAGATGGGTGGCCAGGGATTGGTTTGAACTGAGTTTGGGGTTCTCAGAGCAGTCCATCCAGCACGGGACAGCAGCCTTCCTCTCCTTCCTAGCAGGATGCTGCAGGGGAGCAGAACCAGGCTGCCCCACAGCTGAGCGAGCACGAGACATTTCAGGGTGACAGGAGCAAGTTTCTGCTGCCATTGATTTTGCTGCACTAATTCAGAGGATAAACAGAGGACTCAATTCTCCAGAGTTATCAATCTGGCACCTTTCAAGCACATTTAGATTGGCACGGGCTTTTGTTTTCTGTTTTCTCTTTTTTTTTCCCTTTCCCAATTACATGTTAAGTGTAGCAGTGTTAACAGATGTCACTAGAATATAATCTCCAAGGATTCCAAGAGCAAATAACACTAGGAAAAAATTGATTCACAAAGAAATGTTTAGCTATCATGATCATTGAGAATAAACCACATTATTTTCTTAAATGCCTAGTTCAAGTACTGTTTTTAGAGTTATTTTGACAGAAGATTTTGTAAAAGGTGCCAGCAAACAGTGTGGAATGACAATCACACAGGAATAAGATGGTGCCACAGTCAGAATTCACCAGTAACAAAGATGAAAGTCATTGCTTCATGGTTCTTGCAGGAATCTAACCTCCACGCCTACAATGTGGTTCATATAGCGGAGTCCTACTGTGCCAGAAAATACATTTATATTTGTAACATGCTAAAAATACTGTGAGTACCATGATATCCTGCTTCTTTTTCCTACTTGCTTTTTGGGCTTAGAAAACAAATTTTTTTTATTCCTGTCCTTAATTTTTAACTGTTTTTTTTTTTTTTTTAAAGCAACTCACCAGATAAGTCTGTTGTTAATAAATTTATGGCTGATAATTTTTTTTTAAAACAATGTGTGGGAATCTGATGAAGTGACGAATACACCAGAATGCCTATTTAGATTCCTAGAAAATAATGATCACAGAACCCCTACAGCTTCCAAAGAAGTGAAACCTCTGAAAGCAGAGCTGTTTCAACACCTCTGCCCACATGTGGACATGCACATTAAAGCTGATGCCCACAAAGTTTATAACCTGTCATGGTAACTGATTGGTAGTTCAGCTCCTTTTTTGAGTTCATTGCCATTGCCCCTTTATTTTAGACTATTGGACAATAGCAATTTTTAATATGTCTGTTTTGTACAGGGCAAAGCAGGCCACAAACAGCTGAGCACACTGATGTAAAAGTACTCAACACACAGGATGTCTTTGTGGCTCATGCACAAGGACTTTAAGCTTGTTTACTGCTACCCAGATCTATTGCCACAAGTAAGACCAGCAGAAACAGAAGAATAATGAGTGAAAATTGATTTCTCTGTAAGATGGGAACCCTGACCCTTATCAGACCCCCTGTTGTTCATCCTCCACTGGAGCCCAGTGCCTGGAGCTGTATCAATGCCTCAAGCTCAGACAAGAGCCTTCAGTGTGTCCTGAGCTGGCTGGTGTGAAGGAGGGCTTGCAGAGAGAAACCAGCTTGTCTGGCCCCTCAGGGAATAGAGAAAGCTGATCTGTATCTGTCTGCGGCTGAGCAGAGCTTCTTTTCCCACTTTTTTCCCCCCCGCTCCAACTTTGCCCCTGGGCTCTGGGATAAAATCTGCGCCTCTTGCCCATTCTGAGTGGGGTGTCAGGCAGTTCATACCCCCCGGGGAAAGCCCATTAACAGCTTCCCACTGGCCTGAAGGGCCCGAAGTCTCCAAAACCACACCAGGCTGCCCACACCCATAGCAGAACAGCTCCAGCCCTGTGTGAACAGCTCCTACATGGTGCCACTGAAAAGCAGTTTCAGCAAAGCACATCAAACTTGTGCACTTTTACCCTGACACGGGTGCATTCTCCTCACTGCCCATTGCTTAAAATGTGAACAGAATCTGGGTTTTATCTTCTTAGTGACCTGGTTCAGGCTCATATTTCCAGTATTTCTGGAACTATTTCAGTGATGAACTGTAGATGGAGTTATTAACCCACCAGAAGCATCTGACAGAGGAAAAGGAAAAGGCCCTCAATGCATTCTTCAAAAAAATTCCAATCTCTGTGATTGTTTGTTCATTTACTAAAAATGGTATATTTAAAAGCATGGAAAGGCAGAAGGCTGAAGTTATTGAAGCATGTGACAGATATGACAGTTGGCTTGGAAATGCCACAGGACTTCTCCATATACCATTATTCACGTCCGAACACTTCTTAACAAATTATACACCTGCAGAAAAAAAGAACAAAGTACATAAATGCAACAGGAAAAGGAAAGATCTCAGGATCAAAAAAATACAACCAACCTAGTGCTCAACAAACCACATTCTTAGAAAGACAAATAGCCAATTTTACATGAATGCATTTCATTTTAGGAGTAGCAGTAGCTCCTCACTGTTCTGCAGTTGTCAGTTCACATCACAGCTCACTTTCTCTCATATTTCAACCTTGTTTTCAGCTGATCTTCAAAGGTTTTAGAAGTTGGGCAATAGTCAGCCCCCTATTCAGTAGCATCAGGATTGGGCTAATGCAAAAGCAGGTTCACTTTCCAAGACATGCCAACTGCCTGCTGAAAATATCTGGATGACATTCCCTTTGTAATAGAAGAGCTCTCAATTGTGACAATACTGGCACATTTCTTTCTAAGGAAGCAGAACACCCAGTCTGCAGTGGGTTAAGAAAATCCCCTGGAACTGCATCATAAGCAAATTTTATTCCTATTCAGTGATTTATTTAAATGCAGTTATCTCTGAAGGATAAGAAACAAATCCTCAGGGTATTCACAGAAGCTGGGAGTTAGGGCACAAGGGGATTTTTCACCTTCAGATCGAATTAACTGACTTTATTGTAAAATGAGGGTGGTCAACTGGGATGGTCAACCAAGCATTTGTCCAAGACTACAGAACACAACTAGCAGAGGAACTCTGTGACCTGAAGGGGTTTTGAGTAATCTGAAAGCTCAGCTGTGGGAGCAAGTGAATTAACAGTGACTACTGGGGCTGAAAACTAACAGCCAGTCCTAGAGAGGATCCTGGAGAGCTGTTTGATTTAAAGACACTCCTCACCTCTCTCTCTGTCGGTTCTCCGAGGGGTTTGGTATGCATTTTCTTATCACCCTGGGCAATACAGAGATATCAAGACAAGGTTTGTAAAGTTAGAAAAGCTGGTGTACTCTCTTCCAGGCAGCTCTTCTCAGAACTGCGTGCAGAGGCAAATGTGGGAGTGTCTTCTCACCCCCAGAGATCCACACTGGAACCTCTGTCAGGCCATTCATTTACACCAGGGCATTGCAGGGGGTGGACTAATTCTGAAAAGTGCCAACACAGACATTCAGTACTGTCAGTCTGAACAAGGTGGTCCTGGTAGCCTCCATGCAAGACCATAACATGTTAAATATTCAAGTTTTCTTTTGCCACAAGACAAACCTCAGACAGAAAATTGTTCACATTTGCAGGGAGTATAAAGATTATGCCTTTTAGCCAGCTTAAAAGTATGTAAAGTTACCATTTAAAAATAAAATGCCTTGATAAATGTTTGTTATAATCCCTATGACACTGCAATCATTTGAACTGGAAAACCTCCACACCTAGCAAGGCAGTAATTTGATGGTTTGCTGAAAGAAACAAGACCTAATAATGTATTCATGTTAAGATCCCACATTAAATGGAAGAATCATCCCTGAAAGGATGGATGTCTGATTCTCTGTCACCCTGATTCTCTGTTACCCTGGGGCTCCTTCAGGGCTCTCAGATGAAACAGCCTCAGACCATCAGTGCTCTTTATGCGGGAGAGCAGAAACGGGAGTTTGGGCTGATAATTGAATAACACAGAATGTAGGGCTGGTTTTTGCTGTACTCTACTGGAGCCAGCGTGGGGACAGGTGGTGAGAGCGGGCTCCCAGGCTGTGTTTGTGGCTGTGCAGACTGCCACACTGCTGCCAGGGCACCACTAGATGTCTGTCTCTGCCTGTGCTTGCCCTGGCACCGCGCGCTCCGGGAGGGCCTGGCCACCAACTCGCCTTTTGGACCCCAGCTTCTGTCTGTGCTTGGACAGTTTACCTCACATAACCTGAGTGCTGGTAGAGAGCACCCACTCACTGAGTTAACTGTTTAGCAGACCAATTAACTGCAGCTATTCCCCTCCATAAGTGCAGGAATGAGATCGTTCTCTTCCCCTCCACAATATGACACGATTGCAATGAAAAGTTAGAGCAGACTGGGTATAGCCATGTATCCAGTGTGACACAAGAATTATTGTGGGGAGTGGGACTTCCGCTGTTGTCTCCAACTGCATCAGGATTTGCAGAATTCCCCTTTCCCACAACAGAGATGTCCATTTTGCTGTGTCATTTTAACAGGCTCGTGTACAGCTCCACTCACTAATGCAGAGTTTACCTCTCAGGCTCTGTGTGTGTTGACTAATCTCTCTCACATTTTGCACTTCTTCCCAGCTGACTCAGCTGGTTGCTTTGTTAAGGACGTTTCCCACTCCTCACACATTAAGTAAAGCTGACTTGCCTGCCCAGTTTGCCCTCCCCAAGCAGTGCCAGGGCTGAGCTCCTGAGGAAACGCTTCCAACAGACACACTCAGGGCAGCATCTGCTCAGCGAGGCACAGAAACTCCACACCGAGGGATTCAGAGTCTTTGGCTGACTCCTGCCAGCCAACCTGCACAGACACCCACCTCAGGAGCACTGCCATCTCTAGATTAACCTGTGGCAAGCAAGGCAGATACAGCTTCCAGCCATTTGTGCCACTTCTCTGCAGGAATGAGGATGGCGGGCTCAGATGTTGAGGTTTGCATGTGGACAGGGTAACAAAGGGCTCTCTCCTCAGCTCTGTCTCCCCCTTCTTCTCCACTACTGACCAGTCCTAGGAAAGAATTGGAGAATTTTTTAGAATAAGATGCCAAAACACTTTAAATTTGTCTTCAGATCCTTTGTCATACAATTCGGCTGTACTAAATGGATCAGTGAGCACATTCCTTGTATATGTTAAAGTCCCTCAAAGAGTCATGCAGTCATCTAGCTTATTTTCCCTCCTAGTAAATAATAAATTCTTTCTTTTGAGTGTGTATCTGCAATTACCTCCATTTCCATCGAGAAACAGAGTTAGAGTGGGTCTCAATGGTTTGCTAAAGGACCACTCACAAGATTTCTGGCAGACCAGAGAGAACGCCAGGAACAGAAAAGACAATTAAAGAGCCAGATACTCAGTGTTTTGTCAAGCTGGCAGCAGGTTCTCAGACAAAATAAAAGTACTGTTCCGCAGAATCTTCAATTACACATTGGAGTTCAGTATCATCTAGTATTTTGGAGAATAAAAGTGTAAATGGGTTTGAGGAAGGAATTAGAAAAGTTGATCCCCATGATGACACATCTGTTTACCTGTTTAACTAACAAACTTTTTTTTTGTGCTGGACTGAGTACAAAAGTCCTCTTGCAGCAGAAACAAGTCCAAGGGATGGAATGAGGGGAAAAGGTTCCCTGTTCCATGCCTATTCCTTAAACATGACCCCCATCTTCCACCCTGCTCTTTCTGGAGATGGGATGTTTCACTCCAGAGGATTTGTGTTGAGGTCACCACTCCAGCCAGAGGAGAGAGCAAAGCTCTGTTTCATGAGGGAGATCTAGCAAGCAAGTGGAGCCATCATTCTACAATGCAAACAGGATTTGCAGGGAAGGAAGAGCTATTTCTGTGATTTTCCTCCAAGGTTCAGAGACTTGGTTCCTATAAAAGTATCATGTCTTAGTTCAGGATGGCTGGTTCAGGACACGCCATGGAACAAGCCAACAATAATGGCAGGGTTTGCATCATGGTCAGAAGAATAAGCTGGTTAAGTCAATCCAAGTGCTTTTCCCCTTTCACAGACAGGAAATTAGGCCTTTCTGCCCTGATGCAAACCCCTACTGCACACCAGGCTGCCAGGTGTGGAAATCAATACGAATCAGAGAAGAATCAATAAGAATAAGAGAAGACAAAGTTTCAAAAGGAGCCTTTCCACCTTTTGTGACCCAAGCGTGGTACAGTGGTTGTAAGGGTAATTTTGAAACTAAGGGCACTGCAATGCTGATTTTGCTTTGCAAAGCAAATGCCAGCTCTCCAAGTGCAGTGGCAGCTGATGGCAGCTCAGGGCTATATCCATTTTTATTCCATGAGTGTACCAGGAGCTAGTAGTGCTGGGAGGTGGCTGTGGAAAATGAGGGCATCTAAACAATTACTTGTTTACATAAATATTCTAAATATGCCTTTAGTAAAGCACTGGGGTTATAGAACTAATTACTCTGCTCATCTCTTACTGACTTCCATGGCTCTACCTATTCACTTTTAGGGTAGATATCTCATTTTTGGTATGGATTTCTATATGTACTGAGTTTTATTGTTTCCAATGCTACAAATACTAAGCAAGTACATTATTAGCAAATGCAGTAAAAAAAATTTAAATCAAATTGAAATAAAACCAAACACAGTCTATTTACATGCTTATTTAATTATACACTTCAGTGCATGGCTAGTTATATACACTGCCTTGCATTAGAGAAGACTGTACTCAACTCACTCAACTCCCTTTCTTAGCTCAGGAACTTCTCAGCAGCAATTCCAGTGGAGATCTCACACACCTAGCCTTTGCCTTTCAAAGGAAGATGGACTCCCTGAAAAAAAAATCCTTATCTTAGTTTTCCTCTCATTTTCATACTGCTCAGTGATGCTTCTTACATAGTCTTTATATTTTTTATTTTTTTTCCAACATTAATTTTTTTAAAGCTGGCAAAATTCTAGCAAATAGAAATATCCAGAGAGAATGCCTTTCCAGTTTAGTCCAAAACTGTTGGTGTGGGGCTTTTTTCTCAAAATGAGAAAATCCTCCCTTATCAATTGAAACATTTTGTTCATTTCACATCACTAATTTTTCATGTTTTAATTTTCAGGATTTTTTTTCCTCATAAGCTTCTATGTTATGTTTAAGTAAATTTATCCATACACAGGATGCTTTTGCTATTGTTTGCCATCCTAGAGGCTGAACTGATCCCGGGCTTGCTAAAAAAAGATATGAAGAATATCTGTGATAGCCCACTTCTGATAGAGAATTGAATCCATTTTGGAGCAGCATTGTGAGAGCCCCACCACAGCCCCTCTGCTCCTGGAGAAATGGACAGACCAGCCTTGTCAGCAGCCTCTCCTCTGCTGCTGTTAACTGTGTGTAACTTGGCTTTAAATAGGCTGTAGTTTGGCTCTGGATATTTTCATTTAGGCCCTTAGCATTAGGCTCCCTGACACACTGTTAGCATTACCAAACCTTTCAGATACATCAAGGAAACAAAACTGAAAAGGCGGTGAGATAAATCTATGCTCCCAAACAGATGCTGCACAATCACATGCAGCTCAAGATGCCAGTTCCTAACATCTTATTTCAGCGAGTCTTACAGATAAGAAATTTAACACAATCTCACCAAACACAAGCTGAATCAGCCTGTAGCATTCATGGATTCTAAAGTAAGCAAGAAGATCTGTGACTATCCAGTTGGATTTGCATTGCACAGGCCAAAGAATTTCATCCAATAAATCCTACTATCAAATGAATTATTGCTTCCTTCCATGTAAGCAATCCTTAGATCCAGTAAGTTGTGGCTGAATTATAGCACATCTTGCAGGAGGGCATCCAGCTTCCTTCCATCCTGTAATGCTTACAATGCTAGGCACAGAGCCCAACAAGCCATCTCCTTCCCCATTTCCTAGTGCTGGAACTTAATCCAGCTTTGCTGTGAAGGTAAACTTATGTTGTGAGTATTACTTCCATATACCACGTGCCAGAATTATACCTTTACTCAGGGAAATAAATGTTTCTTCAGAAATGATGCCTGGGATAGTGGGAGGAAATCAGTCAACAAGAGGATTACAATCTACAGAAGTTCTTCCTCTTTGGATCTTATCCCAGTTTCTTTTGCAAACTTGGAGAAATTTGGAAAGTAAAGCAGAAAATGGAAGGAGAAGTGAAAACAAAATAATACAGGGCAAGAACGTGAAAATATCTCAGGTTTATCTTGTGCCTCTCACTGGAAATTTTGGAAAATAAAACCCTGGAGCTTAGGAGTGTGTGGTGGGTTAAAGTACACAATCACTGGCTTACGGTCCCCAGCAGGATGAGGGAGAGAGTCAGAAGAGAGAAAGTGAGAAAACCCGTGGGTTGAGATAAAGACAGTTTAATAGTAAAGCAAAGGCTGTGCACACAAGCACAGCAAAACAAGGAATTTATTCTCTGCTTCCCACGGGCAGGCAGGTGCTCAGCCATCCCAGGAGAGCAGGGCCACATCCCATGGAATGGTGACTGGGGAAGACAAACACTTCCACTGCAAAGAGCAGAACTCAGTGTAAGCCTCTGACTCATCTTTGGGAGCCTCTTTGTGTCTGCCAACAAACAGCAGCATGTAAAGAGCAGTAAATTCCTTACCTGGTGCTGGATTTGGGGGGTAAATTTGGACATTAATCATAGCTATGTCTGGATGAATGCAGACTGAAAATGGTCCTATTTATTCTACCGACAGATATTTGAAATCCATTTGCAGCTTATTTTATGTATCTATTACATAATTGCAACAAGGAATATGTTTAATAAGCAGAATCCCAACAACTCCAGGGTGGAGATATTTTCGTTGTTGTAGGTGTTTGCCATTGGTGACATAAGCAAATACAAGATGTCCCAGCTGCAGCCCATTCTCCTGCCTGATTCAAGATTTTAATGTGAAAATGGCTATTTTTAGGCTGGAGCTCATTTGAGGTTGTTCTGTGTCCCCAGCATGTAGCTGATTGCTGATAACCTATTTGGGGGAGTGGGGGTGAACCAGTGCAATCTGCAAACATTACGAATCAGAATTGACTGAAAAGCAGAGCCAAAGCTGCAGAGACCATTCTGAGATTCAAGTCCAATCTCTGGTACTCTGCCTTCTCTTGAAGATCCACTCTTTAGTTATAAGTGACACTTCTTTCACATTTTAAATAGCTGGCAGAAAATAAAAAGGAAAAGACCCTAAAATGCTTTTGCCAGACTAGTCAATGCATTTAAGATTAAGCTGAACATTTCTATACATCAGTGACCTTTAAAATCTGTTAGGAAGGTGAGATGTTAGGATTTAGTCTCAGCCAGGTGATTGATGTTTTTTTTCAACTGCAAAGCAAAGCTATAGCCTGTAGTCTAAAGCCTATTTATAATCCTCTTTAACAGCACTTGGTATAAAGATACAACTCATTTCTTTGTGAAAATAGCCTGGCTCTGCAATAGTGTGATATATTGAAAGAAAACAAAGTAAGAACCTGGAGCTTGCCTCCAAGATATATATTAAAAGTGTCAATAATTGCCCTGCATTTGAAGGAATTTTGTTAATATGAAAACCTGATGGCATTCCCACAAAGGAAGCATCAATAGGGGTGTTCATTCATCCACTTACCCTCTGAAACAGATTGGCAACTGCAATAAACAACAACAGAAGCAGCTTTGTGGGTGGGGCGTTTGTTTCTCAGGATGCTCCCAAGGATGTCACTTTATCCCACTTGCAGGAAGGGCAGTCTGAGGGATGATGCCCATGGACAGGAATGTTTAACACAGCCCTTCACTCCTCAGCCCGTCTGCTCTGCTGCCCTGCTCCTCCTGGGCTCCACGAAAGGGGCACTGAGCTGGAAATGGACCTGCCCTTCCATGAGCTTTCACCACACAGCTTTCTCATCCTGTCCTTACAGAGGACATGGGAAGAGGGAGAGAAGTTCTCTTGCCTTCACTGCAGTAAAGAAAAGGCTCAAATTCACCCTCTTTGAACCTGAATGTCAAGCGGAAGGCAGGACCTTGTTCTTTACAACGACCCCGTTGTTTGCTTTGCCCACCTCATTATCTGACCCTGCATTGCACCTCCCACAGTAAACCACCAATAAACCCACTTCATACCATCACCAAACATTTGCCTTCCTTCTGGAAGACCATGCCGAGGTTTCTTTTATCCCCTCCTTCATTGTGATGTTTGTAAATAGTGCATCGGAAAAGGCCTCAAAAATGGAAAGCAAAATCTATTTGTTTTACTTAAAGGGATATACCTTAAAGCCTGTCCTAATGCACTTCCAGAGCATGTCTGCTCTGGGGTTGACGTATTAAGCACATATTATGCACTCAGGTTTCAACGCTGCCATCACTGAATTGCTTGGTTGCAGTTGAGCTGCAGTAAAAATTCACGAGGAAACACATCCCTGGTGCCTCGGGGCAACTTCTGTTTGAATTTTCCAGGGAAGGAGGAGGTGGGAGCACGGCCTGATTTGTTGCATGCTGATCCCTGTGCAGGCAGTGCCTGCTGGCTGCTCAGTGCCCATCTTGGCACTCAGCCAGGAGCATCCTGTTATCCTAGGGATACCCCCTATATACCTTTTCCCTTATATCTACCTGTTGCATATTCATAGGCCCTTATGCATAGTAAACTTTTCCCCCAAACTAGTTTACATGTTCCAAGATCTGTTTAGCCTGGCTCCTCCTTGGGTCTGCCTTTTTAGTGCATGCAGATGCCTTGGTTGTGGTTTTAGTCCTTTTTTATCATCACCTGCAGTTTTTGGGCCTTGCTGCACTGTGCCTTCAGAGGGCAAGTGCTGATCCTGGCAGATGTGTCCAGGTGTGCTCATCCTGTGTGCATTGGGTGTTATCCCATGCCAGCAGGCATTTTAACACAAGCACACTGATATCAGCTATTTCACTACTATGTCTAAGCTTAATTAACAGAAGAAATCAAAAGTATATCTTTATAATAAAGTAAGTTTAATATTACACATATAAAATCCATTTTAATATTTGTGAAAAGTCAGTATTATAACATGTATCTATAACACACTCACCTTGGTCTTTACCCAGGCAACAGCTCCTTGCAGTCTGCAGCTACCAGTCCCCATCACTGTTTGCAAGCCTTTTCCATATTTAGTAACTAGGGGAGTTAATTCCAAGATTTTGCTCAGGGGAGTTCCAACGTGAAAGGGTAGCTGCTGAATTTAACACCTTCCTTTTGCAAGGAAACAGCATATTTGTACAATAGCAAAGTGCTCCCTGCCATCATAGGCAAGGAGCTTTCTACACTGTGCATGTCCCAAGAACCAGGTGTAAATGAGCTAGACAAATTTAAAACCACATCAAGCTTGAGGCTCTGAAATGGAACCTCAGTTGCTCTGTCTGAATACCATTGGGACTTAACTGCAGTGCAGACCCTCGGAAAAGCCCCATCAAATATGTGCTTGGAAAGGGTCAAAAGACAAACTTAATGGCAATGTGATCAAAGTTAAGGTTTCTGTGGGCAGGGGGAAGGAAATGTTAACCAATCTGTCAAAGGAAATACTGAGTCATGTTGGAAAACATACCAGTTTGAAAATTTTTGTATAACTTTAGTCAAGGTATTTTGTTTGCCTTTGCCCTGGGAAAAAGAATTTTAAGTTTCTTTCCAGATCATAGTTCCACCAGGCGGGGTCTGATGAACTCAACAGATCAACAGACTGTGAGTAGCCCAAAAGATAAAGGGCCACCAGTGGCCATCAATGGAGCATCAGTGGCCATCTACAAACATCTACCCCAGACTCTGCTGCTGTCAAGGTTGGAGACATCTGCTCAGGAAAGGACTGATAAGAAAATCAAAGAATGAAGATCAATTAACAATGGAGGTAAGGAGATTCAGATCCAATGGGAAACTGAATACTGGCAGTTGCTCAGCTCTGGACCAATGAACTTTAAAACAGTACATCTCTATGGGTGGGAAAGGACTGATAAGAAAATCAGAGAATGAAGATCTAATTAACAATGGAGGTAAGGAGACTCAGATCCAATGGGAAACTGAATACTGGCAGTTGCTCAGCTCTGGACCAATGAACTTTAAAACAGTACATCTCTATGGGTTTTGACTGTACAAAGTTTGGGAGAACATCCTGCAGAAACTTGTGCCATGGAATGATTCTCTCTGCACACCCGGTTATGTGTGGATGAGATGGTTTCTGTGGTACATCCTGGCCAGAAGAACATCCTGGCTGGAGAATAAAAAAGTTTTTCACAGAAAGAGTGATAAATTTCTGGAATGGCTGCCCAGGGAAGTGGTGGAGTCACCATCCCTGGGTGTGTTTAACAAAGCCTGGATGTGGCACTGGGTGCCAGGGTTTATTTGAGGTGTTGGGGCTGGGTTGGACTTGATGACCTTGAAAGTCTCTTCCAACTCAGTGATTCTGTGAATTCTGTGAATAAAGTAATGCCTTGACTCTCTAACATTAAAGATGTTGTTGGAGGGTTTTTGTTTTTCCTGCAGTTTCGGTGACAAACACAGTGGCAGGACTGATTTTGTTCTCTGTAGTCAGTCTGGAATGTCCCAGTTCCTCTGAAAGCTTTGCTGGAGGAACACGGTGTATATATTTATTTTACCTGAAAGCAATACAGGAACATTTGCTGTAACATCTTGATATGAAAATGTTAACTGTTAGTGCTGCACTTCTCAGGAAAACAAGCAGAAAGGAAAGAATAAAGCTCGAGTAGCAGGTAAACACCCCTGCTACTGCATCTTCCTCTGCATGTCCAGCCTTTCTATTTTGGTTCTTTGCTGAAAGGAAGTACAGGACCATACCTAAGAAACATGACTGTCAGCATTCATTAAGACCAATGCTTAATCTCAGCTGACAACACCAATGTCAGCATCGTAGCTGGGAGCTGGCAGCATTTCAATAGAGGATTCTTCTGAGCTCTTACACACTACTTCAATAAATAATCCTACCGGGAAATATGGAGAGGAGCATTTAAAATTATTTTAGCTGGCACGTCACTGCAAGGTTGAACCACCATGTAGTGATGTGCCCACTGCCTAATTCCACTGTGAAATGTTGAAATACAGCTTTTAGCTCCACAGAAGCATGTAGGCCTCTATTTACATGCAAATTAATGCTATTCATGTGTGAACTACAGCAGGTACTGATTCTGCCAGATGGAATAATTTGGGGATGGGCCCATTCTCTTTCGCTGAGGGCTGCATGTATTCTCACATGCTGTAGATAATTGTTGGAGTTTCTATGTCACCAGAAGTCCCAATTAAATAGCTATTTAAATAATTTACTTTTCTTTCCAAGTGAAACATGGTCATGCATGCAGTTTCATAGACTAAAAATAATGATGGCAGTAATCACACTTCTAATGCCACCATTAGTAATAACACCATTAGCACGGAGGGAAAAGCAGGTGGCTCAGGGCAGAGTATCAGGAAACCTGGACGTGTCACTGCCCAGTGATTTTGGACATGCCGTTTCATCCCAGAATCAGAGAATGCAACAAATTGGAAAAGACCCATCAGGACCAGTGAGTCATTGTCTCTTCCCTTTGTTTTCATCTGTAAATTATTCACAGAAGGCATAATACTTTGCTCAGTTCCTGAACTGAAGTAGGCAAAAAACCCCATAAATGTTACTGTGACATTTACATGCATTTTGCTGCATTAGCCCCCACTTGACCTTCACCAGCAGAGAGGGTCACTTGATTTTAATCAATGGCAGCCCCTAATTCCACAGAATTAGGATATTGAAAAGCAGTAGGTGGCTAAACTGACTGATGCAAACAGGCCTGGCTTGGCTGATGGTATTTTATTTGAAGCACTGATATGCTTAATATTAGTTCAATTATCATCAGCAGAGAAATCAAGATATCAGTCTGTGAAGCTCCTCAACATGCAGTGGCCAACTTTATATGAGGCAGCAACAAACACAAGACCTGAGAGGAATCAACAATAGGATCTGCTGATCTATTTACAATTGGAAGCTACAAAGGATTTCTTAGCCAGAGATTTTCATTCTCTTGAAGTTGGAGATGCAGAGACAGATTTCGACAGTTCCACAAAGAAAAGGATTTAATTAAACTGAAGAAAATGAGATAAACTTTGCATAACAAAAGGAAGGAGGAAAATACACCCATCTTGCATAAAGAGGCTGGGATGGGATGTGCGGGGCTGTCCCCACCTCCTGCTCTCCTTGCAGCCCGTTCCTGTGGTGTGACCTTCAGTCCCTGACAGGGCTGTGCCCCCCCTGAGTCTGTGTCTGCAAAGGGCACCAGCAGAGTGGCCATGGAAAGCTGGGTGTGGAAAGGAGGAACCCAAGCAAAAACAATCAGCTGCATATTGACAAATCCACAAATGCAAAATGACTGGAAAGATCATCATCAAACAAAGGGAAAAAACTCCAAACCTACATCAGAAAATCTCTAAATTCAGGCTAAATATGCAGCCATTAGGAAGGTCAGCAGAGCCCTTTCCTTTTCCAGCTTTTCTTATTCCAGAGCCATGTCATGAGCATTCAGCTTCACTGCTCCCACCCACCAGAATACCCCCAAATGCCTTTCCATGTCAGGGGCTCTGGGGTCACAGGATGGCTTTGCTTCACCTGTGAGTGATGGTGAGCACTGCAAAGCACAGACTTACCAGGGAATCATTGCAGTGGGAAATACAGCATCATCTTCCAGCCACGGAAAAATCCCCTTATGCTAATCCCTAATTCACAGTCAAAGATATTTCTCCCTAAATATAAATGGTCTTTCTGAAAGGCCATTAAAAAATAAGATCAGTCACATATTCCTGCAGAAGGGAAAAGAGAAACCTGTGAGAATCACAGGTGAATGGCACACGTTCTGATACTACTGCCTGAATTGCTTTTTCCTTTACCAGAGATAAAAACAGAACAAAACTAAAGTCCATTCTGGACTTCTGATTTTTTTCTTTCCTAAGTGCTTGATTTTAGGTCACTAATTTTGTTTTGCCTTTTAAATTTAATCTCTCTTGCTCAAGTCTACGGGATAACAATAAATTCAGAAAGTAAACAAAGGGCACTGCCCTGCAGCTGTGTCCATGTCTGTGATTGCTGTCTTCAGCTGGTGGCACGTGTTTGTCAATGAAAGGCTGGGTTTTGCTTGCTTGCTAAGCAGCACCCCCTGACAGAGACATGGAATCTGCACCTGCCTGGGACCTGAGACATGGGAAGAAGCCCTAGCAGCAAAAACAATGAGCAGCTGTTCTGTGTGCACCTTTCCACAGCCACTAAAAGCTCCTGCAGGACATCACATGAGAAGCCCACCTCATTCTGTTCTCAGTCTCTCAGAGTGACCAAGGAGGGAGCACAAGCGATGGGAATGCACAGGGAAATGCTCTCCCTCATTAATTCAGTCTCTGTGACAAAAGATTTGAACAGACTTGCTTTTAGCAGCCAGTAATATGCTTCTCCTTAAAGAGTTTAATCACATTTTGAATCCATGTTTAATTTTATTTTCCAAAAATCTTGTAGCGATGAGTTTCGCAAATTAATTTTACAGTTTGTGAGAAAGAACTCCCTCTTCTTTCTGTTAAATGTACTCACCAGTAAGATTGCTGGTTATGTTCCTGCACACCCATCTTGAAAACATTAAAGTAATAATTCCTGATGCTTTTCCTTTTTATTGTTTATGATGTTATCTCTTCCATCACATGCATCCCTTTCATTTATTTTCTAAGCCAAAGACTCCAAATCTGTGATCTTTCTTCCTATTTTGAGCATTCTTGTTGCCTTCCTCCTGTTTTAATATTCTGCCCTGGGCATTACTTTGGACTTTTCAAATTTTATCTGCCATTTTATTAGTTCTGTGAGTTTAAGGTCCAAGCTTTTCAGTTTGCAGTTTGATTATCCTGATAATTTTTTTTTATTGCCACTACACTTGAACCTCCAGGATCTCTGCTAATGTGCTGATTAGTACAAATCCCAGCTGAAAGCCTTGGAGTGTTTCCCTTCAATAGAGAAGCAGTCCATGTATTCCCACCCTTTATTTCTTATCTTTTAACCAGTTTTTAATACTTTAGAGGACCTTTCCTCTTATGCTTTGATACCTTAGTTGCCATGAGGGTGTCCCATGAGAAACCCTGTCAGGAGTGTTGACTGAAAACCACTTGGATGAAATGTTTGTTATCAGGAATTAGAATATTCATTCAGGATCAGCAACCTGTGGAATGGACTATTTGATTTCTGGAGAAAAGGAATTTTGAATCATTTATAGGATGTTTCCTGACATCGTATGTCAAAATAGATGCTGCAGATGACATTAAAATATCATCATTTCAGGAACTTAGCTGATGTTTTAGTAATACCTGGTGAATAATGTAACTGGTATTTTTCTCTAAATTCTATATTATCCCACTTTCCCCTCTTCTTTTTAAATTTTTTAAAAAATTATTTTTAAACTGAAAACTAAAATGAAAATAGGGATGACGTGACATTAAATAAAACAAGCTGAACTTGCCTTCCAGCACACTTTGGTGAGGCTGAAGAGAAACAAGGGCTGATACTCAGCACTGGAGCCCCTTGGCAGCTGCTGTCAATCCTGGCTCAGAAATCCTGGCTTAAGGTGCAGCAAGGCAGACTGAGAACAGCAGCCTCTCCCCTTTGCTGGTGCCTGCTGCTCTCCAGGAGTGCCTCAGTTCTGGCAGAGGCTGCAGTGCCACACACAGATCTGGGGACAGGCCACCTGCCCTGCCAGCCCTGGCAGCAGCAGCCACCAGAAGCCCCACTTCAGCACTCTGCCCAGCCTGGCACTTCCCCTCCCCAAAAAACCCAGGGAACACTCCAAACCAGAGTGCTCCAAGCTGGGGCTGCCTCCTTCAGAGCCCAGGAAGGGGAGAGAAGAGACACAAAAGGGGAGAAAAGCGGGGCCCTGAGAGCCCTCCCTGGGCACAGCCTTCCTGCTGTGCCAAACACCCAGAGCCCCTCTGCTGGCATCCCCAGCACATCGTGCCCTGTGCAGGCATTCCCAGCCCGTCCTCCCCATGCTGGCATTCCCAGTCCATCCTCCCCATGCTGGCATTCCCAGCCCATCCTGCCCCATGCTGGCATTCCCAGACCATTCTGCCCATGCTGCCATTCCCAGCCCATCCTGCCCGTGCTGGCATTCCCAGCCCACCCTGCCCCATGCTGGCATTCCCAGCCCATCCTGCCTGTGCTGGCATTTCCAACCCATCCTGCCCAGCCCCAGGCACTGCTGGCACTGCCCCTGCCTGGCAGCACCAGCTCTGCCATCCCCACGGAGCAGCTGCAGGACGGGACAGAGTCAATGGGAATTCAGGCTGCTGGCACTCAGGAGGGCCCTGTCTGCCTGAAATATGAGTTATCCTGGTAATTTGGAGACCTAAGCAAAGTGAGCAGAGAATATGTATGAGCAGGCTTTCACATCCTATTTCCTTCTGGCCAGGGCATGGAAAAAATAATTTACCAAGGAAATGATCTCACAAAGACATAACGTAAGAATTGGTAATGTCTAAAATAAAAAAAAAACCTACCCTCTCTAAATGTTATATTTCCTTATAATTTCATTAAAACAATCATTTTTCATCTTGAAAAAAAACCAATTTGGATTTTATTTTATTTTATTTTATTTTATTTTATTTTATTTTATTTTATTTTATTTTATTTTATTTTATTTTATTTTATGCTATTTTATTTTATTTTATTTTATTTTATGCTTGGGTTACTTCCTGATGGATAATCACATGGAGATAAAATTCAGATTCATGTGTACCAGGCATTTCAGGATATAATATGTCATTGTTAATTCCCTAAGCCATACATTGCAAGATTACCAACATTAAGATTACACTTAGAAGACATCTGCAAATACTAAGAACAGTAAAGGTCATTAAATAAAATTAACATTTCCCTGTACTTCAAGTAGAATAAAGACTTTGAATTCCTGCTGCAGGTGTCAAGCCCACTCCATTTTGCCTCTCCAGTCATGACCAATTTCATTTGGGAAGTTATCTTTATATCAGGGAAGCTTCCTACAAGGTTTATCTGGAGCTACACAACAATTTTAGAATAAAAACTAAACAGGAAATTTTAAAAGACAACTTCCCCTCTGGCCAATAATCTAGAAACATTTAATGAGGGAGAATTACTGCACCTTAACAAAATGGAGAAAGATTAGAATACTTGATGAGAACATTGTTCAAATTTTTCCTTTCTAAGGTGTTCTGTGCTGGCTGGGAGCCATTTACTCCTGCACTGCAATTGAAGAGAACATTTGCCTCCTTGGTTTTCCACTCTAATATCTCATAGCACAAGCAGAGCTTTTGTTATGCATCAGCAGCTGCCAATATTTTAATGAAAGGCTCCAACAAAACCGCTTGTCCTTTTCTTTTCATTTCTTTTAGCTGGCAGATCTTCAGAGTTTCACTCCCCAGTTCAAACCCAGTCTGCTGCAATCTCTGCCCACAGCCCTCCAGGATCTCCCAGTATTGTCCCATTACAAACTGATTGACTACACTGTCAGAACCTCTCAACAAACTTCCCAGTTTCATTTAGTCTGCAGGACTTCTGTCTTCAGCAAAGCAAATTCCCAATTCCACCCTTATCTCATATTAAACTGGAAGGAATATTTCACATCAGATGGGTTCCTGCTGAATCCAGATATATTTAGCAAAGTCTCTAAGCCTGTCTCTTCATCCTGTGATCTGCATTTGTTTCTCCACATGCAAGGCCTTTCTTTGCCTATTTATATAGGGTTTTAATTTTTTATATATATATATATATATATATTAATTCTTGTCTGAGTGTGTATTTCTCCAACACTCTTGGATGCTGTGAGGGGCACAAGAAAAATGCCAGGCACCTAAGGGAGCCTGTGCCTAAGACATATAAATCTGCAGAGTTAAATACATGGCTAAATGCTCCCTTGAACTCTGTGACAAAAAGATCTGGGAGACCTTTGCACTGGACTCTGCTGATGTCTCTGTTTTATACTTTTGGTAACAACAGCACTTAACCAGCTTCCTTTCTGGTATGATATTCCAAGGACCTTTCAGTAAATCAGTTGCAATCAGGGGGAAAAAAAGAAACCCTTGAAAGGTAATAAATGTCAATTCATTTGTACAACAAGAATAATGAAGCTGATTGCAAAACACAGGTTAGAAAAAAACCAGTGGAAACACTACGAATTACATTCCTATTCATGATGCAAAATTTAAAAGCATAGAATTTGCCAAGTTTTAAAAAATTCCAGAGAGCTGATATTTTTTTACCCATTTCTCCTGGCTTTGCTGATTTATCTGGCAGTGATATGTCTGTGGAGATATAACACTGCTTGGCGTGCTAAATAGTGTCACTTTCTTCTGATTCTGTCGAGTTTATTAATTCTTGTCTGAGTGTGTATTTCTCCAACACTCTTGGATGCTGTGAGGGGCACAAGAAAAATGCCAGGCACCTAAGGGAGCCTGTGCCTAAGACATATAAATCTGCAGAGTTAAATACATGGCTAAATTCTCCCTTGAACTCTGTGACAAAAAGATCTGGGAGACTTTTGCACTGGACTCTGCTGATGTCTCTGTTTTATACTTTTGGTAACAACAGCACTTAACCAGCTTCCTTTCTGGTATGATATTCCAAGGACCTTTCAGTAAATCAGTTGCAATCAGGGGGAAAAAAAGAAACCCTTGAAAGGTAATAAATGTCAATTCATTTGTACAACAAGAATAATGAAGCTGATTGCAAAACACAGGTTAGAAAAAAACCAGTGGAAACACTACGAATTACATTCCTATTCATGATGCAAAATTTAAAAGCATAGAATTTGCCAAGTTTTAAAAAATTCCAGAGAGCTGATATTTTTTTACCCATTTCTCCTGGCTTTGCTGATTTATCTGGCAGTGATATGTCTGTGGAGATATAACACTGCTTGGCGTGCTAAATAGTGTCACTTTCTTCTGATTCTGTCGAGTTTTCATGTTGACTAGCACAAGGAAATGTTAACCTCTCCTGTTCTCACTCCTTCAGTGTGATTTCTAATACTTCTGACACAATCTCTTGCATGTCCTTATTTCTCTGTAATTACATTAACACGATGATGTGCCTTCATCTGGGACTTCATCAGGATTTCATCTTGTAAAGAAAAAAAAGCCCTAGATCACTGAAGTACCTTTTTTCTTACGGAACCACCTTCAAAGCCTTAACCTCAATGTTTCCAGAGATCTGTCAGCTTAGAAGTAACACCTGACACCATCAAATTATTGCCATTATCACATCTAGGGCAATCATTTCTCCCTCCCCTGCCATCCCAAGGTTTTCAGAAAACAAAAAGCAGGGTGTCTTTCAACTTGGAAAGTTGTTAGCCACAGGTGTGACTTAGATTTACCGAATTATTCTACTGTAGTGTCCCAGGAAGATTTGGCAGAGATTGATTCCAGCCACCCCAAGGATGACACACATCAAACTCCTTCACAGATGCTTATTCACCCATCAGTTTATATAACTGCTGACCCCACAATTGCTGAGAACTAAAAGGAGTAAAGAGAGAGCTGGATGTGTGTGATCTGGATGCCAGGTCATTAAGGGTAGTCTGGTAAGACAAAACAGAAGGGTATGATGCAGACTTTCTACCTCAGGCTATGAACTTGTCATCTTACAAGAGAAGTGAAGCCAGTCTGCCTAACTGCCTGAGCAATAAATAGAACATCTTTCCTAGCACATAATAAAAGCAATGGACACCTTCTACTTCAGTTTATCTTCTTCATTCTCTCGTCTAACATTGCCCTGAGCTCTTCTGGAGTGCTTGTTTAAGAGTGCTCACTGTTGTTACCCATAAGCAATTAGTTGTGGTAATGGGGCTATGTCTTATGCCACAGCTGTCATTTTATGTTTACAAACACAACATCAAAACTTCATGAAGCAGGGGAATGTAGCTTATTTTTCGCAACCTGAAACAATGCCTAAGATGGGGAAAAAAAGTACTGTAGTTATTTCCTAAAAATTTCCCACAGCATGTCCAAGTAAACTGGAATGTAAGCAAACACAAGACCTGGGCCATTTTTGTAGAGCTGAGATATTTCTGTGCTGACACAGTTTAATACTAAATATGTGTTTGATCAGATGTTCCAGTTTAGGATGGTTTCTTCCCTATGGCAGAAACCTGCCTATGGCACAGGGGACAGACAAGAGGAAACTCAGCAAGGGTTCCATTTTGAATCCATTATTAACAAAGCATGGTTCACACTTGACTGCTGAGAAGGTGTTCTGTGGGTGCACAAAAAACATATTTAGGGTTTATTAAAATAGCTGAAGGATAGATATTGCACTGACTCACCTCCCCCCACTCTTGATATTCACAGAATTTAGGGCAGCTGGGCCAATTTGGTCTCCTGTATCTGGCAGGACATTAATTTTATTTACCTTAATGTTCAGCCCAATGCCCTGGTCTGCAGTGAGGCATTTTGATCCTTGACAAACCGGTGGGGACCAGAGACAGCAGTGTCAAAAGCATTCTTCAAACCTCAGTGCTGGCTGGAGATGAACTGAAGAAGTGAAAGAAGTGGTTTGCATTGGCTCTCTTCCTATGAAAATACAGAAAGCCACACTGGCTGTGCTCCTCTTCTGGCTGCTGCTTTTGAGTTGCCTTAGCTTTGCAGTAACAACAAGTTGCCTTGCTCACCAGGTAGCAAAAACTTCATTCCTGGCTGTTGTGTCATGAAAATTGTTGATTTTCTTTAGAGGAACATTTGTTAAAGGCTAATATTTGATCTTTGGTCTTCTGAGGAGTGTGTTTTCCTTCCTATGAATGGCTTCACCTTGGCCTAAATTAAAGCATGGCTTGGTCTCAGTGCCCTGGCACAGTCCATGCACTCAGCTCCAGCCTTGTTTCCTTAGCTCTTTAAGCTTTGAGTCGGCAGAACTTGTGTCTTCAGTTATTGCAACAAAATTATGCTTACAAACGAGGGAGATAATCAGGTCCCTTTAAAAATCAGGTTTATGGGAACTAATCTAAATGTGAAGTTAACTCATTTTTAAAGCAGCAGCTTAAACTGTCATTAGAGCAACAAAATAAAGGCCTTTGGGGAGAAGGGAACATTAAGAGGAAGGAGCGGAGACATCAGGTTACAGATAAAGTTGTTTCTGCCCAGCAAACAAGTAGTAGAGCTAACCACTTCATCTTCCACCTCACATAAACAAGTAGTTGATGATACAATAAACGCAGCAAAAGTGAATCTCAGTACTGCAAATGGCTTTATGCCAAAGCACAACAAAAATCAGGCACTGAGGCTGGATGAGCTCTTTACAAACAGGCAGGTTAAGACTGCAATATTGCACAAGATCATTTAAAGCCTCTAAAAACCCTTAAAATTTCTCTCCCTCTTTCACTGGCACTTTAATAAGGCAATTCCCAATATTTGACTTGTGAAATAGTCTGGAATATAACAGTTGTAGCAGCAGCCTGTAGTGAGGCAGTTCCTTATTGGCCCTGTGTGCACATTTGAAGCCCCTTTGTACCACGATGAAAGCTGCACCTACTCCAGGGCTTATTTGCACACAGGGAGTAGTTAAAAGTTTTGATTACTGGGAATGCAGATGGTGGGGCTGATTCTGGGAGTAGCAGGCTATTCTCCCAGTCCCCAGCATCTGGAGACCACTGGCATCCATTTTTTTTCCCTGAATGAAATCCTTTTCATCTGATAACAAATCTGTGACTCACATTGTTCGCTTCAGCAAGCCAGCATAGTGTCACATCAGCTTTGTCCCCATCTTTAAATATATTCATGCCATCTGTCTCTTGGTCTCAACTGGTGAAACAATTGCAACGTAGGTTACGTACAGTCAATTCCCAGTTGTTCTGAACAGCTTGAGATGTCTCACATCTAAACTCAGTGGCTTGTGGAAGAGACTGGTAAATGACTTTTTACAGGAAGATGATCGGTTTAGGATTCCCTTTGCAGACATTTCAGATGGCAAGAAGTTCAAATTTTAGCTTGATATCTTTGCACTTTTTCTCCATATGGTTTTGGTTCTTCTTGCAAAGAAAAGTGTTTGTCTCCATATGTCTCTTATCTTGAGTTTCCAGTGTCATCTTTAATTAGAAATTGAAGATCAGTTGGTTTGATTTATATCGGTATTTGTCATTGCTGCTATTGTCTTTCAGGCAATCATATTCAGATGTTAATGTCAGATTAAAATTATTCTTTAGAGAGTCATAAATATGAAATATGCAATTAAAACGTTGCCATTTTGAAACAACAGTGTATGACAGACCTCTGCTCATGGCACCTCAGTCAGCAGTGTCCTTGTGAGAGAGCACTGTGAATCTCTGTCACTCAGACCTACCCCACCAAACTTAGATTAAATCTGGGACTGCAGACACAGTTCAGATTCAGACACCAGGGGAGTTAAATTTGCGGTCAGCTCTTGTGATCATGATGAAATTGTCAAAGTGAAGGATCACCCAAGTGGAGAATGTAGGTGGTCCTTGCTGGAAGCTGGGGATCAGGAGCCATTGGGTGCCCTGACGTCCTTGGGAATGCAGCCCAGGGGGAGCAGAGCGCTGGTCCCTGGCAGGATGCAGCTGGGGATGGAACCCAACCATCCACAGAGAGAAGAGTGGAGACTGTGCAGGAGCACAGGCCTCAACAGACAGGCCAGCACTTATGACACAGGTTTGTAAGCAAAACCATTCTCACTCAGATTCCATCTCTGAAAGTACATCATACTCCTAATTTATTTTTTTTTTTACTTGAAAAACTTCCAGCTTCCTTATGAGGTCACTCCACACCAACCTGTGGGTTCTGGTGATAATAGGTAGGTCCTTGCCTTGAAGTCTTTGCAAAGAACTGGGATTTGTCTTTTCTTTTAAATGAAAGGAGCCCCAGCAAATGAATAACTTCATTTTCGTAGGTCCTTTTTTCACACTGTGCCTGCAACCAGCATTCCTCTTTCATAGGGAACCCTCTACAGTAACTGAGGTGACCCTTTTGTTCTGTTCCACACAAGCACAGGTAGCGTGAGAATCTCCAGCATCCCCTCATTACCTCTCCCAGAGGTGGTAATGGGCCCTCAGATAATCCATAAATAGTGCTAAGAACTGTGTGTGAAGAGCTGTACACAAAAGAAGCTTTTTACACCGAAGCATAAACCAAGGTATTTGATTTATCCTGCAAATCACGGGAACAAATGCTGCATACTCCTGCATGACACGCTGTCTTCAAGCTAGTTATTGGAGCTGGTTATTTCCATTATTTCCACGTTCCCAGAGATCATTTGGCCATCAGCAATGGCTGCAGAGTGTTCAGAGCTGTCTCCAGCAGGGAGTAAATCTCTCTTCCCCACAGCCCTTACTGCATGTGGCAAGGAAAAGAGAGCCTCAAGGCTCCTGGAGGAGAAAAGCAGAGCAGGAATTTAGCAGGACTGATGGCAGGGACAGCAGACAGGTCCTTACAAGGTAGGGAGCAGGTAAAATACTCATTTTAGCAAACTTCCAGAATGTTCTTAGATGCAGAGGAAAGGACAAAAATTCAAGCACAAAGTGCCCTACTCTCTCCTCCATCTATGATCAGCAGTGTCTGGAGAGATGATAAATAGCTTTGAGAAATGGCCAGGCTCTATCCTATGGGAATTTTATTTCTGTGTAACATTTTGATCATTCAGTCCAGTTTTAAAGTGGAATTTCTTCTGCTCCCAGCCATTCTGGGAAATCCTGTTTGTGAGACAAGATGTCTTGGAAATTGCTGTGCCACCTGAGATGCTTCAGCTCTGTGCAGGGCTATGGGGACATTGATGATAAAATAATAATCATAAAAATAATATCTGAAGCACTGCTTCTGGACACTGACCTGAGTAAAGTCAATCACATTTTTGGAAGGCACCCAAGTAGTTTTAGCCTCCATATTTTCTTCTCTCCTAGTAGGTAAACTGAGAATAAATCAGGGTCTTTTACTGCAGTCCAAAGGAAACAACCTGTTACATTGGGCTTCCTGGGTCAGTGCTTTGATGTCTGTGCCAGTGTAAATCTGAGCTAAAATCTATTTCCTAACTACACAGGGAGAACAATAAAGAATGTGAAGGGAGCTCAGAGGATAAGTAGACTCAAACATGAATAATGAGAGAGGCTTTCAGTGGACACTGCATTCATCTGCATGAATCAAACAGGTCGGGTTTGGATTTGCTTCCAAGCCAGGGCAGCAGTGTCCTAGGAGGAATGGGACCCCTCAGGGTGTCACCTGCTGTGCACCTGCAGATTGCTGCTGGTGCAAACTGGTGCAAATACAGGTGACAGAGGAAGGGATCCACCTGCTCAGCCCCTTCTCAGCGGCACCTCTGATGGCCCACCCCACGCCTGAGTGGCATCTCAGCTCCTTCCTGGAGCTCCCCCGAGACATCCCGGGTGAGAAAGAGGGAGAGATGGTGCCAAGACTTTCAGGAGTTTGTCTAGTGAACCGTAAGAAGGGTCAGTGAGATTGTGGAGGCATAAAGTTTACTGAGAAGCAAATTAAAATGCAAAATGTGGTGGACTCATACTGCAGTGTCTCCAGTGAGAAGCCCAGTGAATATCAATCTAAATTAATTTTGGCCTCTTTAATCAATCATCTCTTTATGAAATACAAATAAAGCCACATCAGTATGACATGTTATTAAGGAAGAAAAGACAGTTGCCCTAAACGTCTGGTGACAATTTACATAAATGTCGTTTGAGGCAGCAAGGTTAAGACCTCCGGCAGAGCATTTTAATATTCTAAAGATCATCAGCAACTTCACTGTGTACAAACCAAGAAACAAAGAGGATGGGTGCCCTGGAACCAGGGGGTGCTGGAGGAGTGAGAGAGAAGGAATTTAATTTGGCATCTCTGCAAATCTTAGTTTTTAAAGCATAAAAAGAATGTAAACAAGTCATCAAAATAAAATGGCCTGAAAGAAGAATATTTAGTGTATTTTTTTTTAAGAACTATGATACTCAACTCATCCAAAAGGATCTGTTTTTGTAAAAGATCTGTGCAACTAAGGTCCATGGTTGGTGTATTTATTATATTATAGTATTGCTGTGACAGGATTTGTACTACTGTAACTCCCAAATCACCAGATGGAAGTGAGACCCTGTTATGTCACACACGTTTGCTACAGAAGAATTTCACATGGGGAATTTTATTTTCTAAAAAGTGGAGAGATGGAAGGAGACTGATTTCCTAGGGATAAACTGAACATGACTGGTTAAACCCTGATTAAAGCTCAGGACATGCAGTTCACAGCAGTGCCCAGCCCAGCTCTTGCACCTCTCTGCCTCTCACACCCACCACGGGCTCTCTCCACAGAAAGGTCATCGGATCACTGCGGAGCCTCACTCGTGGCCAATTTCTCTCATCAGGTCTCTAATGTGTGTTTTGCTTTCCTTCCCTCCAGCCTGTTTATCATTTATTCCCATTCTCCTGTATGAAAAAATGAACAAAGACACTTTCTAAAGGCCATTTCACAGCTTTAGGGAGCTGTATTCAGGAGAGTAATGTGTGATCTAAGGCAAGCTGAGGAGCATTATTTTCCTATCACCACCCCACAGATGATGGGGAGTGACAGATTACATGCCAGTCACAGCACACTAGGCAAGGGGCCAGGCTGCCAGGAGTTCTGTCCTTTCTGGCTCCAGCCAAAGCATTGTTGAGAATGAAAGAATGATTTATAAATAGCTCACATGGAAGTCAGTCTATCATAGAAGCTGCAGATCAGCCTGGTCTTTATTCAGGCTGTTCAAGATGATGTCTGCAGGCTCTGTACGTGCAGGTGTTGCAGACAGAGCCTGCAAGGATCATGTCCCAGAGCTATTCCCTTCCTAGCTGTCACCTTTCTTTGCAAGAAAAAGAAAACCTACTGCGAGCACATTTAGCTTCACTCCCTTCATTCCCTTTTCGCTTCCCTCTCATTTGATAGATTCCACATTAATTTGTACTCTCTTAGAAAGACTGCTTAAAAAAAAATTCAAGTATCTGTCCTTTCTCTGAAGAACTGACAGAGAAAAAAGAACAATATCTTATTAGCAATCATGCTACCAGGTCTCCCACAGAAAGTGTAATATGAAGAGTTAGGATTCAGTGACAGAAGTGAGCAGAACCTTCTGCCAAAACTGAGCAGAGTCAGTCTGGAGCCATCACAAATGAGTCATTATTCTCTAACCTTTCCCTGAATGTTCACACACAAAAACTACATGTTTTTTCAAGACTTTCTGCTTATTCTATGAAATGAAATCTATCTAAATCAAAGTATGAGTATCCTCAGTCTGATGAGAGAAGTTGTTAGCAGCTCTAGTGGGCCCGTGACACCTTTATGCAGATTTCCTACAACTTAACCTGTGGGCAGACCCCAGAACACAACCCCACCCAGCCCAGCATGTTGTGATGGCCCCAGCCTTGCTGTCCTGTAGCTGCTACCAGGAGGTGTCTCCTTTTCCAGGAGAGTGACAGGGGACACTGGTGTGGAGCCAGCTGCAAGAGACCTGCAGCAGCACCCCCTGCTTTGAGGTGAGCCTGAAATGCTGTGGTGTGGTGTTTTTACATGAAAAGACCTGAAATGGGACTGGCTTTCTAATGCATACCTTCACCTGGTGTATTTTTAAGTAACTTCTCTGAAATTAACTTTCTGCATTATCCATTAAACTTATTCTTGGCACTGCCAAAAGGAGGGAAGATGAATAAAGGCTATTTCTTTCAGAAGAGAACTCCTATGCTACAATAAAATTTTATTGCCAAAAGCGAAACCAGAACAGATTGGAAGAGAATCTGTGCCCACTGAAGATTTTTTTTTTAAATTATCACTAAATATCATTTATCCTGTTTTAATCTTATGCACAGAACATCATTGCTTCTGATATATTGACCAAGAATAAAACCTGACAAGTTACTCAGGAGCTGAAGGTGTAAGATGAAGCCTAATGAATTATACATATGTTTTGGGCACAGCTGAAATCCAGATAGTATGGGTTTAAATGGGCACTTACAGATACCAAAATCATATAATCTGAAATTTTCAGCTGTGTACCTTCTGTCTGTTCTGCATGTGTGAGCAATGACTGCCCAGCATATCAGTAATGGTAAGAAAGAGAATGACACTGCAGCTCATCACATTGTTTGTGGATGTATTCCTTTGGGGTGGGAGAGGAAGATAGAGAGACAGAGAGTCAGACAGATGGGGTGCAGCGTCCTTGTTCTACCATCCTCACCCTTCAATCCCTGAGACAGACATTGCCTCTTGCCAGTGGAAAGGTGTGAATGAAACCCTGGCTGCCATGGAATGGAGAGGCCCCCCCATTAGCTTCCTAATTTACCCTAAAAAACCTCCTTACAATCAAAGGCTGCTTCCAATATCTGACAGAGAGTTTATGGTTGTCTGTGCCTTTTAATGCCACAGTTCTGAATCTTAAATCCATCCCAAGTGGAAAATGGATCCAGCTCCTCTCCAGTGCTGCAGAATTCACGTTTCAGTGTTTGTGGTGCTTTTCCACTGAGTGTGGGTCTGGTTCTGACAGTGCCTCCTACCAGGAGCAGTGCAGGCACACAAACAGGGCAATTCTGTGCTCGCACTGCCTGCCCTGTTTCCTGTTCTGTGCCTGCTCGGGGTAATGCTGAGCTGGCAAACACCAGGAAGATGGTGACAAGCAGCTCTTTGTGCAACAGCTGAAAATAGCTCTGTCTTAAAAGAGAGCCTAAGTGCTATTCATTGATCATGTCTGTTATTGTCTACATAAATAGAAGCAGCTGATTGCAAAAGTCCTCCACTTTGGGAAAATGAGGATCATGCTGCCAGTTTGAGGCCAGATTGCACATGGCTGATCAGCAAACTAAAGGCAGAGGAATGGGAAGTGCTCTGCCCCAAGGCAGCAGGGTATTACATGAGTTTTGTGGCTGATCCTCTCCTAGGGGTTCTTCAAAGCAATTAAAAGAGTAGGGAAGCTTTTATTTATTAAGAATCTGCATAGTTCATGCCCTTGAACCCCAAGAAGCTGATTTCCATGGGTGGGTAGACAGTTACATTGAAGTAATTGACAGGCAAAACAGAAACTGTGTTAGCAAGGATAACTAAGTCTCAGAAATTTGGACATGAACTTAATCAGCAGCAGAATTCTAAAGCTTCTGTGCTGCTGGGTGTTTATATGATGTGCACTGGGAGTGGCAGTGTCCAAAGCCAGGTTGGATGGGGTTTGGAGCAACCAGGAGTAGTGGAAGATGTCCCTGCCCATGGCAGGGGTGGAATGGGAGGAGCTTTAAGGTCCATCCCACCCAAAACACTCCATGATTCTATGATCCTGTGAATAATATTGCAATAACCAGTTACAAATAAAATTATTTGATTAGGTTATTTACCACTCATGTGGTAAATTTTCTCCCACTGCTCCCATGACCAGAGGAGACACAAAGTTTGGCAGTGATCCTTCATTGTGAACACTGAAAATTTAATGAAAATTCTACCTGTTTTTTTCTTTAACCAAGAACCATAGTATTGGTTCAACCCAGACAGTAGACCTGCTATTTCCCCTGACACTAGATGAATTCTAAAGGTTGTTAAATGCCCCTAAAATCACAGCAGGCATTTCTTGCAATGAATCCAAAACAGTTCTGTTTTACTCTGCTCCTTCAGCCCTTTCAGTGCTGGAAGGTCAGAACCTCACCTACCATCAACTGGAAGCTGCAGAGGAAGAACTTGGCTTGCAGAAGGAGAAATGTAGAAAACATTGGGTCAGGCATCTCAGCACTTCCAAGAAGCCCACCAGGGGCCCAGCAGCACCATTTGGAGGCAAAATATTTTCAAAATCTTCCTTCAATGTTTTAGACTCTCTTAAACCTGCAAAATAAAGGAATATCTTGCCAAAGATTAAAACAAATATCTTTTGTCTTAGTGTCCTCTAAGTCAAGCTATTCTTAGAGGAAGCATAAAAAATGGAAAAGAAAAGAAATAAAAGCTGTACCACTTATCTCTTTAGTGTATAGAAATAGCAATGCTAGGCTAATCCAAATATTACTTAGCCAGATTGTGGCTTGATATTCCAATGGTGCCTACAGTTCTAAAACAATATTTTAATATTGAATTCCCTAAATAATTATTCACTGTAAAATATATTCAGTCCATAGAATTTTTCCTCTTATTTTCAGGGATTGAATCTGGAAGTCCTTATTAAGGTAAGATGCTGCAGAAACCCACAGGGTTTACCTCAGTTAAGAGCTCAAGTTAAGAACTGGTCCTGCATATGCACATAAATTGCTTTGGGAGCTGGAAGATTGTAATGCAACAAAAGAAGAGTCCATAATGCATGCAGGTTTCTGACAGTTTTTGCAAACATCAAGGAATATGACACCTACCCTTAATATGTTTCTGCTCTGATTATGAAACCCAAACTGCAAGGAGTCCATTTTTGCATATGCCAGAGAAATCAGTTTTCCAACCTGAGCTCTCTGGCATTTCTTTGAGTGGATGATGAACTTGTTAAAAATGAAATAGAGAGTAATGGGTACTTATAATTTAAATGAACCACTGCATGCGAAGTAATTTCTTTAAACTATGTGCCGGGTAAATCTTGATTCACCAGCATGACACATTTGAAAATTTAAAAATGTGAACATCCATTATTTAAATACGAGTACCATTAATTGAGATTCAACAGAGTACAATTCCTTGTTTAAGAGGAAAATCCCAAGATGCCTGTGCAACAAAACCTTCCAAAGTCAAGAGAAGTTACACCTGCAGAGGGAGAACAGATGACAAAGGTCCCAGTCTTCTCTGTCAGACAGGCCAACCTAATGTTTACCTTTACCAAATTGCAAGGAAGAACTTTTAGACTTTGTATGATGGAGGAAAATGTTATCTGCCTCATTATCTAGCGACCTGCTACTAGGCAGGGTCCAGAAGGCTGGGGAGGGTGAGCTGAGCTGCTGCCCAGAGCTCAGGCTGTGAGGTACTGGCAGGAATGCTCAGAGCAGAGCTGGGTCAGTGCAAAGGAGTCTGAAACACCTCGCTCTAAATGCAGCCTGACAGGTCTGGAACTGGCCAAAATTGTTTATTTGCACTATAGACAGTTCAGATTCCAATGGAAAAGTTTTGCCTTTAATAACAGCACATCCTTTTAGGAAGATCTGTGTAACAACACAAGGGGATGAGGTAGGTTGGCTAGAAAGGATTTGAGGTGGGGAGTTTGTGTTCAGGGAGATTTTCTGCAGTGTTGTTTGACAATCAAATTTCCACCAGCCCCAGCAGTAAAATGCAGGCATATTTTCTCCATAGCTGTGTGGAACAGCCAAAGCATTTTGATGAGCAGCTGTGCAGATGCATCAATCTGTGCAAATGTGCTCAGGTCTGAGGTGAGGATGGGAGAAGTGGAGATGAGTGGTTTTTTGGCTTGCAGGTGTAATATCCTTCCCTCTGAAATTGTGAATCAGTGCTCTGCAGTACCTCAGGGACACTCCTGAGCTCATGTGACACAGACAAAGGTCACTGTGGGATGCAAAACAGCACCAACAGCAGGATCAGGCTCTACATGGCTGATAGATCACAAATTTATCCTGGTGTGATTGTTAATTATATCTAATATTTGCTACATCTTTCCAATACAATAAAATGCTAAAATGTCAGATTGCTGATAGGTGGATTAAACCAAACTCTCTTTCCTAAGAAGCCTTTTTTCCCATGGACATTCCTTCTTCTGAAAGGGTGAGAGGTTGAGAGCTATCATGGGTTTAGCTCAAGAGCATCACTGAGACTGAAAACAGTAATGAGGAAAAAGAAAATACAGTGTGTTCAACACAGCCCATTTAGAGATTTTAAAACTCTGTATTTCCCTTGACCAGACCTAAAGCAAAACAACGTTCTGTTCTGCTAAGCCTTCATCTCTGGGAAATCAGAGCAGGTTTTTAAAGTGAATTAAGCAATAGGATGGGGTCACATGAGGACTGGTGCTAAATTGAAGAAAATTGAGAAATCTGTTCTTTAACTGCAGTTTTGTGTTGCGTTTGAACTTATTCTTCCCATGGTGATTTTGAAAGCCTTGCCTCACACTAGCAATAATTAACCTAACACTCACAGTAATGCATTTGAAATCAATGAAGTTAAACAGGTATACAACTGGTGTAACGAGCTTCACCCATTAGTACAAATTCTGAAATTATTTGGGTTGCTTTATGTCAAGGGGTAGTATCTCATTGACTTCAATGAGCTTTGAATAAAGCTTTAAAATTTTCTGTCTCACTGGATTTTGGATTTGTTTAATGAGAACAAAACAAGATGGTTCCACTTAAATAAATGGAACTACACTTGTAGAAAATTAAGGTACAATCAGAACCAGGATTACTGATATTATGGTTTAGGCAATCACAATATAAGGGTTCAAAATAAATTTCCTATTATGGCCATTCTGGAATAGCATTTTCCTTCTGGTTTTTTTTTTGGTTTTTTTTTTTTTTTTGGGTTTTTTGGGTTTTTTTACTGATATTATGGTTTAGGCAATCACAATATAAGGGTTCAAAATCAATTTCCTATTATGGCCATTTTGGAATAGCATTTTCCTTCTGGGTTTTTTTTTTTTTTGGTAATTATTTTTAATAAAACAAAAGTATTTTACAGGCATCACTCATATTACCAAAACCAACTGGATTTACAATTTCTTTTTACTACCACTAAAAACATACTAAGTCAAGTTTTAGATGCAGTGTAAGGCCATGGAGCAACAATAATCTTATTTTTATAGACCTAAACATATAGAATAACTTAGGCTTTCTTCTATTAAATACAGCCAAGGCATTGCACTTGGTAAAGACAGAAGTTGACTTGTTCTTCCCTTCATGGTTCTAAAAACAAAAGGGATTAGGCCAATGCTTCAGGTTTCACAAACCTTCTACACTTCCAATGCATTTCAGCCACAAAGCTGTGCTGTTGTATTCAGCTTTCTCAGGCCCAATTACAATTCTCAGAAATGCTGCAAACATGACAGGTGGCGTCACCCTAACAGAGGACAATTCAATGATATTTAGATGTTTGCCCAGTTCCCTGCTTGGCTTTGTTTATACTCAATGCCCATCTTCCTGTTAAGTGGCCTTTAAATTGTCTCTTTGAAGACTCCATGAACTCCTACCCTATGGGAAAAGCCAGCTAAGTCAAGTCAACTAAGACCCTTTGCTAAATTAAGGGGTTTTTGGGAAATAATATTCTCAGTATAAATAACCCACTGCAAACCCAACATTTTTGGAACAAAAGAAGACAAACTAACAAATCAGTAGATGAGCAAATCAGACTGGAGGCTGGATTGCAGGTTGAGTAGGGAGAGCCCTCTATCTTGTCCCATAAGATGAGAAATATGTTTGGAATGGAAAGCTGCTGGAGGAGTTTTCACCCTGGGGGCCAGTGGGGTGCAGGGAATCGGGATGTGGGTGTGCACAGAGCCTGGGCAGCCTCAGCCTGACACAGGAGCCACCTGGGCTGGAAATCCATCCGGAGTGCCATCCACCCTCCCTAACATTTCCATCTGCAAAGCACAGAATATTTTGCAGTCTTGACTGGATGATTGGCATGAGGAAGAGGACATAAGCAAATCAGAGTCAGCTCCTGAGGTCACCTGCTGGGGAGGTGTCATCAGGGAAATTGCCACACTGGAGCTGCTGCTGGGCAGTTCAGAGCTTGCTGTCCCTTTGCAAAGGATTGTCAGGCTTGATTGTGCCTTTCCAGGTGATTTCACAATCGAGGGATGGCACTGATGAGCAGGGAAGGGATTAAATGCAGGGCAGCTGATGAGAGTGGGACCTGATGAAGATGATATTTCTACCAGTCCCTGTATTTGACACGTTTGTTCAAATAGAATTACGGGAGAGAGTTCTACTCTTTTGTAAGCTCTGTTTGATTGGTACAATTTGTGTTTAACATCTGCCTTTGATTTCCTGGCTTTATAAAGTGACTCCCATGGCTCCTATTATCCAGTCCAGGCACACCACTAAGCTGAAACTGGCAAGGTGGGAAGGGCGAGATTGAGGCTAACAGCAGAAAGCCCTGCCAAGCACAAACTACCTGATCTTTAAACAAAGAAAGCAACTGACAATCTTTTCTATACATGCTTGCATGTGTATTTTGCCATTAAACTTGACAAAAAGTTTGTCACAGAAAGCAAAAAGTGCATGAGCAATGTGCCATTGCTGTATTTTGAAGTGTATGCTTGGGGGCAGTTGCTGGAAGACAGGAGGGGATTGTCACTGTTGAGAAATGGTTGCCTTTGTTCACAGCTGTGTAATTTCCAGGCTGATTGATAGTCTACACACAGACAGAGCAAATATGTGTTGTCCTGAAACCCTGAACTTTCTTTTTGTTTCCTTTTATAATATTTTTTCCAGTGTAGAAACCCCAGAGTGCAAATGTAATTTCCCATTGCTAAAGTAGAGCCCCCATAACGTCACTCATGTCCATCATTCTTACCCAGGAAATTTTGCCATTTTCTTTATGGTATTAATGAAATTGACAACTCAAACATTTTCCCAAGTGGCAAAGGGGGATTTAACTTTTGTTCATTATATTACTGTGTTACACTTTAACACTAAGAATCACATGAAATTATGACACCCATCATCTACTACACTGAAGAAGTTCTATAAAGGAGCCATGGACTCAAACAGTTCTTGATTACATGTAAAAGGGACACAAGTACTGGTATTTTTAGGATGAGCCCCAGCTAGTGAGAGGTGTGAGATGGTGACTGAAACCAGTGTCAGAGAGACAGAATGTGGAAATGTAAAATTTAAAAAATGACATGGTAGGAAAATACAGCAAAAAGAGCAATGAAGGCCGGGAGACCATTTTCCCCTGCCCAAGGTATTTATGTCTCTAACAACAGCTCCTGATATCAGTAAAATCACAAGCATTGGCCTCAGAGATAAAACTGAGAGCCAGTGACTGGAGTGATCTATTGGCCAGATGCCACTCCTGCTCCTGCACATCTGTGCTCATCACTGTGCTCCACTAGAGTGACTAAATCCAGAACAACTCCACTGGCCCTATTTTTAATTAAACATTTATTAATAGAAAGTTGTGGATGTTACTGATGTACGATAAAAGCAGGGATGCTCCACTGTACATCATTTCCACACAGCTGCTTCATTGTCTACCGTTGTGATGATCTATAAAATGTTCTTTGCAGCTTTTGTTCTGAAGTCATTTATAATACAGAATAAATCATTGCTGTACCATAATTGTTTATGTCCACTATGTTGGTGACTTAATCTTCCAGAAATTCTTAAGCAGGCACAATACAAACATGTAGCTAGTAAAGTTTTAAACTTATAGAAATATAAACTCATGGAATGGTTTGAGTTAGAAAGGACCTTAAAGCCCATCCAGTGCCACCCCTGCCGTGGCAGGGACACCTTGCACTGACCCAGGCTGCTCCCAGCCCCAGTGTCCAGCCTGGCCTTGGCCACTGCCAGGGATCCAGGGGCAGCCACAGCTGCTCTGGGCACCCTGTGCCTCCCCCCCCCTCACAGGGGAAGAATTTCTTCCTAATATCCAGTCTAAACCTACTCTCTCTGTGTTTAAAGCCATGCATGTTGCACATACCTAGTGGGAAAAATGCTGATTTACTTGAGACTTGATGCCAGTCAGTCTGGGATTTCCTAATTAACAGTAAACTAAATATACCCAAAGATAAAGATTCTAAAAATATTGTCTACTTTCCATCTCCCTTCATTCATCAGAATCCTGGTCTTTAAAAAGAAAAAAGAAATTCTGTTTCTTTGTGCTTAATATCATTGTCTCTTTCTTTTTAGAAAAAGGTGTTTGTGAAAAATAACTCATGTATAAGGCGCTGTACTTTGTTATTCCAGAAGGATTTCCAATAAGAATGTATGGTTTGTGTTTGCTTTCACATTTATTTTTCTAAGAAGGGCTGGGTTGCTAACACTGTATTAATAAAGCCCTTTGTTTAAATACTCAGCTGTGTTTCAGTGTGCCTTTTGATCAAGGAAAGGATTTGGCCAGCCACCACTAGGTTAACAAATTAATGTGCACAAAGCAACCAACATGACAGCAGGCACTCACCCTCAGCTGTAATTATCCCTATTGTGATATAATATTGTTGGAATTCTGTGTCCTAATTGCAGACACCAGGGATGTGGCAGGTCAGGTTCTCCTTGGAGGACAAATTGGTGGCATGGAATATGGGGTGCAGTCCTGGAGCATCTGGACAGTGCAGTCCTGTGTGCTGCAGGGGTGGTGGCACTGGCAGGGCTGCTCCCTCCTCCAGCCTTGTCCTGTCACCTGCCACCAGCCAAGGGCTTGGCTCTGCCTCCAGGGCTGGCTCCAGCCTGAAATGATGCCTCAGGTTTAGGTTTTCTTTTTTTCAGATTCTGTGCTGCTTTAGTGTGTGGGTCTGGGCTTCATAATAGGGGATGGTGAGCTCTCTGCACAGAGCAGGGAGACAAAACAATTCCTTCTCCAGATGGGGACCAAGGACAAATGATACAAATCCCAGGCCCAAGAGCACAAACAACGTGGGCTGAAGAGAGAAAAACAAGAAGGATGGGACTGCATGGGCTAAAGCTGGAACTGGACAATGAACTCCAAAATGCAAATGGAGCAGAACTGATCACAGTGAGAGACCCCGTGCCCATCGTGCATTTTGGGACCATTTTGGTTCATCTTGGGTGCAGCCCTGGCTGGGCTCTTGTGCTGCCCAAGGTGGATCCATTGAGGAGATCCTTTTAATAAATCCCTGCTTTATTCTTTAGCTCTGTCCTCTGTTCTAGGGCAGCCTGAACAAGGCATCAGAAATATGAAGAAGACAAATTCCTGGGCTGTTCACCAGTACTTCCTCCATAAAAAACTCTCAAGCCAAAGCAGTGAAATGCTTTCTCACAAGCTCCACATAATTTGTATGCTGTCAAAGTAAGGTGTGGAGAACTGACTCCTTCCTGCCTTAGGAGACTTCTGCTAAAAATAATGTAAGTTTTCTGTCCCCAGTGCAGAAAGGATGGCCAGGTCACAGGACTGAAGAATCCTGACTCAGACTGAAAAAGCACCTTTTTCAGAGAAAACTGTGGGACAAATTCTCTCTGTGAAGCCATGCATTTCCATCTTGTCCTTACTGAGTAAAGGATAAAGGTGTGCAATCTGCTCCTCACTACCACTCCCCAGGGCTAATGCAGATGAAGGGAGAGCTTGGAGAAGTTTGTGGGAATGAGGGACAATTTAAAATTGAAAGAGGCAGTTCAGATGGAACAAAACACAAAGGAATAAATGAAAGAGATAAAGGATGATGGGTGACGTGCGTGAGGATAATATTTATAGTAATTCCCCTTAAAAGGATTTCATAGTGCTCTGTGCCTCCTAAAAAGTCTCAAGAGGTTTTTGGCAACACCCAGTTGTGCCATAGTTTGGGAAATAACTTGAGAAAAAAAGCCATTTTGCTGCCTTTCTCAGGTAGTTAAATTATTCATATTGGCTCTGTAACTAATGAAATGAGAAATGAGAGACAGCACTGGCTCTAGTACAATTCCAATGCTGATTGATTGGTCAGTCTTAAGAAGGGATTGATTCATTTTATCCCAGAGTGATACTCACCACCATTTCATTCTCCTGAAAATGGAGGTGTGAAGGTCTAAATATCACCTATGAGAAAGAAAGCAATTAGAATCTCCAACATAGAACTCTATTAATCCCATGGCTACAATATTCAAGCCCCAAACAATTTACTAAGATGATGTATCTCTATTTAAATCTAAAAAAAGAATAACTCTATATCAATCTGGCAACTTGTAAGGGTGTGGTTAATAAGAAATACACATATTTATGGGGAGCACTTGGCTTTTATATAGCAAAATGCCCAAGGATAATATTGCCTCCTGATAATCACATCCCATGCTGGGTTTTATTGCTTATAATTCTCACTTTCTTATTAGAAAAAACATCTTCCATTAAGTTTTTAAATTATCAACCAGCATAGACAGTAACTGAACCTTATCTCCTTTCTTCAAAGTAATTATTAGGAGAGTTCAATTGTTGGTTTAGAAATCAATTATTTAGAAAACTCTCTCATTTTAGTGCTTCTCTGAAAGGGCTGGGGTTTATGGTGTGCTTGCATTTTGCTTGCACAGCAAAGCAAACTCCCCAAATCCATCTGTCAAATTTGTGTGCTGTGCAAATACATTTGTGGAAGTAAACAGGAGTGTGTCTGCAAAATTATTATTATATCCAAAACCTAATAGTTGAAACTATACAAAGAATTTTTAAAATGCTTTCTTGCTGTGTGGCATGGGCTAGGGAACAAGGTTTAGGTCCTTGCCCTAATTCTGGTTTATGTGGTGTGATTTTGTAATGAGGGAAATGAATCATAACCCATGTTCCCATTCACAGTGGTGAAAAGCAGGGGGACTGTGACTGTGACATCTCAGGATCTGGTCCCAAACTTGGCTTTCTCTGAGTGATGGAATTGTGCTATTTTCCTACAGTGCAGAATCCTGCAGGAACTAGAAATGAAAATGTTTTCATCCTTTGTTGCTTCTTCTATTTTAAGGCGTCCCTTACTTTTTAATATTAGTCTGGAAATATTTTTCCTGAACTTGATATAAATGACATGTTCATAAATACTTCTGACCTGAGAGAAAAAAAATCACAGCAAGGGTAGTTTAGTGCTGCAACAGGAGTCAAATAAAGCAGTCTCCAAAAGGTGGAAGTTCTCAAGTCAGGCCTGGTCCAGTTCCCTCCCAGCCAGACCCTTCCTGGGGTTCTGTGAAATGTTGATGAGGCAACAAATTCACTCCAGAAAGGAACTCCCAGCTCTCTGGGCCATGGGACTTTGGCTGCTGAATCTGCCATCAGCATATCTCAGAAAAAAGAGATACAAACCAAATAAGTAATAACTTATCTACCCCTAAAGCAGAAGCAGCTGACAAAGAATAAATAAATGAATAGCAAAAGCTCCAGGGTTACAGTCCTGAGAGATGTACTGTTTGAACTGCACTCACTTATCTGGGAGATGAAAACGGAGAGAACTTGATAAAACTGTAGGGTTTTAGTATGTTTAAAGGTTTTTTTCCTATGTAAAAGAACCTGTTCAATGCTTCAGGCAAATTCCAGCTGGTATTTTGCACCACCTCTGCAGAAAACAGGTTTCATTGCAAGGCTTGCTGGCTCAATCTGTCCTTGCCAAGGAGTCCTTTTTGAGGCATCTGGGTGAGCACTGCAGTACAAACATTCCATTCCAGCTGCAGTGGTTCCAGCCTGTGTTAGACAGATGGGAGCAACACTCAGGGCTGGTCCCTGGTTTGGAAACTTGCTGGGAGAGGCTGTGGCTCTGCCAAAGCAGAAACTGGAGAAGCAGCTCATTTTGCAGGCTGCAACATCAAAATCTTGACTCGAAATCCAAAGTTGGGATTTCTTTTTCAGTCACCCCCTGGTTGTACAACATCTCCTGCTGCTGACAGAACGTGCTGCTGCTCTTCACCTCAAGTCACAAGGAGAGAGAGACTGAGATCATCAGCTGGTGATGTGTTCCAAAGAGGGGCTGAGGCAAGAACCCATATCCAAATGACTGAAACAAACCCCAACCCAATATCCAACCTGTTAGATTAGAAGAGTCAAATAATCAACGTGGGGTGTGTTGGTTTGTTGGTTTCTTTTTGTTTTGTTTTTTTTTTTATTCATCAGGCTTTTTTTACTCTAAACCTCAAATAATCAATGTGGGGTGTGTTGGTTTTTTGTTTTTTTTTTTTTTTTTTTAAATTCATCAGGCTTTTTTTACTCTAAACCAATGGTGCCAGTTCTGACTGCTGATGGTGGTGGTGCCCAGATTTATGTGCTGCAGATTAACTCAGCCAGTCCAGATCAGGGTGCAATATTAATTGAGGCAGAAGTGCATGAGGAAAATCTGCTCTGCTTATGTTTAGCACTTACTTGTGGCAAATGTTCTCAACATCCTATTTTTATCACAGGGCAAGTGAACAGGGAACAAGTTAAAAAGCACCAGAACTGTGACAAGAATGGCATTTTCATTTTTCTAAAGAATTTGTAATTTCAAAACCAGTTTCATGCCCATCAGGAAGAAAATCCTATCACTTCAAAATTCACCATGAAAGAAGATTCCAACTGTAACAAACCAAAATACTGTCTCAAGCCAGCTCCTGACAGATTTTATTTTGACAAAAATCAAAATGCTTCATTTGGTTGCAACTGCACTTTAGTGTAGAATACAGAATAGAAAGGAAAGCCTCATTTGAAAGGAAAAATAAAAATATTGTTAGAAAATATAACAGCTGAGCAAATAAAAAAGTGCTCATTGGCCCATGCCTCTATTTTTCCCCAAATAAAAATTCAACAAAATTAACAATCTGTCAAACCATTGAGGTACGAGAAAAGTGCACTTCCCAATAAAAATTAAGAAATATATTTTCAATAAACACAGAAAACCTCAGGTGTTTTTGGATCCATCAGTTCCTGATATGCCATCCCTGAGACACCAGGGCCAAAATACCCTTTTTGGACACAGGCTGCAGCTGCAGGTACTGTGCAGCCACAGTTGTCTGCTCTCTAAGTGTCTTCCAACATTGGCATGGAAGAGATTCCAAAAGGTAAAACACGATCAGAGCCAGCCTCGACAACAGCCCAGAGACTCACAAGTTTACCGAGCACTTGCTACTGTGAAAGTCTTCTGAGTAACACCCTGACATGAACACCCCTAGGAAAACCTGTGATTTTGTTATTAAATGTGTAATTACCTGAATTCAGCTTCTGCCTGAATAACCTCTTGAGCATTGCTTTTTAGTCGAGCTGTTGGACCGTAACACAAAATAACCACCAGGCTTCTCTTTTGTCCTTCTGTCCCTTGAAATTGGATCCCTCTGCTCTTAATGCAAGGAAGGATATTTGAAAAGGAACACGTTGCCATTTAGCAGGTCAGGTTTTAACACAGTCTCCAATGTAAATTGGGAAATGCTCCAATGAGCTGCACGAGTTTACACAAGTAATCTGCTCATACCCTTGCATTCCTAATCAGTGCACAGACCACAAAGGGGAGACTCTTAAAGGTTAATAACAGTCATTTATTTGTACAAGGATGCAGCAGAACTGCATCCATATTTCACAGGCTGCTGCAGGCAGATATAAGTCAAGGAAAATATTACAGCCAAAGAAAATACACTCCTACACAGAAATAATTGCTGGAATTTTGCAGAAATTTCTGGAGTGCACTCTCAAGGAACATAGCATTCATCAAACTACTTATTATTCTTTACATTTAACAACCACACTGGAACTGTTTTTGTCTTATTTAAGAAGTGTAATTTTTCATTGACCTTAGATTTGTGAAAATTAGGTAGAATTAGGTATAGTATGTCAAACTGGAACACCTGTTTAGTAACATAAACATATTTAAATATCAACCTTTCCCTCTGATTGGCTTTTGTGGGAGCAGACACTGATTAAAAACAGAAATTTCAAACCATGACCTTCCATGGCAGGAGCTAACACATCGTGCCATTAACTTCTGATATTGAATTATCTCATTAACTAAAAAGGGCAGTTTTCTTTTTTTTTTTTAATTTTAATTTTGTCAAGCACCATGACTTGCAGTGTTGTAAAGAAAACCTTGAAAGCAAAGTTTATAGTCTTTCACCTTGTTTGTACAAGGCACCATGGTCAAAACATCTCTTACAAACAGAAATAAACCACACCAAAGGCATTCCTCATAATGAAAATCTTCTTTTTTCCTTTAGAGATGTTTCCAATGAGCAGTGGTTTTTTGTGGCACAGCTCTCTTCACTGCATTGGAAGAGATAGAGTTCAGAATATAGGTGAGATTGTTGGTCTAAATAGCATCTGATAAAAAGGAAATCTATTTTTGTTGAACATTTATTACAACGAACATGCACCAACAACTTGTTGTTCAAATCCTTGTATTTGCTAATAAAGACTTTGTTGGTGTTAAAGTTCAAACTTGGAGCAAATGCAGATGCAAAGAAATTATGTATTTTGGGATTTTTTTGTACCATAATCTTGTCAGAACAGATTATCAAATGATCAAAGCAGTAACAGAATGAATTGGGGTTTAAACGTTTATGAAAAAGCAGTTATATTGTAGGATGGCACTTTTTAATAGACTAAAGGCATTAAACAGACCTTGTATTAGGCTTTGAAATTAATGGGTCACTGTATAACATTCCAGTCTTCATAGATTGATAAGATTAATGCTTGCTTATATAGCAAATTCAATGGCACATTTAATTTCATATGAATGTTTAAAGTTAAATTGCTTTTGGATTAAGTCTAAACTCATTATTAATTTTAATGTCTGAAAGAACTTCCATTTTTCTTTCATTTTATTTAATCAAGTGCATCATCATTAAGTAAAGGCTATGAACTTAGATAGTGGAGAAATAAGGAAGTTTATTAATTTAGTTTTTGAAAGATCTATTTGTTAAAGTTTAATTCAGTGGCCATTTTAGGTTCCATAAGAAGTTAGGAAATATAGTGACTGCAGCCTATTCAGTTTTCTTGTAATAATTTAGGGGGAGAGGGTGCTTTTGGGCAAGTGTTTGCAGCACATGAATCCCTGAGAATTTCAAAGGTAAATTTTGTATTCACTTCTCTTTGGCTCTTTGAAAGACTGGTCCCCCTTCACTGTAGCTCAGCACTTTTGCCCACACCTGGCTCACAATGCCCATGGATTGATTGATTTCAGTGAATACCCCCAGTTTACATCAGGTGAGACCCTGGCTCTGCATTTCCCACTGATGTTCCAGCTGAGAAGGGATTTTTCCTTAATTCTGCATCAGGAGTTTAAAAGTCTGAGTTCCAAGTAAAGCCTACAGCAGATTTTCAAACGGAGAGGACACAGGGAGTGACTCTCCGAGAGCAGGCACACAGGGTTTGTGCTGGGCACTCCCTCCCGTGCCACACACAGGCACACACATCTGCACAGTCACACTGGGCACTAATTACAAGTTCCAGAACAAATATCTCGTTATATATTGCAAGTTCCAGAACAAATATCTCTTTAAAAACATTCACACATCCTCATTCCCCTTCACTGTAGCTCAGCACAACTTTTGCCCACACCTGGCTCACAATGCCCATGGACTGATTTGTTTCAGTGAATACCCCCCAGTTTACATCAGGTGAGACCCTGGCTCTGTATTTCCCACTGATGTTCCAGCTGAGAAGGGATTTTCCCTTAATTCTGCACCAGAAGTTCAAAAGCCTGAGTTCCAAGTAAAGCCTACAGCAGATTTTCAAACGGAGAGGACACAGGGAGTGACTCTCCGAGAGCAGGCACACAGGGTTTGTGCTGGGCACTCCCTCCCGTGCCACACACAGGCACACACATCTGCACAGTCACACTCTGGGCACTAATTACAAGTTCCAGAACAAATATCTCGTTATATATTGCAAGTTCCAGAACAAATATCTCTTTAAAAACATTCACACATCCTCTTATTATGTAAAACTTCATGCATTTGATGAGGAGCGTGGCTGAGGGACCACAAAACCCCTCTCTGGGATTTACCTGGGACTATCAGAGTTTAAGAATGTTAGCTAATGAATTATTCAAAATGAATTAATAGCTTGGGAGAGTCCTTCACCTGTCTGACACAACTTCATTTTTCCCTAGATAAGGTTTCTCAGCAGAGTCAGACACTGGCAAACAACTTTGTTTTCCCTTTCTAATGTGTGTGAAAATGTGCACTGTAGACAATGAAAAAAATTTCCTTGCATAATACTAATAATAATTTAACCTAGCTGCAAGATAATTGAAGGATGGACCTTTGAATGCCTTGCAGTGGAGGCAAAATCACCAGCTGATACCTGACCATGTCCAAAACTGAAGAGACAAACCAAACCCAGGGCAGAAGCCAGGCTGCTGTGTCCAGCTGAGCACTCTGTTCTCTAGGCAGCATTGCTCATTTTCTCAGAAAGCAACCACAGCTTTCCATAAAGTATGAGATAACATTTGAAGGCACTTTTTCTTGTCCATTGTATACAAAATGCATTTTTTTAATGAGAAGAGATATTATACTTGCATCATATTTGTCAGTTCTTTCCCACTGAATGTCTTACTCAGGAGCTGAAGAACAATTTCCTTTTGTAGTACTGCTGTCTCCTATTTATTTATGGGTTTATTTAATTAAGAAGAGGAACCTACTTTTCTTTATAATTGACTTTGCATGGTGTGTCTTCTGCCAGTATCTCATTGTTTGCAAATGGTGAGGACCTGTGTGCACAGACACACATCCCCCTATGAAGAATGTCCCTTCATGGCTTAGTTTGTGATTTACTGCAAATTGTTAAGCACTTCTAAATCAAAACACTTTATTATAATGCTATTTGCAACGTTTGAAATAGTGCTAATCACACAGTAACAGAATAAATTCAAATGAGGTCTGTGTTCTCTTGCTGGATGTTCCTTCATTTAAGAAAACAGAAAACAATTCCCAGAGCTTGTGGTAACCTGTCACCAAAACCGGACGTTTCTAACTCGATAATGACTTTGACTCCATGCTGAGTCAGGGACAAAGAAAATTAAGATTCCTCCCCCCTTCACCTCAGATGTCATCCGTGTGGAACATCAGGATGGAGGTGGGTGAGTTTTATGGTGGCTGCTCCTCCTGAGAAGCCACGGGAGTTATTGCTGTGCTTTCTCTCCCGTCTCTCATGACGGGCACACGAGCTGACCCTCTGTCAGGATGTGGAATTTGTGCTGCCTCTGCTTTACAGCAAATTACTGCTGCCCTGAAGCAAAGGAGAAGCATGGCAGGAACATGTCTCTGAGGCACATCTCCTTTGAGGTTATTCCGGAGGGGGATGCAGCTTGTGCATCCTTTTTTTTTTTCTTTTTTGATCAACAACTATCTTTGAAAATAAATCTGCTCAAGAGTCCCAGGGGGTTTGTTACAGCCCCACAATCACTCACAGCTCTCAGGGGATCCTGCCAATCCTCTCACTCCCCTGCCTGCTCTGGGGAAGGCCAGCTACTGCTGGGGTTAAAGCACACAAGATGGGAAAAGAGTATCGGCTGTGGGCTGGAATAATGAAAATAGTAATGGAACATGGCATCAGCAGTGACATGGAGGCTGAAAGAGCAGAAATGTTGTGGAGATCAAAGCAGTTGGGAACAGTCCTTTGTACTATTAATATCTCCCATATTTTGAAAGTGGAGAAGAAATGTAAAAGCAAGCTGTGTACTGCTGTCCCTCAGGCCACCTCCATTAGAGGCACTTGATGAGCCCTGCGAGCTCCTGGGGAAGGACAGCACACCACTGGAGTACCGAGCATAACATGCACTGTCTAAAAGCTGACATGACAGATACAAGGCCAGGCAAGGATTCAATTTGGGCTATCGTGGAAAGAAGGAAAAACAAGAGGAGAATCTTTAGTGACAGCTTGCTTGGAGCTGCTCTGCTGTGTCTGGGAGCAGAGCCCTGAGCCAGGACAGTGTGCCTTGGAGGTGAGACAGCCCTCACCAGGAGCAGGCTGGGCAAACACAGACCTCCCCCATGGTTCTTGACATGTTTCTGCTTTCTTTTCTCCTTATTCTTGATGAATAACTCTTAAAGGCATTTGTCTTTTATTTCTAGCCAGACAAAAAGAAACTGCATCCTTCTTCCTGCTTTACTGCCCTTCACTGAGAGCCTGAAGGGTGGCACGAGGCCGGACCAAGCTTCACCTGCTTGTTACCAAGCAAGTTGTGTCTTTTCTTCCACAGGGTTGGGCTGTAGATCTTTCTGAACCATGCAGAAAGTAGTCTTATTGCCAAGAAATTCACAAAAATGGGTTAAGAGAGAGCATGGATGCCTAGAAATGGCAAAAAGCTGTGTTCTACTCTGTTCTACTCTGACACTCCTCATTTCCCTGGCCCTCTGTCCATGCTTGCTGTATTTCCCTCTCTGGAGCCAGAAGTGTCTCCCATAACCCATCAGGGCTGCAGGAGAAGGGGTTTGATCATGGCTGTATCCATGGGTAACATCACAGCACAAATAATAATTTTAGAAGCAGGATTACTGAGCAAAACATTTGCCAAAGAAGACAGTGGATATTGTAACAGCAATTCAGTGCCTGCTTGACACAGATTGAATATAAATGTATCCTGAGATTATACGTGAAAGAATTGGTTTAATATATTTCCAACAAAATAAGCTTCTCTTGGAAAATATCAGTGAAATGGAGCTTTGCTTATTTTTGCTTCTTATTAAACATTTCTCATTGAAACTTCTTATAAAATACCTTGAACTGGTTTTATCCAAATTGTATATTTATTTCAACATTAAAATTTAATTTAAAATATTCTGTATTTTTATTCATATTATTTCATGATCAGGCAGTAGTAAAAAATGTGAAGCTTTATCCCACAGAAGGATATAGAAAACAGCTCCTTCTCTATTGTACTGATAAAAAAATCAGCAGCTTCTGATGATGCTTTTGTTCTCGGCAAATTCTCCCATACACTGACATTTCTTTAACCAAATTCTGACATCGGAATAATAAGAAATAAAAAGACAATTTTAAATCTAAACTTTTGAGTTTCAAATGCACATTACTTTTTGAAGCAGCTATTTAGAATTTTCCTTTTGTAGGAAAGATATTTGTTCCATTTCTGAACAAAATTGAACTTCAAGATGTCCACATTTCCCAAATAGAAATTCTATATTCTGTTCAGCTCTGTTTAAAAATTCAGCATGTTACGTGGTGCTCTCATTGCTCAGAATAGTGCTATTTAGGATTGTGCTATTTGTGGAATATTTGACAATTATTAACAAAATATCATTTCAGCCTAGCTTATAGCTTCAGTTCAAATTCTGCTTGATAGTGTTTATGTGCAGGCTGAAGTGCTTTTCATGTGTTACAATGACATCTTCAGATGTCTTGCACTATCTCACAGTTTTCAAATGAGGCAGCTCAAACAGGACTCTTTTTAGTGGCAATTTCATGAAAATCATCTAAAGAAAAAGATTATTTAGAAGTAAATGGAAGGGGGGAGAGCACAAGAAGTAAATGAGGCAATGCATTTCCAGCTAGGTTAAATGTCAGATTAAAATTCAAAGAAGCAATAACAGTAGGCAACTGTTGTCAGATTGGAATGACTGAGAAGTGATGGGTCTGAGCCTGTAGGTGCTGTAGAAGCTGCTGTACTGGGGCATTTCAAAGGCTGAATGGGGCAGATTCTCTGTGGAAAATTATTATTTGGGCTGTGGTGTCACCCATGGATACAGCCATGATCAAACCCCTTCTCCTGCAGCCCTGATGGGTTATGGGAGACACTTCTGGCTCCAGAGAGGGAAATACAGCAAGCATGGACAGAGGGCCAGGGAAATGAGGAGTGTCAGAGTAGAACAAACCAAAGGACACACCTTTTTGCCATTTCTAGGCATCCACGTTCTCTCTTAATCCATTCTTGAGAATTGCTTGGCTTAGAAAGATCTACAGCCCAACCCTGTGCAGGTAAAACTTTAAAAGTCCTCTAAGATGTCAAATAGAACACAGCAATTTGTATCAGCTGCAGACTGCTGTTGTATTTCTCACATCAGAATGACAAGATCACAGATTTGTTTGGACCTTACAGCTCATCTCATTCCACCCCCTTTCACCATATAACATATATTTTATATGCAGTATAAAACATACTTCTACAAACACATCAAATATTTCATGTTATTATATGGCCTTCCCTTAGAGTTAAAAGATGGCCCTATCCCAACACCATCAAAAACCTATATATTTTTTTTAGACTAAGTGATATAGCTGTGTGAAATCCACTGTGCAAATGAAACACAGGCTGTGTATTTTTCTGGAGCTATGCATGTACCTGTGCTTGCCCAGGCATGCTCAGAGGCACTCCCTGCTGCACAAAGCACTTGCTGGAGCTAAGAAGTGTTTTCTACTTGCCTTTTTCCTTTCCCTGGCAGAGATTTGGTAGTGCAGGATCATCCCCTGAGTACCAGCATGTAGAAACATCATATAACAAATTGCCAGATTGGTGGTGGAGCTGCACAGACCTCACATGTGCCTTCCTCCCCGTGGTGCTTTGGCTTTTAGGAACAAACATGCACATTTCCCTGGTGGTCTCTAGCAAAATACACAAAGAATATATTTTTTTCCTTTCCCCTCCCCATCCTTTGTGAATTATGGAGTAGTAAGCACATTTTTAAATACAGCTCTGCAGACAGTGAGATACAGTTCCACTCTGTGCAAGACGAATTGAAGCTCATTTATGAAAGTACATCTAAAAATGCCAAGGGAGTAGACTTATCAAAGAGATGACATCAAGCTGTCACTCATTCTTCATACACGCACCTGTGATTGAGAAAAGTGTTTTCTTTAATATAACTTGATATTTGAAGAGAACATGACAAAATGAAGTCCCATCCCTTCATCATTTACATTATGCCTTAGGGGTACAAAGCTGATCTAAGGCATTTTGATTTATGCCTATTAGTGAAGCTGTACCTACAGATGATCAAAAGGCTTATTCTGATTCCTATAAAATAGTCAATATCACAATTAGGGAAACATATTAGGTATAATTAAATTACAGCTATAAATGACATAGAACAAAGATATTTTATGATAAATATCATTTGATATACCAGCCTTTTTAAAGAATTCATCCCATCCATCCTCCTAAAGGACATGAAAAATGATGCATATGAAAAGGAACCTTAGAACTAACCCAGCAACTGCTTGTGCTTTCCCATCTGGCACTGGACAAGCTTTACCATGAAGGGGCAGGAATAAGGAAAGCACCTTTTGTCTTTATTTCAACCAGAAGTATCCTTTGCAAGCCAAGATGTGGTGGAGGTGAGCAGAGAGGGAACACAGGACAATCCATACCACGGGAATCCAGCAGAGCTCAGTGTACATTTTACAAGAGTCAGGGGGTATTTGTATGCAAAAAAAGGAGCTTGGGATGGCTCAGAGGCAAGGAAGGAAAACACACTGCAAGAAGGTCATTCCTCAAATTGAACATGCCAAAGACACTGCAATTAGAGATATCCATCTGACCATGGGGAATGGACTCAGGGACACTCAGGGCAGGAGTGCCCGACATGCCAAAGACACTGCAATTAGAAATACCCTTCTGACCAGGGGAATGGACTCAGGGACACTCAGGGCAGGAGTGCCCAGAGTCAGCCAGGAACACAGCAAACCCAGCTGCAAAATCCTGAGTGTGTCTGTCTGCTATGATCAGGTTACCTGTGGAATACACACATCATTTCAGCTTCTTTCAGGAGCTAAGATGTGGAAATTATTTCCACATGGAGCAAATCCTACTTAACCAGTGACACCAGGGCATGAGAGCAAACATGAGAACTGCAATTATGTTTGACCTGTGCTCTGCCTAGTCTGTTGTACTCCCTGGATGCTGCAAGCACCACATCCTTGGACTAGGTATGAAAAGCTTCCAGTGAAATAAAACCTAAAATCGTGCAAAACCGCATTACTGAAGGAGTTTTTGCTACCCTCACCTTGATAGGCAGATGACTGTAAATAAACATTGTATAATCCTTGCTCCTCAGGTCCTTTCCCCTTCCCAAAGCCCATGGAATGTGACTGGAGGCAGGTTGCAAGGCACTGAGCCAGCTGCCTGCCATGCTGGGAAGTATCAGTTCCAATCCTGTTCTCTTTCAGCAGTCAGGATCCTTCTGTCAGCTCTCATGTCATTTTTAGGCTGCAGCTTTCCCAGGCATAAAAATCATCTTTTTGTTCCTGTAGGAGAAGACAATGCTGGAAAGCAGCTGAGCACCTGACTTCTTCAGGGCTGCCCATACACAGCAGCTGGACGGGTCAGATCAGTCACAGGGAACATCTGTGTGACTGGAAATCAATTCATACACAGATAGGAGTGTGAATGAATGATCCAAGGGAAGTCCAGAGCCAGCTCAGGGTGCTTTGGTGGAAAAGGACAGTCTGCATTGTGGCCAGGCCATTCAGAGCCCTCTGAAACAAGCTCCTCACTCAGGCTGAGTTGAGCAAGGGGGAACATTTAATCGTAATTGTTTTGACTTCAGTGAAAGTGCTCATCTGTTCAGCATTAGACATCTGCTTAATTTCCTGAATGGATTGAGTCCTACAGAGCTAAACATCCAGGAGTGACAAATGCTGGTTCAGGTGTGGGATTATGCCACTCTGAGACAGATGTTCCTAAGCCACCGCATGCATCAAAGGCAACGGCACTGAAAGAGAGTTGAATTTAGCCTTGTTCCTGTGTTTATCCATCCTGCAGCATTATGTGCTTTCCTTTCCTGCATTTTTGTATTCCACTGTCTCACTTCAGTACAAACTGTATGAGACAGAGGCTCCTGGGGGAGCAGCTGGAGATTTGAAATTCACATCACTGTTCCCCTTAAGCCTGTCAGATGATCAGATAGCCGAGGAAGTGCTAATAGCTTATGCTCTGGTGAAATATGTTTTTCTGTACATGATTACCTTTGTATTTTGTTCCCCTTATCCCTGATTGTCAGCATTTTAATTAAAAGTAGAGGTGTGAGAACATGGGAAAACCTGTCTGCAGAACAAGGCTGACTTTGATTTAAGTTAGTGTACTAAGTTTGTAAATGTGGAACCCAATTTTCTGCTGCTGTCATCTGTCTGGAGAGAGACCATGGAGCTGGATGCCAAGCAATTCACTTTGCTTCCTGAGGCCCCTGGATCTCTCCAGCAGGGCAGAGGGGGTGTACATAGCAAGTAACCCTTGATGGAATTTTCCAAAGGTGCTTTGAGCTGCTACTGCTGCTCTGACTGAAAGTTTCTGTCCCTGTTACAACACTGGGAGACCATTTGATGTCAAATCAGCTCCTCAGCATCTCCACAGCCAGAGCTCCAGTGCTCAAAGGCTCTGTCTCATCAGCTTTATGGCTGGATTTAGGAGATTAAATCACAGGTCTCGTCTTTAAGGGAATACTGACCTTGTAGACAACACAACAGGCAATGTGCCTAATTTCTCAGCTGCTCTAGTTCAGACCTCCCTATTTTGGTGCAAATTATTCCAGTGGTTGGTAGGGAGCACATTGGTGTGAATTCAGCCACCTCTGCCAGCTGCAGAGGGAAATCAAGGGCAGGAGCAGACAGGAGCCTCCCTGATGAGCACAGCCTGAGTTTCTAAGAGCCCTGGCTGCCTTGTGGGCACACCCTGCCCTCCCTGGCAGGAAAGGCAGCAGGAAAGGCTGGGGAAACAGAGCACAGGGCAAAAATGCCACCGCATCACCTGCTCCCACAGGACTTGCTAGTGAACTGCCAGCTTTGGTGGCACCTTACATAAAACCCCAGTAACCCAATTCAGTGCCAGCAGCCCTGGCTCTGGCAGGGCTGGTCTGCTCAAAGCCAGCATGAGCTCAGCCATGATCCAGAACTGGAGCTCTTCCTTATGCCCTGGGAAACCCAACTGGTAGGAGCCACAGTTCTGTGCTGGGTTCAGCTTTGCGTAACTCACCCACTTCTGAGATGAAAATTTTCCTCTCGAGTTGCAGTAAGGTTTTTTAAAGTAGCCAATCTCTAGTGGGGACTATAAAATAGAAATTGGGAAAGAAAGGGAAATCCTTATGGTTTTCCTTGTTGTACAGTACTTGGGATGGTTAATTCATTTTTATCAGGATTTTTGTGATCAAAACCCACCTTTTTGATGTTAAAACAAAAAAAAAAATTAGCACTGTATCACAAGAAGAAAATGTACTATTTTATCATAAATCGGTGTGAAGATTACAATTTGGTGGGATTTTTTACGTGGAAACATGCTGTGAACCATTGTGCCAGAGCACATATCTGATTGTTGAGGTGAAATTTTTATCAGGATTTTTGTGATCAAAATCCACATTTTTGATGTGAAAACAAACAAAAAAAAAATTAGCACTATATCACAAGAAGCAAATGTACTATTTTATCATAAATCGGTGTGAAGATTACAATTTGGTGGGATTTTTTACGTGGAAACATGCTGTGAACCATTGTGCCAGAGCACATATCTGATTGTTGAGGTGACACAATCATTTGACAGAAAATTGCAAGATGAAAGGAAGTAAAACAATATGATAAAGATGAAAGATGACACAGCAAAAATACCATGAGGAAAGGAGTGAGCATGAAATAATAGCATTAGGACACAAGAAAATACAATGTGATGGAAAAGAATTAACCTGATCTGGTTCCTGACGCTGCTGCATAGGAAGAACTGTTATGAAGATATATTGCAGAGACAAAAAGCAATGTTGGATTACTCAGAATAGGACACATAAATGGACAAAGCAGAAAAATGCTGCCATGCACTGCAAAGAAGACAAAATGCTTTGATATTTATATTTTAATGATCTCATTCTGATTCTCTGGAGCTCATGTCAACAGCAGTGTTCATATTCCTGTTGATTGAAATACAAAAAAATAAAAATACATTTTATGTAAATAAACTTAAGGTCTCCTGAGGGACAGAGGGAGGCAGGAGAAATTCCCTGTGGGTGCTAAAGCCCTGCTCCCAGGGCTGAGTGGTGCAGGATTGGTGCCTGGCTGGGATTTGGGGTCATCAGGAAGGGTCACAGCTGAGCCCCACGTGTGTGAGCAAAGACAAGATGTGCTTTATTCCACAGGCAGCTGCCACACTGCTGGGGCCCAAACCACAAACCCCAGTGTCTCTGCTGTGCTTTTATATTGCCGTGTTTAAGCTGAGGTGAAATCACTGAAGTTTGGACAAATCTCTGTTTCAGATTGTCTCTGTGACTTTTAGGGTGCTGTGTTTCTTTCCGTGGCAGGAAAGTAGGTTGCTGATATTCTTGGTTCATCTTTGCTCACAGAGGTAAAATTAGAGGCCTTGAGATTCCTGCTGGTAGAACAAGCTCTCAATTTCTCACTGCCGAAATTCAATCTGATTTCTATCTTTTTCACTAAAAAGCTGTCAACAGAAAATAAGCAATTCCCATCAAAGAGCTATATTAGTTTCTGAGGTATATACATTTGGCTGGTGGATGAAGAAAGCCTCAAAGTAATTTAAATTGTATTTTTTTTATTTTCATTTGCATTTCACAGCAAACTAAGCAAAAATATTAATGCAGGAAATAACTGTAACTCATTCAAAAGAAAAGAATAAAAAAGAGAGTCTGTTTCACTGCTAGATCACTAATAACTTCTTTTCTTACTGTGGCCCTGGGTCTGATTTTCTCCTCCTCTTGCTGGTGTAACTCTGTCATCCTGGTTGTCCTTTATCTGCTGTGCTGGAAGCAGGAAGGCAGCACATATTTGCAATGAAGAACATATAATTAAAATCAAACCCAGAAACTGTCTTTACAGTAGGCAATAATATGAGAGCTATCAGGAGCCAATGGGACTGGCTTGATATGCCAACAATATAACCCCACTTTTCATATGTGGAATAGCAGCTTTCAATGGCAGAGACTATATAAATTAGATTTCAGGTGCATTTTTGCATTTGCAAGTCACATTTTGAAACCTGATTTATGTTTTATTTGTAAAGAAATGTTGAAAAATATGTAATATTTTCAACTTTTTAAAATCATAGAAGAATAGTGGATTTTTCAGTGCATTTTCTGCATTACTCAGTTTATCAAAGGAATTTTAAAAGTGGATGTAAGTTTGGACTTCCACACTATGAAGTCCCCTTCAGCTTTCTCAGATTTTGAGAATAACACCTGAGTTGCAGACTTCTCCTTTTTTGACAGATATTTAAGCAAAAATGTTGTTCAGATTAGAGTTCTGTGGCCATTTGAGATTTTCTGTTTGTTACACAAGTTTATTTACAGCTTTTTTTTTTTACTGTAGCAGCTGGGAATTTACTCCAGCTGCCCTTCTGATAGCTTTGCCAGAGGATTGAGAACCTCCTTACAGGGACAGAGAGCTCAGAGAGAGCCCAGCCTGTCCTAAACCCCAAAGGAACCCAGCCCTGATCTTTAAGAATTGCTTATTTATTGTTTCCTCACAATCTCTGTTCTTGCTCATTTCTTGCTCCTCTTGGATTCTTCATAAGATCTTCAGTCACATTTCTTCCTTCCACAGCTTTCACTCCTCAGAATTATCAAGATAGCCTAATTCACTGCAACTCCATTGCTTTTGTTTGCAATAAAAGATGAATGAAAGAGAATGGTCGTGTTCCATCTAAATATAAAAGTCCAGCTGCAGTAGAGAGGATGAAATCCTTAAGGAAACCTGCAATAAGAATTCCAAAGCTACGGAATATTTCCCTGTGCAAACCCTGGATCCCACCATCTGAAAAAAAAAAAAAAGCTCAAAACCCCTAAAAGCAAGTGAACAAATAAAAAAAAAAAAAAAAAAAAAAAAAAAAGAGAAATAGAGAGGAAATTAAACATGCTACTTGATGAGAGGAGGGCAAAAAACAAGCACAAACTTGGGCTTGTTCTCCACAGCTTCCTTAATGGGAGTTGCTGAGATCATCCAGAGCAGACCATTGTCTGAGGGGAAGCAAGGAAGAGAACAGAGAGCAAATAAAGATCCCAGAATTGAACTCGGTGCCTTCTCCCATGGGCTGCCCTGGATGCTTGCAGTGCATGGGGAATATTTGCTGTGCAGCATTTAATGGCACTCAATATCATGCATTCTCCCATGGTGTGTTGGAAGTGCCCACTGTGTAATGGAAAACCTGTAGGAGAAGGAGATTTATCCACAGCTGCTAATGGCTTTCTTTTGCTCTCCCTGAGATTCTTTATTCATCCAAATATATTGCTTTCTACCTGAAAAATATTTATCAGAATGGAAAGACACACTAGGAAGCTTCTTCCCAGGAGGGATTAAATGACCACAAATCTCACAGTTTGCAGGAAAAAATGTAAAACTCTGTAATTTGTCCTAGCTTTTTTTTTTCTCTTTTTCTTTTTTTTTTTGTTATAAGTAAATCAACAAGAAAAGAAGAGCTGAGAAAGGAAAGAGAAACCCTTGACATTTATCACACATATGTTTAAGGTATTTCCTGATCTAACAGGTTATAACTACAGAGACAAATAAGCTGAAGTGCTACATACAGAAAAGTATTAGTGAACTGAGATATTTCAGTGAATTCTACTGTTTTTCAAGAGACCAGTTCCCGTGTTAAGATTCAGGACAAGAATGTATGAGATCTGAGATCAGGTTTGTGCTCTGTCCCACAGTGTCTGTGTGGCTTCATGCAAGTGCTTTTGAAGCAGATTTCAAAGCTGCTTACACACCTAAAGAAACAAATCGAGGTGTGAGTCCTTCAGGTGGGAGATGGACATTTTCATGCATTGAAAATCACACTTGGCACCACAGCAGCCATTTGACTCTGTAAGTCGTCAGTGGTCTGTAAAAAATTCAGTCCTTAATCCCTCTTCACCTCAGTAGTAAAAGAGGAGCAGCAGCATTTTCTTTCCTGCCCAGTCTATTTAATTTGCAGCTTAAATCACCTGAAATGAGCTTAAAGCAGGGAGGGGTTCTCTCAGTAACTACAGGAGAAAAGTGAACTGAGATATTTCAGTGAATTCTACTGTTTTTCAAGAGATCAGTTCCCGTGTTAAGATTCAGGACAAGAATGTATGAGATCTGAGATCAGGTTTGTGCTCTGTCCCACAGTGTCTGTGTGGCTTCATGCAAGTGCTTTTGAAGCAGATTTCAAAGCTGCTTACACACCTAAAGAAACAAATCGAGGTGTGAGTCCTTCAGGTGGGAGATGGACATTTTCATGCATTGAAAATCACACTTGGCACCACAGCAGCCATTTGACTCTGTAAGTCGTCAGTGGTCTGTAAAAAATTCAGTCCTTAATCCCTCTTCACCTCAGTAGTAAAACAGGAGCAGCAGCATTTTCTTTCCTGCCCAGTCTATTTAATTTGCAGCTTAAATCACCTGAAATGAGCTTAAAGCAGGGAGGGGTTCTCTCAGTAACTACAGCCATGTGCTCCAGCCTACCCCATAAACAGCAGATGATGAATAATCCCATAAATGCAGGTGATGAATAATCACCTGCATTTTCAGTCACAATATTCCAACATCCTGGGGCTGCAACACCCAGCAGATGTTCTGCTGGGGGGTCTGGGGAGAAGACAGTGAGTGATGTACAAGGAGGAGCAACTCCAGCTGTGTTCTCATGCAAAAAAAAAAAAGAACTTTGATTCCTGATGCACCAGAAAGTTGAAGGGTGGAGAGGGATGAGAGTGCTGGGGGGTCTGGGGAGAAGACAGTGAGTGATGTACAAGGAGGAGCAGCTCCAGCTGTGTTCTCATGCAAAAAAAAAAAGAACTTTGATTCCTGATGCACCAGAAAGTTGAAGGGTGGAGAGGGATGAGAGTGTGTAAAGGTGGAGTGTGTAAAGGTGGAGTGTGTAAAGGTGGGCAGAAAAATCACTTATTTTTTAAAGCTTCAGAAGAAAATCTTTTCAGTTTTGCACTGATATCAAAGTTTACTGTGGAAAAGCTTGCAGAAAATCCAGGCAAAAATGCAAACAGGCAGTAACTGTCCCTTCTAACACGACTCTCTTTTTGTACCTGAGCCTTGCTGGGGATGGGCTGGGAGAAGGGAGGGAGGGCAGCCAGGCTGCAGGATGTGACCCTGGGTACCCTGGGGACTGGGCTGATGGCACTGAAGGCAGGGCAGGAAAATCCTCCCTGGCACCAGGACTGCCCTGCCACACAGCCCAGCACAGGAATTCACACCCGGGACCACCAGGATCCTGAGGCTGTCTGAGCTGAGGGGAAACCTGAGCCCAGGAGAGGGAAAACTCAGAGAGCTCAGAAAATTATAGCCCTGAAAATGCATAGAAAAGGCTAGAGAAAACGAGATACTGTGGAAACAAACTTAAAATATGAACAAACATTCAGAAAAAAAAGGGAAAGGAGGCTCTAAACTTACAAAGCATTAACAGTTGGGAATGTTGAACAGCTGCACTTATCAATACTCTGCTCAGTTGTGGATATCTGAAAAGCAAGATTTTCCTTTGCCCAGGACACAAAGCACAATACTGATTGTTTTCTGTAATATTTTTGTGCTCGACTGCTGCAGCTGATCACAACCCTTTCTAGTCTTAGTGATAAGAATCCAATCTCCCAGCTGGATGTCCCACATGCTGGGACTGCCATCTTCCCATTACATTGTCCAGACAGACAAAGCTCCACAGCAAATTCCTTTACTTTTGAATATAGGGAGCTGAATACTTCCTTAAACCCTCCAGAGAAGGGCTGAAAAAGCCTTTTTTTATGGTCCCCTCATGGGTTTGATGAATATTCCAACAAGCCAGTGCTTCTATTCTCACAGCAACAAGGTGAGGCTGAGGCACACTAACATTCCTCCAGAATTTACAAAGAGCCAGAGCACAGGCAGGCCTGGGGAATTTGTCTGCCTGATAGGGGTGAATCTTCCTGAGCCCTGAACTGGTATAAGGAGAGACAGTTCTGGTCTCAAAGCCACTAAGTTGTGTTATTCTGGGACTTCCAAATCAAGACAGGCTCATGGATGGGATCAGGGCACCCGAGGCTCTGAACTGTCTTTTCCTGACTACACTGACAGATCTTAATCAGCCTTCTCAAGGTCAGCAAGAACCTGTGGCAGGAATTCCTCCTGGAAATCAAGCTTTTTGTTTCCCCCTCAGGGAGCTATAAAAATACAAACAGATATAAAAGATACTTTCATTTCATGAAAATATTTTACATTTTCTTCCTTACTCCTCATTTTTTTCTGATACACTACTGCAAATTACAATTAATGAGAAATTTGTGCCATCATTTCACAGAGTTTCAGCTGCCTGGATCTCTGCACTAAATTCCATTGCCCCAGTCACTGTCATGTCTCTTGTCATCCTACTTTCAGCTGCTTGAAAACAAAGAAGAAACAAAAGCATCCTTTTTTTTTTGCAGATTAAAAAAAAGGGTGTTTGTGGAACTCAAATAAAAACTGTGTCTGGTTGGTTATTTTTGATTATTTTAGAAAGAGCAGAGTTGGCCACAGTCAAACAGCAAACAAGGCAGAACTCTGAGGACAGAAGCCAAATGAAGAAACAGTGGTGTGTTAAATGAAGAGGTGCCACTCAAAGCACGTTATGCAAACTATTTAAAATAGTTAATAGACTTCCTCAGAATACTTTAAAAAGAATTGGTTGGACATATTAGGAGATGAAATTGATTAAATTTATTTTTATTAATTTACTCAAACCCCTTAATTCTTTACTAATTGATGATTATTTTTCAGACTGTCGGGAAATATATGTAGCCTGAAGAAGGGAAAAAAAAGAATAAAAGCCCCAGCTGCAGTGTTATTAAATAGGCCACAGATGAAACAGAGCTCACTTTAACAGTCCAGAGCACAGATTTACACTCACTGTTGCAAAGTGAAAAAAATTCCAATCAAGCTGGATTTCAGAAAACAAAACAGTCCCAAACCTTATTAGGGTCTGTGTTTTAAAAGCTTTTTCAGCAGCACCCACCATCAGAGGCTGCTAGCAGCTTAAAAGGACTGAAAATTGCATTTTTTTCCCCTTGAAACTGATGCTGGAAGTTTTCATCTTTGCTGACTTACACAGAATTTATTGGAGACACACAGAACCCTCAGTGAAGTTCCCATATCAGATTTCAGCTGGGCTCTGTGCATTATTAGTGCAATATTAGCAATAATCCACTGATGTAGAAAGAATACTGGACCACAGATGGACAATGGACTGCAATACATTTTAGGAATCATTACTTTTATCACCAGTGCTCATATTTGGGTATTCCAGTTCCAAAATAGGAATGGTGGTAATTTCAGCCAGGACAGAGAAAACATTGTGACTAAGAAATGGATATTTTGGGAAGCAAGACAAAGCTTGGTTTTAATCAGGCTGTCCCATATGCCCTTTCTTAAGAAAAACAAGATAACTACATTAGGAAACTTTTTAAAAGAGTGCACAAATGCTGGAAAACCCACACTCAGTGTGTAGGAATCAGTAAGAAAATGTCCTGCTCTGAGGACACACCACCAGTGATCTCACAGGGATTTATTTGCTCCAGGTCTACCACAATTCAGTGTATTTATTGACACATTGGTGCAAAATAAGATAAAGAACACTGCATATGGTGGGTGCTGGGAAGCACTTTGGACAGCAGGCTCCGAATTCATCATGGTTTTGACCTTACTAAATTGGAGAGACAGCCTGGAGTCAGTAAGATGAAATTCAGAAAGGACAAGTACAAAGTATTCCACTAAGGAAGGCAAAATAAACTTGTAATTACAAAACTGGGGATTAAGTGGCAGAGGCTGGAACATGCCACAAACTGTTTCTGGCTGACCAAAGTAACACTCTGGGTTAAAAAAGGAAGGAAAATCTCCATGAGAGAGGTAATTAAGAGACACTCCTTTGGAACACCAGTGTGATAATTATTGCACTTTGTAGGCTGGAGGAATCCTCTTCTAGAAGAGCAGGTCTTCACACCAGGAGACATGGGCCAAATAAAGAGACTCCTGAGGATAATAACAAAACTTGCTAGGATCTTAGAAGAAAATATTGCTTATTTAAAAAGGTTAAAATAATTGGATTTGTCTGAACCAGAAAGGATGGAGGGGGACATGAAAAATATCTCCAAAAGTCAGGTTGTTATAAAGGAGATGTTGGTCAGTTTCTCTCTAGGTAAACTGAACTTTAGATGAGAAGAAACAGGTTTAATTTTCATCACAGTAAATCCAAGTTGGACATTGGGAGAGCTGTGGTAACTCAAGAGCAGGTAAGCATTACCTGAGAGTCCAGAAAATCCTCTTAATGGAAATATTTTTTAAAAAAACCTGAGGAGTATTGTTTAGCAAAGATCTAGATTTACAAGATTTTCATTAGACTGGAGACAGAATGAGACAAATTAAATGACTTTTGTTTCTGAACTCCCACAGCTCTTTCACAGGTGAGAATTCAGTTGTGTTTAAAGAGACTAGAAGCAATCCCACTGATGCTGACAGCATCAACATCACTGTATTATTTTGCTACAGGTCTCTTTTCCTAACCTATACACTATTTTAATAGCTTTTTCAAAAAAAGATACCAAATTCCTTTCCTGTACTTTATAATGACAAATCCTTGGCATTAGCACTAATGAAAAACTGGTGCAAGTGAAAGAAAACTGAGATCCACTCCCTGTCTAAACAATCACTACAGATGCTCATTCAAAATTCACAAATCTCCCAATCTTGTCTTAAAACATAAATGTGTGAACAGCTCAGAAATAGTGCTGCTGATCACAGCTGCATCATCCAATTCTCCCCCAGCAGAACAGAAGGAATTTCTTAGTCAAGACAATTGAAAAGGCTGCAACTTGTGAATAAAATATTAGAAAAGGTTGGCACATGTCTGTCTTCCCTCCTCTTGACCTCCTTGCAGCTGTATCTGCTGCCTCATTAATTCCACTGCTTCTGTTGTACTCAGTGATAAATTCAGTCAATAAGGTCAATAAGGTCGATATCTTTGTGTCACAAAGACACAAACCAGATTTCCATCTCCATTGTAGCTGACGAATATTTCCAATGACTTCAAAAAGTTTCTCTGACAATCTTCTACTGCATCTGTGGGGCCAGGCCTAACATTTGCATTTTTGACCATGCATTAATCTAAATGTATTGCATTGTTTGCCTGGGTAAAGTAGAATCCCCTTTCTAGCAACACTTCTGTCAAGAGTATCCTGTGCAATTTATTTTAGATTATTTAGAGAGCTTGTGAGTATCCCAAAGGACAAAACACAAATATCTTCTTTTCTGGGGCCGAGATGCTCCACACTGACCTGTCACACTGATTCTTTTCTTTCCTTCTTGTCAAACACTGACTGAAAAGGTTTTTCTTCTGTTTATGTTGCATAAGGGAAGGAGATGAAGAGGATGATTCTGAAAACGTTTCTGTATTTGTCCAGCATGACACAGATTTGCTCTTTGTAGATTGCATATTATTGATAAGTACAAGCAAAGGAATAAAATGTTGTGATGCTAATTGTTTGTGAAGCCTATCATAAACAGTACAGCTGAGTTAAAGATGGATGTTACCAATCATGCTCCCCAATACTGAAAAAGACATTTAATACAAACTGTATGAAGGGAAGCCAAAATAAATTCACTGCAAAGTGGATTCATTATTTTCCAGTGATCTCAATCCAGGATGCTTGCAGACAGATCTACTGAAGCACCCACTGTTTTAAAAGGAAAATAAACCATACTCTCTCTGAGTGTGACAGCCATTAATATTAACTTGCAGTATTATTACTTGAGGAAAAAAAACCCCTTGTTTCATAATCTCTGTGACCTTTCCCTGCTAACATCAGTATTCTTGATAAAGTCTAAATACTAGCTGCTACACATAAATACTGTGATATTTCTTCACTGTTATGATAGACAGCTTCCCAGTTGAGCATCCAGAGGTGAACAGGCTGGTACATGTTTTATACATAAGATTATACCTAGAAAACTTAACAACTCCACAGGATATTTGAAAGAGAGAGAATAAAGACTAAATGTTGCATTGTCTTGGCTTTCTTTCCTCCTTTGCAGAAGCTCAGAACGTGGTATTAGAATGACTTATTTCCTGCAGACCTATGAAATCATGAATATTTGAAAAACCTAACCAAAACAAACAAACAAAAAACAATAAAAAACCCAAGTATTACCATTAAGGTGCAAGGAGATAGGTGTGGTGATGTTGCACATTCTTTGTGGTACTTCAGAAAAAATTACCAAATTGGAGTGGATCTGGACAAAAAAGGAAAAAGAAAAAAAAAAAAAAGTCAGCTCACAGCAGACAGAAAACAGCCCATGGATTGTGGTGTATTATTACCAGGGAAGAAAAGTTCAGGTGCTCACGTGAGAGGAGCTGTAGAACCTGTGGTAGCTGTCTTTACAGATTTAAACAGATCCCATCCCAAACACTGAGCTGAAGCAGCACAGAGAAAGTTCACCAACAGGGCACAGGGAAAACATGGAAATACAAGGGAAAATATGCCAAAACTCTAAGTGAAAAGGCAAATTCACCAGCAGAATGCAAAAGAAGACCTATTGATACTGTAGAGGGAAAATATGATAATGGAAAATGCCCTGCATAAGAGGTCATAAGCAATAATTGTAGCAAGAGAAAACAGCGTGTCAAAGGTTGTAGATGAAAAAAACAAAGTACAAAGGCATCATATCAAGGAAGCAGGCAGTGACTCAGGGGGTGAAATTTTGCATGTCCAACATAAAGGCAGCACAAAAATAAATAAATGGTTTATAAAGCTCAGGCTGGCATAAGATTCAAGGGCAGGCACAGAAACAGCCAGAAAACTGAATGCCAATGAGGAAGGAGAGCATCAGAGACTCTGCTGGCCTGTAAAGTCTCACTTACCCTGAAATAAGGAAAAAAACCCCAAACAAATAACCAAGGCAAAACTGCACTGACCTGCACCAAATTAAAATTCAACTGGTGCACAGACATAATGCACAGGATAATGTAAATTGTAATCAGAACACAAAAGTATAGTACCTAGACCAAGGTGTGGACTGTAAAAATGAGGCACAGCTATGTGCTGAAAGAAGTGAATGTGGGAACCTAAAGGAATTATTAATAAAGTACAAGAAAGCCCAAAATACAAATAACTAAGAGCAGGCAATTCTCTATGGTATTCCTATAGCAAAGCTGCTAAAAATTTACCAAGCTGTATTTGAAAGTCTGGGACACTTTCCAAGGATGTTACACCTGGAAATAAATAAAACAATTCAGTCTGTACAACATCTGTCTTGCAGAACACGCTTTGCATTAAAACAAACAAACAAAATAGTGAGAGCAATAAAGAAAATGAGAGGAAAAAACCCTAACCACTCCATCTATCATTGCTAAACAAATAACGAGGCAGTCACAGAGGGCTCTGGGCAAGCTGGGAATTCACAAAGGGCTGAGGAACTTAAACAAAGTGCTAAGAGGAGATAATTACCAAATACATCTGCAGAACCCTGCTTGGTCTAACAAAGCTCATTATATTTTGGAGGTAGGTGCTATGTGGATCAGGAGCACAGTGACCTCTCCACACACCAACAGAGACAGTTTTCCTGTGGTGGGTAACAAAACACCTTCCAAATTATGGAAGACTTGAGGTTGCAGCAGACACACCTACGCAGGCAACAGGTCCTTAATGCAACTCCTTGTGTCTTTGTAAGAATGAGTCAAGAATTAGGAGCCAAATAGGATTGAAAGAAAATAACAAGAAATCTCAATTTAATTTGTAGTTTTGCAAGGGTTGTGAATGCATTCCTAAACAAACAAACAAACAAACAAACCAAAAAAAAAACCCAAAAAACCAATAGAACCCAAACAACCAGAAAACAAAAACTAAACAAGAATTAAGGGACCATACTCAAGAATTCAGGTCAGTTTGAGAATTAAGAGACTCATCCATCACATGCAAAATACTATTTTGAATCAGTGACAAAACACCGTCTCACCTGTTTATATTTGGGTCATTTTCTGGTCAAAAATTCAAGTATTATTAGTGTTCATTTTACACAGTAACAACTTTCTGAGATACTGACTGAAGACAGGAATCAATATATGGAATACCTGAAAAAGAGAGGCAGCAGCAGTTTGTAATTAAGATCAGTATTTCCCACAGATTTCCACATGAACACTTCACTCTGCTAAGAACACCTAGGAACATAAGAACATTAGAGAATCTTTGGGGCAGAGCATGATGTAATTTTTAGTGCCTTGAGCACGCTCCTCCACTTTCCTTCCCTGGGGAATTGGGTACCTGGGCTCAAGGCCAGCTGAAAGGATGCAGCTGTGTGACCTGGAGGAGCAAATCAGCCAGTCTGGGTTCAGGTGGGAGCTCAGTCTGTCCTCCCTGGCCATGCTCGGGCTCTCTGCAGCCATGGCTCCCTGAGCCTGAGCCCAGGGTGACCTACCCTGACCTCTGTAGGCTTGTGTGGTGTCTGGGCTGTCCCTGTGCCCTGCCCAGGCACTGTGGGGCTCTCTGTGGCAGTGCCACCCTGTCCCTGCCCGTCCTGCTGGCACTCACTGGTAACAGCACCGGGAGAATGCTTTTGTGACCACAGGTAGCCATGATATTTCCTGAAAAATCCTTTTGCCAGGATTTTCTCCTGAGGAGCCTCAGGAAAGAAATGTAAACAATAACTGTCTGCTGCTGTGGAATGCAACAGGTGCATCTGTGATTGGGGCATGTTGGTTGTTTCTAATTAATGGCCAGTCACAGTCAGCTGGCTCAGACTCTCTGAGAGGCATGAACTTTTGTTATTCATTCCTTTCCTGTTCTTTCTAGCCTTCTGATGGATCCTTTCTCTCTATTCTTTCAGTGTAGTTTTAATATAGCATTTTAATATCATAATATAATAAATCAGCCTTTGAAACATGGAGTCAAGATTCTCATCTCTTCACTTGTCCTGACACCACCATAACCACACATAAGGATTCCCAAAGTCTCTAGTTTAATCTGTTGAAATCTCATGAATTTAGGTTTAGAAGTATGCATTTCCAGGAAGGATTCAATTTCTATTTGGCTGCCTGCTTATCCTGAGCAGAACAGCACTGTGAGATCAACAAACAGACAAACCTCTGGAAGCATTGTCCAAGTCAATTGTACACCAGGCTCAAGGCAGGGCTTGGGAAGAATCCAGGAATCCACTACAGACAAAGATTTGTGTGTGCTGTGATCCATCATCCTGCTCAAACTGCCAAGCACTGTGAGAGCAGCTCCACCAGACAGCAGCAGAATCAGTGGGATTATTGGGACCATATCAATTGCTTCAAATAAACAGGCAGAAAAATCACAATCCTGCTTTCACGTAGCCAAGTACATGGCTGCTCTCAGGAACACAGGGATCTAGAACAAAATGTTGTATTCAGAAGGCCAAACACTTTGGACCAAGATAAATAGTGTGTGAGGTCTGGCTGATGGATGTGGTACTTATGAAAAAATTGCAAAGAAAAGACTGAAAGAAACAAAATACTTTTGTAACCCAAGGACCCAGACCTTACTAGGAACATTTTTTTTTTCCTCAGAACTAAGCACCTGCAAAATATCTCATTATTATAGACAAATCAGAATTTTTAAAAGTAGATGAAGTGGCAGACATGATTGTAATGATAGTCACTGGCCAAGCAATGCAGTATTCCAGTAGTTTGATGGAAGAACTGGGTTTCCCTGCAGTGACTTCCTGCAATCTTCTGATAAATGAAAATTGAAATTCATCATATTATCACCATAATCCATAATGACCCCTTCAAAAGCAAAGCTGGACCAGTATTACACTTCATACCTGCTATTAAAGAGTTGTGCTAAAAACCTTACCTCAGGCAGAGCAAATCATTGTGAAGGGGCAGGACAGGCCCACAGAAGGCCAGAGAATATTCTGATGTTGAGGTGCACATGAATGATGATACGTGGTGTCCCTAGAGCTCCTGAGAGCTGGAGGGTTCCACACCAAAAGGAGGAAGAGAGATGCTAAAAGCCAATCCTACACAAGGAGCTAAAGACAGATAAAAACACAGACTTGATGCCAGGTTTGGATCAAACTGCTCCTTATTTCCACAGTGCTGTGGTGGGTCAACACCAGCTACCCCCAGAGCTGACAGAGTGACTCAGGGGTGACACAGGCAGGGGCTGATCCTCCCAGGGAGAAGAGAGAGGCACCTGAGTTCCAAAGGTGTTTTCTGCTTCCATGCCCACAGTCCCAAGGCTCTGGTGAGTCCTTTGCTCACCCCCAGATCTTTGGTGTGATTTCAGCACCTGCACACTGCCTTTGGAAGTTTGCCCTGCTTTGGTCAGACAGATCACACTCCACTGAGAGACACCAGGGAGCTACACTCAGGAATTCAGGATTTCCCAGTGGGAGTCAAAAGCTTCAAAATTAGGAGTTTAACTCTGAGTTCTGCACTAGATTTGTTAGGGGTATTTGCAGTCTGCATGCATTTTTAACTTAGAGAGGTAGGAGTAAAGCACCTTAAAATGAAATAATTAAAGGAGGCACTGAAATGCACAAAGATAAAAATAAAGCCAACAGGACTGTGAGAGATAATAGTTATCTGCAGTAATAAACATTAAGTGAGAACAATTCATGATTTGTGATAACATTTAATGTGAGCATATAAATCAGATGAAAAGAGCACAGTTGAAAGATGGAAAACACACACAGAGCTAGGCAGAAATAAAGAAAATATAAAGAACCTTTTGTTATCTTCACCTTGTAATTGAGATAATGCTTGTCTTTAATGATACACCCTTAGAGCAGCTCCTGCACTCAGCTGCAAGGCTGGAACAAAGGCAGAATAACAGGGAGCTTTATGGATATTCCTGGTGGGCACAGGTCTGTGCCAGGCACTGCTGAGCCTGCTGCTTGCTGAGTCACACTGAGCTCTCACTGTGTGCCTGCACTTTGGAACACTCAGCTCTGAATCTGCACATCAGCCAGGGCTTCCAAATTTATTCACCTAATGATGTGTTTATTGACGTTGTCAAAGTCTGATGGGTAAAGAAATTCGTGTTTGCATGTCTGCCCAGGTGGAAGAAAAGCAGGTAGGACTGAGGCAGGGCTGTCCTGTGACCAGGGGTGAGAATCCTTGTGTTGGTCCTGGCTGTTCCAGGAGTCCTGAGGAAGCACTTGGAAAGCAAACAGTGCCAGTTTCTTTTCTACCTCAGAGGAATAATATTCAAAAGTAAAAAGAAATTGAAAGAGCCAATATATCAGAACTATAAAAAAGACATGTTCATACTGGTTCCCTTGCAGCTGCTGCCATTGCTTCACACAACATTTTCCAAACCTGCAGAAACATCTTACAGATGAAAGAATTACAAGGGGAGGGAAAACAGAATGCAAACTTTAGCTTGAGATTAGTTATGAATATTTCATGGCCTTACTGAAAGGATATTTCAGGTGAATCTCCATAGCGATCTGCTTTGTATCCACTAGCATTAAATAATTTCAAATTAATGGCTTAGTTAATGGAGGAGACATTAAATTTGCACTGAAAACTGGGGTGGGCGGGACTGCTAATTTGCTGGAGCAATACAAATGGCATTACCAAACTGGAGAAATGCTCCAAACGAGGCGCAGTTTTTGGGAGGTGAGAACAAAGCCCTGCACACAAGCAGGAGGAAGAGTAAGGCAGGAACCTGCCAGCAGAGAGAAAGCCCTGAGAAAACCCAGGTGTGTTGACTGGCTCAGGATCTGCAGAGGGTCAGCCACAACCTGCTGCTGGGCAAAGGGTGCAGCAGGAGGGTGGGGAGGGGCTGCAAGGCACGGGCAGTGCTCCCTGGGCTGTGCAGCAGCGCTGGCTGCAGCGGGAACAGGAGCGCTGCTCTGGGCACTGCATGGCAGCAGGGCTGGGGGTGCCTGGAAATACAGAATTTGCAGGGAAATGGAAGTGTGGCAGCAGCTCTCTGGCCACTGAGAGAAACAGACCACTTCCCCAGAATGATCCCTGTGAGAAGTCTGTGAGAAGCTCAGAGAAAAGAATGAGAAACAATTCTTCTCTTACCTTGCTGCACCTGGTACTGTGAACATGTGGAATGTGCTATGGAGATTTGTTTACCAAAGGGGGTTTCTTAATTAGCCAGTGGTGATGGGGCTTTAACTGCAGGACCAATCAATTCCACCTGTAGCCAACTAGGGTATAAAAAAGAGCAATGGGTTTCTTAATAAAGATTAATTAATCAGTGTTCTGGAAGTACATGGAGTCTGTTCCAATTATTACCCTGTTTGGGGGACCTGTGTGATGAGGCATGGAGTGAATTCTTGAGTCAGAAGGGTGAGGCAGGACAGAGTGACAGCTTCACGTGTGGAAGCAGCCGAGAGCCTGGGCAAGCCCATCTTTGAGAGGAAACAAGGAGCAGAGGGCTCTGCCTGCACGGCAGGGCTCAGGCTGGGCCTGAGGAAAGCCGCCGTGCTGTGAGGAGAGCAGAACGATGAAGAAATAAACACCTTTGTGCTTCCACCTTTGGGGGTGCGTGAAACGGGATGGGCAGGCATTTATCAAGGATAACAAAGAAACAGACTGACTTCCTGAGTTATTTCTAGCCCTCGCTTTCCATTTTTTGACACCTCTCAGCACCTAGGTTTCTGTGACTCAAAAATCATAGTTCTCTACTGCTCTGTTCTCCCACTTCAGCCTTTCTCTTAATATTCAAAAAGGCTGTGACTTTTCATGACACTGACTGTGCACAAAGAACTTGTCATGAATATATATGGACAGGGAATTTTCTTGTGAGTAGCACTGAAACATTAAAACTCGTTCTTAGAAAATGTAAGTGTCCCTACCACCACTGGTTCTTGAGAAATCAAAGGGCAAAATGTAATTTCTCTCCACAGTACTTTTTAAGTGTCATTTTTACAGCAGGGAGTACAAGACCATCATTTTCTTTTGAAAAAAACCAATAACAAACCCTTAACATGGATTTTAAAATTCAGATTGGTGAAGGAAAAGAGGCAGGAAAAATATTTTAATATGGACACTGCTCTATAGCGCCGTGAAAGAAATAAAGTGTCATGCAAATCCAAGATTTGAATTATTTGGAAATAATTTTTTCTGTCTTTAGAATAAATAATTTAACTGTGAATAAGACACTTTGAAACCACTAATCTTTAGATCCCTAAATATTTTTTAAAATGTCATCACATATAATACTAATACTGTCAATATTCTCTGAGGCACACAAAATTTAATGAGGCTTTTTTTCATTTTTATTGGCCAAAGAATACAAATTTTCTGACTGTTCATAAACAAGTATTAACTTCAGTTGTGGGAGTTCTTCTATTACTCACCTTTATAAAACAAAATAGTTATTTCTATTAATTTTTCACATGCCTTCCTTGCATGATTTTTAACAATTTGGTTTTGTTTAAGAAATAGCACACTAGAAGTCAGGATCCTTTTCTATTTCAAGAATGTTCCAAAGACCCCATGGAAGTCATTGCCTTTGAAAATCCCTGTCTGTTTATTTGCTTTCTGGATAACAATTCTGTATTGTGAAAATATCTGTATAGTCCTTTATTCACTGGTAAAATATTACTAACACTTCAATTTTGTGTCTCCAGCAAGCATTTAATTCAAATTTAGCAAGCTAGATACTGCTTTTTAATTAAATATAAGATGATTGTTAAAAGAGAACTTACTGAGTATTTAGAAGATAAATCTAATAGTCTTATAATTAGCTCAAAATTACATAAGCAAGAAATGCCTAATCTCATTCTTAGTAGCACATGGACTTTGTAAAGGAATTTGTAGATACTTAATTAACAGCTATCAAAATGGCCTACAGCTATACAGGTTTCTATTAATTGTTAAAATAGTGATATTTAATAAGCTTGTTAAATGATAATACACTTGGGACAACAGACTCATTTAGTTTTTCAAGTATTCCATTGTTATTCCCTAATGTCTTTATCAATATTTCACATTGCTGTTCTGTTTTGTGTAACCAGTGATTTTGCATTGTGAGGTTTGCAGGGAGCAGCAGCTGTTCAGTTCCCTCCAGTGCTGCCAGTTCTTGTTCACTTTTGCAGGTTCTGATCACAACAGGTTCAGTTTTAGCTTTTGGGTGGGGGGCAGAGCCTCTCCAGCTCATTCTGTTTGCAAACCTGAACTGTTCATCTTCCACGAGCAAGTTACAGACAGGAGGTAACTGCTAGAAATCCTTCCTTTTCCTTTTCCTTTTCCTTTTCCTTTTCCTTTTCCTTTCCCATTCTCCTATAAACAAAGTGGGTTCTTTGGTGAAACTCAGTTTTTTAGCATGAGGAAATCTCTGAGTAGTTTAGAGAGTCTGTACTGACACTGAGTACTTTAGGAAAGCTTTGTTCTTCTGGCTAAGCCTGTTTACTCTTGCTCCTGGGATAGCATTACCCACTTCCTCCTGCTGGAATTTTCTGCAGGATAACAACAAGGTCTAACAAATTTCTTCCAAGTTACAGACAGGAGGTAACTGCTGGAAATCCTTCCTTTCCCTTTCCCTTTCCCTTTCCCTTTCCCTTTCCCTTTCCCTTTCCCTTTCCCTTTCCCTTTCCCATTCTCCTATAAACAAAGTGGGTTCTTTGGTGAAACTCAGTTTTTTAGCATGAGGAAATCTCTGAGTAGTTTAGAGAGTCTGTACTGACACTGAGTACTTCAGGAAAGCTTTGTTCTTCTGGCTAAGCCTGTTTACTCTTGCTCCTGGGATAGCATTACCCACTTCCTCCTGCTGGAATTTTCTGCAGGATAACAACAAGGTCTAACAAATTTCTAACAGTCTAGATGAGGTAATAAGGGCTGAGCTTATTACCAAATAAAGAAAATTATATTGATTATGACATATATGATAAGATATGAGATGGTGATGTGTGACTGCATGGCTGGATTTCTGAACAAGTGACAGAACAGACCACTGTAAATCTCACAGTTCCCAGGCTAAACTGGCCACCAGGAACCCCTAAATGCTGTTTGCAAATAAGGAAAGGTTTGCTAATGCAAGAAATAGGAGCAGTATTTTTATGAAGTTGCACAAAAAAAATAGAACACCATTTTTTCAGAGTTCAAAAGTGTAAAAGTAACAACTGCACCACAAGTTTCTTAGAAGGACTTAGAAGAGAATATTTATAGGTGTTTTTTTTCATTTACTCAAGAAAGAAGGGATTTCTGCAGCTTCTCTTCAGTCCACAAATGAAAGGAATCATATCCATATAAAAGAGATTTGGAGGAAAAACAATTGACCTATATAATCTTTTACAGTGAGGACTGGCTTCCAAATATATTTTCTTCAGGACGTCCTTGAGGATCCAAGCAGTGAGAAATTACTTTAACCCAAGTAACTCAGCGGAAAAGTAATTTTCTGCTTCTTTTTGGTTTGTAGATTCTTTTTGTTTGCTTGTTTATTAAAGAGCTGGCAGCCTCAAGAGCGGGCACTGCCCCATGGCCCCTGGCCACGGGAGGTTAAATTAATTAGAGGAGTTTGAACCCTGAGCATTGCACATTGCACACTGTGGGCCATACATCACTCAGAAGGTTCAGTTCTGAAGAGCTCAGGCTGCAGTTCTTATTGTTAACTCTGTGGTGATGGTTGCCCATAGGGTCCTTCCCTCTGCAGTGGCAGCAGGAGAGCATTTCCTCTTCTGGAATGGGAATTTCCAGGGCCTCCCTGGCCCCTGACACCACTCCAAATGCACAGCAGACTGCAGCCTGACAAATTCCACCACCAGCAGCTGGACACCTTGCAGGTGAAACGAGTGGAGAGGCTGTCAGGATCATGAGCTGGCATTGCTAGGACCAGCTGGAATTGGAGCATCTGGAGAAGTGTTCCTCCTGTTCCCCAGCACAGCAAAGCTGGCTGTCCCAGCAATGCCCTGTGGATCACAGGGAACAATGCCTGTTCAGATTGCATATTGATGGGTACACACTGCTTTAAATGGCATTTATTAGCTCACAAGTAGCATGGGAGTCAGTGATGTGGTAATTCATTTAATTTGTTTAGCCTGTTTAATATACTGAAGACACTGTGCAAGTACTTGTCAGTCCATTAGCTGCTACAGTTCTAGGGGCTCTTTCATCTGCATTTAAGCCTGTTACGACCCTAGTTTTTGAGTCCAAAATTATGACCAAAATTATGGACAGAAATCTTCTTTAGGCAATGCTTACAAAGAAAAAAACAGGTATATCCAGTAGCATCTGTGATAAATGCAGTTGCAGCAAAGATAAAATGTGTGTTTGGGGCAAGGGGAATGGGGAGGCAAGGAATAAAGTCTCCCTTAATTTTCCTGGCTTTGGAAGTTTGACACCAAGAAAAATATAGGCAGAAGCTTAAATGTTTAATTTAACAATATTTTGGAGAATTAGTTTTATAGCTTTTAATAAATGTTTTAAAGTTTACAATAGCTTGTGTCAATAGGAGCAAGAGCTTTGTGAAATAACTTCTGAAGTTTTGCCCCAGAGAGGCAACTTCTGATAGAGAAAATTAAATTTGAGTGGAAAGTATAGTTGCTGATAGAGAAGATTTTACCTGCAGAGGAGCACAGAAACTGCCAAAACAGATTTTATCTGCTTGCTAACAGAAAAGATTTTACCTGGTAGTGAAATGCAACTATTGACAAAGAAGATTCCACTCATCAGCAACTGAACTACTGTGGCACATAAAACTTTTCTGTTTGACACTGAACATAAATTTTTTGTCTCCATTTTAGGATAAAATCTAAGGGACAAAAAAAAGGAAGTTGCTGAGAAAGCTTGTGTGAATATGTGATGGGAAAGAGTTCACTGCCTGTGACATAAATTTTCACCAGGTGAGAACCCAGCTCAGCTACGTATGACAGACACAAATAAAGCACTGCTTCTTGGAGCAGGAGCCAAAGCACTTCTAGACTCCAGAGAAGTAACTTTCTTATGCAAAATTTAATATCAACACTCTAATGATTTAGTTTTTTAGAGCAGTGGTGGAAAGAAGGGTGCTCAGCTGTTATTGCTGCAGAACCAGGATGACCTGCACAGAGGGAGGGAAAGCAAGAGCCCCAAAGCAGCCTTAACTCCAGTGTGTCTGTGTTTGTCTGTTTTTCAGCTTCGGGTTCCTAAACCAGCCATACATTTTGCTTTTTTTTGAGGTGAGTGTGAGTGAAGCTTCTATTTGTGCGGGCACAAAGTGTCTGTGTGTTGGATTATGCCTTTTTCTGACCCAGAGATGGGGCAACTGAGAGGTATTTTAAAAATTTTTATTCTATTTTCAGTCTCATGAGAAGGGTGAGACAATATAGATGTTATCATTCAGGCCATCACAATTAGAAGCCAACTATTTCCCAATTACAACACACTATAAACATTTCTTAGCCTATCAGTTTTTACCACACTATGTTATAAATACCTTAAAACCAATCATCTAAAATTACCCCTCATAAATCCTACTACTATACATCTTTCATAATTCTATTTCTCCAAAATATCTAGTCTTATTTACAAAACCATCCTTTAAAACATTTCTAATTCAATTTCTCTCTCAACAATGTCTATCCTATTCCATAGCATTTCTAAGTCAACATTTCTTATCTCAAAGTTTACATACAAATACACACTATGTAAATCTTCTATCAAAATCTAAGAATTTTTTACAAGTCCATTTCCCACATCTGAGCATCCAGGAATCCCCTTGGAAGGCACAACTCCACCCTTGGCCACACAAGGACATGCAGGCAGCTGGCAGAGCAGGAAGTGATGAAGTCTGAAGAAATGCCATTTTATTTAAGGAAAAGCAATTGATTGGTATTAAATACCTTTGTCTTTGTAAATGCACAAATTGTTGGATTTCATGGGTCTCATGCAGGTTTCTATTTCCCTACAACTCCTAAGACACTTGCTCCAGTGCTTTATTTTTCAGAAAAATGCAGAACTGCAAGATAGCCATATATGTTCCAGAATGCAAAATGTACATATAAAAGACATTCCCCACAATTTTGGGTTTCAGATTCTTTCCACGTAGGCTGTTGAAAGAGATGAAAATGGATAAATGTGTAGCCACCAATGGCGTCTGCCTCTCTCTTTATAGAGAGCTACCATTTCATTAAGTTTGAAGTTTTTGAAATAATATAATCATAATGAAAGAAAGGAAATAAAATCCTCAGAAAGTTCTCAAAGGAGTATTAAAAGATGAGATTTGAATAAGACTGATCAAATGTTGGAATGGAAGATGCAGATAGGTCATAAGCCTTTGCTTTTTTGATTGCCCATATTGTCTCGAAACTGTTCAGCAGAACAAAGAGTTTTGTGGATGAAAGACTGGTGTGAAGAAACATGAATGTCAACTTGAGTTCTGAAAGACAGTCTGCTAATGAAATATTCTAAAAGTCATTTTCAAGGTGGTAGAAAGTTCTCACTGATGTGCATCAATGCTTCTGATAAAAAGCATCAAATAGTTATGCAAGTATTGGCTTTTAGGTCTGAGAAAATAAAGCAATGCTTCTATGATTCCAAGTGTTGCAGCAACGTGTTTAGTTTTCATATTTTCTGGGGATTAAAAATAATAATTAGGATGTTTAGTTTCTAGCTTAAGCATACAAAACAATTCTGGATCAGTTAATTTTCAATATAAGAAAATTAGATAATATATAGTGAAAATGAGTACACTGAAAATAAAGACAGATCTTAAATGCATTTTTAGTTCAAGGAAAAATAAAACCACGCTATTTGTTTGTGCAATAAATAAAATAAGTATAATTTGAGACAAACAGTAAATAATACATTTGGCTGCTCCTAGTAGGATAGACTTCTGAATCTGACACTGTGTGATATTTAATAGCTTCTTCATAATAGGAATTCATAAGACAGAAAGATCTAAAAGCAGTAAACATATTTCCAACAGTTCTAGGTGAGCAGATCTAATTAAATTTTGGAATATGAAAGCCTCTGAAGTAGTGCTGCCAGTTCCTATCTTCTACAGGGATTTTCTTGCACGCTTGAACTAGCTTCTAAAAAACTTCCTTTATCTCTGATTTCTTGTAGGGCCAAATTTCAACAGCACTCAAGTTCACAAAGGGGAAACCTCGTGTGGCCATTGGGCCACCTTGGGTGGCCATTGCTGCCCCCCTGGCAGCCCCCTAATTAAAGGGCTGGGCTGAGATGTGAGTCTGTGACCTTGGAGGAGGTAAGGTGTTAAATACCCAAAGGGAAATTTAAAGCAATTTTTTAAATTTTTTTTTTTTTTTTTTTTTGCTATGGGAGCAAGAAGCAGCATTGCCTGTAGCTACCTAAAGCCATCAGGGACTGTTCCTCTCAGGGACAGGACAGTGACCCCAAACCCTCTGAGGCACTGGAACCTGGTGGCAGATTGAGAATATGCAGCCCATAAACCAGCAGGGGATGGAATGGTACAGAGTTAACTTGCAATAATCATTTATTTGTCAAATAGAGTCGAAGGAGAGGTGGTTCAAACTCAGCCCAGTAATTAACACACTGCAAGAAGTGAGAGAGCTCCTGTCAACTCAGGCTGCAACCCTGCCTCTGGTACCTTCCAGAAACCCCTAGTGACAAAGCCAAGGCTGCTGGAAAACAGGGGAGGGATCCCATCTCACTTAAGCTATTTCACAGTATAGGAAAGAAATCAAGCTTAAATAAGTCAAAAAGGAGGTACAAGAAATCTGATTCCATGATCCTTGTGGGTCCCTTCCAACTCAAGAGTATTCTGTGAATATTCTGCAATCTCAACAAGTGAAGGTAAACAAGGTGCTGAGATGTCTAGCTCTGCTGTTACCCTCAAAGGCTCACTCTGAAGAGCTGACAAGTCAAGACCTTTCTTACCTTAAATCTCAAGTGAAGGCTCTTTGCTTTTGCTGTCACAGTCTGGGGACCTGGGCACGTAAGAACGAGCTCTGAACTCTCACACAGGCAGTCTCATTTTAGTGATGCCAATCTTACAAAAATTTGGCTTTAAATCTTCAGCACACAGCCCTTTCCTTTTGTTTCTATTTTGAGACTGTCATAAATGTATATCCTGTGTGAGTTACAGCTTTTATTCCTCGGGTCACTCTTTCGATGGTGCAGGGCGTGGGTTCTTTGTTCCCAAACAATTCAACCAGGTTTCAAAGAGATAACACACATTGTATGCTAAGTCTGTGCTGGCTTTTATCACGAATCCCCTTGGAAACAGGAAATGCCCGGCTGTTTTTGGCTGCCCTCCCTCATGATTTAGAAGAGGAGCTGTAGGAAGGCTTTGCTGAATGGCCTTTGATTTTCTGTCAATGCAGTTTTGCCAGAATTTTAACCTTTTTTTTAGCTATGGGAGCAGGAAGCAGCATTGCCTGTAGTTACCTAAAGCCATCAGGGACTGTTCCTCTCAGGGACAGGGCAGTCACCCCAGTGTTTACAGGGCTCAGGCACCTCTGCACTCTGCTGTGCCCACTCCTCACTGCCTTCCACCAGCAAGGAGCCCCAAACCCTCTGAGGCACTGGAACCTGGTGGCAGATTGAGAATATGCAGCCCATAAACCAGCAGGGGATGGAATGGTACAGAGTTAACTTGCAATAATCATTTATTTGTCAAATAGAGTCGAAGGAGAGGTGGTTCAAACTCAGCCCAGTAATTAACACACTGCAAGAAGTGAGAGAGCTCCTGTCAGAGTGGCTGCAACCCTGCCTCTGATACCTTCCAGAAACCCCTAGTGACAAAGCCAAGGCTGCTGGAAAACAGGGGAGGGATCCCATCTCACTTAAGCTATTTCACAGTATAGGAAAGAAATCAAGCTTAAATAAGTCAAAAAGGAGGTACAAGAAATCTGATTCCATGATCCTTGTGGGTCCCTTCCAACTCAAGAGTATTCTGTGAATATTCTGCAATCTCAACAAGTGAAGGTAAACAAGGTGCTGAGACGTCTAGCTCTGCTGTTACCCTCAAAGGCTCACTCTGAAGAGCTGACAAGTCAAGACCTTTCTTACCTTAAATCTCAAGTGAAACTCAGGCTGCAACCCTGCCTCTGGTACCTTCCAGAAACCCCTAGTGACAAAGCCAAGGCTGCTGGAAAACAGGGGAGGGATCCCATCTCACTTAAGCTATTTCACAGTATAGGAAAGAAATCAAGCTTAAATAAGTCAAAAAGGAGGTACAAGAAATCTGATTCCATGATCCTTGTGGGTCCCTTCCAACTCAAGAGTATTCTGTGAATATTCTGCAATCTCAACAAGTGAAGGTAAACAAGGTGCTGAGATGTCTAGCTCTGCTGTTACCCTCAAAGGCTCACTCTGAAGAGCTGACAAGTCAAGACCTTTCTTACCTTAAATCTCAAGTGAAGGCTCTTTGCTTTTGCTGTCACAGTCTGGGGACCTGGGCACGTAAGAACGAGCTCTGAACTCTCACACAGGCAGTCTCATTTTAGTGATGCCAATCTTACAAAAATTTGGCTTTAAATCTTCAGCACACAGCCCTTTCCTTTTGTTTCTATTTTGAGACTGTCATAAATGTATATCCTGTGTGAGTTACAGCTTTTATTCCTCGGGTCACTCTTTCGATGGTGCAGGGCGTGGGTTCTTTGTTCCCAAACAATTCAACCAGGTTTCAAAGAGATAACACACATTGTATGCTAAGTCTGTGCTGGCTTTTATCACGAATCCCCTTGGAAACAGGAAATGCCCGGCTGTTTTTGGCTGCCCTCCCTCATGATTTAGAAGAGGAGCTGTAGGAAGGCTTTGCTGAATGGCCTTTGATTTTCTGTCAATGCAGTTTTGCCAGAATTTTAACCGAGGTCCCAAAAGCAGAAATCAAACATTAATCTGCTCCATCAGTCAGTCCCTGGACAAGCCCTAGAAGCTGAAAATCTGTTTACAACAAAGATATCATAACCCTTTGAATACTTAATAAGAATGATAACAAAGCAAGTAACTCTTTGTTTAAAACTAGTTAAAGTGCAACCCTCCTGTTCTGATTCTAGATGAACAAATAAAAGCCAGAGGTAGGTTGCAGTTTATATTTTAAAGATACTTGGCCTTTTTCTTAAAACCAGCCCTAAATGAAATGTTTAACTCTCTCTTCAAATGTGTGACACCATCCATCACAATTTTATAGTTAGACACATAATAATGTATAATCTCAGCTGGCTGTCCACTTGTAAAAATGGGAATAGACTTCAAGAAATAAGCAATTTCCCAACAGAAAATTGGAAATTCTGCCAACCAATTCCAGGTGACCTGCCATCAATCAGTGTTAAATTCTCCCCAGCTATTGCTGAAGGGTATTGCCATTACTGACGGGCTTCACCTGGTGACTAATGGTATATAACAAACACATTCAAGAACTATAGAAATCCTAAGAATCTGTAATTGCCTGTTAACTTCCAGCAAAGACCTTCTCAGGCAATTCAGAGAGTGAGATTTCTATAACCTCAAAACTACTCATTTTTATTATAATTTAAAAAAAAAAATCAGAATGACTTGATGCCATGAAACTAAATTAAATCAGGCTGCAAAACACTTATTTGTTGCAGAATAATTTCTTGTAACTACTTTGCTGTATGCACTGAATATGTGCTAATATGACAATTGCTATAGGCCTGGACTTGTATTGAAGTTCCTCAAAAAACTTTGTGTGATTAATAATTATGATTAATGTTTGAAGTGTGCTATTCCAGGGTAATAGTTTCCTTCATTTGCCAGAGTATACATTTAGAATTAAGTATTGAAGTGCTCTGGTTACTCAAATAAAATACCTATAGCTGTGATTTACTTTACAGGTGAGAAACATGCTGCAAACAAGAAATCCTGACTGTCTTCAACCAGTACCAGAGAGGCAGAAGGAAATGATGATGGATTTGTTACATGGAATCTCCAAGACAGGGAAATAGGGTTTTCACAGTTGTCAAAAAGAGAATCTGTCAAGGTTTAAACCTCTTTGTGAAGCATGGAAGCTTGAATTTTCACTGAACTTTTAGATTAAAAAATAAGATAAAATTGAAAAAAGTAGTTGGAAGTACTGCTGGGCTGACCCTGGAATTGGATCAGGTCAGGAAGTCTCCTGTCCCTAACAACCCTTTCAAAGTCTCTAATTCTGAGTTTAAAGGTCCACAGGACTATAGAGAGATCTATTGCACCATTCTGCTCATCTGATTTCCATGGGGCACTGACAGGGGTGGAGAAAAGAACGTGATTTTAACAGGACTTATATTTGTACAACCTGCAACAAGGTGGGTAATTAATCATGTGTTAGAGAGGCAAGAGGTAGCAGTACCAGAATAATTATATTTTTTTCTAACTAAATCTTTTTCATGCTGTGCTATGTTAGGATAATAATGATGGGGTTCTAAGAGAGAGTGTAACATTTTAATTAATGGTAAAAATGCTGTCTTGTTCATAGTTCTAATGTCCATGGGATGCTGGTCCATTCCTCAAAATAATGCAAACCAACAAATAAAAAAGTAATGAAAAGATTTTATATGTATTCAGTGTCAGCTTTGTCCAAAAAGGTGGAAGACAGTAAAGACAGGGAGAGAGCTGTGAGCAGGAAACCATCTTTAAATCCCTGATAATGTGCAAAGTAAGAGGCTTGCTCATGCCCTTCACCACAGCTCAGATAAAATGTACACAGAAGAAGATATCTCTGTGCAAAGAGAGACATCTGGATTTTCTCTGTGTGTGTGCAACAGTGGAGATTTCATCCTCTGGGATGCCCGTGGCTCAGGAGCTCTGGTTTTGTTCACACACAATTGTATGCAGCCCTCTCATGCCTTGCCCAGCCAGCAGCAGCAGGAGCTGAGCCCTTGGCTCTCCAGAATCACTGCTGGGAGCAGAAACCTTCCCTCCAGCACAGCCAGAGCCTTTGCTTTCAGATGACATCACTTCATTCACTTGGTCAGGGTTTGCTTCTTGGTGAGCAGATTAAATGCAGAAAAGTCAATTTTCAGAAGAGCAGCCAGCTTCTCAGCAAAGGCAGAGCTTGGTGTGATGGGCTGCAAAGACACCAAGCACACTCTTTTTTGTTAAAATCCCACATCCTGGAGTGCTGGCACTCCCAGGTCAGTGCCAGTGAGGGCAATACTGAGAGTAGGTGTTGGTTATGAATATTGGACTGCAGTAATGCTGAGTTCTTAATTGCTAAATTTGGGAGATGCTCAGCATTTCATAGCATTCTGCGAATAATCAGGTCATCTTTGCAGCTTTTCCACTGCATCCCTCCATCAGAGAGGTGTTACTTGAAGGCATTGTGCAGATGAAGTATAAAATGGAGATGTGCTGTGAAAAAAGAATTAGTATCAGGAGTGGGTTTCAGTCCCTTTGACGTTCTCAGAAATAACATGTCCCATTCTCTCCACAGCTCCTGTGCTCTCTCTGGGTGCTTAACATAATTTGTAAAAGAAATAGTCTTAGATTTTCAAAGTAGAGTCTTAAAATAGCCTTAAATACTTAATGGCAGATTGAAAGATTGGGGAATAAAAGCAGAAATATATTGAACAAAATAGCATCTAAGATACTAATTTAATTACCAAGTCTCCTCTAAGGGTTGGGTAACTGATCTGTGGTAGCATGGACCTAATTTTTCCCCTGAAGTTGAGAACAGAGAGAAAGCAAATGACATGATCTTCTATTATTCTCTTGATATATATCAGTGAACACTGTATTGCTGTATTTCACAGAACAATGGTCCTTCAAGTTTAGTATCTTGTCTCAAGGCATGTTTTCTGAGAGTATAGTCACTAATGAAACTTATTGAGAGACTTCAAACTGAATATATAGTAGATTTAAAATTAGATTTGCCTTTGGAATCACATTTTCTGGGATAATTGCTATTTTTAAAAATTTTAAAGGCAGTTTAAAAACTATTTCATATTTCTGTGCTAGACCCAGACGTTTTAGATACTGGAAGATGCCCTGTCATGAAGCAGCCTTAAATATTTCCAATCAGTTCAGTAACTCACCATAAAAATACTGATGTTCAATTACAAATGACTTTTTGTAAAACATGAACTTTTGTTATTTGGATTACTTTAAAACCAAGGAAATGCAAGCATTTCTCTCATTACTGTGAAACCCTCAGGAGCATTTATGCATTTCAACACACTGAAGATTTCAAAACTTAAATTCTGATTGTGAATGTTCTGTGAACAAAGGATGAATTCTCAGTCGCTGGATAAGTCCTGCTGATTACACAGAATAGCAGCAGTGTAAACCAGGTGATTTAGAAACAATTCTAAAGAGATTCAGGTCTATAACAGGTCTGTGTATGACAGGCTATATCCAAGAGATAACCTTAAAAAGGACCTTTCTTCTTATGAATATTTGTGCCAAATTCACAGCAACAGCTTGGGCAAATGAATTCTGCTGAGCAGGGAGAAAACCAGGCCTGTGCCTGCTGACACCTGAAAGCAGAAATAAGCAGGTGTCTTCATAGGATGGTTTTCCTACATTAGACAGAGTTGCCTCAGAAATGCACAGACATAGCAATGGTTATGACAAATATTAATTAAAACTGCCCTAGCCTGGAGCTGTGTGTACACTTCCAGCTTTTCTGAAGCTCTCTCAAAGCCCACCAGGCTTTAAGGCCTGTCCCAAAATGTTTACACATCGTGCACCAGCACTGCCATCACTGCTGCTCCTGAGTTGTGGCACACAGGAAAGGCATCCCAAGGAAATATGGACTATGGATTGCTGAAAAAAACCCCAGCATATACAAAAAAAAGCTACAGGAAACAGGGCTGCTTGCACCTACAGGTCAGAGCTTTCTATCTGACAAGTCTCACAGTAAATGGTTATGGGAACTGTAGGAGCACCTAGCAGTATATCACTGTGAAGAATTCTGCCATGTCTGTAATACCAGAAAAATTGCTGATAAACCTTAGGATATGATAAAGAGTTTAACTCAAGTATTTCTCTCTGAGTATCTAGATTTCCTGCAGGGGCAAATTCTGACACCTGTATCTATGCTTAGTAGAACCTCACTTCATGATTTTTCTCACTGGCTTAATAAACTTACTCATTGAAGGGTTTCTTAGAGGTGTCTGGAGGCCCATAAACAAGCCCCCACTTTTTAATACACAAAGACTGCCTTCCAAATCCTTCCTCAGTTGACAATTTCCTCATCAAAGGCAGAACAGTATAAAAAAAACCTGTAGCATTGCCAAGCTGGAAATAAATGATTTTGTTGTTTTAAATACAAATAATGATCTGTCGTTATGCACTTTGCAAGGAAGGCATTACCCTGCCTTGAAAAACACAGAAGACAAACAACACTGAAGTAGTTTTGATAAATGCTGTCATTCTCTATGGAAATTTAGGAATTAGAATGCTGCTAAATGAAGCTGCTTTATATCCTCTTTGAGTTTTCATTCCTTCAACAATGGAAACTGCCTTTGGAAAGACAGCAGACTGCAGGTCCTGTGAGGATTTAAGTGGCTTGATCATGTCCTTGTGAGCAGACTGAGGCAGGGAAAGCCAGAGAAACTGCAGTCCCCTGGCCCATTGCTTCTGGTGAGTTTCTTCCCAGCCTATAAAATGAACATGCAAACAACTCTAACATTCGCACACACAGAAATTTCTGTCTCCAGTAAAACTTCAGAATGTGAAAGTGTATATTCTAACCACAAATATTCTTTTTGGGAACTTCTGTGTTTTGGGCATAACAGTAAATTTGGCCCAACCTTCTTCTCAAGTCACCTCTGTCCGTGTCACTGCAGCTCGTTTTCAACCTGCCAGAGCCAGGCAATATGAACTTGTCTCATTTTTTCCAACTGTCCCCTCCCAGCATGAGGATCCCACCAGTGTGTGTGCTGAGCTCGAGGCACCTCTGAGATTCTGGGTAAGGAGCTGCAATTACAAACAAGCACGAGCAACAAGCTTGTTTGTGGTTTGAAGTACAGCTAATAATACCCTTTAATGGGGACAAGCCCATTTGGGGAAACTTAACAGCAAAAGGACAGGTAGTCGTGATGGGAGGCAAAATAGAGGAGAAAGCGAAGCCAGTGCAGTGTGAGCAGCACTGCTTTGAGATTTAAATATCAGAGGTTCTAGGGGCTGTTCATTCCAGAAATGAAGGCAATGGAAGGTTAAAGAAGGGAGAGGTGTTCTCTAACCCAGAACAGCGTGGCTCTCCTCATCAGGGCCTTCACTGCAGTCTGTCACTGAGCCACTTTCTATTCCCCCCGAGCAGGAGCTGTAGAATATTTTGTAAAGTTGCATCTTTTAAAGTTCAGAAAATAAGCAGTGAAGCAAGATGCATCTCCTTTAGAAAGAGGAATTGAACTCACCCCATGCTCCATGAAGCCATCAAGCTCATGGCTGAGCAACACATTGTTGAGTTGAATATAATGAGGCTGCTGTATAATGTCACATTATAAAAAAAAACTGTGCAACACTACAGAAAAAACCCTCTACTGCATTCTGATAACACAGCTCCCTTTTCCCCTACTGAAAAAATTCAGAAGAAAACTAGGAAGTGGATTCAGGCATAGCAATCTTAATTAGCCAGTTTTCAGTCAAAATGAAACAAAGCTTTCATTTTAGCACTGAACACAACTGAGATTCTTTAGAGATTATCAGAAATTAAGTATATGAATTCCACATGCTGTCCTAAACAGCTCTTTCTTTACCATAAATTAACACAACTAGAGATGCAAAATCGTGGTGATTTGATGGCTAAAATATTATTTTTATAAAGTTAAATGAATTAATGCTTCATTTGCAATTTCATTAGTTGACTGCAACTCTTTAGCCTTGAAAGCTCTATTAGAAGAGGAATTCAACCCAAATTCTAAGTGGTTAACCTCTGAAATGGGTGTTGAGCCGAATTATTAATTCATAATCCTGAATTTGGGGCATCCTTGATTATCCCTAACTTAAATAGACATAAGTGTGATGATAAATCAAGCCTTAGACTTTTTCTTGGCTTTACATGTTTGAAATTTGGATGTTTACTTCAAGAATAAACATCCAAGGACACAACCATTTGCTTGGTACACTGCAATGAAAATGAAAGAATAGGAAGAATAAATGAAGAGAAAGAATAAATAAGATAAATCCTCCATGTCTCTTAAGAAATGTGCCTGATGACCAGTGCAGTTTTCCTGTGCAGAAATCCCTTCCTCGTTTGCAGTTTGTGTTTGGGCACTTTTTTATCTCATTTATTTGAAAATTGTTCATTTGCAATCTTTTATATCTTGCCTTTTTAGGGGAAGGAAAAAACCCACTCCAACAACCAGAATATTCTGTCACAGCCCTGATAAAAGCAGCTCAGCCATGAACTCTGCAGGAGGTTCATGCCATGGATTTGTCCTGTGCCATGGAGCTTCCTGCTACACCAAACACGGGTCACTACTGATCTCTGCCCCATTCCATGGCAGACAAGAAGATTTAGTTTGTTCCATGCCTTAATAGGCACCAGGCTGTGGACTGTGAAAGGCAAGTGTTGATATGAAATTTTTAAGAGACTCCTCATAATGAAGCAGTACTAGTGACACAGATCTTCTAATCAGGCATTTAGTAATTTTGCTTTGCAGCTTGGAAAATGTATTTCATTTAAATTCACCTCCTAGGAGCTGTGTGTCAGGCAATTACTCTCTACCAGAAGATTTCAAAGTCCAAGCAAATTAAATGGGCTCTGTTCTTAAAGTAATACTGCCCTCAAAGCATCATTACTGTTGTTAAGAAATAGCAAACCTGAAGGCACAATTTCTGCTCTCTCCTATGAATACAGGTGCAGCTCCCATTAATGTTATTGGCAATCAGCTGTGCATATTTACAGATTTAAAGCAGAGTCTCTCTGAGTGAGGAACACACCTGAACACTCACAGTTCTGAAACAACACTGCTGAAAAGGAGAGCTGAGTGCAGTTTCCAGAGCACTGGGACTTCTGAATTAAATTTAAAATGGGATGGCCTGTAAATATATTAATTCCAAATACACCCCAATATTAGTAGAATCACATTTTTTTTCAGCAATAGACTCCTGAAGGAGAAGAACAACCTTGCAAGACATGGCACCAGTAAGCATTTGTCTTCCTCTAACTTACTACTGAGTGAATGCTCTTGTAAAGTGCAGTAAGCCTCCACATGCTGCAGAATGTTGGTATTAGGTTGCCTCCTCACTGAAATAGAAAGTAAATTCTTGATTTTGTGACCTTTATAAACTTGTGGATCAGTTGGAACCACTGTCCCAAGTACAGACCAGCTGGGAGCCTGCACATGGGTTTGGTACCAACCCACCTGCCCAGGGGAAGTGGTGGAGTCACCATCTCTAGAAGTGATAAAAAAACATGTGGAGATGGCCCTTGAGGACATGATTTGATGGTGAACATGGTGCTGGATCAATCATTGCACTTGATGATCACAAAGGTCTTGTCCAGCCTAAATTATTCTGTGAATCTATTTTCTGTTAAGTTACTATTTCCAGAGCTCTAGATTCCCAAAGATCCAGAGATATGTAGAGCAGAATAATGGAAAGGAGGTCAGTTGGCACTTTAGAAATATCTCCTTTTAACTTACCTTTATTTACTGCCACTTAAGAGCAGTAAAAAAAAATCCATCTAGAGGTGTCCAGATCCCTTTTTAAACTCAGACTCTGTCAGCTAAGTGTCTATTCCAAGTATACACAAAAAGCATGTGATGATGGTCCTTGGGCACTGTCCTAACTACAGGAGAGGTCAAACTGAGCTGAATAGAACTCTTCATGTTATTGAAGTTAACAGTAAGAGAAACACTTCCCTAAATGGGGAGCATATTGCCAGAATTGCATCTAGAATGAAAGAATTCCAGCTTTGAATACTGATACTCTGTTTTTCTGCCTTCCATGCTTTCAAACAGACAGCACAGGATACACATAAATATAGGAAAACAGATGTAAATAACCTGTCCAAATATTTCTGTGAAGCACCTTCTTTGAGCAGCATGCCAGAATCGCCTCCCAAGCATGGGTTTTGTAAAGGATATTACCCCTCACTAGTTTAAGTTAACTACTCCTAGAGACTAGAGTGGGAATTCTGCAGGGCAGGTTATCTGTCTGTCACACTTTCAGAGCAGCTACAGTCAGAGACTGGGTACTGGGGCAGCAAAAATTTGGGCCAGATGCCAGTTTTTATGCTCCTGCAGTAGTTTTGCCTCATAAAGATCCTTACAATTGCTCATGATACTCAGTGAAGTTCATCTATTTCAAGCCAACACAATATCAAGTACTCAGTCACTGACTCCAATTAAATCTCTGCTTAAAACCATCTCTTTCCACTCACTTCTCATTCTTCTTGCTGCTTGATTGTTTCACTTGCAAATAGAAAATAAACAGTTCATTGTTATTGAACCAAACTCTTGTAAGCACAGTGACATAGCAGCAGTATGTCAATGATTTAAAAAGATAGTTAATATATTTTATTGTGTGTAATGCAATGGAGCCTTGACATTTAGCCATTAGTGTAATGCAAATAACAAACAATAATGCATAACTGTGGTTAAAATTGAATCACTGAGCAAATGCAAAAAGAAAAGAAGAGGTGGTTTACATAGTAAACAAGGACATAGGACAATCCATCAGGAGCCAAAGATAAGTATACTTGGAGCCATAAAATTACCTCGTGTCAAAACTAATTGAGGGAAGCAGCTCGTCACTGATGCAATTGTGCTTTAATAATGGAGATGGCATCTCCATGGGCCTGGGCGAGAGGCAGCTCTGAGAGCCAGGAACAGAAACTTTGCAGAGATGGGTTCATTCTCTCAGCCCTCTGCGCTGTGCAGCAGGCTGAAGTAATTGGGTGCACGGTTTCAAAACACAGAGTTTCTGCCCGAGTGGGCAGCGGGACCTCCTGCAGCTCAGGGTAACCACGGGCTGCTCTGGGGACCTGCAAAATGCACCAGGTGGTCCCCTGAGAAGCAACCCATGTCATCCCATGTCCTAGCTCCTCTCTGCTCCAGATTTATACAGTCTGTCAAGGTTGTCAATGTGAAACCATTTAGATGTTGTCTTGTTTTGCATTTCTCACTGTAAAATGTTCCAGAAATGAATCTGCTGTCTCTGAATAGAGAATTGGTCTATGAATTGGCAAGGACTTCATTCTTACTTTTATTAAGGGCTTATCAAGTAAAAAGGACTGGAACAAAGAAGAATAAAATATTTGATTTCCCCACCCTCCACCTAGTCTGAATGACAGTCCTTTTGAGGTCAGTATTGCTTAAGTCTGTAAAATGAAAATGCTACGAATCACAATCAAATAACTGTCAGGCGCCTTATTAAATTTCATTCAACTCCATACAAAATCTTAAGGGACCATTGCTATCTTCCAATTTAGACAAAGATTAAATAAAAGCTGATCAAAGATTTATAGAATTCTAAAGTGATACTAAACACAATGTGCTGTGCTTGGAAAGCTTTCCCTGGTACAATGGAGCTGGAAGAAGCCTGCTTTAATGGTTTCATTTAAGCACCACTTTCCATTGGAGGAAGAAACCAGCAGTTTACAACCACCTCATCTAATTAAAATCTCATAATTCACAGTCTAAATCAAGTTTAAATTGATACTAGGGTTCATATCGTTGGCCAGACAGAATAAAAAATCAGTAACCATTTAAACAAAAGAGGCTTTGGGGTTTTTTTAATTCAAAAAAAGAGCCAATCCATCAGTTTTGGTGGGCTTCCTGACTAGAAATTTTCAGCCTATGTGTCATAAAATAAATGTACAGGTAAGCTAAGTGCAGGTAGTAGCAGTAGTTACTAGAATGGCTGTTTTCAGCACTAAAACAAACCTCTGTTCAGTCCATCAGTGGTAAAGTACGCAAGGAATGAGTACCCTGCTACACTTGAAACATTAACAGGAAATATAGGGAAGAAAAAGAAAAGAAGCAACAAGAAGGGAAAGGTGCTTTAACAGAGAGAAATTGTTTCATATTTTCTTTTCTTGCTGCTGAAGGAGAGAACTAAATAAGAAGAGTCACAAGCAGGGGAGAGTCTGCCTTATACATTTAGAGAAAAAGCTCTTAAAAATGTGTTTGTTTTCAAGGCAAGCATGTTCATTACAAAATGATTCTTTAATGTTCCAGTGTTCATCTACAACAGAAATCATATTTCTGTAAGAAAAATTTCTGCCTAAGGCTTAGCAAGAAATTTATGATGCTGAACATAAAATCTGAATTCTGCGGTCAAACCTCTTGTGAGAGAATATACAATTACAGCAGACAGACTGATTTCTGAAAAGCTTTAATGATATGTAACCTGGAGAATATTTCAACCATTCTGTGTACCTGATTTACTTTCCTCTACTGGGGCTTGTCTGAATATCCACAAAACCCTTTGTTAGTGAGGTGGTGCTGAATATTGTACCACAATGACTGACTCCACCCTGGGAATGTGGATCTATACCTGTTGAAGAATTAAATATGGGGTAAAGATGCAAACCTCAGACACTGCCATCCCTTCTGGACAGTGGTGCAGCCTCAGTGCCCTCAAGCAGGTGTGAAAGCAAAGGCAAATTTGTCGCAGAAATGCCTTGTAACTTCTGCAAGCTGTGGTATTTCAAAATCCCTTTCAGATCCCAAAATGAATGTAAAGCAAGATATCAAGCAGGCCATCATTTTTCTGTTAGCAGTGCATGTAGTCTTCCATATTTTGGCAGGAAATCCTAAGGAGCACACCAATGACAGTGTTTATATTTGTAGTTCATATATAAGGTTATTCTGTTATCTGTACTTGATAAACCCAACCCAGGCTCCTGTGAAGGCAAATCATAAATGTCAGCCAGAAGGGAAAAGACAATGAAGTGGTTTACAATAAGCATGTTTGCTTTTTATTAGCAAGTTCAAACTAGAATCTTTCCCCTCCAGTCAGGAACATCACAGGTAATTAAGCCAATGCCCTTTTGTCATGCCCTAAAAAAGGAAGATGTAAACTGAAGCATAACAAGAATCATTGCCTGCTCGTCACAACTTCAGTATGGGGATGACTAAATCCTTTTGATACTGCTTGAAATATATGATTTAAGATGAATTCTAAAGGGGCAAGGTAGCTGTATAAAAAGATGGACTAAATAAAAGATAACAGACTTTGCTGTATCATTTCAAATAATCACTTTGGTCACTTTTTTGGGATTAGCAGAGATCAAGATTCAGGATCAGCAGATTAAAAAGTAAGAGCAGCAAAAATGAGTTGAAGAGAAAACACATTGTGTGTCACTTATCTATCTGCAAAAGATTTTCTGTCTGTTCTTCCCTCAATGCAGGATCTTGTCCCCAGTGTTAGGCACGGGAATTGTAAGTACTTCTGAAACATGGTAATTTCCAACTGTCAGAGCCAAAGAAACCGCGCCGAGAGTCTCCGATGGGACTCGTGTCTGAGGAAGGAGCTCCATCTGAATTCAGTGCACTAGGATAGTTTAATATTTCTTTTTTGGAACATCTCCAAGGAAACAGAGATGAATAGAAATGAGACAAAAATTGGGAAATCCCATCTTCCAACTTCTGCTGTTACGAGCCATCTCACAAGCCAGGAGAAAAACAAACACAACAACCAAACTGTCCCAAAGCCCAGGACATGTTTGTGGTGGGAATTTGGGTTATAAATGTACATTTTCCTTATTTTGAGGAATGAGGGATGAAGTTCTGTTATCTGGGCCTGACACAGGCAGTACTTTGTCTCATCATCCATCAGTGAGAAAAGGATTAAGAGAGCAGACTCCTGAATTTTCCCTTCTACTGTCTCTTGACCTTGGGTGATATGAGGCCTTCTCCCACTCAAACCCAGGAAAATACAGACAGAAATTGCCATTTATGTAACAGAGCTTTAATCCAGCACTTGATGGTCATAGAGAATGACACACAGAGAAAAAAGCAGGGTTTTTTCCCTACTGTCCCCTTTCCCAAGGAGACTTCCCCTCCTACTGCTGAGTTTCACCCAGCACATTCCTTAAATATTATTTTAAAATACCTTTGGATGGATCAGCTGGCAGAAGAAGGTCCAGTGACACAGCAGCAAAGGCAGGTGAATTCCATTCTGGCCTAATTCAGGGGCAAAATGTAAATTAATTTGCTGTCAGCTCTATCACTGGTCATGAACCTCCCTGTTCCCTAACTGTTCTTGATGCTGCTCCTTGCAAAGAAATACCATTTTACCCCATGATTTCCCAGTTCCAACCTCAGTTCCAGAAACAGCATTCAGCAAAACCCCACCTTGACCCCTTTACCCATTTTTGCAGCTTAACCCTGTTACACAGAACAAAACGTGAGTTTGTGGAACCTTCTACTGTCTCTTGACCTTGGGTGATATGAGGCCTTCTCCCACTCAAACCCAGGAAAATACAGACAGAAATTGCCATTTATGTAACAGAGAAAGAAGCTTTAATACAGCACTTGATGGCCATAGAGAATGGCATACAGAGAAAAAAAGCTGGTTTTTTTCCCTACTGTCCCCTTTCCCAAGGAGACTTCCCCTCCTACCGCTGAGTTTCATCCAGCACATTCCTTAAATATTATTTTATAATACCTTTGGATGGATCAGCTGGCAGAGGAAGGTCCAGTGACACAGCAGCAAAGGCAGGTGAATTCTATTCTGGCCTAATTCAGGGGCAAAATGTAAATTAATTTGCTCTCAGCTCTATCACTGGTCATGAACCTCCCTGTTCCCTAACTGTTCTTGATGCTGCTCCTTGCAAAGAAATACCATTTTACCCCATGATTTCCCAGTTCCAACCTCAGTTCCAGAAACAGCATTCAGCAAAACCCCACCTTGACCCCTTTACCCATTTTTGCAGCTTAACCCTGTTACACAGAACAAAACGTGAGTTTGTGGAATGTCCAGAGGGCAACGCTGAGAGTCTGCTGGAGGGGACAAAGCAGTTTGAAAATGGGTTTTTTGGGCTAATATGTGGACAGGCAGGATTAACCACAGTTAAACACGAGGGGTTAAACTCTGATGGAGCAATCTTTCTTTGTTTCACCAACAATGCCCACTATTAGGAGAGCATATACCTTGAAATTAAGCCAATAGAACCTGGATGGAAAACTTGGTATTAACTCTTCAGGCAAATTAAAAGGCCAATGAAATTACCAGTGCTGTTTCACAGCCACTAAATTTCTAGCTCATGTAAAAAACTCCTATTTTTCTTCACTTTGGGAATAAAAAAGAAAAAAAAAATTGGCATTTTAATGGTGAATTTGTATTTAGAACTAAGAACTGACAAAACAAAATCTGAAATTAATGTGCAAGAACAACTCTTTCAAGTCTATTAGGAAAATTAATTTAGTCCTGAAGCCTTTAAAGAACAATGTATTTGATAAAAGGCTTACACAAAAAAAGGAAATATTTTGGAGTTTTTTTTCATCCAGAATTATTTTAAGGCTGAAAACTCCAGTGTAAATAGTGTGCATTTCTAAGTAATTTTTGACAAATCAGCTATGAACTGCTTCAAAACAATCAGTATGGAAGTAGGAAGTCTGAGTTGGGCTTAAACATGTAGAGATTGCTTTTTTAACGTTCTTTTTGCTTGAATGCAAAGTCAAATAACATCTTTGTTCATTTAATTATTTATAGTCCATAAAACCAGTCGCAGAAACACACTCACTCTGTACAATCCAAGTACCCTCATTTTCAAAGTGCTCTTAAATTTTTAGAAACCAGTCTGAGATCCAATCAGGGACCTGACTTACGGCAGAGCACTAGACATGATTGAGCTTTTCTATTTGTTTCCTATTTATAAAACATAACTTCAGATGACAGATAAGCAATTATTTTCAAACTGAACTTACATTCTCAAAACATTTTGCTTTATGCAAATCAGCTTGCACCAACATTTCTACAACTTTTGCCACGCTTAAAGCCCTTCTTAGCAAATGAAAATGATACTTTTGAATCCCCCATTGCAAGCTTAGGCACAACATGAAAAATTGCAGAAGAACCAAAGAATGTTTACTGGCAAATGGCATCTCTAAAGGACAGAGGAGCCAAGGCAGTCTCTGGGTAGCTGAAACATGTGACAGAGCCATGGGCAGCTTCAAAGCTGCTCCGATGCTGCAGCTGCCAAGCAGCAGCTGCTCCTGCTAGACAATCTTTGTGACTTGGCACCCAGGCCTTGTGCTTGCCATTCAAAAGCAGCAGAAAGTCACAGGATGCAGGATGGCAGCTACCCCTTCATAAATCATAGAATATCTGCAAAAAATCCCTGTGGAGATAGTGGGTGCCCTGGGAAGTTACAGTATTGCTCTGAAATGCTGATGCAGTCAGTCACAGGCTGGAAATGCAAACTGAAAAATAAATTTATTGTTAGAGCTCCTCTGTATTCCTGATAAAGTATCTCAGGGCTCAGAAAAGCTCCTGCAGCATAAAGAAGTAATATTTTCATTATTTTGAAAAGAAGGAAGGTACCAAATATTAGCTGGCTCAGGAAAGGTCACAGAGGGGGTTTGAGAGAGGAAGGACTGGAGTATGTCTCCCCAGAAACAAGGCTGACATGGTCCTGAAAACATCATGCCTTCTTCTCTATGAGGAACAGATAATTTCTACATCCAGCAAGATGTTTGCCATCTAGCAAGTGTCAAGAATGAAACCAATACAACTAAGTGAAATCACAGTTGCACAGAATCTCCTCTGAGCAGCCTTTCCCAGTGTTAATGAAGGATCATGCCTCTGCTAGATATTGTACTTTGTGCCATTCTATACAATGTTAAAGCAAATCCATAAATCATATCACTTTCTGTAATATGATTCTGGGAAGTTAGCCTCTTCTCTCAAACCTTAAAGAATTTTATATTAAGAGCAGGTCTGATTTGATTGCTTCAGGCTTATATATGAATTCTTATTTTTATGGCTCCCTGGAAATAAATAGATTGCTGTTCAATCCTCTGTAAACTTAAAAGCAGCGACACAATGGAAAAATTTGGTGTTGGTGCTACAGCATCACTGGCCAGAGTTAGAAGCTCACAGAGCAGTGATTTGAAAGCCTCAGATTGATTTCCAGGCTCGTTCCCTGGTGAGAAGGGATGGGGTGAGCAGGACTGCACCCACTCCCTGCTGCAGCTGTTTGTCTCCAAGCACTCACTGCACACACATTCAGTGAGCCAGTTTCTGTGTCTAGAGGGCAGCCTGGCATCAGCTTCTCTGAAACATTCATATATTAGATCATATCCAGGGATCCAGCAACATTTAAACAAGACAGATGATTAAAAGATAGTGGGAGCTATGCATTATGGATTAAAGTGTAGAGTGAGAAGTTTTCGGAACATTAGTGTTCCAGAAATATGAACTATAAACCCATGTGAAACATTGAAAATCATCACATTTAGTGATATTCTGTGTTCTTTCAGTGGAAAATAGAAAATAAAAGTAGTAGAGAAACATATCCCAATCGTATGAACAAATTATAAATTTATAATTCTTTATTAGGATTTTCTGAAAAACACCGTTTTCATAATCTCACATTGGCAATGGAGAAGCTATAAAAGCTAATATTTGGCTTTAATACAGCCTTATTTTTATTGCACTAGTTTGTGTGAACAACACTCAAGGATCTTCAGCTGATTAAAGCTCCAGAGCTAAAGAAAATGTGAGTGGAGAGATATGTCCAAAAATAGACTGACATGTTCATTCTCTTTGTTGTGTCACCTGTGGTTTCCATCAAAAGAGGAAGGCAAACTGAAAATGACTTGGCTTCTGAAATATATGTACAGGAAATATTCTGATACATAACTGATCAGGTATTTCAGCAGTCTTGGAAATATTGAGGATTCCACTGGAAAACAGAGAAAAGACATCCTCTTGGAAGCCAATGGTCCTGACCAGCTGGGCTCTCCAGCTTTCTTGGCCCTCAAGTGGCCAAATGCCACGGAGAAGGTGAATCCTGCTGAGCTGTTCCCTCAGTCACTGCAGCCAAACCAAACCTCAAAGCAGGTCCCAGTCTGACAGAGGTTCCTGCTGCTGATCCCACCTTAGGGCTGGCAGTAGAAAAGGTGTGACAGAGATGGGACACCCAGTGTGCTCCCTGCTTGTGTGACCTCACTGCCACAAACGGGATCTCTTTGGGACATCCCGGTGCAGAGAGATGCACAAAGCCCTCTGACAGATTCACATTTCAAAAGAACACCGTGGTATTATTTAAAAGGGAGATGCAACAGTTTAAGATACAGTTCTAAATGAAAATGACACAACTGAAGTGTGATCTGATCTGCAATATGAGAAGAGGGAACAAGTTAAGTAAAGAGGGTACCAGACAGGAGTAAGGACCAAAAGGGATCCCATCCTGTATTTTAACATTTTCCCTTTTAGAGTTCTGCTCTAGGTGTGAATGATGACACAGAGCAGTGGCCAAGGCTCTGTGCATTCCAGCCATGGGCAGGATGCTGCAGTAATGAGGATGTCTGGTGAATCTTTGTGTTCTGAGGCCAGAATTTATGGGAAGTTGTTACATTTGTTGAAATAATGAGTGGGAAGCAGTACTAGGAAATGGGAAAATGACACAACTTAAGTGTGATCTGCAATATGAGAAGAGGGAACAAGTTAAGTAAAGAGGGTACCAGACAGGAGTAAGGACCAAAAGGGATCCCATCCTCTATTTTAACATTTTCCCTTTTAGAGTTCTGCTCTAGGTGTGAATGATGACACAGAGCAGTGGCCAAGGCTCTGTGCATTCCAGCCATGGGCAGGATGCTGCAGTAATGAGGATGTCTGGTGAATCTTTGTGTTCTGAGGCCAGAATTTATGGGAAGTTGTTACATTTGTTGAAATAATGAGTGGGAAGCAGTACTAGGAAATGCTACAACTGCAACAAAAAGCTCACAAGAAGTCAAATAAGCCCCCCTGGATGTTACTTGCTCACATTTGGGGGAGTAGATGCTTGTTAACAAGTAAAACATTATTATGTCCATGCCGGTTTGTTGCTCTGTTCGGCAAATTTCCTGATCCCTCTTGACTTTCAGTTCTGAAACACACATTGTCAGGAACTAAAATGATTAAACTGTGTAATCTGTTTATTCAGATCATATGCTGAAAAGTGTCTTATTTCACATGTATCTGTTGTAGAGTGATTCCAACAAAGACACCAAACAAAAGATGAGCTCTCAAATGAAGGAAGACAGTCTTTACCTTCTCTTGACAGCTGCCTGCAGCTTCAACCCTCCATTGAAATACTGCCATATAAAAATTTACCTATTAAATTATTTTTGGCATTTAAATCATATCTATCACAAAGGCAGCTGAATTGTTAAAAGCACTGCATTTTAACATGTGCATGCTTTGGATTATACTTCAAGGAATGCTGCAGCTGAACAGGACTCTGATATACTCTGTACAGGTTAATGAAAGAAATTTTACCAGACACTTCTTAGCCTCAGCCTCTGATTTCTCCATAATCTGCTTCCTGAGATCTTCCATCAGTATAATTAAATATGTCTGTGCTAGTTCATGGTGCTCTGTTCACATACACCAGCTAAAACCCCTCAATTGTTCAATTTGTCCATGCAGCCACCTCACGTTCTCTCTGTCATTTGGGATACGTGACAAATACTGATGTCTTGCATGGGAAAAAGTTTGTACAGCCCAATCCACCAACACTGTCAATATTGGCTCCAGCTTACTAATTAACTTGAGAAAAGTGAATGAACTAATTAGCAGGGCAAACTAAATAGAATATCATTAGTTAGTCAATCAGTGCTGGTTTCCACCAAGTGAATGAATAATTTCCACACATTCTGGGTCACTGTCAACCTCTTAAATTTCCCATTGGACTTCCCTGTCCTGCAGCAAATCTTAAACTGAAAATACTCAACAGGATGACCTGGTTCAACTTACTGCTTGTACTTCCACAGATCACCAGTGGTTACACTCTTGAAAACACTGAAAAAACCTCAGCTGATTCAGGCTGGTTTCTGCTTCACTGAGAACAGAAAATGAGGCCAGAATTCTTCCAGGTCCCAAGAAACCTTAAAAGTTAAAAAAAAAATAAATCCTCATTTATGAAATTATTTATTGAGGTACAAATCTTACACCCATAAAGAGAACCAGCCAGAGGGACAAGTGACCAAAAAAAGTGGCTTTAAGTGGTGACAGAATCCCAGAATGGGTTGGATTGGAAAGAACCTTAAAGATGACTTAGTTCCAAACCCCTGCCATGGCAGGGACACCTAGCACTGTCCCAGGCTGCTCCCAGCCCCAGTGTCCAGCCTGGCCTTGGGCACTGCCAGGGATCCAGGGGCAGCCACAGCTGCTCTGGGCACCCTGTGCCAGGGCCTGCCCACCCTCACAGGGAACAATTCCTCATTCCCAATCTCCCATCCAGCTCTGCCACTGGGAGCCATTCCCTGGCTCCTGTCCCTCCAGCCCTTCTCCCACGTCCATCCCCAGCTCTCTTGGAGCCCCTTTAAGTTTTGGAAGGGCCTCTAAGTTCTCCCTGGAGCCTTCTCCTCTCCCGATGATCCCCCAGCTGTCCCGGCCTGGCTCTGGAGCAGAGGGGCTGCAGCCCTGGGAGCAGCTCCATGGCCTCCTCCAGGCTCTCTCCAGAAGATCCTTCTGATGCTGAGCACCCCAGGGCTGGGGCAGCGGAGCAGAATCCCCTCCCCTGCTGCCCACGCTGGGCTCAGCCCCTGTGCTTGCCTTGTGTCTCATGTAAAATATCTTTGGCCTCCAAGTGGGGCCATTGCCTGGAACTGTTGGAGTGGTGCATCCATCAAATCCACGTCTGCCCAGTTTAGGGTGTTACGTGGGAGACAATCAAATGCTTTGCACAGATCCAGGGAGATGACATGATCTGTTAACTGGCAGTTCCCCAAGAGGTTTTGAGTGTGACAAAGTAAATTAAAGATTATTGGCATCAGGCCTGCTTTTCCTGATTACCTTTCCTGTATCCCTCAAACCAGTCTGGTGACCCCCACCACACTGCCAGGCCTGCAAACCCTTCTGCAGACAGAGAACTCTAGAAATAATAGCACAACACACTATAATACAGCAGGCAGCCCCCAAAGAACATGCTCAAATATGCTCTCACTGCAAGGTCTGCTGCCCAAACTCGAGTTCATTTACTTTAGTGCTTAAAGCCTTACAGGAATGTCTCAGCTCTCTAAAGGCTCTGATAGCTGCAAGTGTAAACACTGAGTTTCAGTCATGGCCCTTATCCTTTCACTGATAGCATGTAATTGTTTATGGCACCCTCTTAATACTGAAATAACAACAAATACTCAGCTGGAGACAAGGGAAAATGATAATGCACCAAATGCTCATGGTGCTTATGAGTCTTGTCATTCCCTGATTTCAGAGCTTTTCTTATACAAGTTGTTTATTTTGACTAATATCCATCTTTAATGTCTGTGCCATGCAAAATCTCGTGCTACATGTGCATTCAGACATCACAAGCAGTGTTTTGGAAACGAAGCATTCCCATTAGTTTAGATAACATCATCAGATTCAGTGGGAGAGAATGACTGATCCATATAAATACTGGTTGGAACAAGTGTGCATGATGAAGCATCTCTTATTGATTAGCAGATTTGCTCTTGTATATGGTATTTCCCAACGTCCTTAATCAAGCCTTCTCTGGATGATTCAAAGAAATTCTTGATTTTGGTAAATAGGCTGTCATACAAGGTTGGACTTGTGATGTTTTTAACCATTGGTTGGACCTTACATCCTAGTTTGAGACCTAAGTCCTAATGCGTAACACAACCCCTCCAAAACCCACATATAATCCAAGAGAAATGCCATATTTTGCTATGACAGCTTTTGCATTGTACTTTGGAAAAAACCTGTTACCATCATGTGAGGGGATTGCATGCTGAGAGGGTACATGCTCTCTGTAGGCTGCTCTTCCCAAATCCATGTCTTTGTGTGGTCCAGCAGAGCAGTTTGTAGCTCTGCAGTAAGTACAGGCATTGGAAGTTGCCTGCAATGCACTTTCCAACATGATGCCTTGTTTTGGCTGCCATTTCAGAATTGCCAGTAATACAAAAACGTGGCAGCAGCTCTCTGGCCACAGAGAACAACACACGACTTTCCCAGACATTGTCCTGGGAAAGGCTGTGAGAAGACCAGAGAAAAGAATGAGAACCAATTCTCACCTTCACTCGCTGCACCTGTTGTTGTGAACATGTGGAATGTGTTATGGAGATTTTTTTACCAAAGGGTGATTTCTTAATTGGCCAATAGTGATGGTTTTTGGATTGATTGACCAATTAGGTCCACCTGTGTTGTGACTGTCTGTAAGGGCAATGGGCTCCTTAATAAGTATAGTGTAATAAAGTGATTATCAGCCTTCTGGGAATCATGGAGTCAATGCTAATTATTACATGGCTGGGGGCCTGCAACAAAAGTGCATTGAATCACTGGGAAAGGCAAAGAGAAAGCTTGAGATGGGAGAACTTTTCTCCACCAAGCACACCGAAGTAAGGGGAATTGCAGTGTCAGTCAGTGGAGGTGAGAAGACAGCAGAACATCCTTCTGTGCATTCTGCATAAAATAGAAATGGGGCTTCATTCAAGCATTCCTTGTTTCCCTAAACTATTCCATTTGCAGGACATCCATCAAGAGCATTTTTTCCATTATATTGTCTATTACAGCAAATACCACTTTAGAGACACAAGAATTCTTGGTTGCATTATACATAGGGAGTCAGTTGCTAATGATAATTAGAATTTGTGTAAATAATCAATTAGTAGTATATAAATGGCAAATGTCTGGCAGAACTTGGAATCAGATCCTTAAAAATGTAATTTGTTGCTTTACGCTGCAAGTTATCTCCATCACAGAGGAGATAACTGCATATGATGCTGACATATAAATTTCAAAACCTTCAAATATGCATCTTTAATTAATAATTTAATTAAATGCATTTTTTTTTCAAATGCTTCTTCAGTGAGAAAAAGATTATCTTCAAATAGATCGCTGCTGTTCTTCAAGGACAATTTTTTACTTTTGCAAATAATATTTGAATTCCTTGGAGGCAAGCAAGACTCCAGTGCAGAAGGCAAACATTAAGGCAATAAAATCCCATCACCTCTTTTGTCCATAAGAGATCTTTCATGTGGAACACCAAAAATGGGCATTATCTCCTAATACCTACTGGAGGATTTGAGCTAGCCCAAGTGAAAAGACTAAGCACTGCATCACCGCTATATTATATTTTAAAAGTATTAATCTCCTTCTGATTTAGGGCTGATACCACTTCATACTCTCCCCACTCTTCCTGCAGGTGTATGCCGAGCACGGAGCATGTAGGCTCCAAAGAGCTCTGAAATGAAGCAGTGCTCAAAATAATGGGAATGCTTCTCCTAAAGTTACAGACTTGATTTATTAGAAATGGTTCAAACATTTTTCCTAATTAATGTGAGCAAAGTGCCTAACAAAACTAGAATAATGTCTCCAGCTTGGACTCCACTGAGACTAATACTCATCCTTCACACTTCAAGGGGCAAAGTTGGGTAGGAGAAAAGAGGGAGCACTGGTTTCTGTCTTAGTGACAACATTTAAAAGGGCCATTTAATGTTGGTATGTGAGCAATGGCGGGTGAACAAGGTCTGTGTTTTTCCACTTAAATTGTAAATAAATCTTGAAATTTAATTGAAAAATCTCACTATTATCTCATACCCATATTTCCCTTCACCTCCTGAGAGTCACACACTTTTAAAAATATATGCATATGTTTTCCATAGCACTGCAAGGAAGTTGTGGTTCTATTTTCCAGCAGATAAAATGAAGTGTGGATTCAAGACTCATCTGGAAGTAAATCCTGATTAGGTTAACCCTGTCTTCTTAACAGTGGGAGTCATGTTAGCCACCTTTAGCTTTCTAAAGTATTCATGTCTGAAGGAGATATGAAAGGTAGATTGACTTCACAGGTAACAATCATAGGATGTCTCTAAGCATGACACACATCTGACAGTTTTTACATCTCTTGTTTTAGCCTTTTTTGCCACATTAAACAACATCCCCATTCAGTGTATTGCCTCTGCCAAAGCCCATTCTGGGCTCACTCACTGTATATTTGTCAGGGTTGTGCATTTTATTCCAGCAGCCAACAAAACACCAAAATCCCTCTGGAGGTCTGGCTCAGAATGATTTGCCAACAGATGTGACCCATGTCATTGTCAGTGCCAGACTTAGGGTTTCAGGAGGCCTGGCTTCCAGTCCAAAAGCACAAAAATTACTCTTGGGAGAGATAGCTAATGCTCAGAAAGATGTAGAATCCTTCCCCCAATTTGTATGAGCAGTAATTGTGGAGCCATATGTAAAAATCAGTCAACCGCTCACCCAGCAACTCCAAATGCCGAATGTGGTCCTGCATAAAAAGCAGAGGGGGACAAGACAGTGCCTTCTTCCCCACTGTTTGCCATCTGACTTCCACAGAAAACTTCCCATGTGGAGGAACAACTGCCAAATGCCATGAAGTCTGTCCTTTATACATGCCTTGTGTGAGACATTAACTCAACTGCTTATCAATGCCACTCATGCTGTCAGATGTAGATTGATGTGCTAAAAGCTGTGCACATCAGTTTCCTTGTGCCTAGGCTGAAGCCATGTCCCCAAAAGTAGGTTTCTTTCCAAATGTCTAAATCAACTTAGGTCAAATTATGAGAAACTGCCAAAGCACTTTTGCTAGTGAAACAAACGAACAGTTACTCTAAAACACGGCCTTTGATGGCACAAACAGTATGGTAAATGTTGGGATGTTGGGATTGCTAGAAAGAATACCTCAAAACTGTGAAGCTGTTTTTGTCATCCTGCCAGTGGGATGTGAGGAAAACACCGTGTCTGAAAGCAAAAGTGTTTGCCAGTGCAGACAGCAAGGCTGAGGTATGTTTGTTGTGTGTGTCACACTGGTAGGTCACTGGCAGAGTTTGACATTTCTCTCCCACAAGTTACTTGTGGAAAACCCCCCACATTTTCAGATCTTTACCCAAAGAACAGCAGTAGTGCCAGTGCTAATGCAGACACTGAAGATCTTGCTCTCTTCTGACATCCAGTTCAACCTTGCAGTCAACATGATTTGGTCAGGTTGGCACCATTGGCAATAATTTATCAAAGTCTACTGAATCACTTTTCAACCTCTTTACATGCACAAGCCTACTCATTAATAAAAATCTACTAAAATCAGTTAAACTGAATGTATTCATATGGTATTTTTCTTTTCTCTTGGTCCTAGTCAAAAGCAAATGTAACTCTTAAAGGCACACATCTGTAACAAAGACACAGGAAGTCAGGTAGAAAATGATTGACTAACAAGGAAGGCTAATGACACCAGTAGCAGTAAAATGTATACTATAAACTAGGGAATTACTATTTGATAGAGCCTTGCATGCAGGCACCCATACAGACATTCTTCTTCCAGTCACACTTAGGGATGTAAGCTGTCATTAGGGTAAAGTGTTAAACTGCTGTGTAAAATTTCCTTAAACAATGCAACTTTGCACTTTGCATTACTGAAGGTACTGCAGGAGTGGTTGAAAGTTTTGGCAGGTAAGTACATTAAATGTAGGTCTGAAGGCCATCTTTACTGAAAACAATTAGATTATTACTTCTACCCTGGGGAAAAAAACCCCCAGCTTTAAAATATGACATTTTCTGCATGGAGATTGAGGTTTCAGTTAAGATTTTTTACAGTTTTCTTTAATGTGTAAATAGGACCACAATCCCCAACCAAAACCTAAAAAGCCAAGCCCCGTTTATGCCAGGTATATGAGCTCACTTATTGAGGACTGTTTGACAAATTCATCCATTTATGGTAGTGAATGAGCAGTGGATAGGTTTAAATTCTTACAGACATATTTATCGATTACAATGTATGTCTGCCTAAAGCTTGTTACTGGGTTGTTTTTAAAGTGATCAACCTTTCATTATTCACTCTGTGGTGTGACTGAATCTGGTATTGTTAAAAAAATTATTTCCAATTCTTATTTGCTACCAATCCAGTCAAAACTGTATTTGTACTAACACAAGATAGATTTGCATCCACTCCTCTTTTGAGAAATTTATCCTGGGTTCAAGTAGTAGGTCCTGGCTCTGGAATTATGAAATGGGGTTCTATCACACACTAAATGAACTTCTCAAGGTCTGTGCAAAGAAAGCCCCAGGTTAAACTTAAATGTTTATGTGAATTCATGTCTGAAAGCCCTTTTTCCTGCTATTATTACTACAAGCAGAAATTTGTGAGTAGGAAGTGGATAGAAAGATTTTAAAGGCAGAGTGCTTTAAGATGTAACTCCCTTCACTGCTGCTCCAGGTGTGATTTATCTTGCCCAGCATTAAACCACAAAGTAACAGCTAGTTAGTTTTTGGGTTGACCTAATCCTAGAGTTCCCCTTGTGCAAAAGTCATCACAGTTATCAATCTTAAAAATGTGCTGTCAGATGTAGATTGATGTGCTAAAAGCTGTGCACATCAGTTTCCTTGTGCCTAGGCTGAAGCCATGTCCCCAAAAGTAGGTTTCTTTCCAAATGTCTAAATCAACTTAGGTCAAATTATGAGAAACTGCCAAAGCACTTTTGCTAGTGAAACAAAAGAACAGTTACTCTAAAACATTTGGCCTTTGATGGCACAAACGGTATGGTAAATGTTGGGATGTTGGGGATTGCTAGAAAGAATGCCTCAAAACTGTGAAGCTGTTTTTGTCATCCTGCCAGTGGGATGTGAGGAAAACACCGTGTCTGAAAGCAAACAGGGAAGTGTTTGCCAGTGCAGACAGCAAGGCTGAGGTATGTTTGTTGTGTGTGTCACACTGGTAGGTCACTGGCAGAGTTTGACATTTCTCTCCCACAAGTTACTTGTGGAAAACCCCCCACATTTTCAGATCTTTACCCAAAGAACAGCAGTAGTGCCAGTGCTAATGCAGACACTGAAGATCTTGCTCTCTTCTGACATCCAGTTCAACCTTGCAGTCAACATGATTTGGTCAGGTTGGCACCATTGGCAATAGTTTATCAAAGTCTACTGAATCACTTTTCAACCTCTTTACATGCACAAGCCTACTCATTAATAAAAATCTACTAAAATCAGTTAAACTGAATGTATTCATATGGTATTTTTCTTTTCTCTTGGTCCTAGTCAAAAGCAAATGTAACTCTTAAAGGCACACATCTGTAACAAAGACACGGGAAGTCAGGTAGAAAATGATTGACTAACAAGGAAGGCTAATGACACCAGTAGCAGTAAAAGGTATACTATAAACTAGGGAATTACTATTTGATAGAGCCTTGCATGCATGCACCCATACAGACATTCTTCTTCCAGTCACACTTAGGGATGTAAGCTGTCATTAGGGTAAAGTGTTAAACTGCTGTGTAAAATTTCCTTAAACAATGCAACTTTGCACTTTGCATTACTGAAGGTACTGCAGGAGTGGTTGAAAGTTTTGGCAGGTAAGTACATTAAATGTAGGTCTGAAGGCCATCTTTACTGAAAACAATTAGATTATTACTTCTACCCTGGGGAAAAAAACCCCCAGCTTTAAAATATGACATTTTCTGCATGGAGATTGAGGTTTCAGTTAAGATTTTTTACAGTTTTCTTTAATGTGTAAATAGGACCACAATCCCCAACCAAAACCTAAAAAGCCAAGCCCCGTTTATGCCAGGTATATGAGCTCACTTATTGAGGACTGTTTGACAAATTCATCCATTTATGGTAGTGAATGAGCAGTGGATAGGTTTAAATTCTTACAGACATATTTATCGATTACAATGTATGTCTGCCTAAAGCTTGTTACTGGGTTGTTTTTAAAGTGATCAACCTTTCATTATTCACTCTGTGGTGTGACTGAATCTGGTATTGTTAAAAAAATTATTTCCAATTCTTATTTGCTACCAATCCAGTCAAAACTGTATTTGTACTAACACAAGATAGATTTGCATCCACTCCTCTTTTGAGAAATTTATCCTGGGTTCAAGTAGTAGGTCCTGGCTCTGGAATTATGAAATGGGGTTCTATCACACACTAAATGAACTTCTCAAGGTCTGTGCAAAGAAAGCCCCAGGTTAAACTTAAATGTTTATGTGAATTCATGTCTGAAAGCCCTTTTTCCTGCTATTATTACTACAAGCAGAAATTTGTGAGTAGGAAGTGGATAGAAAGATTTTAAAGGCAGAGTGCTTTAAGATGTAACTCCCTTCACTGCTGCTCCAGGTGTGATTTATCTTGCCCAGCATTAAACCACAAAGTAACAGCTAGTTAGTTTTTGGGTTGACCTAATCCTAGAGTTCCCCTTGTGCAAAAGTCATCACAGTTATCAATCTTAAAAATGTATTTTTTTCTTCCAGAATTAACCAAGGACCCATCCAAGACAATGATTAGTCCACAATTCTTTAATGTAAAACCCCACCAAAATTCAGATGTGTATGTATCAAACACACATGTGGTAATCTTTTATGTTATTGACATGAGAATTGACTCAAATGGGTAATTGAAAAAGGTAATTTACAGTCTGGCATCTTGATTTTAAAGCTTTCTTTTATTAATATCCACCAAGAGAGTAATCAATTTAGTGGTGAGGCAGAGCTAATACTTCTACAGGAGTTTTATAACGTCTTCATGTTTCAGCGTGGAGTTTTGTCCTTGCTTTGTGTAATGGGGGATATTTATTCCATCCACACATTTTCTTTCAATGCTTGATTCATTGAATCACAAAAGAATTATAAAGTGGTTCAACAAGCAAGTGAGTAATTGTAAACCACTGGGTTACTTTCTGATGCTTATTGCAGCCTCCTTTTAAACATGCTCCTGAATCTGATGAACAAATTCCTTTCCTGTATGGTATTTTCTTCCCTTATGCGCCTTAATGTGTCAAGAGCCTCTTTTTCAGTCATATAATTACAATGATTAGGCTTTTCCCAACCCGTTCTCACTCAGGAATACAGTGCTGTGTGTACCCTTTCATGGAAACAAAGGCGGTTGATATGTTTTGTGAGGCAAATTACAAATGAAAGAACTTCGTGTACTTCTGGTACCAGCTCAGGCTTTCTTTACAGCCGTGTTCAGAAGGATATTGAGGTACCACATTTGGCATCCAGTGAAAATGAGATGCACTGGGCACGTCAAGGGCTCAGTCTCACACGAAGGCGTGTTGCCATGGGTTGTTTACAAACATCCACAGGTTCTTGATCTTGCCTTGAATTTGCTTTGAAAGCCCAACTTCTCCCCAGTCTGTGCAAGATGAACTCATAATATGAGGGAAAATATTTTCAAATTAATGAATACAAAAGGAAAAAATCCATTTGCCTGTGACAGCCAAAGGGAAGGCCCACATTTATGGTTCTCTTTACGCATTTCCAGGAGAGAATGTAAATGCTGGGAAAGAACCAGAGGAGCTTTAAGGGTAGTTCAGAAGGTGCCTAGGCCTGTTCATACACAGGACCATTGGCTAAAATAAAATTAACTAAGATGGCTGGAACAAGGTTGTGTTCATGACCTGCTTTAAAAAACCATCCATGTATATTTTGCTTCTCCCCAATCTGTGCAAGATGAACTCATAATATGAGGGAAAATATTTTCAAATTAATGAATACAAAAGGAAAAAATCCATTTGCCTGTGACAGCCAAAGGGAAGGCCCACATTTATGGTTCTCTTTACGCATTTCCAGGAGAGAATGTAAATGCTGGGAAAGAACCAGAGGAGCTTTAAGGGTAGTTCAGAAGGTGCCTAGGCCTGTTCATACACAGGACCATTGGCTAAAATAAAATTAACTAAGATGGCTGGAACAAGGTTGTGTTCATGACCTGCTTTAAAAATGAGTCACCTGCTACTTTCACAGCTGTTTGCTGCTGTGAGCTAGGCAGAATATTCCAGTGTACAACTTCTATTTCTTTCTAATTATAATTTTGATTCTTATTTTGATACTACTATTACTACTACTAACATAAAAATTAAACATTAATTTGTGAAGAAGTTTGATTTTGAAATTAGTTTTTGTAAAATTAATACATTAAATCAAAAGTAATTTCAAAATTGAAGGTTTTACTCTTCCATTCTTGACAAGCAACAAAATAGAACATTCTCATCACTTGGTTGTAAGGTGCTGCCTGAAGAAAATAAAACATCATTAAAATATATCTCTCAAAATTTTTGTATTTGACAAACCACATTTTCCTCCCATCACTGAAGACTTTCCCTGAAATAACTCCCATTCAGGCAATCACAATCAACATCATTATTTTATTACAGCCTAGAATTCAGCAACAAACAACTTTATAACAAAGTTAGAGCTTAAAAGACTCATGAGGGATTTCAGTCCTCATTCTCTTGGACCTCTTGGGTCTAAGGAAGCCTCGAATTATTCAGCAGATAAAATCAACCAACTTTTGGAAAGATTTTATACAGACCAAATTATGAGAGACTCTGCTAAGTTGTAGATATGTTTGACTTATGACTTATGACTTGTGGTTGAGGTAGGGCTTTTTTAAAAAGGAATGGATAAGTAAAGAAAATGAAACATTTTTAGAAACTTGATTTTCTCAGTGTTTCACAGCATGCTATACTTTGGCTACTGATAGAATATCCTGTGGCAACTGTTTCCTTTTTAATTGAGGGAAGTAAAGCAAGTGATCACCCTTGACATTTACATTTTTCACTTATTTACTGGTAAAGAAAGCTAACAAATGTTTTATAATCAGGAAATAATACAGGCTGGACAAGGCTTTCATGTGGGTGCTTTCCCACCCCCATTTGGCACAGCAGTAGCCTTTCTTGAGATGCTTTTATTTTCACTACAGCCAGTGAAAATCTATCACTTGCACACACACTTGCTGATATATGAGAATAACAAATAACAGCTCAGAGGTTTCTCCATAGTCTAAAAAAGAAAGCTCTTCTGGCTTATGAAGTATTACAGTTCCAGTCAAAGGAGCTGTACTTTGCCAGTGTAATTTGTTACATTAAAATAAATCTTATATGTATGAAGAAACAAAAAGTTTCTTTGCTCTTTTCCAAACCATTGTACTCCTGTGAAACTTTGAATCCCAAAAGCTTTACCTCAAATTACTGCCTGAACAGAAACCTTCAGCTTCTGCTTTCTCTCAGAGAGTTTATTCTTGTTCTCCTGATTATTATTTCAGCAATTGAATCCTTCTTACCAAAAGCAGCAGTGAATGTAAGGCTTCTGTGTGCCCCTAAAATTATATTACCTTCATCCTCTGAGCTTGTCTCTATATCCAAGTCACCTTTATTAAGTCAGTCCCCAGTGCAAGCTCTACAATGCATTGGGAAACAGATGCTTTGAGTGTCTGTACAACAGCTATTGGGGTATTCTGTTTATTTTAATGGGACCCTGGATCCCTGTAACTGCAAGGAACATTCACACATTTACGAAAGATTTTATAATGCATTCCAATGAGAAACCATAAGCAGATTCAGCTCTTCTGTACTCATGCAATAAAGAAATGTTTAAGGCCAGAGCCTGGAGACACAATTGAATGATTCAGCCCCATGAGAAGAGAGAAGAGGTTTCACTTCTCAGGAGAGCCTGAGACTTGACATGGGCTTAAAACAAACTTTAACTATTAAAGAGTTTCTTGTCAGAAAATGCTTACCTCCTTCCCTTCAGAAGGGAAAGATAAAAATAGTTGACCATTCCTATTTTCCCGAAATGGTCCCCACGCTCTCATTTTTGTATTTACTTTCACTCCCTCAGCCTGAGAAGAGCAACACATACATACTGAGTTAACAAGATAAAGGGAAAAATTTTAGCAGTAGAAGAGATAAATGCAGTGGGTAAAATACTCAAAGGTATGATGCTAGAAGAAAATATGACTCAGCAGGCACTGCACACAAAGTTCCTACAGCCCTACTGAAACAAACTCTGCTTGAGCTGGCTGGGAAGTAGATGAAGACACAGAGAATAGGAGCTTTGAAAGCTGTGTGCAAACCCTTCCTCCCATGGTTCTCACAGACTGTGCTGGCACTAACAGCCTTTCCTCTTGCTGCTGGCAGTGCCCTGTGTCCTCATCCACCCTGGGGTGACACTGCTGCCTCAGCTTTCTCTTGGTAGGGCTGGCCCCATCAGGAACCCCAACTCCTCACCTCTGATTTCAAAGGGTAATTTTCCATCCAAAACACAGTCCTGCCTCCTTCACCTTGCTGCTCCTTCCCCTCTGTCCATGCTCATGCAGACCTCCATTACAAGGAGGTGATCTTTCTGAAAATAAAAGAGATCTTTGTTTTGAGTAACAAAATGGCTGCTTCTTCCAGCAGCAGTAGAGCCCTGGGAATGAGCAAGCAGAGAAAGGAGAGATGCTGGGGCTGCCTCTCTCCATAGTGACATGGATTTTGGCTGGACTGGGCAACTACAGACTGAAGTGTGGGTGAAAAAAAGCCATTGGAATGAGTGACTCCTTGGGGAATTATTTGGACCTTCACAGGATGGCTGTAACAAGAGGGCTCACCTGAATAACAGCTTTCAGCTCCCTTTGGTGAAAGAAAATAATGTAATATCTGAGGGGGAGGCAAATAACAGTTATTTCACCTCCCAGTTCTTAATCAGCACCTACATTATTGACCTCCCTCAGTCACATACAAATAATTTCTTTTTGGTCCTTACCTTCTTCTGTCCTCACCTCTTACAGGCAACACAGAGACCCTCCTACCACAATATCACATATTTAACACCTCCTCACTTACCTAAGGAGGTGTTTATGAACAATAAACGTAATCAAATTTATTCTCCTGGGCTGCCCCTCCCTCTTATTTTAGGACTAAGGACATCAATGTTTCTTGACACCTTTGCCAAACAAGGAGCACTTTGCAAACTTGAGAGAGAAAACTTTGAGCTCCTGAACATTATTTTTTGATGGAAAGTGTTAACAACCACAGCAGACCACAGAGAGCAACACCACAGAAAATAAACATGAGCGGCAGGAAAGAGGAGGAAAAAAACCCTCTTGTGTGATTCCTTCATTGGCTTTGCAAAAACTTGCACTTGATACGTGAAGAGCTCTGTCTGAAACCATTAATAACAAAAACAATCACTAAATGAAAGAGCAGCCTTGCAAGCAGCCATCCATAAAAAGAAAGCCAGTTAATTAAACAAACCACAAGCTATCTATGGACTGTCTCTCTTACTTTAAAGTCCTCAGTGCAGAAAAGAGAAGAAAAAAAAAAATCTCATCAAATGATATAATCATAGCAGCCTCAAAATAACTCACACATATTTCCAGATAAATCACTCCTGAAATACTAAGTGCCTAGAAAAGCTTGGAGGGAAATTGCACCTCAGCTGCAATTCCTGCTTCTTGGAGAGGCTTTGGAGAATACTGGATCTTCTATCTGCTCACTAAATGTTTATTCCTATTCCTTAAATTGTCAATTTTTAATATAAAACTTTAATTAATCTCTGGATTCATTTCACTTAATGTTGCAGGGCCATTTCACTGAGTCTCAGAAGGCACTTAATTGGAATTGAAGGCTCGGGGTTAGAAACACAACATTTTTCCCTTGCCAAAACTTTACACAGCTTTGTGGGAAGGGCCAGGAGCCCCATGTGAACGGGGAATTGGCTGTGTGAGGATGGCTAAAGGCACTGCTGACCCTGAGCACATTATGGCCCTGATGGAACAGATAGCAGTGAGCTAATGGAACTGGATGTGCATTAATTTTCTGAGATTATACACAGCCATGAGACGCTGTCATCAGCCTCTGTGGGTCACAGCAGCTGGTAGGAGCCTTAGCAGTGTCTTTCCATTATAAGGCTATTATTGATCCAGAATCTAATTTGAAGATCAATTTGGATTGGAATCAGAACCCAATATGACAATGATTTCAGAGAGGATAAGGATAATTTACTCCTCTGGGTGCCAGAAATCAATTTTTGTTTTTCTGCACAGACCCAGCAGCCAAAAATGAAAGGGGGGAGAAGAAAAAAAAAAAGACCTGAGGATAACGTGCAAATAAAGGATTACAGTAATCCAATCTGGAGGTGATAAAGGTATAAACCTGGCTGCAAACCCATCTGAGGTAAACAAACATTTAATCCCAGCTAAATATCTCTGATAATGGCAGAAAGGCTTCATGTTATTTTTGATGCATTTTGCTAATACAAAATACAGCTTTGAATTCAAAGCAACTCCTTGCATTTCTCACATATTTCTTTGTGGCAGTCAACACCTGGGAAGTTTCTGTGGGGATCTGGAGAGCCAGCCCTGCTGTTTGTGTTCCAGCTGTGCTGGACACACGGGCACATCTGCATTAAAGGGCTGAGATCAGACTCACCCAGATGCTTTCCCTGTGAGGTGCCACAAGGGTTTTGTCCTCATCCCTACACATCCAGTCTGTTCCCAGGGAAAGGGAGGATGCCCAGCTGGCTGACCCCCCCGTTTTGCTTTGCTGTGTGCATCCCAATCCCTCTGCACAGGTGGTGCACACCAGGAGTCAGGTCCTGAGCTCACCAGGGTGTGAGAGCAAAGACATCCTGCAGCACACAGGCACAGCCCAGCCCCTGGTGCTGCCACTCTGCACCAGCACACAGCAACACTCCTGATCTGGGGCCTGTCCTGCCCCCACAGCAAGAGGGGCCATGGAAAACTGAAGGGACTTTTGCTCAAAGTTGTTGGCAGAGCTGAGAATTTTCTGCTCTCTCCAGGGTTGGCCCTTAAACCCTTTTCACTTTTATTAAGTGCAGATGCACTGCAGAGATGCGAGACTTAGTTATCTACAGTGAAACTGGAAAAGGCTTTTTCTTCTTCTTCTTTTTTTTTTCCTTTCTTTCTTTTTTTTTTTCCCTTTTCCTCCAGACAACCACAGTGGAATCAGTTTTATTCAGATTTGTCTGTAATTGGAGTGAGGCTCTCACTGAATCTAATTTCAGCTGGAACTAATTATAGGGGGAAAAGGTCATAAATGTAAGATGGCTGCATAACTATGTTGGAAGAATATTGACATCATATGGTATTAACTCTGCTCCTGTTAAGGCCATAAATACTTAGAATAAAAACAGCCATTAAGAGACAGAACAAAATGTACCTATTTCTTCTTATTAGAGGGGGAAAATAAGGGAGGGAAAATCTTTAGAGGGAGATTTAATAGCATACATTCAAGAAGTGCTGCACACACACACAAATAAATCAAGAAATAGAGATCGACTCTCTCTCAGACAAAATCCTGAGCCACACTAGAAACAGCCATCATTGTTACATCTGGACTGAGCCCTGTTCAAAACCGAACAGGAAAAATACAATAACAGAAACAGCCATATGGAATTGCCCAGGCTGAGAACAAAGCTGGATCGGGCAGCACTGATTCCACAAGACCATAAAATATGTGGATGCTTCTCTTTCCTGTGGTCCCCACCAGAGAAGGGAACCAGCACATGTGACAGGGAGGGATGAGCCCAGACCTCATGGAAACTGTTCTGACTCACCTGAGCTTCAGAGGCTTCAGGACATTTCCTGTGAGCAAAGCCAGGACTCCTCCTGGGAATCTTACATATCTCATGGACTTCCTGATTTATTGAATGGAGTTCAGCATTTTCTCTCTACATATATCTCCTTGTAATCAACACACCACCAGCACAAGCAGAATAACTCAAATGAAAGTAAATTATGTGCACAGCTTAAATTTTCTCTGCTGTGGTACTTAGATGACAGAAGTTTAATACTAAATGGGTTACATGGTCTGCTTTAGCCCTCAGGCTGAACTGCAGGGATGACCCGAGTCAAATTAATAAACACAGAAACCTGCCAGACATCTCGTGATGAGCTGCACTGCAATGAACCTCTGGAGACTCTGGAAGCAGCTGAAAGGCATTGCTCAAACACCAACTGAAATAAGTCAGTAATTAATATTTTATCTTTCTCTCAGCAGCCCCACAGGTGGGGTCTGAACCAGAACATTGTGCAGTGAGTGGTTCTGCAGGGTCTCACCAAAGCTCTGTGTCACAGCAGCAAAGGCTCAGCCTCAGTCACACTGTGCTTTATGTGGCTTTATTCTGACTTTATTCTCCCCTCCCTTCAGCCTGAAGCAAATTCCTACTAAGCTGATGGAGGTGCATGAAGAGATGAAGAAACCAGCTTGTCCTTGGCACAGCAGTGTCTTCCTTAGGGTGTTCATTGCTCCAGCTGTATTGGTGAAGGATCCTGTTCCCTCCTGGCCACTTCCCACGCTGAATTCCAGCTGATCTCTGATTTGCTGCCTTTCAAGCAAGGCCTTCTCAGTCACCATCTACTGCCATCAGCTCAGCCCACCTTCATTTTGTCTCTGTGCCCACCTTCATTTTGTCTCTGTCTTCTTCCTGTGGCCACAAGGAAGAACTCATCCTTCCCCCAGAAAATGTTCAATAAAAAGAAAGGGGACAATGAACAGCTTTTCAGAAGTACTATGCCAGAACACAGCTGTGTCGGTGAAGGATCCTGTTCCCTCCTGGCCACTTCCCACCGCTGAATTCCAGCTGATCTCTGATTTGCTGCCTTTCAAACAAGGCCTTCTCAGTCACCATCTACTGCCATCAGCTCAGCCCACCTTCATTTTGTCTCTGCTGTGGCCACAAGGAAGAACGCATCCTTCCCCCAGAAAATGTTCAATAAAAAGAAAGGGGACAATGAACAGCTTTTCAGAAGTACTATGCCAGACTCAGAATCAGATCATCATAAAATAGATGCTAGATAAAATGGAAAGTCAAGACCAAACCCTTCATCATGAGAAGGAAGAAAGCATTTTTATCCATACTTTGCTCTCCAGTCATGCCCACCTTCATTTTGTCTCTGTCTTCTTCCTGTGGCCACAAGGAAGAACTCATCCTTCCCCCAGAAAATGTTCAATAAAAAGAAAGGGGACAATGAACAGCTTTTCAGAAGTACTATGCCAGACTCAGAATCAGATCATCATAAAATAGATGCTAGATAAAATGGAAAGTCAAGACCAAACCCTTCATCATGAGAAGGAAGAAAGCATTTTTATCCATACTTTGCTCTCCAGTCATTAGTCTACTTGCTGGAACATTAGTTCTTCAAATTGTTTTTAATTACACAGCCTAGAAATAAATATGCACCCCTATTAGCATGCTCTTAGGGTGGCACAAAGGGTTCTCACTTCAATTCCAGTGAAGGCACCATTCCAAGGTGATTTATACTCTCATTATAGGCTGTTGCCTTTCCTATGTAAATTCGTAATCAAATATTCTAAACAGTTGATGATAAATACCTTTGGTAACTATTGCTCACAATCATTCCACAGCCACAGAGCTGCAGGGGTGGCTGCAGGGGTTGGGCAGGAGCACGTGGAAATGCACAGGAACAGCCCACACAGGTACTCTGCCATGCTGTTAAACCTTCCAACAACTTTGGGTACATGAACCCACCCTATGCCAAACTGCTGAAAATTTTTTTTTTTGCCATGCTTAATTTAGCAAACTCCCCTCTCATTACATAAGCTATTAGGACAAAAGGAGCATTAATTAACTTACTGAATTTTTGATCAGATGTTGCAATGATACTTTATCATTTTATTAATCTGTTCCAGAGTGGCTCTTTTAGAAATGTTTCAGAGTGAACCAACAAGTGAATACAATAATTATAATCCTTTCATATGATTGCAATATTTTGCATTACTCTGTGTTGCTTAAACATCCTTTCAGTGCAAAAGTCCAAGGGAGAAGCATTTTTCCTACACACAAATCCTTTACTGATACACTTTCAAATACTTAATGTACCATCCCTTAAGACTTTTAATTTAATTTCTGAACAAGTCACTTGGTTGAGATTCTAGGCTTGGGCATCCACAGACTGTTTGAAATGTGATAAATACTGTTATAAACTTCATTTGGATGGGAAAACTGAAGAGAATCAGGTGGGTTAACCTGTTCTCTTGCAGGCAGCCCTGTTTTCTGCACCCATCTAGTCTTAGGGTAGGACAGAATTCAGGAATATTAGGATGCCAAACCGTGGAAAACTTACACTGAGCATATATGGGTGTTACAGAGTTCCACAGAAACAAAAAAGGAAGAAAGAGATTGCCTTTTTTAATGGCACAATACAATTTGTACAGAACCTTGCTGTCCAGGTTTGACACTTCTCACTCTTGACTCTCTGCCTCTGCATGCAATTGCCAGTCTTTTAAAATTCCTGCCTAAATGAAATAGGTAAGCTTTAGAAAAGATTAAGCTGAAAAATACAGCAGGAATACAGAATGAGGACAGGTGATTGATCTTTGAGTGGATATCCAACAGTGCAATGAAATTCTCAGGCTGGTTCTTCTTTATTTCAAAATGGTTTTGATTCAGAGGGATTTTATAGCAGCTAAATCATGCAGTTGGCACAGGCTGTGCAAGCTTTTCAGCATGTTATACTCTGAAAGATGTCACATTTGGCAGAGGCAGCAAAGCTCCATGAATTTATTGTTGTTTTCCATTGAACACCAAAATCCAGGGCATCAGAAGCTGATACAGCACACGTTACCACGCTATTGTGTGGAGTCATCTGCCATCCTGACCAGCACACACCTCTGGGAGGATGCTGTGCAATTTTTTGAGGAAAAAAAGCCAAATGGGACAACTTAAGGCCAGAGGAGTGGAGTGTGTGGAGCAGGGGGCCCATGGCACGCTCAGGCCCTGGGGACAAACTGCACCCCAGCAATGGCACTGGTTTGCAAACCCAAATTCTACAGGGGTGCACCCCAAGGCTGCTCCAAAATAAAAACCTTCCTTTTGGGAGGAGTGCCTTCGGAGTCTGTACGACTTCTCAGGAATGCCAAATACAGATGTGTTTAAGCATTCCCAGAATCAGAACCATGTACTGGTGTTTAATTACTACACCTATTTATTATGGACTATTACCTTGCTCTGGGTGACCAAGATGCAGTTTTATTGAAATTTCAGCTTGAACACACTGCTAATTAGCTCTGTACAAAGGTGTCTAAAAGCACATGAAGATCAAAATATTACCTTTATATTTTCTTTTTTCTGTCCTAAACTCTCAATAAACCACTGAAACTGAAATTTCACCACAGTTTTTCAATCTCTACTAAATTCCAAGTGAAACCCAGTCCATTTTCAGTCAACAGCAGAGCAGATTGCAGTCTACAATTGTGAATAGAAAAAAAAATAAATTGTGACAAGAAAAAAATTAGAATGGTCTTAAGAAGCCATTTTTCTTTTCCACTCAAGTTGAGATAATAGAAAATATTGCAGAAAATGCTTGAAAACTATATAATGATATATTAAAAAAAACCAAAATAACAACACACTTTTTCATAGACCAAGATGTTCTATGTAAACAATCAACAGGAAAAACACTTTGAAAATTTATCAGGAATCCTCTGAAATGGATATGACACAGCTGCCCTCTCATTATTTCTGATGAATCTACAAACTCAGGAAAGGAAAAAAAAAATCTGCCTTTTAAGATTCTGGAAGCATCCTCCTTTAATAATTAATGTTGGAAGCTATGAGAGATGTTTAAGAAGCTTTTGCTTCTGTTTTCCAATTCTAAATATCTGCTCAGGAATTCAGTATCTCAGCAAGTACATGGCCACCACCTTAGCAGCTGCACTGTGAGAAACTACTGCAAGAAAGTTCAAAAGAGTGCTCTGACCCTCAGTTTAACCTTGCAAAGAGTCTCTTCTGCCTGCTGCTGGATATACAAAAGCAGCATTAATAGAGTTCGGGGTGTGCAATTTCTCTGTGCATCAAGAGCATTAGGAAGGTTTTACTATGTACATCACAAATAGGTAAAGCATATCCCATATCCAAGTTTCTCATTATGGGAGATATTATATTAGATTGTTATTCACCACAGGAGAATGTCACACTTTTCTGTGTACTCTAGTTCAGCACTTTTCTAATTTCACGGACCTCAATTTACATTTGTCAGTGTCTGAAGCTGGATGATATTGGTCTGCTCAGGAAATGAGTTAAAGGGGAGAGAGGTCTTTCACCTTTTGGGCAGTACCATACTTTGATGATGCATAAATAAAGCACAGCACAAATGTGTCAGCAAAAAATGGATGTCCCAAAGCCCTTTGATGCAAAGGATGATGTTTGCTAGAAACAGAAGGTGAAATATGTAGAAATGGGGAGGCTGAAGAGTTGATGTGAAGAAAATCTGGCTGATGTCTTAGCAGAAATCCATCTTGTCTTTCACTGTGGGCGTGCAGACGTGGAGGTTTCAATGGATTACCAATGCTGATTAGTGAATGTATATGGAAATTATATTTCCAAGTTCAGTGATATGAATCCCAAAGAACTGGCATTCTCAGTGGCCCTGATCCAAACACCTGTCAATTGTATTTTTATTATTTTAATGGGATTCAGAAAAGCCCCCCAGGACTTAATCTCCCATAAAGGGGCAGCTGTGTTACCTCCACTTACAGCTTCACAGCTTCACACTTCCAGAGCAACTACACATTGACACCTGTTAATTCAGACAAGGAGACTTTACCAATCATTTTGTTCTAAGCATTCAGAAACATTTTCCTAAGTCTGAATATCAGAGCTGAGATAAAAATCCTTGGCTGTTTAATGAAATTTATCCAATGATGAACTTGAAAGTGTTTCAGAACTCTTTGCTGATTTCTGAAGCAGCTCCATTGACATTTGTGGCTGCAGTTTAGACTCAGCTGAGGCTAAACACCATCTTCCCCAGGCATCTCTACAAACTTATTCTTTTTTATCCTCAGGGCTTTGCCAGTGGTTTGAACGAGCCCCAAAGTCCAACATCAGAACTGACATGCCAAAAAAATCAGTCACAACTCAAGGGTGAGCTGCCCAACAGTACAGGGCACCCAATCTCACAGTTGTAACCTTCACACTTCAGATTTTTTTAATTTAATTTTTTAATTTAATTTTTTCAATCTTAAAAAAAAAAATTACTTACATACCACATTTTCCATCTTTTTGCACAGCAATACTGACTTTGCAAAAGGAAGCAAAATTTTAAACTAGACTCAAAAGCCAGGATAATAGTAAAACTTTGAGGGAGAACAATTAATTCAATAAACCCAACCTACCAAACAAACCCCTAAAGTGTTAAAACAAGGCATTTGAATAGTAACAACTGTTAAAATGAGCTCTGAAATCTCCATGCAACATGAGATTTTTATTGGCAAACAATTAAATCTCTCTTTAAGTGCACTTTCTCTGTAAAACCTAATTTATAATCTTATCAGGCATGTCTCTCAGAAGAATTTGCTACTAGTCTGTGTCTTTATCTGCACAATGCAGAATGCTAACAATTGTCTTGTATGTTTGTTTCCAATGTCAAAGACTGAAATTCCAATTTAAGGTTCAATCTTAAAAAAAAAAATTTTTTTTTACTTACATACCACATTTTCCATCTTTTTGCACAGCAATATTGACTTTGCAAAAGGAAGCAAAATTTTAAACTAGACTCAAAAGCCAGGATAATAGTAAAACTTTGAGGGAGAACAATTAATTCAATAAACCCAACCTACCAAACAAACCCCTAAAGTGTTAAAACAAGGCATTTGAATAGTAACAACTGTTAAAATGAGCTCTGAAATCTCCATGCAACATGAGATTTTTATTGGCAAACAATTAAATCTCTCTTTAAGTGCACTTTCTCTGTAAAACCTAATTTATAATCTTATCAGGCATGTCTCTCAGAAGAATTTGCTACTAGTCTGTGTCTTTATCTGCACAATGCAGAATGCTAACAATTGTCTTGTATGTTTGTTTCCAATGTCAAAGACTGAAATTCCAATTTAAGGTTCTGACTGCTTTTGGAATTTGATATTATTTTTAAAGTGCTGTCACTTTTGTTCACTTGGTGTGTCAGACAAACAAAATGCAAGAATAAAAAAGCCTGTGTGGATGGTAGGAAAGGAGGAGAAGGGCACTGTTTGCTGCAGCTCTCTTGCTGTTCTGTCATTTTCCTGGCACCTCCAGGGCCCTATCTCCTTTCAGCCCTACTTGTTAGAATTTCCCTTTTGCAATGAGCATCAAGGTGCAGGAAATGGAGCAGGGTGGAAGCAGCAGTGTGCACTCTGGCTGGATCTGCCCCTGCCCAGCTGGGCTGCCCTGTTCTGCTCTCTCTGCCCTGGCTTTGCCTGGCAATCAGCAGCAGCAGCTGAGCCTTTCCTGCCCCCAGACCTACCCCGGGGTGTGCATTTCCAACTGGAATAATAAATAACAATTTCAATCAAACCATTTTCATTCTAAGAACTGCTAACCTAGCTCTTTTTTCACTTTAGCAGAATTCGAAAGAGAACAAAGAAGGTTGGGATTTTTTTTTTCAGCAAGCAAATCACACCACTCTACATTATTATTTCCTCCACTCCCCCAGTCTAAATTCTTTAAGAAATGGAACCACAGTAGTCACACACAGTACTAGCCTAGAGAGTATTTGTTTCATTTAACTTTTTTTTTTAAATCCCACATAAAATTCTGCTAATTCTTTCAACATAAATAGGACACATTACTATTCCAAGTTTTCCCTCCCCTTTTATTTAGCTCAGAACACCTGATGGTTAATTCCCAGTTGAGATAATTAGTCCTTGGTTATCACCAGTTATTGTCACCTGTTCAACTTGCAAATGTCTACAAATTTGAGTTTTCCAATTAGCAGCATAAGATCCCTATAGCATACAGCTAGAATGTACTTTTTTTTTCCACAAAGCAAATCACTTTTCACTTACACACTTTGTCTATTGAGTCTCATTTGGTAATAGTGCTTTAAAAATTATAGTGTTTTTCACAGAATAGACTTGCCATTGCCCTACCTCCTATCAAGCCCAGATGGCTGCTTCTATAAAGGAGAGAAAAACAGAAAAGGGAATTAAATGAAACCCTTTCCCTAATAAGTATCCAAGTCAATTTAAATAGTTTCATTTCATTTTTACATCAGAGTCCTGCCCTAGTATTAAGGCATGAAGAACATTCTCAGTGTGCTAATAAGCCCCATGACATGTTGAACTGACTTTTCAGCAAGTGGAATAAGCTCTAGTTTATTTTTAACTTTTATGGTAGGTAAACTGCATTAGAGGCAGCAGCCCAGTGCATTAGATCTGGGTTGATTTCCAGCTGAACATAATAAGGTGGCCCTCTGATTAAACCAACACAGAATAATGCTTGGAATGTGGAGGAGGTACTTCTGGAAGCACCATTTTCAATCCCTCAGCACATGGTACCAGGTCACTCAGCGTCTCGGTAATTACTTGGCTTTGTTTTCTGCAATGCCTGCAGGGGATTTATGGCTTCCAGGGAGGTGCTCAGGCCACCTCCCAAGAGAGGTTCTGTGGCAAAAACGAGCTCCAAGGCTTTTTGTGGGAGTAAGTCATAGAAACTCTGATCACGTCTCTCACCTTTGCACAGTTCCTCTGCAAATCTGAGAGGGCTTCCAGGTGCAGAGGTGCAAACTGTGCCTTGGAGAGGTGGAAGGGGTTCTGCCATCGGGGAGCCAAATTCCTCCACTTCACAGAAAGCCTTGGGGTCAGAAGGGACTTTTAAAGGCCACTCAGACCAAGCCCCCTGCAATGGAAAGAAACATCTGCAGCCAGCTCAGGCTGCTCAGAGCCCCATCCCACCTGGCCTTGAATGTTTCCAGGGATGGAGCAGCCACAGCTTCCCTGGGCAGCTTGTACCAGGGCCTCACCACCCTCACAATAAATGAATATCTTCCTTATTTCTTCCTCTGGATGTGCTGAGAATGGCCCAATGCAATCGATGGCCCAAGCAGAAATGGCAAGAAAGAATCTGCCTTCAGAGGCCTGTGCAGTTTATTATTAAGAATGAAACCTTTTCTGTAACTCCCCTGTTCTGATTGACTCATTACTTCATGTTTGCACTTATTCCCTCTCCATGGGGATGTCTGTGAGGATATTCTTGTGCTGCTGGCTGTAGCTTTGAGACAGGTTTGGTGACAATGGCAGTCCTCTCTAAAAACACAGTTGCCTCTAAACAGAATAATTTTCAAGACAGCCACATAACTATTCCTAGCTGTGTGAGGTTTAGGGTGCATGGAATAGCATTTACAACATTACAGACGGACAGATACTGAAAGATGCTCTGTTCTGAGCCTAAAACTAAACAGCCCAATGAAAGATTTTCCAAAGAATACTGGAAAACCAGTTGTGGTGTGTTCGGGAAAAAATAGTTTCATCCAAGCCTACACTAATGACAAATCACAATGCTGCTGGCTGGAACAGGTGTTAACAAACTCACCTGCACTTTTGTCTCTGGTTCTCTGTCTTGGGGCAGGGACCAGAGATCAGACTCCCAGACACATTTGGGCATCAAATTCCTTTGAAATTGAGTTGTTTGATTCCTAACTGTTTTTGAGAAGCTGGGTTTAAATGAGGATACAGTGTCTGCTTATTGCTTTGTGTCTGGAGCCCATGAATCTGCCAGACTCACACACAGTGGAATAGGATTATTGCTTCATGGCATGGGCAGGCAGGAGCAGTCACAACCGAGCCCTTGGAGATCCAGGCAGCAAGAAATTCATGAAGATTTAAAGTAGTTAAAGGAGTTTATTTTCCAGGTGGGAAATCCAGGTGTCAGAAGGAAAGCAACTATAAATTTTCAACCCAGCTTTGCACATAAAATGTAAAGCCATTTGGAGCACACAGAAAGCTCAGTATGAACTATGGCTGATAGCTGGTGCAAGGTATGGTCAGTGGTTTTAAATGATTGATAGAGCTATCTCTGCTCTAAAGTACTAGAGCTGGAATAGAAGAAAAAAATTGAGACCTGTTATAATGGTGCTTTATACCTCTTTTCTTCCTCTGATGGTCAAATAGAGTTCAGCTGTACCAAATAACTGTTACCTCTACCAGTGATACCTATGGTAGCTCTCCATACATCTACTAGAGCATTATATTCCAAGAAACACAACAATATGACATGTGGAGGTGGTTTTAAAAACATCTGATTTATTATTGTCTCTCCAGAAAGTAAAAGAGGTAGAGCATATGCAAAGTAGCTTAGCTATTTCAAGAGGAAATGCATATGTGAATAAATATTTAATGCTGTGCTTTATTCCTATTTAAATACTCAAAAGGGCTTTATGGTATGTCAGTGAGTCATCTTAGCTCACTTGTAACACCTTGGGGTTTCTCCCCACAAGACCCTGTAGAACATTTTGGTGCAGGGAGGGAGCTCCAAGCCCTTGCTGAAACAGCAGCACCCTGCAGGCACTCAGAGAGCTCTGGGCAGTCACTGCTTCCCTCTCCCTTCCAATCACCAGAACCACAGGAGTTTTCACCCAACACCAGGTCATTTTAGTACCATTTCCCTGAAAGCAGTGCCTTCTCAAGGACTATTCTGCATGAAAAAGACGTGGACAAGTGCTGAGGGAGCAGACTCCAAAGAGCCTCTGAGGAGCACTCCGAGGTGCTGACTCTATTTATACTCAGCTCTGAGATCAGTGCATTAGCTGACTGGCATTTCTCTTGCTGAGAAAAGATCAATGAAGAAAAGATCAGCTGGAGAAAGATCGATGGTGACCAGACAAACCATTAATTCATAAGAAAAGAGATTTTGCTTGGAGAAATAGGACATTACCCTGAGGCTCAAGCTCAGACTTGATTGTTCCCATGTCTTACACGCTGACCTGAATTCTCCCTGCAATAAACTGCAGCCCTGCAAGGACAGGCTGAGAATGAGCCCCTTGCTGCACAGAGCTGCACACAGACAGAGCAGCAGGGAAGCAAAACAGGAGAGAGGGAAATCACAGACAGCCATGCCACATGTGCAATGGAGCCCTGCATTTTCACAGGTGGGAATTCCTCACAATCTTCTATAACAAAATTCCTTACAACCTAGAATTTGGTGTTCCTTCTGTTCTGAGGTCTGCAGGCTCTTCTGCAGCTGTCAAATCTGAAGGATGTCTGGTTTCTCTTTGAGCACTGTCACAAGCATCTCTCTCCTATTTGTGGGGAATGAATGGAGCTGCACTGCTGGATCAGTGCATTGCTGGAAAAAGTTGTGGGTGGGCATTGCTCTGTTTAGTTCCCTCCCACTGGCACTCCTCAGACTCTGGATGGTCATGATTCTCCAATTGCCTGGAAAAAAAGAAAACAATCCAGCTCTTTAGTGATAAACTTTCTCAACCCCCAAAAGATAAGGAATAACCCAGGCAAATAAGAATATATTTATTCTTACACAGTGTGTGTATTCACAACAGCATTCTGTGGTAACAGAGACATGAGGTGCTCAAAGAACAGTTCCAGGTGCTGACAAAAGAGCTTTGATGTTGTGGAGACATTAAAGGAGTTGTTACAGAGCAGTTCACCTGTGGATATTGCCAAGGAGAGGTAGCAGTGCTGTACTGATCATGTTTTAAAGTTCTGCTCCGTGTGAAGTATGAAGAGCACAGCAGCTGCAACCAGAGTGTCCTGCTGCTTCCACAGGAGAAAACCGCTGGAGATGAGAGTAAAACCTCAGATGGAGCAAAGTTCCAGCTTCTCCAGAATAAAGGAGGAGTTCTTATTCTGCTATGTTTGTTTGTGCCTACTGCTACACCATCCTCTCTGGGAAGTTGCCCAGGTTCACACACTGCCACTGCCACTGTCACTCCCAGTCACTGTCACTGTCACTGTCACTGTCACTGTACTGCTGGCACAGAGGGAGAGTAGCACTCTGCCAGTCACTTGGGAGGAGCCCCCAAAAGTTTCAAGGTATTTGAAACTGTGTTTTGGTTTAAAAAAAATAAAAAGGATTTTGACAGAAAAGCAAGCAAAATCCCCACACTGAAGAAGCAAATAACCCCCAGTGAAGTGGTAGTAAGTAAAGATGTACACTTAGCAATTAGAATTTTCCAGAGCAAAAGGGTAATTTGAAAATAATGCCTGCCTGTTTCCAGGATGACAAACATCAGGTCAGGTTCTGGAACACTGTGAGTTCTACCTGATGGATTTAATGAAAAAAACCCAAAACAGAACATATGGTACAAGGCATGATCCCATGTTAAGCCACTGTCCTTTGCTGATTGTGCTGGGAACCAGATCCAAAATCCAAATCTAGTATTTTTTAGGAAGGCAGGCTGCTGATTATTATAAAGTAATCTTTGGATACATCTTAATATCTACCTGAGCCAATACTCACTGTCTTAATGGACTGCCACATGTACCCAATGAAACTATTAATTAAATGAAGCCTCAGTGACTTCTGTGGTTAAAAGGAAAGTAACCTGGTTTATAAATCTAACCTCAAATCACTAGGTAATGGCTTTCCCTTGCTTATTCGATTTTTGCTACTGTCATCAAAAGAATAAAAAAAATCAGATTAAATTTGAAGTATTGCTTTAACAATATGTTTCAAAAATTGCTTTTAGAATATCTAAACCTTCCCCATTGTTTCCTTTCATTTTGAAGTTTTGCAAGAAGAATAGAGAGAAATAATTCAGTATTATATGAAGACAGTTCAGAAAGCATATAAATGTGTCTTCCCTAATTCTCTTCCTATTGCCACCTTTTTCCTTAGAAATGTGGGGTAAAAAATCTTGATCTATGAAGAATTTCCTAAAAAAAAAAGATAATCCAAAAACATTTTTAATGTGATATATATTTGAATATATGTGATATACATTTGAACATATGATGCAAGTACCTTCCCCGTGAAACAATGAAGAATTAGGCAAAGTTAAGGGAGCCCCATTTTTGCTAAAAAGCCAAGCTCCACGGTTTTCCTCCCACAGCCCTGCTGACACTGTGCAGCCCTGTGCTCTGCTGTCTGCAGTGAGCCTGGTGCCAGGAGTTGTCCCTTGGGGAGGGCAGCAGTGTCCCAGGCACCCCAGGGAGGCACTGGAATCTTCTTCCCAGTGGGCTGTGGGTGTCAGACAGTGGGATTACTTCAGCTAATGCACTACTGACAGTTTCAGATTGTTTTAATGGATTATGAGTTTTGCATTTTGGGGGAACTGTTCCCATTATGAGAATGGGTCTTGCTGGTGAATTTGAAGGAGGAGAATACACAGCTTTAGTGCCTGTGAACTGTCAGAATATTTTTTGCTTTCGTTCAGATTTCAGCAGAACTTTGTGGGTGAAATCCAAACCTTTTTCAGGGCAGTGGGGGTTTTCTCATGGATTCAAAGAGGCAGATCTGCTTTGTGAGGATAAGCTGGAGCTGCATTTTGCCAAACTCCACATGACCAAAATAAATTGTTCATTTACACCTGCCTTTATCATAAATATGCCCCATTTTACTTTATTCTGAATCACTCCCCTGAGGTTTTAAATTACATATTTATTACTGATTCAGAAATATCTGGCTAAGGATGACAGCCAACACAATGGCCAACACAATTTAGACAGCTGTCATTTTTAAGCAGAACTCTAGAGAGTAAATGTTTAATGAAGTTCCTATTGTTATAGATGGGTAATGAGATGGTTGGCTCTCACAATTAAGGGGTGATCATTATATGCATGCTAAGAGAAGTTTTGTAGATGTACAGTTATGTTACTGCAATGTGTCCTCCCCCTTGCATTGTTATCAGGGGATGGCCTTGGTACTCGGGGCATTTGGGAGGGTTGGCTTGTTACTGTGGTGATACCTGACCTCAAATCAAGGTGTGAGAAAGTGATTTCCACCCCTGGACAGAAAGGACTTGAGGAAAGGCTAGAGGTATAACAGGTGGAGCATCCATTTGGAAGGAGTTGATAGTCACAGGGTTCCCAGTGCTGTAACTTTTCCTTATTTAGTCCTCTTGTTGTAGTTTTTGTTAAAGTTTAATAAAATTTCAACAAGTGAGCAGTCGTTTCTCACGCTATGCTTCCTGGTAAAACCCCAGGCTATCCAATCAACATGACTGTGGCTTTGCATGAGTGATTTCCATGCCCTGGGCCACGAGGATGGGGAAGGGTCTGGAGGGGCCACACGGGGGGCATTTGGGAGGGTTGGCTTGTTACTGTGGTGATACCTGACCTCAAATCAAGGTGTGAGAAAGTGATTTCCACCCCTGGACAGAAAGAACTTGAGGAAAGGCTAGAGGTATAACAGGTGGAGCATCAATTTTGAAGAGTTGATAGTCACGGGGACTCCCAGTGCTGTAACTTTTCCTTATTTAGTCCTCTTGTTGTAGTTTTTGTTAAAGTTTAATAAAATTTCAACAAGTGAGCAGTCGTTTCTCACACTATGCTTCCTGGTAAAACCCCAGGCTATCCAATCAACATGACTGTGGCTTTGCATGAGTGATTTCCATGCCCTGGGCCACGAGGATGGGGAAGGGTCTGGAGGGGCCACACGGGGAGCGGATGGAGCTGTGAAAGGGCAGGGTTAGACTGGGAATCAGGGAAAGGTTCTGCTTCCCCGGAGGTGCTGGCACTGCCCAGGGAACGGGCACAGCCAGGGATGCCCGGGGGGTTGCTGGGGCTCTGCAGGGACAGGCTGGGTCGGGGATCCCGGGGCTCCCCTGCAGCTCAGGACAGAGTGTGCTCCGTGGCTCTCGGAGTTTCCCTGCGGGATTCCAGGCATTTGCCGCAGCCCATCCCGCTCGGGCAGCCCAAGGGCTGAATTTGTGGCAGGCGCTCGCAGTGCATCTCACGCAGTTTAATTAGCACTCGGGCGATTCCTTTTGTTGTCGGTAAACAACAGGAAGGTTTGACAAGGCAGAGAAGAGAGCGCATTTGCTGCTTTCATATGTCACTCAAACCAGACCATCGCCATTCCCAGACTAATGCTTCTTTACACGAACTTGTGCTAAATAGTGTTAGATTTCTATGCTCAAACCTGGCAGGTTTTCCCAGGGTTGCATCTGATATCAAAATCAAGGTTTATTAACATTACAAAGAGCACCGCTGTCCTGTAGTGCCCCTTTTATCATTCCAAGCAGCTGCCTCGAGGCAATGCGTTTAACCTTGGGAAATGGGAGAGGAATTCTGGGAAGACAGAACTCTTTGACAGCTCAAGCCTTTACCTCCGCCAAAATCTGCCCTCCTTTAGCTCCCACACTGAAAAGAAAAGGGAGACCCTTATTTGATGTTTATCTATTCCTTTCACTGCGCTTAAAATCGAAAGAGAGGGTGGCATTTCCTTACAGTGATCTCCCATTTGTGCTTCAGGCACACTAGGGATGAGAATTTTCATTTTTTCTACTAAGACTCAGACAGAGCTGGTGAATGGGGGGACACCAAAGAAACCCCAAATCATTTAGCAGAGTGCAAATTTTTAAACAACACAGTTGTGCAGGTTATCTTATTCCTACATGTTTTATGTCTTATGATAAATTTCACATTCCATTTGCTATTTCATCACCTGTTGCAATGGTAAAGGAGCTGTCAGTGGTTCAGTTATAAGCCCTTATTTGTCAGGGTTTAGGGCTTAGCTGTAAAAATAGAATTCATTTTGATGTTTCACATATCAATTCTCACTTCATACACATCTTTTTCTTTCAGAAGCTTTCAAAGTATTTCCTAAGCTCTACATGAATATAACCTTTGAAATGCAGCTAATTCCAGTTTCTGGTTGGCCCTTGGCATATTGCAAAACACCAAAGCAGTGAGGATAGAAATTAACTATCAGATATTAAACAAACACTTCCAGGTTTAAATGTTGGTATCACACCTCACAAAAAACCAAACAAACAAACAAAACCCTCACCCAAACAAAACAAACCCAGAAGTTCTCTTTCCCCCCTCAAATTTCTGACAAAAAAGTATATAATTAGCTGTACTATTCAGGTCCAGATTTCAGGAGGGATCATGTGCACATCACCTAAGGGGTTTAATGACACCTCTGCTTTCCTGGGTGTATTGACATGGCACAGTAGAGTGCTTTTGCTCCTCAGCAGGCAGCAGCAGCCAAGGCAGAAGGCAGGGCTGGCTCTCCAGGCAGCTGCAGCAGTCAGGTGTCTCAGTGCAGAGCAAGACTGATCAAACCTGGCATTTGAGCCCTCTCGGCTCAGGGGACACGGGCCGTGCTCCCTCTCTTCAGAGCCGTCTCCATCTAATGAGATTTTCCTCTTATTCAGGTGAATTGCTCAGCTGCTCTGGCCATAAGCAGCTTAATGTTTTACTTCAGCTGTATGAAAAGGTTTCATGCAGCCAGTTCCACTGTGACATGTGTTATTGGCCGTGCTGGTGTCTGGATTGTGACAGAGCACAGCCTAATTCCTGCTCTGTCAGGATCCTGCTCGCTCAGGGCTCTGCAGAGCAGCAAGACCCTTTGGAAATCACAGCACCGAGACTTTGTCTTCACAGGGAGGCAAGTGTGGGTCCTGTTTGTGTTTGCACCCTGAGCTGGGCTCATCAGTGCTCATTAGGTCTCTGCTAGGCTGTTACTTTACCCTACACACAGTTTGTGCCTTCTCTGATGAAGAGGAAGCAGACTATCAGAGCAGAACTGCCCTGTGCAAGCAGTGCTCGCCTTCTTCTGCCAAGGAATGGTCCAGCTGTTAAGGAAACTTCCCATTCTGACCATGCAGGTGTGAGAAATTATACTCTCTTCCAGGAATTTAAAAGGTTTATTAAAACCTTATCAAAAATACAACAGAAGACTGGATAGAGAAAATATTACAGCGCCAGAAGAAGAGGATCTTTCCCACCATGTGCTCATCCACACAATGGATGTTTTGCCTTTTAACTGTTTAGCCCCTCCAGAGCTCTGTCCATGGACTCCTTCTTCACTGTCCAGTGGTAGAATTTGCTTCCTTAAATCTTGATTGGAGGTCAGGTGTTGCCATAGTAACAAGTCAACCCTCCCAAATGTCCCAAACCCAGGCCACCCCCTGATGACAATGCAAGGGGGTGAAACATAACTATACATCTATAAAACTTCTCTTAACATATACATAATATTTGCCTTTTAATTGTGAGAGTCAGCCATCTCATTACCCATCCATCACACAGGGGTCCCTCTGGCAGTCCCACTGAGCTGGGTCCCAGCCCTTGGCAGCTGCTGTCCCTACACTCACACCCAGCACTGCCCCAGATTTCCCATGGCACATCCTGATCCTTAAAATGATTTCATCCTGGTACAATAACTAAATAAAATCTCAGCTCAAGCTGGTGCCTGAGAGGAGGAACCCCTTTTATCCCCTCACACTTTTACTGTGGGGAAGTCTGGTCTCTCTGACCAGCTGACATTGGTATGGACTATTAACAAGCCCTGACTCACTGGCAGGGGAATGTTTCTGGTAAACCTGAAGTCCCAACAGCTCCAGTGTATTAAATATAAGTTCAATATTTTTGCAAGTAGCAGATTACTTTCCAGCATCCTGCTAAATCATTCCATACTCCTGGTGTCTGTAGTTCCAACCAGCTAAGTTATGGCTTTTTCATTACCCCTCTTAAAATCAGGTCTGCTCTGAGTTTGTACATCAAAAGTGATGTGTGTGTGCATAAACACTCAATGTCTATAAGGATAACTTGTTGTCACTGTTATAAAAGTGTATCACTGATTTATATACCAGCAGTGCATTGTAATAAATATTTACTATTTTATACACATACTCATATGGCATATAAACAAATATGTTTAAGGAAAGCTGAAGCTATGAAATTAAACATTTAAAAGTTGTTATTCTGCTTTCCTTTCACTTGTCCTTTCAACCCTACTCCAGCCCTTTTCGTGTGTAATATATATTTTACATGCATCATTTCCCAGTGCTGATGCCTCATTCACAGGCAGGGTCTGAGGCTCTCCTGCAGAGCACAGGTTTGTTCTCCAGCAGCCACCTCAGGCACAGTGACCACTGCACAGGGGACACCTGCAGCCTCGGGAAGTGGGGCCAGTTTTACATCAATTACCTTGATAAACACAAGGATCACATTCTTTCTTGCCATATGGGCCTCAGACTTGCTTTTGGCCCTCCTGGAACCTGCTGCTTTCTCTCAGCTCCAGGCACTTTGCTCTGAGCAGCCACTGCTGGGACAAAGATCAGTAACTGCTTGCCTGCACCAGCAACTTTCACTTCAGCATTTTCTGGGAAAGAAAATGACTGTGAGAGCCTCAATTAGGGATGTCCTTTAACTTTCAGAGGTTTAATTTTGGTGAGGCTGCCATCCTCTGCTCAGAATGCTGCTCACATTGCCACCTCCTTTGGTGGCACTTGTCTGCCTGGTCAGACACGGAGCTGTACTGCTCAATGAGGAGCAGGGCTCTGAGCCTGACATTTGACACATTATCAGGATATCTTATTACCACTTCGGGGATGTGACCAGACTAAAATGTGTGCTCTCACATGCATATGTCAGGATTCCTGTTCGTGCTGTCATTATGTCCAGACTGGAGTAGTGCAATTCACGTTTCTCTTTTGTAAGGAACAATGTGTCTGTGTCATGTCCTTCCTAACTTGATTTTTACAGAGATTTATGGCTGGACCCTACTTCATGCCCCACACATTCCAGAAATATTACAGGAGACTGGAATATTGTGAAAGAATTGAATATGCAACAGAGTAGTACAGGCAAACTTATTTTTCCTTTTTCCTTTTTTTTTTTTTTTTTTGTGATTTTATGTCTGTCTTACACACACAATTGGCCAAACTTAATTTGAAATCAGTTGTCTCAATGGCATTTTACTAAGACCAGGAATGAAATTGCTGTATTTATTATATAGGCATTTCTTATATACTCTAAGTGTTTTAGTGATAGAAACAGTCTCTTAGGATTGAGCACTTCATTATCATAGCCTCTGATCAAGAAAAGACATCGAAAACATTAAAAATAAATGAAACTTTCTAGGCCCAACTTGCATACGTGGTTCTTGAATTTAGGGAAAAGTTTCAATTTTGGGAAAAGTAATTAATTCTGTTGCCTCTAACCTTGCCCCCTTCTGATGGAAGAGTTAAGATACCACTGTTTTAATTCTTTGGCAAAGCGTTCCTTTGACTAATCTCTGATTTGGAAGATATTGAGCTTACATTTTCCTTTGTTAAATCTCACCTCATTAATCCTAGTTCTAGACCTTGTGACAGTGTGAAACAATGGCTTTCCTTCTTTGAAGTTTGCAGCTCTGTAATACTGGGAGATAATTAGTATATCCCCCTTAGTCATTCTTTGACCAAGAAGTGCATATTTAGTACTCATAATCTCTTATTAATCCCCTTACAGCTCCTGTTACTCATCCTCCAAACCTCTCCAGTCTGAGAAGCCTCCCAGCACTGGAAATTAAAGCCAGTATTCCAAAGGCAGGATTTACAAATGCTGTGGGCACAGGGGCTGTTTCCCTTCAGCTGGACACACCTTGCAACTCTCTAAACTGTGAACCCAACATTACACAACTTGGTGAAATGCTTTTGAGACTTGGTCCAGATAAAACTTCCTCTCTGATGCCAAAAGTTGTTCCCCCCAGGAGAGCCTTTTCTTTGGGAACTTCAGTCAAGAGCACTGTGACAAAGAAAAACCATTTTCCTGACTAAGGGCAGGTTTTCACAGAAAGGAGAAATCCTGAATAGAAAAATTAAAGTTAGAATTTGTGTTTTTAGGAGTAATGGGAAAGAGAGAAAATGACACTAATTTGTCTTTATTGTTTAAGTAACATTAGCAAATAGGAGTCATACATATACTGATTATAAAGCACTAGCTTGGATGCAAGGAAGGTACACTTAAAAGCTGGGATTCACTGCAAGCAGAATATTGGACCATGCTGCCATGTTCTGTTATTCCAAAGAATTAATTCAGTGTTGTTTGTGTTCTGGTATGGACTGGACTAATCAACATCAGGTTGATTGAAAACTGGCTGGACCACTGTGTTCAAAGGTTAATTAGCAACCAGTTACAGATGATGCTAAACTGGAGGAGCTGGGTAGCATTCAACCCCAACCTGCCACTTCACAGGGACCCAGAGAAAGGTGACAAAGAAGCCAACAGGAACCTCAGTGGAACTCCAGGAGTGCAGAACCCTGCACCTGTGGAACCATCTGGTGTTGCAGCAGCTTGTTCAGAGGCTGGGAACCAACAGGCTGGGGAAGAGCCCAGGGGGGCAGTGCCAGGCTGGGTGCCACCAGCAGAGGGGACACGCTGTGTTCAGGGTGTGGGAGCTGCAGCATGGCCAGCAGAACGAGGCGTGCCATCATTCCCTGCTGCTGGGCAGTGGCAGGGCCTCACCTGGAACAGAGGGCACCTGGGGAAGGACACACCTTGGGAGGCTGCCCAGGGCAAGGAAGGTGTGAGAAACTTGAGAAACTGGGGAGAAACACCTGAAAAATTACCAGAATTATGTGACCTCCGAGGAGAGACTCAGGCTTGCTGAATTTGGTGAAGAGAATGCTGCTAATAGCAGCCTAAAACTGTTTTGAAGGAAATTGCAAGGCAATGGAAGCAAACTTCAGTGGTGCTAGATTGTAAAACAAGAGTTAACAGCGACAAACTGCAGCTCATGGGGCTCCTGCTGGGGATTAGGAGAAATTTCTTATCTTTGAAGGTACTGCAGCACTGGAACAAGTAATCCAGAGATAATGGAGACATCATTGTGGAGGTTTCAAGGCTTGGCCAGGAAAACCTGCAGCTCTCCTGACCTGTATTAGCAGTAGCCCTACTCTAAGCAGGAGGCTGGAACATAACCTCCAGAGATCTCTACCAACTCATATTTTTCTGATTCTCTGTGTCTACATTAGACTTACTGGGAAGGGCCTTTAAAATTGCCTTTCATGGGTTTCTACAAAAGGAAGATCAAAATCACAACAAAAGAATTCTGCCCCAGGAAACTGAACACTGTGGCAGTTCAGGCCATGGCCAGATGTGTGTGTCTCAGCTAGAGCTTACCCCAGTCATTATCTCCTGCTGCTGATCATCCTCATCTATCGCTTAAATTCTTCACTGGCTCTTGGAAAATGACACTGTTCCTATTGGATAATTTAAATACAAAAGCAGTTTCCCTAACCCACTTGTGCAGGAATGAGCCAGGTTAAAACTGCCTTGTTATTAGGCATGGTTAATTAGCCTAGATCATTTTAACAAAACTGGGCAAATGAGCAAGCACATGTGCAGTGATGTCATCAGTGCCAAGGGATTGCAGCCTCTGGAGGAAAGGGGAGAGCAGTAGTGAGCTGGATGGAAAAACTGCTTTACTGCACTGAGCTCCAGGGAGAGCAACACACAGATATCCCTACCAAAGAGCCCATGGGCAGGACAGAAAGCTTATTGTAAAAAACATGAGTCATTGTATCATGTGAAGCAGCACAAACAGCTTTTTGTACCTTCCATAACCTCTCTTATGTGTGGAGAATTTCAAGTGCATAAGGTACAAACGGAATAAAAGAGGTAATATGTAACATTCGTGAGACATGTAAATTATTTCTGCTCATTTCCCAATTAAAAAGTGTGGGGGTGTGTTCTGTGTGTGTCAGGAGGGAAATTCTTGATCATCCTGAAGAGAGCTAAGAATGGAATCTAAACCAAAGAAGAGTTAATAAAGAAGGGATGGGGATCATTGTTGCAATAAACTGAACTGGTCCTGTTCAGACATTTTTCCATCCACACAGAACAGGAGCCCTGAGCCTTACTGAGACGATGAGTTCTCTGTTGGGTCTTAAAATTTATACTCTGAATTGCTACTTCAAGAGAAGATTTGTGAAATAAAGCACAAGTCCAAAAGGAAGATCTGCCTGAAAGATTTTATTGCCCATTGCAGTTAGGGGCTACCTGGAGGTCCTTGCTTTGGTTTGCACAGAAAAGGCTGTGGCATGAGCACAGCATAAACAAAGAGGTAACACACCCACTGGTGTAGATTTGCCCATTTATTGTTGATGACACCATGTTTTCATGGCTTGTCAGGAAACAGGATGGCAAGAACACGTGGGTCCTATTTGGGGTGACAATGAAAGGGTGCAAGAAGGGAGAGGTGAGCATAACAACTTGCACTGCAGCTACAGCATCTTCCCTGAGATGAGGCCAAGCTTCCCAAAGACACCCAGCACAAGGCAGAGGACTGGAAACATGGCACTTGTGGTGGGAATGTTATTCATAAATCAAAGGCATAATCTGAATTGAGTCCCAGCCAGCAAAGCAGCAGATAAAGAAAGGAGCCATGGCTCACTAGGCAAGGAGATGTCTGTTTTGGCAATAAAATACCTGGGAGGGAGGAACATTCTAGATCTGCTCCCAGCTGGCTTCTGTTGGAACAGAAAAGCTGCCATGCTTCCTGGACCTGTTTCCTCCTACCAGCTGCAGTACAGACTCTTTGAAGATGATGAAAACCAACATCACAGGAGAAGCCAGGCTGGATTATTTGGGGATTTTCTGGCATATGTGCGAGGTGGCTAAGAGAAGCATATTCTGATGGATTACTGAGAGCAGAAAGAAATCCATGGCATTTATAAGCCTCTTTCCAGTTCAGAAAACCTCAGTGATGATGGATGAGTGCTCCCTTCATGAGAATTTCCCACTGCAATGAGTAGCATTACCAAGGCTTCTGGTCCACTGCCAATGAGGATTTAGCCAGGGTGCCTCTTTTTTTTTTCTTTTCTGTCTGCTAGAAGGAGCTGTAGCACAGCCAATTCAGTCTCTTATACCACAGGGGTTACAACATGGGTAGTACATGTTCAATTCTTGTAGATCTCTCAGGAGATTGTAAAGTTTCAGAGATAAATTTTTGGAACGAGGAAGAAATTCAGGCTTTGAGGAGACAGTAAGGAATTAAAAGACTCCAGAGAAGTGTATTGCTGGAGAGTGTTACCAGTAAAGACCCAAGATGCAAACATATTAAATTAAGCATGTTGTCTCAGAATTGTGTTGTTTAGACATGTGCCATGAAAAGGCATTTCAGGATGAGACAGAGGCTCTGACTGTGTTAAGGCAAGAGTAGCAGCAGATAAAAAGATCCCTGTTCACTTCTGGCCACAGGTCAGGTTTCAAAATGCTGTTGACCCAATATAGATTGAATATAAAGAGAGAAAATTTTTATTTATTATAAGAACTACATCACACTTTCAAGTGTCTTTTCACTTTCTAAGCACTTTCTCAGACTCCCCTTCTTATCATCTGCCAGGAATTCAATGTATTCTTTATTAACTTAAATAAAGACTAACATCTTCCAGATCATGTATGGCATTTGCAAGACTTTAATTCCTCCTAATTAGCCCAACTGATTTTGTTCCAAGTTTTCAGTGGTACTGATTCTTTAAGTTAGATGTCTGCATCTATCCTAGTGGAGCAGTTGCTGTTTCCCCTTCTTTCTTTAACCCCCAAATCTGAGTCTATGCTTCTGCTGCTTTGCCACTGCTCTGTACCTTTGCCTGGGTTCTCTCCACACCTTTTCTATTCCACTGCCAGTTTTCCCTATTCCAAAACCACAGCCAGGTGCCACTCCAGCATGATCACTCTGGCATAACTCATCATTCTCCTCGTTATACCTGGGGTGCTACATTTCCTCATTTTCCCCTTTCAGGTTCAGAAACAGAGCTCTGATACAGACTCAGCCTTCCTGTACCACTCTATCCTGTGTGTAGGAACAGAAGGCCATCCCTGTGCTCTGCCAGCTCTCCTTAGAATCCATGATACATGCTATTTCCTTTAGTATCTCATTATATGTGTCATCGATGTCTTGTTTGGCCCGAAGCCACGTGGCAGCCTGACAGGCCTGTGCTGCAGTTTGGCAGCTCCCGTGCAGGGCACAGCTGTCAGCAGCTCTTATCCTCCATTTCAGACAATCAGCTGGGGCTGGCAAGAGATCATAAGCTGAGACTAAGCAGTAACTGTGCATCCTTTTGAGCAAAGCAGAAATGGGAAAATTATTCAGGGGTTCATTTTCTGTCCTAGTCTTTTTGGCAGCCCTTTCTTACTGATGGCAAATCTGATAAGCTCCTTTCATTTTTGTGCCCAGCACTTCATATAGAGTGGGCTTTCCTCCTTGTCCCACTTGTTGCAGATGCACAGCACAATGCTGGGGAGCACGTGAGAGGAAGGCTGCTCATTACACGTGTGAGCATATGCTCTGCCTGCTCAGAGCACACACTCCAGCTGCTCCTGCAGGCCACTCTCAGGGACACAGGGAATTAGCCACTGCAGGAGGAGTGGAAGGCTGTCTGTCATGCTGGCTGTCTGTCACGCTGGCTAATGTCCCATTTTACTGTTCCATGTCAGAAACTGTGAGGATCAGCTGATGTGAATATATTGAAGGACAGAGGACCTGAAGCAAGAAGGGGAGAAAGGAACAGCAAAGAAAGCAAAAAAAACCCCAACCAACCAACCAAACAAACAAACAAAAAAAACCAAAAAACCCCCAAATAATTAAAAAAACCAACCAAACAAAAAAAAAGTTCCATAAACATCAACTAAATATAGAGGAAATGAAGAAGGGTTACCAAATTTGCCTGTACCAGGTATCTAGCTCACAGGCCGAAGGACAGAGGACGTGAAGCAAGAAGGGGAGAAAGGAACAGCAGAGAAAGCAAACAAACAAACAAAAAAAGAACAAAAAAAGACCCTAGCAGCAAAACAAAACAAAAGGAACGAAAATCATGAAGAAATTATTTGCAGAGAATGCTGAACAGCACCGCACCAAGTTCCTGCCAGAGCACCATGTTGATTTTAGGGATGATTTCTTTACCTCTGTTTTTTTTATATGCTGGTACTTGGAGAACTGAGCAGGCAACACAGGGAAAGAGGAAATATTACTGTAATGCAAAAGACAGAGATAACGAATAATGAGGATGAATTCAAGAAAAGGAAAGCGAAGAAAAGTGGGAGTTCTGGGTGCCTATAGCTGACACTACCACTGCACTTTACCTAGAGAAGCAGGGACATGGAAAAGGCTCCTCAAAGACAAGTCAGGCTGGGCTTGTCTGTGTGAAAGCGATGTTAGTGAAGATAAGGGGGGTGCTGAGGAAGCCAGGGGCAGGGTGACAATGCAGAAAGGCCATGGATCCCTGAAGGAACAGAGCAAGCCCACAGGTGGTGGGTGCCAGACTTTGAGATGTCATGTGGGTACAATTAGTACCCTTGGACAAATAATTACTCATCAGTGCCAGCAGGGTAATTGCAATCTGGCCCATCACTGAGAGGCACATGGGGCACCTCTGAGTGCCTCTCCCTCTACTGGTGAGCACAGACCTTCTCCAGGGCAACCTGCACAGGAAAATGGCCCTGGAACATCCATTGCTGTACTTACAGTGGATTCTGAGACACATACCCAAAAGCAGGTATATATTTATACACCTGATAAACAGCATACAGAAACCAGGTGAGAGCATGGCCTTTAAAAGAGAAAACCAGTGCTCCTCCACCAGGACAAGGAGGAGCAGTGTAGTCAGCCCCAATCTGTCCAGCTGCTCTCCTTGCAGCCACTCAAAGCTCAGGGTTATCTTCTCCTACATGGGGAGGAGCAGAGTCTGTAAATGGAAGGCCACCTCTGCTGGGGTTGCAAGGCAAATTGCCAGTTTTGGAAGGAGCTTGTTAAATATTTATCCCTTACAGAAAAGTTGTGATGTGGGATATATTTCTTGATTATTTCTTACTGGGATTGAACCATGTTTGCTCTGTGAGAGATGCACCTGAATCCCTGCAGTGTCACCCTGCAGTGACAGCAGTGGTCAAAAGGAAGACTTTAATAGGTATCTTTTTCATCCTATAAGTTTTAGACACATGAAACTGCTACTAAGACTTGTATTCTCCAATACAGATTTGTCTCGTGTCCTTGCCTTCCTTTCTCGTACTTTTCACGCCGTGTTTTGTACAGGGTCACCTATGTAAGGAAAGAAAAACAAGGACTGGATCAAGGGCAGAGGAACAAATCCCCATGGTGTAAGTTCTGCTCTGATGCCTGGCAGGAGCACTGCAGATCATCAGTGTGAGGACTGAGCTGGATGAGGTGATGCTGAAGCCATGAAAAATCCGTGTTTCAGCACGGATTCGTGACCAGATTCCCCACGTGCTCAGACACGTGGGAATTGATTGCTTCACAATGTTATACCTCACAGAAATCAAGGTGTTGCTCCTTGAGAGCTGCTGTTAAAACCTCCTGGTCAGTTTTTTCATGAGGCAAATTAAAGCAGAAGTCCTACCTGGGTAATGCTCAGGAGTTCTGTTTGTTCTTTAAGTCATTATGACAAAGAGTCACAAAAGAAGAGAGTTAAGAACTCAGCTATAAGGTGTTTGATTTAGCTGGCCAGGTATTCAGCCTGATCCCTCAAATCCACTGCCACTTTTACACTTTTATTATTAACAACTTATTATTAACAGCCTGGTGTAGATGCACACACACACACACACAGAGTGCTGTCAAGCCATGTTCTCCAAAGATGTGCAAACGCCCAGGGCCTCTCAGCCTTTATTTTGTGAAAATCAGTGCCAAAAGGTGACAACTACAAAGATGTTAAAACAAAACAGCCCCTGTAAGCACAGCATTCGTTTTAATCTCAGAAGGAAAAAATGACAAGACCTGAAATCTTTCTCTGCCTCAGTGAAAACCAAGTGCCACAGGGAAAACCCAAGAGCAGAGCTGGTATGAACCAGCAATATCTTGTGGGAGCCAGGGGTATCAAATGGAAAAAGCAAGATCATACATTCAATCTACATCTCCAAAAGCCTGTGTATACCTAGATCTCTTTCAAAAAGATATATTTTTATCACTTTGATGTTTCACTTGCAATGAGGGGAAGAAAAAACTTCAAAATGATTACAGATCTAATGTTCTTTCCCAAATCCAACTAAAGTCTGAGATCATAAGTGAGCTTTTCTAACTCAACAGAACTCTCTTGAAACCTTAATTTTGCAAGATACTTAAGCATGTGCTTAATGGAAATCACCAGCTGAAAGCAGTGGGACTACTTGCATGTTTAAGCACCTTGCATAAATTGAGACCTATTATTCTCAATAGGTATTGGGAGCCCGTTGGGAGATGAGTTTCTTGTGGCATTCTGCAATTCCTACTTCCCAGCTGTTATAATATATACTTGCAAGCTCACAGATTCTGAAATACATTACTATTATGTCTGTAGCTGCAATGAAAACTGAGCTGGAGCTTTAGAGTCTGTTATTTGTCACTCTGATTTTTGTCTGCCTTAGCAGAGAATTCTCTCTGAATTTTTTAAGTATTTCCACATCTCATAATGAAAGTAGGGCTTATCATATTATCCCACAAGAATTAAATATTTAGTTTTGTTTTGGAAGGTAGATGGCAGTCAACAAGATAGGAATTTAATTCTTCAATTAATGGCAAAACCTAGGGATTGTTCACTGCCTTTATGAAGATCTCAGCAGTGTGATCAGGACATTGTCTATCATTTCCATCACTCCAAAGCACACTATCTGCCCTGACAAGCAGAACTGCCATGGCTCAATCCTGCCACTACTCTTCCTTGACATTTCCAGGGAATCATCAAGGGATACTCTGAGAGCAGCTGCCAACATGTCTTTGACAGGCCACTCATGTTTTTTTGGATTTCTTTCTTATTCAGCTCTGCCTGTGCCACTTCAACGAACTCCAGACATCAGTCTGAGTTGTAAATAAGTAAACTGAAAAACATCAGGAAAATCTAAATGAATCAGAGCCTGACAGAAATAATGTGTTTTGAAGAACCTCTGCATAGTGTCACAATTCACCCATTTGGGGTGTTGCAGTAGAGCACCAACTGGCACTGGTTCATGCTGGGCATCACCTTGCCTCTGTGCTGTCAAAGTCATCAGGAGAAAATTCTTCATCTCCAGCCAGCAGAAAGGCTCTTCTTAATCTTCTCAGATGATGGCCTGGCTTGTCTTTGTTCCAGGCTGATACACTCTAATTCAGTCTGCTTGGGTCTAATCCAAAGTTCTGGGGAAAGCTGCAGCTAAATCGGAGTTCAGTGGGCTATTTCTGATGAGGCAAGAGTGAAAGACAGTACAACACTCCAGATCTTCCCATCTGCCACTGCCTGCCAGTCTCTGTTCAGAGTTCTGTCCTCTTACTGAAGTAGGCAGCACCTGGGAAGATTGGCACTTCTTAGAAGTTTGGGGTTTTTGTCATGGACTGTGGGATTGTGCAGGGCTGAGGGAGCAGGCTCTGAGTCTCACACACCACAGGAAGGCAGGCAGGCAATGTGCTGCTGGACACAGACCCAGGGCAGAAAGAGGTGGGGGTTTTTCTGCCCCTCACAGCTACTCTTTAGGAAGGGATGACATGACTGCAGATCACTCAAAGGCTTCTTTTTCTGTCCATCCTGGATAACAAGTAGTGATGAATTCTGGGCTGAAAGTTCACATTCACATTAATTTATATTAACTAGACCAGCACACCTGGAGATATTACTCTACCCCAGCCAGCTCATGGCACAGAGCATTCCATTGTAGCCCCTGATGCTTGGAGTGGTAGGTTGGATTTCACAAGAGAAGGCAGCGTGGAGGTTGCTGGAATTCCTTCAGGCAATGAGGCATTCCATCCCCAGTGCCTGGTGAGGAACAGGGGGCTTGCTGGGCTCCTTGGTGTGTGTCCTGTGTGTCTCCTGAGCTGGGCCAGGATGTGACCCATCACACCCCATCACTGGGAAAGTGCAGTGCACGGGTAACTTGGATGCCTCATCTGTGTGGGGGGAATTCTTACAGGTGCTAAACAGCAGCAAAGGGAACAGAGCAGGACTGAAAGTCTGTCCCTTGTTTTAAAGTTAACAAAGCCTAGGCAAGGAAAAAGCTGTGTTTCATACTGTGCTGGCTTATGTTACAGCAAAGCATTCCAATCCATTGTGAATTTAAATGATAGGTGTACCCTCTATCTCCAGGTATCTCCAGCACATCCTAGAATGGGAAAGAATATCCAACTGTTTCTGCTCTGCCCAAGTTAACTATTATTGCAGCATGGAGATATGATATTAATTTTGTTCCGGTGAAATTGGCTGGCATCTGTGTTTCTGTGAGCCAGGCAACAGGTCATTACTGAAATAGCAAAATGAACATATTCACCATTCTGGGTCCAGCACATTGCATTTAGATTTTAAGATCATAACTGTTGGATACCTCTCCTGCAATGATGTACAAGATCCGCTCTGCCAGAAGCTATATTCTTTCATAAAATGACTTTGCTGTATCTTCCTTTTCCAGACCCATCTCAATATAGCAAAATTTAACAGTCCTGTAGACAATGCCAAATATCTTTCATTCATAATTAAGGTGAAGGCAAGTAGTAAAAATCTCTAATTATCTTTTATGTCCTATTTATTCTCTAGTGAATTATTAAGTAATGATTTATAGCCCAAATTCCACATGTGTACCTGCTACTTCAGGGGGAAAAATATCAGCCCTTCATGCTCATTCAGCTAATGGGCATCGCTAATTGAAAAAATGTTCTTTGCACATATCACTAACTTTCCAATCATTTACTTGTAGAGAAGTTTGAAAACTAAAAAAAAAAAAGAAAAACAGAGAGAGAGAGAGAGATTCAGTGGAACTTTGGAAGCTGGGTATGGTGCTATGCTAAGTTCTCCCTCCGCTGTGCAGGCAGCAGGCAGAAATCAGTGACTGAAATATTCTGTCACCTCATACTAATTTCTGCCAAAGTAGGAGTTGTCAGGAATAACTGAAGTTTGTAGAAGTTCTAGCCCATGTATTCCAGTGCTCACTGTCTTTTCTTTCTCTTTCTTTCTTTCTTTCTTTCTTTCTTTCTTTCTTTCTTTCTTTCTTTCTTTCTTTCTTTCTTTCTTTCTTTCTTTCTTTCTTTTTCTTTCTTTCTTTCTTTCTTTCTTTCTCCCTTCCTTCATTTCTTTCCTTTTCTTCATTTATCCATTTCCCCCTTTCTTTCTTTCCCCCTTTTCCTTCCCCCTTTTTATTCTCCCTCATGTCTTTTTTTTCTCTCTTTCACATAATTGAAGTTTTTCTGCAGAAGAGGTTTCCCTTTCAGAACTCAGGCTGCCTCCTGTGCTGGATAAAAGTCCTTGCAAGAGTCCCTGCTCCATCCTGAGCCACTGCTTTTGTATGAAGAAAGGTCCTTTGAAAGTAGCAAAGAAAATACCTGAGCACTACAAAGCCAGAAAAAGCAGAATCAGAGGCAACCTGCTGCAAGGGCTGCAGTACCAAACTCTTTCTTCCCTGCTTTTATTTTTTTAATTTGTTGTTTTCCTCCTAGGTTGTTGTGGTTTAACCCCAGCCCTTCCCCAGCCCCTCAAAGCCTCTCACTCACTCCCCAGCAGTGGGATCAGGGAGGGATTCATGAGGGTAAAGGCTGGAAAAGCCCTGGGTTGAGATAGACAGTTGAATAGGGAAAGCAAAAGCCATGCACAAAGAGAATCCCAGCCCAGGTCAGCACACAGGCTGAAGTAACTTTTCTTCCCAGTGCAGGTTCTGCTCTGTGGACTGTGGAGTCAGGAAGCTTGGCTCTCTCTGAGATGCATTTTTGTATACCCTAAAGATCAATTGTTTGGGTTGAAACTACCACGTTTCTATGTGCTGACAAAGCAGAGGAGCCTCAAAATCTTAAACCATTCTGCCTTTCTTTCCTAAATCTCACAGTCTTTGGAGAACTGATGTATAAGTTTTGGCCTGTCTTAGATGGCAATATTGAGAATCAGTCCTAAGGACCCTGCCCACCCTTTTCACCATTCCCTAGAGCATCTGTGCAGAACATCTGGGGCAGAAATAGCATGGGGCAGAATTTGCATACTTGCACCCCTCTGTACCTACCCCAAATATTAATTGGCATCTCACACAGGCAGCTAACTGGAGCAACCACAAACTCATGGCTAGAGGGCAGCATCTCACAACTGTTTGTGAGCTGCCACAGGCAGCTAACTGGAGCAACCACAAACTCATGGCTAGAGGGCAAAGAGTGAATTGATTTCTGTTCCCCCATGGGCTGAGGGATGCCCAGAGCAGCCCTGGGCAGGGGAGACAGAGGCACCCTAAACTCCATGCTCTCACTTAGATCTTGTTTTTCCTGGTGTATTTGGCTGCCATTGGGGACGCCCAGAGCAGCCCTGGCAGTGGAGACAGAGGCACCCTAAACTCAGTCCATGCCAGAGCCCCACTGGCTGCTGCTCACCTGGGCTGTCCCCACTCCTCCCAGCGTGGGGAGGCTCCTACAAGGATTGCTGCCCTCTGCTTTCACTTGTGCTCAGGCAGCCCCTGCAGCTGATAGAATGCCAATCCATCCACCTCTAGAGGAGAAGCAAAGAAGTTTGTCCCATATAGCTTTGTATAGCATGACTCCAAAGCTGTTGACCAGCTGTTGCTCTCACTTAGATCTTGTTTTTCCTGGTGTATTTGGCTGCCATTTTCACGTGCCCAACACTGGCCTCACAGCCAACATGGATTTTGTGCTGGAGGATGTGATTATGACCTAAATGAAGCCTGAAAAACTGCTCTAGACCAAGAAGAAAAAAGATTGCTTTGCCAACCCCTTCGTTAAGAGTATAAAAACAGACTATTAAGTATATAATATTTTTCTGACCTTAAACTTTATAGTAATTTAACTTCGCATTGCTGACACTTTACAAGTGACTTGGCATAATTTTCAGAGAGGAAAAGAATGAAAGTTTTTAATCTAATTTAAAGAAGAGAATTGCTCAGTTCATAAAGTACCATACATTAACCTCATTGTCTGCTTCAGGAGTGTAACCTCTAAAGTTGATTCAAAGGTAACCTGAATCCCCACTGTGAGGACTATTCATATCCATTAATTGTTGCAATACAAGACACTGTAGGTTCGAGCTGGTTGCCAGTTCTTCAGCATCTGAAACGTACTCTCAGCAGACTGGAGGACAGCACTGGGACTCATTTAACTCTGACTTTCACATTCATTTTGCTGTGCTGTGAAGAGCAAAGACAAAATCAATGTCCATCAGTGATTATGCAAGGCAAAATATCTAGTGATATTGAATACCAATGGCAGTGGTGAGCATTAAACTTACTTAAGGATTGTGCTGTTGACAAAGCCATTTATTCCAGTTTCACTTAATTTTCAGCGACACGTGGAAGTCTAGAAAAATATAAAAATTACAATGAAAATAGTGGATTGCAGTTCCTGGCAAGGTAGACTTTAAATCAACAAAATGTATGGTATATATATGTAATTTTGCAGTGCACAGGTCAGGGGAGGTTTGAATCATGCAGGGACTGAATCTCTGCAAAGAACATTTTGTGACCAAGAAAATGGCCTCTGTCACAGCTGCATTATTTCTGGCATTGGATCACCTCTTTGTGGCTTCAGTGCTCAGAGGATGGGCAAAAAAATTCAGCTAATGTGACAGCTCTCTCACACCAGCACTCTTCTCTTGTTTTCCCCAATTAACCATGTCTGAAATCCTCATTGCAGGAATGGGACTTTATCAGATTTCATCATATAACTTAAAACTTTGGAATTATAGCAACAAACTCAGTCAGCACAGGAGTTTCTACTGAGAGTTGTTATGAACATTGTTGAGGTTTTCCCCTGAGACTCTCATGAAATAAGTTTTCTTTGTTCCCTGGAATTTCCCTATTATTGTTCCAGTACTATTGCTTATGTACAACCTTCAGAGCTCTTAAATCATGGTAAAAAGATAACTGGTATCCCAGTCCAGCTCTCATGTAAACCATGGTCATCTAATTCATTAATATTGAATTTCAATGGAAAGCATTATTTCTGGCATTGGATCACCTCTTTGTGGCTTCAGTGCTCAGAGGATGGGCAAAAAAATTCAGCTAATGTGACAGCTCTCTCACACCAGCACTCTTCTCTTGTTTTCCCCAATTAACCATGTCTGAAATCTCATTGTGGGAAAGGGACTTTATCAGATTTCATCATATAACTTAAAACTTTGGAATTATAGCAACAAACTCAGTCAGCACAGGAGTTTCTACTGAGAGTTGTTATGAACATTGTTGAGGTTTTCCCCTGAGACTCTCATGAAATAAGTTTTCTTTGTTCCCTGGAATTTCCCTATTATTGTTCCAGTACTATTGCTTATGTACAACCTTCAGAGCTCTTAAATCATGGTAAAAAGATAACTGGTATCCCAGTCCAGCTCTCATGTAAACCATGGTCATCTAATTCATTAATATTGAATTTCAATGGAAATGATTTTCTATTGTCCCTCCCAATGAAATTTTAAGATAATAAATACCAACTCAATGCAAACAATATTTTGAAAAGCAAATCTTGATGACTATTTAGTCTTGTTTTGGAAAATAAAAGAAAGTGGGCAACTTTCAGACATGAATTAATGTGACAATCAAACATGGGTTTTTTTTTTTAAGGAAAATGTTTACCCAACCCTCCTTATTAAAACACAGGGTTTGGAAGAACCTCAAGGCAGGAACCACAGCAGCCAATTTTGGTTGTCTCCAGGCAAACACCAGCAGAGATGCTGAGGACCATCATGCCAAGCTGCCTTGTATTGGGTCCTTCCAGCAGCATCCAGGAGGGAACTGGGAAAGTGGGCAGCTTTCAGACATGAATTAGTGCGAAAATCAAACATGGTTTTTTTAGGAAAATGTTTACCCAACCCTCCTTATTAAAACACAGGGTTTGGAAGAACCTCAAGGCAGGAACCACAGCAGCCAATTTTGGTTGTCTCCAGGCAAACACCAGCAGAGATGCTGAGGACCATCATGCCAGGCTGCCTTGTATTGGGTCCTTCCAGCAGCATCCAGGAGGGAACTGGTACACAACAGGTGGGGAAATGTTTATCAATGAGGCCAATTCAGGGCTGGAATAGCTTTGCAAAGATGGTATTTTGGGATGCTCTTGATTTACAGGCTGTAAAGAGTAAAGCAAACACACTCAGAACCTGGGCAAGTTGCAGTTTCTTTAAGAGACAGTGCACAGAGTGTGGCCAAGAGTTGTGGTTTTTGGTTTTTTGTGGTTTTTTTTTTTTGTTTGGAGTTTTTGTTTGTTTAGTTTTTTTGTTTTGTTTTTATTTTTTGGGTTGTTTTTTGTTTCTTTTGTGGGTTTTTGTTTGTTTGTTTGTTTGTGGCCAAGAGTTGTGGTTTTTGGTTTTTTGTGGTTTTTTTTTTTTGTTTGGAGTTTTTGTTTGTTTAGTTTTTTTGTTTTGTTTTTATTTTTTGGGTTGTTTTTTGTTTCTTTTGTGGGTTTTTGTTTGTTTGTTTGTTTTGTTGTGGGCTTTTTTGTTTGTTTGTTTTGTTTTGTTTGTTTTGTGATTTTTTTTTTTGTTGTTATTTTTCCTGTAAAGAAATCCAGTGCAATCAAAAGGCCCAAAGAAACCCTGAGGAAGTGAGTCCTTCCCAAAAACAAAGATAAGCTCACTCACTCACAGTGGTGAATGCATGAAGAACCAACAGCCAAATGAGAAATTCCACTAAAAGGCCCTAATAAATGATTATGTCTTTGATTTTCTTGTTTCTCAAGCTGTAAACAATTTTCACTGGCTTTGACCTACAATATAATCTTATTCATAAGACATAGAGGAAAATGAAATGAGACTTACACAAACAAAATCTTAAAGACATAAGCCACAGGGGGAACAGAATTTCTCTCCTATCTTCAGTTTACACTTTGTCATTTTATTCTAGCACCAAAATTTTTAACTACTTGCATTCTTTCCTCAATGAAAAATTCCCACTGAATATTTATTTCTATTCCAATGATGCTATTTTTTAAAAAATTTTGCTTCTAGCCATAAAAGACAAGCGGATTTGATCACATTAATCTGTGCAGTTAAGCAGACAATAAACACCACAGAGCCTGTTTTGTCCCACAACTGTTCCATTGTTTGAGGGAGCATTGTTTTCCAAAGCACTGTGTGTGCTGCACCAAGGATACCCCTAATCCTGGACTGTGATCAGCCCTGGCAGAAAATGCATCTGGCCCAGCTGTCCAAGCCCAGAATGCCTTTAAAGTGTTACAAGGTTTACTGTACAGATCCACTTAAAAATTGAGTTTAACAGGAGCTGAGTCAGAACATCCAAGTACAGCTAGAAAATGACAAAGCCAATGAAAGTAAAGAGGGGAAGAGGCAAAAGCTGACACTGGGATAATAATTAGCTATATTCAGGGAATGATACATCTACAATGAAATTGCTGGCCACAGTTATTTGATGTTAATACTTTTTAATTGCTCATTTATTGGTAAAGCACACTGATATTGATGCCTCTAGTTCAGACACTCAGACACAAAGTGCCTTTCCTGAAGTGACAGTCAGTCCCAGAATCAGAACTAAGACCAGCTCTCCTGCCTCCAAATGCCATGGCCAATTAACTGCACCACAGCTCCCCACAGGAGCAGAATCTGTGCTCATACAGGATAATCTGTGTGCATACTACTCAAGGAAATTAAAGTGCAGCTATAAATCTCAGCTAGTAGCTGCTGTCTGGCCAGCTGCCCAAATTAAGGCCAGAGGTGTCCTCACTATGAAGGAAAATATTTGCTGCTTGTAAATTGATTTTTGTTTCTTCTTCCAAAGGAAAAAAAAAAAAAAAAGCAGCCACACATATCCAGCCTTCTCAATTTAAAATGTCACACAATACAGCCTCACAATCATTCAGGTGACACTCTGAGTTTATCTCATGTGATGCATTGTGAGTCCAAGGGACACACCAAGGACAGTTCAGTGACATGTTAATTATATCTCCAGCAAGAAAATACAGGTTAAAAAAATGCTGTGTGGGGATGTGTATCCCTTTAGAAGGACAAGAGACCAAGGAGATTGTTCTTTTGTTCTTCTCTGAGAAGAAGCATTACACACCTCTCACTAACCAGAGAGGTAACAACCTTGACAATACACACTTAGCTCAAATCCACTTGCTGAAAAAAGCCTGGAGAGTGTCAATAGAAATATATGTACAATAATTACACTGATGGTCCTGCTCTGCTCAGCTCTGGGCTTTTGAAATGGAGATTAGTGGCTGAAGATGGTAATGTTCAGGTTCAGGATGTGGCTTTTCAAAAAGTAGTTTTGAAAATGAATGCAATGTGAAGCAGGTTCATTGGTTCAGATAATTTTGAATTATATCTCTTCTGTGAAGGGAGCAATTGGACTCAACTTCTGTTATTATTAGTCAGAGCACTTATGCCTCTGCTGCTGAAGAAAAGTTCATAAACTCAGGTTTCTCAAGATGGATGAGCCATAATATGCTTATCAGAAGTTACCTACTGTTTTATCTTTCATTACACATTTGCAGTGTTTCATTTTTCTCTTGCCATACTCGGCTGTTAATGAAGATGGCCAAATGGATCATGTCAAATTGTATCCCCATTCATATAAAAAAATGCAATATGTCACCATGTAAGAAAAATAAGCCTTGTATTAGCTTATCATCACTGTTACTATAATCTGCATCGGTTTCTGCAAGTGTCTTTATCAAAAAAGTTTAAAATGGTTCTTCTGGCAGCATCTGGAGAACTATATTCTCTCAGAAGCATATTTCTGTCCATTCCAAACTGATGACAGATTTTTAACTACTAGCAGCAATAAAACAAATTTATTTCCAGCACATGATTTCCACTGAAAAAACCTTCCAAGCATGTCGTTTCCCTAATGTTTGACTGTCATTCCTGCATCGTAATGCAGAGGGTAATGTACTGTATCATAATATATACATACCTGAGAGGATGGCTTTAAGCTGCTGGGTCTAGGGGTCAATCACACTTTAGCAGTGGCAGCAGCAAATTTGGGTTGCATTGGGAGACCTGTGGGAGGATTTAGGCTCAGACTTGAGTGGTTTTCCTGTCCTGAGCTCTGAGTTGCTCCTTAGGTCAGCTACAGGGATCCCAGCTCTAAGAGAAACAAGCTCAGTACCTCCAGTAACATCTGCTGTACACCAAATGTGAGATAAGAGAAGTGCTGCCCTGAGCCCCATGCCTAAATCTTGTATCACATTAGGAAGGTATTCAAGAGACAGCAGCTGATGCAATTATTGGTATTATTAATTTAATAACCTGTCCTCCATTTCAGGCTTCCCCACCAATGCTACTGTGTTCTTTGTAATGCACATCTTTAAAAATCCATTTGTTTCATTAGGAGTCCCCCCAGTGAACAGAGCAATAATGCTAAAAGGGTTTGTGTATTGGTACTTACCTTAAACTACTGCAGCTTTTGCTGAATGAATGGGGAGAGATTTGGATGTGACTTAGGAAATTAGCTTTAATAAATTGTCAGTCCCTCATTTCAGTGAAATGTTTGCCAGAGATGAATATTTGCTATCATCAGTACTTGCTCCACATCTCAAGGGCAGAACTAACACACACTTCTAACTCAAACTGACATAAATTGCAGGAAGAATCCTTTCAAAAATCAAGGGCTGAAGGCCATGCCATAAAATGCCTCTCCTACTTCCTGCTCTCTGTTTTTCATCTTCCTGGCAAGGTGAGCTTCCTGACAAAAACTCCTGTGAGTGCAGCCAGGAATGCAGAAGAGAAAGGTGAAGTGGCAGTCGCTGACATTCTTGTTCTGAGCTGGTTTTGCTGGGGTGGTCCCAGCCACCCACTGGGCTTGAAAACAGCACAGAGCCCAGGCTTCTAGGGCCTCTTCTTACCATAAGAGTGGAATAGCCAAAATGTTATAGCCAGATGTTCTGAAATATTAGCTCAGAGAAAGTTACCAAATTATGTCAAATTCCTGGCTTATCTCGGGGCTTGAGAGCTCAGGGTCAGTCAGGTGTCAGAGAATTACAGAGCTAGCCTGGACACACACACACCTCCTGTCTTTGCAGGAAACAACTGAATATCCATCACTTGTGAGGCTCCACAAAGTACAGACACATATATTTACTTTAATACATTTTACTTTATCCACTGATTATTTGCACATGGATGTTACAGCCCAGATCATTCACTTTGATAAGAACTGGCTCCTGAAGGGTTTTGGTTTTGGAGACCCTTAAATATTCCCCATATCCATTATCTGATGGAATACCTCCCTCTCACTTCCTGCTTATTATCCCAGTAATTTTAAGCCTGCCAGACAGTGCTCCAGCACAGCTGATCCCATTTTAACACTTCACACCAACAGTTTTCTTCACTCAACTGGACATGACTAAAAAATATATGGATTTATTTTTCCATATGCTACAATGCCTGGAATTGTTTTGTTCAATGAAGATCCTGGATATACCCTTGCAGCCCAGTCATGGAAGCTTTCTCTCCCCTGAATGTCAGGTGAAGACTCCCCAGGACAGGGCTCCCAGCACGTGTACAGACCCTCAAATAATTTTTTACCTCATGTATTACATATGTTGAGGCATAAATAAAAACCAGCTTGGTCCCTCTCAGAAGATATACTTGGTTTTTACCTCTGCAGCTTTAATGGTGTCTGTATGAATATGCATAACCAAGGATGTAACCAGTTATTCACAGAAAGGAGTGCTGTTTTCATAGAGTTTTCATCCAGAGTTGGATGATCCAAAAGTATCATCCTGTTCAGCTCCTGGCCCTGCACAGACACCCCAACAATTCCACCCTGTGCCTTGGAGCATTGTCCAAACACTCCTGGAGCTCTGGCAGGCTCTTAAAAATTGAAACAAAGCCTACAATTCTTAAAATTCAAATTGAATAAATGTGGAAGTCTTGTTCTGCTAATCTGGTGTGCTGTGACCTTAGTACCAGGGAGCAGCTGTGGAAAAGAAGTGGAAGTAGATCTTCAAAGCAGGACAGAGCAATGCCCCTTCTTCACAAGAATATCAAAAATATATTCAATTACTCAAGCATGTATGTATTATTTGGGCAATACTTCTTTATACCAGGAGTGAAATGCTGTGCTGGAGGAAGGCCCCACAGGTCTGTGGTGGTGTGGCTGCAGCAGCACCAGGGCAGGGATGTAACCCCTGCCCTGTCCCTGCTGAGGTCCTGCTCATCCCTCCCCTGGGGATGGGCTCTCCTCACAGGCAGACACTTTCCACCAGGCTCAGCCTCTTTGTCTCTTTTCATCCGAGGAGCTCTTGGGTTGTTAGATTTGCATTTTGCCCACTGTGATCTCAGTTCATGCTGTTCTCAAACTTCACATTCCCACCATGAGGTGCTATGTTTGTAAGCCTTTCTTTAGGCATGGATCAGAGACTGGGTTTATTTTTATAACTGCCACAAGTTCCAGGTTGCATAAGTGTCTGCAGGGCTTTTTCTCTCAGGGGACTCTCCTCTTTCCATTTTGGGAAGGATTTCTGTCTATCAGCCTTTGTGGAGAGGCAGCACAAACTCTGGATCATTTATAAGCACACTTAATATCTCACAAGGTGTAGTGACCTTCAATTATTTGGCCAATACTTTAACTTCTTTATACCAGGACTGAAATCCTGTGCTGGAGGAAGGCCCCACAGGTCTGTGGTGGTGTGGCTGCAGCAGCACCAGGGCAGGGATGTAACCCCTGCCCTGTCCCTGCTGAGGTCCTGCTCATCCCTCCCCTGGGGATGGGCTCTCCTCACAGGCAGACACTTTCCACCAGGCTCAGCCTCTTTGTCTCTTTTCATCCGAGGAGCTCTTGGGTTGTTAGATTTGCATTTTGCCCACTGTGATCTCAGTTCATGCTGTTCTCAAACTTCACATTCCCACCATGAGGTGCTATGTTTGTAAGCCTTTCTTTAGGCATGGATCAGAGACTGGGTTTATTTTTATAACTGCCACAAGTTCCAGGTTGCATAAGTGTCTGCAGGGCTTTTTCTCTCAGGGGACTCTCCTCTTTCCATTTTGGGAAGGATTTCTGTCTATCAGCCTTTGTGGAGAGGCAGCACAAACTCTGGATCATTTATAAGCACACTTAATATCTCACAAGGTGTAGTGACCTTCCACCAGGCTTTTACACAAATACAAACCCAACAAAGGTGTCATTCAGGCAGTTACAGGGGGCCAGAGGTGATAGAAGAAGTAACTCCTTGTCTTATTTTACATAAAAATAAGATACACACAAATGTATTATTTATTTCTTGAATCAGCAGTAAAATGTACAGTTCTTGTTTGTGCTTTGCATTATGCACCACCAATTTATTTTCATTACTGACAGAGTATTTACTTTTGCAGAAAAAGTACTTGGTACAAAAAGAAATAAGCAAATGGCTTCTGATGCTGTATTCTTGTTTGTGAAGCTCCAAAACACAAAGCAACAAGAAGGAACTGTTTTAATTTGCAAAGAATTCCTTGAGTGATTACTTTGTTTTCCTGCAATTTGGATCTGCCAGCTTGGAAATGGCTATTTAAAGGTTTGTGAGGGTTGTCAGCATCATTTAAGAACTGCATAGCTTTACATTAGTGGTAGATGCTTTCACAGTCAGCTTGTATCTCGACTGTTTAAATCTCCTACTTTTACTAGGCAACACAGATACCTTGGGATAGATTTTCCACTTGGCTGAGGCTTGAAATCCTTTTCTGGTGGTGTAAGTTGCCCAGTAAAATGTGTGCCTATTAAATAAATTGCACCCACAGTTCAATGAATGGTGCAAAAATGTATATCCCGCAAGGTTTTAATAATTAAAAACCCCTTTAAACTCCAAGCCAGCTTATTGCTTTTGAAATTCGTTCGCTTTCCCTCATGGATCACATTTTGATAAAATGGACTTTTTCATGCGTAATTTTAATTTTATTTTGTTGAAGTCACATTTTCGACCGAAAAGGTTGAAAGGGAAAAGGTTCAAAGCAGCTCCAGCCAGAACTTTGCAATCTCAGTGATAAGGCCATCAGTCTGTTAGCATCACCTTCAAGGACTGAATTGTTTTGTGCTGCTAGGGAGGGCTGAATCCAACACTCAAAACAACATAAGTCAGCGTGATTGATATCGTTGGAGAAAGGACATTTCTCCTAAAGGCAGGAGGCCACACCTTTTTTGGGTGAGTCCCAGGGAGTTCTGGTGAGTTGGAGGTGTCTTTAAAATGGTCCTTGTGAATATTCATGGTTCATCTGGTTTCAGTGTATGATGAGGCACCTCAGAAATATTTCCATGCAATTTCACTTTATGAAGGGAATGACAATTTTTGTGTACTTACAGACCATCTGAGGGTATCTGAAGATGCCCAAAATGCAGATTTCCCAGCATTTAAAGATCCACCTGCAAGGTTCTTTATAAATTCTTGGGCACTGTCACCACAGGCTTTGATACTGCCTGTCATTAATGCTTCTCCTGCCTTCTTCAAACACTTAAACCATCACTTCATTTTTGTTTTACATAATACTTTCCCAACAGGATGTAGCTCACATGAACTTACCATCTACATTAAAAAAAAAAAAAAAATTTTTTTCCATATTGCCTGATAATTTTTCACCTAAAACACATGTGGAAACTGGTAGCAGCTGAGCTTCCTGGGGCATTCTGAGATACCAGCTATTCCCCAAATAGACATTAAAAAATCCTTTTTGATCCTCAGGGTGTTCTGATTTAATTATTGTGCCAGCCATCGCCCAATGCATAATCAAGGGCATGTTGTTATTTGTCTGTTAGTTGTTTTCTTATGATGTCACAGTTCCCCTTTTTTCGTAAATAGTGCTATGGAGCCATTTAATGGGGGGCGAGAATGTGTACATAATGCTATACTTATCTAGAATACAATAAACTGAATATATTTGTACAGAAAAATACAGAGCTTCTCTTCAACTCTAAGCTTCACTTAAGGGGATGTGGCAGACCAGGTGTAATTTTGGCCAAACTGAGTTACAGGGGCAGTACTTTGTGGGGTGGCTGCCGGTTCTGTGTGTGTGAGGCTGAGGTTTGACCGCGCTGGTGGCACAGGAACACAAGTGATGTGTTGGAGAAGCCTTCAGAGATGATCTCCTGCCTCAGGATGCAGCTGGGAACAGATTTTTAGATGCTTTGTACTAGCTGTAAGCAGCAGAAAGGTTAACAAAATTGGATGGAGCTTGTTCTAAGAGGCTGCAGGAAATTTATGGGAGCCCATCATGAAAAAAGATGGAATGGACAGGGATGTTTTTTCCAAGAATCCTGTTCAGCAACAGGAGCTGGAGAAGGGGCTGCACCAGCTCTGAACAAGGCAGAGCAGGCACCTGCTTAGGTTCAGCTTGTTTGATGGAGAGGACATTTTGGCCAGCACTGTTTCCCAACACTTCACTCTTTGACCTTTTCCTTGGCATTTTTATGTGCTGCCTAATGCTCTACAACACCCAAGAACAGGGATCTCATTCCCTGCTTGTGCTATAACAACAAGTTTGGTGTTTCTATTAGATCAATTCATAATGTAAAATATAACTTATCTGTAAAAGGTTGGCTTGCAGTGTTTTTGCGACTGAATTTGGGTGCAGATACAAGCTCAACACGCAGTACAAAGGTTTCTGTGCCTGGAAGATCTGTACCATGTTCTACTGTAGCTTCTGTACACATCTTGTCTAAAGTGAAAATCAAAATATTTTATTCCACTGGTTAGTAAAAGTGGGGTATTCTAAACAAGAAGAGACAGTGAAATAAAATAATAATAATAATAATTATAGCTGATCAAGCAGTAGTCTAAAAGGCTAGACACTGGTCACTGTTGATGTGTGGGATACAGGGAGTCAGGAAGATTGAATGTCAGCTGGCACAGCAATGCCCAGTACTGGTCTGGTCATAACAACAAAATACCAGAAATGCCAAAATAAATCCAGACCAGTTTGGCATTGAAACAAAAGAGACCAGGCATTTTTCTTTGTATCTTGGCAGCAGATTATTGCAATGCCTTCCATGTCACTGTCCAGCCCAGGATGCCGCTGCAGTGACACAGCAGCAGAGCAAGGGCATGGCAGGGCCTCCCTTGTCCCTGCAAGGATCAATTTTGGGCTTCCTACACCACCAGCCTCAAAGAAAGGGTGAGCACCTACAGCTCCTGGGGGCACACCTGTGGAATAAAAAGGAAATGGACAGACCACATCCATTAACTCCAATTAATGCAGTAAAGCTCCCCTGGATCTTTTCCATTTTCAAGTCCAGGTGTGTAGCACTTTCCCTTATCAGTCTTTCCTTCCAGCCATTAGAAGGAGTCTATATCTTTCTTTCCCCACAAATGGAGATTCTACACAAATGTGGCCCACAGCAGGAAACTATACAGTATGGTATAAAGGAACCTTTTATCAAACTTAAAAGGATTAATGCATTTCTTTCAGCAAAAGCTCTGCATGTCTCCCAACTCAAGCAGTTTATAAAAGGAGAAGGATTTTTGTTTGCCATGTCACTGTCCAGCCCAGGATGCCTCTGCAGTGACACAGCAACAGAGCAAGGCAAACAGGGCATGGCAGGGCCTCCCTTGTCCCTGCAAGGATCAATTTTGGGCTTCCTACACCACCAGCCTCAAAGAAAGGGTGAGCACCTACAGCTCCTGGGGGCACACCTGTGGAATAAAAAGGAAATGGACAGACCACATCCATTAACTCCAATTAATGCAGTAAAGCTCCCCTGGATCTTTTCCATTTTCAAGTCCAGGTGTGTAGCACTTTCCCTTATCAGTCTTTCCTTCAAGCCATTAGAAGGAGTCTATATCTTTCTTTCCCCACAAATGGAGATTCTACACAAATGTGGCCCACAGCAGGAAACTATACAGTATGGTATAAAGGAACCTTTTATCAAACTTAAAAGGATTAATGCATTTCTTTCAGCAAAAGCTCTGCATGTCTCCCAACTCAAGCAGTTTATAAAAGGAGAAGGATTTTTGTTTAAAATACAGGTAAAGCCCAATTATCCAACGTGAAATCTCAAGCTGTTTGTTTGGGATCAAAATTGAATGAAGCAGTTCCCTTAGTACCATGTCCTAGAATGTCAGTGCATGAATTTTGTGGACAAGGAAGCCACTGGAAAAAGAGAAAGATTTTGGTGTTTAACATCTCAAGCCAGCACTGTTTGCAACTTTTTGGGCCAGGGTAACTGAAGTGCAACAAAAGACCATGCCCAGCAGAGCCTGTCATGATTTCAATTTTCATAATGAAGGATGTGAACAGCCCTTTTCAGAAAATCTTTTACCAGCTGTTTGTCACTGTGCTTTTTAGAGCAGTAAAATTAAAATTAGAATTGATTTCTTGTCATTGTTACAGGACCACAGCCCATGGAAGTTCTGGGTGTGACACTGCTGGCTCTGCAGAGCTGATGGTTGAGCTGGGGCTGCTCAGCCTGGAGAAAAGGAGACTCAGGGGTGACCTTATCACTCTCTACAACTCCCTGAAAGGGGTTGTAGTCAGGTGGGGGTCCATCTTTTCTTCCAGGCAGCACTGACAGATTGAGAGAAGAGAGTCTCAAGCTGCACCAAGGGAAATATAGGTTGGATATCAGGAAAAAGTTTTTACAGAAAGAGTGATAAAGTTCTGGAATGGCTGCCCGGGGAGGTGGTGCAGTCACCATCCCTGGGTGTGTTTAACAAAGCCTGGATGTGGCACTGGGTGCCAGGGTTTGGTTGAAGTCCTGGGGCTGGGTTGGACTCGATGACCTTGAAGTTCTCTTCCAACCCAGTGATTCTGTGAATTCTGTGATCTGTGAATTCTGTGACTCTGTGGCTCTGTGATTCTGATGGTGGATGTGCAGCTCTGTCACACCCTCCTGTCACAGCTTCAGGAGTTACTTCCCCAGCTGCCCTCTCTGCCCCATCTGCAGTTCCCCACTCCCACAGCAGAAGGAAAATCTCAGCTTTCAGCCACTGCAGTTCAGAGCCTGATGCTTTAACAGAAACTTCCCATTTTGGCTGTGCAGATGAGCTGTTCTGACTCAGGAGCCTTGGTGATGGTCTAACATTGGTGTTTGCTTCACCTTTCCATCCTGATGGTGCTCCCCACAGCACAGGCAGACCTGGGGCTGGGTTGGACTCCTGACCTTGAAAGTCTCTTCCAACCTGGTCATTCTGTGAATTCTGTGATCTGTGAATTCTGTGACTCTGTGGCTCTGTGATTCTGATGGTGGATGTGCAGCTCTGTCACACCCTCCTGTCACAGCTTCAGGAGTTACTTCCCCAGCTGCCCTCTCTGCCCCATCTGCAGTTCCCCACTCCCACAGCAGAAGGAAAATCTCAGCTTTCAGCCACTGCAGTTCAGAGCCTGATGCTTTAACAGAAACTTCCCATTTTGGCTGTGCAGATGAGATGTTGTGACTCAGGAGCCTTGGTGATGGTCTAACATTGGTGTTTGCTTCACCTTTCCATCCTGATGGTGCTCCCCACAGCACAGGCAGATACACTTTCTCCTCAGAAAAGCAGCTCCCAGGCCATGATGCTCGCTCAAATTGCCAGCGAAGGTAATATTCTGAATAACACACTGCTACCTTTTAACTTGACTCCTAATAAAATTGAGGATTATATCACAATTACATTAGAGAATTATATGCATAAAGAGCCATAACCACAGAGTTAAAAATCCTGCATTGACATTGAATCTAAAATTAAAAACAAACAAGACAAATTGTAGCCTGAACAGACTCCTACACGATTTGGAATTTCAATGCATTACTTTGCTGTTAATCAAAGTCCCCTTTCTTTTAACCTCAAGTGTTTGAATGTCTCTGCTGTCTGAATGTCACCACGAGGCAGCTCTGAAGGTCGTGCTGCACCCAGCCCTGCACAGTGTGTCCTTTATCAACCTGTGCCACTTGTTCTTTCCAGGCAAAGGCAACACTCAGCACAACTCACCTCCTTGAAACCACAAGGTTTGCTTTTAATACATTCCAATTAAATCTGGAGGGGGTTGACAGGCTCCCTGAACTCCCCTTGGGGAGTGCAGTGGGGACGTGGGAGCTGGGAAATGCCACTGTGTGTAACTGGGCTGGGGGACTGTGACATGTGTAAAGCAGGGCCCCATTCTGGGGCTGGACTGAAGGAAATTCACCCTCAAGAGACATTTTGTTGATAAGCAGATATGCAATAACGTCAATATTTTAAATTAAATGTCAAACTGGCCCAGAAGATTATGTTGCCAGCATTACCAGGGCTGAGTATTGCATTTCCCCTGGTGTCTCTTGGACTGATGGTGCTCAGCAGGAGTGAACATCAGCTTCCCCTCTGAATCCCAGCCACAGTGCTGGTCACAAGAGATGGCTCAGCTACTCCTGCCCTGGCCCGACCATGGTGTGTGAGAATAACAGAGGTGCTCCCAGAACCAGGGGTTTAACTGCTGGAGTGATTTCAAATATTCCATCAATAGCTTTGTCTGGTTTTCAGAAAAGGAAAGCAACCCTCATGCCAGGAAATTTTAAAGGATAGAGGAAAAAATGCATGGCAGAGTGGGCTACACCATCATGGGAGGGAGACTGGGAGCTGTATATAAGGATGGAAAATGAAAATAGTTTGTGCATGTCCTGCTCTAAACATATTTCAAACTGCTCTCTTCTGTCCCCCAAGCAGCTCGTTAATCAATCAGTGACCCTCTTGTTCTGTTACTCTGCAGACATTATCTGAGTGTCACCTCAGTTATTGTGATTGTTCACTAGCCCCAAATCTCCTACAACCTTGTGTGCCTCATCATGGGCTGCTCGTCTCAGTGTTCAGTCAGGCAACCTCATCACTCACCACTGAAATGTTTTATAGCAGATTCCTCATTCCAGGGATGAGGGATGGGGAGGGCAAGCCAAGGAAAGGCTCTCACTCAGATCCCAGGTTCCCTTGCTTTGCCTTGGCCTCTTGGGGCAGGAAATGCACAAGCAACTTTCCTTCCTTCCTTCCTTCCTTCCTTCCTTCCTTCCTTCCTTCCTTCCTTCCTTCCTTCCTTCCTTCCTTCCTTCCTTCCTTCCTTCCTTCCTTCCTTCCTTCCTTCCTTCCTTCCTTCCTTCCTTCCTTCCTTCCTTCCTTCCTTCCTTCCTTCCTTCCTTCCTTCCTTCCTTCCTTCCTTCCTTCCTTCCTTCCTTCCTTCCTTCCTTCCTTCCTTCCTTCCTTCCTTCCTTCCTTCCTTCCTTCCTTCCTTCCTTCCTTCCTATTAATTTAATACTGATTTCTAACATTTACCATACTGTACAATGCAACAAGTATGGGTAAAAAGTGACAGTCCCTACTGTAAAGTATCTTTTGAGCTTTTCATGGTGTCCCTTAGACATCACTGTTTAAAATGTGCTCATAGCTGCATTAAACACGGCAGGGAAATGAGGGGAGCTCAGTTGTTAGGGGCTCCCACTGGGTGGTGACTGTGGCACACCAAAGCAAGCTGAAGACATTGGGTATTTTTCTGAGAGGCATTCAGAGCCTGGCATTACTGTGCCCAAATCTAATTCTGGAAGTTCTCCTAGGAATTCAGAAGAGGTTAAAGAGAGTGAGTCACTCCCCACCTCCCTGTGCCTTTTAAAAATCCTGGATTTCATAAGTAACAGAACCATAAAACCAATTTTAAAAATCCTGCCAGACAATCCAGCAGAACGAGGCAGAATTGGGAAGTATTTGTTTGTCAGTGTTTTATACATTTATCTTAAAAATCTTCCTAGATCTAAAGTGAAAATCTATGAATGATCTTTCAGTTTCCTTGTCATTTTTTGTCATTTCCTTGTCATCTGTCATGACCATAAAAGGGAAAAATGGATACTAAAAACTGTGAAAATATTAATTATGGTACCTGGGTTTGTTCCATGTGTAAACCATACAAACAGAGCAAGCTCACTCGGGTCTGAAATCCTTGTTTGCAGTGCAGGCTTTTATGCAGTGAGGTGCCATTATAATTAAAGCAACTTCCTTTGGTTCTGCACAGTCTGCATTCAGGGCCTCCTGGAAGGAGCATTTAGTCAATTAACTATTTTATTAACCAATTGATTTTTCCTGTTAGTCCTTAACCTCTTTGTACCTCTTAGGAATGGTTATGAAAGCTGAATAAATTGGCTTCTTTCACCTCTAAAAGGCAACAATAAATAATAAAACAGGTTGGACAAGGTTTCAGTGGGGAACCCAAATACGAAGAAAAACACCTGCTGTGTATCATATAATATAAAATACTAACTGCTAGGAGCAGCACAGCATTTCAATAAATCACATTGTCACACTGACCTTTATTGATATACTGTTTCTCAACTTAAAGGATTGGTCCTGGTGCTTTAGGAGATCTTTTGTCGTGAAGGACCTGCAGATTCATCACATAACAAAAAGATTATTTGCTCACCATGGGGTTGGCTAAGTCTATATTCTAAGCAGAAGCAACGCCCCCAAATATTTTAGGGACAGTTAATGTTTGGAGATTTATTTAGCATCACAGGAGAACAAAAACATGCATTCCTGAAATAAGTACAAAATGTGATTTATATTATCACTTAGTACAAAGTGGAGAAAAAAAGGCAGAATAAAGAAAAGCAAAGCTCTTTCATTTTTGCTAGATAATAAACAGCTTGATTTTATGGAATGTTACACTACCTTGAAACTCTGCAATGACAGTCCAGTGATGGAAAATTAAATTCACCACACTGGCTGAAACCCAGCAGAGTTATTGGTTCCTCTGTACCAATGGCTGGAATGAAAGACTAAGAGGGTGTGCAAAGAACACATTTCTGCAGCGACAGAAAATTCCTCTCAGTAAAAAAAATATGTGCTCCTCTAAAGAGCATTCCCTGCTCCAACAAACCCAGCAGAAAGAACACCCAGAGCATACAACTGAACTTGCACTGCCTATCTAAAGAAAAGTCCAACTTATAGTCTAGAGGTTCTTCCAACACAGAGCCAAGAGTTGTAGAATATTCTCTCATACATACAAGATTTTGTACAAATTATGAAACTTAATGTTCTTCCTGAGGTTCCTTCTGCCCTAAAATATATGGATATCCTGGGAACATGTGTTCCTGCTGCTTTTAATGTTGACTTATTCTGGTTTGAATAAAATTCAGACTCCAGGTGCAGTTGTCCAATGGGGTGAGAAGTTGTATTGTTTTGTAAAACATGAACAACAACAAGATTATTTTTGTGTCTCTTACTGAAGAGGTAGCCTTTAATTTCTCTGCTTTCATGTGGCTGTGTAATGAAAAAGAGGTTGCAGGCTGAAAAAGAATACATTTAAAGAACAGCCCACTAGTGTCATTCAGTCACTGAGCAGAGGTCTGTGAAGAGAGGTGAGGAAATTGCCCCTGCATGAGCCCCTGTGCTGACTCCTTTTCTCCCCTGGTGCTGGTGCTCTTGCACAGAGCAGGAACAGCACAGGCACCGACTGCTGCTCCTGCACCAGGTGCCAGCAGAATGTCCCCACTCCTTGCTATAATATCTCTCCTTACAAATAAACCCATGGATGGCTCTTCAAACAGTTGCCCAGCTTTGAGGAGCCCTTTAATGACGCTGTTCCACCCCCTCTTCCTTTAAAGGGAACTTTTTTAAATTGCACAGAGCAGTGTCCAAGGCTGAGCTGACCTTCAGGCGATGCCTGGCTGCATTTTCTGTCCTGTTTTTCCCCCTGACAGCCTCTGCACTGCAGGCTCTTGGCACAAAGGACTGCTCCCACCACCCCTTCTTCAGTCACTTCTGATGTTCCAGGAGCCCAGCCCTCCACCTTTCCCCACTCTGCTTATCTCCACCTGTTTCTCTAGGAAAAATTCTACCTCTTGCTGCTTTCTTTGCATCTCTCCACCTGAGCCTTCCTTTTGCTGCTCCTCATCCCATCAAACTGCCAAGGCACCTCATCCACTGCACTGAGGCCACTGCTGATCACCCCCACCTTCTTTCCTAAGTCCAACCTCCTCCTCACCAACCACAAATCTCACAAGGGGGTCTGGATGATGGGGGCAGAGGCAACAAACGTTGCATTGAAATACAGAATTAAAATGCCACCACCATATGGCACAATGAGATGAAAGTGAAGTGAGATGTGCCAGGGCAGCGCCTTTGCTTTCCCAGAATATGCCACCAATGATGCAGACAGGCTATTCCTGTGCTGGCACTGCTTCTGTGGGGAGGGAACACACACAAGAGATGAAGGCAGTAGATTTGTTGACACTTTTGGATATACCTGTCATGCACCCTGCCTTCCTGGCCCCAGGATTCCACAGGAGAAACAGGCCATAATAAACCTGATTGATTTGTGTTTGTCACTCATCCAAGTGGCTTTCACTTTGGTGTCCCTCAATCTTGCTTTTTCATTTTCCTTTGGAGCCACTGAAATCTCACCTTCCAGAAAATCCAAGCTGTTGGACTTGTCATCTGGTTCAAAATGTCTGCACAGCATGAGCAAAATTTACTGTCCTCTGTGCAACCTGCCTTGGTGGCTCTAATAGAAAACACAGCAATCCCTCTTTTATGCTCTGCTAGGAAACAATCTGCCTCTTTTTTTTTTTTCTAGGAAGGGAAAAGTTTTTGATAGAATTTTTGCTAGCTTTATATAAACCAGAAAATCCTCAAAATCCAGCATGCAGCCAACAGTACTCACTGTGAATTTAAATCTTTGAATGTCTTTTCTGTAGTTTCTCCTTAGATTCAAAATCTTAGTTACAGCAAAACTTTAGTCTTTTAAATTGCCAGGGCTAAAATGTGGCAAAGCAATTACATGACTTGTGGAGCACTGTGTTCAGCTGAAGTGTTAATGTCATCAGCACTAATTTGGTTTTGTCTTTTTTCACCCTAAAATTTGTTGCTGTTGAAATGTATCACTAGTTTATCATCTTGTGTCCCTTAATCTGCAGAACAGTCTCATTCCTTGATACAAAATGTGACATGTTTTTTCAGAAATTTTAAGGTCCCAGAGTTTTAAAGGAAGAAATAGATTTCTTCTTATCATCTTTGTTTTTTGTTGTTTGGTTGTTTTTTTTTTTTCTGTTGTTTTGTTTTGGGTTTGTGGTTTGTTTGTTTGGGGGTCTTTTTTTGGTACATTTTATTCTATAAGCTCTGTCTCTTACTGCTGCCAGCCAGAAAGGCCCCAGTGAGAGACCCAAGGTCACTGGCAGCTGAAGACAGGCACTGCACAAGTAGTTAGGATGAAAGAATATCCCACTGGGCTTTGGACTTACAGTTTCTTGGCTCTTGTGACTTGAAATAAATGTCTCCTCGCTGTCTGGAGCCACCAGCCACATTCCCTCCCTTGTGAAGCTCATTGCAGCCTGACTTACACAGGTGAAGAGGATGAAAACCTTCCTCATTTGCTTTATCTATAATGACACGTTGACTTCTCTCTGTTAGGGACAGGGTGAATATTTTTACTGGCTTCTGCAGAGCCTGCAATTTCACACAAATGTTTTAGGAAATTTCACCTCAACAATTTGTTGTAGAGATTTAGGGATATGCAAAATGTTATTCAGAATGTGCTTTACTTTTTAAAATACTTCAGATAGGATTTGGCATCCTTCTGGGATTTCCCACTTCATAATTACAGAGGAGAGAGACTGAAGTGAAGAGATCTTGTGCTTGGAGTCTTTAGACTGAAGTCTAGGTTACCTTTCAGGCTTTAGTTCTGATTTCCCTTGTGATCTTCTGCATGTTGATTAAACCTTTCAGTCCCTATCCTTACAAATGGGATTAAAACACATCTGTGCTTTATTTGGATGTTACAAAAACCTCACTGATGAGTGGCTACTGTGCTAGCTTGTAAAATCAGAACAAAAATACAAACTTATCAGCAAAAAGAAACATTCTGAATGTTTGCCACATGGGACACTTGCAACCATCTGGGAACAGACCACAAAACTTTATTCTTTCAGAATGATTTTCTGAACTGCCTAGTCAGCTCAGTCCCCTATGGTTGGAAAGAAATAAGCAAAAACTCTTCATAAAAGTCTTCACAAAAATACATCATGCTTTTAGCTAAAAGCCATCTCTGACCTCCTACACTGCCCATCTGTGAAACAAGCTTGGCTTATGCACTTTAAAGTCTAAAGATATAGAAAAAGAAAGGAAGAGGGACTGCAGATAACCTGCTTAATTCTCTCACTTACAAAATGAAATTGTCCTCTGCACCTTACTTTAACCTCCTGTCTTTAACAGACATTCAGCAGGGAATACACTCGAGTCAGTTTGACTTTAGCTATTATTAATGGTATCTTGGATAAAATCATTCACCAAGCAACCAAAGATTAACTGGATTTTGGCTCTCCAAAGGAATAAAGTAGAAAGCCATCATGGAGTTCTGCTGCAGAAACAGGAATGGACAGAACGCCTGACGTTCCTCTGAGCTGACAGGGCTTGAGCAGGGTACAATCCTGTGTGATGGATCCAGCTGGATAGGAGCTATCACAAGCCACAGCCATCAAATGCAATATCAATATGAACTTTTTTCCATGGCATGAGCAAGGGTACTCAGAAGCCAGCTGTCAAAGTGAAACCTGCAAAAGGTTTCTCAGCACGAATACTTAATACTTAGGAATCAACAGCCACACAAGAAATTCATTTCTGCTCACTCATGGGATCTGAAAGAAGGTATAAGTAAAAAAATCCTCTCTCTGTCCTTTGGGTCTTGATGAAAAGTGTGCTTTCTTAACAAAAACCTCAAAACTCTGTCTGCTTCAAACAGAAATTTCAGGTTGTCTGAAACCTCAAGGCAGCAGTCAAAATGAGATCCCTGGGAGAGACAATGCACGAGGTCAGAGCACTGCAGCCTCACAATTTCAACAGTAAAAATAAACAGAGCATCAGGCTATGCCCCACACCAAAAAGGGCAGAATTAAGGGATTATTAGTCCCTGCCTGTATCAGTCCCTGGCCTTCAGAATCATTCACAATTCACCTGAAGTTAAATTGCTTGCATATAAATAGGGAGAGAAGAGAGACACATGCCTTGAGGGTCTGAATGAAGTGACAGAAAGAAGGAATTAGCATCTTACTAGATCACCAAGTGCATCTGCTTTTAAAATGTGCAGGGACACCTCTGGCCCCTAAAATCATGCTGCAATTTGCCCCCACTGGTTTCCTAAAGATCTCGGAGTAGTCTTGACTTCTGTCAGTTTTGTTTTTCCTTTAAACAACAAAGGACTGAAACAGTAAATTCAGACTTTTTTGAATTTGTTACTGATTTGGTTTTAGTTACAGTGCTTCTCTCTCTCCTTGGCAGTTGCTGTCCTTGCCTTGCTACCCATCCACCTCACTAACTAGACAAAAACTGTAGGTACACAGACCTTTGATCTTCCCTCTGTTCCAAGCAGCAGCAGCACACTCTTCACTACTTAGATCATGATAGGAAGATCACTGCGAAGAAGAGATTAAAATGAACTATTGCAAAGCAAGAATTTTTCTTACTGTTACAAGCTCCACTCTGCCTGCAAGCTGGGAATGCCCCAGGAGGGATTCAGCCCCAGGAGAGCAGCAGCAAAAGTAAACTGTCCCCTCTCTGGAGAGTAACTCCTTCTGTCGAGTTCTCCTGACTGAAGAGCGTGGCTGTGGTGATAAATCACCCCACTGACAGACAGCTGGCAGTCTGAGGGGATGCTGTGGCCTCTGGGCACTCACTGGCAGGTCAGACTGGGCTGGAGGTCCTGGCATGCCCTGTGTCCTGGAGAGGGCTGTGAGCATCCCTCTGAGAGGGGCAGCTGGTCCTGCTGCACCTGGGCTTGTGCCATTCCCACACTGGGAATGCTCCTCAGAGGGGGATGTGGGACAGGAGGGCAGCCTGCACACACCTTTGAGCAAGTGCTATCTAAATATACCCACAGATATGTGCAGCCAAGTGAAAGTTCTCTGCTGCTGCTGCAAGAGTTCCTGCCTGTCCTGCAGGCAGTCCCTGGTAGCACCCAATGTTTTCAGCTCGAGGATACAACAGAGAGAGGTGCTGGTCTGTGCCTGCCTCTGAGTACATCACCCATTAAAACTGATCCTCACACTGAAAAACCTGAGCTCTAGGAAAGATTTTGGTATAAGCTACAGATTCACATTGATCAGAGGTGAGTGGAACATGGGAACTCCTAAAGCTGAGTGGCAGAAATGGCAACTGATGGCTCTTCTAAAGAGATGCCAACAAGGCTAACGCTGGATCCCTGGAAATCTTAGCTCAGACACAGACACTGCATTCCATAACATCAGAAAGGAGTGGAGGCTGGCAGGGACTTCCAGCAGCTTCCCAGCCCAGCCCTCCTTGCTCAGAGCAGCACCATCTGAGCCCTGCTGCTCAGGGCAGTGTCCAGCCCCAGGCTGGGCACTCCAAGGATGGAGATCCCCCAGCCTCTCTGGGCAGCCTGCTCCAGTGCTCAATAACAATTTAATCACAGCCTACAAAGTTCAGAACAACTACCCTCCTCACTTCATTTTCTGTCCTTACCTTTGATTTCATGTTCTGCCAGATCAATATAAACCTCATTTGGGTCCTCTGCATTCATCTTCTGTTCCTGGAAGTCAAGGAACTGTTTTCCTGTGTTTTCCCTTTGTTTATAAGAGAAAACTCTTTGCCAAATACTGGTTGGGCCAATACATAGAGGCAATATAGTGTAACCTTCACCTTACATAAAACCAAATGTCTGAGGAAGATGCTCTGAAATAAAATACTGAGAGTCTGTGGTGAATTAATTCCAGTTTAAAATATACAAATACACATACATGCTGGTAAACTATATGGGGAATAGAAAGAATAAAAATAACATTAGAAAAATGCTTAATACACACATTGATCTTACATGTATTAAACTTCACTTGCAAAAGTGGTCCTTAGGAGCCCAATGGATTATTTTGATTTGTAAAGTTACATATCAAAAAAAAAATATTTCCATGACTGAATTCATAACTTTGCCATTATAAAGTCAGACCATCACTCCAAGTTATTTTATGCTTTATTGTGGGAAAAGTTTCTCTTTCTTTCTTGCCACAATAGCCGAAAGTGTAAAGAATTGTTCTGTCCCTCTAAGCCAGCCTTTATGCACATCTGGCTTTTATTGTTCTTTTCCAAGTTTGCTAAACTGTTGCAAATCTTTTGAAAAATGCATACAAATTCACTGCAGACAATTACATCTGACAAATCAAAAAAACATCTTTGTCATCTCTGGATTCCTCTGTATCGCTCTGTATGTGTCTGTCCAAATTCCTCTAATGAGATTTTGGGGCTGTGGGTATTCTATGACCAGTGATTCAGTTCACTTCAATAGCCATCAGATGGCTGTGAGTATCCTCTGTTCTGTGCTGAACCTGGCTGAAATTTGAGATGATGAATAAGGGCTATAAATCCCTGCGCTTTCCTTGAACATTATATTCATTAAAAAGACAAAAAATCAGTTGAGCAATGATGTATGTTGCCAATGTACCCAATCTATCAGGCATTTGACTCTGCTCTGGACTGTAAAGATAGACTGAGATCAATTTTCTTCCTGTCAGCAGCTCAAGTAGATGATTCTCATGCCTTCAGTTCCATTCAGAGAACTCTGCACTGGGTTTGTTAATTCTGATAAAATCTGCTCTAATTTTGTGAATTCGGATATGCTTAATCTTTGTGAAACCTCCCTGAAGGATTGCAGAGAACCACAATTGGACTGAGATCAAAGCTGTGGCAGACATCCAAGTTCAGTTTGATTTGAAGTGACAAACTGTAGACCCTAAGTCTTGATTGTGGCTACAACCCTTTGGGATGCTGCACGGGCTTCAGATACAAATCCTCTTCATGCTTTGATCACACTGCAAACTGTTGCATGAAAATAAAAAACTGCTCCCAAAAAAAAGTCATATGAAACTTACATTTTGTCAAATTATGAACAATAGTACTTTTCTGCCAGAGGCCACCACAGGAAGCTGCTTTCTGGTACCAGCTCTATGAGCACTCACCATGGGCACAAATACCACCTGTGAGGTGCCCTGTAGCCCTTTGGTAAAGTCCTGGACACTCCAAAATATGTCAGCAAGGAAAACCACGTGCAATGAATCTGTTTGCCTTCTCTGGAGGATTAACAGATCCCGAGCTGCTGGAACATGACCACTGTCTCTAACTCAACTGAGCATCACCAGTTTACTCCTGCTAAGGCTGTGACCTTGTGTAAACTGTTCCAGATTTGTTCCAGGGCACAAATCAAACCCCTCAGAGCATGGATGTGCTCTTCCAGGCAATCCGGATCATCTTAGGCTGCACAATTAAATAGGTCAACCTCAGCAGCTTGATAAAAGACTTCAGAAAGATTGTGTCATTATGGCTTTGATGTTTTGCAGACCTGAACTGCATTTGTAAGTGAATGCACTGGAAGCATTAGCTGAAGAGTGCCTATAATAGCAAGTAGGAAAAACAGTAAGAGAGTCCATAATAATAGCCCCTTGCCTTCAAATGGAAATGCTTTCTCATTTAGATGGGAAATTGCACTCATAAACCTTAGCTAAGTATGACCTTATTCTTCTTAGTGTCTACCACTGTGGATAGCTGTTATATAGAAAAGGATTTTAGATCTGCAGGTCTTTAGAGTCAGAAGTGGAGCTTATTATTGTATCCACTGCTCATAAACAAGCATATAGATTTTGTGCTGTAAAAATAGCTAAGTCAGTGCTCTTTGGGTGGCAAAATATATGTTAGAAGAAAAATAATCTTTTACATGCTGACATATAATGTAATAATTCTATCATAATCAGGGAAAACACTCAGACTCCTCATGGAACTAGTTTAAGTTCAGGTTAAGTTAAGAAACTTAGTGAAGATTTAAATGTGAAAGCTGGAAAGGGACTTTTTACAAGGGAATGGAGTGCCAGGACAAGAGGGAATGGTTCCCAGTGCCAGAGGGCAGGGCTGGATGGGAGATTGGGAATGAGGAATTGTTCCCTGTGAGGGTGGGCAGGCCCTGGCACAGGGTGCCCAGAGCAGCTGTGGCTGCCCCTGGATCCCTGGCAGTGCCCAAGGCCAGGCTGGACACTGGGGCTGGGAGCAGCCTGGGACAGTGCAAGGTGTCCCTGCCATGGCTGGGGTGGAAATGTGATTTTTAGGGTCCCATCCAACTCTGTGATGTATGATTCTGTGATTTAAGCATTTCTGTAAGGGGCCCTTGGTTCCTGCAATTTACCATTTCAGCAGACTATGCAAATAATTTACTGTCTCTCATTTCACTGTGATTGGCAATTAAAGTGATATAGGACAACTTCATGGTGAAAATTATGTTATGGAAAGATGTATCACTCCTACAGTCAGGAGCAGTCACAAATCAGTCTTTGGTATTCCCTTTGTAAGTTAAAAAGATAATTGTCCACCACCTTCCTGGGAATACATTTGAGACTTTATTTCTGGTTCCAAAATTAGACTGAAGTAAAACCCACAAATTTCTTTAGCCAATACTCACAGAATCTTTGCAGCCCAGCACCATCCCCCTGTTTTCAGGACAAGGGGACACTTTTGACACCCTGGGGCATTTGGAGTGGGTCAGGTCTTTCCCTCACTCTGCCTTTTCCCAGCTTTTTTATTTGCATGCAGGAGCAAAAAATTGGCCTTAATTAGTGAGTTTAACAAAAACATATAGGAAATCTTGGGAAATGTGAACACTCAATCTTTATTTTGTCTAACTGTCCTGTTTCTGTGGCTTGACACAGTAAATTTGTTGCTTGAGATTGCCTTGAAATCCTTTTGCCCTTCTGTACTTACACATGGCTGGGCAAAGGCAGGTTAAGTTCAATGACTGCTAGATTCACCCTGGTAATTCATCCTGGACCCTTCCACTTGGGAGCATTCCTTTCCTGGAATCCAGCTCATCACACATTAAAAACCAAACAACTTTTTTTGCTTAGCCATAAACCAGATCCCAGTTCTTCAGTGCAATGGGCCCTGCAGGGACATTTCCACCCTAAAAGCAACATGAGCAACTGCAGAATTCTAAATTAGGAACGATTAGCCACTAGGGGAGTTTAGAATCCTATTTCAGTGACACAAGCTTGCGTTGTAAGACTCACATGCTTATTTATGCAATTATAGATAACACTCTCTACTAGGACATGGCATTCTACCATAAAAGTATGATATTTCTTTCCCAATTTTTCTATATATATATATCTACATGTCTCCTAAGCAGCTGCCCCCTTATTGTCAGCAATTTATAAAAGCATAAAGTAAAATAGCTGAGTTTTTAGCTTGTACATAACTTACAAAGAAATTTTGATCAATACAGAAATATAGAAAGCACTTGAATATTCAGATTATAAATTGTATGTATTGGAAATGTGGTTAGCCAGCTGCAAGGCTCCAGAGTTATCAATTTCAATATGAAACAGTTTATGCCCTTTTCCAAGCAATTTTAGACGAATAACAAAACTGGCAGTAATTGGTCTTAAGTAGAAGAAAACTTATTTTAAAGGCAATTACACCCATCAGCATGGTGTCTCCAAAAATCATCTGTGACCTTCCTGAAACTTGGTTGTTGTTAAAATGATTCCTTCCACTTCAAACAGATACACTGATTTCTCTCTGTCCTTTGTGGCCTTGTTTACTTCAGGAATATTTGGTGAATTTATAATGGTGCTGACTTACTCCCACCATATTGATGGCATCAATTTTTGCAAAATCAATAGCAAGTTATTTAAAATGTGTAGCTCTCATCCACTACTATCTAGTTCTTTATATTATTTTAATGGTGACTTAGAGCTTCCTTAATTGGACCTCATCTTCCAGCCCAACAGACAGGGATAAATCATGGGAATCACTGCCCCAGACTTGTTCAACACCAATTATAAATGTCTGTGGTGGCTGCCCTACATTCCATCACTGACAAACTTCCAGGGCTGACCCTTCACAGAACCCATTACTCTGCCCACTGACCCTGTTTTACTGAGCCGTTTCCACGTGGATGTGCCTCAGCTCTCCCTGGAGAGACCTGCACTTGCCCAGGTTCCAGCCTGGTGGGGAACAGTGACAGGAAACTATTTGCACTGTGCAAGGACATACCCAGTACAAACAGATCTGTGAGGCACAAAACCATCACAGTTATGACTCAAGTCTTTTTTATAAAACAAATAAACATTCTCGAGTTCTTTGTTCATCTGAAGTTCATTAAGTTCACAGGAGCAAAAAGCTTCACAGGAAGCAAAAAGCTTCTGTCTTGAGACTCAAAATGGTTCAACTGGAGACAGATCTGCATAGGACCTCCCCTGTATGATCCTGCCAAAGAACATGGAGAAGCTTTACAGTCAAAAAATGGCCAGAATTTATTAAGATACAGATGTTAAGAAGTAGGAGCAGAAATTAGTGTTTTAAAGTAACTCTTCCTTAGTTAATTATGTCCCTACAGGTGCATCCTTGCCTCCTGATTTTCGGATTTTGGGAACTCCAACCAGTCCTCTTTAACCCTCTGTAAGTTTCTCTGTCCTTCTGTCACCTGGCACCTACTGTCTGCTCTTTCCAGTCTCTCTGCTCGATCTAGAGTCTCACAAGTCCTTGTTGGGACCCTCCCCATATCTCCTCCACCTTCCTCCCATTTGGGTTTCTGGAATTCTCTCTGCTTTGGATATTCAGCTGCCAACAGCAAACAAAACATCTCCTTGTTCTTCCAGAGAGTCCACTTGCCCCATCCCAGTCACTGAGGAGCAGAACACAAAGGAAGAACAGATTAATTTAACATGTTCTGTCCAGCACATCCTTAAATACACAATCAGTTCAAATAGGAGCCCTTGCTCAGAGCAGCACCACCAAAATCCTCCCTGATTTAAAGGGAAGGTGAAGCAGCAGCAACAGCGCCCCTGTGCATCTCAGAGCAGCTCACAGCAGCAGAGAGATGACATCTGCATTTTGTTCAGACATGGACTAGCAAAGTTTACTGAGATTCTGGTAAAATAACCCCCTTGTGTTAGAGGCATACACAGGCTGAGTGTTCCAAAGGGAAAGCAGAAGGGGATCTCCACAGAAAAGTTTCAAAAGGATGATTCAAGAGCAAGTCCTTAATGTGATGTGGTGCAGACACCAAGATATGTCAAATAATTTCAATTCACATGGCCAAGGAAGCACATACACAACATTTTGGTGTTAATTATAATATACTAAATTCTTATTACTATGTCACACTGCTTCTGGCTTTCCATGGTCATGATGAACTTAGTTAATTATGTTACAAATAGCATTGAGAAATATTAGGAATAGCATGTAAAAATGCAGTAATTTGGGATTCTAGTCATTAAGGAATCTCTACCCTTAGTGATTGCTGTCATCATGGATGATCTAACAGCCATTTGAGCTCTGTATTTGCTGAGAATAATCATAACTCTTCAGGGAGAATTTATACACTGTCTAGCAACTCTGGACCTTTTGACTCTGCCCAGAGGCAATTAGGCTCTTTATAATGGCATCAGGAGAATCCCAGGAAGATTTTTCCCTGTCTCTCTCTATGCCATCTCTCCCTGCATCTCCTTTTTCATTTAAGTATATGCTAAATAGTGAAGATGTAATCACATTATGACTGTGAAAATAGAAATAATTCTCCTAAATGGTAGACCACCCATCTCTTGCAATAATGTGACAGGAGCAGAGGGGCATGGAGAGTCTGTGGCTATCCTGGAAGCCAGGATTAAGCTACTTTTGCTCATTAGACATCTGCATAAACTACCAATGTTCTACAGGGCTTCTGAATTCACACACACACACAATAAGCAGAGTGCAAATGCATTTGCTTCTCTTCCCTAATGTTACATCATTATCATAAAAAATCCAACATGTTATTTTATATAAAGCCATAAAGATGATTAACTGGAGCACTAATTCTCCTGCAGACAATGAGCAAGCTTTCAGCTTCACAATCAGTCCCACAGACACAGAGATCATGGAAGGGAATGAGATTTCCATAGACAGACTGAGAGTTTTATTCCTGGGTTACTTTGTGGTTGTACCTGCCCCCACATCAAGCCCTGGTTCATGCAGTACAAACCCAAGATGAAATCCTGCTGCATTTCAGAGTCATTTTGCTCAGACTGCAGGAGCATTGGTCAGGGTAACTAAATGTACTCTGACATGTTAAATGAAAGACTTCTCAGTCTGTCACAAATGCATCTTCCCATCAGAGTAAGAAGGAAATGTCAGGAGCACTTTATTGTGGCAGATGCCACACACTCAAGCAATTTGGGGTTGGTTTCCAGAATCCCTACATTTGCTGCTTTCAGGTGGGCAAGGAGCTTCCCTGGAACTCTGCACTGCCCTCTAAGAAGGAAATGTCAGGAGCACTTTATTAGATGCCACACACTCAAGCAATTTGGGGCTGGTTTCCAGAATCCCTACATTTGCTGCTTTCAGGTGGGCAAGGAGCTTCCCTGGAACTCTGCACTGCCCTGCTTCCCTCCCACTGCTGCTGCAATTTCTCTCTTCTGAGACCAAACTTTCTGTCAAGACACAGATGTCTTATAACTCCTGTTTCTTATTGCAGAACAGAAGTTCTGGAGGCATTCTAAGAACACAATAATGCTCACTTTATTCACTGGGACATGGTGTTTTATACATATCTTACAGGAAGTTCATTTTTAGTATTAACACTGATTTATCTTGTTTGGTCATCTTTCAATTTCAAACATTTTTTTCCACTTTTTTCATGATGTCTTCTATATATAAATGATCTGTAGAGTACAAATGAACATTAACATCATGAGCCAGCATTATTTTAAAATCAATATTGGAAAATATAGCATCAAGCAGACACTTTTAAAGACTGAATCCTCTGGTATAATTAGCACAGTCCTGCATTAGCCCTGGGCAAGTAAAATGAGATAGATGACCTAGAGAGTGTGGGATTTTTTTAAAGTGTGCACTGGAATATATTAGTGCCAGATTAGTCTTGCCTAGCATCTCTCCTTCATCTTTGAGGAAAAGATACAACAGAGAGTAAACTCTTTGGAGATAATTACAATACCATATAGAACAGACATTAAAGAAAAAAAACAAACCCCACAGATTTGTATTAAAGCCCTGCAGGATTATTGTGATGTTTTGGACACCTGAATAGCAATTTCTTCAATCACTGCATCACTGTCATGGCTCACTCATCCCTGGCTTCAGAGACCACAGGGGACAAAAGCAGGAGCTGCAATCTCTTCAGCCTTGCATGTTTCTAGTATTGAGCAGTCTAGGAACAAGGGGAAAGACTGGGCTAGACAAAGATATAAGTATATTCTGTTCTTATGTTCTGCCAGCTTTATTCTCATTTGGTGGAAGGTTTTAAAGCTATTTTGCCACATTGAAATTGTTATTAAATCTCACAAGGACAGAGCTCACCTGAGATGCTGCTTAGTTTAACTGAGCCTTATTTACAGTTAGAGGATAAAGCAATTGCATAGCTGATGCAAAAATTAAAAGTTAAAAATCTGCTCTATCCAGTTTAAATGCCTCTTCTATAGTGATGTTAAATACATTAATTTAATTTTTTTTACCTGTGGTTTGACCTACAGACTCACAAATTGTTTTGTTTTGAGACGTGTGGAGAGGTGTCTTTGTAAGGTGAACAGAGTTTAATGTGAGGAAATGACAAAGATATCTAAATATATAAAGTCCTTCTGGTAGCTTGGCACTGACCCCAAAGAAACTTTTTGGATAAAGCATGCTGGAAGTGACAAGTACATGAGCAGGACTTTTTGTTTACCTCCAGGGCAGCACAGCAATTCACAGCCTGAAGAAGTTCCTCTGGTGATAACGTTACAACTTTGTGTTGTATTTAATCTCCACGTTAATAAGGCTCTGAAAAAAATCCTGAATAAAGACCTTGCTGGGGAAGACAGGCAATAACACATCATTCAAAGGGCAGCCAAGAAGGAAAGTGGGCAGTGATGGTGAAGAGACAGTAATTGGATTCCCCTGTACCTGTCAGAAAGCTGCTCAGTTGCTATATATTTAAAACCCTCTTCAGGTACAAACCAGATCACAGGGGACAATCACACCTGAATGTTACCCACAACTTTGTACAGAACAGAGAATACAAGTATTAATTTCACAAAGCTGGCAGGGAATGGAATTACCAAGGAAGTCCCATCCAATCTAGGTTATTAAATTAGCATATCTAGAAACTTCAGCAAGGAAAATGTATTTTACAAAGTGATCCAGAGGCTAGGGAGGTGACTCCCTCTGCCCTTACCTGTCTCTCTAATCTCCACTTGCAGCAGCACTAACAGAGAGGTTTTACCCTGCCTTCAGTGTTAATACTTCGGGCCAGGAGTGCAATATTGCTGCACTATGGCAGCACCAGTGCAGCACTGCAAAGCTGCCTTGCCAAGGGCTGAGCTCTTACAGGCACTGGCAATCTCACCCACACATTCCAGAATTCATCTCCCTTTGAACTAAGGGAAGCTGGAACAAATATTAGAATTTGGTTTTGATTCCTCTCTCAACAACAAACTGATAAAACCCACAAGGACTCACTAAGCCTAATAAAGAGTTACATTCCCTGTGCTGTTTATTTTTTAGCATAAAAAATTTACATTTATCTTTTCCTCTGGATCCCTGCAGAAACAAAATTAACATTTTTAAGTGCATATTTTACCTTTGCCATAATAAAAGAGAAGAGATATGGCTAAGCTTTTGAGCATCAAAATCAAATGCAGTATTGGTAAAGCAATTTCTGTGAAATTTGTAAACCATATATTGCCTGGAAGAGTCTGCAGTTGATAGTCATTTTGGACCAAGTCCTTTATAGCTGCTTATTCTAACGTGGCGTTTCCAGCCTGTTAAAATGTCATATGGATAAAGAAGTAAATTTTGACAGCTGTGACAGGATTATCATTGCCAAGGAAATCCTGGTACTCATATGTTTCAGTTCATCTATTTTGCTTTGTCTCTGGCCTTGCCTCAACTAAAAATTACCTTCTGAGACAAGAAGAGAAACATAACAAAAGAAAGAACCAAAATATTGTTATGCTTTTGATGCTTGAAATTATAGGAATAAGAATAAATCTTTTAAGGTTATTATTTAAAGCACTGTTCAGATTTGGAGGCAACACTGGCTCCTCTCTTCAAGGACATGCCCAATATGGAATTTATGTGGGCATACTGAGTTCCAGGGGGGTTTGCTCATATCTGGGTGAGAGGAGAAGCCCTGGAAGGTTCCTGTGGCCTCAGCCACTCAATCTGTTCAGCCATGGGCAAAAGGGACATGGAAAACCCCAAATGGTTCTTGCAGCATCCTGACCTTTTGGACCAGAGGAATTGCCACGATGGATCCACCCAATTTCAATAGCCCATCTCTGATGGACACCAGTATCCAAACCCACGGAAACTGCAAGGAGACAAAGGTAACTCAATGCACTGATTCTCCTCCTCTTCCAACAATACAAAACTGAAATAGCAGGAAAGACAAAGAGAGACGATAACTGTTATTTGTGCTGCCATTCACATTTTGCCTCCCAGAATCCTGAACATTTCCTGATATAAGGAGCATGTAAGTTACAGCAATTGAAATGCTGATTTATGGGGCTGAAATACCTTTCCCAGAAACACAATCTCCCAGTAAGTATCAGTTCTAGTAGCTGTGGTAGTACTGATGTAATTCCTCTGAGCAACTGGAAAAGGGGATATAGAGGCAGTAAAGTGATAATAAATATTTGATTCAAGGTTACCAAATGCTTGGCTTTAGTCTTAATTCATGACAAGGCTGTGTTTAGAAATATGCAACATCTTAGGAATGTTCTTTCCTACCCAGCTATTTCATTGCATGCAGCCATATATTTTTTGGAACTAGTAAGATGACTGTGGATTTGTCATGACAACTTTCTGTGCTGTGTTTATACTGACACAACTAAATGGACTCTTCTTTTGTCTCTCTCACTTCCAAAACTACCACATACAGGTATCTGCAAGCTCTCCAAATCTCGATTCACATCTCAGATTTTGTCTCCACAATTTTACTAATTCACCTGTTCTTAAGCTGCTATAATGTACACAGTAACAGTGTGGGGTACAGCTCAGTACCCACCAGCAGGTCTTTATACAGAATGATAAAAAGATCTTCCTTTCCAAAACCAGTCACTGTGTGCCCATCCACTGGTGGTATCTGTTTATTCACGTATCAGCAGAAATTTTGTGAGCTATGCACATTTCTGAGTGTTATAATGGTACAAAATTAGGCATTGACCACTGTGTTCTCTCTGGCCAATCACATAAAACAGCACAGAGGATATTTTGCTGCCTTATGGCTCTTTGAAAATCTCCTGTAGGTGAGCCTTGTGTTTCAATGTATAATTTACAAGCACTGAAGTGCTAATGTTAACACCACTTTGCAGCACACTCCCTTGAGCCATGTGCTGTTTCATCAGAGATGCTTTTCCTGACACTACTGAACCACTTCATAGCCTGTTCTTGCCTTCACCCTTTCCCTCTCTTTTTTACAGAAGATCAGAACAAACACAATGCTCACACCCTGCCATTTCTCAAGCATGGCCTGAAGAGCAGCCAGCAGCAACAAAAAAGCCACCAGCACTTGGCCACTTGTGAAATACATGCCCTTCTCAAGCAGAAGCAGCATTTGCCCATTCTTTTGTTAGAACAGCTTATTTGTTGCCTAGCTAATGAAAATGTTTCAGCTGACAGTCAGAACTTAAAAAAAAATAAAAATAAAACAGAGAAAGGCCTTAAGGCAAGGGTAGCTACAGAAGTTCTTTTATTTGAGCTGACTGAGGGTCAAAACTGCCCAGGTATTTAAGTGCCCACAGCTGGATGGTGTGTTAGACATTAAAAATACTTGAGTGCTTCTCTAAAACTCACCAATGATCCTAGTGTGCCAGTTCCTAAAAGCATGAAAAATGTGGTCCCCAACAGACAAACAGCCTCGTGTGAGCCTGGCTGTACCTACAGTGGAACAAAAGTTGCTGTATTGTGACATCCCTTATCCTCTCCCTTTAATTGCACCCAGGAAGCCTTGCAGCCCATTCCACCTGCAGGCTTCCCTTCACACCTGTGCTGCTGCTGGGGATGGCACCTCAGTCAACTGGCATTTGTGAATGCATGGGCAAACAGGTGCACTCAACACCAATTATGTTTTGCAAGGGTGATGCCAAATGCTAATGAGTTTAGCTTTGAAAAAATCTCAACCAAGCTCCTACACTTCTTTGCCTTTTCACCTGTCCTGTGTAGAAATGCAGAGTAGCAACACTTCAGAGTGAGCCAGCTCCCACAAGTACCCGGGGGCTTGTACCACCTCCACAGGATGGCAGCTCTGTTCGAGACTGTTTTCCCTCTCTCGCCAATATTTTGATTTTTGACATTGTTTACATCATGTAAAAATTATATTCACTGAATAGTGAAACTAGCATGTGCTACACAAAAAGCCTCAGGCTGTTTGAAAGAATTTGTAGCTGAAACATTGACAATATTCTGCCAATGGTCCTTTAAATACTTGAGTAAAATACAAACACAGATTAAAATCCTTGAGAAAGTCATAATTATACATTTATAGACAATTTGTCTCTTTGAAGATTTTATTACCCACACACCTCCACTTAATCCCAGTGTTTTTACAACAGCCAAGTTCATGATACTGCAGCTAAGGCTTTGTCAGCACTTTAATTATTAACTTGTTTGTAGCATGACTACAAAGCATCCTACTTGTCTGAACTTGCTGCTGAGGCTTCAGCTCTTTTAGTGGTTCCTCAGATAAACCCCGTGTCTGTACCTTGTGAGCTCTCAGCTCTGCCAGGAACAAGCTCAACACCTAAAGCCCACTCTGAAACCCCTCTGAACCTGCTATTGGAGACAGCTCATCAAGAATCAACAGTAAAACCTTTTAGAATGTTCATTACAGCCAAAAATAACCAGCCACTGACTTCATTTCCATAGACACAAGAAAAGTTTTTGCTTTGATACCATGTATTTTTAATGGTAACATCTGAACAAGTTCTGCACGAATTTTTTTGTGTATTTTGTACTCTTTTAGCCATACTTTTCTGTTGTGTGCTTGTAAAACATTATTTTAGGAATATATAATTACTGGAAAGACTGGAGGGATTCAGAAGTTCTCCTAGTTGACCAGATTAATTACGGTAAAGTTTTAAGTCAAGTGTAATTAATTAGTAGCTGTTCTGACAAAATTTTAAGAGATTTAAGGGTCAAGCTACTTCTGCTGTTAGTCAAAATGTTCCCTGCACTGCAGCTGGAAGAGGTTTTGAAATCTCAGAAAGGATCTTGGACATCTGACAGGGGCAGCACCACAGCACCCAGGAGTCTGAAGAGGGAGAGGAAAGGTGGGAGAAGCAAGAACTCCTCAGGAACCCTCTGTGAGTGACACTGCAGTGCCACAGAGCCAGGCTGGGACAGCTTCCAGGCAAACAGGTCATGTCCTTCTGCACACAGGGCCTGAACCAGTGGGAACTAATTCCAGTGAAGTGTCTTCTGCTAGACAATGCATTTTACAGCTTTTGAATTTCTGCCTGGTTTGGTGGTTGTCTCTTGCAGTGTAATGCAGTTTTTACGTGGTTTGGGCAATTGATGGGGGGTCAGATTTACAAATGTGAATCAGCCCCAAAACACAGGGAAAGTTCTCTCAGAACTGAAAAATGTCTGAATGAATGTGTTGCCCTTCAGGTGGAACTGAGGAGCTTTTCTGCTTCTGTTTGTGCCTTAATCCCTTATTTTGCAAAAAACCTCGTCAAGTCAGCATCAGCCAGCCCTCCTTTCCACATGGTGACAGTCTTGTTAGGAAACAGGGAAAATATACTGCTGTGGCATTTTAACTTCTTTTTCTTGTCCTCTCTTGTTGGCTAATTATTTCTTTGAGGTTAAATGAGCTAATTATGCCTATATCAGAGCTCTTTGAGAAGCAAGAATCACTTTCTGTTGTTGATAATTAAATGAATTGAGCTTGATTCTTGGTTTGGGATACAGTTCTAGGCATTTTTCTTCCTTGTACAGAGTATAAAGTAGGAAAAATAATTGCAAGTTATGTTTTGTTGATGACAGAATGGAGGCAGCTTTTCAACTGTGGTGTAAAAGGTTCTGTAAATTGATTTAAATTAATAAGGGTGAGAGGAAGGAGAAAAGAAGGGGAATTGTACCCCTTCTACTCATTCTTGAACAGCTTTAACAATCTTACGAGAGTTAGAGAATCCATCAAAATATTTCACATGATATTTAGGAGGGGAATATTATATAAATTCCTTTCCCAACAGTCATGTGACTATATTGTAGTTATCTTTTTTCCCTTTAATTTCACTCCTCAAGTCCTGTGCATGTTTTTCCCTGTGACACTTGGCAGTGGAGCTCCAAGGAGCTGCAAGCTCTTGTGCAGAGGTCAGGTGTGCTGCAGGCAGCACCTATTCTTCTTCTCACTCTGGAAATAGTGCCCTCTTTGATCTGAGAGATATTGTCTGCCAGCACAAATAGTGCTCCACTCTTCATGCTAGTTGTGCTCTGACTGCCTCCTGACCAGAGGACCTCACCTGTATCCAGCTGCACAAATTATATATAGCACAGACAGGGAGAGGGGTCTACAGCAGGGCTCAAGACCAAACCTCTAAATTCTGAAAGAGCTGAGAGCTGCAACAAAACATGCAGCTTTCATTCCAAGTGCTTCTCTGAGCTGGGATCCAGCAGCCAAATGCTGAAAGCTTAATTAAACATGTGTGCAGAATTCCTCTCTCCTAGGCCACTTTAAAACATCTTTATTTCACCCATCCTCGCTGACATTGCCAATGCTGTGGACAGAGGGGGTGAATGCCAATGTGGACATAATGTCAGTGTGCACTGGGGACAGCTGGAGAGCTCCCTGCCTGTGGCTGAGGGGGAAGAAAAGTCTGCAGACACTGGTGGGAGTGGGGGGTGGGATGGGCTGTGGACCCACCCAGGTGGAAAACAAACCTGGAGCACAGCAGGGATAGGTCCTTGCTGAATGAAGATGTTTGGGGGAATAGGAGCTCTGGAGAGAGAAGAAGAATCTTGGGATAAACTTTTTGGCTGGGGACAGTAAGAAATAAATGTTGGCTGGGATGGAAGGCTCTGGCCTGGCTCTGTGGGTAACCCATGCACAGGTTTGCTCACTGCTGGTTTGACACACCTCAAAACCCCCCACATCTGCAGCAGCCCAGTGCAGAGACCCTGATTCCCTGGCTGTGTCTTTTTAATATTTATATCCTCCTGCAGGAGTTATTTAACTATTTCCAAGCTTAGTTTAAACTGTTAGATCTCTCTTGTCCTCATTTCAACCCCAAATCTGAATATACAGAACCAAGGTGTGTACCTGACATATATGATTGACATTATCTGACTGGGAGAGCTTATGCTGTGGGGATCACAAGGGGAATTCTCCAGCAATAAACTTCTGGCACTTTGGGAAGCAAACTTTTGTATGAATTTCTTTCTTTCTTTCTTTCTTTCTTTCTTTCTTTCTTTCTTTCTTTCTTTCTTTCTTTCTTTCTTTCTTTCTTTCTTTCTTTCTTTCTTTCTTTCTTTCTTTCTTTCTTTCTTTCTTTCTTTCTTTTCTTTTCTTTCCCTCTCTCTTCCTCATGTCAAAAAAAATGAGCACAAAGAAATTTTTCTTTCTTATGCTGCCAAGAAATGATTTAACATCCAGCTTGAATCTTCCAGGTGCCACAACAATGCAATCTGTCTATGAATTGGCAATGATCACTTCAATCCAGGCTGGGTTTGGGTGTCAGTATTTGACTATCTTGAGCTGTTGTACAATTAGATCCTTACTGTGTATTCTTAGTCTGGGTGGGAACATGTTCCTTTTTGACTTCTAAACCCCCTAAGATTGTCTTGAACATCTGACACCAACTTTAAGACAATGCTTCATTTGCAGTTTCTTCTCCTGCATTTACATTTATCAGCTGTAGAACTAGAGAGAAATGTGCTTCTCTAGATTACAACTCTGTCAGCCAGGACAGTTTCCAACAACAGAAAAAGCCTGTGACCCTTTCACTGGGCTGTGCTGTCATGTTGGTGTTTGCTTCTCTTCAGGAAACAACCCATGTGGAATATATAAATGTTTATATTGGCAAAGGGCATTAGGAAAATAATTATTTTAAAAATACCAACTGCAAAAGGGTGGTTTTTGTGGAGGAGTTCTTCAAAATTCTAATAGCAAAAGCTGATGGAATATAATAGAAAATAAATATTTCTTTTGTATGCTCAAATCTAGGTTTGCAGATAGACTCTTTATATAGTTACATTTCCACCCTTATTAAAAATATCAAACTTATTTGCATGACAAAGATATTTTCCTTCTGCTAAATTATTCTAATGGGACTTGGTAGAGATAAAAGTAAACTGTTAAAATATTCTGCATGGCTAAGTCTGCTATCTGCAGGTAATATTCATTCACTAAGATAACATTTTTAGGGTTTGGAACCTAGCTTCTTGAGGGTAAAAATAAGCCTTTATCTGTCCTTCAGGATTATTAACAGTAAGTGATTTCCACATTAACATCAATAGCAATAATGAAGATGTCCTTTTCAATTCATCCCGGGGAACTTTGAGTGAGAACTGTTATTTGGCTGGGCTTCACTCTTTAATAGAGTCCAAAGATAATTGGGTATTGAAAATTCCATCTAAATCAACCAAATAAATCTTTCGGTTACCAAATTAATAATTTCATTGATGCCATCAGCCTTCAATTTTCACTCCATTAAATTCCTAAATTCATCTGAGAACGGCACAGCAAACAAATTAAAATGAGTTTCTTATAAAAATGAGAATGATAAGATTATGCCTTCTAAAAAAGCAATTTAACTCCAATAAATTATTTTTAAATTATTAAATGAGGCATTGCATTAACTATAAAAGAGGAGCATAAAAGGGCACCAGCCTACGGAAAATAAGACATCTATAGACCTCCATAACCTTGGACAATTATATCTGTAATAATTGGCTCATAAAACTTTATGGCAACTTGTACAATATTCCTTTTTCCTTAAGATAGCATTGTGATCAGCAGGATGATTAGGCAGAGAGGAACAGAGCCTTTTTTTCCTCAGGAGCACATGGCTAAATGTTTCCAAATAGCCTCTTGTTGCTTTGCTCAACACAGAGCTTTAGAGCACAGTGTTACCTGCTCTGGGTGCAATATTAAATCACATTTAAACTACATCATGCTGCAGTAAGGCAGCTTAGTGTCAAGGAGGAATTCAGGATACAAGACAAGCAAATTCCATGCCTGTTTTCTTTAGAATATGTGCTCAGTGCATTGAAGGTTTGAACCTTTAAATGTCAGGTTCAATATGTTGTCTCCCTTTTCAGTTCTTCTTCCATCAACTTCACAGAAGGCCGAAATTCTGAGGAATGAGCAAAAACAAAACAGCAAGAGACTGCAGTAACATCTTCATAGCAAAGCAGAGTGAATAACAGATGTATTTTATCTTTATTCCAAAAAAAAGGAATAAACACTGCCTCCTGCTCATGGAGAATTCCATCAATAATGCACAAAACCCAAAACATGTGGAGCTGAGGAAGAGTTCACACCTGTCCTGGGCCTGAGGGTCTGTCCAGGTGAAGCTGAGGGGTGTTCAGGGGAAGATGAAACAGGAAAGCCTTATAAATACGATTGCTTGGCAAAAGATTTTGAGAATATAGAAACTCTAAGCAAGACTGAAATGAAAACAAGCTCCAAGATACCTTAGTTACTGAACAACTGGAAAACAATGGGATGGCTGGCTGAAGGGAAACCCCTTTTGATGAAACCATGCCCTCTCCTTGCAGACAGGTCCAAGGGTCAGAGCAGACCCTACCAGCTGGGCAGAAGGGGCCCAAAGAGTCATTTTTAGGGTTTAAAATGTAACACAGTATGATGATGTAATGATTCTTCTAGGCTGTGTGTAAATGCTATAGGATTTGTATCTTGTACTAGATTGGTTAGTGAGAATTAGAATATTCAACACAGAAGAAGATTTGTTGTATTGTAACGGGAACTTTGCGCTCTTTTACTGCTTCGTGCTCTCTCTCATCCTCTTTACCATGCTCTTGCCCTCTTTCTCTTTATCAGTCTCTTTACCTCTCTCTTTACCTCTCTCCTCTCTGGGGGCTGCTCCGAGCTGTGGCTGGCAGCTCCCTGCACCCAGGCCTTTGCAATGAGCCCCACGTTCCAGCCCTGGTGTCAGAGCTCTCTGGTCTCCTGTCCCACCCCTGCCGCTCCCACAGGGACAGCTCAGCGTGTGGCTGCCCTGGCACAGCCACTCCACTGCCAGGCAGGTCCAGCTGGTCCCCAGAGCCTGGCTGTGCATCCCCAGGGATGGCAGCTGAGGGGCACAGGCAGGGAAACGCTGCACACTCCACTGGGGAGCCTGGTGCTGCCAAAGGCAGGCAGGCTGTCCTCTGCTTCCAGTGGAGCACTGTGCCTTAGAGAGGGGAGCTGTGATGCAGCCAGATCAGCTCCTTGTTTTCAGGAGATAACAGGCACAGAGAGCCACTCTAAACCACAACTCCTAATGAAAGCCTTGTGGGCACACATTAAACCCTTCCCAAAGATCCTCTGCTTGCTTCCTCTCACTACAATGAACCAGCCTTCCCTCAATCCAGAGATGAACCCCTGCTGATTCCAGTAATTCTTGCTTCTATAAGCTAAATCCTTTTGTGGTTTTCCTTCATTCTCCATTCTGCACATTCCAGCTAAATTTAAAATGAAACAGGTACCAAACCAGGCAACATTAAAGAACCAGAGGCATGAACTCTATCCAACAATGTGAGTTCTGTTTGAATTAATGCACTACAGGGTTTAGATATCCCCGATTTCTTCACCTTTGATTTCCCAGTGATGTCCAGAATAAATAATTGCCTTATTAAAGGACTTCTGAAGCCAATAGAGCAAGGTAAAAAACACTGAAGTCACCAATTCAGCCTTTGATTCTGTCTGACAGAAAATTAAAAATGAATGAGAAAAAAATTAATAATAAATGTATTCATGGCCTTATTGGGATTCATGACTCTCTTGCCAACATTAAAAAAGTTCAACCAATTGTTCCCCTTAAAGTGAAATAGCATCAGAATACCAACTGTTCAAGCAGTATCAGTGTTTTCCTTTGGTATAGTCAATTTGTAAAACAACCCACATAACATAACACTGCCTCAATTTTAAAATTCCTGAAGTTAAGACCCACCCCATCTGCCAAAGGACAGGGGGCATTTTCTGTCCAAAGCTGTACAATTAATAAACCCTTCTCAAGTAACAGCTCAAACACATGGGGTTTGACAAAGTTATAGAACTGTGGCAGAACAAAACAAAGTCTGGTCATGGAGGATGGCAGGAAGTACCTGAAGGGAACTCGTACTGGGATGCTGCCTTCACAAGCAGTTACAACAATGCAGATTTATAGTGCAAAGTGGGGATCCTTAGGAGGCACAGGAACACTTGGGACAGAAGGGATCTTCTCCCCTTTAGGTTTGCAGCCCAGCTTCAGGAGGGCCAGCTGAGATCTCAGTAGTTTGCTCTGGCTTTGATTCACTCAGGTCCTGAAAACTCCCAAGGGCGAAGACAAGGCTGTGTGTTATGGCCTTTAATTGTCAGTCAGGTGGGAAGACACCTCTGTGTGTCAGTTCTGAGCTCCTGGCTCCATTCCTGTGCACTGCCCATGTCACCATGGGCCACTGCCAGCAGCCTGCTCCCATCACAGCTGAGCATCAGGATCTGAAAATCCTCCGAGCCCAGCAGCCTCCTCCCGACTGTGCCCAGCATCAGATCTCAAACAAGAGCCAGTACAACTTCAGCTGGTCCTATCCTGCAGGCAGCTGTAGCTGCCCAGTTCTACTGGCAGTGGTTTTTTCACCCCTTCCCTGATTGGTCTCACCACAATTACACACAATGATCCCCAAACAGGGAAAGTCTGACAATGAAGAAAATATCCCTTAAATTACCAAAATTTGAGAGGAGAAAGCTTTACCATTTTCAATGCATATCTGGGAAAAATGAAGGGAAATGAGACTGAGGGACGTGTAAAGGATAGCAGACAATGGAAGGTCAGTGGCACTGGCTACAGTTGTGAATGATGTCAGTGTGACATCCATCAGGAAAACACAAACTCCATTTAGCTCAGGGACTGAAGTAAGAGCTTGTTCACTACAAGTCACCCTGCTGTGGGTCAGTGCAGTGTGAGAGGCAGCACTAGAGCAGTGCTTACCCTGCATGGGTGCACAAAACGCTCTCAGCAGAGCGGTGTGGGATCCCTGCTTTGTGCTGCACAGCTCTGCAGAGAGGCAGCAGGATCCATGCACCAACCAGCTCTCCTGTGGCTTTGCAGAGCCATTAGCCCTGCTTCAGCTGGAATAGAGTTCGTTTTCCTCCTAGCACTGTGGTTTGGATTCAGCATGAGGATTGCATGGCTGACAGGTGAATGTTTTAAGTCAAGGGTGCCTCAGTTTCCCACTGTCCATCGGTGAGGAGGGGCACAGGATCCAGGAGGGACCTCAGCCAGGAGAGCTGACCCAGCCTGGCCACAGGGACATTGCAGGGCACAGAACATCATGGCCAGTGTGTAAAATGGGGAGATGGCACAGGCTGGGGCAGTGGGTGTGAGCAGTTCCATCTTGCATTGGGTTTTACTCCTCTCTCTCTTTTGCCTTTTTGCATTATCATCACCATATTGCACTTTATATCATTTATAAATTGTGACCTCCCTGATTGTCCCTGTACCACCAGTACTGTGAGTGAGTGTGGTGGCTGTGGGTGCTGGCTCCTGGGCTGGGCTCAGACCATGCCAGAATTCTCAGCTTCAATCCATCCCTGCACGGGGCCCAGCAGAGATTATCCAGCAGCTTTCCCCACAGTGCTCAAGAGCAAAGCAATCTTGCTGCCTTAAGGACGGGATGACAAGCTACATACCAGAAAAAGTACTGATTTATGGGGCTGACTGGGGAGATTGGTGGCACAGGCTGGGGCAGTGGGTGTGAGCAGTTCCATCTTGCATTGGGTTTTACTCCTCTCTCTCTTTTGCCTTTTTGCATTATCATCACCATATTGCACTTTATATCATTTATAAATTGTGACCTCCCTGATTGTCCCTGTACCACCAGTACTGTGAGTGAGTGTGGTGGCTGTGGGTGCTGGCTCCTGGGCTGGGCTCAGACCATGCCAGAATTCTCAGCTTCAATCCATCCCTGCACGGGGCCCAGCAGAGATTATCCAGCAGCTTTCCCCACAGTGCTCAAGAGCAAAGCAATCTTGCTGCCTTAAGGACGGGATGACAAGCTACATACCAGAAAAAGTACTGATTTATGGGGCTGAAATAAGTAAATTTAAATTAGGATCTGTAAATGATGGGCAGGAATGTCTAATATAACAAGCCTTTTAATGTCATGCATGTTCCCATGTTTTAATTAATAAATACCATTATCTACTATTATGCTTTCAATGCACTTGTTTGGTTAGGGTTGACATTTTATATCACTGTATTTACTGATTAGATCCAGAGTCAAAGGAAAAGGAATATAAATTAGTTTTTCTAATTACTGCAAGGCTATATCCACTGCCAGTCTATTTCCAAAGTCATTTCTGTGGCTCATTCCCTGGAAACTGACTTGCAAAAGACAAGACTAAAACAACACGAAATCTTTGATTGGGGGGAAAAAAAAGAAAAAAGGCAAAAAATCCTGGCAAAGTCTGCATCTGCACAGCTGGTGAGAAAACTGATTGTCCAGACTCCAGCACCAAAGCCTCAACTCCACATCACAGGGTACCCAGATCAAGTGTTCTGTTAATTCACAAGAGCCTGTTATGGCCCTGCTCATTCAGGAAAATCAAGGAATATCTCCCCTGGTGTCAAAGTAAATTATTGTGCCAGAAATAAATGCAATGTTAAATTAGCAGCAAAGAAATAGGTAAAAAATGTATCTCTTTTTAAGAAAAAAAATGCTTTCTGCAGCTCAGGGTAACAATAAAGAAATATTTGTATACAAAAAAATAAAGGAAATCATCTTTGCTGAGAGAAGCAGATTCCTTATCTTTATATAAGTAGGTTTTCTGTCTTTTTATTTTGAAAATTGATTTAGTATTTGGCTGTTGGATCACATTGATTAACGAGATAATTCCAATAACTTCAGTGGCTTATTCACAGGGATAAATGTAAAGCTCATGTAAATATATCTGTAGATTTCAATTGGTTTTGGATCAGAACTTGTATGTAAATTTGCAAAGTGATGCAGAATGTGTCTCATTGGGGCACATTAGCTTAAATATTCTTGTCAAAACCATACCCCATCTCCAATCCATAAAATTAAATAAGAGCTCATAAACTTATAAATATGTTTATTAGTCTTTCAGAGACAGGCACAGACTAGTAAACATTTCAAAGTCTGCATCCCTCTAGCCCCAAGGGTGCCTTCTTTAAAGAAGTCATTGATTTTTGTCATCAAAAAACAAGTATTCAAGTAACAGTCTCAAACACAAGCTGATGGTAAAGTACCCAGGATTCCCAAAGGTGCCATCTGTAAAAGGATCATTGATTTTGACCTTTTGGGTGGATTTGTCTTTTTTCCAAGTGTTTTATTATGTGCATCAATAACAGAGAAGGCAAAGACAAAATGAGAGAGAGAAAATATAACTTTTTAGAGATGTGTGCTTGGACTTATGCCAAGAAAATATTTTTGTATTCAAGCATTCCACTGTTACCAGCTCCTAATCAAGAACAAAAACAAAACAAAAACCTAAACCCAAAATACTCCTGAAAAATGTGATTGTTTAGACCAATAGCTAGCAATAAAAATATTCTAATTATTTGTTTTTGTCAAATTCCTGAGGACTTAGCATCGCTCATGTGTGGCTTTAGTAAACATATCCATATCCATTACCCTTTCCCCATATGAAAGTACAGATCTTGATTTAGGAGGGGGAAGCTGGGATCAGATCCAATTGTCAGCTATTATTAAAAAGAATCTCTAGAAGCAGCAGTAAAATCAGCCCACAACCCCACAGTAAGGGGACACTGAATTTGCCCTATGCATATTGTGTAAATATTTATTTTTCTGTTAATCCCAATTAGTGTGAATTTAAAATATGGATTTGCCTGCCTCCCCTACATCTCAAACAGGGTTAGGAAAAGCTGATATTCTGTCTGTGCACCAATGGAAACACTGTGTGTTGTCTAGGATGCTGGAAGAAGGGCAGCAATGTTAAAAAAATAAATCTGCTTTATCTCCAGCACTCCAGATGAACAAAGCAAAGGAAGCACATCATCTCAATGAAAGTGGGCACAGGCCAGAATATTTGGAGAGCATTTCTTATGTAAAATGTTGAAAATAGCAGGTCACATCCAGCAGAGCTGCTCATTTCAGCTGCAGACTGGTAAAATTCTGCACAGAGTGTGACAGGAGTGCCTTTATCTTCCTCCAGCAAGGCAGCCAGAGAGACAGGGGAAGAAGAAGAAGAAGAAAAATCCTTCTGCTAGTGCCAGAGAGGGTTTGGCAGGGGCCCAGAGCAGCAGGTGAAGCCATGGCCTCCAGCCCTGGTCCATAATAACAGGGAGCACCTCCAGGTGCCAAAGCCTCCCTGTGCATCAGCAGCCTGGGCCCAGGCTGAGCACTTCAGGCTGCACTTCTGCTGCCCCCTGTGCACCACACTCTGCCTGTTTGACACCACACCCTGCCTGTTTCACAGCACACCCTGCCTGTTTCACACCACACCCTGCCTGTTTCATACCACACCCTGCCTGTTTCAGACCACACTCTGCCTGTTTCACACCACACTCTGCCTGTTTCACACCACACTCTGCCTGTTGTAACGAGCTGCTCACAGAAGGGCCGTGTAACCTGCATTTCCAAGCCATGGCAGTGCTCTGCCACAGCTATTCTCATGTACCCAGAGCCATGGTGAGCAAAGGTAAAGAGGGAGAGCATCCCCCAAACGTGGAGTCATGAGAACAAAATGTGTGATTTGTCCCATTAAAGGAGTTGCATCTGTTCCTCACTCCCCCAGCATATGCTGCATGTGAAAAATGAGAAGTGTGAGCTGCAGCCACACAGCTCTGTGCTCCAGCTGTGAAGGTTTATACTTGTATCCCTTTTCAGCTCCTACAATGCATTTAACTAAGGGCAATTTTGCACATTAGCAGGAATTCTTTGAAACAAAACAATCCTTTCAGCGAAAATGAAGAGGCTTTGAAAATGATTGCAAAGTGGATTAGGATCACTTATGGTAGATGGCTGTTGACAAGATATTGCTTGTGATTACCATGAGCATACATTAAAAGGTGCCAGAAAGGAAGCTCATCACTGAAATGGTAGAGACATTTCAACATATGTTCCAAGAAAACATTTAATGTCAAAGAATTTCTGTCATTTCAACAAGAAACTTCTCCTTGGCTACTTCCCAGAGGATGTTCAAAAAAACTGAGAGTCAGTCACCCACAGGGTTCTAATCCACCCTGGGAAAGAAGCATTGTATCCCCATGCTCAGTGTTTGCACACAGTCCCTTCCCTGTACAACAGATATTCAGTGATAAAACAGTTGTGGTGAATATGCTGAATATTAAACATCTATTGCTTTTACTTTTCCTTTCTTTGTAAATGAGTTTTGTATGATGAGGTTCTCACCCTCCCCTGTGAATATTTAGCTAATGCTCATGGGATCTGCAACAAAGGCTGAAGAAAGTTTAATGCAACATTTGTTCCCACACCATTTACAAATTTTGAAAATTGTTCCTCTAGGAAGACAATTGCTCCACTGTCCTTTCTCACTGCTGTCTGCCCTCCAGTTTAAATGAACATAAAAAAAATCAACTGTTTCACAAGTCTCTTAGTCCCTCTATATATTCAATTGGATATGTATTCTATATAATCAGGTGAGCAGAAAAAAGAACCTGCTTGGATTTACCTGTTTCTACCTCTGCAGGAAAGTGTCCCTGGCACCACGGCACAGATAAAGAAATATAATAAAACATCTTTGGGGATGGGCTTGGTTTGATATTGGCATTTTCAATTCCTTTATCTCATTTATTTTTAGCACTAGATGATCTGTCTTTGTCAGATAATTCCCACAGCTGCCTTCCAGTGAAGAAGCCAACAGCAGGAAGTCAGAAAAGGATGAAAACAGTCTCAGAGGAGAAGTCTTTATGCAATCCACTGTTCCTCAACATCCTTCTGCAGTCCCACTCCAGTGCTCGGCTTGGGCTCTCTCCAAACCACAGGTATGGGCTAAGCCAGGAGTCTCAGAAATCACCACAAATTCACAGGGGACTATTATTCCTGCAGCGGAACCCATCCTTTGTGCCATCTTAGGCTCTGGGGTTAAGTCATCCAGTTGCCCTTTGCTCTCTTTGACCTTGGGTCTCTATTTCTCTTCCTGCCCTGCTCCAGGCTCCTTCCCATTGAGGTTCCATCAGTCTGGCAGCTTTGGCTGCTGGGCACTGCCACTCCCCATGCTCACTCTCTCATAAAGCACTCTTGTCTTTGTTTCTCTCTCTACCTACTTGACCCTCACTCTTTTTCTACTTGTTTGGTGGTTTTTTGTTGGTTTTTTGGGTTTTTTATTTCCCTTTTGTTCCCCGAAGTGCCACAGCAGTTTAAGGGGATGATGAGGGCAGGACAGCAGGTTTTGCTGTCACTCGGCTGTGGAGCACTCACTGAACTTCAATCACTTCTGCTGAAGGGGCTGAAGGACATGGAGAGATGAGCCAGGCCTGGACAATAAAAGAATTCTGAGGCTTTGTAGAGAGCAACATCCTATACATTGTCCTTACACAGTTCTGTTGTACACCAGCACAGCCTGCCAGGCTCTGATAACAAAACAACAGCTCCCAGGCTGTGCCAGAGCCCAAAACACAGCGGTGCTTTCTGAAAGGAACAACGGGAACACAGAGCAGAGTGGCAGAGCCGGGGCCCAGGACAGAATTAGCAGAGTAACTGTAATTAGAACTGTAATTAGAACAGCCTCAGGCCCACAAACCATGGTTATTTTGGACACACCTGAGCCACAAAGCCGGCCAGGGGAGTGGATTTCATGCTGGCACTGCTCCGTGTGGGATGCTGTCAGTGGCACAGCCAGGGGACAGTGCCAGTGAGTGGCTACCCCTAGTGTGGCACAGCCCCACCCTGCTGTCCCCAGCCCGGCTGCAGGTGACACTGGCACTGCCAGGAGCTCCCTGTCCCCAGCCCGGCTGCAGGTGACACTGGCATTGCCAGGAGCTCCCTGTCCCCAGCCCTGCTGCAGGTGACACTCATTGGCACTGCCAGCACTGCTGCAGGTGACACTGGCACTGCCAGGAGCTCCCTCCCTGTCCCCAGCCCGGCTGCAGGTGACACTGGCACTGCCAGGAGCTCCCTGTCCCCAGCCCGGCTGCAGGTGACACTGGCATTGCCAGGAGCTCCCTGTCCCCAGCCCTGCTGCAGGTGACACTCATTGGCACTGCCAGCACTGCTGCAGGTGACACTGGCACTGCCAGGAGCTCCCTCCCTGTCCCCAGCCCGGCTGCAGGTGACACTGGCATTGCCAGGAGCTCCCTGTCCCCAGCCCTGCTGCAGGTGACACTGGCACTGCCAGGAGCTCCCTCCCTGTCCCCAGCCCGGCTGCAGGTGACACTGGCACTGCCAGGAGCTCTCTCCTGTCCCCAGCCCGGCTGCAGGTGACACTCACTGGCACTGCCAGGAGCTCGCTGTCCCCAGCCCGGCTGCAGGTGACACTGGCACTGCCAGGAGCTCCCTCCGGGGAGCAGCAGGTGCTAAGGGCATGCTAAACTGGGCTCAGCTGGAAGCCAGTCCTGCGGTGTTAGGGGATTGTCTTGCATATCCAGCACAGTCTGCAGAGCGTTTAACTGGGAATGCAGAAGGAATGATGCTTCTCTCATCTATTTCAGCCGATCATTAAGAATTACATTGGTTTGTCTCTCTTTTAGGGCAGGTTCAATAATATTGCACATTTAGAGTGAGTGTCTATAGGCTATAACTGGAGCAATTAACTAAATTCAACTTCCTGGTGATGATAATAATAATAGTACAGACCTGATATGCAGAAAGTGGCTTCAACACACAGTTTGGTCTGATGAAAGACTCTGATAACACAGTGGTGGTGTTAATAGCAAGCTTATTTGTGAAAGGTGTGTGTTTTGAGATCTGAGAGGACAGCCTGTTATCTTCCTTATTGGTACCCCAGAGATGGAATAATACACTTGCTATCAATACATGTTTACAACAGCCTACATTTCAGAATTATATATGAAGGTATTCCACAAAGAAAAATATCACACATAACACCACAGTTTGGTTTTCGCTTATCATTAGTTAGCAAAGAATTTAAAAGCAACGGGTGGTTGTTAAATACCTATCAATGTATATCTCCATGTGTATATATATGTATAAATGTGCAGAGTTAAATTCAATTGGCTCTCATGGACAGGCAATTTAATGTTACTTTTTTCCATCTTAAGGAAAGCAAGACAGAGATGGAAATACTCTAAAGAAGCTTTTGGACAACTGACAAGTTGCTTAATAATAGGGATCAGTGATTACAATAATGCTTGAAAGTAAATGTCCTCTTATGCATTTTTTTCTGTTTCAGTAGTGACCAGGGATGTAGTGTGTGGGTAGACCTGCCCTTTCCAGAATAATCAGAGTATGAGGGAGGAAACTGAGAGTGCAGGCAGCTCCAGCAGCAGCACTGCTGTTGACGTGGTCCTGGAAAATCAATAGGGTGCACAAAGCCTGTGTCTCTTTAGGAAGTCACGGGCTGCCATCACCACCCATCCATGTAGTGTTCAGCTTGCTGCACTTGGAACACAAAAGCCCCACTTTAATCTTCTTTCCCTGAAGTTTAAACTAATAATGTGCTCTGACTCTTGGCTGGGAGAGGATAAAAACAAGCATGTACACACCCTGTGGATAATGAAATACTCTCAAACACTCTGGGGGGTCACGTTATTGATGTCATAGATTAAGAATTCATTCTCTCAAAATATTTCCAGTTGGTACACTTTTCATGGCCATAAGACAATAATATCTCGTTGAATACGCACCTGTAGTGAGTTTAAAATTAAAGAGTCAAGCCTTTGTTCTTTCTCCAGGCACAGCCTGAACTGTAGTGGCTAGACTTAGCTCTTTCCTAATGAAAAAGCTCCGTCTCCTGTCATTCTAAAAGACGACAATAGAAATGGGAGGCTGGAAAACAAAGGCGGACAAAATGCATTAGCAAGAATGCCTGCAAAACAGTTGTTAAAATGAAAAGCTTTTTCCATAATTGAAGAGTCCTGGCTGGTATTTCCATGCAGAGAATAAAAGAGAGGGCAAGTGCAGAGACAAAGGAAGAAGATCTTCATTAGGAGTATTGTCTAGCACATGGTTCCTCTAAACAAGAACTTTCTAAAGGATTGACATTTCCATTAAAAGGGCAGGCAGTTTGCTATGCAGTGACATTCAATTTTAAAGGCTCAGCTTAGAAGCAATTTAGAGCATGAACAACAGTTTCCAATGCCACCTTCTCATTGCTTGGCTGGCTCTTTACTGGTGCCACCACGTCCACATGAACAATAAGGAAATGCCATTAACATCAATAAAACCCCTGGGAAAAGCTGGGTTTCTTATTAATTCTGCTGCCCATCCATTTCTGCTGCTCAGCAAGTCGGGACGGGTGTGGGTGGCGTTCAGACCCACACTGGGCTTCCACACACTGACAAAAAGGTTCTGATGGCAGGGCTCTGGCCCACTACGCAGTGACAAATCATACTGCAAGCAGCAGGCAGTAAAACATCCTTCCTGTGCCCCTTGCCCTCTAGGAAAAGGCACAGAGCTAAAGGCACCCAGCCCTCCTAACTTTGTGTTTCCCTGCTCCCACTCCACGCCTGCACTCGATGCCACTCTGAATCTGTTAGCACCACTGAGAGTCTTGTAAGGGTTTTCATCATACTTAAGAGGCAGGACAGGGGAGCTCTAAATTAGCTCCCCAATCAACTTTTTAAGTAAGACTTAATAAGCCTACTGACTTTTCAGGAGTCATTTAGTGCCACTTCCCTTCCCTGTCTTGCTGTGACACTCAGCAGCACTTGAGAAGTGACTGTTCTTGCTTAAATGCTGAACTGGAAGCTGATTTAGGTCTCTTCTCCTTCCCACTCTAGCAATTCACACTCACAAGGCTAAAGACAGTGGGGGAAAAAAACCAACCCAAAAAATAAATAAAATGAAGAATTACCTGAAGAGGGAAGAAAAACCCATTTTGCTAAATTTAGGAAAAACTCCAGCTTTTTACCAACTGCACATGGTTCCTCGTTGTCTCACCTAACCTTTTAAAAAATGGAATTTCTCAATATTGTTAAGGAAATAGTAATATAGAACTGTCATCTTCCTTTTATGTTTACTTTTATCTTAAGCCTAATGGGAAAATGGCTGGAGTTCTACAATCCTTTATAAGTTTCTTGAATTATCTTGTGAGCAGCTTGCTGCAGTTCTTTTTATTAACCTCCAGACCTTACTATTTAACCACAAATAGATTTAGGTCATGCATATTGAATTGTTTTGATAACAGTCTAGTGTTTAATAATAAACTCTTCTCCAGAAAATTAAACAGTTCCAAGGCTGTGCTCTACAAATGTGGTTTTGGAAAGAGCACCATATGACAACTCAGATGGGCAAAGAAACCACAGGACATTAGCAATGCTCTGTGCAGACTCTTTCTGAGCTGAATAATTACTTAGGGTGGATTATGACAGAGATAACAGAAAATAAAGAAATAATAAAGTATCAAACAGCCAATGCCAAGAAGCTGGCTATTAAAAAGCCACCACTAAGTAAAATGAATACTTGACTTACAAGTAGTTTAGGACCCTGAAAGCCATCCTTTTCTATCTCTAGTAAGCCTTTCTCACAACTTTGATCATCTGGTGTCCTTTGTTGTGTAAAGACGATGTAATATTTATTGTTTACAAATCAGCCCATCTCAGATTTTTTGGGTTTTTTTCTTACTATTTACCAAAACATCTTTTTTTTTTTTTTTTCAAAATTTATGTATCTATCCACTGAAATGCATATGCAAGTTGAGTCCAGAGGGAAGCAATCTTGTTTTTGCAGATTGTAGTTGGTGCTTTGAGACGACTCGGCAGAGTAAGTAAACACAGAATAAGAGAATTGGTTTTGTGCGTGCTTTCCTCAGGCACACGCTCCCCTTTCCCTGGAATATTTGGAATTTGGTATTACAGGAGGGCGCTGAAGCAGCGCTGCTGAAACCAACAGGAGTGAAATATTTGAAACGTGCTGGAGATTTTTTGCAGATATTTCTCTTTTTGTTCTTGATCAAAGTTGATAGAAGTATGATTTTTCTCAAATGTAATAAATGGATGAGGTTATCTGCTGCACTGATCTGAAGGTCAACCACTTCCTTTGATATGCTGCTCACAGTACTTGATTAAAAATGTGCCGTGCTGGTATGTAAGAAAGAAGAAGGACTTGCAAAGATTAAAGCCTAAAGATGGGTTCCTGCACAGTAAACACAACAGAAACCCAAGTATCTTGGTGAGGAGTGAATGATATTGAACTGTAACACTCAGCTGGCCTTTTTGCCACAGCTTTGTCAGTGGGATCCTCTCTTGTTCACGTGAACCAACAGGGCAGCCTCTCACCTGATGGAGCTTTCTGCAGCTCTGGATCATCAGCAGCCCTCTTCTCACCCTCCAGACTCCTCTCTGTCCTTCCTAAGGACAGCAGTGGCATCACAAATCCAGAGCAGGGTGCTGGTGGAGGGTTCCCAGTGTGATCTGGAGCTTCTGAGGGCAGGCAGAGGGACTCACCCTGCTCTGTCACTATGGAACTGTCTGGCAGCCCCTGGGGCTGAAACACCAAACCTCAGGGCACCACTGTCAGCCTGCTCATTTCTTGGCATTGTGAGATGGATGGAACAAATGTATTACACAGGAAGATATTGTGAAACACAATGAGGTTGTTTTCTTCTTGCACAGACTTTCCATGACTAAAATTTGGGCTCTAAATTGGTATCAATTACAGTTTATGTGTTAACATAAATATCCTTGCTAATATGGACTGTCTTGATTGAAACCCTCACTAAACTGCATCTGTGGATTTTTCTTGACCTTGCAGAAATTGTAAGCTGTAAATCATAACATCCTCTCTAACTATTTAAAGCAGCAATATTAGTGCTTTTCTTGTTTTGTTTTGTTTTTCAATCTCTTCCTCATCTCTCCACAAGTATTTTCCTCATGTTTCTTTCTCAAAATTGTCTTCACCCATCAACCATTTCTGCTGTTGATTGACTGCTTCTGGTTAATCCTCCCACACCTGACTCCACTTCTCTGCTTATGATCCACCAACAGCTCCTTTACCTTCCCACCTTTAGTCAAATGTCAGATTACTTCCTTTCCAACAAAACCAAAACCATTTCTTTGCTTTCTTTCTCCCCTGCCTTGGGGATTATTCACTCTCCCTCCCATCAATCAGATTACTGTCCATTTACCTTTCTTCTAACATATGTAAAGTGCTATGAAGTTTTGTCATTTGTTCATGCACAGATTTTATAAATTATCCAGTACTTCTTTTTCATTCTGACAGCAGAACTACCAGAAAATGCTTCACTTGTTTTCCATCTCAATTCAGTAGGCTCCATCTCTTCTCTCATTTTTATGATGTCCACACAATACCCTTTTAATTCACACAAATGGATGGATATGGCAGGCATTCAAGCAGCCTCCCTGGGAGAATTCTAACTCTCTCCTATGGCCAGAAGAACAAAAGCAGGCAGCTGTTGAAAAGGTCATCAGGAAATAGAAGCTGCAAAAATAGCCCCATCATTTAACCCATGCTAGGCCTGCCTTCCAGCCCCCTCTCTACACCTGTGGCTCACCTCATCCAGCCACAAGTTTGATAACCTTCATGATATGGACAACTATTCCTGACCACAACACTCCTGTCTTGTGAGAAGCTTCCTGACATTTACACCCTTACTCTCTAATTGTTGGAAGAATTCCCACTGTGTGACTTTTTCCACTCATTTTTAGCCTAATTGTCCCAACTGTCCCCACTGACTCACAAATGAGTACTTTTGTCCCTGTGCTCAGATATGTTCCTTATGCCCATGCATGGCAGAATTTGGTAGGAAAAACCCAACAGGTTAAGATCCTTTGAGCACTATATATATATACACTTTTTTTTTTTTTTTAATGTCTGAAGATTTCATCTTGGCTCCTCAGCTGGTATGAACTTGCTTCACACTTCAATCCACAAACTGGGGCTTCCCCCCCAGTTTAGAGCTGTCATTAATAATAAAACCTTCCTCCAAACAAAAAATTAAAAAATAATAAAAAAAAAAAATTAAAAAAATAAACCTAGAGAAAAAAAAATAAAGTCAACAGTACAGAGAAGCAGTAATGAATGTCAGTTTACATGCTATAATATTGTACCTTGCCATATGTTCAAGTAGCTTTCCTTGGAGAATTCCATCTCTCTCACACGGCCAGAAGAATGAGAACAACAAACTGTTGAAAAGGTCATCAAGAAATACAAATATCACAGATGGCATAGGTGAAAGCACTGAAAAAAAAGCAGAGTACAGAAAGAATGTGTAGGAGGATCTTCCTCTAATTGGCAGGATGAGCTAGAAAGTGCACTTGTACACTGCCTTTATTAATATTAAAATGGCTATTGCAGGGGTACCTTACAATGTACTTGCCAACTTTTTTCTAACAGAGAGATGAAACAACTTCCCCTGTCACTGGCATTCCATGCTGGATGTTCCTCCTTTTCAGCAGGCTTTAAGGAAAACTGAGTAACAGTGTGATTGCAGAGGGGCATTCTGGTGTCCTGCAGGGGATTCTCTCTTCACAGGACTTTGCCTTAGAATTCCAGGTTTTACAGTACACATCCTGTCCCAAACAGGAGCAAACACATTTCTGGTCTCCCTGTGTCCAGAGACCCTGCACTGCCTGCTGTCTCAAAGAAACTCATGAACACCACCAAGAGCTTCACCAGTTTCCTCAGAGACTCTCTGGGATCAGGTAGCTTTTCTTACATATTGCAAGGTCATGGAATCACATTTCATCACAGCCAAAAAGGTGTGTAGAGAAAAATATTCATGTGCCATGACTAAAGCAAAAGGTGAGTACAGACAAAGAGTAGCTGGCTGAAATTCCAACTTGCTAAAACCAACCCACAAAATGTTTTCTGTAAATCTCTCTCAACTATGTAAAGCAGTTTTTGGTGGGTTTTGTGGTTTTGGTTTTTTTTTGTTTGTTTGTTTGTTTTTTGTTTTTTTTTTTTTTTTTTTTTGGTTTTTTTGTCTTTTTTTTTTTTTTTCAGAGAGCATTTAGCCTTAGGAAAATAAAAAATAAAACCAAAAAACCAAACCCAAACTTCCCCAAGCCCCCCAGAACAGCTCCAGATAAAACCCAAATAAAACCCCTCTAAGAACATGTAGCTATAACAGAGCAGGTGCAGGGTAATATCAAAAATTCAGCAGTTCTCTGTGTTCCAATTGTACTGTTTTCATGTACATAGGAAGGACTGCAATAGCTAAGACAGACATAAAAAAGTAGACGTAGAGACTCAGCACCAAGCAATTATAGAACAAATTTCCCACTTACCATATGGTAAATGGGAAATTTACTCTTGCTCTACCATAGTTAAATGGTAGAGCAAGAGCATGGAATTGTATGGACAGAGCAGCTACACAAGAGCAATTCTCCACAATTTTTTCCACCAGTCAGACTTGACAGAACCATTCCTTTTAGGTGGTACCAGCATTAATATTATAACCCCAGAATTGGAGGGATACCAGCACAGGCCTGGCATACTTGTCTTCAAGTGCACAAATTTTTTTCCAGGAAAACAGCTGGGCCAGGGAACACTGGGAAGTACTGCTCCTAGCAAAGAGCTCAGAGGGATGTGCTGTAACACAGAGGGATGTGTTAGAACCCTGCACACGACTCTCCTCCATTGGAATCTCATAGTGGAGGTTTCAGCCCTTCACTGTGCAGGGCACTGCTTCCAAAGAGAAGGAAACAATGTCCTTGGAAGAAAGGAAAGAGTCACAGCATCACCTAAGGACAAACCAAGATCATTCAAGCTGCAACTTCCAGAAGTGGATGGCAATGACTCCTCATACTGGGAAAGAGAATTGCTTAGCCCAGAGACATTCTCTATTTGCAGGAACTAATCACAACAAAATTGTGATAATTTAACAGCCATTCTTTTAGGAAAGCTGTTTAATGCTAATGGGCTGCTCATCAGGATTGTTTTCTTTAAACTGAGAGCCTAAGAAAGGCATAGGCCAAAAGGAAAGCCATAAATAAGCTTAAAAATCAGCCTGATTATGCAGCAAACCAGGAACCTTAAGATAAACCTTTCAAGAAAGCATATGTAGTCTAACCTTAAGAGCTTGACTGCACAAGGGAATTACTGAGCATAACTTATGTCCTGACTGTAACACTCACTGGCACTCCCTCTCTAAATCCCTCGGTGGGAATACAAAGGGTTTGGACTTCACACAGCCTGTGCAGTATGTCAGCACTGCTGACAAAGTTGTTCTGTCCTGCTCTGTGCCACAGTCCCCTCTGCAGGACCTGCCAGGAGCAGTGAGGATTCCCTGGCTGCAGGGTGGAAGTTCCCAGCACCTGTGGCAGCAAGTTTGGGCAGCTCTTCAAGAGACAAGGGACACTGAGGGGCTGTGCTGTGGAATGGGAAGAGCTGGGCCCAGCCCCTCCGGCAGACCCAGCGCTTCTGGCTGTGGTTATTGTGAGAAACGACTGCTCAGTTTTTAAAATTTATAGGTTTATTAAACTTTAACAAAAAAAAAAAAACCCAAAAAAAACCCAGAAAAAAACCACACAACAAAAGGACTAAATAAGGAAAAGTTACAGCACTGGGAGCCCCTGTGACTATCAACTCCTTCCAAAAGGATGCTTCAAAGGACTAAATAAGGAAATAAGGAAAAGTTACAGCACTGGGAGCCCCTGTGACTATCAACTCCTTCCAAAAGGATGCTTCACCTTTTACACCTCTAGCTTCTCCTAGAGTCCTTTCTGTCCAGGGGTGGAAATCACTTTCTCACACCTTGATTTGAGGTCAAGTGTTACCACTTAACAAGCCAACCCTCCCAAATGCCCCGAGTACCAAGGCTATCCTGTGATAACAATGCAAGGAGGAAGACATATTACAGTGACATAACTACACATCTACAAAACTTCTCTTAACATACATATAATGTTTACTCCTTAATTGTGAGAGCCAACCATCTCATTACCCATCTATAACAGTTATCACCCACTTGCTAAGTGGATTAAATAAAGGGTTTCTAACTGTGAAATCAGAACACCCCTTTAAGGGTTAAATAAGAGCATCCAGAAGTAAAGGTATTGCAGAAGAATATTATAGGACATAAATCCTTTTTAGCTTAAAATATGCAGAATACCAGAGAGAAAAAGAGAGTTTAAAATGCCCATATCAAAAGAGAAAGAGAAACCAATTGGAAATAACTTTTCCTAATGACTAAATCAAGTTTGCCATAACATTCACGTGACCTTTCTGAACAGTTACTCTAGGTAAGGTTTACTCATTGCTCTAGAAGGCCAGAGCTTGCAGAAATAAGAAAGAAAATGTTTTTAATCTAAAAATGTGGGGTGTCTCTAACTTCAGGCTCCCTGCCTGAACTTCTGGAACTTGAAAGAGAAAGAACATTTTCTCACATTCCCTTTCATTTCTTTCTCCCCTTTTATTATTAATGAGTGGTTTCAGAAATGTGATCACACTTTATGCACTTTCTCTGTCTTCACCTTTACACACTTTCACAGAAGTCTTCTATCAGAGCATGGCAATTCATTTAGCACCATCATTAATTGTTTACTGCATCCCCTGGTTCTGACAGAGAGCTTTCCAAGGGACCACTGCAGTTCCTTAGTTGCACCAGACTGGACAGCAAGTCCAGGTTATCAACAGGACTGACCATCCTGGGGACCACAGGGCAGGTGGCATCTCACACCAGAACAGTGGCTTGGGCTGGGTTTGGGGCAGTTTGCGATGATCCAAGGGCTGGAGCTTCTCCTGTGAGGGAAAAGCTGAGAGAGTTGGGGTTGTTCAGCCTGAAGCAGACTCCAGGGAGACACAACTGTGGCCTTCCAGTGCCTGAAGGGAGCTGGAGAGGGACACTGGACAAGGGCTGGAGGGACAGGAGCCAGGGAATGGCTCCCAGTGCCAGAGGGCAGGGCTGGAGAGATTGGGAATGAGGAATTGTTCCCTGTGAGGGTGGGCAGGCCCTGGCACAGGGTGCCCAGAGCAGCTGTGGCTGCCCCTGGATCCCTGGCAGTGCCCAAGGCCAGGCTGGACACTGGGGCTGGGAGCAGCCTGGGACAGTGCAAGGTGTCCCTGCCATGGCAGAGCGGGAGCTGGATGGGCTTTGAGGTCCCTCCTAACCTTATCCATTCTATGATTCTTTGAACAACAAGTTAAAACTTTAAGTGTTCTTTTCTTTGGAGGCTCAGAGGGAGTTGGAGAGAAAGACAAGCAAAAAAAGCCACAGAACTAAGCTTGGCCAGGGACACCCTCCCAGCACAGACAGACAGGTACCTGAGATCTGACCAGTGTAAAGATCTACACTTTGTGTCCCAGCTGCAGGGCGCCAAGGACGGTTCTGAGGTGGAAGATGTGAGACACAGATATTATTGGCTTTAACTGCCACAAACTCCCTGCTGTGCAGGACGGCCCTGTGCATATCCAGAGACCTGAACTTCCTCTCAGTGAGCTGGAATTGCACCTAGAATTTAGGCTTGAAGTGGATGTTAATTTCATTTTTAGGATCAACACAGTCGATTAAGAAAGGGTGGATAGGCCCCAGTGCAGATGGTAGGGAAGAAACAGAGGAAGGGAAAGGATCAATGTGAATGTTAATTTTTGCTAAGAAGGTGCCAGAATTGACCAAATTTACATGGAAAGTGAAGGACAAAGTTTGAAAAATGATGTATTATTTTAAGACCTTTTGGCCCACTTACAAACCTCCACATTTGCCACTTGTTTGTCCTACCTTGTTACTCTGATAATTTTTCTGGGAAAAGGCTCATTTTCCAGGTTTATTTAGTCATTAGTCAGACTGAGCTTTTTCCCTCTGGCCAGTGCAAGATGCCAGCCTTGGCTCTGTTGGCAGCAACAACCAATGTGCTCCCCTTCCTGAGAGAAAAGCTGCTTCCACCCTCTGCTTCCAAAGAGCTTTTGGCCTTTCACTGGGCCATTGCCTACGTGGTCCAGCACTAATTTATACAATGCAGTTGCAATTACAGAAACCAAAATTGGGTTAAGGCTGGAGATTCTCATTACAGATCTGATTTCCAGCGTTTCTAAACACACAAAGGAGATTTAATGAGAGCTTCCAGGCTCCAACTCAAGTGCTTTTATTCTTGTTGGTTCCTGAAATGTTGGGAGTTTGATAAAACAAACTGAAAGACAGTCAGGAAACTGCAGTGAAATGCTGACATGGGTGGGTGACTGGACAATGGAACCAGAGTGATAGAAGGTTTTAGATGTGCACCTAAAATTCCCTGGGAATTTTGAGATCTGTTTAAAAAAATCACCAAAACTCCACATAAACAATTCAGAAGTGAACAAGGAGCTGACAACTAGTCTTGTTTTTTGATCTGCACAAAGACTATTATTTTGATAGTTATTATTTTGATATTGGTGTCTAGATAGAAAATCAAGGCATATTTCTGGAAAATATGAAGTCAAGATGCATTAAATTGGAGAAGGGAAGTCACAGAGGATTGCCTCAAATCTGGGACAGACCATTGCAGATCTTTAATAATTTCTGGATCTCTAACCCAACCCCACAAACTCTCTGCCATGACTGAGGATATCAAAACCAAATTTTTTTTATGACCTTTGATTAACATGCACTTACACTTTTACTTAATTCCCCTTAATTAAAAGTGTGAACAAGCTAAAAGCCCAGACACTGCAAGGCCCCATTCCAAATGGGAAAAGAAAAGGGTCCCCAGAGAGGTTACACAGCCTAATAGTGATGCGGTGCTAACAAGATACAAGCATGAAAGTGCTTGGGGTAAATTTGTGTCCTTCGCCCTTCCTTGAAGTGTTGAAAATGTCATGTACTTTCTATGGCTTCTTTATCATCACTACAGTGTGCTTGAAAAGTTTTTAAGCAAAACAGGAACCTCCAACCAGACTGCTGGCTGGCTTGTGGTGCAGAAAGGATCTCCACTCTTTATCAGGAAGCCAAAGAAAACAAAAAAAGATAGTGGAACAGACAATCCCCTGGTCTGAAAATGAGGAGAAAGGATGGTTCAGAACATTAGGAATAACAAACAGTGAGACACAGTGGGAAATCTACCTACTTTGAGAACCTCAAATAAAATACAAAATAAATCAGAGGGATATCAAGAAATGAAGTATTAGGGAAAACCAAATCACATGGCACTGTAAAATACACCAAAAAACATTCCCAAGTTAGGGAAAAGCCTGGATTCATCCTCCTGCTCAGTGTGCTCTGTGGAAACCAGAGGTACAAGAGCAGAGCAGGGAGCACTGCAGGTTCCTGGGCACTGTGAGAGCTTGGCTCCAGCCCAGCCACACCAGGGCCAGGGGGCTCTTCTTGGTCTGCTCCCTCTGGATTTTGCCAGGGACAGCAGGTGCCAAATCAGGGCCAGGGGCTCTTCTTGGTCTGCTCCCTCTGGATTTTTGGTGAGGAAAACATGGAATACTGAGCCAGTGCTGCTGATTTGGGCAAGGACAGAGCCTGATTCAGGAGGTCAGTGTCTCACACACCTGCCTTTTCCCACTGTAAACCAGTGTGAGGACAAGTGTCAGGCTGGGTTTGGCCTCCAAATCCCAATGCCCCCCACCCAGGGCACTGCTCCATCCTCATTTCAACAAAGCTTTGAAACAGATCCCTTTGTCCAGTGGATTTTAGAAATACTTACAAACACTCTTCAGTTTAGGCATCAGACAACAATGGGACTTAATCAGAGTCCTAAAAATAAGTGTGCTCATTTCAGTTTCCGCTGGTTGGAAGCAGGAGGCTGAAACGGGGACTTGTGTGCACAAAAAGTCTTACACAGACATGGCAGGAAGGGTTTAACCAGCTGTGCTGCCCAGAATGGTCAAAACCCCCAAAATGTGAAGGGTGTGCTTGCCTGCCCTGTCCTCGTATGGAGACAGGGGAAAGGCTTAGAATGGATGGATTATTGTCATAAAATGCTCCTTTTTTCACTCAAAAGAGAGCCACAGGGGAAGGTTCAGAGCAGGATGGCAGGATGAGTGGGGAGGAGGGGAAAGTCTCTTTGACATAGAAAAATGTTGTTGCATTTCTCCAATGAAAAAATATTAATACTTCATTTCTAGCCATGTGGAATACAGACACAGCAAAATGTATCCCCAGCAGTAAAAGGCACTGCCCTATTACCCTCCCACTGTACACATTTAAACCAAAGGGCAAATAAATGTTGGCAAACAGAAATGTGATGACTTACCGTACTTTCTTTGCTACAGTAGCTGGGAGGAGAAAAAAATCCCCCAGAAAGATTAAGAAGCAAACATAAAACTGATCTTGAAATTCCTCTTTGTTGATGCCCCAGGGCAGGTACTTTTTCAACATTATACCTATTTTTGAAAAGTACCTGCCTGTTGGGGCACCTGTGCTCCTGAAAGCTCATCTGTTTACAGACACAGAAACACTGACTCACTTGGCAAAAAAGTATAAATTAACCAACACTCCCCTGATTAAAACAAATATTAGACATACAGAAACTCTTCAGGAAATTATCTGCTTAAAAATACTCTAATTTGTAGGCATCCAAATTTTAACCCCAGGAATGATTCCTCATTTTGTGAGCTGACTAAACCTCAGATAGGAAAGGAGGAGGAGAAGGATTAAACTCTATCCATCTGCAAACTAGATTACTGCCTTGCCTTATAGGTTTCTTTTTACTTTCCCCTCAATAATTTTGGCATTCACCTGCTAAATATTTTTTTTTATTGCCAAATATGCATGCTTGAATAATATTATTCTTAATGGAGATAAGATGTTCTCACTGGCATAATTGTTAATTCTTAGGGAAACTTTCCTAAGATTACCTTCTCCTACCTATTACCATTCTAGCCCCTAGCAGGAGGGTATATTTTATTTGAAGTTTACTAATTGTGTTTATTTCAAACACATTTGGTTCTTAGCAAAGCCACTGAGGTCCTGCTTGCACTTTAAATTTGCAGGTTTACTGTAAAATGCCAGGCACATTGAGATGAATCAAACTCATCTAAGCATGAATGAAATGTACTGAGAAAGTCCCTTCTGGCATCATTTCTGGGATTAGTAATTTGTGAAATTGTGGTGATGCAAGGGAACAGCATGAGAAAGCCATTTCCTTCCCCTTTGTCCAGTCTAAATGCAAATCTGAACTTTCTTGGCAGTTCATTTGCATATTAATGCATATAGTATTCCACTCCAGAGATCACTTCAGATTTTCTAAATTAAGTTGGGTGGGTGGGCTGAAGGAAAGAGGTCATTTTTGTCACACTAGCACAAATATTCTTAGATACTTTACCAAAAAGGCAGAAAGCAGGCAATTATTTCACTTGCCTTATCTCTATTTCAATTTTCCAACTGGACCACCGAGGAGATCCAGAGGATAAAAAGCAATGGTTGACCAGAAGGAGGAAATGCTTCATGTGACTGAAGAACAAACATGATGAAATTAAGAAAGGGTAAGAGTGCACACCAGTCTAATTAGCATTTCTTCCTAGTAGCTTGGGAAATGTCAGCCACCAGTTGGTGGCAAAATAAAGATGTAATGTGAGTAATAATGAATTAAATTGTGGCTATTTGCATTGAAATGTTAAGATAATGATCTGAAATTACTATTGTAAATATTCCCCTTGACAGTTGAAAATTGGACTTAAAGCTAATAGTACTTTGGATGAACTTTAAGCCATGAAATCACTTTTAATGCTTTACACTCCTTTTGGCTATGACAGCGAGCTTCAGAAAGTTAATTTACCTCTGTTTTGTTCAAGCTGTTTGGTAATTGATGCATACATCATGGAGGTTTTAATGAACAACTACAGGGACTATTTACCCCTCTCACTAAGTAGAACTGAAACACTTGATTACAGCTCCTGAACCAAATAAACCAACAGACTCAAGCACAGCAAACACTTTTGGCTGGGGGACTGGAGGAGCAGAGACCAGTACGGTTCTGTTTAAATGCAAAGGAAAAGGCAACATTTTCAGAAACTGCTGGAACATTTCAGGCTCATCCTGCATTAGCTGCAATTTATGGTTTTGCTGGTGGCATTAGGAGTCGCTTAGGGAGGATTTACAACCTGGGTGTCTACAACCAGCACTGCCAGGGTAAGGTTAGCTGGCAAAATGGAAATGCAGCAGATATCCTCAAACATCTGCTGTGCAAATAGCTTTCCAGTAATAGTGCCTTTAAAATGAGGGCTTATTTCCAGACTATAGAGTCTAATTACATTGTAACGTTATTTTTTGCCATAAGGCGTGTTTTTATTTAAAGACAGATGATGTAAAAGCTTTAAGATCACACAGAATTACGTCATGCCCAGTAAAAGTGCTTTTTCACAAGCAAAAGAATGTCTTTAGCATGACTTTTAAACAGCAAAGAGGCCTCTGTGCATCTGAACTGAGATCTGCCTGGATCTCTTGGATGGCTCTTGTTTTCTGGTGGCACTCACTGGAGGGATGCAGCAGTGGGTGCCCTCAGTCCTGTATTTGCAGACATAGCTTATGGAGCTGGTGAGAGTCAGACCACTGTTTTTAGTATATCAATCCCCCAAATCTTGAATAAACAGCCAAAACTGCCTTTTTGACTTCCCCCAGAAGTGCCCTCCAGCCCAAGCCCTGTCCCTTCCCAGCTGCCACTGTCACAGCTCGTCATGAACCTTCAGGAGATGGCTTTGCGGGTCCCTGTCCCCCACCCTCCCAGAATCAAGCAGCTGGAGGTTTTCCTGCACTGACTTTGGGGCTAAACTTCCTCCCTTTCTTTATATGCAGCAGCTACTTGGTTGACCATCCTCCCTTAAGATATAAGAAATACATGTTTTATAAATATGTGAAAAAAAAAAAAAGATGAAAAATAGGGAGCTGGACACTGTTAGCACTTTAAAGGGATTTTAGGGAAGACCCTGCATTCTGACCATATGCAGCTCCAGGTGCTAAGCTCTTTTTCTGGATCTGTGCAGCTTCTGCAGTGTTCTTAACTGGGTTACCAGAGACCAAATGAAAAAGATACCCTGTTCATTTCATAAGTGCTCTGTTATATTTAGAAATGTAAGTAAGGAGAAATATTGTCATTGTATTTGTTATGAATTATCCTACTGCAGGAACAGTTAACAAACATTTTCTTTTCCAGGCCACATTCAGAGTCTAGTGAGTCACTGCATTTCTAATCTTGCCAATATTTAATGTTTTACTTTCATATTTTAGTCCTTCTGTATTATTTTTTTTTTCTGGATAGATAAGACATATTCTCAATTTCTAAGGAAAAAAATTATAATTTAGGCAGCACAAAGGCTTTCTCAATGTACAAGTATTCCCTATTTGCTGTCCAATGCTGTGCATCCAGTACTGGATGAATCTGCACAGGCTCCCACAGCTTCAGGGAGTTAAGAAGAAATTCAAGGTATGCTGAAAAAGTACTGGAAGAATACAATGATATTCCCAGTGGTGGGAAATCAGTAACCATCCCTGGGCACTTCTCTCAAAACTGTGAAAGCCTAAAAATGACATACAGGAAACAAGAAATATGGTGTTGCCAGTGTACAAACTTGGAGTCCACTGTAACACTTCTGGGTGTTGGTTTCTCCCCAGTCTCAAGGTCCTGCATGGTGGGTACATTTCCTGTAATGCAAATCTGTGTAAAGAATGGATGAACTGGGGACTCCTCTGAGTGATCTGTCTTGAAGTGGAGTTATTCAGTGACGGAGCCCAAGGCAGGTCTGTCTGTCTGGGGATCTGGTGACATGAAATGCAGGCAGCTGAGTGAGGAGCTGGGATGAGGAGGATTCTGCCTGGGAGACATCTGCCCTGCTGGTCTCCTTCTTCTGGATCTGCTCATCACCACTTGCTGCTTCTGGACTCATCTCCATCATGTCCAAGAGACAAGCCAAGAGGCTGCATATCTGCTCACAGCCCTGATGTGGGGATGAAACGCTTCTGTGACAGACTTGCTGAAGATCTGGCTTGTGTCAGCTCTGTGCTTATAGCTACACATTTGATCAGAAAAGCAGAGATGGGAAACGCTGTAAATGTGAACACAAGTTTGACCATACACTCCCTAAAGCTCCTGACTTTCCTGTTTGCCTCTTAACATTAACAGCTTTGGACATTGGATTGCTTTGATTTTTAAGGGAGGGGAAGGAGGGGAGGCATGGGGGGAAAGAAGGTTTCTTCTTGTTTACAGTGTTGCTATTTAAACAGTTCCAGTTAAGCTTTGAAAAGCACCTTCCTTTCAGGTCAATAAAGTGGCTGCAGGCCAAGTTCCCATCTGTGCTTAACTTGTGTTTGCTGGCTGGAGACAATTTTCTACTAGGCCTGTTTGAAAAGAAAGCAGTGTAGTGTGATAACTGTCTGCTAACATGGGCCTGCATGGAGGCTTGGAAACTCTGACAGCCCAAAAGTTTCAGTCACAGTAATGTATGATAAGGATATCAGTGTTCTAACTGTGCCCACAGATGGGAGGTAAGGACAAAACTGGAATACTCAAGTTGCATTGTATTTACTAAATAAATCCCAAAGCATTCCACATAATGGTGTTCTGAGGTGCCCTAGATGAGACAAAGAAAAACATTTTTCATAAAACCGAGCATACTTTCTTCCCCCTTTGCTGCTTCACTCACACTTACATGCTCCAGCTAAATGAATTGATGACTTCTGTGGGATTCACATTCTCTGAACCTGAGAGAATCAGTGAGAGAAGCAGAGAAGAGAATGATCAAAACAATTTTTATCTCATTTGCTGCTCCTGTGTTGTGCCAAGTAGAATGGAATATGGAGATTGTTTACCCAGAGTGATGGGGTTTTGTTTCCCTGGCCTGGCAGGCCCAAGTGTGTGTGTCAGGACTGTCGGCTGACAGTCATGAGATTCTGGGCAGCTTGCTGGGTGCTTGTGCAGATTCAGTTTAGATGTAATGTAATATATGTAATGTAATATAGAATAATATAGTATGGTCAATTAATTAATTAGCCTCCTGATATCAATGGAATCAGATGCATCATTCCTCCCAGATGTCAGGCAAAATATCACTGATAGACTTCCCCTCTCTGTCTTCTCTTTGGGAAGGGATGCCAGATATTTCACCAAAACATTCTGAAAAGTCTGACATTACTATCCCACTAGACTGGGGCAAGTTCTCTCTGTACAAACAAACACTATTCCAGCAGAGAGACCCCCCCATTGGGGGTCCTGAGCCAGGAGGTATTTTAATTTACAGACAAAGCCTCAGCTCTCAGGCCCTCTTGGCCCCAAGGCATGAAGTCCAGAGACTTGAGCAATGTAGCTGAGGAAACCTGGAGCTTCCTTGCCCTGTCCATAAGCAGACAGGTAAGAGGTGCCAGGGTGAGTTTCCCAGCTCCACCCTCATTCCATCAGGCTGTCCCAGGGCACACTGTACTCCAGTCACAAACGAGCACAAGAATTTCACTGAATCTCTGCTTGGTAAAGTAATGGCATCACCAATTTTGAAGAAAATCCCAAAGGTTTCAGTCTGACACTCTCTCCTCTTCCCCCACACAGTGCCCCAAGCAAAGCAGCCAAGGAGCATCACCAAGGCAGATTAAAATTTTGAAGAAAATCCCAAAGGTTTCAGTCTACACTGAAAAATGGACACTCTCTCCTCTTCCCCCACACAGTGCCCCAAGCAAAGCAGCCAAGTGAGTTCTTGATCTTGGCCTGATCCAGAGATGCTGTCCTTCCCCCAGAATGGACCTGCAGCATCAGGGTTCCCACAGCAGTGGCCCAGCATCTCCAAAAACAGGGAAGAGCATCTTCCCTAACTGGTGGTGAAGGTGAAACCAGCAAAGGGAGAGAATTTGGGGTGACAATACTGCACAGGAGGCCTAAAAGCCAGAGAAAAGTGTCACAGGAGAGCACCTCAGCATGTCTGCAGCAAACCACAGAGCTACAGCAGCAGAAAGAAAGCAGAACAAGAGATGTCACGGAGAGCTGATGGGACATTTTGGAGGGCTGAAGAAAGCTGCCTGAAACACTGACCTATTGGATCTGTAGGTCAGCCTGCCATATGGAATGAGCTGCTGCAGTGTGTTGTAAAACTGCTGCAAGAAACCACTGCTGCAGCTCCATCTCTTTGCTATTAGGAGAAAAGGTCAGGCACAAGCTCCTTCTGCTGCTCTTGGCTGTGCTGAGCAAAGGCCATGGAAGGAGCCCATTACAGACTGAAAGTGAATTGCTCCAGGCTTGTGAGTTGTAGTGCCAGTGGGGAGGCACACTGCTAATAAAAATGGTCTGGTAGGAAATCATTTAATTTCTTGGCTGTTCCTACCCTCATTTTCAGATGGAAGTTGATGCTTTAAGAGCTTTAGAATTCAGCTCTGATCAGGAAATGAATTTAGTTGTTTGAAAAGCAGCTGTTTGAAATAGCTTTGTTCCTTCTTTAGTCTCAGTGGAGCTTGAAATCAGCTGCTGATAGAGAGATACAAGTGTACAATACTCTGATTTTTGGCTGTTTTTTTTTTTCCTCTTTTATATAAATTCTAATCAAATGTCCTGTCTCATTAGGAAGCCATTTCATCAGCCTTGCTTGGGCTTGCTGCAGCAGCACTGCCCATGGCTCTGTCAGCCCAGGGAGTGCCAGGGAGGCTGGGCTCCACCTGCACTGCTCTGCTGGGTGCTTTAGGAAACCACTCCATCCCTTCTCCTCTGCTCTTGGGCCCAGCTCCCTTTTAGGCCATCAGCTCCTTAGGGAAGAGAGTGAGTTTATCTGCAACTTTACCTTTTAAATGTAAAATAATGTAAAAATAAACACCTCTAACATCAGTACTGTTACATCAGGAAAATTAATACAATGAAATAAAAAATAATTTTTACATTTTGGTTCCCAAATATTATGTCCGTCGAGGAGCAGGGCAGGGCTTGGATGCTAATGATTCATTAGGATCATTATAACTCCTGGGGGATATTCAAACTGTGGGAATCAGAGAAATAAAAACTTCCACAGACACTGAAGAGTTTGATTTACAGCCTTGGAAAAAGCTTAGATTGATGTAAAAATACGATACACAGACATTAAGGAGAAAAATAATAAACTTATGTTTCTGTAGTTATAAGTAAGAATACACCTTCAGTAAGTGAGAAACTGTATTAAAAAGACAGTGAAAAGTTTATATAATGTAAGAGTATGGTTATATAGAATAAGAGTTTAGAAGTTATGATAAAAACATATGTAGAAGTTATGATAAAAACATATGTGCAGATGTGAGACAGAAGCCCATTAAATGAAAGTGTCCAAAGTGCATCAAAATTAAATAAAAGTAATAGGTCAGAAAAGCAAAATAAACATTGTAATGACTGTCTATTAGGTTAGAAAATATATATCACCTTATAACCAAGAAACTTGAAATATAACCAACCACTTACTCCTGTAAAATCTCACAGCCTCTGAGGCTGATGTTCTTCTGAGCAATAAATTGTTCTTAACCCAGAAGTAATCCCCCCCTTCATTACTAGCAATGATAATGATGCAAACTTCAACTTTTCTTTCACCTTCCCTTAGAAATTCCTGCCTTCCTTCTACCATATCCTGCCCCCCCTGCTCACACAAGCACCTCTATCATCTCCCTGCCACTGCACCTTCAAGCTGGTCACTAATTTCCTTGATTAAGAATCTGAAAGTGAAATACACTTGTTAGCTGCACTTGCTGTGTGTTTCTGAGGGCTGGGAGCATGGACTGCCAGTGCAAAGGAATGCCACTGCAATCAGAATGCTGCTTTCAAATCCTGATGGAACTGCATTATTTTTTGTCTCATCCCATAGCTGAGATTGATAGATTTTAATGGGCCCCCTTATTGATCTTGTACTTTGCACCAAGGTATTTTACTGACCAATTTAATTTTAAAGGGGTTCTACATATGATTAAGGTAAATTAGTACATTTCTTGCACTTCATAAAAGCTTCAGAGGCCAAACATTGCCATGAAAAGTGCTTACATTCTTCTGAGATTATTACTTTGAATATGAGACGGTTTAGGGGATGTGTAAAGGTTTAAATGAGCTGCATATAATAAGACCCTCAGCATCATAAAATAAAATTCTGAAAATCAGACTTTATTTAGAAAAAGAAAGCTTAAGTGAACATATAAAAATAGTTTATTATTTTTTCTTCATGACACAGTTTAAGTTATTTGCTCCCAATTTTAGTACAAATAGATTTGTGGGACTGAAGCAGATCACTTATGCACTTCAGTGTAGGCATCCCACAGCTAACCTATTTCCCCAAAGTGACATAAAAAATCAGCAAAAGGAATTCAAGCAGTTTTGTGATATCATGCAGAGGAAGAAGTATTTCTGATATGTTTAACAAAATTAATTAGAATGGGACTGAAAAAAATCTGCTGCTTAAGAAGGGATTCTTGGATGTTCAAAGTAAATTGTGTTTTTCTTACTTTTCATGCTTAGCATAAGTATTTCCTGTCTTCTTGCTTCCAAAAACATTAATGCCTGCAACAACAGTGGGTGGCAGGAAGAGGAAGAATTTCATCTAAGTAATTTCAGACACATATTTTACTTCATGTCTAACACTCCATTAAGCGTCAGAGCTAATACCTTAAATATAATAGCAAGAAGGTAGTTATTAATCCTGGAAAGTAGTGAATTGGGTCATTCTTTACTTTTGTTAAAAACAGAATGTGAGTTTAAAAGCTTATAGGCTTCTCTTTAAAATTCTTACATTTTTCAGAAAGGTCCAAGTAGATAAAGCAAAAAGGAACAAGAGAAAAAAGATTAAGAAAAAAAAATTAAAGATATTTAAACTGCAATTTATGAGAGCAATGGAAAGCCATTTCATTTCCAACTTTGTCTTAGGCTTTGTTTTTTATGAAAGGACGTTTAAGTCCTTTCAGTACTGACTTTGAATCAGAACTCTGAGATTCTGTCTGTCTCCAGCCCTGCTATTCCTTTGCTCTGCATTCTCAAAGACAGAGTTCCACTTCTGGGTTTAGCTTTCCCTCCTGCTTTACCAACAATGAGAACTCTGCCAGAGCAGAGCATCTTGGAGCAGGCAAGAGTGGCAGTGCCTCGTGGTGCTGCTGGTGTTGGCAGGCTGCCCTAGGGATGCACAGCTGCTGCAGGAACAGTGGCTCAGGTGTTGACCGAGTGTGCACAGGTCACCCCTTTTGTGTGATAAATGGTGGAGGATAAAGAGTGGCAGATGCAGAATTTCAGCCTCGGATAATGACAGGCTCTGCAGCCAGGCTCCAGCAAGCTGTTGATGGGTCTGTACAACCTCCCAATTCAGAGCTGTGCCTCCAGGCTCTGTAATGACTGTTTTGGCTGATGTCATTCACATTTTACTTTAGAACACATTATTACACAAGAACAAATAAAACACTAAATATTTTAGCAGCTCTTTCCCGGCATGTTAAACAATAAACATTTTTTCCATTTTGCAGGTGTACGGTGGCTTTTTGGGATATACAATGTAAGTACACATGAACTTTGCTATTTACCACATCCTCATGATTACAGCTTCCAAGCAAATGGTAAAGTACAAATAGTGCTACAAATAATACTAAGCATCTTTTGATTTCAATCAGCTGCTCAACAATACAAGCCAGGTGCTTACTAAGTCGCAGAGTCTTATTTTCTTTTCAGGTGATAAACTCTCAACAGAGGAATTTTTGAGACCTCTGGAAAAAAAAAAGTTGTAATTTTGAAAATTAAACATAGACTACCATTTATAAAGCAAGCCATTCCCACACTTCTTTTCTAGTACTCTTTCAATAAATGTCATAATGACAAGACAACTCCCACCAACTCTAATACTGTATTTCTACTGTGCTCTTTCATTTACAATTTCAGATCCTTTGAATTTCCCCATCTCCATTATTTTCATGTCTTGCTGCCCTTCCCTGCTTTCAGTTTCTGTATCCCAGTGTTCTTCCTAAAGGCTGATAATTTTCCTTTCACTGCAGCTGAAACTTGAAGGTATTCAGTGAGGACTGGAGAGTGGATTTCCAAAAGAGGACAAACACGAAATAACTCTGTCTAGACATATCCTTCTAAAGCCTGATTCCGAGGCTTTACAGCCCTGATGGACTGTCCTCTCTGAAATTAACCCTAATTTATCCTCCCTGCCTCCACAACAACCTGTGCCAATGAGCTCCACAATTTCAGTGCTGCTGAGCAAATGTGCAGCTGATAAACACAGACTTATTACTCATGTTAGTGCCATCTCTGTGCTTGTCAGTTTAGGAATGTGTCCTTAAATGCTTATGGGATATGCACATTAGCCTGACTTTATAATCTAAGACATGCAAATTGGTCTTTATAACGGTGTAAAACCCATTAAGCCAATGGAGTTTCACATGGACTTATGGTCTGCCCACACAGATTGAATTACAGGTTGAGGGCTATAATTGCAGCAAACAGCACATAATTACTGGAATGACACTCTCTTTGTTACCTCTGAGCACTGAGAATATTTCCTATACTAAAAAGGTTATTCATAAAGATGGTACAGTTCCCTTGGAAAAAAAAAATAAAAGAAATAAAGTGAGGAGCTACATGGAAGCCATAGCCTATTTTTAATGCTTCCATTTGTCAGGAAGTGACAGAGGAGTCAAAACTTCAAATTAGTAAAATAAAGTAAAAATGTATATGAAACTTCAGTAGTGTCTGGTAGTTGCATTGTGCAATTGTACTCATCAAAAGCCATCCTGACAGCTTTTTCATTCTAAGTTAAAGGAAAGTATAATGATTTGTTTATATTTGGAAGTTCTAAGAATTCTGTGTACATATTTCATTTGACTGTATCACAAAAGAATAATTTATTGCAACTACCTAACAAAAAGCTTCCAAACCTGGCTGTTTTAATACCTCACTCATTTCCTTCAGAATATCTTTTTTATATTGTCATAAGATTTCCTGTCTGCAGCCCTGCTGCTGTAAACCTCTCGACTGTAACAGACCTCAGCCTCAAAAATGTCAAACACAATGGCAAAGGGAGAAGGGCAGAGTGAGCTGCTCCTGGGGCTCCTCTGCTCCTCCTCTCCGGGTCACTGCCCCAGCTGAGCATCCACACTGCTGGGGATGCTCTGTGCTATGGCACTGAGGTTCACTGGGAAAATCCAGCATCCATCCAGTTCTCCCATTGGACTCCTCTTCTCCTACTCTTCCTTAACAAGAACAAAGCATAGGAGCTGTAAATGCAAAAAATAGTTGCCTTTTGAAAGCTCATTTTTCTTAACCTCCACCATAAGACATGCTTGCTAAGGACTTCTGGGAAAAATGAGTTTTAAAGAACGTACCTGTATGTCAGAAAAAGTCTACAGGGCTGATCTAGGAATATATAATTTTATTTCTTTTTTTAATGCAAGGATTACCTGACTGTAAGCCAGGGAAAGAGAGGTTCGGTGTCTTTATACTTGCTATGTTATGACATAAATACAGAATATGATGCATGCCTAATATTAGCTTTGATGGCAAAGGAAAATTCCGAGAACTCTAAAGAGGAAGATTTGGTTTGTGGTGTCAGTTTTAGCAGACAGGTGAACAGAGCTTTCCCTGCATCCTCCTCATAGCCTGGCTGGGGCACACAGTTCATGACAGGAAAATGTTTTCCTTTCTGACTAAGCTTCTTCTGGAAGAAGGAAGACAAGATTGTAAAGCAGGAGTTCAAAGGCAGCTTTCCAAAAGAGCCTCACTGCTCTTTCCAGATGTGCATGGCCTCAGTGGCTGTCCCTGTCCTGGCAGGGACATTTCATGGCAGATAAGGACACAGAGGGAGCTGGTGTGCTGCAGAAATAAACTCAAACACAGACAAGATCACTGTGTCAAGCCCTGAGATGTTACACCGAGCTGCTGTCCTGAAGAGTACTGATTTCCCAGACAGTAGACCTACCAGGAGTTTGATTTTAATTTCCACATTAGATTGTCGGGTATTTTTTGTTTGCTTGCTGTGGCAACCTTAAGGCAAGCTGAAGTGCTCATTCAGAGCAAGGTCCCTTCAAAAAGCACAGCTCAGCCAAGCAGGGCTTCCTAAGGAGCAGCTCAAGGTGTGCCAGGCTCCAGGGAAGTGAGGAGACCTGGCTGAGCTCAGTTCCCCATCTGGGGCTCTGGCTGCCCCAGGGACAGTCCCTGAGCAGAGAGGGAGGCTCTGGTGCCTCACACCTGGGCTTGCACCCTCACAGCTGGCTCACAGCAAGGCTCACCACACAGCGTGCACAGCCCTGTGCCTCTGATGGAGCTGTCCTGCTGTACAGCAAGCAGCTCTGTAACTCACAGTGACTGGCACGGCAACAATTAATTCTGACATGCAAGGTTTTCTCACAGTGTGTGGCCTCTTTTAAAGCATTGGTAGTGATTTGGAGAATACAGAGCCATGAAAGAGAGTGCAGCTGTTTCAGTTGCTTTTTAATGGTTAAAAAAGACAAACAAATTATAAGTCTTAAGTGACAGTCTATGGAGATTAAAGGTAATTTACCTTCCTCAAACCTTAGGTTTTAAAAAATATTAAACAGCAGCTTTGATACCATTCTCTGAAATCAAAGAACAATGGAAGCACCTGGAACCCTGCTGATTAAGAATACTGATTTCCCAGAACAAAAATTAGAGGCTGTAATTTGAATCGGGCTGTGGGTTTAATAATGCTCACGTGTGAGTGTTGTTATCACAGGCCAGGCTCAGCAGCTCAGAGCAGCCGAGGGCCTCGGTGGAGCAGGGGATGGGAGCACCAGGATTGCAGCAGGAGGGGAGGGCACTGCAAACATGTGTCCAACTGATACACTCCTGTGATTAAAAACATTATAATGTCAAACAATCAGGGAGAGTTTACTTTTAATTTACTTTTTAATCAGCTTTGTTTTAATCAGAAAATTGTATCTAGAAAAGCTCATTAAATGACATCTATAAGGAGAAGAAAAAAAGAAAACACAAACCTTTCCACTGTGCAAATAGTTTTTTTGTAAAGTTTAGGGTGAGTTTATAGCCAAGAAGAAAGTTATCAGCAGAGAAGCCCCATGAAAAATCCAGCTGTGACACAGAGCTGGGTGCAGCTCTGCTGCTGGATTAATCTATGCCAGGATCAGCTGAGGCTGAGCTATCAGCAATACCTCACCCAACTACATAATTGATCACTTCCAATCCTGTGACAATACCCTCAGGAGCCAAGGGAAGGATGCTGCCATGCAAATTGCTTTTCACCACCTGTTTACTGAGTAAATATTTTTACTCCCTCCATTAGTTACCGTCTGCAGGATGAGACCAGTCAGATTCCAAAACTTTTTGTCAAAAAGCAAAGAGTGCAGAAGAGCCAGTTCATCATCACTAACTTTATAATGTTTACAATAAAAGTCGTGATTATCCTTCCATTATAAACATACAAATCTACCAGTTCCCAAATAAAATCCATTAATTGTAAATGGAATTAGAATTCCTCATTTAGTAATCTAGATTCCCAAATTATACAAATCTTTATATAATTATACAAATTGTATAAAGATATACATTTAAGCACAGTTTAGTTTCACACTGGGTTTCTATTATATGTTCTTGTAAGAATTCAGCAAAGTTATTTACATATCTAAATAATAACTTTGACAATCCAAAAGAAAAAAACCCAATGTGTTATACCACAGAACTGCCAAAAAAGATTTGTTTTCCATTAACATGGCTAAAAAAAAAATCAATCAATCAATCAATCTCTGAGTTACATGTAACCATATGTATTTTAGCAGGTTGATTCAGAGACTGCCCTTGAGAAGGGTAATTAGCTGGATTTTTGCCTGTACTTTCAGTGTGAGGTATTTTCAGGATTTCTAAGCTAATCAGGTTTTCTTTCACTGATATTAGTTAAAGGCATACTTACATATGCCTGAAAACTTTATAATTGAAACATTCAAATGGTGATATTTTGTACATAAGAAAATTTATCATTTCATTCAACCCAAACATATTCTATATTCTGTTTGGCAGGAAATACTGAGCCAGGAACACAAATTTAGCAATAATACAGCAGCACCAAAAGGAATATTAGAGGACATGGCAGATGATGTCACACTGACACACTCTGTGACTGCTAAAGGAGCACACACCAGGTCGTGCTGCCCACCCTGGAAAGCAGCACTTGAGGGCTGCTTAGCACTGGCAGCAATAAAAGATATTTAATTGAGACACAGAACATGGGTTTTTTGCAGCATTCAGGTGAAGAGTCTCAATGATCAGCACTTGTGATGCTTCAGACAAAGACCTATGACCCCTCCTTGCATTTCATGCCCACAAATTAGATTACTGATCCTGGTTCATAAATATTTAGGGAATCCTGTCCTTCTTGTGGCTGCACATCTATTTATCTGGTGATGTTTCTGAGGCACACAGGCATCAGCAAGGCTGTAATCTCATAAAAATACCATCTACCTTTCTGTTTGCCCATGTCGTTTCCCAAGAACTTTTTCCCTTCTTTGATTCCACATGCTTCTCTGGCAGAGCAGAAAATGGGACAATACTGAGTGTACATTCAATCCTTCCACAAAGTGCACATACAAATTGGATAAGTGCATCTGACACAGAGCTGAGACCCACAAACAGAAATTCACCACTCCAACATTTGGCTCTGGATATTTACCTCACCTGTGTGTGTGCATGTAGATCCATATATCTGTATATCTATCTATCTATCTATCTATCTATCTATCTATCTATCTATCTATCTATCATGTATCTATATATCTCTATAGATAAGTATATTTGCATTTTTAAAAAAAATAATGTGTGTCCAGTTTTAAAGGAATCACTAACAGATCCAAATAGACAACTGATCAATATTGATAGATAAAATATAGGAATTTTAGTTACATTTTGGCTAAAGAATGAAGTGTATAAGACATATTAAATTACTCCAAAGATGATCATAACCAGCTGTGCACAAAGAACTAAAATTAAATAAAACCCTATAGTTAAATCCTTTAAAAGGCTGTAACACTGGCATATTTACCAGAATACTCTCTGGAACAGTTGCACCCATTTTAAAAACCAAGAACAAGCAGATTTACATCCTTTTAATGTCTAAAGGAGTCAGACTAATTCAGTGCTTCTTGGAATCCATAGGCTGCGTTTGCCACTGCTGGATCCAACTCTTACAAGACTGCATGAGAAAGGTGACTGTTTTATGCTCTTGACATCTGGATTTATTCTTCTTCACATGGATTTTAAATGGGAAAGATTAAGCTTTGCAAGATGTGTCAATGTACAGCACATATATACCGAAGAACAAAATATTGCAATTCAGCTGACCAAAGGGAACAAGCACTGAGATGATAAAGCAATCTCCACATCTCCTGAAGCTTCATTAAGCAGACACTGCAGTGCTGGAAAGTTCTCACATTCTCTGTAGGTCATGGATTGAAAGCTGATTGAATAATGAGGGAAGATGCAAAACAGAGTTGAAAGAAATAAGGAAAATTAGGCTTCAGAGGGACTGAGAAATAAATGTTCTGCAGTGGAAAGGAAAAAAGTGGCAGTTTAATCTACAGCAGCAATTAGTTTTGTTCATAATGAAGAAATACATCATATCTGAAATCTGGATCAAAAGATCACTTAGCCACCTCTGTAAGTTCAAATCTAAGTAAGGCTCACAATTTCATTGGGACTTTTTAACAAAAAATAAAACCATCATAAAAGCCCAGCCCAAAAAAAATCTGAGTAAGCACATGAACAGATTTTTGGGGGTTTTTGCTCCTTTTTTACCTAGCTTTCTTTTTCTTCCATATATATCTGGAATACATGGCTCTTACTTATTGCATTGAAGTCACCCACACTCAAGATCTCTTGGAGCAGTGACATACAGCTTGAATATCATGTTCTTAAAGATGTCAAAATATCTTTTCTTATGAACAATTTCAGAGACAAAAATTAATCATAAACTGTTGTGTAAGAAAGGAAAAAAAAGGGATTCTATACATGGTCACAGATGCACGGGATGTTTCTTCGGGTCAATTAAGTCTGATTACTAAATAGTTACTAAATGGCCAAACCCACTCTTGCTGTTTCCTTCCAAATGCATACACAAGGCTCTGGCCACTGCTGGAACTCTAATTAACATGGTCCATGAACAGAACAAGGCCAGAAGGAAAGCAGACTGTGGTTTAAAAAAAGTATCTAAATATATACATCACCCCACCCCAGTTAGATGTGTTAACTAGTTTCTCTTTAAGATCTTCAAATACCGTTTTTATGATCAGCTTTTTTTTCCTAAAAAATGCTCATTAGTTAAGGTTTTTGACAATATCATACATATAGAGATCCCCTCTTTGCAATTTCCTCTACAAGTTCTTTATTTAGCAGAGAAACCAATTTTTAACAGCTTGTATTTTGCCATTAGAGAATTCCTAAATTTCAACTTGCCTCATTGGAACACCCTGTCTGAAAATAATAGTTTAACTCACAAATAAACAACTCTTCAAATGAGTTTGCATTTGGGCGGATGAGTGTTTTATTTTAACTGATTTCTGCTAGTAATTGGAAGCCTTTCTCCATAGTAAATCCACTTTTGAGATAATCGTATTGAGGAGGAATAGAGGACTGCAATAATGTTATTCTTCTGGCCTTGAAAGACTATTTAAATCTTTTCTACAACATGATATAGGCCAAATTGGATTGGGTGGTGTGTAGGGGGATTACCACGTGGCACCCACACACCACGCCATTAATCACACTCTAACCTTTCAAGCTGTTCAGCAGCCTCTCCTCTCACGGCGCTGCCAGATTTTTCAGCAGAGTGTGAGGAACCAGATGGAACCTGCTGGTTTCTGCTTTTCCCCTACCCAGTGATTTTATCTCCTCAACTGTTCTTTAAGGTTTCCAAGATAGCAATTGTACCTCTTCAAAGCTCTGCTCAGGAAGTTTTTGGAAGGTTCAGTTTCTTAGGCTTAGAGCCATGCAAATCTTTATTGAGAACTTGGTATTAGGTAGACTCCAGACTTGTTTCTGTTTGGCATAGAGAGAATTTACAATTTGTTGTTTTATTAAAAATGGTTCTGGTGATGAGGAGAGGAGGGTGAGTGAAGCATCAAAAGGTGGAAATGCAGCAGGGAGGGTGAGCAGAGGGGTTATGGGCTCATCCCTGGGCAGCTCTGGCAATTCCTCAGCAGCTGTTTTGTGTAAAGGGGCAGCCAGGCTCCTGTTTGAAGTGCTCACCCCAGCCTGTGTGTGCTGGGCCCTCCCCACACTGCTGAGAGCTCACCTGGGGCAGGTGGCTGGGGCAGCTCTGGGCTCAGGCAGGTCAAGATGTACCTTCAAATTTAAAAAAGAAAGAGAGGAATTTTGGAGCTTATTCTTCTCTAGCACCAGCTGAGCAAGTTTCCAAGATCACGATTATGGACTCATGGGGGATTTGGGTATTTAAATCCTGTTTACAATTCTATCTTTCTTTGGATCTGCCCCCAAAGCCATTTAGTACAACAGAAGATTTACAATTCCTTGTGTGGATTGTTATTTTTGTTCATAACCTCTGCTTGGAGAGACCAGAGAGTTAACAGAAAAATTTTCCTGGTGGAAGAGAAATGGGAATGGTAAAACAAAACGGGCAGCCAGCTCCTTTTAATTTCCACATAACTAATACTAAAATGCTACGTAGTGTCTGATTAGTAAGAAACAAATTCAACCAATTATAAGACATGGTGTAAATGTTCTTTCCCTGATTCCCTCGAGCAACTTGCTCCTGGTGATTAATTGCAAGAGCATTCCACATGTAGACAAGCTTAAACCCATGCATAATCTTATGAAAAATTGGGTTCTGAATTGTGCACAGGTCAAATTACTGTTCAGACTAATGATTCGTTGCATATTTGCTCAACTCCAGTTTATTGTGCCTTGGCATCTAATGGCAAGGACCTAAATTTATATATTAACACCAAAAGAAAAGATTTTGAACAGAAACCCATAGGAAGTAGCATTTCTAGAGCTGCTGTGCACAGTCCTTTTTTATTTAAATAGATGGGTCAGTGACCTCCATCATCACTGTGCCTGGGCTCAGTGTTCCACTGTGCAGCACAATCCCTTGATTGAGAAGAGCTATTAGAAAATTCAGCTGGCTGAGAAATCTGACCTGCTGAACACTCTTAGGTACTTTATAATCAAATAAATGATCACATATATTCTCTGCTGACAGCTTATGGCTGTGATTGCAGAACTGCTGGATTTTGTTAATGTGCCTACAGCTCTTTAATGAATTGTTTCTTCACTTTCTGATTTGACTTTAACAAATTTATCTTACTTTAATATTTTTCAGGACTGTAATCAAAGTCAGTACTCCAAATTTCAGTACTGCACATTTCTCCCACAATGTGTTCCCAGAATTCCCTTCATAAGCGGTTTTTTAGCATTTGTAACTCACATATTGCATTTGGAACTTTTCTGGTTTGGTTTTGGTTTTGTGTGTTTGTTTGGGATTTGTTTCTCTTTTTTAAATTCTGGATTGTCACAGATGAGTTCAGACTTCACCCTTAAATTCACAGAGGGTTTCTTAAATATATATGGATGTAAATGAGGCAATATTAAAGTATCTTCTTCTGATCCTTACATATTGATTGCTTTTCTATCCCTTTATTTGCAGCAATATTTCAAAAAGCATATAATTAACAGAACTATGAACCATGAATTTATTTCAGGGAGCTGATGCTCCTTGTTTTGAATTAGGCAAACTCTATTTAGCCTGACACATAGATTTGCTGTTTGTGCTCTTACCCTCGCAGCATCAGAGCACACAAAAAAAGTCAAAAGCTTTGAGATTAAATGGCAGCGTTACCTTCTTCCCCAAAAAGTGCTGCAGTTGTGAACGAAGCTGAGCTGTACCTCTGAGCCTCATTTACCCTTTATCTTTGATGCAAGCAGGACAAGCAGAAAGTCTTGTTTTAAAAGACACACATTTGGCTGCTATAGAGCAAAGTGATCAAAGATATATTAAAAGCTCTATCCTGTTCTTGTTAAACATTATGATTTACCACTGGAAGGAGCTAGAGTAATGATGTTGAATCACTGAAGAAACAAGCACAGGGTCAGCAAAATGGTTAAATAATCTGTGAGAAAAGGAAAAAGAGAATCAGTATCTTACCTGAGAAGGAGTCAGTTATTTTCTGAGATGCAGAGAACTGTGGTTCTGATTTAGAAACTTTTATGTATGAAAAATGGGTCGTGTGAAAAGCAAGTCTGATAACTTTAAAATGGAAATTATTTTCTTCTGTTAAAAAATAAATTATGTGGGTGGAAACAGAGGGAAGTTAGCAGAAAGAGAGGGCCACTCAGATAAAACAGATTGTCTGTCTTGCTCAGTGAGGGTACCAGGTCACACACAGGGACTGTTACCTTGGTGAGAAAGTGATTCACTTTATTAAGCACATGTTCAGGTTGTTTGTTTAAAACTCATAATTTTCATTGGCAGAATGGAAATTGGTCAATTGACAGGAATAGAAAGTCCCTTCCCTTCCCTTCCCTTCCCTTCCCTTCCCTTCCCTTCCCTTCCCTTCCGGATAGAGAAGGGTTTTACACTTCTCATCCAGGGGAAGGTCAAGCAGCAGGGGAAGCTGAATGCCCAGCAGGGTGTTTAATCTCTATTTTATTGTAAAGTGCAAGAGATAACAGTTTGGTTTAGGCAGACTAGCTTTGACATATAAAATTTTTGCTATAGTCTTAACAGTGGCTTCAGCACAGAGCATGGAGTTATTCTTACCAAACCTCCTTGAGCTCAGGCATTTTCCAAACAGCAAGTCCTCAACAAGTGACAGGTGAAGCCAGAGCTGCCCTGCTCAAACGTGAGCTTTAGAGGAAGCCAAGAGTGGAACTGGTGACATTCCTGGGACACTGGGGGCTTCTTCCAACAACCTCTAAAATTGCTACCAGAACTCACATTGGCTATGCAATTAATCATTTTATATATGTTTAAGATTGTGTGTTTTGTGTTGATTGTTTTGCTTTGCTTTGTTTTGTTTCGGTTTGTTTTGTTTCCCCCAAAGGTTGCTGTTGCTATAACCTGAATTGCAGCTATGGTTACCAGAACTGTGTCATGTCAGGAGCCAGGAAGAGCCAAGACCTGCACGTGCTTAATGAGCTCCTCCATACCTCCTTGTGTCTGGTGTTAGGACAGCACAGCTCCTGTCTTTTTTGTCTTACACATCCTTTGGCAAAAGGCTCTGACAAAGCATCAATCACCCAGACTGCTTAAAATCCTGCTGGTCTCATCCAAGAACCAGTGATGAGCTACATACCTTTATCCCATCTTAATGTTCATTATTGATGTTGCTGTAAAAGCTGCCTCTCACTGAATGATATGTAGGTGGTGAAAAGAGTTTTATGCTTTGGTGAGGCAAACAGTTATTAAAAGAAGAGAAAAGCCTAGGTGATGCCTTATGATTTAATGAAAACATCTTTCTTTTCTGAGGAATGGTGCAAGGGGTCTAACCCACACACTGCAGCAACAAATCATCTTTGGCTTGACAGGTCTGAAGCAAACCCTGTCCGTAGAACCTGCAAGTCATTCCCTGTTTCCTGTTCTCTGTTGCTGCTTGCTGCAGCCTCCCTGTGCAGACAGAGCTCTTTGTGTCCTGCAGGGCCATCACTGGTTTGCAGCTCTGGCCCCATCTGCTCAGCCAAGCACAGTGGGAAGGCAGCCCTGGTGCTCCTCAGGGCTCTGGCCCCACACCAGCCTGGTACACCTGACACCAGGGTCCTCTGATCCACTCCAGTCCCTCTCTCTTGACAGTTGCTCAAGCACATCTTGTTGAAACTGTTCTTCTAAATAAAAGTTTTTGGGAGCTGTGACTGCCACCCTGCCTTTTAAGAAGACGTTCTTGCAATGGTTGGGATTGCAGGGCTATGGCTCAGGAAAGAAAACTCTCTCACATGTCCTTTGGTGTTTATTTATTTTGTGTTGATCCCTTCTCTGTACTTTTACTGGGGTAGCTCAAAGCCTTCCCATGGAAAGCTGCACCCAGTTTATTTCTGACTGGTCTGGGCAGGAGGGGTGTGTGGGGTGTTAAACAGGCTGCTTGTGAGGTGGGGAGGCCAAGTGGGCTTGTGTAAGCTTCTTTTCTGGTAATCCTCTGTAACATTAGTCTTTATTTAATGGAACAGAAACCTGAAAGCTTTTAGTTGTAATAGTACAATAAAGAATGGCTGGAAACTGTTGATTCAGAAATGTATCCATTTTGGATTATGGGATTCATCAAATGATCTGTAAACAACACTGCACTGACAACAGCACTGACCTCATTGCCTCTTCACAATTTACTCTCTCCCAAGTAGCAGTAGCCAGATGAAAACCCTGCTCTGTTCCTGCTCTCCTGGAACCAAATCCTGCTCACCATATCACAGATAAAGGCTACAGAAATACAAAATCCTCTAGGAAGCTTCTCTGGGATACTGAGCTTCCTGAAGGACCATTAATAAGGCTGTAGGAAAAGCACATTATTCCTTGTCTGAAATTAAAAACAAACAACATGCCGTTTTAGCTAGCCCCAAACTCAAAATTTTAAATATTTTAGAGAAAAAGAAAAACGAAACAAAAAAACAAACAAAAAAACCAAACAACAACAACAACAACAAAAACAACAACCAAAAAAAAATACCACAATAAAAACCAACAATCAGTTTGAAATTTTTTGCAAAATTCATGTTATAAGTAGTTGCTGGTCAGGATGACATTTCCCACAGAGTCCAGAAACTTAAAATTTATGCAGCCCCACCTACTAATGAATAAAAAATGCACCAGAGTTTTATTTATATGATAATACCATTTGATGCAGAAGGAGCAATAATTCACCACTGCCTTTTTTAGACATTCATTGAAAGCAAAACAAGCAGTCCTGGTAGGCTGCAGCATTTGAGTTAATCCTGAAGCACAGTTTCCATTCCAAGTGTGAGGGTAAGTACTGAATGCTGCTACTGAGAGTGGCATTTTATACATGGACTTTTCCTCCTGCAATGCTGCTTCACAAGCTGGCTCACCCAGCAGAGAGATCCTGGGGGGAAAGCTGGCTGTGTTAACTCCTTATTCACCTCTGGCTCTGTTAACTCCTAATTCACCCCTGGCTGCCCTGGGCAGGGCTAGCTGCTGGATTTGGATGATCCCTGTGTAGCCCTTCCAGCTCAGGAGATTCTGCAATTCCAGGGGTTCTTGAACACCAAACCTCCCTCACCCATACAACTGCTGCTGAAGAGTCATGACTGACAGCCAGTTCTGTAGATTTAATGTGAAAAATTCATCTGCAGAGGAACAGAGTGTGTGGGAGGAATTTTGGAAATCTCTCATTTCTATTCAAGTATCCAGAAAAAAAGGGGGGAACCCCTCAGAGATAAAGGAAATGAGCTACCCACCAAGCCAAGGTGCCATGAGATTGACTGACTGTACACCTATAAGAGACACGCCATTTCAACAATTAAGTTGAAATAATAATAAGTGAACCTGCCATTTCAACAATTCTCAAAGCAAAGAGAACCCATTCCACTTTCAGGTACATGTGGGAGAAAAATGCATTAAGAATTAATTTTCTATAATATATTTCCCATGCTTTATTGAAAACATTACAAATACCCACATGCTTTTTCCATTGCAGCATTGTGATGCACTTAACAAATTCTCATTAGTGTAAAGAAGTCATGTTGGATGTGTTTTACCACTTACAATTATTTTTTTGAAACTTGAGATGACACACAAATATTTTAGGGGATGATTCATTGCAATATAAATCTTTATATCAGCATTCCAGTATTGGGAGGGAGGTTGTTTCTCTGAAGGAATGAAGTAAAAATAAAGAGCATTTGCTAAATCATATTTTCACAAATGCCTAAGTTTATTAGCACAGCTCATTAGTTTTGTGACTCAGCTTTTATAGTGCTCTGGAAAGCTCTATTGTTGTTCAGTAACACAAATTATCAAGCTAAGGCTCCTCCTTACTACACAGCTGGGACATGGTGTAAATTCACAAGGAAGTTTCACAAATAAGACACATATTTTACCTCATGTCAGTGAGTGACTCATTTCTCACAAATTCAACCCACTACTGCTCTTAAGAGCCAAATCCCAGTGCTGGTGGCATCAGATAGGATTGACTCCACTGTGTCAGTGACAACAGAAATCTTGCTGTGTACTTGAGCAGATTTTGGATTTTTTTCTCTTCTTAAAAAAACCCCAAAAAACCAAAAACAAACCAACAACCTCTTAAAGAAGTATTCCACAGTATAAGAAAGAACTAGCAAATGGATTTTTTATTCATTTACAAATAAAATTTTATCCAGCTTGAATCAGCATATCAAATATTGGATATAGGGATATCTAAAATCAGGCTAAATCTAGAGATATGCAAATTCAGCAACTACTTGCAGATGAGGTGAGCAGTGTCCTAGAATTTTAAAGGGTTTGGGTACAGGTACCATTCACAAAACTCATAAGAGTGGAGAAATATTTGTGATAAATTCCCCACTGCAGAGTTTTTAAGTAATGAGCAGCACATTTATTCCATTACAACTTGCCTTCATGCTGCAGCAGACATTTGAAAGCTGACAATAATGTGAACCTACTGTTGGAAAATAAGCATGGATGAGGTTTCACACGGCCCTGGGATCCCACTGATCCTGGTTTATTGAAGGCACTTGATATTTCTATTGAGTCAGTAGGTTCATAGTTTGTAGTTTTATGTTGAACAATAAATGAGGAATGCAACTGAATTTTGTTATTGGACCCCATTAGATACATTGATTAGTATTATCTTTTTGTCACAAGGCTTATTGCTTGAGAAACCCTTCTTTTATGAAAACAATAATTCTTGCCTGTAATATGTCTAAAAATCCTTTTAACCTTGTGCCTCAGTGACCTCCTTTTATGGTTTTATTGAAAATTGAAGCCCCCCACAAACCATCAGTTCCTCAGTCTGGATTCTGTATCCAAGGAGGTCAGTGATGGAACCTCCATGCAAAATTAAGAATTAGATTCATAGGTTTCTTTTCCACTCAGATAAGTATTTCAAAACTAAATAAACTTACCATGGTAAGCAGTTTGGAAAATGAAATTTTAGTTTGCTGGAAAGAACTGAGAACTTCCTAGACTTGTTTATTACCATTAATATTTACCTTCTTGAAAAAAGAAAGACAGTCATTATTGTTTTCATTTTGTCCTCTGCATTCAGCCGTCATTCCTCCCTCTGCTTCATTTCAAAATGGAGCAAAATAATAATTTAAATCCAGGAATTCCTGAAATCAGAGAAGTGACAATTGCAGGTCAGACCCCTCGGTCACGTAACCTAAAACCTAACTCAGAGCTGAGCACCAACAAAATATTCTGATTTATAACCTAAGGTGGAAAAGTAAATCTTTTTTGATTCTCAACAAACAAATGCATTTTTCCTTTACTAGAGAATTATTGTTGGTGATTTGTCTATAATGAGAAGTATATTATAGATATCTGTTATTATCAGGCTTCAGCTGTTCAAGTAAGTTTTTATTCAAATCAGCATTTCATCACTTTCAATCCTATTCTCTTAATAAAACTCACAAACAAACAAAACCCCCAAACCACCCCACAGTTGTAGTCTGTAAAAGATATTTGGAAAAAAAGTGAATGCATCTTCTGTTCTTAAACCTTTTCTGACCAAGTTTTAAGTGACTCTAGAGTGCTTCACAGGTGCAAAGAAGAGCAATTGCTGTTATAGAAGCTTAACAAGAAGGTGAGAAGATTTCAAGCAAGATTTTGCACCTTATTCTTCCTATTAAAAGTAATCAAGAGTTGTAGGGGTAGAAAATGCAGCAGTGGCCTTTGGGAAATATTGACAGTTTCTCTCTTAGGCATCAAAAATGCTCTTTACTGCAATCATCTTCATGTTCTTGAAACCTGAGAGTCAAACCTGCTGATTTGAGCCAGCCATATGTGCTGGCTGCCATAATTAATCCTGCTCCAAGCAGGATGCAGTAGATTATTTAGGGATCAACCAGATTATTCAGGGATCAGCCACGTGGTGCCACAATTAACACCGTGCAGGGGCAGAGGAGGACGCAGCCCTTCCATACCTGCAGTCCCACTGCTGGTCCTCCCCACGTCAGGGTGGGTTGTTAGAAATCTTATTGAGAGAATGGATGCTCCCTTCAATACTTTTTCGTAATTGTAAGAATTTTTTCCTCACTTGGAAAAAAAGGAAAGGCCATTGGCTGCCTCTGGACTGCTCTAAGGAGCTGTTTCAGGGGCATTTTCACCACAGTTCTACTTGAATGACAACATCACTTCGTGTAGTGAAAAAAGATTGCTGTTGTTACCAGGCTTATTTAGTCATGGGAAATTTCTCTGGGAATATTTTTTTCTCATTACTGTACACACAATTGGCAAAGTCTGTCTGTGCAAGACTTCCAGCTCAATTTTGAAAACCCAAGAGGTTTGAATAATTCAGATAATCTGCGAATAAACATGCTGGCTTTGTGGCACTTATCTGAGTTGCCAAGCCTTTGGAGGCTTTGTCATCAAATTCTCATTTACCAAAGAGTTAGAAGATTTGTTAATGTTATATAATTTATCACTCCACTGTGCTGGATGGTGCTATAAGAGCTCAGTTTGCTTTTCACAAAATTGCACTGATTTTAAGCCACAGCAATTTCTAACCTGAATGGCTCTGAGTGAAGAATCAGGCCCTTGGTGTTTCATGTGAATAAAATATCAGTGCTGTGAGCCACAGCAGCAAACTGCAGAGCAGGTCACATCCAAAGCTGCAGTTCTGCTGGACTGCTGTTCCTCCTACTCTTTGTTTTAAGACCTCTTTCCACTGCTGGAGCTCAGTGGTCAGAGCCTGCAGGTAAGTTCAAGTGAAGATTTTCATTGCTTTTGCTCATTTGAAAGTAAAGGCAAGAGATTGACCCAGGTAGAAACACTTTTATTTTTCTTTTTTCCTTTTTTTTGGATCATATTTGGATAGTCAGTCACAGCCAAATTTTAGAACTCTTTAGACATGTGATTGTGGGACTAATTTGTGACTACAATTGCTTCCCTTCTGTGTGCCAGATGGGTAAGTAAACATTAAAGTGCCAGTATAGGACACACAGCTATCTCTATAATCACAGTTTCTGCACTTCTAGAATATCTGAAAGTGTCTTCAACAAGAGGAAGAAGAACCAAACACACTTAAAACAATTTTACATTAAATTCTGAAAATAATGACGTTTTTCATATGTCACGATACCTATTTTTGAATCAGTGCTCAGTTTCTTACATCCCGAAAATTCTGAAAGCTGGTGGTTTGATTTGTTTAAAATAACATTTTTGATATAGTCAATTAGGCAGCATAAATCTATTTCCTAATACTTTAGAAAGCACATTATTTTGTGAGGCAGAGTCATTCAGAGCAGAATCGTGGTATTTTTAAAAACTGCTTTAGTTTGCAACCCCAGTTATCTCATCCAGATCAACTGGATCTGCTCCATTTTGCTGAGCAGCTTCCAGACAGTTTTAAAGACTTTTAATTAAAGTCTTCACTAGCACAAAATTCCAGTCAGGGCTGTTCTGGTGACCAGAGTCCAGCCCTGCTCAGGTCCTCTGTTTAAGAACAGAAAGGGTAATGCAGAAGCTTTTGAAGGTAGGAATCCTTAGGAAATTGAATTCATTGGTTTCCAGAATCTGACCAATAGTTTTTACTCAGATCTGCCAATGAAATTACCCCCTCTGTCCTGAGGTTTGGAGCTAGCTTTGTTAAAAATAGTCTCTGTTTATAAGGTTCTCTAGAAAACTTTTGCTTTTCCTGAATTAAACTTGGGTTTGCCATTCAGTGATACCAAACCACCTCTCTGACCCAGACCTGTGGCTCTTCTGTCATAGTGCTTTCCTTGCATGGCACAGGGTGTATTTGGAGGAGAGAAATACTGCAGAGAAGCAGAAATGTGCAGATTTATACCCCTGTACATGGATTTTATGCAAGAATGAGTTTCAGTTCTCCTATCACCACCCTCAAGTGTCACTGCATGGTGTAGTGAACAATGTGACTCATCTGCATTAGGCCATTCCTTTCCATCAAGGTTTCTTTCAGGCACACCTGGAAAGATTTGAGTCCAAGGAGGGCAGAAACTATGCAGGCAATCCATCTGGAGCCCCAGCTCTGTCACTTTTGCTGTGACACTGGCTGAGAGCACGAGTGCTCCATGAAGCAGCTGCTCACCCTTCCCTCCTGCACTCTGAATTCAGCCCCAGTGCTTGAAGAAAAGGTCACATCTTTCTTCCTGACTTGCTTGGATTTTGCAGGCTCCATCTCTCTGTTTGGAGCTTCCTTCCTTTGCCTCTCCACCCAGCTGCTAGGGGTTATAACCTCAATGCCCTTCACACTTCAGCATTTGTTGTATTAACCGAAGGACTTGCCTTTACTTTGATTCTGTGGGGTGCAAAAGCATAGAACTGAGGGTTAACGACTAATGTTGTGTGTGGAACAGCATTTCAGCTTATGAAACTAAAAATATTACTGATAAGTTTATCGTGTCTTGCTTCAGACACTGTTTTCTTGCTTTGCCTTCAACTCCTCTTTAGCTTTTCTGTGGCTGAACCCCTTTGGTAATATTCCCCTAACCTAGAGGCCTAAACCTCACAAACTTCCTAAATTGAAGCATACCTCTTCCAGGGCAACTTCAGGTTCTCCAAAATAATTCCCTGCAGCAGAAACAATCCTTTCCAGATACCCATTTCCCTCCCCCAAGGGTTCTGCTTTAATCATACTTGTGCTTCCCTTTTACACCAGCATGTATTTCCATCCCTGGAAGAAACAACAGCTGAAGGAAGTCTGTGCTGGAGCTCCTGCCCATAAAATATTAGTCCTTTAACTGACCTTGGAAATCTCTGATTCAGCACCTTCACAGGGGATTCATACTGGGTTGCTTCCCTTCCACTAGAAATCTTTCTTGTGGTTTGATGTTAAGTGTATTTGGAATTCCCTAACAAGTGAATTTTATTGCCAGGATCATGGCAGCAAGTGAAAGTGGGAAAAGGATTTTCAGACTTAGAGGGGTTTAGATTCTCATCTGCTGTTTATCAGGGTGAGTGGTTGTGTGCACTGAAAAACAAGGAAGGTTTGATGCTGTGAGAGGGGCTGGGCACTCCCACAGTGCAGAGCCCCAGCCTCTGTGAGCTCAGAGCTTGCTCTGTCTCACCAGATGTGGCTGAGCTTTGTGATTTTCTGTGCTCAGTCTGTTCAGTACCCTCCATGGAAAGTTTTAGGGTACAATTGCTGTGAGCAGCCGTGGTAGCAGTGATGCTGAAATGGAGGCTGAAGCAGCTCAGTGCAGGTCAGGCAGGTCCCACAGCCAGGCAGAAACAGAATTTTCCTGTGCCTAAACAAACCAGTATTTTCTCAGACAGATGAATGTGGGCTAGGACCAATAGCTGTCTAAAACCCAAACATGAATCAAGGTTGGGGTGTCATTATTATGCAGAATGTTATGAACAGAGTAGCAAATCCTGTCCTGAAACTGTAACACAGATTGATAGATTATTTTCTTTTTAATTAGCTGCATGTTATTTATATTTCACAGGGAAAATTTACCAGGTGCCAAAAGCTGATCACAGCTCCTTAATCTCGTCCATTCCTACATGTGCCTTCCTTGAAGCCTCTGGTTTTTGCATCCTTGCAGTGATTATTCAATACTCTCCTCTCTTAAACCCTTTGTCCTGTTTGACTTGTACCAGGATTATTTTCCTGTTGACCCCTCCCTCTCCCCCACCACATTGTATCTTGGTTATAAAAAAGAGAACTAGGTTTTAAATATCTGCCAATCCATTTGTATTTTGTGGTGCTGAGTTTGCTGTTTGTCCCATGTACAGTTTCCTTCACTGACTCCCAGAAGACCATGAGGGGAGTTTCCAGCTAAATGAGTGTAATTTATTGTATTTGGTGGATAGGTATCATCCTTTGAAATTTTTTAACATCAGGCTCCTTACAGACTGGAGCTGCTGCTAAAACAGTTAAACATATGTGCATGTTGTCTTAGTGAATGAGGGCTTGTCCTGCAAAAAAGCAAACACAGGTTTTGTAAATAAATGTAACTGAGGAATAGGTACTTTTTTTTCTTATGCTTTTGCATGCAGAAGAAATGAACTTATATAAAGCAAATTCAGGGTTTTTTTGCTCATCCAAACAGACCAGGCAGAGCAGAGGAACAATGCACCTGGCAGGAGGATCCATGTAGCTCTCTCCATTTTTTTAGTGGCAGAACCAGGATTATTCATGTGTACTTATTGAGATGTAGTAGAATGTCTCTTTAGCCTATTTACACAGGTTATTTACTTTCCACTCCTACAGGGGCAAATTTTTTGTCTGGTCCAGAGCATAACTTGAAATTCCATCCCATATTCTTTAAACTGCATCAAAGCTTCCACTGGGTGGCATTTCCAGCCGTTTCAGCTTAAAAAGGTTTTCTGATCTGAGCAGTTTTCCTGTCTTTTCTGGAGCAACTACTCACAAACCAGAAAACCCCAAAATTAAAACACAGAGCCCTGCACACACAGCTCTCCACAGAGAAGGCATAAAACAATAAATGATGCATCAAGAGATATCAGCCGTGCTGCTGAATGTGCTGCACACAACAGGCACTGACAGTTTGCAAATCTACATGGAACAGAATATAAGAGATGGATTTGGGGAAATGGCACTGGAGGCACCTCTTCCCAATCTGACACAATTGTCCTGTGCAGCAAAATGTTTATAGATTACAGTGTTGCAAGAGAAATTAAGAGAAAGCAGTTCATTTTTTTTTCTCTGGTTAAATTCTGGGATTTCTCCCGTTATTGAACGTGCATGGAGTAACTAGATTGTTTTCCAGCAGCTCCTGAAAAACACTTTGTTGAGGTTTTTTTTTTAACTTCAATCAGTTATTTTTGAACTTCTCCCAAACATTTGTTTATATTAAGCTACTGCTTTTCAGGAAAAAAACAGTTTAAAAAAACTTTTTCAAAAAAACCGCTAAGTTTTAAAATTACACATTCCTATGCAGTGAAATTTTTTTGCATTAAAATGTATTAGGAGGCATAAATACAACAACAATATACTGAAATTCTTTCACTAAAGATAGGAATTTCAGCAGTGTTTTTTAGCATCAGATCCTTATTTAAACACCAGAGTAGAAGCAAATCCTTTCTGACAGGCTGCTGCAATTACAGATGCAGTGCAATTGAAGAGCTCCTCTTGTGGAACTCATTTGGAAAGGTGTTGATAGCCCGTGTGACAAGCAGTGCTCCCTCTGAAGAGGCTCCAGCACAGCTCCAGAGCTCTGTCACAGGAGACACCGAGACATGGCCAGCAGCTCCACGCCATGGTGGGACATAAATGATACCCAGGCATGGCCTTGGACAGCAAAGGAGTCTGCCAGGCAGGGCTCTGGAGTCAGGATGTGGCTCTGGAGTCAGGATGTGGCTCTGGGCTCGCCCCTCTCTGCTGCTGCTCTGCTGCCCCTGACTGAAGCAGATCCATGACCACGATGGGAAATTAATGCTGGCTGATGACAGCCAGCCTACAAAGCTCTGCCTCCCTCCCCTCCCTCCTCCCGTGAAAAATGCCACTGTGTTCCCATCACTTCAGCCTCCTGTTCATTGACTCCTAAATGCTTCAGTGCAATCTTCAAAAAGTTAATCTCCTATAAGTGAGGAGATATCTTTATTTGCAAACTTGGTCCTGCAAAAATTTTGGTTGTGCAACTTCCGAGCCTATTTTTCACACATGAGTTTAATGTACCTACCCAAAATCAATTCTGTCTCAGAAAAATACTCTAATTACATTTTACTGCCATGACTGAATTTATTGCTTTTACAGATAACATCATTCACACAGAGCATGTACTTAAATGGAAGAATAATGTCTCCTGGAATAATTGTTATGATGTTTGTGGTAAAATACAGGTGACCAGGCTGTCACTGAAGGAGATTTTTAAAACTCATTCTGCATCTTGATCCACCCCAGTCTTTTCTGTCTGAGCTAGTAATGGCAATAATGCAATAGTGATGCATCTATTTATCCATCAGTCATGTTCCTTTTCCTTGTATCACAGTGTGTTTTCTGACAGCAGTATAGATGAATTCCAGTGTTTTGTCAGCTTCAAACAATAACAATAAGAAATGTATTTCAAATGTAAAAGCCATAAGATTTTTTAAACATGACCAAGCTTTGGAATAGGTGTGAAGATAGTTCTTCACAATCAGTGTAGGTTTCATAATCCAGATATTTCAATTCTGGGCATTAATTATTTTTCCTGTGCCTTAAAGTAATTATTTAAAATAAACAACAGAGTTCAAGCATGCCTAAGAAGCCAGGTTAACTTGAAGGACAATGGCTCTCAAGAGTGGATCAGTGCTGGTCAATAAAGGCAGCCACAAAAAGCTACAGTATTTGTCTAATTTTCAGACTGGTTCAGTCCTTTGTGTCCTTTCTGTTTCTCCACAGCAAGCACATGACAGGACCTGATGTGCATAAACAGGGCTGAAGGTGTCTGCAGTTGTGCTGAGAGTCCACGTGGTGCCATTCCTGACATTCCTCAGGAAGCCAAGGGGACACATTGCCACAGCTGTCTGCCACAGCGCCCTGCTTCACCCTGCCAAAAGCAGCCCAAAGAGCATCCCAGCCAGCACCAGTGGATCCCAGCAGGCTGTCTCCTCAGCTTCCAGGGATTTGCAAGAGATTTGCAAGGTTTGCACTCTGGATCCAAAATATCTGTATCAATACAGTGGCACCAGGGACTGCCAGGGACAATGACAAGGGCCACCCAAGCACTTCCCCTTGGTGGAAACTCTCTGTAACTTTGCAGGCTGCTTCTGAACTTGCAGAATAATTGCTACACTCAGACAGGTCCATGTCCCTTCTTCACAGCTTCCTTTTTCCTGCTCTGGGAACTCTCATCTGTATCCCTAAGCAGGCAGTTCCTGCCTAACCTGTGTTGTGGGTGCAGGCAGAGGCAGGGGATCCTTGACTTTGTTGAGTATTCCACAATTGTAATCATGGCAGATGGCAGAACTGAGCAGCCTGGACAAAGACAGGCTCTCACAAACTCTGCAGGGAGGGTTCAAGGATTGATGCCCGTGAGTAAAATCATCCTTTCTATAAAGTGCAGCTTCCCTTCTCATTCTCTGGGACGTGGCAAATGACCCTGTTGACACTTCCAGTCTCTTTCAATACAAATTAGAACATGTTAGCCTCAACTGAAAGCATCTCTTTAAGCCACTCCAGCACAATCTGTAAGAATGTGCATGTCTGTGCCCTTTCTTGCTGTTCATGAAGCTTCAACTGTAAATATTACTGATACTGACACATATGTTCTACAGCTTGTAGGCATCTCCATCCCTCCTCCCCTTTTGGGTTACTGCACTCGAATTCCTTCCTTAACTGGTCCTTGCACCTTATTTGTGTGTTTAATGAAGGATATTGATTCCCAGCGTTACCTTCCCTTCTTTGCATATCACTGAAACACAGGGCAATACCTTTTTCCTCCTTGGGTTCTCCCAAAGAGAAAATCCTTGTGAAAAAGGAAGAGTGCTAATTTGTTACTTCTTTCACATTAGCCACGGCTAATGAGCTAATAGCTAGGCAATATAAGCCATTTTATTGAAAATACCCTTATGAATGTAGATCAGAATTATTTGGATATCTTTCACGTGGGATTATTGAGTTACTGCCAGCAGAAACAAAGGGGCTCATATCTACTTCAGAGTGACAGATAGAATCACTTAGCTTGGAAAAGACTCTCAAGACCATTGAGTCCAGCTGTAAACCTGTCCCTGCCCAGTCCAGCACTCAGCCATGCCCCTGAGCACCACATCTACAAAACCAGGAGTGGGCAGGGCTGCAGAGAAAGGGGAGGCAAGGCCACAGCACTGCCCTGCTTTCCACACTGCCCCCAAACTCCCTGGGAAAGGCTCCTGGGATGAGACAGTGTTCCTCTACCAGTGAATTTCTGCCTCTCTAGACAGGGTAGCTGTTTTAGAAACCCCAAACTAATAGATTTTGTGAAAGGCAGACAGTGCCCTCCAGGCTCCTGCCAGTGCAATATCAAGTGACTCATCATCCAATAAAAAGAGACAAAAAATATGAAGGATGCATTTTAAACAACTTATATTTCCTTTACCCACTTTCTTTGATATTTTCTTAAGGAAGGAAGAGGCATTGGAATCCCATCATAGCTCTTTCTATTCCCACTGAAAGACCTCATAACTTGTAATAAGTTGGCTCATGCATCCCAGGCAGTTTATCCCAGGAAAAAGAATTCAGAGCTTTCATTTTCCTGTGGGAATATGCAGCCTCCCCTGCTCAAGAGCTCAGAGTGAGGTGTGAACCTGACCTCCTGTGAAGTCCTGCATTCCAGAGCCCTGTGTCTCTGTTTCACTTCTCTCCTTCCTGGCCTCTCCCACCCAGGAACAGGATGAGGATCTGTATAATTCCTGCAGGATTTAGTGAACTCGTTACAGAAGGGAAATAGAAAGGCTCCTATAGCACTCATGTAAAGAACAATAAGAGGAAAAAACATCACAGCAGATGTTGCTTCTTTTCCAAGCAATATTCAGTTCCAAACAATCTTCTTTGCCATTAATGAAGAAAAATACAAAAGCAGAATCTGGCAGTTGAGACGAAGAAACAAAGGAGTGCTGAGAGTGAATTGGTTTGCTCTGAAGGGGCATTTCTATGGTTAGTGTCAGGGGGATTTACACTTCTCAGTTTTTGTGTCACCGCTGACTTTCTCTGCTGAAATATATTCATACTTGGTGGGTGTGGCTGTGAGCTACCTGGCTCTGAGTACAAGTTTTTCTCATCTGCCACACAGAAAGTCACATTTCAATTTGCAGAATGAATCATATAACAGCTTCTTGACTAGAAAGGAGATTCAATAGTCACAGAGAAAAGCCACAGCTGTTTGGGCTAAAAAAATCTCAATGTCTTCTGAATGTTTGTCTCTGCTCTTCTTGTGGTTTTGTTCTATTTTTAACCTTCTTTATAGCAAGACAGCATTATAGAATACTGATGAGACAAAACTTAGTTCACTGCTAGGCAATACATTTTCCAGTCATTTTATGGGAGCCCTCACTGTGTGACCTACAATGTTCAGGATACTGTTCCAGGGATCTTAGGCTGATGGATTACACTCTGCTGCTGTTTGGGGTGTAGGGGACAAGGTAAGAGAAGATTGGGAGCTGACAACACCTGCCATGATCAGGCTTTTAAACTTTGCTGTCAAAGTTTTCCTCTGGCTGTAGATCTTCTTTTTCAATATGGAAATGACTTCTGTAAAACACCAGGGAAATGCCCTCCGCCTAAGGAAGTGTCACTGCTGAAGCTGCTGTGGTTTCCACAGGGGCTGCACCATTGCAGTGGTGTACCAGACACCTTCAGGGTGCCTCCAGGGAAATCTGGGCCGTGATTTTACCTGCAGCGTGGTGAGCACAGAAATCCTGTGCAAGCAGCTCCCTTTGATTGCAACAACATCCCTAAGCAGAGTAGCAGCCAGAAAATTAGGTCACTTGGATAGGTCCCTGAATGGATTTAGGTGAGCACAGTAGCCTTAATAGTTAATAAAATTACTGAAGGGTGAATTGAGCTGTTTGGAATATCTGCACAAACTGTTCCTCCTGAGATGGGTGCCTGAAATAGAACCCAAGCCACAAGGCCAATAAAGTAACTCTCCCGTTTCCACACGGCTCTGCCCTAAGTCTACATGTTTCAAAGCAGGAATTAAAATGACTGTGGAGCACAAAGCTTTCCTCAGCAAGGTGGCTCATCCCACATGCAATTATTTATTTATGGATGTATGGTTTCCCTAGAATACCTCCCTGAGAACATTTGAGTTATCAGTTCTGCAAATCAATAAAACACATCTGGTAAGTAAAATGTGGATGGTCTCATGCTGTGGTAGCTTTTGTAATACTTCCTGCATTCATTATTAATGGTTCATTATGGAATTAATAATTTAAAGTTATCTCTGATAATTTTAACAGTTCCCCAGCCTGTTATGTTTTTATATATATATATAATTATTATAATCTTATTTGGGTATAACTTTGTGTTCTGAGACCAATATTCTTCATATGTTTTCAAAGCTTCAGGGACTAATCAAAATACAGTAAAGCTCAGAGAAAATGGATCTATAAGTATTACTTAATATAAAGAAAATCTAAGTTGTGTGTGAATCTAATTTAATACTTTTTCTTTCTTTGAAGACTTCTACTTTTTCCTATATCAGTGACTCATTTCTCATATTCACTTTACAGATATAAGGAGTCTATCACTTTTGGGACCTGAATAAAGATGAGTTTGAGAATTTTACTGTTTGAATCAAATAATGAATATCCAACAGTTCCTGGAGCTGAGGGTGGTGGCTGTCCAAGCAGGAAAGGGTTGGATTTTCACTACCAGTATCAGCCTATCACTGGAAAGACAGAAAGTTCATTCCCAGGTGAGTTCAACAACCAAATCCATGCTGCCAGTGTCTTTAAAAGAAAATATTTTGTCTAACATACATTAAATCCTTTGGAGCCTGAGGTAAAAAAGGCAGTTATTGTGCACAAATGCCTGTTAGAACCATCTCAGAACACTTGTTCCACAACAGTAATTTGTTCTCAAATCTCGAGGTAGCAGAGGCCCCAAGAAAGGAAGGTTATCACTGTGCAGGAAACGTAGAAGTTAACATAATTTGAGTCAGAAATAGTTTTGCTAATAACCTCAGTAATATCACGTTTTCATTGCTATGAGTTGTTATATTTCTCTTATCTACACATTTTCTTCCACAGTAAAAACTTGCAGAGCAAACATTCTGCATGTTATAATGACATGTAGAACTGCATCTATATTCCCTAGTGAGAGAAATGTTTTTATCAGGAATAAATTATTTTATTTCACGTGCTTTTTATACTTCTCATTTTTCAGTCATGTTGCTTTTTGTATATATTTTTCTGCCTAAATTTATAAATATATTTATATGTATTTTTCTGCCTAAAATTGCATTGTATCAAACAGCAGAAAATATTTATATTTAAGAATAAGAAAATCTTTGATTGTTGCGTGTGCTAAGATTTTTAATATATTCTTTATATAAAGACTGGATAAAGAATAGAACTGAGTTCCAAAGGTGGTGCCAGCTGGAGCCAGTAATGGGGCAGAAGAACTGCTGAGAGTAAAGGCATGCAGGATTGGAGGAAAGACAGATCTGGATAATCCCAAAGTTTACAGTTTGGAAAGCAGATTTTCTGTCTGCAAAAGGAAGAATGCTAATTTTTTTAAAGTCTGTGTATCAAACAGCATCCCTGAGAACACTGGAAAGAAACTTCATTTCACTTTTGAGGCTCACACTGAGAAGAATTTTACTTTTTCTTTAGGTATTTTTTAGGCAGTAAGATTCCTACTAAAGTAACTGAAGCCTTCTGAAGAAAAGTCCTCCAGATTTCTGACAGGAACTTTTTGTAGGCAATTGTACATTGCTCTGGAAAACTCAGCTGGGCTGAGGATTCTTGTCAGAGTAATGCTGCTAGAACACCTCCAGTGAATTTGGAGTAGGAAACATCAGTCAATACGAAATATTTTTTTTAAAATGTCCTCAAGTTTAGAAGATACTTCAAATTAGAAGTATCTTCTTTTGGACAATAAAGTTCTCCATCATTTTGCACAGCTGCTCCAGAAAAAACTGGCAAACATTGCAATGGAAGTCACTGAGAAGGAAAAAATTATTTTGTGTGAAAGCAGATTTTATCAAATTCCAAGTGTAAGAGAAACTACTGCAATCCTTAACTCCAGTGTTGTACAGGGCATAGGTTTCCCCAGAATTAATTGTTGCTTTGAGCCCAATAACTGCTGAGTAATTAGAGCTTTTCTCTTAGATAGTGTTTTAATTATTTGTGCTGTCCTTCTTTAAAGTGTGTCTGACCCTTCAATGTCTTCTGCAGATACAAGAAGCAGGCACAATATTCACAAATGGGTTTTTTAATTTGCCAGGACTGAAAAAATATGAGCTTTTTCTTCCAGTCTGATGCTGTCCTGGCTGTTATGTCCAGGGATCATGTAAATCTAATCTGTGTTCACTATTTTGCTGCAAACTCACATTTTCACAGCCATGAGGATTTCCATGTTCTTAACAGGACCTTTGTTTCCTAGGACAGATAAATGTCCTCTCCTGTAAGCATGACCTATATTCTTTGTCACAGACCTGCAATTTGAAATACTTAATTTTACATGCTTACCAAAAGAACCAATGCTTTCTTTCAGGGACCTCTCTTCATTATTTTCATGGCACTCATCTTTGTATCAGTTATTCTGTCTCCAGATATGCAGGTCACCTCAACAGGCACTATCTACAGCTGGCTGTGGAAGTGCCTAAATTTGATGTTTGAAATACTTAATTTTACATGCTTACCAAAAGAGCCAATGCTTTATCTCAGGGGCCTCTCTTCATTATTTTCATGGCACTCATCTTTGTATCAGTTATTCTGTCTCCAGATATGCAGGTCACCTCAACAGGCACTATCTACAGCTGGCTGTGGAAGTGCCTGGTAAGATCCACATTGCCCCTGTTGCATGGAATATTTGTGACATTTTGTGTTTTCCAGTGTGTGCTCAGGTACTGTAAGACAAGATTTTGCCTTCTATTTGGTTTCAAAATGCAAAACCAGGTGACAGCCTGAAGGTGGCTGGTAACAAACCTGTTACTACTCTCCAGCATTGGGCAGGAACCCAAAGTGAGACATCTTTCACACCACCTCCAAGGACTCGCCTGGCTCAGTGAAAAAACCCCCTCATCTCTCACTCTGGTTTCCATCAAGTGGTGCAGAGCTGCTATGATAGCACAAGCAGCTTGCTCAGCCTGGATCCATCATGTGTAAGGGATTAGTCCTCTCAAACTGTGTTTGATGCATTTTGACAGACAATACCCAGCTAATTTAAACACAAGGTTTGAGTAAATAAGTACAAAACATTTCCCTGCTTTCTTGTTAGTTGAATTTCAAGCTGAGAGAGGCTACTTTTTATCTCACCATTGGATCTGTCAAGTTACCAGATATCTACATTTTACAATGATAAATGTATGAGCAGGAGGTTGTTTTGACCCCTACCATCTTTTCAGGGACATCAGTTTAACACCAACATGCATAAGGAATTTTATAGGTCCTACACTGTATATGTAGCAAAGGGCTTTATATGAGTTTGGTATAAATCATGTTTCTTCTGTCCATTTATGCTGTTTGTAATTAAGGGCCTCATTAATGTCGTAGCATATGTTGTTTAGGATGCATAAGCAGGAATACTGAAATGTGTTAGAATCCAATTTAAGGCTCAGGGCTTCAAGCCTAAGGAATTTTCGCCAACATTAATGGGAGTCACACATATGAAAGAATTCACTGAGTTACAAAATTCATTTTCCTTCCTCACTGCTGTAAGTAATTTTTAAAAACTATCTCTAATTTCTATCAAACCTGGCCACAATGCACTAAACATAATCCCTGAACACAATGCAATAATTGTAGATAAAGTATTTCTGAAAGCAACATGCTAATAAATATTTAAAGACTGAAAACCTTGCAAATATGTAACTTACAGTGTTATAACCCAGCTGGTCCAAAGCTTTCCCTTGAAAGTGCTTTCAGTCAGTTTGGGTTTGGTTTACATTTCTAGAGAAATTAAATTAGTCACAAAAACTGGTTGTTCCTTTGGAAAGTGTAGATATCTTATGAAAAAGGAAACCATGTATTTCAGTCAGAGAACAAAATCTGCAGTGTTTTGACATGGCAGTAAGGAGCATCACGGAAATATTCTGTATTTTCTATCTGCCCTGGGCTGGACTGCACTAGCACAGCTGGAGAAGGCGGTGGGTGTAGCATTGCTAGCAATGTTCTTGAAAGTTTTTTTTTAAACGAAATGGGATTGTTTGAATTGGTAGTTGGTGCTAAAACTTTACATGGAAGGCCACAATTCTCTGTAGGATAAATCCCAGACTTATCTATGAATGGCTGTGTAAGACCAACCTAGTAGGTGTAGCATTGTAGCAATGTTCTTGAAAGTTGTTTTTTTTAAACAAAATGGGATTGTTTGAATTGGTAGTTGGTGCTAAAACTTTACATGGAGGGCCACAATTCTCTGTAGGATAAATCCCAGACTTATCTATGAATGGCTGTGTAAGACCAACCTTCATGAACCCTTCCTGCTCTGGAGCCAGTGGCTCAGCTGTGGCTCAGATGATGCTCCTGCCTCCCTGGTAACCCCAGCTGCTGCCAGGGGAGTGCAGCTGGGAACTGGAATCCTCAGAGGGAGCTAAAAACCAGCATTTGTGGAAGGAGCTCATCTTCCAGACACAGATGGATGTGAGAGGGATCCCAGTTCTCTTTCTTTAAGAGTTAATTTAATTTGTTTTGTAAGAAACGTGAGAGGCACAGCCTGGGAAGGTAATTCTATACAGTGCAGGAGGCTTTGTGGATGTGATTTATACAAACATTTAAATTATGAACAGTGAAGGTCATGAACATTATATTTGCTTTATATATATGTATATGTCATATTTGGTCTCTCAGACTCTGACATGGGATCTTAACCTTGGAGTAAATCAAGGTCTGAGTTTGGCCAAAAGCTGATGTAAAGTGGAGAAGCCTCAACATCTGTTTTGTTATTTGGGGATTTATCACCAAAGGGGTCACCAATTATCACCAAAGGGGTATCAGGGACAGCCAAAGGTGTTACAGAGACTCCATCATCAGAAGGCATGAAAAAGGCACTTTATTATTAGAAATCCACAGTTCTTATAGAAACAGTGGTGGGTCTAAGGCTGATTGGCCTTTAGGAATCTTCTCTCACCTGTTGGTCAAGAAGGGACAGCTCCTTCCTGTAAACATCTTTGACAAACAGAGATTGCCTGCCAGGAACAGAGATTGAGATAATAATTGTTTTAATTCTTTCTCTGAGTTTTCTCACAGCTTCCCATGAAAATCCTACGAGAGCTGTGTCTCTCTCTGTTCAGAGGATAAGTGATCATCACAGGGATTGCCAAAATTTAGAGGCCTTGTGCTTCCCAGGAGTCCTGTGTCTTTCTCTGTTCAGGGGATAAGTGATCATCACAGGGATTGCCAAAATTTAGAGGCCCTGTGCTTCCCAGGAGTCATTTCCCCCCCAGGGTGCATCTCTGGAGTCCAGGTGGCTGGACAGGAGCTGAAGAGTAGCCTATTACATCTCTATTCTATCTGTCCCACACACTCTTAGGTGTATCAGATTATGTTATTTAAAATTATTTGCCTTTGACAATACTGCACTCTGAAAGTATATTTATAGAAATGTTATTAAAGAAGTGAATCTTTCACTGCTCAAAGTATTCTGTGATGCTATTTCCCCCTAACAATATCAGAGTGGAGTGTTGGAGCAGACAGCTTTATAATAAGATAGAATGTAATTGATATTGCAGACTTGCTTGATAGTGAAAAATGAGACTGTCACAGCCTCATGGAAAATCATTTTGGTAGAACAACCTTGCAACTGAAAGCAAAGAAATAACCCAAACCAGACAACTGGTGTCTATTAAAATTAGTTCACACACTGCTTTCACATTCCATGCTGGTTTAACACTTAGCTCTTGATTAGACCATCTTTGATCTCATTTGTCATTATCAAATCACTGGACATACTAATGTTTCTCTGAAAGACCAATAGTCTGAAACAATAAATAAACCAGACACTTCTCAGGACAGAATTCAGCCCATCTTCCTTGTTTTTAATAATACTTTATTCTGTACCTGCTCCTATTATTCTTTTTTGGGGCATCTTTGCTCACTTGCACTGCAAAGGGTTTTGAATAAATATTTTATTCTATTTTTATTAATTAATAAAGAATTAATTCAGTGAGAAAAATGTTATAACTACCTTCAAATGTGTGAGGGTTACTAAAAATCTAGAGAAGAGATATTACTTGCAGTAATATCTATTGGCTTTATACTCTGAGTGATGGTATAAATTGAAAGGAATTACCTTGAATGAAGGTGAAGAGATACAACACACGTAGCAAAATTACCTAAACCAGGAAATATATTCAAAATGGGCCAAAGAAAGACCCTGACATGAATGTTTCTGCAGCATCAAAGTTAATGCTTTAGTCATCTACATCCATTTTCAGATGGGCTTGAAAAGCAAATGAGGACTAAGTGTGCTCCAGAGGAACTTCTGCATTAGTGGGACCCTTCCATGCACATTTGAAAATGGACCTGAGAAACAGAAGAAGAATAAATATGCTCTAGAGAAATTCCTGCATTAGCAAACCTAAGTGGTGAACTAAGCCTCTTCCACCTCCAATTCCTGTGATTCCTTGATAGATCTGTAATTAAGCTGTGGATGCTTAAAGTGCTTTCTGATGAAATAAGATACAGCATGGCCATTAGTAAGCCAGCCTCTCACAGGCTGGAGATTATTTTATAAGGACAAAAAGAAGATCCAAGTCCTGAAAGAATTTTCCTCTTTCTCTTGGAAGTAAACTTTGTAATTTTTAAGTGATATCCAAGACATCTGTTCAAAAGATGGAAGACTGGGATATAGTAAAAATTAGTACCCCATTTTTTGTCAGCACTTAAAATTCAACTTTGCCCCAAAGCAAACAGCAATAGCCAGAATTGCAGTCCAAGGTCATATTTTTCCTGTGGGCAATGTTTTCAAATATCAGCATCTTGGATTAAACACATTTCTGTGGAGTTGCCTGACCAGATTTTCTTCCATGGCAGTTGCTCTTGCAAAATCATCTGCCCACTTTTCAAATTCCCATGAGTTGAGGGGAGCTCAGAATTGTTGCCATTGTGAATCCCAAACACAGCACTGTGCCAGCTCCTGAGAGGAAATGAGTTCTACCTCTGCTGACACCAGGGCACTCCTCTGAAGGAGACTGCAGCCAGTGAAACAGCGCCACCAAAAGCAAAGTAAATACGTATGTGTAACATTTTTCTCTATTTCTTTTCCATGCATTCCATTCCGGCCTGGCATTCTGGCTGTGATGACATCCTGAGTTGAGCAAATGTCACCCAACCTGTCAGGTTCACCCTGATAAACCTACATGCTGCATGTTTAATAATTCCTCAATAGGAACTGTTGCTGACATTCAGTGTGCTCCTTGACACGCTGATTGAAAACTCATTTAACTTTAAAATGGAGCTAAATACCTAAATATTGACTGCAAAAAAGACAAAGGAGAAGCACTGTCTTACTGATTTTTACACCAGCTTCATCTGATTTAAAAAGAGTAAATTTTGTAGGATTTAGTCAGTCATGCAGACAAGTACTATTTGCTGCATAAGGAGCTTTGACAGAAAGAAGACATGAACTTTATAAAGCTGCTAAGCACAGAGTGGCAACTTTTCATAGTGTTTTTATTAACAATGAATGGTTCTGAAGCACTCATGACCTGGAATAGCATTGTAATCCTACTACGGTCTTTGCTGCAGCATGCCACTGAAAATAGGCAAATAAAGTCCTGTCTGGCTTTCTGTTCAAATGTGTGATTATTCTTGAACAAGTTTTTGGCTGGCTTGGAAAACATGGGGTGGTGGTGAGACAGAGGGGCTGAGATGATTTTATTTAAGTGCATCTGCTGGGGACTTGGTGCCAAGAGGGAATATGGAATACTGAGGCTGGGCTTGGAGCTCAGACACCTGGCTCAGATCAGGCTCTCCTGCTCTGCTGCTGGCCTTGGAGCCTTGGAGCAGCTTTCTGGGGCAAATCCTCAAGTGTTTCTCAGAGACAGCAGTGGTGTTTTGAGAGACGTGCTGCTCACACAAAATTCACCCCTCTTCTACACGAATGGTTTTGCACAATAGGCACCTTCTCATTTCCCAAGGATTCTCAAACCACTATAAAGGGGAAGTGGGAGCAGGACAGGGAACTCATCATCTGTTTATTGAAGATGTTCCACTCTATGAAAAAGCACATCAAGAAATAAAACTGAAGAAGTGGGGGAAAAGGCAGAGAATGCCTTTTAGCTCAACAGGATAGGTTTTATCCAATAAAAAACCCCATTTTCCTGGTCACTGCCACAGAAGCCAATTCTGTGTACTTTGTGTTGAATGGCTGTTGAACAACACTTCAAAAATACTGTTATTCCCAAGACAGAGAAGTTGATTTTTGAATGCTTTTGCTGTTTAATAATCTCTATTCAAATTATATATTTGGTTCCTCCTCTGAGAAATTTTTCATTCCAGTCAGATTAAGATAAACTAGGCTACAGGGAGTTGTGGTCATGGGAGAAGGCTTTGTCTAAATATTGAAAAATATAGAATCCTCTCTTCCCAAGCTTCCCTATGGCAGGATGTAAAATTCAAAATTAACAACAAAACGTTCATTTGGAATGAGTCCTCCAGGGGCAAAATGTTTATAAATTATATTATAACACAGGGATATTTTGGTTTATTTGCTGCAGTTGTGAAAAAATGCTGTTTACCTGACAGTTATTTAAAAAAAATACCTTGCATTGAACTGATGAATTATAGAATTTTTCTCAGATTTGATCACCCCAGATGAGGACTCTCAATTGCCTTCTATTCACAAAATCAATAGTTTATGCCATCCAATACATTTGGAGCTGATGTTTTGCTACTCAGTCTTTGTTGCATCAAAGACTGGAACTCTTTTATTAGTATTTTTAGCCCTCCCCTCCAATTATTTATATAAAAAGCCATCTTTTTTGCCTGCACATCTTCCTCAAGTGCTCTGAGTCTTGTTGCAGTTGAAAAAAATGCCACTTAGCAGCTCTTGAAACATTTGTTTTCTTCACTTCTCTCAACTATTCCTTTTAATTTTGCATCTTAAGTGTTTAATTATCTCTGGTAGAATTACCACTTCTGTCACGAGTTTCACATACTGACAACTCACATATCTTGGATACTGCCAGAATGTATTCCTTGCTTTTACATATGCATATTTTTCAGGATTTTTTGATTTAAAAGACACAAAGCATTCTTTTTAAATGACTTAGTTTAGTTTTAACATTCAAATAAATAAATGTTGCTCCCACTAAGGAAATTCTGACAAGATCTAGGCAGTTTAGACTTCCCCTGAAATATAACAATGTTTCAGGTAGATTAAACCTTGACAAAAAGTTAAATCAAATTATATTCTCTCTGCTCAATTTTCTTTGGGGAACCAAAACTCACTGAAGTGTAAAAGTCTAATTAATTATGTAGTATGCTAATATTTTTTAAATTAAGAACACCTGTGATTTAACTCTAACATGCCGTGAATGTGTTTGCAGTTGACTATGACAAGAAGGTTAGGAGAGCTAAAAATAACTTCAAAAAATTCATGCAAAGGGTGGACAGAAAATCCCAAGAAAGGGACATCACTTAGGGGTAGGGAAGGAGCAAACACAGTTAGTTGTATTACTGTTTTCCCAGGTACAAGCTCCCAGCTTCTGGAGAAACACTCTTTACAGACATTCGGAGGCAAAAATTGCATCATGATCATCATATCATTGGCCAGCTTTAAACACATTATTACATATCATTTTTATCTGTTCTTTGAACTTGTTTATGTTCTTGCACCTCCTGGCACAACTTGAATTCTGCATTGTAGAAAAAGGTATTATTTCCTTCTTTAAACCTCTTGCCTTATCAGTACTTAATTGTAATATCTGGTCCTTACTTGCCTCTTTTTTTTGCAGTTGGAGAACCCTGGTTTGCTCAGCCTCCCTCACCAGAGTAGCTGTTCCAAGTGTTTCAACACAATTAATCTTTCCTAGGTCTGTTTTATGCTGTTTGAGATATGAACACTGCATGTTGTGAGGGACATGTGAATACACCCCATGTACAGTGGTGCAAGGCTCTACCTCCCAGGTACCAGTTCCTTTATGAATTATTCCACCATTCTACATGGCTTTCCATGGCCCCTCCATGCAGAGCTGCTCTTTAATAAATCTGTCACATGCCATTCTTAAACTGGCATCAAGTGGCTTCCTTGAGCACACACATCCCTTATGGAGGTGTTATCTTTATTATTCCCTGAGAAATCACTCTGGAATGTGAACTTCCTCTTGGTTTAGTGTTGCAGTAAGATGGAGAAATCATAAAAAAAGGCCTCATGAAATCAGGCCTGCTCTTTTAGATCAGTGGCTGGTTATTTCTTCTAAGTGCAGGTAGCACTCTGCAAGTTCCCATGTGGAAACAAGGCTGGTGTGAGCAGTTGGTTAACATAACAATCTATTCCTGGGTGAAAACCAGCTACACCTGCATAAACATGAAACCTATCCCATGAGAATCAGTGAAGAAAATATGTAAACAGTTTAAGAATAAAGAGATTTGATGGACAAGTAAAATACCTTTTACTAACCAATAATTTGGCATATTACTGTTTTCCCAGATACAAGCTTCCCAGCCCAGGTACCAGTTCCTTTATGATTTATTCCACCATTCTACATGGCTTTCCATGGCCCCTCCATGCAGAGCTGCTCTTTAATAAATCTGTCACATGCCATTCTTAAACTGGCATCAAGTGGCTTCCTTGAGCACACACATCCCTTATGGAGGTGTTATCTTTATTATTCCCTGAGAAATCACTCTGGAATGTGAACTTCCTCTTGGTTTAGTGTTGCAGTAAGATGGAGAAATCATAAAAAAAGGTCTCATGAAATCAGGCCTGCTCTTTTAGATCAGTGGCTGGTTATTTCTTCTAAGTGCAGGTAGCACTCTGCAAGTTCCCATGTGGAAACAAGGCTGGTGTGAGCAGTTGGTTAACATAACAATCTATTCTTAAAATCAATCTGGGATTCCATTATTTTCTCTGTGATTTCCCTTCAAGCTCCATGCCTGCTGCTTTGCTCCTCAATTGCAGTGGTAAAATTCTGTGTGCTTTCACTCAAAACCTTCCTGGAGTCAGAGACCCAACCTGAACAGGAGCTGTAAGGCAGTGCTGTGGCCATGGAAGGGCCAGGAGCAATCTGTGCTGTGCACAAACACGACAAGGCAAAAATAAAACAAGCTTTTCTGTTACTCACACAGATTTTGAGATGCTGATCCAAGTAATGATGTGCAAACCTCCCCGTAGCTGTGCATTACTGAATCTGTCTGCAATGTGGTATCACAGGTCTCCATCTCATAGAAAGACATCCAGAATAAAAGTTTCATCCATAATAGCATGTGATAAAATAGTCACTTCTACTCACCCAAAGTAATGCATTAGGCATTTCCAGAAGATGAAGACTTTTCCTGGAATCTTATCTGGTAACTTTTGTTTGAGAGGGAATATATTGCTGTGTATCAAATTGAACTCTCACATTTACCAGAGATACATGAAAAACAGAAACGTGGGGCATTCTGCACAGTCTGAAATGAATGTGCTGCAAGGGTTGCAAAAGAAAGCTCATAATAAGCTGAAACTCTATTTTTCAATATACTTGTGTCATATCATATAATATTTAACCAGAATCTCAAGAGTGAAGGAGGCTTTAATGTGGACTCATAAATCAGTTTCTTGCACCTCATAAGGAAGCCTTGTAAAAATTGAATTGAGCCACACAGTGGATGGTAACACATTACACAGTAAAAAAAAAAATAAAAAAATCAGTTTTGCCTTTTGTTTCCAGCAGTGACATTTTGAGAAGGTTCACAATTTCATATCTGATAGGACAGAGAGGATAAAAATCTGCACTTGTGTCCCAGATCTCTCAATGGCACAAGCTATAAAAGATGACAATATAGAGTCTCATCTGCATGGCTGATATTCCAACATGGAAAATCAGGCTCTCAGACACACAATGTTGTATTCTAAAGTTCAGCTGTGGGTAGGGGAACTGGCTCCTGGCAGCGAGGGTGCATTCACTGTGTCTTTATATACTGGGAACTGCTCATGCCAAGTATGATTTGGTATTTTGTAAATTTAAAGGAGTTAAAAATATGTTTCGGCAGTTTGAAGTGAAATGATATTGTGATAATAACACCACCCACACTGTGTTGTGTTTTGCAAATGCTCAGAGACAAAGCTGACATTACCACACCCACATTAGAGAAAAAGAAGCCCTGAGATGGGCAGAAACTTCCCCAAACACACCCAGGAGTAGAACTCCCACCCCACCAATTCCCAGAGGGTCTGAGGGGGGCAGGGAGGATGGACCCAATTCCACAGAGCACTGCCTGCCTCTGGAGGGAACTGAGCCAGGCTTTCATCCTCTTCCCACAGAATTAAGCATAATCTCCAGTAAGTAGAGCCCCAATTAAAAATGTTTTTAAAAAAATGCCGAAAGTTAAAAAAAAATAAGGAATCCATATGCTAAGTAAAGAGGAAGGGTACTGCTATATATTTTCAATATTGGTATTTATGAGAATCATAATCTCATAATGGTAATTTTGCTATGCTTGGTTTTCTGTGGTTTTTGTTTGTTTGTTTGTTTTGTTTGTTTTGTTTGTGGGTTTTGGGTTTTTTTGTTGTTTTCTTTTGTTTTGGTATTTTGGTTTTTTGGGGTTTTGCTTGTTTGTTTGTTTTGTTTTGTTTTTCTTTTTTGATTTTGTTTTGTTTTGTTTGTTTGGTGTTTTTATAAATTATTATTTCATCTTGCATCTGGTGAGATTTGTTTTATTTGTTTGGTGTTTTTTTAATTATTATTTCATCTTGCATCTGGTGAGAACATCCAGCTTGTGCATCAGGGTTCAGACCCCCCTCCCACTTCACCCCCTCCCAAAGGAGCCCTGCACACAAGAGAGCTCCAAGACCCCAGCACTAAATCACAGCTCCACAGGCACTTCTGCATCAGCACCTTGAGATTCCTCTTTGTATGGAGGAGACCCTGCTATAAGTTCTGCTGCAAGAAAAGACATGAAGCTGGGCAGAAATGCAATGAAAATCTCATTCTGAGCTACTGGAGAGCTGAACTTTAATGTAATACAGATCAAAAACTAACTGCAGGAGATTGCTTTTGATTTATGGAACACTATGACTTGTTGCACAGCAAGCAATTAAGAATGATAACTGAGAGGAATTAGTTCAGTGTAACAGTATTTACAATGGAGATTTGGGGTGGTTTTCCTGCACTTTTTGAGAGTGAGCATCTTTGTCACACCATGGAGTTAAAACCATCATGCAGTCAATTCCTTTAAGAGTACAGCTTACAAATGTACCTTTTCTTAAAACTAGTATTAAAAATAGTTCAGGAGGAGGGCATCCCTATTAAAAAATAAAAATCAAACACCCAAAACAGAGAAGAAAATCTTCTACACTTCTGAAATCTAGATAAACTCTGTTTCTGTCTTGAGAAAAGTAAGGAAACAAGGAGAAAGCTGTCTGAAAAACAAGTAAATCCAATGTGAACCTAGAAGGGAAGCTTTCTGAAAATTTAAGAATCAATCAAACATGTAGCAAAAAAAAAAAAAAAAAAAAAAATTCCACCCTGTGAGTTGGAATGCACTAAAAATCTCTGAACTGCTTGAAGTTTCCTCAGTGGGAAATGGTGTCCATGTAGCAAAGAAATCCTGCTTGGTAATGCTACACAGCCAATGTATGACAAAGTCTTTTCCAGGCAGAAAGATGGGAGCAGAGCTCCAGGATTGTTTAATCAAGAGCTGACTAACAGCACCTTTCGTAATTAATCAAAAATGTACCAAAAAAAAAAAAAAAAAAAATTGCACCCTGTGAGTTGGAATGCACTAAAAATCTCTGAACTGCTTGAAGTTTCCTCAGTGGGAAATGGTGTCCATGTAGCAAAGAAATCCTGCTTGGTAATGCTACACAGCCAATGTATGACAAAGTCTTTTCCAAAAAAAAAAAAATTGCACCCTATGAGTTGGAATGCACTAAAAATCTCTGAACTGCTTGAAGTTTCCTCAGTGGGAAATGGTGTCCATGTAGCAAAGAAATCCTGCTTGGTAATGCTACAGAGCCAATGTGTGACAAAGTCTTTTCCAGGCAGAAAGATGGGAGCAGAGCTCGAGGATTGTTTAATCAAGAGCTGACTAACAGCACCTTTCACACAGGATGGAAAATGTGTCTTAGACACGTCTGGTACCTCCTTGGTACCAGAATTAAAGCTCGTTAAGGTCAATGGAGTAATTCAGCACTTCATAGCAGCTACCAGAGATGTGCTCTGGGAAGTCACAAATTTAAAACCTAATGGGACAAGATTCTAATTTACCAAAGTTGTCATTCCTAACTACTATACCTGGAGCTATTTTATACTTCATTAGCTTTTTCCTAATTTATGAGTAATCTAATACATCAAAATATTCTGGTTTAGGTTTCTTGTGAGCGCTATAGAAAATCCTGGTCTGCCCCTTCTTGCCCAAGCATTTACTTTGACTGGCTTATTCAGCATTATCCACATCTAAACTCAGAGAATGAAGTGATTTGCTGCCCTGAATGTTAATGTTGTATATTCTTGAAGCAGAAAATCTGCATTTAGTTGAGCAGTATCAATATGTAGGTACTGGAGCAGAAGGTAGAAGCAGCATGTGCACCCATGGAGAATAGAGAGCTTTTGCAAACAGTGTCACAGTTTTTTGAAAAATACATCTGTTTTGCTCAATTGACACTCCATGATACTGCAATTATGAGCCATATGTGAGTGTGGTAATTTGGGAAGATAAATTAACATTTTAAAATCGAGTCTTGGTGATGTTTATATCATTGTGCAGCAGCTTCCATGGAGCTGGAAGGGGGTTCCCCCACTTTTGGGAGAAGCTCTGTCCCAGCTGCTGTTGGATCCATGGATGTGTCCAGGGGCTGTGCTGGATCACAAATCCCCCAGAGGGTCTGGCAATACAGATCCCGAGTCCATGGCATGGCCTCTGCTGCTGCTGGAGCTGTGGATCAGGCACTCACAGGATTTTTTTAGACTTTAAGGCACAGTCTTGGCCCCAGGGATGTTAATGTCAAGATTATCCTATTTGGTCCCCTCAGGGCACTGACAGTGAACCCATGTTGGACCTGACAACTAAAGTATTAAATTTCAAGTAAATGGCATTATATTAGGTGGATATTAGTAGTTTCATAATTATTAAATCTGGGATTGGGAACTAGGGAGTTCTGGCTTCTCTAATACAGGAGTGGAGTAATCCAAAAGTACACTGCCATCAAAGTTGTAATTTGAAAGTAAAATGGAAGGAAGGAAGGAAATACATTAATTATGTGTTATAGGCAAAAAATTAGCTCAAATTTGGAACACTAACATTTAGCAGATAATTGGGAGTATGTGCACACACAGACAGATAATCTAAATTAAACTTCTGGACTTTCAGGAAGTCTTCTCCTTACTAACTGCACCCAACATGGACTGTCTGTAAATTTTAATGACAATGGGATTAAACAAAAAATGACATGTCCCAAATCTTCCAGAGACATGACACAGAACTGTCAAAAAGGAGGCTGAGCACACATTGTACTTCTGCACAGGAACTGTGGAGGCTGGGGAGGTCAGGTTCTGGAGAGAGGAGTTTGTGCAGAAAGAAGATTTGTGAAGAGAAGTGGTCTTGGAAATAAGCTCAAGATCTCAGCTGAGAGAAGATCTTGGAGAGCAGGGATGGGTGTGAGAGAAATTCTGGGTGTCCAGGGGACCATTAAAACCTGACACAACCCCAACCCTGGGGAGCCACACAGCTCCAGTGGGCAGAACTTTCTGCCCAGCCTCCCTGGCCTGAAATCATCATCTGACTTTTATTAGACTATACAGACATCCATCCTTAAAGGATGTAATTGGTTTGAAGAGGGAGATGCAAAGAACTAGAGTTCTTTCTAATTGCCTTTTAAATTTGTGTCTAAATTTATGCCTGCAAGTATCATAGGTGGAAAAGATCTGCCACTGTGTCCCAGCATAGGCAGAAAGGCTCCCTACAATCCATGAAAGCTCAGATATCTGAGTAGAGGCAGGCACTTCACTATCCATCTTCTGTTGCAGTTTTATGACTGAATATTTGCTTCAGATTTTGGAGTTGGAACCATGGTAACAACATGTCCATTTCAAGATAAATGGAAAACATAGCATTTATCATGGGCAGGGGATTTAAATGCAAATTTGTTAAGAAGACTGGTTCCTTTTCAGCCATGAAATGTGATGTGTAGAGCACTGTGTATTTTATTTTTACTAGGTAACTGTATTCCACCTTCAGTTTGATCTCTGGGATTGAAGGGAGGATCTTGGTCTATATGAAGGACAACTAGAACAGGTCAGAGAGAAATGGGAGCTGGTACAGCATCACGTGTTGCACTGTGGAAAAGCTTTAAAGATTCAGCTAGGAAAGTTTTGTCTGTTACTTTCCAAATAAGCCTCCTTTTGAACTCTAAATAAAGAATAAATCAGGTATTCCAATCCTGTTGCCATACATGAGAAAGAGAAATAATATACTCTGCAATATAGGTCATCAGCATAGATATTTTTATCCTCGGTTGCATTTTATTTTAAATACTTGGAAGGGGGGGTTGTGTGTGGATCTTTTCCACAATAATGAGACAGTATAATAAGTCTGCATTATAGAGCAGGCAGGTAGAATATTTAAATTATCATAAATAAATGGAGAGAATAAAACCATCATTAGAGAAAAATGAGAATAAACCTGGAGTTTATCATCAGTCATTTATTCAGCTGTCATTTATTTTCAAAGAATTGATTGGAACTAATGCCCAAATATGGGAGCCATGCAAGTAGTGCCATCATGGGTTCAATCTCTTTGCTCAAACTTCGTTAAAAAGATGGAAAACATCTTAACTCAAGCCTGTATTTTCTGTCTTTTCCAACACATTTTTTCTCAACAGGCAGCCATTTTCCTGTGTTTCTGGAATTCTTTCTCACTCTAGTTTTCTGCCAGCTGTAAAGGCAGCAAGTTCTCGATTCTGGATGTGACCAGAGCTCAGCTCGTGTTGTGTCCATTCCCTCAGTGAAGCACCATCCTCAAGTGCTGCATCAACAGCAGAGTTTGAACTGAAAGCATTGACAGATGAGATTAGGAATCCACAGCTGTGGCTCCAGTGCCTAGTCTGGATGAAGCTCAAGGCCAGAGTGGTGGCTTTGCCTGACAGCCATGTATTTTCAAGTTTGTAATTAAAATTTGCTCCCAAACCTCCCAGCAATCCCCCTGTGCATCCCTGGCATCCTCAGGGCCGTGCCCATTCCCTGGGAGCCTGGGCAGTGCCAGCACCTCTGGGGAAGCAGAACCTTTCCCTGATGTCCAGCCTGAGCCCCCCCATGTCCTTGCTCTCCAGCATTCCCTGGGTGCTCTCCCTGGCCCAGAGCAGAGATCAATTCCTGCCCCTCATGGGGTTCTGCTCTACTGTGGGGTCTCTCCTTGGTCTCTGCTAAAAGCTCCTTTGAGGGAGGATAATCTAACTTCTCCTGTACAATTTGTTTGTGGAAGCCATGTGGAAAACAAAGTAAGAAAAATGATGCCTTTAAACCAGACGTGGGTTTACTGGGACAGTATCTAGCTCATAATAGGCTTTTGTCTCTATAATAAAGCAAAAAATTCAGCAAATACACCAGAACACCAACACCAGAGTCTGAAAAATGGTTCTTTATTCCATTTGCTGTCTTTCACATCTTATTGGCCAGCACACACCTGCCTGCCAAGTGTCTATTCACAGTCCAACAAGAGATTTTTCCTTCTGCTACTCCCCAGTCAAAGAAATTCTTTCATGCAATAATAACCTAATAGTTGTTTTACCTTCTGCACACCTTCCTTAACCCTTCAAGGCTCAAATGGGAACTGTCTTCCAGCTGGATATTTGATTTTGGATGGACTTGAGCCAAATGGCTGCTCCTGCAGTGATAGGCAGACAATAGAGGGTTTTTTGTTTATTTTGTTGTGGACAGCCAGCTGGCAATGCTTCTCACATTGGAATTTCAGTGGACTCCTGGCAGCAGTTTCCCACTTGTCCCTCAGAGGAGCGGCATGCTGCCTTACCATGTCATTTTCTTATAGTGTATTTCTTGCATAATGAGCAACATTGACAGGGATATTTGCAAATTCTTAAATATTCTGCCATCCCACTGGTGAAATCAGTGGCTTACCATTTCAGTTAGAAAGAGCTTCAAACAAGGTATTAATTTTATACCTTCCAGTTGCAGTATGTAGAAAACCAAAAGAACCTGGTTATCTTGGTGATCTCCTTTTAGCAGTCAATATTTACCAGTAACAAGTGGCCAGTGCAATCCCCAGGCTGCATTGACTAGTTGTCCTGAAGAGGATGTTTTCACCCAAATAATCAATAATTGCTTCTCAGGTATCCTAATACATGGTCCAGGATAAGGATTCAGAATGCATGTGCACATCACAGCACACATGCAGTAAATATATATTTGGTCATATGCTTCTTATGGAAAAAAATCAGAAATTCACCAATAGACATTCAAATTTCCAGATATCTGAAGGACCTTTTGACAACCTCAATATAATCACTTATTTCTTTTCATATCTGGTTGTGCCATTTCTTCAGTTATGATTAAAACTATGAGAACAAAAGAAAGAAAGGAACATTCATGTTTACCAGGATGGGATATACATGATTTCCAGGCTTTATACAGAACAAATAGGAGGTTTTTCATTGTCGTGTTACTATGCACATAACCTACTAATTGTGCAGTGTCTGTGGCATGACCTGGACTCTGAAATTGTGGGGTGTTCTTCATAGATCTGTGTGTGTCTGTGTGTGTTCCTGACCTCACAGGTCAATAACAATTCATGTAGGTGTGGTCCTGTGGGAGGATGAAGAAAGCAAGTGGTGCATTTGTCTAATTCCTCACCTAGCAAGGCTTCCTACACAAGTTTATTAATATTTCATTGTTTCCTTAGCAGAGTTCTTTTCACACTTCTCTGTTCTCTCTTATTTACAACTGAGGAACATGGGCTCTTTTATGTTATTCATTAACAGACATTTATTTGACAAATGCTGTTGGTATGTTTTTTTTTTCCTGCAGAACTTCTGTGCTGCAAAGCCTCTGCTGGCTACTTTGCTGAAGGGTGTTAATGCAACAGGAGGAATTCTTGAAAGAGTACATTTCCCATCTGCACCCAGGGCCAGTTGGTTCCATTCATTTTTGAGTACAAGCAAGCAAAGCCTTTCATTGTAGGAAGAAAAGGACTTGTTTTAGCCCAGGATCACAGAGTCTACTGAATGTATGTGGACATGAGTTGCATTTTTTGATGTAGTTTTCTGTTATTTACGTTGCATTGTTATTTTAGTTAAATGAGAGCTGTACTGGCAATCATAGAATTGTATCCTGAGCTGGATGGGATGCACAAGGATCAGAGCCCTGCAGACCCCCCAGCAATCCCCCTGTGCATCCCTGGCAGTGCTGTCCAAACGCTCCTGGAACTCTGGCAGACCCAGGGCTGTGCCCATCCCTGGGAGCCTGGGCAGTGCCAGCGTCTCTGGGGTAAAGAACTTTTCTCAAATCTACCTTAAATATTCTCTGACACAAATTCATGCCATTCCCTGGGGTCCTAAGTGCTTCCAAAGGATTTTAACTCCTATCACAAGGCAAAAGGGTAAGTTATCAGAATTCTAATTCATGGTGATATTACTGGGCCTGGAAATGAAATCTCAGATTTACCTGACTTTTGTTTATCATTCACATCAGTTTTGCATATGAATTTTGTAAGCTGTTGGTATTAGACTTGTCCTATTTCAGCATTAGTGAAAGACACTGTAATTTTTTAAGGAATGTGGCCTTCCCCATGATACACAGGGCTGCTCTTGGCTCACTCTCAGCTCATCCAGAGTGACCAGAATGGACACAAGGGCTGTGTCCTGAGCACTCAGAGGGGACACACAGCCAGCAGTGTGTCAGCATTCAGCAGCAGGAAGCAAACACCTCCTAGCAGATATTTTTCTAATTCTAATATTTTTTTCAAATATTTTTCTAATTTTTCGAATTTTTTCTATCCCAATTTTTCCAAACCCAGTGCTATTGAAATGACTGTTTCATTTGTATGTTAACCTACACATTAAACCACTTTCTTCATCATTCATCTGATTTCATAGTGTTAATTCCATACACATATCATGAGCCTCACTTAATCAGAACAAAAGCTCCAACAGCCCTGAACTGTGCATTTCCTAATCGACCAGCAGAACTCTCCTCTACGTGTTCATCTTGTCTAAATGCTAAACCAAACGCAAAACTTCTGTTCTCTGACTTCCAGGAGCTTGGCTGAGCAGTGGGGGTTTCAATTAAAAACCACAGGAAAGGAAAGGAATATGTCAATAAAACCACACACTTGTAAGTACTGCATACTAGTTTGCAAACAAACACAGCAAGCTTCCTCCGAGTATGAGTCTATTACTGTAAATTTAGACTGAATGGCTGTACTGGCAATCATAGAATTGTATCCTGAGCTGGATGGGATGCACAAGGATCAGAGCCCTGCAGACCCCCCAGCAATCCCCCTGTGCATCCCTGGCAGCGCTGTCCAAACGCTCCTGGAACTCTGGCAGACCCAAGGCCGTGCCCATTCCCTGGGAGCCTGGGCAGTGCCAGCGTCTCTGGGGTAAAGAACTTTTCTCAAATCTACCTTAAATATTCTCTGACACAAATTCATGCCATTCCCTGGGGTCCTAAGTGCTTCCAAAGGATTTTAACTCCTATCACAAGGCAAAAGGGGAAGTTATCAGAATTCTAATTCATGGTGATATTACTGGGCCTGGAAATGAAATCTCAGATTTACCTGACTTTTGTTTATCATTCACATCAATTTTGCATATGAATTTTGTAATCTGTTGGTATTAGACTTCTCCTATTTCAGCATTAGTGAAAGACACTGTAATTTTTTAAGGAATGTGGCCTTCCCCATGATACACAGGGCTGCTCTTGGCTCACTCTCAGCTCATCCAGAGTGACCAGAATGGACACAAGGGCTGTGTCCTGAGCACTCAGAGGGGACACACAGCCAGCAGTGTGTCAGCATTCAGCAGCAGGAAGCAAACACCTCCTAGCAGATATTTTTCTAATTCTAATATTTTTTTCAAATATTTTTCTAATTTTTCGAATTTTTTCTATCCCAATTTTTCCAAACCCAGTGCTATTGAAATGACTGTTTCATTTGTATGTTAACCTACACATTAAACCACTTTCTTCATCATTCATCTGATTTCATAGTGTTAATTCCTTACACATATCATTCATCTGATTTCATAGTGTTAATTCCTTACACATATCATTCATCTGATTTCATAGTGTTAATTCCATACACATATCATGAGCCTCACTTAATCAGAACAAAAGCTCCAACAGCCCTGAACTGTGCATTTCCTAATCGACCAGCAGAACTCTCCTCTACGTGTTCATCTTGTCTAAATGCTAAACCAAACGCAAAACTTCTGTTCTCTGACTTCCAGGAGCTTGGCTGAGCAGTGGGGGTTTCAATTAAAAACCACAGGAAAGGAAAGGAATATGTCAATAAAACCACACACTTGTAAGTACTGCATACTAGTTTGCAAACAAACACAGCAAGCTTCCTCCGAGTATGAGTCTATTACTGTAAATTTAGACTGAATGCACAAAGCTGAAGGTGACTGTCCCAGCATGATCTTCCTTCATTTCATGTATAGTGAAATGCTCTCTGCCTCTACATTCAATAGCTTGATCCACTCACTCTGCAATGAGACTAAAGGAGGAAAATGCCACCAGGAGGAGAATGGCCCGAGCCAAATTAGCAATGTTTTGTTCCATTTCAAAAGCAAATGAGAGCTGCAAAGGAGAGAGTGGAAGGTGAAAAAGAAAAAGAGAAAGTAGTGAATTGATTCTAAGGCAATATCCTGTGTGAGACTTTAAATGTAGACATCCCTTGAATAGAAATGTAAATGCCATGATTTGCATTATAAAGCTTTGTTAAAAAATAACTGTCACTAGAACCGATTATGTTCATAATTAATTAGTTACAGGCTGGGTGCAGTCACTTTTTAAAAGGTTGCATTAGGGATCACATATTTTATTGCAAGAATTATGAAGGTGAAAAATTTTCTAAACAATTTACAATTCATAGAAAAATACATACCCAACTAAAATACAGTGTACTCTATGGTGCTTTTAAGGCTCTTATACTAGAGAGGAACCAGTAAGAGAAAAACAATGTAGTTTATCTAATTAAGTGAGCAAAATACAGCTTAAATTTGCAGAAAGTTCATAACTAATATTAAATATATTGGCTTCACATTATGTTTGAACTGTTAATAAAGTGAACTCACTGCTGCTCAAGTATTACAATTGTTTCTCAACTAATAAAGAAATGAAAGGGGAAAACCTAGTAAAGTATACAAATATTAAAATGATTTCTTTTTCTCTTGAGAAGTAATTTCTTTATGCAACTATCTTTCCTAAACAGGGAAAAAAATGCCACAAAGGACAGAAAGAGCATCAGCTCTGAAATTTGATGCCCTGGTTCCTTGACAGAGGCTGAGCTGCTGATTTAGAGATCTGCCAAGGTGCTCAGCACTGACCTAATTGTGCTGCCTTTAAAAATACCTCTTGGTATTTATCAATATTTCCAACAGGACTAGATTGACACAAAAGCTGAACACTTTTGAATGGTCTTGGTCTTATTTTATTCCCAAAATTGTAAAAGTCTAGGGTAATCTAGAATTATGTTTGCCTCCCATCTGAAAACTGCAGTGGGGACATGCTGCAATGATTTTTCACATCCTTATTTTTTTTAAATTGTGTGCTGTCCTGTCCAAATCAATGTGAAAGTCTTTGCAGGACATCTGAAATGTCAACACAGCACATAAATATCAACAGGTGCCTGACAGTCACTGGAAATTAGAGCCCTGCAATGTATGTTTTAAGATTACCTGGGCTCAGGAATGTGCTGCCATAATCCGAAGAGGAGTTGCTATTTTATGACTGTGAAGCCTAACTATTTGAAGAAGTGATGTTGGTGATTCTGGGCTAAATCCTCTTTAATCTGGATCCTAGGGATGCTTGGTGCCAGGAGAAGAGAGCCCAGGCTGTGAGGATGGCCAGGAGGGAGCAGAGCACACACCAGGGCTGTGCACAGAGGAGAGCCCAGGGAACCTGGGGCAGAGTGAGGAGGCCACAGGGAGAGTTCTGACCCATGGCCAATGTGAAAACCACCTTCACTCTCCTGTGAACATTTGAAAAGTCTAATAAAGGACAATCGGAGACAAGGACCACAGAGCAAAGGTTGTTATGGCCAGGTGCATCTTGGCACTCAGACAAGAGCATCCCGTTATCCCGGGGATAAAAAAAATCCTTAAAAACATTTTCCTTACATCAACCTGTTGCATAGTCCCTTATGCATAGTAAACTTTCCCCCCAAATTAGTTTACATGTTCCAAGAACATGTTTAGCCTGGCTCCTCCTTGGGTTTGCCTTTTCAGAGCGTGCAGATCCCTTGGTTGTGGTTTTAGTCCTTTTTTATCATCACCTGCAGTTTTTGGGCCTTGGTGCACTCTGCCTTCAGAGGGTGAGTGCTGATGGGGGCAGATGTGTCCAGGTGTGCTCATCCTGTGTGCATTGGGTGTTATCCCATGCCAGCAGGCATTTTAACACAAGCACACTGATATCAGCTATTTCACTACTATGTCTAAGCTTAATTAACAGCAATAAAAGCGATATCTTCATAGCAAAGTTACTTTAACACCACACGTGTAAAATCCATTTTAATATTTACAAAAAGGCAATACTACAATATGTATCTAAAAAAGGCAAGTCACCCTGAGCTGAGAACAGCCAGATTACTCAGTCTGAGGTGTCAGGGATAACCACATGTGATGGGGGCTGCACCATCTCCTGTGTCCTCTTCATTAGAGGAAATTAATTTCCCCTGAACTTGTAAATGCAAGCAGTCATCTTGCTTCAGAGGGAGCCTGGAAGCAGGAAAGGAGCTGCAGTCTCAATTAATCTCCTCACTTGTCCTCTCCAGCATTCTGACCCGAGAACTCCTTCTACACACACCTTCCCACAAAACTTTATAGGAACTGCCACTTTATTAATTTTTTTCTTTTTTTTTTTTTTTCTTTGTTTCCCCTTCCCTTAGCTTTTTTTCCACTGGATAAATATAAAAAGGGCATGGGGAAGGTCTGGGACAGGGGATCTAGAAAGGAAGGGCTGGGAAAGGAGATGAAAAGGTGTTTTAAGGAACAGACAGCAGAGATGAAGGAAAATGGAAGAGGAGGTGAAATGTTCAACATAAATGGGAGGTGTTCTGAAGAATATATTAGCCTGATACTTAGAGACATGGAAAGTTTCTAAAGCCTGTTTAAAACAGGGAATGGTGATCCAGCCACGATTTAATGACTATTTTATAGAGTTTGGAGGTATAAATTAATTATATTTTTGGTTTCTGATATCAAATAGTAATATATATAGAGAGATATTCAGATATACAGATATACAGATATATATTATACAGATACTTCCAGTTTACACTTGCACTTTTGGAGCACCTCATCTGTTTCTGACTGACCTCAGCATGATCCGCTGTTGATACTCCCTGGTGGAGATGGGTGCTAAAAGATGGCTTTACTACACTAGCTACTAAAATCCTCATTTGGCTGAAGTTGGCAGCTGTGTCTGGGTACATGTACATAATACATACATAATTAATCCATACATAATCCTCAAGGGTGTAAAATGTTATGAGTTTTCCATTGAACTCGGTGGAAAACCTCCCATTGACTTAAAAGAGAGCTGAATTAGGCCTTTTGAAATAATTAGGCCTTTGAAAGAATATGCAAAAATAGCTGTTTCCACTCTGTCACCCACTTTCCTTCCCCCCTGACCACTGATCCTGAAGGAATTGGGTGTTCTGTGTCATTATTGAGTGCAATCAGCTGCCACTGACTGCTAAGCTCCTCTAAGAATTTCCCATCTCCTCTAAGAAATTCCCATTGCAGGTTTCCACCCCTGCCTTACCTGTTCCTCACTCTGAAAAAGAACAGGCTAAATGTTTATAATGGACAAAATGAATAGGCTAAGTGTTAATAATGGACAAACAGAACAATAAGCAACAAGAAAGGAAATATAAACAGAAGGATTTTCTGCAGGTTTCCACCCCTGCCTTACCTGGTCCTCACTCTAAAAAGAATAGGCTAAATGTTTATAATGGACAAAATGAATAGGCTAAGTGTTAATAATGGACAAACAGAACAATAAGCAACAAGAAAGGAAATATAAACAGAAGGATTTTCACCCAAAGAAAGCTGAGTGAATTGATAGCAAACAGGAAGAAAATTGGGAGATTAAAATAAACCCCATGTCATATTCTCAATTTTGCATACCAAGGATAACATTCCTCATTTCCTTTACAGACACACACACACACAAAAAAAACCTATTTGAAAAACACAAATATAACCATGCAGAAGACAACTGTAGAAGATCACACTAAACAAAGAACACAATGTCAACTAATTAAGTTTCATTTGATCAACTCCCTTTATGGGTGCTCTTTGCTGTGATTATTCAGCTGATTTCAGGATGACAATTATGATGAGTGGATGACAATTAATGTGTACCTCTTCTGAATCCAAAACACAAAGCATTTTAACATTCACTTGCTTTAACTATGGGGAAGATACCTTGAGCATCCAAGAATTTAGATACAGAGTTCAAAGAACTTGCCTTGTGCTAAGTTATCTAATTGTACATATATTCTATGCCTTGTTCTGGTTGGTAAGTGCATTTCTTTCCTTTTCCACACTGGAAATCCAAAGCAAAATAGACTTTTAGGTCTTTTTATTCTTTAAAACAGAACCTCCTACTGCTGGGGTTTTTTAGGATGAATCTCTTAAAACTAATATCTATTCTCCTTGAATTCAAGATGGGTAAATTACTCAAAGATTTTTTTCTTCTCTGTGAAATTTCCATTCCCTTTTCCCTGTGTGTAATTACAGGGATGATTAGCAGTACTATGGATAAGCAAATGTTTAATTCATGTGAGTATACCTGGTCAGAGCCAGGGATTTCTCTTTCTCTCATTCTTCATAAATGAAACAGAGATTCTATCTTCTTAAGCCTTCTTGCTCTTCCTTATTTTACAAATGAAACAATTTAAATAATATCAAAATGACACAATAAATTTTGAAAACTTTCATTTTATCCTTTTGGCTGAAACAATTTGAATAGTTCCTCATTTTTCTCTAAACACCCTTTGCCACCATTTACTAAAATTTCCCTGGCTATATAACTCAGTGTTGTACTGCCTTTGTAAAATATGTAAAATGCTCTGAAGCTGTAAAATATACCATGAGGCCTCACTTTTATTCCTTTGGTTTGATTTTTGATCATTCCCATTGGCTTCCACTGACTCTGATAAGATTTCAGCTTTTTCTGGCTGTGGTGCAAAATCAAAAGTAACAGGAATTGGCAGTGTTTGATGCCCAGGCCTTCAGACAAATAAATAATAATAATCAGTCCCTTTTCAGGCTCTGCATAAGACCCAAATCCCCCTCTCTCTTCTCTGCCTGAGAAGCAGAGCTCTTTAGATTAATCCTGGATTGGAGAGTATATTAATTATGCTGGTTAGTAGCAAGAAACCTTTTTTCCAGGCACTACATCTGGCATGTACTTTAGCAAAAGTTAAGGATACTTGTTGTAATTACATAACCTCATTTTGGAATCACTCCAAAGTGTTCTGGGTTCCAAGGTTAAAGCATGTAGGAGTTCCTAATAACTCTAAAAGTAAAAAACTGGGGGAAGAAACTGCCTTGCACTGTTCATCTTCCATGTTTAACTGTTGAGGTGGTTTTTTTGATGGAGGTTTGCTGTGTAAATATTGCCTTAACCCTCCACCAGAAACACACATACAAATTTTTCTTATTTACAGAAAGTCCAGACTCTTTCTGCAATCAGCAAAGTCTCTGCCATGGAAACTTTGAATATTCATTGTTCTACCTGGGTTGGGGCAATTTATCAGGATCTCTGTGTTAACACAAGACATTTTCCTGTATTTTGGAATCCCTCTGGTCCACGTTCCGTACCTGGGAGAGCCAGAATTCCAGTTCTCCTCCCCAGGAACAGGCTGGGTGTTGGGGTCAAAGACAGCCCTGAAAATGAACTGAAAACAAAACTGAATATATAGATATTGGCCAAACCCCAGCACAACGACCTCAAAACTGCAATGTACAAATAGTCCTATATTTCACTCTAAATTCTGAAGTAAAATAAGAAAACCAAAGTATTGTATGCATTTACATTTTAAATTATGTAATCATGTTATTATCTGAAACTAATACCATGCTGTTAAAATTTAGATAAAGTGTCCTGCAATGCATACAAAATGTTCATTTGTTGAAGGCCATTAAGTTAATTTCCTGGGAACAAGATTAAATGCAAGGCATTTACATAATCATTAGTTGTGAGGTGTAGAATAGATAATTAAATATTCCACCACATTAATTTGTATTTAATTAACTGTGCTTCCATGATTCTTCTGCCTGAATATTAATATTGTGTAAATAAACAATTAGGATGCATGCTTTGCAAAAGCTTTATTGTAAAAAATGTGATCAAAGAAATTCTATGAAATCCACTTAAGTTAATAAACACTTAAAGGTTCTGGAAAGCAGAATTGTCGATCTTGAAAGTTTTGCTAAATAGCTCCAAGTGCTATGATTTTTAACATCTTAATTCTTCAAGTTTTCAGTGTGTCAGAGTTGTCATAACAAATATTTAATTATAACATTTCCTATTCTACATTTCCCAACTTCTCATTTAAACTGGTTAATGTGCACAAAAGCTAGTATGCAGAGGGAACCTTGCATCATGTTTGGGAAAGACAGCAAAGCTGTAGGAAATTAATGAATATTAAATTTTCTAGCAAATAAACACAGTTTCAGAACTCCTGTTTTCATACCAATGGGGTACAATTGGAAAACACTCAGACCATATCAGACAACAAGAGTAAAACTCTCTTTTTTTCCTCTTTGAAAGAATTTGTTCTCACCAGAAGCATTTCCAGCTGTCTACATTGATAAACAACTCATAAAAGGTTGAACTGAAATTCTGAGCATGTTTGGTTTCCTGCAAATGTAACTTTTTCATTGCTTTTGCTTTATACAGATGCTTCTGCTTCTGAGTTCTGTTTCTAGCAGGAATAATTCTAGGAATCACCTGTACTCTAATGTACCATTTATAGAGCACACCATGGGATTTGAGCAAATGGAAAAGTGCTGCACAAAAATAGGGAGAAGATACCTGTGGAAACCTTTTCTGTCTGAAAGGCAAAAAAGGCAAAAAAGGAAACTTCCCAGAAGACTTGGATTTTTGGGGACAATGTGTATGACAGAAATTCTCTGCAGATCTATGATTTTTTGGGGACTGTTCTATGAAGGATGGAGAAAATACTTGTTAGAAAGTTTACTTTTGTAACTGGAAAATCTAAGGTTTCATTAGCTTTGATTTGCAGGGTGTATCTGGGATATCTGAAAGCTCAGTTGCAGTCAGTGCAAGCTGAGAGGGCTGTGTACTCCTCACCTTCAGGATTCTTTAGAGCTACTGCTTTGGGGCAGGTTCTCTCCTTTCTGAGGTTATTAAAAGCTTCAGCTCATTAAAAATAAAAATATTTACTCATGTGTGTCATTAAATAGGGACTTTTGACCCAGACACCTCCTGCTGGCACAGAAACCCATTCCAAGTGTCTTTCTATGGGAATGTTAAGATTATTGATAAATTGTGGATGGGTGAAAGGAAGTCTGACTAATGACAGCTAATCCTGCACAGAAACAGTCAGTTGGTAATGCAAAATCACCAGCAGTGAAATGCAGACTAAGTGAACCCATATTAAAAACTCTGCAGGATAGTAATATAATTATGTTACTGCCATTGCATTTAATTAGAGACTGGATTTTTTTTAGTGGAAGGTCTTACTGCTTCATGAAAAGCAAAACCTGCTCCCTGCAAACACAGATTCAACTGAAACAGAATGAGAAGTAAGCACAGTTGAATTCTTACACTGGCCTTATAGAGGAGATCTTTCCTTCCACAGCCAATCACACCTTCCTGCCTCCACTGGGAAACAGATCTCAGCACTGCATGGCTCTAGGATACCCAGGATCACAGGAATGTCACAAGTGACAGCAAGCCACTCAGTTCTGGAAGTGACCCCGGGGTCAGACAGGGTGCATGGCTGGGGGTGAAGGAGGATGACCTCCTCTGCAGGCAGCTGCTGCATCCAACCCCCTGGGAAACTGCATCCCAGTCTTATTTTTCTGTCCCTGTGAGATGGGAATTCCATGTTTCCCTCTTCAAGGCTTATTTCTAAAACAAGAATGCAATCCTATTTCCAATATTTAAAACATGTTAACTCTACTTTGAAGGCAGTGGTTTTCCAAGGTTTTCCAGTAAGTACAAAAGATATTTAAATATCCTGACTTTCATTAATGCCTTTGAGATTTGTGATTATGATTATATCAGATGCAGATGGCACTATATTTCTTCCCAGATTAATTTTTAAAGCAGTTTGGGGTGGACTACTATTCAGAATAAAAACAGCTGCTGCATGCAACCCCCTGGGAAACTGCATCCTAGTCTTATTTTTCTGTCCCTCTGAGATGGGAATTCCATGTTTCTCTCTTCAAGGCTTATTTCTGAAACAAGAATGCAATCCTGTTTCTCCAATATTTAAAACATGTTAACTCTACTTTGAAGGCAGTGGTTTTCCAAGGTTTTCCAGTAAGTACAAAAGATATTTAAATATCCTGACTTTCATTAATGCCTTTGAGATTTGTGATTATGATTATATCAGATGCAGATGGCACTATATTTCTTCCCAGATTAATTTTTAAAGCAGTTTGGGGTGGACTACTATTCAGAATAAAAAATAAAAGTTTTTCTAAAAATTTATACCATTACAGGCAGCTGCTGCATCCAACCCCCTGGGAAACTGCATCCCAGTCTTATTTTTCTGTCCCTGTGAGATGGGAATTCCATGTTTCCCTCTTCAAGGCTTATTTCTAAAACAAGAATGCAATCCTATTTCCAATATTTAAAACATGTTAACTCTACTTTGAAGGCAGTGGTTTTCCAAGGTTTTCCAGTAAGTACAAAAGATATTTAAATATCCTGACTTTCATTAATGCCTTTGAGATTTGTGGTTATGATTATATCAGATGCACATGGCACTATGTTTCTTCCCAGATTAATTTTTAAAGCAGTTTGGGGTGGACTACTATTCAGAATAAAAAATAAAAGTTTTGATAAAAATTTATACCATTATAAAGAAGTGTACTGCATAATATAAGCCAATAAATGAAAACTGGTAATGCAGTGAAATAGTGTTTTCTCCATGACAGGATAAAGATGCACGTAGTCAGTAGTGATGGCTGAGGTTTTAAACAGCCTGAAAATATCAAGTTGAGGTGATTCATGGATGCTAGACAATCATCCTTCTTTTTGCAGTAGCACAAATAGGGTCATGGAGGTCAGGAGGAAAAAGAATAAAGAATATCTCCACATAAATTGAAAGCAGGCAGCTGGCATGGGACAGGCTCAGGCTGTGGTGGAAGAGAAGAACATCAATTAGTGAAGGCACACCATGACAATCATGCTGCAGCCTGGCTGAAATAAAAGTTAGGGAACAGTAGAAACTGGTTAAAACAAAAAAAGATAAGGTTGTTGTTCTCCCCACACATAAAAATCAATGTAAAGGAAGTGCAGCTGATATAAAGTGCGGCTAAATAAAAGTGGAAGTGGGAAACCAACTCAAAGCTGGGCTGGGGGTGGAGTGAAGGTGCAGTGGCAGGGCAGAACATTCCTGCCAGCAGCCTGACATTCCTGCCAGGACAGGGAGGGGACACAACCAGCTGCCAGAACAGCAGCAGCCCATCTCACACCTGTGGGGTCATCTGAGTGCTGTCAGGATCCCAATTCCTTCAGGCTGGTACTTGCAACACTCCCACTGAGGATGCAGCTCTTGAGTAGGATCATTTTGTTTAAATAGAAATGAATATTGGCATTTGTAACTTTGCTGTACTTGTTGCATTGCCTGCTCTTGACAGAGACACGGTGTCAGACCAGGAGGAAGAAGCTGTCCTCAAAGCTTTTGGGAGCAATCCTTGATAACTGCATGGACATAAACCTGCAGTGAAACAGCCATGGATATGGTCAGAGACAGGAAAGAGTGCTGAAACAGCCTTTGTTAGCTTTGTCAGCCTTTGTTAGCTCTGTGCTTTGGAATGTGTGAGAGTGGGCAGGGCTTTAGGATCAGGGTCCCAAAATCCTAATTCCACCACTATTACTATTTCATTAATTGTGACAGCTTGACAGGCTGATGCAGGCATTGAAAATTACCAGAGCTTTGTTGACATCTGCCATGGCTGTGCTGTTTGTGGGAATTCTTTCGCTGTGAGTGATAGGCAATGCCCTGGCCGAGTCCTGAGGACTCTCCAGTCTAACTAAGAACGGTGCTGTGAGGCTTGTGCTTTTAGTTCTGTGCAATATTAACTCAGAAAATGCTACTGCAAGGTAATGCAGGTGCAGCCTCACCTAGGGGAAGCTTTTATTACAAAATATTAAAGCCTGCAGTGAGAGAACTAAAGACTATTTATCTGTAATATACTGTACTATCTAAATTGCTGCTCTTTAGTCCTCTTTCATAAACATTTCTGTGCAGGATGTTTTGCAGAGACAAAGGAGGGCTCTACATTGATCTCTCAATTGATTTCTACTGCTATGCTGATTCATATAGTTTAATATGTATTTTAAACTTAAGACTATATATTACTGCTTCTGAAATTTTACCATATTCTTGGGAGGAACTGAAGCTCTTGAGTCTTGTAATGCAATTATCTTGAGACAAGATGATTCTGTAGTAAGATTATCCCCTAAAAAGATTATCTTCTGACACAGTCATCCTCTGACAAGATTATCTGCAGAGATGATGTTGATAATTAGCTGGGGATGTGGAAGACTGATCTAGGAAATACAACAGAGGGAAAACTAGCCTGAGCACTTAGCTGAGCCTCAGCTCTGTGTGAAAGTTGTTCATGGGCTAAGTTGCTAGTCTGAGCATTCAGAACTTTGAGTTAATGGGGAAAAAAACCATGAGCAGGGTTTTTGCAAACCTCAGAATTGGACATTTGTTTTTTAGCCAGTCAGTCCAGCATTCATTGTAGGATCTAGCTGAAAAAATGCCTATACCTTCCCTGAAAAAGTTTAGGAGCTGTCGTGTTCATTTCATGGCAAGTGTGGATACTACATAGCTTAAAATACAGAGTATACACATGGAACTGGAAAAAATGGATTACTTTTGTCTGGCAATTGCTATTCATCAAAAACATTTTCTAGTTGCACAAACAATGTCATGCTTGGTGTTTTCTCTTAGAGGAGGGCAAAGATCAATGGTGTTAACTTCCCTCTGTATGTTTGCTTTCCAAGTGCATTGATTCTTGGTATTCCTAAAGTACATAAGGATCCTAAAACAGGATCCCCATAAAGTGAGAAAAGAGCAAAGGATTTTAATCTTTCCAAGAAAAGAAAAGATGAAAACACAACTGGTACCCCTGCAGCCCTCTGCCCTCAGTACCCAAAACCTTGCCACACAAACCCCAAACAGCTTATCTTCAGTTCCTGGAGTCTCTGCAAGGTTGAAGTAAATAGTGTTATTGCTGCCAAGAAGCTGTAAGCTTTAGATGAAAGTTAATATGTTGGAGAGTGTCCAAATCTGAAATGATCAAACCAACAGAGGTCTGGAGGTTTTAGCTACGCTGATGAGTTGAAGAATAAGAAGTTACAATGGAAAACTTTGAACTGACCTTAAAAATTCACAGGCAACGCTTGTGTAAACAGACACTATATTTTTTTAAATGAGAATTAAATGCATTTTCTGGTTTTGGTTTTCTTTTCTTTCAATTAACCTAACTGTGGATATTGCACTTGGAGCTAATAAAAACTGTAAACTTGAATATGGTTTTGATCCCATCTATCAAAGTCACCCAAAATCAGCAGTTATCTCCCCAAGTTTGTAATCTCTTGCTTGTACTGTGCAGATAGAAAATTCCTTCCTTCTCGAGGGACGAATCTCCCTCTCTGTCTCCACATCCTGTCAGCCTGCAGAGTGCCAACCCATCAGGAAAGGAGGGAATCAGTCTTTAGGAGTTAGGAAGGCTACTGGGCCGTGTGGGAATGGAGGGTTTGTTTTGCCTTTCTTTCTCCATCAAACCATAAACACAGATCATTTTGGTCAGCCTGCCCTGGAAGGGCTGAGGGAAGGGCTGGGAGATCCCCCCGAGCAATGGCACATCAGCTCCCTGCTAAATCACAGAGCCATCAGCTACGTGACAAATTGGCTCTGCTCCTCAGTCTTCTCAAAAGAACTCCATGGTTAAAAGAACAAAGAGCATGAAATAGTCTTGAAACCTCTCCGGTGGGTAAGCCTGGCAGCCAGGATTGACCCCCAGCACAGGGAACAGCACAGCACCTTCAATAATTCTGTTTACACTGTTCTTGGGCTGCCATTTCCATTTTTTTAAAACGCATTCTTAATTTAATTTTTTTTTTAATGATGAAAAATTAAACACTTTAAGTTATCTATAGACACTAAATATTTCTCGATCACTCATCCTTCTCTGAGAAAAGACTCAGTAAAATCATCACAATAAGAATGTGTTCTCCTTTTGTTCCAAGATGGGCTTATGTCTCTGCATTAATTTCTTTTCTTCTATTCCACAGATAATTAATAGAAGATACTGGGAAGTACTTAACTTTACTTCAACCTATTTGAAGTTTATTACCCCTGTGACTCATACATCACAACCACCAAAAATGGATAAATTGTAAAATCTACAATACTAAATCTTCACTTCAAGGACTACTACTCCCAAATCTCCTAGCAGTACATTTTTAGACTGCCCTTTCTAATAACTTAGTTTCCCACTGAGTAAAAAGCTTTTAGTATGTTGAAAATGGAGCAGTGTTATTCTTAGCTACTTGATTCTCAAACTTCCAGTTCTGCTATGGTTCAAGTGGCAGCTCCTCCACACCCTCATTCAGCAAACCATTTTTATGACATTAATATAAAACATTCCTTTGTGATATGCAGTAATTTCATCACATTTTCATTTGATTGATGTGATTAAAATATATTTGACTTCATCTGAATTCCTATACATCTTAAACATTGAACAAGACATTTTGAAAATGGCAAGGAATTCAGAAGGCTCAAACATTTTGCTACTTCTTAACATTTAATAAGGAGTGCTAATATGTTCCTGCATTGCAGGAATACTTGAAATATCCATATGCAATTTACTTGTTTGAGTTTGAAGATGAAATAACATGGCATTTTCCATGAGTTCTGAAGAGCTAGCTGTCAGAAAGTACTGGGTAGGTAGAAATAAAATCAGCATTTAAAATTAAAAACCCCAAAGTTTGAAGATAATTTTGAATAAAGAAAAATGAGTTCATAGCTCAAGATGAGGAAAACTTTGAATGTGAGAGGCTGAAGAGAACTTTAGCAATGGCTGAATGAAATTTAAATTCCTAAGTAGACAGAAGATTAACTCGTATAGAGCAGCCTTTTCTTCTGTTTATAGATTTTAAGGTCTGAAGAGAGATGACAGTGATCATTGGTTCAATCTCAAATCAGTGCTTGCTACGTGACTTCTACATGTGCACATTCCCCAGCTGGCTGGGGAAAATGTGTCTGTTAGAATGGATTTTTAAATGAGTTAAATGCTTGGAAGTTTTAAGCAGATAATCATCAAAATATAGAGAGTGTATGTGAGATCTATGATAATAAAAATCCAAGTTTATAACCCAATTTTTAATGCTAATTTTAATGTTGGTACTTCAGTACTGCACACAGGCACAGTCAGTCCCTGCAAATATACAAGATGTGAGTAAATGATCCAAATATATTGTGTGTACTGAAATGTGCTATTTCTTACTCCATAATGCATTCACTCCAAAACACATCCATATACTCAAATTATTGCTGGAAGTCTGCTGTAAGTAGTTACAAAAAGCTCTTCAACAACACCTCCCCTTGCATGAGTTTCATTTAAAGGAAGTTTGTGGTAAGGAAATCAAAGGATGGGGAAATGAAGAATCAGAAACTCACAAATTTGATAGCAGTCAAAGGCTTTTCTGTGTTTAGAGTGCAAATGACAGTAACTCCTGGTCATCTTCAACCTGCATAAATTGCTTAACAAGAACAATTTTTGAGCAAATGTAAGAAAAGCTATGTCCAGTATCCTATATAAAGTGAAACAGAGTTAATGACTCTTGGTGCTCTCACTATAAACAAAATAACTTGTGAACAAATGTAGCCTCACTGTGAAATAAATTTTAAAACAAACAAACAAAAAACAACACAAACCCCCCCATTTAACAGTTCTTTCCCACTAATTTTTGACATATTCTCAATAACATTTACACTTTTAACCAAAATTATTTCTTCCTCTGAGGCAGAGTTTGAGATTCAAAAGACACTGTTGTACAATGTCCCCAGGTTCCTTCTGGACTCCGCTACAGTTATTCTAGAAGATTTTATGCACTTAGAATCCTAACAGCCTTATCTCTTTAAAAAAACCCCAGGAAATCTCTTTAGAAAATGCATTCAGAAGTTTTAAAACATCTCCTTTTCCTTGTGTGAATATTGCCAAGGGAATTCAAAAGAAAAGGATTGTGGCACTAGTCTTCTGAACCTCATTATATTATTTTAGACCACGTTTAATTCTACATGGGGAGTTCAGGTTGAGTGGTTCTACTTCACCTATTCTCAATAATGCATATCTTATTAGAAATTATTTGCAGGATATGATCCTTTTTGGATTAAACTGGCCCAAAGCCAAGAGTTTTTAAAGCAAATGGCAAGATAAACAAACAAAAGGGGAATGATTCTCCACAAAATTAGTTCATCACTTGTCTGTGATATTTTTACTGGGAAAATGAACCATGTTGTTCTTCCCCTCCTTTTGTTTCATTGCAATTACCATTCCAACTCTGTTCTAACTCAAACAGCTTGCCAGCAAAACAGCAAACAAGGCATGACTGCTGTCCCAAAGGAATGCAAGTTTGTGGAAACAGTTTATGTCAAGATTTTACTTTTATAAATGTTGAGCCCTACCTTGCTGCACTAGTACTTTGGAGTGATTTTATTCCTGGATCAAAGAACTGCTCAGCATGAACAAATGTCCAGAGACTGTTTATAAGAAGATCAAAGCTATAAATAAGCAGGGCAAACGTATCAGGTTTAATTGCACCAGGGAGCACAGCTCAGAAAGGCCTGGGAGGAGCAGGAGGCTGAGGGGAGGCAGGCTCAGCACGAGGGTTGCATCCCCTGCAGCAGCCCCCATCCCAGCTGTGCCCTTCCATGGGCACAGAATCCCAGCAGAATGTCTCTCCTTTGATGCCACTCCAGTCAGGGGCTTGCACATAATCCAGTATTTCCAGTATGCTATTATTCTGTACTGAAAAGGGTCTACATGTCTTGGAATTTACTCTGCATCTCTGCTTTCCTAAGTTACTTGCTAGTAATAAATCCTCTGCTAGGATTTATTTTTGACATGGAATAATTTCCCTTTGACTTGGAAATGTGGTGTGCACTAAGAAGTTCTGATTACAGTTCCAGGGAGAGGAGAACTCCTGTGGAACCTGCTCTGAATGCGTGGTCCAAGCAGAGAGCAGAGCTGGGAGCAGTGAGAGCTTTGAAGCTGCACTGGACACTGGTGAAATCTCAGTCCTGGGCTGGTATTAATATGTTCTGGATGCAAGGGATACTTTCAAACATCATAGAATTGTTTAGGTTGGAAAAGACCTTTGAGGTCACTGAGTCACCCAGCAGGGCCAAGCCCAGCACTGACCCTGTCCCCAGGTGCCACATCCACAGGGCTTTGAAATCCCTGCAGGGATGGGAACTCCAGCCCTGCCCTGAGCAGCTGTGCCAATGCTTGACATCCCTTTCAGTGATATTCAAATACATCCCATTTTCCCTGATATTCAAAGCAAAGCTCTTCTGGCACAACCTGAGGCCATTTCCTCCTGTCCAATCTCTGATTACCTGGGAGCAAAGCCTGACCCCCACCTGGCTCCAGCCTGCTTTCTCAAAGAAGATATCAGCATTTGAAACCAATTATTGCCAACATTCTGCTTGCTGGGATAGCAAAGGCAATGACACAGAGCCTAAAGGTGACTTTGGTTAATCCCTCTAGAGCTCACATAGTTCAGCATCAAAAACTGTAATGCTGATATGAAGGAGACTTTGCACACTGCAAAATTTATTTGAAATTTCAAGCATGTTTTTATTCTCCTTGAAGACAAACCCCAGGTCTGTTTAAAGAATTAATTAGAGCTATGATAAAAAGCACTCAGAGAGTCTAGAGTGAAGACTGCCTTCTGGAAACACAGAAGACCCAGCTTCCAGACTTAGCTATTCCCTATTTTGAACAGTAATTTACACCCATGTTCATACCCTGATTCACTGTCCTAATTCCCAGGCTGTTAGGAAGTTGATTTTTTCCCTAACATCTCAATGTTTAATGGCATTTTTTGGCACAAGTAAGTTGAGATGTAGGGGAAAAAAATCCAGGCAGACCCCATCTCCTGGTTTTACCTGAGAATATTCCCAGCCAGCTCTACCATGACAGCTCAATTGTTCCTTTACCTGTCCCTTTGACTGTTACCATGCAGGAGCACCACAGCATGGGTTTCAAGTCTTTTTAAATGCTCTGTAGCTGTGCACTTCACTTGTAAAAGGAAAAAAGAATGCAGCAGAAACCAGAGCAGCATTTGTAAAGCACTTCCTTTCCTCAGCCACCTGTGTTGGTAAAACTAAAACCAGGTGTTGTTAAAGGTCGTGGCTGAGTCAGGAGAGTAAAGATGGGAAGTTGTGGGTTGTAACTTTGTAGGAGTGAACCTGTGATAAAGGAATGACAAGCAGAAAAAGTCATACAGAGACACTGGAAGAGAAATGAGGAGAGCAGAGCAGGAGGGACAGGGACAGGATGCAATGCCAGGATGGAGCTCCCCCTCTCTGTGGCTGAAGGATGTGGGTATGAGCTTCCTGGCTTTCTCTCTTCAGTGTAATACGAAGTGATGCTCCTGGAGGCAAAAAAAAGTAAGAACTAATGAACTCCAGACTAGGCAGGAGCCTAAAGCTGGGTTTGAGCTTTTAGGGAGTCAGGTTTAATTGCACCAGGGAGCACAGCTCAGAAAGGCCTGGGAGGAGCAGGAGGCTGAGGGGAGGCAGGCTCAGCACGAGGGTTGCATCCCCTGCAGCAGCCCCCATCCCAGCTGTGCCCTTCCATGGCATGTGGGCACCAGGGAAAGCAGAATCCCAGCAGAATGTCTCTCCTTTGATGCCACTCCAGTCAGGGGCTTGCACATAATCCAGTATTTCCAGTATGCTATTATTCTGTACTGAAAAGGGTCTACATGTCTTGGAATTTACTCTGCATCTCTGCTTTCCTAAGTTACTTGCTAGTAATAAATCCTCTGCTAGGATTTATTTTTGACATGGAATAATTTCCCTTTGACTTGGAAATGTGGTGTGCACTAAGAAGTTCTGATTACAGTTCCAGGGAGAGGAGAACTCCTGTGGAACCTGCTCTGAATGCGTGGTCCAAGCAGAGAGCAGAGCTGGGAGCAGTGAGAGCTTTGAAGCTGCACTGGACACTGGTGAAATCTCAGTCCTGGGCTGGTATTAATATGTTCTGGATGCAAGGGATACTTTCAAACATCATAGAATTGTTTAGGTTGGAAAAGACCTTTGAGGTCACTGAGTTGCCCAGCAGGGCCAAGCCCAGCACTGACCCTGTCCCCAGGTGCCACATCCACAGGGCTTTGAAATCCCTGCAGGGATGGGGACTCCAGCCCTGCCCTGAGCAGCTGTGCCAATGCTTGACATCCCTTTCAGTGATATTCAAATACATCCCATTTTCCCTGATATTCAAAGCAAAGCTCTTCTGGCACAACCTGAGGCCATTTCCTCCTGTCCAATCTCTGATTACCTGGGAGCAAAGCCTGACCCCCACCTGGCTCCAGCCTGCTTTCTCAAAGAAGATATCAGCATTTGAAACCAATTATTGCCAACATTCTGCTTGCTGGGATAGCAAAGGCAATGACACAGAGCCTAAAGGTGACTTTGGTTAATCCCTCTAGAGCTCACATAGTTCAGCATGAAAAACTGTAATGCTGATATGAAGGAGACTTTGCACACTGCAAAATTTATTTGAAATTTCAAGCATGTTTTTATTCTCCTTGAAGACAAACCCCAGGTCTGTTTAAAGAATTAATTAGAGCTATGATAAAAAGCACTCAGAGAGTCTAGAGTGAAGACTGCCTTCTGGAAACACAGAAGACCCAGCTTCCAGACTTAGCTATTCCCTATTTTGAACAGTAATTTACACCCATGTTCATACCCTGATTCACTGTCCTAATTCCCAGGCTGTTAGGAAGTTGATTTTTTCCCTAACATCTCAATGTTTAATGGCATTTTTTGGCACAAGTAAGTTGAGATGTAGGGGAAAAAAATCCAGGCAGATCCCATCTCCTGGTTTTACCTGAGAATATTCCCAGCCAGCTCTACCATGACAGCTCAATTGTTCCTTTACCTGTCCCTTTGACTGTTACCATGCAGGAGCACCACAGCATGGGTTTCAAGTCTTTTTAAATGCTCTGTAGCTGTGCACTTCACTTGTAAAAGGAAAAAAGAATGCAGCAGAAACCAGAGCAGCATTTGTAAAGCACTTCCTTTCCTCAGCCACCTGTGTTGGTAAAACTAAAACCAGGTGTTGTTAAAGGTCGTGGCTGAGTCAGGAGAGTAAAGATGGGAAGTTGTGGGTTGTAACTTTGTAGGAGTGAACCTGTGATAAAGGAATGACAAGCAGAAAAAGTCATACAGAGACACTGGAAGAGAAATGAGGAGAGCAGAGCAGGAGGGACAGGGACAGGATGCAATGCCAGGATGGAGCTCCCCCTCTCTGTGGCTGAAGGATGTGGGTATGAGCTTCCTGGCTTTCTCTCTTCAGTGTAATACGAAGTGATGCTCCTGGAGGCAAAAAAAAGTAAGAACTAATGAACTCCAGACTAGGCAGGAGCCTAAAGCTGGGTTTGAGCTTTTAGGGAGTGAGTTGGACTTCTCTGTTAGCCTGAGAGCAGCAAGTCTGTCTGTCAGATAGGAGAGGTCATGTGTGAGAAATTCTCAGCTGGATCAGACCTGATTTTAAGAGCTATGATAGACACTGAAATTCTTCTGGCACACACGACATCCACTGTTAAGGAGAAACCAGACTCGCAAACCAACAGCCAACAAAATCTCATTTGTGAGAGCTTTTTATTACTATCTCTGAGAGCTTTTTATTACTATCTCTATACTTTTAATCCTCCCTGAGTACAAAGGGAAAACAGCAGCTCCTTGAAGCACGGTGGTTATATTTTCCTAGCTGTGACTTCTTTTAATGTTACTTTTCTAAACTGCAGACATAAGTGTTGAATTATTGGAATGTGTAGGTATTCTGTGTGGCTGCTCCTTCACCAGTCTCCCTGCAGGTGAAATTTGCTTCTGTGCTTTCACCATGAAGCATGAAAACATTCTGGGCTCTGCTCTGGCTGGGGTTAGGAGCAAACACGATGTGTTTATAATCACAGATGTTCCAGACACTGAGGAGTGAATCAGCCCTTCAATTTTCAGGGATGTTTGAAGTTTGTATTTGAGTGTGACTGATATAAAAGGCAGGAACAAAGAAACTACAAAAGTAAGTCTAGTCCTTCCTACAACAGATAATCATGTACTTTATATGTGAAATTAGCAAACTAGTTGAATATCCTGTATCTTTTTTTTTACCTCTTCTGCCCCAGATTGCCATTCAGAACTGTGTTTGATCTCCAAGATCCTCTGTCTGTGCTGGTTGTGCTAAGATTTCAATCAGTAATCAAGCCCATTAAAGCAGTCCATTAAGCTTCATGATCTCTAGAAACAGCTTTAGTTTGTAGCTGTCCATATTCCTTGATTCCTTAGTAGTGGTACAGGATGAAATGGTGCTGAGGATTTATCTTTGTATATCATGGGAAAGACAATTGTTTTTACAGGCTTAGTGTTTAATAATTGAAATTCTGATGGAAGTTGGCTTTATATTGAAACTAAACTAGTGTGTGGTAAGTTAGAAATTAAAGCATTCACGTTGGAACTCTGACCTACATACGCTGGGGAAAGGAGAGGTTCCCTAAATGAGGCAGCTGGACAATTGCAGGTGAATGGGGCCTCCCTCTCTCCAGGCTTCACATCTCACTCTGTAAATTGGAAACAGAGGAGCTGGACTTGGAAACTTGGGAGAAATTTGTGGTGGGGAAAAAAGGCTGTGAAAGGAGAAAACTTTTATTTAAAGGAAAGGAAAGGTTATTGGTTTTGAGGAGAAGATCATTATAATATATCCATTTGGTGTATCATTAGAAAAAGTATTTTATTGGTTACATATAAAATATGTAGTAGATCTATCTAGGTGTAATTCTAGCATTAAAAAGTGTACTGATAGGTAAAAATTCCATTTTATGAGGATGAAGGGAAAAAGAAAATTGCAGGAATCTTCTTTTATACATTTCAGACTTCCTTTTGAAGATATGTCCCAGATAATACAAAATAAAGTGATATGGCCAGAACTGGAAACCTAAAGTTTGAGTTTGGATTCAAATATGAATTTTTCAAAGTATAGGGGGAAGGAAGGAAGGAAGGAAGGAAGGAAGGAAGGAAGGAAGGAAGGAAGGAAGGAAGGAAGGAACTTTTTTGCATTATTTACTCCAGCCCAAAATTATTGAGGTAGTGATTTTTTTTATATATGATGCCATATAAATTTTTGTTATGTTTTACCACCCTTACTTTCAAAAGTTCTGCAATGGACTTAATAAAAACAACAAACCCAAATAAGTATAATTCTACTTTAGAAATAAGCATGTTATAAGGAAAAAAACCCATGAAAGATATGTGATAGGGGATGGCATTTCTGAGGGCAATAAGATTATGATCCTAATATTAATTGCATGTATTTACTTTCAGTTTTTCTTCGCTGTTAAATTAATATTCAGATTTTTTAAAAACTTAATGGAATGAAGTGACTTTAAAACTCTGGTCTAACTGTTAAATTCAGGAAATTTTGGTAGACACATGGCATTTTTTTTAACATATTTTCATAATAATAAAAAATTATTTAGGAGAAAACACATTATAGTTTCCTTTGGCAGAATTCAAACTGTCTACCTCAGGGTCCAGTTTCATGGTCTGCTTGAGCTGATGTAGCTGCAGGGTTCCTGCTGGAAAGAGCAATCCTGATCTCCTGGCCTCCTTCTCTGCTGTTTGCCATAGCCTGGCTAAAAACCAGCCCATGGAGAGGGTTGGGAGGGCTTCCCAAGCAGCTCTGATTAGGGCTGACATGCTGCTGACAGCAGAAGTGAGGAGAAAGCCTTCAGTCTCAGCATTCCACAGAAATAAAACTCTCCATTTGGACAAAAATAACGTCCACAAATATATTGGGAAAGAAGCTGTTTGTATAAAATTGAAGGCCAGATTCTTAGTGCCCTCTATACAGTATAAAATGAGACTTTGACTCAGCTGATGTTTCCTTCCAGTAAATTATTCAAAGGGTTCCATGTGTGGATGTGTCTGTTGTTAATAAAGGGCAGCGGGAGATGCTTCCACCCTGCTTTGGTGCTAATCTCCTCAGCTGGAGCTGAGTGTCCAGCCTCTGCCTTTGCACATCACTCCAGCTGAGTCTGAGCCCTTGGGCAATGCCTGTGCCAGGGCTCTGTGCTGCTCTGGGGAGCCCTGATCCCAAAGGGAATGGGGCTGGAGCCCCAGCAGGGGCTGAGGCAGCTGCAAAGGGGCTCAGCCTGGAGAAATGGAGGCTCGGGGGGCCCTTCTGGCTCTGCACAACTCCCTGCCAGGAGGGGACAGCCGGGGGTCGGGCTGTGCTCCCAGGAACAGGCACAGGAGCAGAGGGAACGGCCTCAGGCTGGGCCAGGGCAAATTTAGCTTGGGTATTAGAGAACATTCCTTCATGGAAAGGTTTTCAAGCATCGGAATGGGCTGCCCAAGGAAGTGTTGGGCCACCTCGGTCCAGCCCTGGCAGTGCTGGGGTCCCTGTCCCTGGAGGGATTGAAAAACCCTGCACTTGTGGCACCTGGGGACAGGGTCAGTGCTGGGCCTGGCACTGCTGGGGGCATGGCTGGACTCCCTGATCTCAAAGATCTTTTCCAACCTAAACAATTAATCTATAAATGGCTACAGAAGCATGTCAGAACACAAAATCTTTTATGGGCTGAATTCCAGGACAAATTACCACCCCTTTATTGGTGGGAAACAAATGGACAAAAGGCATCATTGCTCTCCTGGGAGCAACACCTTCCATCCAGAATCAGTCTAGCTTTTGCATATTGAAGTATATTCAAAGCATTTGTTATTTTAATCAGCGTAATTGTTATTTTAATACACTGGTCTTGATTTCAGAATATTGTTTTCAGTATCTACTTAGCCATATTTAATTATTCCCTGTAATACTGGAATCTTCCTTTGCTTAACCCCATCTCAGGGAATGATAATTCTGTTTAATGTACAAAGCTCACTCCTGTTTTATGTCCATGGAGCTGTGAGGAGACGTGGGGTTTTTGGTGCCCTTCCATTTGACCAGTGCTTTTCTCAGTGATGTCTGGTCAGAGTACAAACTCTGCTGCTCTTTGGACAAAATGCTGAGGACATTAAAGAGGGTTCCTCGTGTCTGAGACTCTGCAGTTAATAAGTGAAGTTGTTCCCACAGAGCAGAGAATGTAAATTGCAACAGAAGGCAAAGGATTTCACTGTTGTGTTTGAAAAGGGGAATACCTAAATAATGATGATTTAGTTTGGGTCACATCAGAGGCCCTTGAGACTCTCTGAAGAGGAGAACTGATTCTTGCTGAAGGAGTGTTACAGTAGCATATTAAAATTTCAAATTCAGCATTGTGTGTGGGGCTTTTAGTTCCTATTAGAAGACAGTGGGTCTGTACTGTATTTATGCAGCATTTTCCTTGAAGTATTTAACTCATTGAAGTATCAGTATCAAGAATTCAGAGGTAAACTCTCCAAAGTAAATGTTTGTCTGCCTTTTGATTGCACTCACAAATCTTGTGTCTTTCCATAATATCTGCTAATTATGGCAAAGTTTTTTGTCTGAGATCTGCTTATGGAATTTTGCTACAGACGTTCACATGGAATCACAGTTCTGTGACAGCAAACAAGCACACATTAATAGATGGCAAGGGTAGCAAATAACAGGGAGAGCTATTGCTGTTGAAACTTACATATTCAGAGTCATTTTTTGATGACATCCCACTTTTACACTACCTTTAGGTGTGACCAGAGTCCATATGACCAGAATGTATGCACCATGGAACAGAAAATATTTTGCTGCATCCAAAAAATTTTATTTTGCTTTTGAGCCCTGTTTTATTTTCCTGAAGTTGAAACCCAGATACCCTTTCCAATTAAGCTTCATGCGCACTCTAGTAATGCAAACTCTTGTTTTGTATTTCATAAAAGTAGATCAGGGAATGTGATACTGTTCCTTTGGCAACCATTAAGAGAAAATTAAAAAACAGGGTTTCATCCAGTGAATTGTCCTACATGGGAAGTCACAGCCTGGGTGCAGTGCAGGTCTCCAGCTTAGGAACAAGGAGGGAGGTGTCTTGGTTTTGGTTGGGATAGAGTTAATTTTCTTCCTAGTATTTGCCACAGGGCTGTGGTGCTGGTTTACAAAGAGAATAATGTTGGTAACACACTGATGGCTTGGGTGTTGCTGAGTGGCCAAGGACTGCTCAGTGTCCCTGAAGCCTGCCAGCCAGGAGGGGCACAAGGAGCCAGGAGGGATCAAAGCCAAGACAGCTGATCTGAACTGGCCCCAGGGATATTCCAGACCATCAGTCAGGGGGTGGTGAGCAACTCTATTCTCAATAATTTGTCTTTCTTGTGTTTTATGTCTCTTTTTATAGTTCTCTTCTGTTGTCTCTCTTTCCATTAAAATTATTAATATTATTATTATATTTCACAGTAAAGATATTTATTTCAATTATTAAACTGTTGTTGTCTCAGCCCACAATCTTTACCTTTGTTTCCATGCTCTGCTCCCATCCCAGGGCAGGGGATGTGTGACTGTGGTATTTAGCTGCCTGCTGGGGTTAAACCAGCACAGCAGGTGAGACATTTAACATATGTGAGTACTCCCTTTGAACTAAATCAGATTATTCACTTGTGTAAAATTGCTCAACTGCCTAAATGTCTGCAGGATCAGGGCCCCAGACTGCAAACAGGAGCAGCAAAGCAATATCCCTCTCGCTGTGCTGCTCAGCCCTGCTCTCCCATTCCCGGCAATTGAAGGAGAGGATGGACCATTTTCAACGCCTCCGTTCCATTATCAGAGCCTTAGTGGGAGGACTGGGGTACATAAACACATTTTTTTAATTATAAGACATAGTAGTTGAAAACAGTTCTATAGCAAGTAAGATCATAACCAAAGGAAAAAAAAAAATCACCATCCAAAGCTGCAGGGCAGACTCTGGGGATCAGAGAAATCCTGGCCATTCAATTCCTGCGCAATTTCAAATGACAGGATTTTTAAAGAGGTAACATCACACAGAGCGGGATCTTATTCAAGTTTGTATGCAAAAATTTCTTTGAACATAAACTCATGTCTTAAATTAATAAAAGAAAAGGAAATAGCTCTGCAAGCCAAATGAAATCCCTACCTTCATTAGCTCCTCCTGCAGAACCTTCTGATATCAGCTGGGCTTACAGCTGTTAGCAGGTGATTGATAGTGCTTGTTAAGTCCTCCTTATCTTTCTGAGTGCATCTTTTGACATTCTAAATATCATCTCGATAAGATTTCCTGGGCAATTGAATTCAGCATCTTTGAGACATCCATGGCAGTAACTTAGAAACAGAAATGACCATGCTTTATTTTTGAATTTTTAACCTTTGGGGCTTTTCCACACGAGGATCCCAAAAGCTGCTCAGATTTATCTTCTAGCACATACTAAACATTATTCCATGATTAGTTTAAAACAAGTTCTCTGTTACAATGAAGATCTCATCTCAGAAATGACATCAAGTTTATCACTGTTATTCCATTCTGCATTTTCCTCATGTACCATCCAGTAACTAATCTAATATTTGCCTCAGAAAATAAGATATTATAAGTAGAGAACATCTCCTTAGGAGCATGCATGCTATAATCCTTTCAAGCTTAATTATTTTTGAAGTTCATGCCTATATATCTTTCATTTCTATTTAGAGGGTCTGTGACACTTTTATTATTAGAGTGAAATATGCAAAAAAAATTATTATTTCCCATTCTCAGAAGTATGGACTTTTTAAAAAAGGTTTGCTAGGTGTATAAATTAATTTCAGTCAGTTCTCCACTCTGCCTAGAGTGACTTTCAATGAATGCACGCATCTCTAAACACACAAATCATCTTTTAACACTGAAGTGTAAAAAAGTCTTTGTGTAGGCAGGCTATTGGGGCTGCTGAAGAAATCTGTCAATAAGATCATGTTCAGGGAGGGCACTCCTGAAACGAGTGCTACAAGAGGCTGCCACTCCTCGCTGCTAAATCATCTCTGCCACACAGTGACAAACCGCACTGAGATGTGACCTTCAGCAGGAGCCCGAGGTGTGCCCGAAGGCTGGGCCCGAGCTGCTCGGTGCCGGCCATCTGCAGGGCCCCAAATGTGTGTGTGTGCCCGTGTGGGTGCCCAACAGGCTCTGTCCCCGCTCTGCCACCATGGCACCTCCTGTAGTGACAAGCCACCTCTGCGGCTCCCTCTGAAAGAGCCCAGACTTCATCTGCCACAACAACAGATGGAGCACGGCCATGGGCCCTGACGGGCTCTGAGCAGCGAGGCCACCACCAGCAGCTCTGCTCCAGCCTGCTGGGGCTGGGGACAGCTCTGCTCCAGCCTGCTGGGGCTGGGGACAGCTCTGCTCCAGCCTGCTGGGGCCAGCTCTGCTCCAGCCTGCTGGGACTGGGGACAGCTCTGCTCCAGCCTGCTGGGGTCTGGGGACAGCTCTGCTCCAGCCTGCTGGGACTGGGGACAAAGCACACCAGGCATGGAGCTGCTCCCAGCCACTGCGATGCCAGGGTACCCGGAGGAGTGATGGGGTGATGCTCAAGGACAGGCAGCATGGGAAATGTGTGCTGAAATGGAAGTGGAGCTGATGACTTTAAAGGGGATAAACTTCATAAAATTACAGAATCCCCGAATATTCTGAGTTGGAAGTGTGAGAAATGACTGCTCACTTAAAAAATTTAGAGGGTTTATTAAATCTTAACAAAAATACAGCAAAAGGACTAAATAAGGAAAAGCAGGCCTGGGAAGTGCCCTCATGGCTGCCCACCATGTGGCTGGCTCATCTTCATGGTGGATGCTTCACCTTTTATATCTCTAGCCCCTCCTAGAGCCTTATCAGTCAACTCCATCCCTGCTGTCCAGTGGTAGAAATCACTTTCTTACATTCTGATTGGAGGTCACTTGCCATAGTAACAAGCCAACCCTCCCAAAATCCCTGGATTACCAAAATCATCCCATGATAACACATACTGGGCAAGCACATTGCAGTAGCATAGCTATACATTTATAAAACTTCCTTTACCATACATATAATGTTTACCCCTTAATTGTGAGAGGCAACCCTTTACTCATCTGTAACAGAAGGGACTCCCAAGGATCATCAAGTCCAGCTCTTGAGTGAATTGCCCACACAGGGATCGAGCCCACAGCTTTGGTGTTATCAGCTCCAGGCTCTGAGAGCAAATCTGAGAGTTAAAATCTTATCAACTGTGTGGTTTCAGAAGGTGCAGTGACCATGGTGAGAGCAAAGCACTGCACAGCACCGTGCCTCAGTCCCCTCTCACAAGGGGTGTGCACATGGCATCACTCAGCGCCTGTAACTCGTGTATCACAACCACTTCTGGATTCCAAATCAAAACATTCAAGAGATTTGGCTCAATTTTCATATCACAACAGGAAAGAAGGGATGTGCAGAGGCAGTCTGGATTGCATACCAGAGTGCCAGAGCTCAGAGATTCTTTCCTGTTGTTGAATCTGCTCACTTCTCAAAACGATTCACCTTGGACAAGGGTAGAGGAAAAGGGCAGAGGACACTCCAATTTCAAAGGCAGAGCACACTAAATCTGTAAATCAAGATAATAACCTGCAAAACATCCTCTGGTTTCTTCTTTTTATTTTTTTTTTCTTTTTTTCTTTTAGTGCACCCAGCATGATTTATTGTCTCTTCAATTGTTTTGAACCTTGGAAGTATGTGTGAACAATAAGATTGGCATTTGTGCATTTGCAGGCTCTGAAGTACTTCTAAAATGCAAATCATAGATGAACTTAAATTATTTTATCGGATTTATGGAAAAAAAGGCAGAGGTTGATTAAATGTTGAGTCTTGGGTGATATTTAATTGGTAACCATTACATTAGGAAATAGACTTGCCATAGTTTGTACCATACAAATGGGATTCAGGCTGCAAACAAGGAATGTTAATAACCTCAGCGAGCATCAGTGTGGGCAACAGCAGCTTAGAGGGAAGGGAAAAGATTGTTTCACTGGCATGGAGCTAAAAGTGAAAAGGAATCTTTCTGTGTAGGAAATGTTTCCTTGTCTGTCCCTTTGCTGTGATCTGTGCGGTGTTCTCATGTATAACTTTTGTTATATTTGTGCTAAATATAAAAGGGGTCACATTAGCCTCCTTAAAACAGAGGTGAGGGAAGGTGTTCCCTGCAGTGAAAGCAGCTGGGAGAATGCTGTGCCCTCGGGTCATGGTTAAAAGTGCCTGATTTGAGAGTTCACAACCTGCTCCCATGGTGCTGTGAGTAACTTTAGTTTGCCCTTAATTGTCTTCATTTAAATCTTTGTATAATTATTCTCACAAATGAATCTTGAGGAAAGAAACAAAACCACTAAAAAATCACATTAAAAATAGGAAGAAAGAGAAGACTGAACTAAAGAAGCAAGTAAAAAAATAATCCTAGCAGATTTCTCTGAGACGAGTTTCTTTTAACCCATGTGTGTGTTTGGTTTGGTTCAGTTTGGTTTGGTTTGGTTTGGTTTGGTTTTGACCACTCCAGTGACAAATTCTAGAAGGATTTGTGGCAGTGAGCAGCACACAGGATTCATGACAACAGCATGGTCCTGTGGAGTCCTTGTCCCAGGTGGCTCAGAACACCAAGGGAGCACTGCGGTGCCACCCTGTCCCACACCAGAGTGTGCCACTCGTTTGTCACAGCTTGGCCAGTAATCCTATGTACAGCAGATTTCTCTGAGAAGAGTCGCTTTTAACCCATGTGTGGGTTTGGTTTGGTTCAGTTTGGTTACGTTTGGTTTTGACCACTCCAGTGACAAATTCTAGAAGGATTTGTGGCAGTGAGCAGCACACAGGATTCAGGACAACAGCATGGTCCTGTGGAGTCCTTGTCCCTGGTGGCTCAGAACACCAAGGGAGCACTGTGGTGCCACCCTGTCCCACACCAGAGTGTGCCACTCGTTTGTCACAGCTTGGCCAGAGGGCAAAGCAGTGCTTGGAGCTCCTCACATCTGGAAGCTGTCCCAATCCTTGTGCTGGAGTCACAGCACAATTAGTTCCAGGAAAGACTCACACTCTGGTTGTGCTTATTAAGCAGAACTTCAGCCTGGTGGAAGCTGACAGGAGTGCTGGCTTAGCTATTAACGGAATTGAATTTTCATCCATTGTGCTGGGAGAATAGGGAGGGTGAGTTAGAAACAGCACTGTGGGTAACAGTGGGGATGTCAACTGGCCAGATGAGCACAGGAGAAACTGCCTGGGAGTTTGAGTGGTGAGGGACAGAGATTTTACAGAAAAAAAAGGGGAACTTTTCAAGCTGCTGTCTCTTCATATTGGAGAATAAACTGCTCATTTGGATTACTTCTTTTCTAAAACCATACAGGTTAATGCAGAGCCAGCAGTTACCTCACAAAGAGTCAAGACTGCCTGTTGGGCTGCTCCTGGTGATATCAACTCTTGGGGTTCTCATGGCTCAGGGTTAGAGTGAAAACAAGGAGAGCTCCAGCCACTGAAACAGGGTTTAATGATGAGAATGGCAAAGGGCAGGAGAGAGAAGAGATAGGGGGAAGGAACACATAGTATTTATCCAGAACAGTGACATTTCCAGGCTTTCCCTAGATAATTCATTTTTCCATTACTGCAAATGGTTATTCTGACTGGAAGAATAACTACAGATGGCTTTTTTTAAGAAGCTCAAAAATGTGAAATGAGCAAGTTACACTTTAATGGAATTGAATCACTTCAAAGTATACATTCAAAGCCTGCTGGCAAATTTCTCGGGTGGCTGACTACAAACAGCAAAAATCCCCCATTTGTGGAGATGTGATTTAGCAGGCCACTTCTCTGTACTGACTGATATTTGTATATTTGTCACTTCAAAGGTGATGAATTAGAAATATCAAGCATCATTAAAATCAATGGGAGTTGGCTCTTGACCTTACTGAGGCCAGGATTTTATCCATTATCACTGACCTCTTGGTTCTTCTATTTTGTCACTTTGCTCTGCAGCTGTGAAACTTTTTCTAACTTATGTTTTATCTCCTATGTAGAATTGTAATCAGTACAGGATTGGCTTCCGGGGGAGCTAATCTGTACTTACCATGTTATTATCAGGCTAAATTACCCTTAATATGCTGACTTTACACTACTTTGAGAAGTCCTGTCACTGAGCATTTCTCAGGGCATAGCAGGTGTAGATGAAGAGATCATGTTGATATACCTCTTACCTATTCTAAAATGTAATTTTGATTTGTTGTCATGTGCAGATTCCACAGGGTTGCTACAGAATGGGATCAGGATAAGCATTATACCAGGATGTCTGAATGCACCATGGGTTTTAGAGCAGCGGGAATCCTGGAAACAAGTAGATATTTTTCACAGAACTGATGACAAACAAGGCTAGAGCACCCAAAACATAAATGGCTGTTGGTTTTATTTTGAAAAACTCTATCATTGTGAATGAAATCAAGATTTTTCTGGGAAGGAGTTGGCTCTTCAGAAAAAAGAACCAAACTAAACCCAAAATCAAATAAAAGTTAGCTTTAGTTTCATCTCAATGCTGCAACTTAAGAGCTAAAAGAGAAAAAGCAAAATTCTCATCTCTTTTAGGATACAAATTACCTTTCCTGGACAGATCTAACCCCAAAAAGCTTTTTCTTTCAGCTGCTGTTTCTTCTGGTCTCTCCAGAACCACATCCACTTGTAGTTTGGCTTTTTTCCTGCAAGGGAATCCATCAATGTGGCATATTGGAGGTGGAAAACATGATGCAGCAATTTGTTAATGGAGAGTATGTTTTCATTTTGTGAGAAAAATCAGTGATTATGTGCAGTGGTAAAAGTTCAGGGTCTTTTAAACCCTCCTTCTCTGTAGTGCTAAGTTCTTATTTCAGTAGGAACTGTAGTAGCTCAAAGTCTTTCCTTTTTAGCTCCATACTGAACCAATGCAATCAAATGTGAAATGGAAAATGAGAAAAGTAATTATTATTACCAGTGGCATTTCTTTAAATGTTGCTTTTCAAAAGCACTTTAATTACAATATGCTTTTCATGTTGGTTGAGTTTATCTATATAGGGAATACAATCATTAATTATCATAATTAAGACACCTGAATTCTGCCTGACTGGCATTTCTTCCACCCCAAGTTGTATCGTTGTTTTATCTCTGACAGTTAGGTTTTCAATCAGATGTTATCTACTTTTTCCTAATCATTAAGAAATGCTTTACTAATTAGCACATGAAATTCATCCTACATCAGACTGAATTGAATCAAGGTCTATTATCTTGAACAGTAAGACACTTCAGAATTCACAGTAATAGGGCATGAATATGTGATACAGTTCATACACATTTCATGAACCTCCACGTTGCCGTTATTTTTTCAAGACTCTGCAATTAGTTATGCCATTTTCAGGTCACTTAATTCCCTCTCACTGTTTAACAGTCTGGTAGATTACAATGCTCTAAAAGCCTGAGTTAACTCATCCCATGCCATGAGCTTTTTCCATTCCCCAATAAAGATGCTTTTTGAAACCTTCCCTCACGTTCTGAGAAACCGTCTGCCGTGTATGAAACTTTCCCCGAATATTGTTTATTAAGAAAGGAGGACATATTTTCAACTATTATGTCAGTTCTAATTTGAATTCCATGCATGAATCAGTTGTTGCTTGATCCACAGCTATTGTGCCAAAATTTAGCCATGTTCCTCACCTGATCTTCCACTGAAGATATTGTTATTGTGGAAGGAACCAACCAGCTTGGGACCAATCTAAACCTGATTAAAAGATTTTAATCTGTTTCTAGTAAACTGTTCTAAATGCAAGGGAGGACATGCTCTTGCCCTTCTGTGTTTTCCAAGGCACAGTCCTCCAGTTGTGACGAGTTTTAATTTGCTTTAAGTAAGGGAAAGGATGTTGGGTTTTAGATTTACTTACAGGAAGTTATGAAGGCCAGGCTATAGAACTGCACAGAGAGATTAAAATGATTAAGATTTCTCATTTATGTAATAAACCTCACAGTGATACAGTCTTTATATTCAGATACTTGGCAGGAATTTCAGACAAAATCTCCTGTATGTGGATTTATTTTAAAGATGAGAATTTGTATCAGCCTTCAAATATCTACTCTTTCATAGTTCTAAAAGGTGCAAGTTTCTCATTTAGTCAAGATAAAAACACAGAAACTTTTTAATTACTAAGAGGTAGAGTAATGTTGTATAAATCCTGGATACCTAGATATTCTCACAAAGCCTCATTTAGGTACACAAAGCTAAGTGTAGCTCCCTGCCCTTGGCTAGAATTTCTGTGCAACCACACACAAAGCACAATGGATTTGGGAGATGATTTCTATCCCAGCAGACCATGCCTGGGTTGTTTTTTTAAGCTATATCTAAATAAATATTCCCCAATCTTGTATATGCTATGAATGGGACATATTTCTGGATGGTGACAACTTTTTGGGGGGGAATGACCAAGTGGATTTTTTTTTAAGCCGATCTAGTCCTGTGGATTTTACCGTAGAAGGTCTGAGAACCTCCTACCACTGCTGCTACTACTGGGAGGCAAACCTGGTTGTTCAACACTGGAATAGGGCCTTTGGGGGAGTACAGCCCCTCTTTTAGGAGACAGAGGTAAGAAAACCTCTCCAGATTGTTAAGGCTTTGCAGTTCAGAGCCATGAATGCCTCTCAAGCCATGTGCCAAGGTCAAACTGGATCTTCTGAGACATGAGTGCGCTTTTGTGGTGTGTGCCTTAAAATTGTTCATCCCTGCTTTGTATCAGATCAGTTATTTGGTGATGTTTCTTTCAAAACATGGTGTTTCTGACTCACAGGGGTTGCTGGAGAAAAAAATCTCTCATTTTCAATGTAATTGTACCACAGCTTTATGAACAAAAGGGCTTGAATTGGCAATATCTGAGTTAAATGGAAAGTAGCTGGTAGCAGAACATTCCCCAAGGGGACTCATGGATTTAGGAGCCATTTCCTAGCCTGCTGCCTTATACTCTGAATTTCTTGACTTTAAGGATAGGCTGTAACAGGCTTCTGTTTCCCAGGAAAGAACTGTCAAGCTTTAGTGCTTTAAGAATTTAGTTAACAATTTTGTGTTTAGAAGTTGAATTAGTAGCTGGAGTTTTACAGGTGTTGACTCTTTGCAACCCCATTATCTTCAAAGTATTTTTTGAATGAAATGCTCAGAATATCGCATAGCTTCTGAACTTGCCAAAAATGGAGTTTGTACCAGCCCCAGTTGCATCTCTGAATATTAGAATATTTTGGGTTCAGTGAAATTGTGCTCATTAGGTCTGGGTAGGAGTGGGCCCATGAAGATGAATTTGGAGTACCATTTCCATAATTTTTTTCCTTTAATTTCAGATAAAGATTGTTTCTAAGAGTTTATTCTCTTTGGGTTTCCTTCTGTAATAAATGATAGCTGATGCTGTGTTTCCATACCAAATACTCTCTTAGAAGTGTATCAGCTGTCCAGGTAAGGAATTAGCTCTTCCTTGTTTTCCCTTTTTAACAGAGGGTTAGTGAACCAGCTTATAGAAAGCACATTCAGTGAGGAGCAGGAAAAAAATACCTCAATCAAAATAGCTGTACTGCTGAAAATGAATGATTACTCCTAGGGGAAGGAAGTAGGGTGGGAGAAGAGCTGCATCACACAATTCAATGGGAAATAAGGTTTGTGTGCAAGCTGGAGAGCAGCATAAGATTTCCTTGCACATCCACACCGTGCAAGTATATTTTTGTAGCGCATCATTTCTCTTTAGCTGGTGTGTTCAGTTACTGCTCATCTCCCGGAGGGATTTTTATTAGTATTGAAGGAGACTTCACCTGGAAATGGAGTAGCCTGAAATTTGACAAGTTGGAAAAATACTTACATTTTTATCTGAATGAAAAAATGTAGTATTAAAAAAAAAAAAGCAGAGGAGGGGGAAGTAAACATGCATTTCAACAGTCTCAAATGGTTACTGCACAGTTTATGGAAAACAACATAATTAATTAGTTAATTACAGAGGTATTTATTATTTTCATATGGGGAATCATACTGTAAATGGTCCATTAATCTATTTGTACCCATAGAATCCGAGAGCAAGTAAATAATATTCTTTCAGTTTGTGACCATTGATACTGTGAGAGAAAGCATTGCCAAGGTGCTGCCCTGCTCTAGAAATGGCTTTCCAGGAAGGCAGGGATGCACCTTTGGGCCTGGAGAATCAGGGTTTGAGGAAGAGGAGATGAAGTTTAGAGTGGGATCTAAGGTATATATGAAGTTGAGGCATGAAAATAGGTTCCAGCCAACTATGCTGTGCCTCGCTCGTGCTTTCACAAAAAGGCTGTGTCTAATGTGGATTTCAGCAATTTAGTGAGCATAAAGTCACTTCCAGAAGCATCGCTGACCCCTGTGTTGACCTGGCAATGAGAACATTACTGGAGTTTATATTATTTATGAAAAATAATGAATAAATTCTTTCTGTGGTAGTGTGTGCTATTCCGTCCCCACATTTTTGTTTCACCCTCTGAGTGTCTGTTTTTTGTACTTAGCCTTTTGCTTTCCATGACTCACCTGCCTCTTATCTCTGACCAAAATTCCTGTTTTGCAGAAAACTACCTTATAAACTCATGCATTTTGCCTTTAAAGCTAAATGTTGGAAACAAACGTTCTAAATGCCAATGAAGCAGAAAAATGTCTTCCAAAATGCTGTGAATTCCCACAGTGGAAGGGAGATGGAAGTGTGCAACACAGCACAAAGAGTGAAGAAACAGCATCCAGCTTCTGAACTGTGGCACTGTGATCCAAACTGGCACTGTTTCCAACTCAAAACTCTCTCTGTGAGGCCAAGGTCTCCTCCTTTGTGCAACCTTTCCTGCAGAACAGCAGCTCCCCCCGGCAGCCTTGGGAGTTGGACACGCACGACAAATTGTTCCATGGGGACTCGCTAGGCTGGGAAGTGAGAAGGAGGACAGAGTAAGCCCACTATAATTTTCCTTTAATATTCTTTTGTTTCACTCCTTCCCAGGGGCACAGGCAGCCCCGGTTTGGATTCAGGGGATGAACTCACCCCATTGTCACATCCTGCTGCCATGTCTCCTAGCTGCAGGCAGAGCTGTGCCCTGTCTGGGGAGCTGTGTCTGCCACCGAGCCAGCAGGGCAGGGGACTTGTACCACTGGGCTGGTTACATGGGAAATTCTCGTCACAGCAAAGGCAGTGGGAATTGAAAGCAAGCTGTTGGGCTGCCACTCTCTCCTGAAACTGCACTGTGACTCCAGACTGTCCACAGGGAGCAGCTGGGACAGGAGCTGAGCTGGAATAGCAATCACAGCCTGCCCTTTCTGCAGGAGCTTGTCTGTGGTCACTCGTGCCTTGTGCTGCTTCCCATTCCTCACCATTCCCTCAGGACAGATGTCTCAGCCTGTGCCCAGAGCTTCTGTCCTACAGGACAGCTCTATCGCAGCATCCCCCCGGGGTCCTGCCCACAGGAGATGCAGAATCCTGCAGAAAAGTGGTGTCTTCTCCCCTGCAAGGACGACATGGCTGTGGTACCACATTAGTGCCACATTTTATAATGTTGTTCTCCTTCCTGTTGCTCTCTAAATGCATGACTTCAGTTTTCTGCCTTAGAGGCTTCACAAGCTAAAATTCATTCTGAGAGGAGAATGCTGGAAAGCGGCAAAAGTGCTGCCTGGAATGGCCTTGGCTGTGAACACATCGACACTGGATGCAAGACAAAAAGTTAGACAATAGAAGATTGAAACCTCAGATATAACAGAGCTTAAATTAAAATGGTTTTATTCTACAACTGCAAGATGCTATGTGTAAAAACAGACTTACAAGATGAAAAGATTGCAGAAGGAAATTGCTTATGCCCCAATATGTCCCTGGTTCCTTTCTCAGCTCTCTGGTTTCCACCCTTTCCTTACATACATACCAAGTTCATTTTCTCACAAGTAGTTATTTTGTTTTGGTTTTGAAATGAGAAAATAGAAGGCTGTAGTAAGAGTAATTTTCATATATTCCCCATGTCATATTTTTCTGGTTTTCTTTTCCCCCAGCAGTCTGTCTCTCTCTCAAAATCTCTGTTATTTGTGCTTATAAAGCAGCCCACACATTTTCCAGTAGTATTTCCACTCTCCAGGATAATGTTTTTTGGACCGATATATTCTAATATTTAGGAGGAAGAAAACATCCTCTAAGAATTCTTCTTATTTTCACCTTTTGATGTTCTCAACTGCTTTTTTTTCCCCTGAAATCTGATGGGTTGCAAGACAAGATTTTAAGTATTTACAACCATCTCTAATAAACCGCTTCATGGATATTTATGAGGTGCTGTTTTAGCAGGCTGTATTATAATATTAATCAAAATCAAGGCTGCCTCTTGGAAACACTCCAAGAGTTAGATCTTTGCTGAAATCTTTCCAGGTATCTTTATTTTTCCCATTCCTTTTGTTTTTTGTTGTTGATAATTTCCAGTTAAGTTATTTATCAGATGATGTTTGAATACATATGAATACAGTTTTGACAGGAACTCAGACAATCCTGAAATTAATCTTTGTTTTAATGTTTATTCAACACTTTTTGTTTTCTGTTTATTTTTAAAGGAAAGGAGCAGTACTAGCACCCTGCTGTGTCACTAAAATTACATTGTATGAGTTTATTGCTTACAAGCAGAGATGTCCTGGCATGTTCTGAAGATCTGTGTATGAATCCTTGGTGCAATTCTCATATCCCTCACTTAAAGGTCTGATGAACCCAAGAGGCCAACAGGTACAATTTCAAGTACCTGTTTCAGGTCAAGGATTGGTTTTTTCTGAAAGCTCAACTTGATACCCTTAACTCTTAATTTTCAGGGGCATTAAGTCTGGCTGTCAGTGTGTGTTGAATGTTTAAAGCCTCCAAGAGAGCAAATAAAGTTTAGTGGGAATTTTTTACACGGGGAACTTAACGATTTTCAGAAGTTCACAAAGGTAAGGCCAGGCCAGCTGGGCACAAACCCCCTGCATTTCCTTGTTTATGTGTGCATGTATTTCTCAGCTGGATATATTACATCCTTCCTTTTTAGCCTGTTAACTTGAAAGCCATGCTGGTATGGTCAAACAGGATCAAGATCAGAAATTGCTTCTATTATGTGTTGCTTTGGGTGCAGTATCTGCCTGATACTTCTTAAAGAATTGTTGCAGAATTGCTGGAGGTAGGCCTAAACTAGTTCTGAGTTCTCTGCTTTAATGTTATAATTTCCCACAAAATAATTGCTGGAGTATAGAACCACAAAGAAAAACTCCACAATAAACCAAAAAATCTACAGATGTGATTTGGGAAAGACCAATGACATATAAAATACTTATACAATACAGAATCACTGCAAAGCCATGTCAAAAAATAAAAGGTCAATCATGAAATATATTTCATTTCAAAATGTTTTTCAGCTGTAATGTCCTGAGATATTGCCTGCAGCACAAGTAATTTGAAACCTGCAATATTGTTTTTAGTGCCTTTCCCTTTGCCCTTGTACCACAACCACTGCAGAACATGAAGCTGCAGTTAGAGATTACTGAGGGCCACTGCTGATCAGTCCTAATTAAAACACCTCTTGTGTGCTTTATTGATACACACTCAGCTTTGGTCCATGGTTTTAGGGTGTATCATGATAAATATATCTGAGGGGAGATGACAGAGTCTGAGAGATAATAAATGTTGTTGTTCCAATGGTCTTACAGGTGCGGCAGGAGTTGTCATGGCCACTCTCCTGCACTTTGTCCATGTGGAATTCAACTCTAAGGGCCCAGTTCACCACTCCACTGCACTGTTTGATGCTGCTGCAGTTCCATTGACTTCCACAGAAATGCAGAAGTTGAAGGCTCATGAAACAAATTGGTCTTCAGGCCTCAAGTCATACAAACAGTGCTCAATCCACTGGTACATTTTGGAGAGCTGAAGCACTTGGAAATGTTACTATTTTTAGCAGGCTGATAACAGGCCATCATTCCCCTCTGCAGCACCATCTGGAAGTCCAGAGCCATAACAGAGCAAGTGGTTAAAAATCAGCCATGAGGAAAGAGGAGGTCTCCAAAAGATTGGTGGAATCCTCAGGAGAAGAAACATTTCTGTCTTTATCTAAATCCCAAAGGCTTTTTACTGTTGTTGAAATCAGGATACCCTCATTAATGTTGTGAAATGAAGTCTGACTGAAGTTGGGGGGTGAGGAAGAGGTTATGGAAGTTGCCCTGAGAGAATGTGGAAACAAGCAGAATGTGCTCGAGGGCAGGAAGGAGGAATATGCAGGGACAGATATTTTCTGTCAGCAGCCTGAATTCCCAGCAGTGAGAACTTCTGACCATTAAAGTGACATGGAGGCTTCTGGCAGAGACCTTGTGTTCAGTGATGCCTCCCTTTGTGCACTGGATCATCTGCAGTAGATAAATTGTCTTTAGCCATTAGAAATGCAGGCAGAGAAATTGTGCTTTCTGTTGTGCAGAAATCTCTGGACAGGGTAATTTTATCTGGCCAAATCCACTTCTACCTCTGCAGCCTCCCTTGTGATGTGCTGAAATGGCACAGGCAGCCTTGTGCACTAACCTGAATTCCATCCTAATAGATCAAGTGAATAATTAAACTTTAATTAGCCTGTGCCTACATTCCCAACACTGCAAGTTTGCAGAGAGGGCAAACAAGGCATTGTCAGAGAAGTTATGTGCAGAAATCTGCTCTGATTGACTGAGAGTGCATCAGTCTTGACATATTCTTGCAATATTTTTCAGCAACAGACAGAAAGAGAAGGATGCATTACATCAATCAGATTAACAGGGCAAAAAGGCAAATGCAAGGCAAATGTCAATTCACTTTGCAGACACTGTTCTTGCCCAAGTTAAAAGAAGGAAGTAAGGTGGGCCATTGTCCCCATTATTGGTCTGCCATACAAAATTGACAATTACTTGTGTTGTTTGAGACAGTTTTGCTGTTCTCCTGTGCTCAGTTCCAGTGTTATACAGTTGTAGCCAGTGTGCTGGAGAGAGCAACCAGAGAAGAGGCTGTATGCCTGAATTAAAACAGTACCCAGTGAAATCCATTGTGTTTTGATTATAATTATGGAAATTCTTTTATCCCGTGTGTCAAAGTGATTTGAAAACACAGAAGCAACTCCACAGCATAGGTATTGCTTGCTGTAATGTGACATCAGCTCCTGGAAATGTACCTCAGGCACACTTCAGCTGACAGCCTGGAGGTCAGTGCCAAAGAGGCACATTGCTGGATTTGCATTTTCCAGGGAGATGAGGCGATGCTGAGGGCTCTGAGCCCTGCTGTGTTTCGGAAGCTCTGTGTACACTGGCTAAGGAACCCTGAGCCCAAGCTACATATTCAAGCTGCTTCCCCTGCTCCCGGTACAAAGGGCAGACAGTGCCTGATTCCTGTCCTGAGGAACTCATGTTTTTGGGGTAGGATGAGTACTTTTCTCTTTCCGTCCCCTGGGGTCCTGCCTGCAGGCTGCAGCCCGGACATCACCAAAAATGGGGAGGTTTTTAAGAAGAGGTCTGCCTTCACAGACTTCCTCTCAATAATCACAGCATGAAAATCTAAAAAGCAGACTCCCAGCGAAGTACAGTTCAGGCCACGGGGGGCTGGTTCCTAACGGGCTCCTCACTCCTCTGGCCCAGAAGGGTTTAATGGGAGAGGCTTTGGAGTGGATCTCTCGCTGAAGGCGAGCCTGCTCAGGCACTTCTCCAGCTAATTTCCCTTTCACTGCAGAGCACATTTCCCCTCTATTCAGGAGGTGCCTGTCTTGGTCAATTCTGCTGAAAAGCCACTTGGAAATTCGTCCTTTTTTGCTTAAACACCCTGCCACAATATCAGCCTCTTGCACAGTTCATATATCAGCCTGCTGATGCTACAGGGGTGTTGCTTCATCCTTGATGAGCTGTTAAAAACAGGTGCTCACCCTGAGGGTTTGACTTAAATCCAACAGAATTAAGAAATGTTAAAGGAGGATCTGCATCTTTCAAGCAGACCCATTGTGTCTTGGTGCTGTAGATAAGCTCCAGTCAGTGTAAGAAGAGGAAGTTTCACTCGAGTAAGAGCAGTGCAATTTGAAATGTTGGCAGCTGATAAGTGCAGGTGAGGATAAAGGCATGTCTGCATCAGTCACTTGCATTTCACTCGGAATATATTTTTCTTTGTTAGAAAATCCTGCAGATATATGCACCCATCTGCTCCTCAATCCACATTATCTTACTGCTAGTGTGCTTAATTATATCCTTTCCATAAAATCCCCAATTTTAATATGCCTTGGAAGTATATTCTACACCTTCTTTCTAAAATAAAATATCCTAAGTATCTCTCCAGTCCTCCAACTTGAGAGACCTGAAAATGCAAATGAAAATATTTTTACTTCTCACTGAAGATACCTCTAGACTCCAAGATTATGCAGAGTCTTGTCCTTATATCATTGTACCTGTGTCTTCTGCTTCTGAAAATATTGACCCAAAGGACCTTTGCACACCTCAAAACAAACACAGGCCGAGTGAGAGCTGTGCGTGAGAATGTGCAATCTGGAAGCATTTGTCTATTCATTCTGAGAAATTCTCACACTTTCCCATATATATTTTGTTGACTTTTTCTGTCATGAAGGGAGAAAACAAAGCAGAAAGCTTTATTTTGCACTAAACTGAGGTCCTGTCCCTTCCCACTTGCATTATTCTGGGATTAGGTGACACTATGTATCTTTAATTTCATTTATTTACATTGAGTTGTATTTAACTCCTTGATAACAAGGCCCCATTCAAATATATTTGGTTTATCTCTTTTGACTCTGAAAGTACAAATAATACCAAAATTTCAGTTGAACTTTCATAAAGCTGGTGCTGTCCTATAGTAAAGTCAAATAATCACATTGATTTTCACTTGGCATCTAGACTAACTCTTAAGGAATATATGTGGTAATTGATTTGTATGCTAGAGTTGCTGCAGGGTTTATTTTCAAAATGAGATTTTAGGCTAGGGTATTTTTTTGTTAATTAAATATATTTTAAAGGATTTATGTTCTCTTCTTGTTCAAATAGACTGAATTTTCAATGACTTCTACCAAAATGTTAGATGATCCTCTGCAATAAATAACCCTTTTTGTGAGATAATGCAGGAGACTGAAAAATCCTTATTTCTGTATTACTTCTCCCAGACAATACCAAATATTACAGTTATCACTTGAGATCCTATTTTAAAGACACCACAGTTTAATGAACACATGTTTTAATGAGTAGGGCTCCAATTTTTTTAGTTTAGGTCTTAAATTTTCCCCTTGTTAAGCAGTTCTGCTTTTACTAGAACCTTTTGAGTAAAAGTGACACAGATTTCATTGGGAAGTAGCCTTAATATCACCACCCCTTGTATCACTGTTTGTCCTGTGGGCTCCAGAGTCCCCAAAGGCTGCAGCTGGAGGAGAGTGTGCCTTTACCCAGCTCCATCCCGACTTTTGGTGCTTGTACTGGGGAGAGGGGAGGGACAGAGCCCTCCTGGGGCCAGCAGGAGCTGCAGACATGGAGCCAAACTCGACTCATTCACACAGAGCTGGGCTGGGCATCGCTGGCATGAATGCTAAAAGAAAACCTAAGCACGTGGGATGGGATTTTCAGATAAATTTAAGAGCCTATTTAGTGACCTGTCAGGTGATTTGGATTTATTTTTAAGTGATCATAAAAGCTCGCAGTGCAGAAATCAGTTTTTTTAGAGACACGTTTAAGAAGCCAAATTTATGAGTTCTGATGCTGTTGCAAAGCAGCTGAGAAACTTAAATGCATCTTCCAGCTTTTATTGTTGTGGTCCTCAGCTCCAGTGTGTATCAGTTGGATGTAAAGATGCTTATTAAAACTGCAGTCTCATCCTTCCTGTGATAGCCCTCCCATATTTATCAAATATTTCTGTGATGATTTCAGGGGATGACAGGCCAGGAAAGGGATGACATCTAACAACTGATTGATAAATTGAACTAATTTTTGAAATATTTGAGTTCCTGCCCCTGATTTGCCAGACTTCATAATGGCTGCACAGGTAATTTGGCCTTTTTGATCTCCTGCCACTCACCTTTGATGGAAGCCAAGGGCATTCTTCTGTCTTGGGGAGAGGAAGGAGGCTATATCTGAAACACATCAAAGGATTAAACCAGGCAAAATAATAATAATAATAATAATAATATTAATAATAATAATAAACAATAAAAACATTACTAAAATAACAGGAAAGTAGTGGCCAGCTTTTCAGCTGGGCTTGCAGTGGGCCAACAGCCACTGACATATTCAGACGTCTCTTCAGGGAGTGCATTTAAAGCTTGTCATCTTCAGCTGATACACACCAAGTAGGGATGTGTTCTAAGGACACTTGACATTTATTGAGACAATTATTTAGTCAACCAAACCCCTACCTTCTTGTGCAAGGTAATCGACCTTTATCTCACTCAGGGGGCTGCAAAGGCACACACATCACTTTGCCTCTGTCTTCAGAGAGCATTAGTGACAAATCCAGGTTTACAGGGCACAGGAGGCTTCCTGGCCCCCAGTGCTGTGTTTGGGATATTGATGGCATCAATCACAGTGAAGGCACAGTGCAGTTGCCAACCCCACTAGGTATTGCTGTTTTTTAAAGATATCCAACACCAAATCACAAGCACTTGAGCTTCTTTGTAGGAAGCAAGAATGGCCTGCATTCTGCCACTGCTGAAGAGAAATGCAATGCATTTATCACAGGAAAAAGGTACAGACTTGAGATTTAGTCATCTTACCATGTGTAAAGATTTGATGTATGTTATTAGAAGCTACCTACCTGGGCTGTATTTCATTTAAGCTCTTAGAGCCATCTAAATCAACTTCTTTAGCTTTAGGAAGATAAAGATTGTAAAACAAGTTATCTGAGCATCAGGAGGACTACTGCATTGATTTATACCTACTACATACAGTAGATGTGTAATTCACTTATAAATCACCAAGCTGGTGCACATTTTCAGAATTATCTGGATATTTGGTTAGTGCAAGTTTAAATGAAGTAATATGAGCATGTTCTTGCTTTTTGAAAGGCAAGGAAGAACCACAGGCAAACAGAAGTGTTAAAAATTATTCAAGATACCAGGAATACAAAGCTATTATTCTTAGGTTGTCAATTTCTAGAATAATGCCTGCTGAAGCATTGTTCATAATAATTTTACCTGTGGAGATCAGGATGTCTTACCAAGATCAGGGTGCACTTGTTGTGCCTTTATAAGGTGGTATTGAAGAGTCAGATGGCTCTCCAGCTGACTGGAACTGGATGTCTGGAATGACTTCACAACTCAATTGCATTTGTGTGCATGTGAATTATTTCTTCAGAAATACTAGCCTGGAAATAAGCAGGAGCTGTGGAAAAAGTTAAAATGACTATGCCATTTTTGGTCATTTAAATTGAAAAGTTGTCTGAATTGTGGGATTTATTCAGCTGCTGTACAGAATCCCTTGCCATGCTGACTCAAGCCCAGATATCTGCCTTGGCTGTAGCAGCCAGCTGGAGCAGAGCTGCACAACCTCTGGAGGCAGCAGGATGGCAGGAGGAGATGTGGCTGGAATCACAGCCTGGTTGTCTTTCATTTCCCCAACTTCAAGACAGCCATTTACAGCGGCTCTTGTTTCCATGCCTTGATGACCAAAAACTTCTTAAAAAAACCCTCAACCCAACCCAACCCAACCCCAAAAATATACAAACCTCACCCCAAAACAAAAGAAAAAAAAAACCCACTAAAATCCCAGAGAGAGTGAATAAGAGCATGGTTTTAAAGTGGTTGTTTCCTTATGACTGATTTTTGTTTCTAAAAGAAATTATGGCTGGGGGGGGGCGGGGAAAGGAGAAAATGTAATTATTCTTTTACGCCTAGGAATAAGACAAAGCTGTAGCAGTATTTAGTCATACCTCAGTTTCTTCTCCTCCTTAATGAACTTGGCTGATTAAGTACTCCTGCCATTGTCTGTGGAGCTGTTTGTCACTTTTCTCATAATTCTCTATTCATAAGGAAATGATGTGGGGGGATATTTCTGAATGGATGTGCTCTCCTACAACACCTCTGAAACAAGCCCTTGCCATTGTCTTCTTAACACAGCCATTGTGCTAGACAGCTGGAAAATAACTGAATTCTGCCTTGCCAAGAGCTCTCTTTTTAAACAAAAATTGATATTAAAGGAGTGTAAAGCTGTGCTTTAAGAGTTAACATCTGAGTATAGTAGGGTCTTCATATTTCCATGGCAACAGCTTAACATGATCAGTAAGTAGAGTGGACTATTTTGCTATGAGGTGTCATTAATAGAAAAATCACACTGGGAAACACACATGTATCACAGATTAAAATCTCTTCTCCCTGGTTTTGAAAATAGACAATTTCTTTGTTGCTCTGTATTGACACATTGTTTTGAAATTGCTGTTGCATTAGAAATGCAAACAGTAATTTACTTGGCTTTTAATTACAGTTTTTGTGATTGCAGTGATGTAAATTTAAAGGAGCAACTTTACAACAGAGGTAATCTGACAGCTGCCATTAAACCTCTTATTTACAATATGTATCAGCACATTTTTTACAGCAGGTTTTCGTTGGTGGAGTGCTGCACAGTTCTCTGTGGTGGCAGGGGTGGGCTCAGCTGCCGGTGGAGCCATTTCTATTAAGAATATATTGATAGCTGGTGCACCAGCAGCGGCCAGCCTTTCCTGCCAAATCCATTCTGTTTGAAGGGTCAGAGGTGGCAGTGGCTGTGATGGGACAGATTTGCTGCTCCTGTCTGCTCTGTGTGCCGCTCATAGGGTGTCACGGGGACATGAGGCCTGTCATTCTGTTCTGGAGCTTCTCGTTAGCGATTGCTGCCCTGCTCTCCTGCACACTGTGAGAGCAAGAGAGCTCTCAGAGTGTCAGACTGTGATTGCTCCTCTTCAACCCGTCACTCTTTAGGACAGGGTCTGGATGGAGAAAGCAGCTGGAAGTTCTGGCTGGTTCTCTACTGTCAGCTTCCACACCAGTGAGGGAACCCTTCCTCACTTGAGGGTGTGCACCAGCCCAAGATGTCAAGTGTTATTTTAACATCCTGAAATGAGCTGACACTGACAGACTGCACCATCTCTACAGGCTCTGCAGAGGGATCTGGACAGGCTGGCCCCTGGGCTGGCCCTGCTGAGGCACCTCGAGGGCTGTGGCCAGGGCTGGGCCTGTCATGGCCAGAGAGCCCTGGAGGGGCTGGAGCGTGTCCAGGGCAGGGAACGCAGCTGGGAAGGGGCTGGAGCCCCAGGAGGGGCTGAGGCAGCTGGGAAGGGGCTCAGCCTGGAGAAATGGAGGCTCGGGGGGCCCTTCTGGCTCTGCACAACTCCCTGCCAGGAGGGGACAGCCGGGGGTCGGGCTGTGCTCCCAGGAACAGGCACAGGAGCAGAGGGAACGGCCTTAGGCTGGGCCAGGGCAGGTTTAGGTTGGGTATTAGGGAAAATTTCTTCATTGGAAGGTTGGTCAAGCATAAAATGGGCTGCCCGGGAAAGTGTTGGAGTCCCCATCCTGGAATATGGCCCTGCTTTGAGAAGGAGCCTGGATTTGAGACCTCCAAAATCCTCACCTTGTGAAATTCTTCTAGAGCTATGTTCAAGATCCTGTTCAGTACTAATTATTTCTGTCCCACATATAAACATAAAATACATTATAACACAGCCTGGTCGCATTAAAAATTGTTTAGTGGAACAGAATCTGAGAGCAGGTTTATTTGGTGGTAAGAAAACATGCCCTGTTGTGTCTTTCCCAGGCTGGGGCATCATTAGTGCCAGGCTGTGACACACTGTGTGAAGGAAACATCAGGAGGCTGCAGCAGAGAGAAATCACCCTGATACAAACAGTGCCAAAATAAAGGGAGCAAGACCAGTTGCAGATTGAACCTTGCATGTCACTCATGATGAAAAAGTCTTCCAGAGCTACTTGAGCAGATGAAGAAATCATGCATGAAGATGTCAGTGTGTCTTTGACTGTGGAACATGAAAATCCATTTGTTTTAACCTCCCTTTGCCTCACTTGAGTACTTCAGCAACGAACGATTCTTGGCAGTAGCACTTTACTATGCATGCCCCAGAGAAGACCTAACTGGGCCTTCCAGGTACTGATGTAATATAAATAATATTGTAATGGAGCCCATTTAATACAAGAGTCAGAATGTGGCAAATGGGGAAAGTTATATTCAGCAGAAATAAATAATATTATTCCCACAGCCCAGGAAGAAATAGCATGTCAATGGAATCCATAAATCAGGCTGTGTCACTCTCACTTAATCAAATTTACCTTGACATAATTTTTCTAAGTATCACCCATGTGTTACCCAATGTCACCGACTATTTGCATCCTTATGCATAACAGTAATGCAGGTGACATACAGAACAGTCTTGTCTCTCAGGCTCAAAATATATTTGTCACATCTTATTGCTGTCACTCAGCACTTAATATCAGACCTATTAAAGTGTAACTCTTATTAAACATGATGTTAAGCTAAGGAACCTACACTATTTTCAGTTGTATCATGAAGGAGTGAACATGCAAGTTGCAGTCTCCTTTTGTATTACAGCTGTGTGGGAAGCAATGGTAAATCCAGAGGGGCTGGAAAAAGTTTGAGGGTAGGATTGTCCACTAAAGAGAGTACTAAACCAGGTGGGATCCAGGTAAGCTCAGATTTTCCCTTGATTTTGCATGATGTTGTATAAACCACTTCACCATCCCAATGCTGTTGTCCCTTTCTGTGATTTGTTTGTTTTATCCAGCTAGATTGTACCTTCAGAGGGTTTGTACCAAGGCGAGAAGAGCTGGGACTCCTGGGATGTGCTATTGTGTACATAAGGACAAGTAACAGTATAAAAGTGTCCTACAGACTTTGACAGTCTCCAATTCATGCAGACCCTGTCAACTTCTATGAGAGATCTTTGCTCAGTTCTTCAAAAGTAAAGAAGCAAGATGAGATTTTTTTTGTTTATTTTTACTGGCACAAAGCTCTCTGAACTTCCAAGCCTGGGCTTCTTGATTTGAGCCAATTTTCTCTTAAAAATGAGGACTGCTGCTTTTCCCCTTTTTTAAAAATGAAGCTTACAAGTATTTCAGTTTCCAAACCAAATTTGAATGCCTTCTAAAAACCTGTATGCTGACCCCAGTCTATAAAAAACTGTTTTATGTAGGACATCATGTAAGGGACACATTGCTTTTTGTAAGAAAATAAAAAAGGAGGCAATAAGTTACAAATCCCAAAGCAGCTAAGTGAGAGTGGAGGAAAGTACCTTCAGTTTTCAGAAACTGTAAATTGTGGTTTAGTGATCCTGCTGGAACCTAAGGGAATTGAAAATAAAATTGGTGTGAGAAATATTCAACAGGGAACATAATACAGAGTTGGGACGAATGGGTTAAGGGTGAAAAGAAATTTCTGGAATGTCTGCATATAAAAATAAATGTCCATCACCGTGGGCATTCTCAGCACCTCTGCAAACATCAGATCCTCCCTGGAAAGGTTCTGGAGTAGGGGGACCTGTGACAGGAGAACAAGAAAACGAGATGTGACAGAATTAGAAGGTGGCAGCAGGCAAAGCACGAGAGGGGCCCTCCTTTGGAGTGGAGTGAGGCAAACACAGATGTGACCACGCAGGAGAGTGTCCTGCCTCTGCCAGCTCAGCAGAGGGACACTGCAGGTCCAGCCAGGGCTGTGAGGGAGGGCTGGCTCAGCTGGCCATGGCAGCGACTCCTACAACACCTGAGAGCCAGAGTTAAACACATTCCCCAAGGCTCCAAAGCAGGGCAGCTCCAGACATGTGCCCACAGAGGCTCCTGATGTACAACTTGCCATTGCCTGACGCAGGATGTGACCTCCAAACCTCTTCTGGTTCTCAATTTGCGTTTCATGCCATTTGTTGAATTTTATTTCTGCTCACTGCTTCTGCAGTGCTGCCTTTGAAAGCGGTGTCTGCTTGTAATAGCAATTATGGAATATTCAATTTCTGCATTTTACAATTCTGCAGAATTTTGTTCAAGAATATATTTCGTGCAGTGATGTTTTTCTCTCTTGATTGGGAGATCTGGCCTATAAATCATATTTCCAGAACATCTAATCATCTAATGAGTTTCAGATTATAATTTGTGGAAACAGGTGCCCTTTCAGAAGGGAAAAAAAATGACATTTATGCAAATATTTCTTCTAAAAATTAATTTGCTGTCTATTCATAAAAATGCAAGGAAACTTTATCTCTGTGGTTTCCTTGTTCTAATTCATTTCACAAATAAATTTAAGACAGCTAGCAAACTGAGAAAAAATTATCCTTGTTGAGGTGTTATTTCATTCGGTTTTAAATATTAATGTATGATGTTGCATCGTTATGTAGCACTCTTCACAAAGATGATATAAACCATTTGTTAAAGAAAATATGAAGCTTCTGAAATGTCTGCTCATAAATGTTTACAAGAGAGATCATAGGTAGAATTATAGGAAAGGCAAATGAAGAATAGATGAGCCTAGGGAACCCTGGGACAAGACATGGTTGGTAAGCAGCCCAAGCTGGGTTTCTGAATGATGACCTTTTCTTCCTTGAAATCATATTTTTGCATTTCCAAGCCACACCATCCCATGATCAAAGTGCCTGAACCTTGAGTCTGTGTATGAAGTGGGTGTACCCAGTGAAGCACATCAAATCAGCAATCACAGAGTCACTGAGTGGCCTGGGTAGGAGGGGACCTGAAGGATCACCTGATTCCATACCTGCCATGGCAGGGACACTTCACACCATCAGTGGATGGAATTTTTTCAGTGTCTCTACTGCAGTTTGGAAGAACTGCAAATTTGTGAAGTCCTGAAATCCCGGCCCCTTGCTGTGCCTTGGCTGGTGGAGGTGGCACACATAGGGTGCTGAGAGCAGAGCAGAGAAGGGATGGGAACATTTATGCTCCCACCCCACAGTTATGTTTCATGGTGCAGTCTTTGTGCCCTGTGTGCCTTTTTCTAGGTGCCCTTCAGCTCCCAGAGCAGCCAGGCTTGCCCAGGTAAATCCTGATTCAGCCTCCTGATCCCCAGGGCTGCACAGGCCCCTCTGGTGAGGCTTGCAAAGCCAAGGCCAAGTTCCCTCATAATCTTAGTAAAGAGGTAGTGAATTGAAGTCTGCTGGGAAATTCACTGTGAAAGAAACAAACAAGTGGATTTTCTTACCTGTTCTCTTTAGGGAATGAGAAGAAAACCCCTCATACACTTTCTGGGGCTTTCTGCTTGTTTGAGTTCACCCCATCCACACAAACAGCATCTCACTTGCCTGGTTCATTGCTACCATATAGAGGCTTTACTGAGTTTTCTCAACTAGATTTGGGCTTTATTATCTGCTTGTCAAATGACAAGCAATATTAATGCTACCACTTTCTCCCAACATACAAATTATAGAAATCTGTTTAATTTCATTACAACAGTTGAATTAATTGCATATAATATGATATTGAGGGTTTTGCTACACAGGAAGAAAAGCAAATTAAGGTGGCAATAAGCATAATTGAAATCCTTTACTTGTTTAACAATTATTTTTTTGCCTTCTCTTTATATTTGTTCTTCACAGTTTTGGTTGTCCTATTGTTAATTCCAGCAAAAACAAGTCTTCCAGATTTGTAGCTGTTTTGACATGCCACTGTTAGCTCACTGAAATGTGACAGAAGAGAACTTCTGATTGGATTCTATTGCAGTATTATGCTATGCCTACCAGTAAAAAATGCAGAGAAAATTGAATCCTAAAATTATCTGCCTCTCTTCCATTTACTCTCCAAGCCATTTCTTCTATTTTTCAATTATCATCTGGTAATAAATGTGTCATAGTGCAAGATGAGACCTCCATGGAATACAGCAACACTGAAGACAGAATGGAAAATTCAAGAATATGCAAACTTGTTTGGATGCAAATTTGGTCATTATATTGAGCCGAAAGATAGGAGCTGCAGAGAAGGGAAGTAGTAAAGCTCTAGAAATTTCCCATGCTAACAAAAGGGTCCTCTGCCACATCTGCCACTGTGCACCAGGACATGCTTCTTCCAGAGCATTTTCCTGTTCTAAGACAGGTTAGGATGTTTATGAAGCATTTGATTCCCTCTGTGAGTTTATCTGGGAATTAGTTGGGGCACAGATATTGGACAAAAGCCATGGCCTTTGGAATCAGTGATTAAATTTGTATTGGCTTCTGTACACAGCCAAGATTTCTGTCTTTATACCAATCCCCAGAAGTCTGAATCCCACTCTCCATTGTTCTCCTTACCTGTCTCTGAATTTGTCCCCAGGAATGTCACACACAAGTGCAGCTCCCATCCTGCTGCTAGCCTCACCCTCTCCTAAGACATTTGAATTTCTGAGGAGAAATCTTGAGAGAAGAAAAGACTTCTCAGATTTTCAATTTATCTGCAGCCTGGAAGGAAAATGACTGTAAATTCTGGAGCTTCTGCAGCTAATTCTAGGGGGAACAGTTTGCCAGCATTGGAATCACGAGGAACCAGCTTGTGGGGGCTCCAGACGTCATTTAGCCTCGCTGAGCAGAACTCTCAAAGCTCTCCAGAGAACTCTCATATGTTTTCAATATGCTAGTCAAGGCTCTGTGCAGATACTCCTTCCAAATGTACTTCTGCCAAAAAATGCACCAGGATTCCTGGATAATGTCACAGAACTCCAGGGTGCTGCAGCCTCTCCACTGAGGAGAGGTTTTATGCAGGAGCTGGAGCATGCCTTAGGTGAAGGCACTATTTTTTGGGGCCACTGTTGTGCCTGGGCCACCTCTGCTCATCTCCTGCTCTCCCTGTGCCTTCCCTCTTGCTCTTTGTTGACTCTGCTGCTCACTCAGGGAAAGAGAAGCAGGCTTCACTTCCAAAGGTCACTTCACAAAATCTGAATCTTTTTGCTAAATTTAAGCAGTTGCCAATTTCAAGCCATCTTTAATAGCATTTTAGTGTCTGATTTATCTAATGAGCTCTGGCAAGTGAAGATGCTGAGACAGTTGTGGCCCGTCCACTTCCCTGATAATGGGGGCCTTTGCTTATTTTTGTAAATGCAAAGATGATATTCTACAACATGGTAAGTTCATCATCTGGCTGCAAGAGGGATGAGCAGCACTGAAGAAGCTGCCTAAGGCATAGACACAGCTTTGTTTACATTGGCCATGAATAAATCTAAGCTGGAATTCCAAAGAAAGCTCCTCTGTTAGAAGAGGCAGGGCAAGAGATAACATACAAGTGGAGGTTTTCAAACTAATTTGAAGATGTACTTGATAATTATATGTGCCATGGTAATATGAGAGCAACAAGCTGAAAATTAGGTGTTATAGGAAGTTCTTTAGTGTTTCTGCACTCCAGATAATGCTGTTTCTGGAGACTATTTCCAGGTCCAACAAGCTGTGGGAATTGTCTGGGCATTGCAAACAGAAACCTGAGATCATGTAGGACAACATGACCTACGCAGTGCACTGGGATGGGGAAATGCAGATTTCCTGGCTAAAACCAGAATGTGAGAATTGTTACCTGCCCTTAGATTTTGGACTGTGTACAACTTTCCTGCAGGGAGCTGGCCAACACTTTTTGGGTGGCTGCGCATGAGGAAAGTGCAGGAAAGGAACAAAACTAATCTTTGAGTCAAATTTTCAAATCACATGCATTCAAGATAAACCAAATGAAGAGAATAATGTGGAAATGGGATGACAGTATGAGGATACTGGCCCACTGATTTCAGCATCAGTCTTTCTGACTGATACCATGTCAGCAAGAGGAGAATTAATCTGAGACATTTTACAGAATACACTTGTAAGTTTTGAGAAGCTTCAGGGCAAAGCAATTGAAATCTAGTATTTCTAAGAGCAGAAACTTATTTACTTTATTTCTTTCAACACTAGAGAGAGTGAACATAGAATGAACCTCTAAAAAGTCCATTATTTCCTATGAATTACATTCTTACAGATCTGAAAAAAAAACCCAACCCAGAACTAAAGCAACCCCAAATTAAGTTGAATAACATTTTTTTACTTTACTTCAGGGAAGAACTATTGTTAGACTGACATTCTTAGATGTGTAAATACTAAACCCTCCATGTGATCAGTTCTTTTTTCTTCTTTTAGTGAGTCTCATAACTTTTGTTCATGGCTTCATTGCTGAATTTGAGAATCTTCAGCTAAACCCTGAGGAGCCTTGGAGGGCAGAAAGCAGTGATGACAATAAGTAAGTTTCCAAGTGACCCAGGCTTCTTTCTCCTGGGAGTCATCTGGGTTACTCTGGGGTGAGAGAAAGGGATGTGTTCACATGGAGAGCTGAGGAAATAATTCAGGCTCTGTGCCACTGCCTTCTTCTGCTGATTGTTAAATGTGGTTCTCTGCTTGTAACCTGGATAAAGTTAGTTCTCCCTCAACCAGGCTATTTCTTCATTTAGCCTGGTAAGAGACACGTTAAAAAGAGGCAACCCAACAAAGTCCTTGCCCAACACTATTATCTGGAAAGGCTCATTGTAAAGGCTGATTTTTATTTCATTTAAAACTTCCAGCAGGAAAACTTCACACAGCAAGGTTGGGAAGACAGCCCCCTCACTATTGTTCTCCACTTTTGATTTGCTGTGAAAGGATGCTCTATTTTAAGAATCATGATTGTCTTCTTTTAAGGGCAATTTTAGGACTGTTCTCTTCAGGCAGAAGTAGATGGAGGTGGAGATAATAAATCCAGCAAAGTACATTATAAAGGCCTAATAAATGTTAGGGAATGTACTTTAGCCTAAGGGGATCAAGACCATTCTCCCTGTGTCTCTTACACACACATATTCCCTGATCATAACAAGATGAAGTGCAGATTTTATTGTATTTGTGTGACAATTCTAGCCTAGATCAAAAACAGGGCAGGGGAATAAATACACATCTAAATTAAAAGAAGATTTTCAAATGCTTTAGCAAAGCATTTTTTAATCTGACACCTTTAAGTCCCTGCCTTGGCAAAATGGATCTTGAGAGGAGATTAATTTTTGGAATTTGCTCCCACACACATCTAATATTGTTCAAATTCGATTTGATTAAATAGTTTTCAGGCTTAAAAACAACAGGATTGCTTGTAGAATTATAATTCCGTATTTACCTGCTGCACCTTGTAAAGGGGATGGGAATAAAAATGTGTGGAATGTAGTATGTTTGTGGTGACCTTACAAGGAGTGGGCTTCTTCCATTGTGTTTTTGGGAATTTCCTCTCAGCCCAAGGTGGCTCTTCAGCTTTGTTTACTCTAACTTTTAAATCAGTAATTTATTAGATCATTTCAAAATGCCATAAATGAAAAAAAAAACTTTCACTTAGTTAGTGAAGTACTCTTTCAGTAAAGCAGATTGCTTACCGTGCAGTCATAACCAATGTCAGCTTATGCTTGGACTCGTGGAGCATGGAAAGTACCAGAATCTAACTAAACTAAAACACAAAAACAACCCAAACCAGAAAAAATCCACCACATTTTGTGGGTTTTCCAGATCACAGCAAAATGAAAGTTTGAGTTCAGAAATATTTGTTTTGCAAATAGAGTGCAGTCATATGCATCTTATTCTCTAAAGTCTTCTCGGGTGGAGGATGTTTGCCCTCCAGGCATAAACTCCTCAAGGCTCTTAACAGTGGTGGTACCTTTGTCTTCAGCAAAAGGAAAAATATAAATTTATTTTTTCATACATTTAATGATGTTCATAAAAAGTAACTCCTTTTCATCAGTTTGAACAAACTTCTGAATAGAAAGAGCATAAATTTATACATTTACATGATATCTTCAGTGAAGCACTTACAGATGGAAAGTGTTCTTAGGAAGTCAGTATCTAAGTGTCCTTTCCCTCCCATTTATTTCAAGCTCAAGAAAAGTAATCAGGAACATTTTAGGGTACTTGAAGATAACCTTAAAAATGTGAAAAGAATTGGGCTCAGTGGCAAACTATTTGTAAAGCTGCCATGTTTGGACACTCAGTAGTTTAAATGTTCCCACAATGCTGTAATTTAGTAAGGTGTCTTAATGCACCAACATTTCAGTTTTTTCCTAAAGTGAAGTTATGACATTCCCTTCTAAAGTGAAGTTGGAGAGAGACAATTGCCAAGGGCTGGAGGGACAGGACACAGGGAATGGCTCCCAGTGCCAGAGGGCAGGGCTGGATGGGAGATTGGGAATGAGGAATTGTTCCCTGTGAGGGTGGGCAGGCCCTGGCACAGGGTGCCCAGAGCAGCTGGGGCTGCCCCTGGATCCCTGGCAGTGCCCAAGGCCAGGCTGGACACTGGGGCTGGGAGCAGCCTGGGACAGTGCAAGGTGTCCCTGCCATGGCAGGTATGGAATCAGATGAGCTTTATGGTCCCTTCCTACCCAGGCTATTTAGTCATTCTGTGAAATTGAATTATTCCGTGTGCATATCTCAATATTCCCAACCTACAAGCCCTGTTTTGGTCATTCCTTCTATAGGACAGCCTTACTTTGATACATTTTGCTGAAAGGGAAGACAGAAAGGGTACAAATGTCTCGCTTGTATGCAGGAGCAGGAATACAAAGGGCTCTTCCTTTGAAGAACACATTAAGTTGTGTATTAGAGTCCAGAGTAAAAAATGAGGATATAAAAGTGCAAGGAAGATAGATATTGATGTCTGGGAAGATCCATGCCAGGCAGTGTTTCCATGTTTGTTCTATGCTGGGAAATGGCAAGAGAGTGTTTTATCTATGACATTTAATGGAGTTATTTCTGTATCACACTGGAAATCTCACTGAGGAAGCCCACATTTTGTCAGCAGAACTCAGGAAATGAGCGTAGTGCAAGTGATGAGGAAACCTTAAGGCCATACCAGCTGTCCCTCCCAAAAGGAGGACAAGGAACAGATGAAATGAGGTGCCAAAATCTGCACAGGATACACAGTATTGTAATCTAGGTACCTTTCCTTGGTGGCCAGCTGATGCCCTTTTATTGAAGCTTCCTTCAAAATTTTCAGCATTTTCCCTCACTTTGGAATATCAAAGCTGTATTGTGTTATATTGGCAGTGTAAAACACACCTGTTAACAACATTCAGCTTAGCTTTTGTTTTTGTGTGGTGGCAGCATCATGGATTTTTTGAGCATTTTGGAGTTTTTCTGAATGATTTTACTCCCCAGTCAGGCCATAGCTCAGGTATAAAGCAGGCATGTCTCCAGAGAAGGACAATTTTTAGATCAAATTTTGATTGTCACACAGAACTTGATCTTGTAAATCAGGAAAACATAACTTCTTTTTCTTTCCAGAACCTACATTTCAGCAGTAAGTGGCTGGGGGCCTGCCATTAATCATTCATGAGTATCAGAAAGAATATTCAATTAGAGACGTGCTCTGGGACACTTTAATATTTCTAAACATGACAAGTTTCTGGTGACTGTAAATAGTACACAAGTGACACATTCAACTTTAGGCAATAAAACAACAAATAATATGAACCTATATAAAGTGATTAGAGTGGATACAAATTTTAAATACCTCTGACTTAACTTTATATTCCTGATATGTTGGGATGAGGTTTGCAAATACCATTAGTAGATGTAGAAGCTTTTTGTTTTCCCTTTGGATCTAAAAGCTCAGGTGAACTGATTAATACCCGAGTGGATGGATGCTGTTTAGATACCCAGATATTACTATTTGTGTACATAGAGGTATTTAAATACCTGTATGATTTGAGCTTCATTTGGAAGCATTTTATTTCACATCCCATTTTACTCCTATATTTGGCAGATTCCTCTTTTCTGGCCATGTCAGCCACATGGCTTGAGTGTTCACCTTATGGCACAAACAGTGCCAGTCTTGGCTGCTTTAGAGTGAAAAAAGGAAATGTGAAATAGTCACAATGGATTGTTCTACTTCTGTGGATTATTCTCTTGCAAGGGGTAAAATAGTTGTCTAATTCCCATACCTATGCTATAATAAGTCTTAAAGATCAGGATCACAAAAGTTGTTTGTTTTCCAAGAGAACAATTTAATTTCTGGAAAATTGTATCCTTATTAGGATTTTTCAAGAAGGTTGTGATATTGTGGTCCAAGTATTAGAAACAGTGGCTTAGTGGTAGATAAATCAATGATGCTTCTCTATTCAGTGGATTCATTAGAAATAAAATTGTATATCTGTATAATTAAGATGGGAAAATTCCCTTTTACCTGCATTTGTGCTTTGCTGAAGGCAGTCAGATGTGTTACATCAAGGTTTGTTTTGTTACCACATCTGCTTATTTATGCTGTGACATTGTTTTTTATTTATATTATCAAAGACATTTTTCTTTACTTTCTGTTTACATTTTAAAAAGGATGGCAATGACATTAAGATGCCCTATGCAATCTTCTGGAGAATCCAACCTTGAATTCAGAGAAACAAATTGATCATATGCTCTTAATAATTGGAAAAAAATCGACAACTGCAAGCCATTCCCAACTGTTTTTTCCTTGAGCCTGCTCACTCGATAAATCCATCTCGATCTTCTTAATGCTCTGAGAAGTGTAATTAGTATAAGGCTCTCCTGCAAATGAAGGATGGATAGGTGCATGGAGAATTCAGGGAAGGAGCAGAGGAAGGAGGTATTAATGTGGAGCAGGAGCACCCGCAGTCAATCTTCTAAACTAAACAGCTGAGCATTAAAAGTGTCAGAGACACTCAAATCATATTTGCTGTAGTAAACTCTTCCCACCCGCTGAAATTAAAGGCACTTCTCACAACTGTAACATTTCTGCAGTTCTTTAAGGGTCAGAGGATGAGAATGGTGCAAACCCCCTCTACTTTTACTCAGTATTGAAAACCTGGTTTATTTTGAACGGTTTCTGAACATAAATAATATTGTTTGCAAGAGGAACATTTTTGAGAATTTTATTCCAGGCCATTGGAATACTACAATCCCTTAAGGCAAAGACTTCATTTTCAGTTATGTTGAACAGAAATGTGGCAACAATTAACTGTAAAAATCTAAAAGGAATTGTTGTTTGGTTGTTTTGTTTTTTTTTCTGATTATAACAAGCCTTTTCAGTTATTTTCTTTTAGAATATCATCTCAGTTTCTTGAACCATTTTCTTTAGCATTTTGTTTTGCTAAAAGGAACTCCAGGCTGGGGGTAGACTCATCCATGTAGACATGGACAGGCAATGTGTATCAGCACATTTTAGAAAGAAATATAGTCACTGTCGGCTTCCTTGGCTGGCTGTAGAGGCGCTTCTGAATTTTCAATCCCCTGTGGGTCTTTGCCCAACTTAAAAGACTGGGCTTGTATTTTGATGGGGCTTCATGTGAAATTTAGGGGCAGAAATCAAATCACAGCAGTTCTGGGCTTTGAGTGAAAGAAATTAAAGTTTGGAAGGAGATTCATCTGGAGAAATGAGGCATTTTCAGGGTTAGGTGGCAGCTGAATGAAAAAATCCTGCTTTAGAATTTTACATTTAGATGCATCAGTTCTGCCCACATCCAACTTTAAACCTGGCTCTGAGAACCCAGCCTCCAGTGAACTTTCCTCTTGAAAGGAAGCCAGTGGGATGGACCCATGTTGTCCAGAGGAGCCCTCATTTTGAAGGATCCAAGATACTGCATACACTGTCCATTCTAATACTCATTCATTCTTACCAGAACCCTGCCTGGAACAGCAGAAACTGCATTGATCATGGAACTTGCACCCAGACACCTTCTGAATGTGCAGATAAAGGAAATTCACTTGTGCCCTGAGCATTATGACCGTGTTTTTACCAGGCAGAATGACAGCCTGATTTTGTCATGTCAGTGATGGCCTGTTCAGTATTGATGGCAAAATGTTTGTGCTTAATGATGCCCATAAATGCCATTTTTTAACTTGTCTTCTAGGGTCCTTGGAAGTATAAATATTCCCTTGTTTTCTTTCATTTTCAGAGGTGCAGATAATATTTTGATTCCTGACAAGTACTCTACCTGTGATTGAAAGTGGAGAGGGTGACAAGGTACTGGTTGCTAGATAGAACAAGTGATATATTACTTAAATAAGAATATCAACTGATGTTTTTATAAATGGCCTAAATTCCCACAAATATGGTTTCAATCCTGCACTTGAAATTTGGTTCAAGCAGTCCCATCATTCTTGAATCTCACTCTAATTTGAGAGTTATATTTTCTATCAGTCCTACTGCAATAACAGTTCTTTCACTTAAAAATTTAATCCATCTTAATTCAAGAAAATGTCAGTTTAGTGGTAATCTCTGGCTCCATATTATGCCCTTTAGCTTCTCTTTCTCCCTGGCAGGATGACAATGTCAGAATTAAATCATGTCTTTGGCGAGCAGTTTGCCCAACTGCAGCTCTCTGAATGAAAGCCCAGACCTTGTTTTATTTCTCCATGGTGCAGGTGTTTCCAGCTCTCATGGCTTTCTGTACACAGGGAATTCAACCCCCAAAAGCAGTGGCTTGACAAGTGGCAGTCACATTAGCTCTGGCGCATGACTTAAAAGGTAGTTTTTGGTAAAATTGTGAGCAATGGAACCAGATTGTTTCTAATATTTTATTAGCAGTTTTTTTGATTTTTTTTTTTTTAGTTTGGCAGATTCTGAATAACATCAGGTCAGAACAGCCTGAGGGATCAGCTGCTTTACTTGAACGAAGCAGAGATCTGGCCCTGGCTGGCTCACTCGCCTTCCTGGTGCTCTTGTGATGTTTGCAGACCCCGTCTTGTGTCTTTACACATTTCCATTCCTCACAAGGGAAAATCTAGGTAAAGGGTAATGCAGAATACTTGGCGAGGTTTTCCTGGAGCCCACATGCTGTTGCAGACAGGTCACTGCGCCCTCTGGCCCCCGGAGCTGTGTGCAAACAGGGGGAACAGGTCGGACCAGCTGCAGCATCCACAAAAAAAGGTTAATTGCTTCTAAATAGCTGAGAGTGCCATGTCTCACCTTGCGATCTGAGAGTGTCCTCATTATAGAGCACCTCTCACTTTCCTGGGCTCCACTGTGCTGGAATTCCTGCTGGGAGAGCTGCAGGGTTAGCAATTTTTAAGTCAGAACGTTCTTCCTTGTATTTATTTGGTGGCTGAATTTAGCTATTAATAAAAGGTGGTTGTTGCATTTCCAACAGAGCTTTAAAAATTCTAATACTCCAAGCACAGTAATGAATACTCCTTGTTCCTGTTGTCAGTGAAATTAAGGATGCAACCAGAGCTTGGGTCTTGGAAGAAAAGGGAAAGCAGTGAGCTGCCCAATAAACAAGAGTTTGGACCAGCAGTGGTTTTCAAGTTGGTCAGCATCCTCTGGGAGTCTCACAACCATTTGTAAAGGGATGAGGAAAGGAGAATGCAAAAAAATAAATACATTTTTTAACAGAATTGCACTTACCATATGAAGGTGTGGATTACCATCAGAGGTTTGCAGTTAAAATATGTTTCCTCTGAAACCAGTAGTTAACAATGAATATTCTTTCCTCATCTTTTGTTCCATGCAGTACTCTGAGAAAGAGAAAAAGCTATCCCTTCCTCAATAATAGTATTTAAACAGAATTCAGAACCTGAAACATGGAAAGCAAGATGGCTAACAGAGGACTAAATCAGCTGAGAATAGTGCTATAATGAACTTAATTACGTGGGGAATTTATAATTATTTTATATTGCTTTAAAAAAATCCAGTGTTGAAGACTCTGCAGGGAATGAATAGTCTCAAAATCAAACCACTAGTAACATTTAATACATGCACCCAAAGAACAATTATCCCCTTAAGCTTTTGTAAAAAAACTGAGGAAAGAGAAAAACAGGGAAATAATACATTGTATATCATAATATAGTTGTGTGCTTAATTATAATTATTAAGAAGGAATTGAAAATCATCTGTTATCCCTCTCTGCAGTTTTATGCACATTTAGAATACTTTTTAGCTGCATTATCTTGTACATAAATGCACAAAGGCATTTATCAGCCCTTCTGTGTGAACAAAGGTGGGAATTAATAGCTCTTGTCCTCAGCTAAAGCTCATTTACTGTCTAAATCCAAGCAGGTACTAAACAGTGAGGGACCAGATTCTGATCTGTGATGCCACTGTAGGTACAGAGTGACTCAAAGGAGCCAAAAGTGGTGAATCCTCATTTCACAAAGTGTAGCTCAGGTTTGGGTTTGGCCTTGGCTTCTGTGAGCTGCAGCAGGAGCGACTGCAGAGTGTTGTGCTGGGGAAGAGAAGTGTCCCCTGAGTGACCCCTCAGGTAGCTGGTTACACAAATCTGGAGCATTAACCTGTCTCATTTCTAAGGTTTCCTGGTTTGTCTCTGCCCACGGATTAGGCAGCTGCTCCTCTGCTTTATGGCAGTCCTGGGGAGGAAGAGCTGTGCATTCGCTTGCTGTGAGTTAATCGTGAGCTTGAAAAACCTACTCCCCATGCCCTTCCTCTTAAAAACACATATTGCCAATTTGTATTCACTCTTATCCTTCTTGAGTTCTGCATAGGCCTTGTGAGCTCCCCAATGACATCCTTGGGGTTTTTGCATCCATCCTAACATATGGCATGTGTGTGAATCTCCCCTCAAATTGATGGGAGTTTATGTGTGATTGGGAGCAGTTAGCGGGGTGAATTGCTGAATCATGGAACAATTATGGCAGGAATTCTCTGGTTTTTGTTTTTCTACAAATGATATTGTACTGTGTTGCATTCACTCCAGCTCTTGGCAGGACTGCTGAAAAGTTAAGTTACAGCTGGTGCCATCTGGTAACTTCTGAAGCATGTTTTTGGTGCTTCATAATTCTTTGTTTATTCTTTACCTGTGACCTGATCTGCAGCCTCATAGAAAATACAGTCACCTTTCCACTGTTATCTTCCTTTCTCTCTCTGTTAAAGGTTATTTTCTTCAAATGTAGCAGAGGCTGACTTGGGGACAAGGTGCAGCTGCTCCCCCATGCAGAAAAAGCTGCAGGAATTCCCCTCAGATTCTCTGCTCCCACAAAACAGGTGAGGTTGAGGCCATGCTCTTGCTTTATCCTTGCCAGACAATTGTCTCAGTCACTGCCCTGGGTGGGAAATGACAGCATCCAGAGGAAAGCTAAACATCTGAATGATGTTAAAGGCAGCAGGCAAAAAATGCGGGATAAAAAATGATGCCAGTTTACTGAAAGCAGTAGACCCCTGTCGTGGGGCCCTGCTGAGCTAAAATCATTTGAGGCTGAAAAATATCAGGGGAAGCACTGCTGTGAACCTTCTCTGTGTCAGCTGCTTGCAGGGATGGGACACTGGGTTAGGAAGACCTTTGCTTTGTCCCCATGTAGCTCCCATTATGTTCATACATTGAAAATCAGCTTCTGAAATTGAACTAGGAAAAAAAGCAGAAATTAAAGAAGAGTCATCTGCCCATCTCTGTATTTAAACAGGCAAGGTTAATTGACAATTGACATGCATTTACAGTGCTTAGGCTGAGCAGGAACAATACTTGAGAACTGCATTTCTATCCTACATCCTTTTAACTTTCTTCTTTTTCCATTCATCTAATGTCAAATGAGTTTTTGAGTTCTTTATACAAGTCGTATGAAAAAGTTTCTGCCTCTCTCTCTCTTCCTTTAACTCTGAATTTAACCTCAACTTTCTTACCTGTCCAGTAACATCTTCCTGAATAATGTGCCAGAAGAACATCTCCCTGGTGCAGCTAACACAGAGCTGCAATCATGAAAAATGGGCTGCTATTCTGTAGAGCTAAGGCTGGAGTGCAACAGATGATCTTTCTCAGTGTGACAGTTTGCACAGCCACTGGAAATTCTGTCCTCCAGAATTCAGTTAAAGCACAGCAAAGCCTGCAGGAAAAAAAAAATACCCCTCAATTAAGATCTGGCAGATTTACCTCCTAATTTGTCTCATGTCCCACAAGTTTTCTGTGCCTTAAGTGACTTTAGACATGGGAGTTTTAGCAGTAATTAGCAAGGATTTGTGCCATTAGTCTCTGACACTTTCTTTGCAAAGCCACACAGACTTGGAAAATGGGAGCAAACAAATGGACAGCCCAGGAGTGAAAAATGTACAGCACACAGAGTTCACCTGCATAAAAGACTATTTCAAAAACTGTCTGGAAGATGGTTACAACAAATTACTCCCCTTCCAAGCCCCTCAGGTAGGCAGACTTATCAATCCAAAGGGTGAACTCTGAGGTTAAAATAATGTGATCTGAACTGCATGGAAGATAGATGGCTGCTTGGGAAGGAAACTTGGGTTGGAATAACTTGGATGGCCGAGCTGTTCTGCCTCATCTGATCCCACACACAGCAGGATCCACCTTACATATATGTCCTTGTTTGTCTGCCCACCTCCAGTGTGTAAGAGCTTCTTCCTTACTTCCATCATGTCCATTTGATGAAATTTTATAATGCTAATTTCCTTTTTCAGCATTATAGGATAATATCTGATTAGTGACTTTGCTGTTTTATGAACCTGGATAAATGCTGCCATAGTAACAGGTGTTGTGAGTGCTGCAGTCCAATTTGCATAAGAAATTTCCAGCCTAATGTGAGGACAGCATGGCTACCCCAATGCTAACTCATGGAAACAGGATCTGTGCTCAGTGTATTTCTTTAGGGCCTTTTACTGGTTCCAGAAAGAATGGAGAATTAGCACCTGGTTCAAGAGCTGCTGCTGATGTAAGAGCCATCAAAAATTCTAAGACTAAATTTTATACTGCATGTAGAGTATAAACACAGTTTTTTTGGGTTGTGGGAAACAAGGTAGTCATTATTCCTTGTTAGAGATAAATCAATTTTTGCAGTAGAGAAAGGAAGAAACAAGAAGGACATTTTGAGTATGGAGCAGTGAGTAAGCAGCCTCAGAAAAGAGAAGTGTGTGTGAGTCACCATGCCTCTCTAAACTCCCAAAGGTGCTATTTTTCCTTCAGATTTAAAACAGGCAGGGTTAATTTGGCTGTATGTTTGGCAAATGCATGTGTATTTGTCTCCTCCATTTTTCCCCTCACCCACTTCTCCATCCAGAAAGGATTGAGTTGTACAATGTGTTGTACAACATATATACAATCCCTGCACACCTTGAACTTGCACAAGCCTGTGACAAAGTGCCCTCCTGCCTCCTGTGCCATGCACTGCTGCATCAGCCAGGCTGCAGCAAAGGAAAGTGCCACTGAAGGGATAAGAGTGGATTACAGTGAAAATGATGGAAATTAAAGCACATTTTTCTAACAAATTTTCCTAATGAATAATTCATTTCCTAATAAACAAAAGGGCTGCCAAGGACATGACAGATTGGGGATATAGCACTTGAGTTATTGGAAGTGGCAGACAGGTCACAACTTTTATTCATGTTAATAGCTAACCACCTGTCAGATAAATTGGGAAGCAGATACCTCCAGAGCAGAGCCAGCAGGCCCCTCTCAGAGCTGTGAGCAGGGGCCAGGAGAGGAGCCAGCCTCACTGGCCATCGTGCTGGCAGCTGAAAGATGTCTTGCTCCTCTCCCTTCTCACTATATCTCTGTGGGGATATCCACTGATTAGGAAAGCACTGGATATGCTGCTACTGGTTCTGGTAGAGACATCTCCAACCAGTCCCTACCTGCTTGAGGCAAACACAAAAATGCCTCTTGGAAGGGAGGGCATCACCTGCAGAGCCAAACAGTGACATGCACAGCTCTGCAGCCCAGCCTGGAAATGCACTGGTGCTTATCAAGCATTTGGCAGCCTCAGAGCTGCCCTCAGAGATAACAAAATCTGTTACAGATCTGAGCTAGCTGGACACCGTATGGCGCTTCTTATTTTGTGTTTGCAAACTTGGATGGGTCATAAAAGATATTCCAACACATTTTTCCCATAGTTGGAAGGAAAGCCAGAACCTAGTTGAATTCCCAAAGCAAAGAGATGTCCCCTTCTTTGAAGTAATCCCATAGGTGCTTTCAGAAGAGGAGGAGAGCTCTCCATAGCTCTCCACTTAAATGAGCTGATCAGATAACTGATCCATTCCTAGCAGCTCTAATTTCAGCTTCTTCCTCTGCCTGACAACATTTGAACCTACCCTACCATTAAGGACTTACAGGATTGATTTTCATCTTGCTCTCCATTCTGTTGAAGCTATTTCACTTTACACAGAATAATTAAATACTCAGTAAGTCCCAGAGAAAGGGAACAAGAATGCAGATTACCCTGCAGCCCCGTGATTAGTACATTCTGACAGAAGCTGTCATCAGCTACTGCTCCTTTAAAGGAAAGCCCTTTAATCCAGCATTTTCACTTGCAGGAGATGCTTTAAACCCAGGCTGGTGTGATGCCAGCTGCCATATCCATTCACTTCCAGGGATTTTAGTGAGACATTGTCCATGATGTTATTTCAAGAACAAAGTTCTAGATTAAGCCCAACCTTCTATAAGTACCATGAGTGTTTCAGCAAGGACTCTTGGACACAAAGGAAGGAGCCAGACATCCTCAAAGCACTCAGAGGTGGTTCCACTGCTTTCTGAAAGTGTCTCTTTCTTCCCTCACCATATGAGAGGTTTGTGGGTATCAAACTATCTATAGTTTGTTATAGTAAGATAGCAACTGAAGCTCTTTTTAGTATTTTCTCAAATTCCTTCAAAGTACACAAAGCACAGTTGCATCCACAGCACTTTCTTGACCAGGGAAAGTTACTGGGAGAATAAAATGTGGTCGTGCTGGTAGCTGGATTTTGAACTAACAGTGATCTTGCAATTTCATTCATGGATTAGTGTCCTGCTCTGCACAAAGGTACTGTCCCCGGTGGCAACAGGTACCCCAGCATAAATATTTAAACAAGTGCAAAGGAAAATCTGCCCCATTGTGTTCTTGTGGCTGTTTCTCAGCTGGGATGCTGATATTTTATGAATGTTACAACACTGCCAGATGATCAACATATTCCCAATGACACCATTTGCCAATAAAATAACTACTGCTGCCTACAGAAGTGGTAAAACCCTCAGACTGAAGCACTGTACATAAAATCTCAGCATTTTTGTTTGCTGTTTCCGTGATTGATAGTAATAAACTTCACTTCCGTGGATGAGAGGCTTCTGTGTAAACACTGGCAGTGTATAATAAAAATGAACATGAAATTGTGCGTTCTTCACAGAGGCTTTTTCCAGTTTTTGATATGTGTCCTTATGCCAGCCTGGCTCTGGCATATTCACAAATTCAGATACCATATGTCGTTGTGATCATCTTCAGAACTCCAAACCCAGGCTCATTCTCTTGCACAGACTCCTTTCATTGGGAAGTGCTGCTGCTGGGGGTGCAGCTGCCAAAGCCAGCGTGCACTGACTGATCTCATTTAGGGAAATGGGATCTGCAAGGTCACTTGGGACGGAGATAAAGACACTTTTATCCACCTGGATGCTGCTCCATAGGTAGAGATGAGGCAGGTATGTAAAGTGTTGGAGAGAGAGCTGTCACGATCCTCACAGATTTAGAGATTTCTCTGATTGCTCGGTAGAATTGAACTGATGATTAAAAATCTTTCCTCAGAACTGATGATTTAAAAATAAGCAAAATGTATTTGTACAGTTTGATTCTCTGTGTTCAGAATTCTGTGAAAAACGTGTCCAGGTGATGAATATTTGAGCTGCAGAGAAAAGACTCATAAGAGCTCCCTGCACACACCTCTACTTCTGTCTATAGAGAAAGAGGGAGGGGAAGGGTGTCTCTGTAGCTCTGTGTCTCTCCACCACCACCCCTCAGCCCTTCCTTTCCCTGTGTCCCACAATGAAAAGTGGTACCTGGGCACTGTTTGTACATCAGCACAGCACGGGAGGGACACCTGAATCAAACCTTGATGCAAACCAGTGTCCCTTTCTATTCCATCTGGGATAACAGAAAATCCAAACTGCCTCCCTTTAGTCCTCTCTGGAGCTCCTCCTGGGGAAGTAACACTTTGCTTAGGGATGGATATTCTCATATACTTAATGATTTCTAATTATTTAGCAGACAGGATTTGGACTCCTTTGATAAAAAAGGAAAGCTTTAAAATAAATAGAACTTCTATATTTTAACTGAAGAACGTTAGCAAGTTAATGCCTTGCTGAGTGACTATCATTTGCTGTGAATTGCAAAATACAGATGGAAACAGCACAATCTCCATTTTTGTTAATTGCTATTGTTAATGCTTTTTAGTCAGTACATGAATTTCAGTGTAAATAGCATTTTCTTTTGCTGCTAGCTTCACAGAATATTTGCATACAGCCATAAATTCCTTACTCATAAAAAACCTTATTAAAAACAATGGAAGATTATATGATGATAATACATCAGAGGCCTTTGCTAACAGTAGAGGAGAGCACAAAGGAGAGATGGCAAATATCCTTCTGCCTGCTCATCTCTCTTGCTACACTCACTCTTTCTTTTTAGTCTGAGTTTTTAAAAATATTACCTTTTTTTTTTTTCTTTGGGAAAATTCAATAATTGGAAATACAATTTATCTGATAAACTTTATGGTTTCTTTCAACACTGACTTAGTGTGCTATCAGAAATGGATTTTGGCCATTTTTTTTTTTTTCTGTATTTGCCCCTACTTTCCCTGCAAGAAGTTCCATAACCTTCAGAACAATTCCTCAAGGTGCTGGAGCAGCACAGGCAGGTCTCCGCTGGCATTCAGGGCCCTGGAATCTTTTCTGGCAACATAATTTTCAAGCTCCCCCTTCCTTGTATCTTCATCCCAAATGGGTACTCTGTGCTTGCTCAGAGCTCGTCAGAGTGGCACCAAATCGTTTTTGCCCTGGTCCTGATCCCTTGTTAGCAATTCTGCAAATGGAAATGATGCTCTAAAGTAGGGTCAAATCACTGAGACATTACTATAATTCAGCTAATGGGATGATTATTTAATTACTCTTGTTTGTTCTGACTGCCCTGGTCTCTGCTTTCTGAGTATTATGTGCAGACTGTTTGCTCTTGTAGAATTAAGGTGGAGGAACAGAGCCCTTTTGCTGGTCTAGAAGCAGCCCCAGCATGAGGCATTTTGTGTTTGTTGTGTTACCTGTGATTTTCATTGAAACAGACTTCCCAACTTGTGCCTCTACTGTTCTGTCTTTAACATGTATAGCACTTCATACAATTTAAATATGAGATATCTGAGCTCAGAGGAGACAAAATTAGATAAAGTGATTCCTCAAAGATTCAGAAAGTCACAATTTAGAAGCAGATAATCTCAGAATTTAAAGTTTTTAAGCAAACTGCCTGTGAATACTTACATTTGGAAAGGCAAAAAGATGGATGAGGAGACACAGTGACAGACCAGTATTGCAAACACTGCACCTAACCACATTTAAACTGTTTTACTGTTCTGTTATACTTCCCTCCAGGTTCTTTTATTCCTGCTGGGATGGGGGAAGCTGCACCTCATCCTGAAGCTATTTGGTGTCATTACTTTTATTCAGGGTTTGCCATCTCACTTTGGTAATTATTAGAAGCTTCTGTGCTCTCAGGATGACACACCTTGTCTTGGGTGCTCTGACTTCCCAGTTTCTGATCCTTTCTTGATCTAAGTGGTTGTGGCTCCTGCCTAGCTTAACCAAGCCCAAAATACAGACTGTATTCCCAATAAATAAAACAAAAAATTATGCTCCCTGAGTTCTGTGGCAACCTGTTCTTGCCAGAAAGAAATAAATTAAAAACCCCAAAACACCATAGTGTTCACAAAGGCCATTGTCAAAATGATGGACTTTATGACAGATGATGGACTTTTATATTTTAAATAAAAAATATAAATCTGGAATTGAAATAAACTAAAATGTCTGATTGCTTGAAAACCCAAATCTACTACAAGTGTCTCCAGTTTTATAAACCATTCTTAAGTTAGAAGTGCAGGCACTTTTCATAGCTAGTATATTCCTTTCTTATAAATATTTTTCCATGTTATGCAACAAGATAATATGTTTTTAATGGGAAATTCAACAGGAATGAGTGGAATCTTTGCACTGAGAAATGCCCACCTTAGTATGCAAGGGACAGCACTGTCTCCCATTCCTGTGAACACTTGCCATCTGGAACAGATGCATTAGTTGTGGCTGCAGTAATGACATGGTGGAGGAGAAGACCTTCCTCACCTCAAGATTTCACTATTACTTAATGGGGCCCCTCATGTGAGCAGAGTAATTGTGGATTCAGCCCAGTGTTTTACTCAGCTGTCATCTCCCCTTTTTCCCACAAGCTGCCCATCCTGCTGCACAGCCTGACGACACTGCAGCATGTACTGCACGAAAGATGTATTCCAAATAAAGTCATATTTGTGCATGACTCGGTGCTGTATTGATACTGAGTGCACTCCTAGAATGGTAATCTCCTATGTACAATATGTGTCTGAGGAGATCATGTCTTATTTTGCACACCGGGATATCTCTGGGATTGTTTATTATTCATGTTATATTTTAAACTGCTGCTGGTCTATGCAGATTTTAAATGTGTTTGTCATATACCATTAGTCACCGTGTGAAATCTCTCAGTGATAGTTAGTTCCTGAGTTTTCTGCAGCTAAGGAGAATTTAACACTGATTGATGGTAGATCACATAGCTGCTTGGCAGACTTTCCAATTTAGGGCAGGAAAATTGCTCTTTTCTTTATGCTCATTCCTCCTTCTGCAGGGGGACACAGATATATGTGCCAGGGTGCTCAGAACAGCCAGTGTCTGATTGGCAATACTGCAGGTCTTTTTTACAATTATGATTTTATCATTTTCAAAAAACGTGCTGAATGTCAAGTATTTCAGATGCAATTTTTAAAACCCTCTCTATTTACCAAATGTTGATGATATATCCCTATCATATTTCACACGCAAAAAATGACCTAACATATTTTTGCCTGAGGAAATGAGTGAGCTGTCAGCGCTTCAACCTTACCTTCTAATAGTCTCAAATTCTCAGTCCTCCAAAGGCTGATTATCTGTAGAGTGAAGATTAGCAGGAGAAACAAAGATATTGATTTGCTGTGTGCTGTCTGCAAATATTTCTCATTAACTACTGATTCAATCAAAAATAATAATAATATGTGGGTTAGTCTTCAGTGAAATAAAGATGTGGGATAAATCTCTTTCCCTTGACACTCACTAGTGGTGTTTTCAAAGACTATATTTTAAGATTTCACATGGAATGCATATGAAGAACTGCTATATGTAATTTTTAGTATCCACTTCCTTTAAATGAAAAAAAAAACAAGATAAAAATTGTCATGTTCAAAACTAGAAAACTAGTTTTTTAGTTGTCAGTTTGGAACTGCCAACCATAATTTGTAATAAATTTAGTGATGATTTTGTGTAAAAATGACTTCTCTGTGGAAAGGTGTGCTTATTATTTTCAGCTGCCTGCAAAGTCTGAGAGCCCAGCTTTGCCACTTCATAAAGGTTTACAGGTACCAGAGGTTTTAAACGTTGTAGGAAAGTGCTGACTCTGAGCTCTGTTCTGTAATGTGGCCAAGTACTCCCTGAAAACACACACAGGGGGAAAAATAATTGCTAAATGATTGTTTCAAGAAGGAATATGAATGATGGCCGTGGCATTGCGTCGGTGACACCTCCCAAACAGAGACTGCACACATGGCAATGAAATCCAGTGTGCTCAGCTGGGCACCAGGGCCCAATTATGCTCCTGCTCTAGGGCTGCCCTGGGAGTTCTGCACAGAGTGAGGATGGCTCCCACAAGGAATGAGGCAAGGAAGCTGTTCCAGCTCCTGTCCCAGCAAAGCCATCCTGTGGGGAGCTTGTTTTCAGCAGCTTTCCCCACATCCCACACTAATGGCAGGCCAGTGCTGTTACAGCTTGAAATATATGCAAGCTCAGCCATGTAATGAGAATTACACCAGTTCATAATCGTTATCTTTTATTACTACAGACCCTGTGTGGGGTTCATAGAATTGCAAATCGAACACAAGAAATACTTGGCATCCTCTTTTTAAAATCAAAATTCTCTGGGTTTGTAATGCTGAAATGAAGAAAATGGGAACCAGGACAATGGAACCCAGCATTAAAAATAGAGAGGTATTATCTTGATTGAATTTTTCTATTCTGTCTCAGCCAGCTTCTGCCCATTTCTTACATTTGTGCCTGTCACTATCTTTTCTGTAACTGCTCCTGGAATAATATTCATTAGATAAATACCTATTTCATCAAAAACACATTCTTGGCATGAAGTTCATGAGTTTTCTAAAGTGCATTTATGACATTTCATCTTTTAACATAAAATTATCTTGATCTCTACAGCATGTAAGGTCTCCTACACTTCCTACCAAGGCTTAGGAGCTGTCAGCTTGCAGTGGAGCAGGTCAGGAGTAAGAACTGATCTCTGGTCACTCCACGGGCACTGGATCTAATTACAGGGATGATAGACAGGGGTTAAAGTCACCTACAGCTCCTCAGATCTCTGGAACTGGTGGCAAAGGCAAAAGTCAGTGCTAATTAAACCAGGCCAGTGCTTCAAAGAGTCTTACTGGCTCCTGGAAGGTAGGAGGTGAAGACTTTGTCCAGCAGAAATGAACTCCTTAAATCCTCATCTGGAGCAAATAGGCTGGGGGACAGCTATCCAAACACATAAATAATTTCTGTGTGTATTGGGAGATCAACAAATATCAGTGACTGGTCTGCTTGTCCAAACCACCTATTCCTGCAGCCAGGATCACACAGTTTCCACTATCTGGTGTCAATCTTTACTGCTCATGTCAAACCTCAGAAAAAAACCCAGAACTGATGATAACTGTGCCCTTCCCAAAAATCCCACCAAACCCAAGACATTTACAAAAATATCTTGCCTAGTAACATCAGTAATGCTGTGTTTTGCTCCATAAGGTTAATATAAAATGATGTGCCTGATTCAGCCAGATGTGGCTGCTCAGGAGTTGGTATGACAGGTTCAGACATGTTAGTGAAGAAAGAAAAACCAAATCAGAATCTTCAAAAAGTATTTTATTTACTTGATGTTTGCACAGTTCTGAAAAAGGCCAGAATATGTCATATTCATATTTGCTAAGAATCTAGTTCCATACTGGATGTAAGTTTTTAGTTCATTTTTTGGAGAAGCCTACTCAGCATGAGAGTACAAATAGAGAGACAGACAGACAGACAGACAGATCCTCAGCTCCAGTGATGCTGACTGTAACACAAACTAGAAGAGCCAGCCCTCAATTTTCAATATCCATTGACTTAAGGGTCCAAATATTTCATCTATATTATAGCCATGATGATCTGAACAGGGAGAAAAAGCAAACAAGAAGTAGGAATATATTGCACATACCATGATATAGAATTAACAAAAGACTGAATCAGCACAATGTCTTCATTTTTTCTGCTATTTAATACTTTTATTCTTGATTTTACTGCATTTGTAAGCAAGTAAACAATAACATAAAAAATAGGAATTCACTGAACAAAGACAAACTTTTTTCTGGCAGCATCAGGAACCTTGCAAGGCATGCTTTGCAACAGAGCTAGGAAAGCTCCAGTAAACTTCAGGATGAGGCCAGGTGGAAACTCAGTTTAAATATTATAATTTTAGTCCTCTGAATAAGTGACTTTGGGACAGAGGTAGGACAAGCTCTGGTAAACTTCAGGATGAGGCCAGGTGGAAACTCAGTTTAAATATTATAATTTTAGTCCTCTGAATAAGTGACCTAGTAATTACCAGGCAATTTCACATGTGGACATCTGGGTTAATTACATGAATTAGCAAAATGGAGGTTTGATCATGTCCATCAAATAAAAACACAGTCCTGAGGTGGCTGAGTAACTGGTATTTCATTAAACTTGCTGGTCTTGACTGGTTCTGTGTCTTCTATGATCCACTCCCAGCCTTAGTCCAAACCCTAAAAGCTAGCTGTCAAAAAGAGAGAATACCTTAGGGAATACTCTCAGGATAACGAAGTTAAAAAAGTCTGTAATGAAAATCGTGAGGGTTGGAGATGAAGTTTTCTTAAATGAGTAGCAGCACATTATGGAGTGAGCTGTCAGAGAAATTTTTATTTGTCGCCGTGATTTTAGATCCTACTACAAATAATTTATGTATCTATTCACAGAAGAAATCTACCATCATCACAGATAAGGAAAAACAAACAAAACAGAAGGAGGTTTTATTAATACCAGTTTGAGGTACAATTCTCTGCAAGTTTTTCTTTGACAGCAATCTGATATATTGAACATTCAGACAGCAAAAGTATCAAAATATGGATACTTATCCAAACAATAATCCAAACTCTTTGATGCCACTGCTGCTCCCATATTTGAGAGACTCAAAATCAAAAATATGAAGGTTGTTTTCTCCCTAAATTAACTTTAGCAAAATGAATTCATCATTTGTCTTATTTTTTCCTACAAAATTAGAAAAAGTATTTTATTTGTAATGACTTTCCTCTGACAGTCTATTAACTGTAATGAGTACCTGTGTTTTTCACATCTGCAGACATGAAACTTTGATACTTGTTGAGCTTCTAATGGGTCTCTGAAGCAAAAGTGGCACTCCATGGAGGAATTACACAATATTAGGATAAACATAATGAAATCGTTCTTCAAAAGTATATTAAGTTGCACAGGGCTGAGTTCGCAATACTCTAAAATGAGAAGAAAGATCTCTTCAAATATGAATAAGTGAGAGATTATCTGCAAGAGAGGGAGAAGTTTAACTACAAGCACAGGTGCTTTAAAGCACAAATCCATCCCATTTAGCTCTGGCGCATCTGTTTTGTAATAAATAAAAAAGAGAAGCAAGAGAAAAACCCATTAAAGTTTCATATGAACCAACCTCTGAAGAAAAAAAGGCATTTGTTTGTAAACTACTATCACATTAACAATGGAGGCCAATTGAGAAAACCTGCAGGTCTGACAGGATGATTTTAAACTAAGAGTGTGGAATTGTTTATTAAGATTTTGAGTGACAGTCTAATATATTAAATCAGTTCAGAAGATTGTAAAATGCATTAGCATTAGCAATTTAATACCTCCAACAAATTTAACTGTCACTCATGGCATATCTGTCCTTGTTAAAGGGAAAAAATCCTGAAGCGCCATCTTTGTCTTGATGGACAATAAAGTTAGGAGAGGAAAAGCCTTTCTCTGTACACTGGTGATGAGAGAACTGTGTTACATTTATCATAATTAACTTTCACAGTTGGCAGCATTTTTTGGCAAGTGTGTTATTTGCTCAAGCTTGTGAAAGAAGTTTTAAGAAGTAATCATTGGAGCCAAGCCTTCGCTCGCAATCGTTTCAGGGCTGGATTTTAATCAATTTAGAAACGTAATTACATGCCAAATGTGTACACAGTTACTTTGATTACACACAGAAATTGGGCAGTTTCATAGTCAACTAACTGATTGTAAGCAGTTGGGTGCAAAACATCTCGTCTGAATGAGCACTTTTTAATAACCTTATCTTACAGCCATGTGGGGAACGATATGGCAAACTTCTTCCAAAAACCAGGATCTTTACAGGAAATATTTCCCACTTCCAGTTTTATTCAGGTGCATAAACTTTCTGTGTTATATTTTCTTATCTTGTTATATTTTCTTAATTTTAATTGTCACTATTAATAGAGCAAAAACGAAGCCAAAAAATAATTAAATGCAAAAGGAGATCCCTCAAACTCCATGTGATGACTTTGCAGTGCAGTAGAGAAAAGGATCCCAAATGTACTGTCCAGAAGACTCCAATACAGGGTTTCAGCACAGAGAACTGAGCAGAACTGTTCTGAGATTTGAAGGAGCAGACAACAAATAGCCAAAGGATTGACATGAATTCCCCGGATGGGCAAAGCACAGAGTTCAGGCTGCTGCAAATAACACTCCTGTGTTTTTCAGGAATGCTCAAACAACAGCTGTGTGTCTATGAAAAGGCTCCTGAATCCTAATATTTGTGTGATATCCATATCATTATTTGACTATTGCTGTCAATTTTTGGATGGCCCCATATTTGAGAGCTTTCCACTCAGGGAGCAGCAGCAGAATCCCAGTTCCTTTGGGGAGCAGGGATGGAGAACATGAGCAGCAACAAACACACAAAATGAATAGTTTGCTTAAAAATAATAAGGATTGACAGGTTAATCAAGTCACTGCCTAAAAAGAAGTCACATTTGTGACTATAATTTGAAACAAATGCTTTAATTGCCTCTTAGAATAAACGGCAACAACATAAACAGAGCTAGAAGAAACAGGAGTAATATTAAATAGTTTACTTGGTGTTTTTCTACCATGACTTTCAAACTACACTTGTAAAATTATATCTTGGGGCATTTTGTAGGTAAAACACAGAACACCAGGATGTGACAAACTGAGTGGTGTGAACAGACACTTAGAGCAAGAAGCAGTTCTAACTCTTCCTGTGCAGTGGGCAATCAGGAGAAGCTTGCTTGGTGCTGCTTGGACTGTGTCCCATCATGAGCTTTGCAGATAAAGAATCATCCCATGAGCTTCTTTTTAGTAAGAGACTGAATCAGAGTTTTCCCTAAAACCATATTTTACAACTAAAAATGTTGATTAAATATTTATGTTTTCTTCTTTCTTTTTTCCTACCAGCAGCTAAACACAGAGCAGCAAGTGAAATTGTGAAGTGGCAGGTTGTTGCTCAGCTGTCAGTTAAAGGAGCCTTCCAAATGAAGCTGTTTCAAATGCCTGCTGAAGCCCCCAGCCAGCTGACTGCTGCAGGAAAACTGGGGATTGAAACTGAAAACTGGGGATTGAAACCCTCCCTGGGAAGCAAAACAAAGGCCACGACACACAGTTGGATGTGGTGCTATTTCTGAGATGCAAGGAGCCCTCCCAGATGGTGACAGAACAGAAAATACTCAAATTTGTCCCTGAAAGATGTACCCAGTGTTAGATACCCTTCCTGGTGATGCTGGAGTGGGCAACAGCAGGCAGCTTCCAGCTGGAGAGCTCCCAGTGTCTCCTGGGGCTGGTGGTGGAGCCTGGTCCTGCTGGGGCAGGATCCCCTGGTGGAAAGCCAGCCTTCCTTCCTTCCTTCCTTCGTTCCTTCCTTCCTTCCTTCCTTCCTTCCTTCCTTCCTTCCTTCCTTCCTTCCTTCCTTCCTTCCTTCCTTCCTTCCTGACACTTCCTTCCTTCCTGACACTTCCTTCACTTCCTTCCGACACTTCCTTTCTTCCTCCCTCCCTCCATTTCTCCCTGCTCTGGCAGGGCTCCCCAGGCAAGCCCAGCCACCCAGCTGGGTGTCTTTTGTCCCTCTGCTTATTAAACCCTGCTTCTGAGTGCACACAAGGAGTCTGAGCAGCAAAGGGCAATGGGGAACTGGAACAACAACAATAATAATAATAACAATAACAATAACAACAACAAGTCCTTGTTCTTGTTGTTGTTCTTCTTGTTGTTCTTTTTGTTCCTGCTCTTGCTTGTTCTTGTTTTTCTTGTTTTTCGTGTTGTTCTTGTTCTTGTTCTTGTTCTTGTTCTTGTTCTTGTTCTTGTTCTTGTTCTTGTTCTTCTTCTTCTTCTTCTTCTTCTTCTTCTTCTTCTTCTTCTTCTTCTTCTCCTTCTTCTCCTTCTCCTCCTTCTCCCTACTGGCTTTGTCCCCTCCCTGATCCCGTTGTCCCTGTAGTCCCACTACAGCTGTCCTGGCCCAGCTGAGAGCACAGCACATGGACAGAAATCCATGTAACACCAGGCACAGCCAAAGCCAGCCCTTCCCCTGAGGAAAACACCCATCAATCTTCAGCCTGAAAAGGGTAAAAACAGCAACCACTGTTAATATTGAAGAGTGTACATTTCCAGCTGATTTGTTTTCCAACTTCTCTCTCATTTTACACCCCTTTTACATTTTACACTCATTTTACATTTTTGGTTAACTCCATTAAAGTGCATTTACTCTGGTGGAAAAAGAAAATAAATCTATGTTCATTCAAGTTCCTCTTGGAAGAATTGCTGTCTCTAAACATTCCCATCTTGGATACCACAATTAATTCTTCATACTTCCTTCCCTTTTCATGTAGCACAATGAAAAGGTAAACTGTAAACAGTGGTTTATTTGGAAAGCAAAACAACAGCAACTAAATATCATTGACGGCAATTGAACTCTTTAATCAGTTCTCTTTTCACCTCTGCTCTTCTTTCTTTTCTTACTTAAAATATGGGATTCTTTTCAAGTTTGCCAACTCCATGTGTGTTCAGCCTCTGGATGAAATAAATCCATAAGAGAGGTATGAAAATCTGGGAATAGGAAATCCTTCCTGTAACTTCCATTTTGCCATCAGATGTACAAGTTTGGTCTCTCCTTTCAATTATAATTACACGTCGTCCTTCTTTGAACTCGTGATGGTTTTTCCACTAAAGAACATAAGAAAATCAGGTTTAGTCATTGTAAAACAGCCATGTATTTAAAAAGGTGTGTACTTCCTACATGACTTTTTAATCAAAACCACCGTTAAGAGGCAGTTTAGAGAATTGATGACTTTTTATAACTTGATCTTCAAGCCGAGCAAAATCTTCTGCAAAATGTAGATTTAAAGACCTGAATAATTCATTTAATCTGCGAAACATGATTGAAACCATGTTTAGAAAGATCTGCCTTGGGCCTCCAAGGCCAAAGGGAAACTATTACATTTGAATCAGTTTGATTTTGTACTTCCTTGAAACATAAAGTGTCAGCATGAGCACGGAGATAACAGCAAACCCTCGCAGGGGGGTTGTGGAGATAAAGCCCAAAGATTGGGACGTGCTTTGATAATTCAGAAATAGGGGTCAAAGGAGTGCCTGAGGAAGGCAGGTACATCCAGAACAGAACACCTTTAATACATCTTTTAACTGTGCTGCATTTCTGGCCAGGTGGAGAGAATTCAGGTGGTTGAACAGTTGTATTCCAAGCACAGGAGCTGAAATTCAGTTTGGAAACTCATCCCATGCCTGTCACTCAAAGGTGTCAGGACTCCCAAAAATCATTCTATCAGCAATTAATTAGAGAATTAAACAAATTACTTTCCATTCTCCAAAATAAAAATGCTTAGTGTTGGGGATTTTTCAAGTATGCATATATGATTTATAATATAATATAACATAATACAATAAATCAATACAATACATTAAAATATAATATCATTTTAATATAATATAGAATACAATATAATATAAAACATAGAATATAATATAATTAATATCATATTATATAAAAGTAATTGTGAACCATGTCTTTCCCCTCCAGCTCCTTTTTCCTGCTGCTGTTTTAATTCCAGGTCATGTACAAGTAGCTGAGTTTCTCTACACTGCTCCAGTCCCTATGATTCCATCATTCTCTAATTAACAACTTGGTGGTTTGGTAACAGAAAGATATTGAAGTTTATAGAAGTGCTGAGCTTATTCCTCTCACAACACATCACATTTAATTTGCTTGTTCTGGAAGGTAGAAGAAATTGAATGTGCAATGTAATTTGGGCAAGCTTTGGAAAGTGAATATTTGAGTTGTACTCAACTGCTGGTTATTTTTCAAGACAAGTAAAAATGCAAAAAAAAAAAGGCAGCACAACAATACATTGTTTGAGATCAGCTAGCAAGTCTTAAATGAAAAATAAAAGTGCAAAAAAAAGATACATACCAGTAAAAAGTGAAGTGTCCTGAGTGTGCAAGGTAACATATTTTTCAGGCTTGCTGATCAGTATAAATATCATGTTAATCTAAGGAAAGCTGGTGGGCTACAAAGGCATTCCAAGGTGATAGGTGATGAATTTATTTTTTCCTTATTCTAAAAGATGCAGCCAGAGCAAATGTGGTTCCAAATGATCTCTTGAATGATCTTGTTTTCTTTTTGAGTAAGCTTGTTCTCCTCATATGGACCAGGTGCCTTAGAGGAGAAGAGGCATCCAAATGATACCAAAATTCCTCATTACCACATTATGCTCTTAAACTAGTGCTAATTGCTTCTGCAGATTGGACATACAAGAGCAATCAATAGGGTCTGGGAGACATTCAGTAATTAGAGAAAACTTCAGATTTTCAGTGATGTGCAATATATGGAGACACTGAAAAAAATTAATTTAATGGCAATTCCGTTAGTGTTTGAAGGCAACTTTGTCTCTTGTAAAGAAAAGCAATATTTATAACCATAAAATATCACCATACTAGCTACAAACTGTATTTGAAATATGGAAGTTAAGTCCACATGATGGAATTCAGCAACTCCCAGAGTTTGTTGTTTCTCTCCACTGGGCTCAGCATTATGTTCTCGGGGGGAAAATGAACATTGTTCTGCAATACCCCAAAGAGGAGAGGTACAGTAATTTCTGGTGTATGGCTGTGTGTTTTCACTTTAAGCGCTGGAAAAGCCACCCAGTGCATAGGATGTGCACCTGGGGGATATTTTAGCAATCGGAATAAATGAGACAAAACAAATACCCCTCTCCACCTGTGAGCACTTGATGTTCACCAGTGAATATTTTCCATCAATTTGCTGTGGAGTTAAATCCCCCTGCTAGTCAAATGCTCCTGTGGATTTTTTTTGTTTCGATGAGAAGATATTTTGCTGTAGTTAAAGTAATTTCAAGGAAAAGTTGCCTGCTCAGAGAGCTGGTGCTCCACAACCCACCCTGCAGAGGTCCACGCCAGCAGCAGGGCCACCCCAGACCCCTGGAGTTATCAGAGACCCCCCTGTTATCAGAGACCCCCGACAGCCTCAGCCAGGCTCTCCAGCAGCTCTTCCAACACCTGCATTCTGAGCTGCTGAAGCAACCTGTGAATTTTCCCAGGTCTGTTCATCCCTCCCCACGTGCAAACCCCAGCGTGCAGCAGCTCTGTGCCCCCCACAGGGCAGGATTTTTTAGCAATATTGTTGTTCTGAAAGTGTTCTTCCTGCCTGATGTGTGTGGCTGCACAAAATGGTTCCAATTAGATTCTGGTGGCAGTAAATAGCACTTTTGTAGTCTTACTGACAAATACATGTCTTTGTTGGGGGGGTTGTTGTTTCCTAGAAGATGACTTTCAGACAACCACAGATATTAATATAGCAACACAACAGATATTATGGATTTAATTCAGTGGTTTGAAATATATCAGCCAATGTTAATTCCCACATCCCTTTCCAGTCCATTAAATACTCTATTTTTTAATTGAAGTTATAATATTTATTTGCTCATTCTCACCTGTTTTGGTATGCTACATTTCTTCAGTAATTTCTCTAGTGATTTGTGCTTGGATTATTTTATTCCTTCCATTATCTCTGATTTAATTGTCCCCTATCATATAGAAAAGACTGCGTGCCAATTTCAAGTTGGTGTTACATAATTTAGATTCAACTTTGTTTGGAAAGTTTCCCAAGCAATGAGATTCTCATTATTTCATAGAAAATATTAATAACCATACCATCTTATCAAAAAACCTGCCATCAATAAACAGATGCCATAGCTCAAGGTTTTATTTCACCAGTTTGGAATTTAAAACTTCTGTCAAAAAGGAATTTATTCTTTTCCAATGAAATATATATTACCAGCATATTAGAGTAATCTTTCCATAGGTTGTAAAGTATATCATTTAATGGCTGAAATATTTGTTAGTTGAAAAGTGCATCCAGCCTCAACACAACGGGGCTTTGGCTATAAATCTCTGCTTAATAACACTCACTCAGGGGAGGAGGTCTGGGCTTGGAAATTTTCATTTCACTGATTCTAATTTTTGCATGAACCATGTGAGGCTATTTGAGCTCATAAGCTCTAAGTTGGTGCTTTAAATTCATTGGTGGTTGCAGCAATAATTCAGCTAGGCAGGGCATCTGATCAGAGATCCAGCAAATGCCACAAATTGCCAGGTTTTCACAGAGCCAGTGGGGTACAGAAGCCACCCCATGCTCCAGCAGCACAAAGCAGTGTGTGAATTACCCAGGACAAAGCTCATCTCCTGCCAGGAGCAGGAAGAAGTTCAGCCTGTGGTGTTGTCTCAAGGCAGCAGTGCCACGAGAGGAATGCCAACGAGATGGGGATGGATCTGCAATCTGCCCACACCTGGCTGCAGCACCAGCCCCTGGCCTTGCCAGCAGCTGGGAAATGCTTTTTAAACCCAGCCAGGCACCCCTGAGCCATTTCTTCATCAGGGGAGGGCAGGGAAAGCACTTCTGCATGGGCATTCAGGGGTGAGGTCTTATGACATCAGTGCTCCTAGAAAGGTCATCTTTGTTTTTTGACTGTCCTAAAAATCAAACCACAGTGCTCCTTCCTAGTAAAATAATGCTAAATTCTTTTCAGTTTTTGGGAAACAAACAGGAGCATCCTCTCCCCCTCGATGCAGTTACAAACAGTCTCTCAGGATATGGCCTGTGGGCTGACTAGATCACACACAGCTGCTCTTTGCAATCTCAGTTACTCACAAGAACTTGAAGTGCTAATTCTGCCATTTAAAATTTATTGCAGAGTTTAAATCGGCTGCATGTTGTTCAAATCAAGGGGCATTTATACAGATCTTAGTAAAGACTGGGATGAGATCGTAATATTCACATAAGGGCAGGATGGTACAATGAATAGATTTACAAAGAGAAGGTGATTTGAGAAAAAGACATGTCATGTATATATCCACATCTACCAAGGAAAGTTAGTTTTCTGTGTTGTGACACCCTTTCTAACACAGCTCTCAATAAATCACCATATTTCAATAACATCTGCAAATCCAGGAACATTGTAATTCCAAACTGACAGATCAGTAGGAGGCTAAAAGAAAATAAGAACAATAAATTAAAAAGAGAGACATTATGGAATTACACCAGATACAGATTGTAGGCACTGTGTTAAAGTGAAATCTCTGGTCCAGATTCATCAAAGAAACAGCAAGAGTTTCTATCAATTTTAAATTTCAGGGGAAGAACAGTGCCTTATTTGTCATGACAAACATCAGCACTTGGTCTTGTTAAACCTCAGGAGCTTTCCAGAGGCTGATTCTGGAGCTTGTCCAGGTCCCTCTGGATGGCCCCACCCTTCAGGAGTGTCCCTGTACCTGCAAATGTGCTGAGGGTGCCCTCCATCCCTTCATTTCTGTCACTGATGAGATCAAATAAACACCTCTGGTGCCAGTGCAGGCTCCTCAGGGACACCCCCTGTCCCTGATGTCCATGGAATGGAGCCACTGCCACCTCTGGATGTGGCTGTCCAACAGCTCCTTATCCATCTGGAGCCAAACCATCCAACCCATCCCCTCCAGTTTGGAGAGGAGGATGCTGTGTGGAATCACATCAAAGGCTCTACAGGAGTTCAGATTAATTAATCTGCAGCCCTTCCCTTGTCCCCTGGTGGAGTCAGCCCACCAGAGAAGGCTACTGGCTGGGTGGGAAATTGTCCTAGGTGCTGGAGAAGCCAAGGAAGGACCCCTGAGCCCAGCCATGAAATGGCAAATCCCTGCACAAGATCCACACCTTTAATTGCCCCTGCCAAAACAGGCTCCACCTTTTCTGTCAGGACGACCCCAGAGTCTCTGGGTTACTGAGACAGAATTGCCAAGGAGAAAAGTGATCTGGGAAAGCTGTATAGCCTGCAGTCAGAATATTTGTTTTGAGATTTCCATCAGTTTCATGAGCTCCAAACCACATCATCTTCCTGTGGAATACAAACAACCCCAGTAAGGTATTCTGACAATGAATGGAGACAAATATCAGTTTTTTTCTAGACAAGAAAGTTTCAAAGTTTCCTCATACAGAGAATGACCTGCCAGCTGCTGTTTCATCTTGTGAAAGTGGGATTGCAGCTCAGTTATTTTACTGTAGTTATCATGGATGTAGGTCAGTAACAAAACACTATCACAGACCAAAAAAAAACTCACCTAGGGCTTTAAAGATCAAATTGCAACCCATCAAAATTCTGCTTTCAAATCTTCTGATGACCAGAATTTCTCAGGTTCTTATAGCTAATAATTATTTATTTAATGCTTAAAATTTTTGTCAGCTAAATGATGCCAAGAAAAGAAAATAAAACCCAGCAGTATTGTGGATTTATGTAAAGATTCTCTTTCACTAAGACTGGATGTTTCTGAAAACTTTATTCGTTCAGCCACAGGGGTTGAGAAGGAAAGTCAGGCTGACCTTCTGGTGTTTTTTTGGGTAAAAAAAATTATGGAACGGAGAAAATATTTGTAGAATTGGTATCAGATATGTCTGATATCAACACCTCCTTTGGTAACACAGGCAATCCCACTGAAGAGACTCGTACATCAGTGTGGCTGTGATGACTAAGGTGAAAAGCAAGGGAGAATTGTTTTGATAAATTAGGGAGGCCACAGGAAAAGGCAGGACGGTCACATTAATATTGAATGGATGTATCAGTGGAGGTTGTGCTGCAGAGGATCAGGGAAGACCAGAATTCAGCTGCTCAGACTGCTAGCACAGTATTCCCCAGAGCACAGAGTGCTGGATCTCACAGTTATTAGTGAATAGCATAAGAACAGCAGATCTTCCAAAGAGAGACAGGGAAAGTAAAGGACTTTTGATGAGTCCTGTAGTGGTTATCTATTTTCAGTTTAAAACTCAGCTTAATCTGTATTAATGCATGCTGCTTTGTAATAATACAACAACTTTTGGTTAATGCAACACCTTTTCCTTAGCACAGAGACAACGGCAGGTGCTGGAATTGTTCTGCTGGCCAGGGCTTTCATGAGATAGATTTTTTTGTGGCACTGTGGAGAGATTTATGTGTATAAGCAAAGTCAGGAGAAAGTCATAGATTTTAGTATTCTCTAGTACTTTCTTTAAGGTGAGCAATACTTTCTGTCCTGTTTCTTTGATGTACTGGATGCTCGATATTGTTGGCAATATAAATTCTTGCTTCAATCTTATTTACATAGACAGAAGTTATGTAGTGACAAGGTCCCTTCAAGGCTTGAATGGTTTGTTAATAACATGTACTAAATAGCATCTGGTATCAATCTTGTCCTACAGACATGCCTGTAGTGATTTAAAGCTTTCATTCTTTGAATTCAAAATCTAATTTTTAATGCACTTTCTGTCAGCTGTCTTCACAGCTTTTAAATGAGATTCTGTCATCTTGACATATTCACAGATACACTGAAATTTAACCAGAAAAAAATGAAATCAAAACTTCTCATGTCTAAATAAAATGCCTATTCATTTGCATAGAAATATTTTGGATTGTTATTGGCTTTTAGTTATTTACTGATATAGAGACCAATGCCATTTATTTACTTGATGGTAAAAAGAGTCTAACTGCTTGTGTTATTTGGACATGACTACTTAATTGCTGTTACTATTAGTTACATAAAGAAATAGTCGTATACTTTCATTTCTAGATTAATTTATTTGTAGAACCCTCAATTAGCAATTTTACCTGCAAAGACATGCAGCAAACTGCTCCGTGGATCCTATGTCTCTTTTGTTTCCTACTCAACTGCAAATTCCACATATTTAAAAGCAGAAAGAGGTTAACATTAGAATATTTGTCACTGGAAGAGGCCCATGGGAAATTGTGTTTCAAACTGATACTGTTCTCTTCACTGACACTCCCATCTGAGCAGCCATTCTAAAATCGATTTGATATTCAATGAAAATTAGACAGAGTCAGTTTGGGAAAACCCTGAACTGGAGCTATTGCTAATTTTGAACCAGTGCAGCAAGTTGGGTATTGGAAAGAATGCATTTAGGTATAATTAAACTGCTGTGAAGGCATCCTTGGCAATGCTGGTGATGGTTTTTTGGGTTCTGAGTATTTTAGTTTAGTAGACAGACTAAGCTGCTACTTTGTCTACACTTAAAGCCAGTTTCAAGGAAAAAACCCCACAACATTTACTTAAGGACCCAGCCTTTAGGAAGGTAAGGAAAAAAAGAATTCCTAATAATAATTCCTAATAAGCTAAATGAAATAGCAGTGGTGAGACCCAGTGGAAGGAAAGACAGGACTGCTTTTACTGCCCTTAGCCACCTGACATTAAACTGGAAGGAGAAATTGGGAGGATTCTCTTCCCTCTTCAGTGAATTTCTAAGGCTTTTGTCCAGCACAGATTGGCAGCCCCAGAAATGACCCTGCTTGCCAGCAGAGCTCTCTGGGGTGGAAGTTTGGGAGGTCCCGTCTGTGCAGTTCACCCAGCAGCAAAGGCAGGGCTGGGCACAGGAGGCACAGCCTTGCCAGTCCGGCTGCCACCAGTGAAGAAGGGGCTCTGACAAAGGTCTTGAACACAGTGACAGTGCCAAGAAGAGTTTCCTGGGGTTAACAAAGAAATCCAAATCCCACTGCTGAATCTGGTGGATGTGGATAGGGAGCTGCTTGGAGTCTTGGACTTGGTGGTGATATTTAACAGTCTTTTGTTACCTCAAAATGTCATCTTTCATTGAAGGGCATCAAAATGCTTTACAAACTTTTATTATGTCTCAGAATGGGCTAAGGAACATTATTTTCCTTTTTACAGGTGACTGTACCTAGCAGCCACACAGTCACAGTCACGGTGACACACAAGTCCCAGTGACAGACTCAGACTCTGAATACAGCCTGACTCTCATTCATCTCTGATTGCTGAAACACATGTTCTTGACTGTGTTGAAAAAAAAGATAGAATAAATGAGTTTTTGTTCCTACAAGTTACTCATTACTGAAACACATGTTCTTGACTGTATTGAAAAAAAAAAAAGGTAGAATAAATGAGTTTTTGTTCCTACAAGTTACTGCTGGTCTTTACCTTAGTTCACCATTACTTATTTCATTTGCTCACTTGTTTTGTAGAACATTAAAACCCAGACAATAAATAAAAATTTATATAAGAATAAAAGCATAAAGCAGCTGGATAGAAGGCTGCTAAAGCAGATTATCAAAACTGACAGAGAATGTAAGAGCAAGATACAAATAAGGCCATTGAGAAATAAGAATAAAGAGCAATATCTTTATTTTTAAATGGATTGTTACAGGAGAAGCCAGAGGGACCATGATGTTGCTGTAAGGGATAACACAGGTCAAGGGATGGGTGATTGTTTCCCAGGATTACCTTCTGCATGCCATCCACACTGGCTGCCCTTTCCAACTCCACACGTAGCCTTTTGGGGGTACCTCATCTGGTGTAGACCTTTTTCTGAGATGATACATACACCTTTTGGGGATAAATTAAATTATATTATCTGGAAACACTTCCATTTTCTGCCTGCCTCATCTCCATCTCTCTGTACCCTGTATTCTCTCAACACTGCAGATACTATTCTGAAGTTTGTCCTGCTTAACTTAGCACCTTTAATTCTCAGTTCTTTAGTTCTACATGTTGTCCTTTCTTGTGTATGTGATAAATAGAAAGTGTTGGGAAATAATGGCCTTTTTTCCATTTACATGGACTTCCATCATGACCAGGTCTCCTCTGTGAGGCTCAGAACTCCACCTGAAGACATCCAAGAGATTCTGATAGCTCTGAAGAGCCCAATCCAGCAAAGCATCCAAATGTCTGAGCCTTGATGAGTTCCCCATTACTAAATTAATTCCCCAGAGTTACCAATTTTAACTTTTGCTATAATTTTTCTAACACACAGTAATTTTCTAGCAATTTTTTTCCCCTCAAGTGTAATTATTCTATCTCAGCTGGATTTCCTCTGAAGTCTCTGATAACTGCCCTCAAAAGTTCACTCTGAACTATTCTCTGTGTTTATGGCAGACAAATAAGAAAACACTCATATAAATTTCACTAAAGAGTAAAACTTTAGTTAGGGTTATGGTAAGGGTGGATCAGCAGCATTGGTTGATGTAGTAAAACCTGCATTACTGCAGACTTTTAGGGTGAGTTTGATGCCTTCAGTCTAGCTTTACCTTGGCAGGAGGGTAAGATGTCCTCTCTTATATTGTGCTACTCTAAAAAGGATTATGACAAATCATCCTTCACTCATTGAAGCCTCATGCAGATTTCTCTGTAGCACTCCATTGTACAGATCTTCCAGGAATCCTTGCCCTGATATCATTCCATGCATATAACTTCAACTGCACAAGGCTTTGCCTCTCCTACACTGTCCTATCTTCTTCCTTTCATCTGACAATAAGGCTTCTACAATAACAATGTCTTTTATTCTGTTGTGAATTTAAATTCTTTCTTTTCCAGCTTTGATTTCACACAGAAACGTTGCTTTTTAGCCAGGACTGGTCCATGAAGAAGCCAGGTATGAACAGTCTCTGTCTTATTAAAACATTGAAGTGTTAGTGGGAAAAGTGCTTTGTTTTTGAGAAAGCCATAAAGAAGCTATAATTTATAGATTAGCTGCTCAATAAGGAGGATGTTGAATATTTTTCCTCTCTCATCAACTCAGTATCAATTGTTATCTCTTCAATATCAATTGTTATCTCTTTTCTTACACTTTCCATTTTATGTGTAATTATTATTCATCATGGATATGAAGTGTGAATTATGAATTATTCATGAATTAATGAATAGCTTAAAATTTGAAATTTAACATCCAAAATGCATTAATTTTGTGTTGCTCATTTGCAGCCAGACCTCTGGTTTCTGTACTGTTCTTTGTCTCCTGTTTGTCACACCAATGTCTTGCTGCTCTTGTCTTTGTCATTTGTGTGGTTCAACACAAATAGTCCTGAGAAAGGATCCTGAAGTCTGCTTAGGGAATTCTGTGTGGATTAGTTGATGATGGTCAGATTCATCCTGAATAAACTCTGAAAATAAATTATGAGAAGGAATTCATGAAACTTGACCCAACAGAAAATGGGAAGTTTTGACTAGATATTTTTTCCAAATTCAGAATTTGCTCTTAGAAGAGAAAAACAATCAGCATTTTACTGGTTTTTACCTTGTGGAAAAAATGGAGGATTCCAAGGTGATGGAATATTCATATTTTATTCAAGCACAGGTGAAAGATTGAAGTTCTGCAGCCTGTAGTTAAGATTCCCTTATCATGCATACTAAAGCCATTTCCCTGGTTTATTTTGCTTAGACAGAATTTAGTGATGAAGATTAATTTATCCAAGTACATAAATGTTTCAAGGTAATTCTCTCAGCAAACCAAGCATCATTAAGATCTCCAGAGCCTTATCATTAACTACTCTTCTCATGGTGCTGAGTTCACCATCACAAACTGGCAAAATTTGGGTAGGCTGAATAAAACAAACACATTTGTCCAATTTTGGATCAATACCTCTTGTTTTGTTCTTTAGCTCAATAGGCATTAATACTTAATCATCTTTGGACAGGAAACGCTTCTATGGCTCTCATTTGGTGTTAAGCAAAAGAACATTAATTATTGGACATAAAGCCCATTAGATTTTCCTTCCACAGTGTATTCCTGGGGGAAGGCTTGCAGCAAGAGACATTATTTCAGCAGTTTTACTGTTGTGCATCCTTAGTTTTAATTGCCACAATCCACCATTTACAAACTTACATGGATCATGCTTACAGCTGGAACTGTGCTTCTTCCTTCTGCACATTTGCGTTTATAAACTTCCCTTTCCAGCTGTCTCTTGTGCAATAAGTAAATTTATTAACTCTGATGAATTTTCACTAACTTTTCTGTAAGACAGCACTAACTTTTTACAGAGAATTTTCGTAGTAGCAATTATCACAATTTCTGATTACTGTGAACTTGTATTAGCCTTTTTTCAGTGTAAAAATGAAATGAAAGCCCTAAGGGATGCACATCTAATATTCAAGATTTTATCACTTTAAGGACTTGCTACAAATTGTGTAAAAGGAAACTCTGCACCTTCTCAAGGCACAGAGTTTTAATCATTTTTACATTTCTTTTATGAAGAGATTTTCTTTGCATCTAAAATAACCTTAAAGGGTCTCCAGGATCAAAATGACTTACTTTTTGCTTCCCTTTCATAACTATTTTAAATACTGTGCTCTTTTTTTTTATTTTTTAAACTACATTAACTTTGGCTTTACAGGAACCAGGGCTCTGGGGCTCCTTAAGCAGTTCCTGTGTGTTTGGCACAGGCAGACCCCATCCAACATTTTGTTCTACCTCCCATTTTAAGGGCTGCACAGGGGCTGTTTTGACACAAGTGCCACAAAAGCCATTTCCTTTCTCTAAGAAAGAAGACCCACAGAATAATGCCTGGCTCTACCTTGGTTTTTTTTGTTTTTTTTTACTTATTGTGAGATTTGCCAAAACCAGAGGAACCACATCTTCATCCCTCCTGATCAAGCCACTCAGCTTGCAGACTGTTTGAGACCTGGCTCTTTCCTCATCTTTCCTCATCTCTGAACATAATTTAAAACTCTTCTTAATTTTGCATATTATGAACATCTACCAAGTAAACTGCTAGAACTATAATACAGGTCAACTCACTGACACATCTTACAATGTATTTTATTACTTAGACAGTCTTTGTTATGAAAAAACATTCTCTATTAGTATATAGTAAGAAGTAATTTTAAGTATAAATGGCCTTTTAAAAGATGTAGCATCATCTTCTTTTCATTGCATGCCATACTAATAGGAGAACAGCAGATGCTCAGGCAAGATTCAATTCACCTTAATTTGTTCAAGCTTAATTAGCAGCTGGGATGCATCTGGCAAATAAACATGAAAATAGTGACAGCCTGAGTTAAAGGGAAAAAGTAAAAGGCTTTTGTTCATTAACCACATGTTCTTCATTGTGAGCATTATGTGCTGAAGGCAAAATAATTTTTAAACTCTTTTTTTTTTTTTTTTTTTTTTTTTTTGTACAGAATAGAAACCCTCACACCCATAACTTCATTCCCTGTGTTCCTGTGCAGGTGAGCCATGTGGAAACAGGAGCAGTCCCCCTATGAGATGTTCCTGCACAGGTAAATGCTTGTACCATCACAGCTTAAATATATGGCCTGAGCTTGTATAAACAGAAGAGAGTAGTTTCTTCAAGAATTAGGTAGGCAAAATGGACCCCTTGAGATGTAATTAGGAATTATTTACAACCCTGAATAATGATCATGCAGTATCTTGCACAAAGCAAAATAAGCAAAGGCAATTCTGAAGAGATCCCTGCTGCCATTAAATATGTGACTAACTAGCAAAATGAGGGGCATAACGATAAGAAATGTGTAATGTCTTTGCAGCAGATCTGGTTCCAAAGCTCCTGCCTATATAAATTCCAAAGTTGGGTATTAGTTGTTGCTGAGTAAGTAAATGAAGGTAGCAGAGTTTTTTTGAAAGTGGAACTGTTGAAAATATAAGATTGCTTGCGTTCACTTCAAAGTAGGATTTTTGGGCAATAATGAAGAGTAGAGAAGGGCCAAGATTAAACAGTGTTTGGGAGAATGCTAATCAAGCTAAGTGAGTTCCTGATGTAACAAGAACAATATTCTTCATGTGTTGTTATGTCTGTAGAAAACATTCAGGACTGGTTTAGTCTCCACGTTTCACTGTTTACAATGTCACATGGCTCTCTTGTGGCCTTTCCCTGTCCAGGATAGCTGGGCTGAACAAAGGCTGTGCTGTATTCTACTCCCTCAGCCAATCAAGTGCAGTCAGAATTTCTGCTGAGTTTTCTTTTTTTTCTTCTTTCTCCCACAACAGACTGTAGAAACCATCTGTGTTTTAGAGGATGTTTAACTTCACTTGGAGTGTAAAGACAGAATGTCTAAATGAATGGCTGAAAAGGCATCAAAGAGACAAGAAAGAGGCAAGATTTGGTACAGGACATTTTATTAGTGTTTATTGGCTCTAATGTCATGTGCAGGCTGCCCTAGAACAGAGGCTGAAATACGAAGCCCAGACCCACCCACTAAAGCAGCACAGAATGTGAAAAATAGAAAAGCTACAACCTGAGGCATCAGCTCCTGGAAATTTGGTAGTTGTGCTTCGCTGCAACTCCATCAATGGCAAAGGAGTCAGCTGTGTGATTAGTGCTCATCCGGGCATGGGGGATGAAGTCTCAAGGAAGAGCTGAGGACAGGGGTGCCATCCGCGGGCAGCACAGGGCCTGCAGTGCCACAGGGGTGACACAGTTCTGCCTCCAGTGGGCCCAAGCCAGGGAAAGGAGAGCTTGAGCACGTCACAGGAGGTGTCAAGCTGAGACTGATCTGAAATCCTCCTCACCCCATTTCCCTGGTGTTTATATTTATGCATTTACAAGCAGCACACACAGCTTAGAAACACTCCTTTTAAACTGGCACTTGGATTCCAGTCCAGGCTGCTGATGTGTGTGCCTGCACACGTGGGCCCAAAGGCTGCTGCTCAGTGCTTCATCCTCTTCTGACAGAAGCCACCAGCAAAGTTCTCAGCCTCTTCAGAGGTGCAGAACCAGGCCAACAGTCAGTTTTGAGATATAAGTGTTTTGTGAGCAGAGCAGATGCTAATTGATTAATTATTTATAATGGCACATTCTGGAGGATGAATACAGATAAAAACTCAGCAAAAGCCATTGAAAATGGAGTCTAGCTTTTTTATAAAGTACCTGGGGATATTGCATTTCAAAAGAATTCTATAAGTAAATCTCAGTATTAAAGCCATTTCCATAAGTTTTTAATGTTAAGCTTCTTTAACTCAACAATGAAAACATTTAACTTCACAGTTTGACAGAGAAGGGTATTAGCAAATATCATGGAAGGACTATGTCATGCCAGTAGTTCATTCTCCTTAGAGAACTTATCCAGCAAAGTCCTTGTGATTTATGAGAGGAATTGAACCAAAATTAGCTATACTACAAGTCATTGACATAACTACTTTTACCCTTGTTTTGCTTGAAATATCCATGAGCACCCCATAGACATGCCAGCCTCTTTTTCCTCATCCTTTCTGTTTTGCTATCTATAAATAGCTTTTTGTGAGTGTCTGAAACTGGGTATATGAAGCACTGATTAATTACATCCTTCTAACTTGATTTTAGTCTCAAGGATCCACATTGGAATAACTCACACGAAGTCCTTGAGATTAGAACAGTGACCAAAGGTGTTAGAGGGGCAAGCAGCTTTTTCTGCTTCACTAAAATACACAGTCCTGGTATTGTAGGGCAGAGTTAAACATCAGTACAATTGGACAATGGGGGTGATTACATTAAGCACAGAGTCAAGTTCTGTTTCTAGACTGGTGATTTAAACACATCACCTGGTATTGTGATCAGGTGTGCAGCCCAGCTTTTGCTTTGGGGGAATATGAATATTTAAACTGAATATCACATTTTATTAGTACTAGTATTAAGTAAAGCTCATGCACTTGGGGCATTCACTGAAAGTGAGTCCAAAAAACCAATAAATGGAGTTGAAACAAAAATGACCTCTGAAAGTCAGTCTCAACACACTTTTTCCTGTCACAAGCATTTTTGCAGGTGAATTCTTTGCCTGGTTACTAAAATGTCTAAAAGCTAGGTCTGTAAATTTTTTCCCCGAAGCCTTATCCATCCAAACTCCCCTTGACAGCAGAGAAGCACAGACTCTTTTCCAGTGCATGGACTCACCTTTGTGCAGGCTTAAATCAGCTAAAAATCTAATAGTTAGGGCTGCACAAAAGGAGAAGGATTAGGTTTTACCTGGGTAACAGGACTATGCAACCTCCTGGGTTAGTGAGGAGAGCCAGCCTTATCAGAAAAAGTCAATGCTCAGGAGTAAAAAATAGAAGAGGCCACCTCCATCAATTTCTGGTCTGAGAAAAGCACGAGGCTGAAAGGCAAAGCAGTGAATGTCCTTAACAGCTATAGATTAGAGAGGGAAAGTGGATCTGAAAATCTGACTTTTTCACAGAGATGTTCAATACCTATCCAGGGAGGAGATTGCAGACTCTTAAAGGGATTAAACCAATGATTACATAAAAATGGCACTTGCACTGAGAAACAGACTTCTAAACCGTGGAGGCTGCAGGAAGGGCAAGAGGAGCAAGCATTAAGAGGGCTGATGCTAAAGGGCAGCAGCTCCTGGGAAGCTGGGGAGGAGGCTGGGGTTTTACACCAGCAAGAGAGACTGCTAAACATGAGGAGTTTGGAATCTCTGGCAAGGCAGAGATAATGTTGGCAGAAGGGTTAAAAAATGGAAGAACTATTTGCTCCTTGGTCATAGAGGTAAACTGAAAGTGTCCTGAGCCTCCCTGGAAATTGTGGCAGGTAAATTTAAGCCCTCTCTTCCTGAGCTTAGTCACCAGAAAACACAATGTATAGGCAGTGTTTGGAGCAAATTGAATAATTAGAGTAATGTACAGCCCACAGGATGGATAAATATGTGCATGACAAATGAAGACACCACTAGTTTTTAAGCACAACATCAAAAGCATGTAGGCTTGCATGTAATTAAATTGCTTTCTCACTCTCTGTGTTTCATTTGGATTCTGCAGAATGAAATACTCCTTTTTGGATCTACATTGCTGCATTATCTCATGGAGTTTATTGAATGGTAAAGTTTATTGAATGGTAAGGAAGAAATAGGAAGGAAGGGTTTTATTTTTTTTTCCTACTAAGGGACTTTAAATGCCAGAGTGGAGGTGGGCTATGAATTTAATTGCCAAAGCCACTATCAAAGTAAGAAAGGAATTAAGGTGGGATTTGTTCAGATGCCAGGTACAGTAGGAGGCAAATAGAGTCTAATCCATTTTGGTGACTCTGGTAGGAAGTAAAAACACATAGGTCCATAGGATTACTCTGTATTAAGAGGGAGAAAATTACATATAAATCCATTCATTTTGTATATTAATTGCCTTTGAAAAGGCATAATCAACCCTCAGAGTTTGATCCAGGTCCCACCAATGTCAATGGGAAGCTCTTTAGTGATTCTACAGATTTGGTGGCAAGGAAGTTGTGGGAATGGTCTAAAAGATCTTTTTTTAAAAAAAAAAAACAACAACCCAAACACTTGGAATCAGAGAAGTTCCTGGGCCCCTGCTATGCTGCATTTTTTTCCAGCATGTGGACACAGAAACTGGACCTACTGTAATTTATATGAATTCAAGCCCCTTTTAGGTCCTGAGCACCTTCCTTAGATAATATTTTTCTGTTGTCTCAAATATACAAAAGGGAACTCAGTAGCACTAAACCCAACTAGAAACTTATACCAGGTTTGTAAAGGCTCAGTTTGGCTCCTCCTGACAGGTCACCAAGAGCTCGTTCCTGGTTCCCTCCAAAGCAGGGCATTCCTTTGGGAAGCACGTGCAGGGAGTGAATCCACACATCCTTCCACGCTGGAAATGAGATGTGCTCAAGCACACAGTTATTATAAATAACTGAATACTCTGTTAGAAAAGTACCCCCCCGGCATTGCTGGTCATGAAATCACCCTCTGTCTCACATGGAATGTACCACTGCAGCATTTGTTACCTTACTCTTTTCTGAGATTTTTCATGTGGAAAGCTTTCCAAGTGAAAGATACAGTGCTGCCAAAATGCATTTTTAATGAAAAATGCCAGTTCCAATAGAAAAAAAAATAAAAAAAAATCAATCATTTAAAAACATTTTAAGATTTTTTTTTTCTTTTGGATCATTTTTTAAGAAAAATGAAAATGAAGTCTTGCACAGTTCTCCACGTCCTTGGCTCTGGGGAGAACACACTGCCTGCTAGGTAGACCTGCCCTTTTCCTTGGAAAGGGAAGATATTTTTCTCAGGGATGCCACTGACACTGATGGCTTTCCCCCAGTCAGTCAGAGCTGTGACTTGCATCCCTTTGGGGTGTAAGCAGAGACAGCTACTTGCCAAAACCAAACAAATAAATAGCATTTGTGTAGGAAATGTGCCCAGTCAGGTCCTCTGTTCAGAGGCAGGGTGTTACCTAAAGAGCTTTCACAGATGTGTTGCCCAGGGAATTAATGTTCATTAACGATTGTTTGGTGTTTGGAAAATATTTTTCTCCTTGAAAGCAGACACCAACCACCAGCTGGTCTGAGCACAGTGTCCTGGGTGGGAAAGGGAAGGCTTTGAGGAATGAGGAAATCAGGGAGCAGAAAGGTCTTCCTGGCTTTTTTCAGGTCCTCAATGTGAACAAAATCCAATCTCTGCAAGGTATTTTTGCTTCTTATTCTAAACTAAAATGAGGAGATAATGCTGCTTCTTTATGTCCCAAATGCTCAATAAGAAGACACGAATTGAGAATGCAGAAACTTGCATTTTAAAGCCACTAACTTAAATAGGGAAGCTTAAAAAGCAATTCTAAACTAAACTGAGGGCAATAACTAATATAAAGATCTGATGAACTAGAAATTACCTCCATTAGCTGATCCCTCAGTTAAGCATTTCTGTATTAGTTATGTCAACTTTTGGTTTACAGGAATTAGAAGGGCTACATTGTGCTTTACAGTCTCAGCATTCTCAAATATAGAGGAAGGTTTGACACTGAGGTCTTCAGACTTCCTGTAGCTTTTCACTGGTCTGACAGAGCAGAAACTGTGCCCAAAAAAGCTTTTTACACTGCCTGTGGACTGCTGCCAGCTTAATGCTTGGTTTAATCTCCATGCCAGTATCAGCAAAGCATCCTGATTTCAAATGGCAGGAGAGGTGCTGAGAGAGGTGACTAATTAGAGATTATGAAAGAGAGATTAGAATCCTGTGGGCCTTTCTGGAGGGTTGGATAGCCAAATGACACATCCCCTCCTGTGAGAGGGCAAGGAGTTGAGACATACACCCTGCAGCTTTTGTACTAAGCCTAAGGGGAAGCAGTTTTAAGCTGCTCCTGGTCACTTGCCTGCAGGGACCTCTATATCCCTTGATTAGTACCACAATTTAAAAGGGATCAGGAATTTGCCCTCTTCCCTTGGCCTTGGTGCCCCAACACAAACTGTCCTTGAGATGATCATAGCAATTCACCAAGCCTTTTTTTCCCTATTTCTTTTTTTTTTCCTTTCCCTCTGTAAGTCTAATGCCAAATACATTATCTTAACCACTTTCAATTTGAAGTAATGAAAAGAGGAGAAATAGCAACTCCGTGGGAATATTTTAAGGGGATTCTTGTCCAATATAAAGACAATAGCAGAAGACGCTGATGTGTAAATTGTGGCCAAGAGGTAAAAGAGAGAGAAAGAAAAGAAAGATAAATTACAAAAAGGTTTTACTACAGCAGAAGACAAAGAACCTCTTGCTAATCTCATGCTGCTTTTACTCTGGTGTAATGAAAGGAGGACTCCTGTGCAAAAGTTAAACACCACAGGAATAATGTTTGTTACTATGCAAAACAAATACTGGTCTTCTGAGAAGAAAGAGCAAAACCAAAAGAGGGCAAATAATAGCATTTCATGTTTCCGAGCTGTCAAGAATTGTCCTTTGATCAGTTTTATCAAAAGCTGCACTGATTGTCTTCAGCTGGGGCTGGTTTTGAAAATATTAACTCTCCAGAGTTGTGTTTTGTTTTCTTCTAAGTCTGAAGGCAGTGTAATAAAAGGGTCATTGTAACTGGATGTAGATAACGTTTTACAGCCTGATCCTGTGAGATGCTGGCTTTTCTCAAGGTAATGCAGTTCAAGGGTTCTTAGCAGATTTCTCAAAGCTTAGGGAACACATTTTCAGAGTGCTGGTGAAATCCATCCCTTTGAAGGCATTGAAATGAAATGGCCAGATTGACTTGTACTCTACCTTTGCAAGGGTTCAGTTAAGGAAAAAGCCCCCTCTGGCTGATCAAGAAGAAAGGCCTGTTTCCATCCTCAGTGCACTTTGTTTACCCATCCCAGCAAGGCTAAAATAGAACTATAATACAGGTGACTACAGACAGGGGTGACAAAGAGCTCCATGCCTCGTGTCCAAGGAGAGGTGAGATAGATTAATAATTTCAGCCCAGAAAAAACGCACTGACACCAGAATACAATGAAGGCAATGATGAAACTCCGAGTGTTTTTTGAGAGGGAACCAAAAACTGGTATTCACTTTATCATGATATAAGGAGAAGTCAGTTTCAAATGGAATTATCCAATGGTAGGAGATAAAAAACCCCCAAAACAATGAAACAAATGCAACAACAATAACCCTCTGTCACAAAAGCAGATTGATTAAACTCTGGAACTCATTGCTGCAAAATAGAATTGTAGCAGGGTTTATAGAATATCTAGACAAACTCATTTTTGTTAGGACTCTTAATACAAGTTGTAATTTCCAGCAGCTGGGAACGTGTATTGGAGGAACATCACTCTGTGCTTTCTTATATGTCCCTCACAGTTGAAATTGTGAGATAAATGCCCTTCTAACCCAGTACTGCCACTGGGATGTTCCTAGGAAGCCAAGGAACGTGTAAGGTTGCTTGGAACTTGCCTGGAATGCTTTTAATAAAAGGTACAAAGACAAGCATGTTAAAACCCCTCATGGACTCTGAAAGGTGGGACCATCAGCACTCCTTCCTCCCCACCCAAAAATGTGTCAGTTTTGTGCCAACAGATTTTTATGTCTTTTTACCCTTCTCATTATAATATTTGCTGGAAAAATTGGGTTCAAAAATTCCCTGTGAGGGTGCCCAGAGCAGCTGTGGCTGCCCCTGGATCCCTGGCAGTGCCCAAGGCCAGGCTGGACACTGGGGCTGGGAGCAGCCTGGGACAGTGCAAGGTGTCCCTGCCATGGCAGGAGGTGGGATGAAATGATCTTTAAAGTCTCTTCCAACCCAAACCATTGAATTATGATTCTATGTCTTGAGTATTTATGCTGAATGCTGCCAATATTCTTGTACAGTTTTCGTTGAATGTCCCATTCAAGGAAAAAGAAACCATGAAACAGGTAGGGGGCAACAATGAGAGATTCATCAGTCTCTTGGATTTTAATTATGAGGCTCTGTGAATGCCTGTTTTGGACTCATCAGTGTTTGCAGTTAACTCCAGGTGGGCTGGCTCTGCCTTCAAGGCAGTCCTGTAGCTGCTGCAATTTGAAGCAGAGGTTGAAGTTTGGCTTTGCTGTTGGACTGGCAGGTTCCACAGCTGAATCATTGTATGGGCTTTGGCAAATCAGTCAGCTGAAAGTTTTGCTCCTAAATGGGAGAGGAGTTTAAACCCCTGTTTGTGCTTATTTATAACATTTTCTGCCCTCTGCCACATCACATGCATAGAAATATCTAAGGCATTGGATAAAAGTGCTGCCAGGTACAGGCTTGCCAAAGATTGTGGACACTAATCTTTCCTTGCATTCTTGGTATGGGACAAGGACCAAATCACTCAAATTAACCACAAAGGTTCTGCCTCTGCCCTCATGAAGCAACTGCCTGAAAAAATCCATCTTCTCTGGTAATAGGACTTGTCTCATGGTCAAAGCTGTAGCAGAAAAAAATCTTCCTAAGACAGGGAGATCATGTTGTAAATTCAAGGCCTCTCATCCATAAAGTGGAAATTTTCAGATATATTGTGAAATCTAAGGGGTCTCTGACTTGTGTTTCATAGCTGGAGTAGTTGAGTGAAGGTTATTCATCCTATGTGGAGAGACCAGACAAAAAACAGCCCCAAAGCAAATGAACTGGGATTTGGCAGCCTCTGTCCAGACTGGAAAACAGATGTTCAACAGGATGTCAGGAGAGCAGGGACTGCTGATTTTATAGTTAGAAAGTGTTTGGTAGGAATTCAGCGTGGAGACCATGTCAAGGTGCTGTCAGAAGGCTCACACCCCCATCTCCATGATTTACAGAGAGTGGGTTCAAAGCAAGTCCCTGTGTCACCACAGGCAAAGGCTGTCTCATGATCAGAGCTGCAGCATCCTTTAGGAGGGGGAAACCAGTCACAAGGAGAAGCTCTTTAAAGGCACGTGGGACTCTTAGTGAAGCTGCTCAATTGAGTTTTTTTAACTCATTGCTGCACCTCATCTACAAAGCAACGTGCTCACTGCTTGAATCAGAACAGCTCTGCTGTGTGCAGGCTGGTTGAAAGTCTGGGTGAGTGCTTGGGAGCTCTCGCTGCCAGCTGTGGTTGACTTCAGCTGCACTGAAGTAATTCTCACAGAGTTCTCAGTTAACACACACAGCACCGTGTGGAACTGCCTGAGAATGCTCTGCACAGGAGTGTGTCCTTGCATAAAACTTGCACGTGGTCAGGAATAGGTTTTTCACCATAAAATCCCACATTTTTCTGTTCTCCTTTGCCAGCAGGGAGCTCGTGGTTTCCAGTGGAAGATCCCAGTTCTTGCAGAGCCCTACAGTGCCAGCCTGAGCTGCTCAGTGGAACACGTATGAAATAGATAACATGCAGAGGGTTTGCATTGGGAGGTCATTTTTTGGGAAGATCATTTTTGGGAAGTGTGCCATGACACCTGTTCTGGGGACTGCTGCAGCCACAAATCTGAATGCCCTTGTTTTCTCCAGGGATCTCAAAACCTGCTCAGCACAAGGTAAATAAGGTGTGTATGAGGTGCTGGGTGTGGGATTTTTAACCTGCTTCAGTGCCTGATGTTGCACTTTCTGAAGGGTCCCTCACCAAGACAGCTTTCAGACCTAAATTTTCCATGGGGGTTGCTCTGAGATTTCCTCCAGGTTCTAACCTAACCCACTCTGCTCCTCACTGCCTGAATTCCTGAGACTGTCACACATTTCTCAATGCTGATGTGCCCCCTGCATGGCCAGTTAGGAATCCTTGCTCCCCAGGTTGTATCCCATGCAGGGTAAGAGCCACCTCAGAGCTTTCACACACTCACCATCTGACCCAAATGCATTTTTCTGCCACTTTGCCTTGCAGGGTGATGCTCTTCAATGCTGAGATCAATTCCTGTAGATTATCAGTTCTATTTGAGATAAAAAACAATGGTTAAAACATAGTTTCTAGGCTTTAACGGGTTTGGGGACAAATGCCACCAGCTCTCTCTCTTTGAAGGACACCACAGAAAATAACTGTTTATTTTAATAATGGTAATTGTGCCTCTAATAAGCATCTTGTTTGGTAATTTGTAGAGGTTGTGTACATGCATTTCCATAAACAGGGATATTTGTTCAAGCTAAGCCTGATTAAAAAAGAAATGATGCAAGAGTTATTTGGAGGGCTGTAGGATAACAGTCTATCCTGATTCAGTATTTCCACTTGAGACTTGCAATTGGAAGTGGAATGAGACTTGCAATTACTCCTGAGGAAAAAGTCCTTAGAGAAAGAGATGAGATGAGGTAAGAATGATTAGGATGATGCTGATGACATATTGCCAATAGGAAATGGCTCATTGGAGTTCCATACAGAACTAGAATTTTTATAAAACACAACTGTCGACAAAAAATATTCTAATCCCCATTATTTACTGCTCCTTTACTTATTTTTAAAAGCCTAGAGATTTATCTTCACCTAAAACCCAACAGATTTTAGGAAATTTGATCCTCATTTGAAGACCAGTTAGTGCTAGAAACAGGATGTAGTAAAAATAACACTTTGGTTCACAAATATTTTGTTGTAATGAATTTTTTGGTGGTGTGGTTTTTTTGGGTTTTTTTTGTTTGGTTTTTTTTGTTGTTGTTGCTGTTTTGTTGTTGTTGCTTTTTTTTGGTTTGGTTTGGTTTGTTGGTTTGTTTTTTTTTTTTTGTATCTCAGCTCATGTAATGTTGTGTTCTTTTAACTGCACCTCTCTTTTTTCCTCAGGCCAGGGTTCATGCTCCATTTGAAATCTGTGTCTTTTTTCCTTCCCTTGGTGTGTTTTGGTTCACAAATATTTTGTTGTATTGAATTTTTTGGTGGTGTGGTTTTTTTGGGTTTTTTTTGTTTGGTTTTTTTTGTTGTTGTTGCTGTTTTGTTGTTGTTGCTTTTTTTTGGTTTGGTTTGGTTTGTTGGTTTGTTTTTTTTTTTTGTATCTCAGCTCATGTAATGTTGTGTTCTTTTAACTGCACCTCTCTTTTTTCCTCAGGCCAGGGTTCATGCTCCATTTGAAATCTGTGTCTTTTTTCCTTCCCTTGGTGTGCCTCCCTCAATGAGAAAACTTTTTGTTGGGCACCAGGAGCCAGAAAAAGTTGGGAAAAATTACTTCAAAGGCCCTAGATTATTTTATAATTTTTCTGTTTGTGTACTTCCCTCTGGAGATGTCACTCCCACCTGACTCACTGCATAAGGCTCCGCACAGAAGTGTGAGAGGTTATTTTTATTATCCATCAATTAGCTTGCCACAACTCTGAGAAGCACCACAATGCAGGATTGGCTCAAACATCTCTAATGCTCTAAAAGATTTCTCCCAGCTGAGTGTTTGTCTTCCTCTCTGCTTTCCACACATAAAATGTTGTGGGTTTGAAACCGTAAAGAAACCATAAAGAAACACTTGTCTGTAATTGCTCAGTTCCAAAACTCATCACAGCAATTTGGTGAATATTTGATCATCTTTTTATTTCTACATAGTCTTCAGCTGAATTGCTATTTTCTAATTAGGTTTCAGGGATAAATATTTCCACACTTGCTGTTAATGCTTGTGGAACAAACCTTGCAGGAACTGTCAGGTTTCCTGTTTGTCTGATCTCCCAGTTATGATTGCTGGATTAGCTCTCCCCAGTGCACTGTGCTTGGCAGTTTCTGAGGAACAGGAATTCAGCTGACACCCTCTGATTCTACAACGTGCTGAGAGTGTCTCTAAAACATGGTAACTGCCACCACTTCCATCAGGATTTGATGTTACTCCCTGTTTTCCAGAGATTGTCAAGGGTCACCTTTTATTTGAGCTGATCCCATATTAAAATAAGTATTGTGAGAATTATAATTCAAAATTGTATGAAGTCACTAATAAATAGTCCTAATTAGTAGACAGAAATAAATTACTTTAATCTAAACTCCATGAGCATAAGAAACAGATGGGCCTAAGTGCAAATAATGCTCTGTTTTGTAACAAGATATTTCCCCCTTTTTAGTATCTATCACTGCAATTCAATTTTTTTTATTTGCCAAACATATTTTTACTGAATCACAAGCTACTTGGGAATGCTGCTCAAATTCTCCTAAGGAAGATGTGACTCTTGTTAATTAAATTAATCTATTTTAATTAATAGCTCTGCACCCAGGAAGGGAAAACCTGAGTTTGTTTCCTTCCTTTATTCTTGTGGGGAACGTGAATTCAGTATATGTGAGGAGGATTGTGCCCTTTTGAACAAAACAGAGGTGTTTTGAACCAGATCTCCCCACAGCACTGTATTCCTGGCAGGCACTTGGTGCAGCATTTCTACATCTCATTCATAAATCAAATCTATGCTCTGATTCACTTGGTCCAAAGCGTGTTGGGCTACCAAGAATTGGCTGTGCAGCACGAAGTACTTGTAAAGCAGGTCAGATACTCCTGCAGAGCACCAGAGCGACCCAGTGCATAATTGAAATCTGCACTGTGGCTGCAGAAAGCCTCATTTTTATCTGGGAGCTGTGCCTGTGCACCCAGGCTGCACCAGGCTCTTCGTGTGCACACACTAAACCTGATGCAGTTCACAAAGCCCTCAGCACTCAGCCTGGCTGTGCAATGAGCTCCTTCCCAGGAGTTTGTCTGGTTGTCCTGACTTATGGTGTGGAGCTCAATAATGCTCACTGAGCCTGCCTGGGGAGCCCTGGAACAGCCATGGCAGACCTGAGCTAAGCTGGGACTTCTCCAGGCACTGTCCCCCCTCCCTGGGCTCTGCCTTGTGCAGGCTGGCCTAGAACAGAGGCTGAACAGAGCTAAAGAATAAAGCAGGGATTTCCTAAAAGGCCTCAATGGATCCACCTTGGGCAGCACAAGAGCCCAGCCAGGGCTGCACCCAAGATGAACCAAAATGGTCACAAAATGCACAACCGCTCACGGGGTCTCTCACTGTGATCAGCTCTGCTCCATTTGTATATTGCAGTTCATTGTCCAATTCCAGCCCATGCAGTCCCATCCTTCTTGTTTTTCTCTCTTCAGCCCACGTTGTTTATGCTCTTGGGGCTGAGATTTGGATCATTTGTCCTTGGTCCCCAGCTAGAGCAGGAATTGTTTTGTCTCCCTACTCTGTGCAGAGAGCTCACCATCCCCGAATATGAAGCCCAGACCCACACATTTTTGTGCTTTGGCAGCACAGAATCTGAAAAATAGAAAAGCTAAAACCTGAGGCATCACAATCACCCATTCCAGCCACTGATTCAAATCCAAATGGAATTCTGCCATCAGTTTTTCATCCTTCAAAGCAATGAGTCTTGCTTCTCTCCCTCTCTGTGGGAGCTGGGCAGCATGGGGCTATTTTATATTCTAAGTTGTCACAAATAGCACTTAGTATTCGCTAAAGAGCTATTGATCCCTCTCCCTCAAGTCCTAAACCTCCTTGTAAATCAGTACATCTCATTGAGTGAAGCACAGGAAAATAATAAGGAATCCTGGATCTGGCAGTTTCTCTGAAAACTTCCCAGGGCTGTTACCACTGTCCCATCAGCGCCACAGCCACAGCCAAGGCTCCTGGAGTGACTGAAAGAGTTACCACGTGAAAGATTCAATTTCACCTTGTATTTCATCCAAAATGAGATGATATCACTGAGTGCTTGACTCCATTTAACTTCCATCTGCTGGTGAACTTCAGAGAGCACAGCAACCTGTCCTGGGTTGGCTCCCAAAGCAGATGCCTTTGTGCCCTTGCTCTGGGGGCACAGGGAGACAAGAGGCAGATTTACACAGCCCAGTTTGGATTTGCAGGTGCCCTGGTTGACTTCTGAGATTTCTTGCTAAGTGTAGCTGAGCTTCCAGCACAGCTACTTCTGAAGTTTTTGCTGGCTGCAAAAGAAGCCTGAGGTCCTGCCTCCAAAGATCCCTGAAGTTACAGTGTGTGGAACATCCTTCCTCCTCATCTCACTCTCATCTGGGAAGATTTTTCCTTTCTGACAGAATCAGATATGCTTTAGATGCTCCAAAAAACAAATCCTGCAGACAGGGGTTGTCATAGTTGAGACAGTCACAATACAAAGCAGCACTCCATTTTCAGAAGGCTTCAAACCTGTTTTTATTCTAGCATGCATGCCTTTTATACATTCTTACAAAGCTCAGAAGTTTGCACTTTACTCATTGGTCAGGAAAGACACACAAAGTGCTCATTGGAACAGGCAGGTGCAGGTATCTCTTATTTATCCTTCTTTTGGTCTTGGTTTCTATGTCAATGACCTTGGTAGGAAATTCTTTCAAAGGTAAACATGGATCCTCATATCAAACCTCTCTCTGGCTCACAGAAGTTGCTGTGAAGCCTCTTCCTCAGGGGATACCTCAGCTGCCTAATCAAACAGTCCAATATTCAGACTGTATTCTGGTGACAGCACCTTGGGACCTTGCAGACTGGGTTATTTGCCCTGGGAAATGGATCCAAACACTGCTTAGCCAAGGTGGAAGTACCAGCTTTTAGTTTTTGCCCTGCTTGTAGGTGAGCACACTAAACCCAGAGCAGATTAGTGCACTGGGGAAGGGCTGGTTTGATAAATGTATGTTTGGTGTCTGTCAGCGTGGCCACTGCCATACAAGAGGGTATGGACTCATCCTTTATGCCTGAGGAGATTCCCCATGAGAAGAAAAAGGCACATTTAAGCTATCTGACCCACTCTCTCTTCCCCCATCTATCTTCACAGTGTTGAGACTGTGAAACTGCTTCAGCTGGGTGGTTTATATTAACACTCACCTGCTGATCAACGGGGCTGGCAGGAAAAAATCAAAGAGAATATCAGAAAACAGTAGCATGATTCTGTTCCCTGCTGGAGAGCTCTCCTCCTGTCATGTCAGAGACACAGAGACATGATGTGGGGCACAGAAACCTCCCTCTCCTGACAGTTGTTACTTCTGGGATTAGATCAATATTTGTCTGTACCAGGAATTAGCAGAACAACTGCCTGCCAGAATATATTTTAGAGGTGATTTCCTATCAGTGCAGGGTGCTTCTGAATTTAATTCTGCTATTCAAGACACCATTTACTTTTTTAATACTTAAAGCCATATGCACTGCTCATGAGAAATCCTGCAGGTATAGAGAAAACAGAAGAATACACATTAGAGGATTAGAAATAATGTGGATTGTGAAGTCTTATGTAAAACAGGAAATCGTATTTTTGAGGTGTTTTGCAAAGAAATTTTGCACTCGGCAGGGTATTTAAGTTACCTGTCATTTACACCTTGAAGATCAGCAGAGAAAACCTAATAATGCTCCCACTCTTAGGAGTGATTGTCTTTGTAAAGCAGCTATCTTTGCAGCTTTATACAAGGCAAAAATGTCAGCTATGTCATCTCCAATAGCTGCTTTATGAATTGCAAGTGGCTTAATTTCAAAGGACCAAGCTGAATAGCTTATTTTCTTTCCATTTCTAAACTCTTTTCTTTTGCTCTCTTAAAGAGAAAAACCAATGGCCAAGTATTTTATGCTGCTCCACAGTGAATGTTAGTAAAAAAATTAAAAAAAAAAAACCCACAAAAAAACCAAACAAACTTGAAAATGCTGCAAGGGCATAAAAGACCAGAGCAAATGGATATCACCATTATTTCTCAGGATATAGTGACTCCTAGGAAAGATAGGCTTCCAGTGGGAACCACTACACTCAGGATGCAGAACTGGAGGCAAAGTTAGGATCAGATCTTTGTTTTTCCTGGATCAGTTGTTTCTAGTCTCTAATATCACTTCCCCTTTTTAAAGATATTTTCTAGTCTGTCCTTGAAAATTTTTATTAATGGCCTAGTTAAGAAGGAAGAGGATTGCTACTTATCTATATTATATTTATTCCAATTTCTGCTTTAAACATTGTTTTATGTAAATTTACCATGACATTTAATTCTCTTCATTTACACACTTGAATTACTACATATATACAAATACTTATTACAGTTATTTTGACCTATCAGTCTTGCACATTCTCGAGCTACACAGTCTTACTTATTATTTCTTTTTTTATTCTCATTCATTATAGAAGCTCAAATAAACCTGTGGAGGCAAGGACAGGTAGATTAGAGCATAGAATGAGGTGCTGTGGTTTAATTGCCACAGAGCAGGATCTGGAATATTGGAGGAATAATCAACCCAGGAATTAAAATGTGCTGAAATTGCATCTTTCTCCTTTGAATACGCCTGTGAGTGTGTGCTAGCCTTACAGCAGGTTGTTGGGAAGTCTGGCTGGAATAACATGTTGTGGGCTAATTTAGCTCACTGCTGAGCCCTGCTGCCTGGCAGAGCTGAATAGATATATCTGCTGTCAGTCTGCACCTCTGAAAACTGCACTGGCGAGTCACTCTCCAGCAAATGGTTATTTTCACAGTTAATGCAGTTGTACAGAGCAACCAGGAACCCAGAAAGATGAAAACACAGAGGCTGAAATCTTCCAAAGTATTTAGGCAGTGACATCCCATAACTGGTGGATGCCCTAGCAGGATGGCCTTGGCTCTGTTATGTTTGTGTGTTTGTAACACAAAAATGCTGCTTCCCTGTTCCCCTCTGTGTCTGGCAGGGGTTGTGGCACACCATGGTTCAATCATGGAGTAAAGGAGAAGCTGCAGTCACTCAACAGAGCCCTCCCAGCCAAAAAATGGATTCAGTCTCAGCATCCAAGAGACTGAGGCTTGGCTCACAGAGGGATCAGAGTCCCAAAGCAAGGAGGCTAAGTGGAAATACATGTGGAAATATTTGAGCACTGAAAAGATGCTGAGAAACCCATGACAATAAATTATGTGTTCCACTTCACTGGTGGAAACTGATTTCAGATATACCTAGAGAGAGAAATATGAATGAGAGAATTTCAGTTCCAAATCTATTAGGAATCAAACTTTCAGACTGGCAGCACCTGTTTGATTGTTTTCAATGATTTTTTTTGCCATCTGAATAATGTCATTTTTTAAGCAATTTAAATTTTCTTTGCTGAAAGAAAACCTAGAGGACACAGATTCTCCATCAGAGAAGCAAATACCTTGGCTGAAGATGAGTTGATCTGTTAGAAAAGAGCCATATCCAAAGGTAGCACAACAGCTGTACTGAGTTTTTTTCTACCCTAATAGGGAATTGATATTTCAGCTCAGGGACAAAGTACTGCATCACTTGTGTTTGAAGAAATGACTGCAGAACATTTGCTACAATTGATCATTTACTGCTCCCTTTTCTGGCTTTAACACTCAAAATCCTAATTCCTGAATGCTGGTTGTGTGAACAGAATGCACCCACATCAGTGGCTGTCTCCAGAACTGGCTTTGCCAGTGCCTTTTGCACAATGCCCCTTCAGAGTGCACTTAACATTATAAATATAAAGAGCAGAAAAGGGGAAAATGCTTCTTGGTGCCAGTTCTATGGTCTAATCAGAGTTTAAATGTAAAGTTTATTCACCAGGAGAACAACAAATGCTGAAATCTTGTGGTCAGGAATTCAAGCGCGGCAGGTTGAAATTATAATCTCTGTCTCTAATGCTCCTCTTAGAGGCTGTGGGAAAGTAATGGTACATTTTCCTGCCACTACTCAGCCACTTCATCTTTGAATAGGAAGAATTTTTTTCTCTTACAAGCAATCAAGTATTCAGATTGCTCATGTGTGTTTCCCCTGTTGATAGCAGGTGATCACAGAGGGCAAAGGTGAGGCAATGGATTTAAAACAATACTGCACAAGAAATGGTGCATGCACTAATATGACGTGCTCCATTGCACATTTGGTTACTCATTCTTTGCACCAGTCCTTTGGGACAAAATCAATGAGACATTCCATGTTATGCTTCAAAGTCATCATAATTGTTTGTTTTGAAGCAACAATTTTTTTCCCTTTTGTCAACTGAGCAATTTGCTGAAGTACCCAATTTTTCAACAGGAGTCAGAAATAGAGCCAGAAGCTTTTAAAAAATAATTTAAGCAGAGGGGGAGGGAACTCACCTGCAAAAAACCCTCTCTGCTGATGTGCTGCGTTGTTTATTACATGATATTCTCCCCAAAGGGGAATCATAATGAAATATACCCCCACATAATCCCCACAGCACATCAAAGGAACACAAGCCTTAAACATTATTTATATCTGTATGACAACAAGGTGTGTTTGCATAATTAAAGTACCTCAGAAGATGTGTACAGCAAGACATCCCACTGGCAATTAGCTGCTTGAGTGGTCAAGTTTCCACACACAAATTCTGTGTATTACTTCAGCAAAGAGCAGCACTGTACTTGACCTTTTCTACCTTCCCAAACGATGTTGCTGTATTTTTTTTGCACTGTATTACCTTTATCTGAACACATGCTTTTAGTAAATGCCTGAGTTATAAGTTTAATAATGACTAATTTGTCTGATGTTTGTATCTGTATGAACAGCCTGAAGTCCTGGCAGGGCCTGCAAAGGCAGTGGTTCCAGCCACTGTACAAACCTGGAAATGAGCTCTGCTGCTTCCCATCAGGTGTCAGAACCCTTTACAGGTCCTGGATGGATGGAATGGAGACACACAGCAGTGATGGGATTCCCTGTGCTCAGCCAGGGAAGAAATGAGGCTTGAAAATCAGGCAAGGCTTTGTCCAGGCTGGCCCTAAAATCCTACACCGTGGAGCTTGGAAATGACACCTCAGGTCTCCATCTCTGCAGTCTGTGCTAAACTCAAGGCCTCCTCACTAATTAGGAGATTATTCAGGGATGGCTATAGTTGAAGCATATTTGAAAGAAAAAAAAAGGCAGAAAAAAAGGCAGAAGTATATTGTTAACATCCCTCTGTCATAGTAAGACCCTCTGGGGATGCTACTTGGCTGCTTGTAAGTGTATTTAACATAAAGCAGAGATGATTGAAAAATGTAGCTTGTAGCTCCCTGGGGCAGTTTGCCACTCACAGGATGTAGGACAGGGAGCAGCTTGGGGAGGAGCTGCTGCATCCTGGCCCTGCAGCAGGGGAGCCTCGTGTGCACTCACAGCATCACTCGATGCATCCCTCAGCACTGGTGAAAGCCCCTTGCTCACAGCCCTCGTGAAGTTATTTGGTGTGCTCTGGTATAAAATAATTATTTCCTAAGATCCCATAAGTTGCAGGAAGCTGCATTCTGAGCCCTGCATAAAAGCAGAGACAGGAGCTTGTGAGGCCAAATTCATTAGTGGCTTCTATCAGGGCTCTGCGGGCTCAGCCCGTGCAGGAGTTTTGCATGGCTTCTGTAAAATAGGTGAGTGTTTGACTAAAATTAGCCAAATCCTCCAGAGCCTAATGGAGCGCTCATGGGTTCTGGCAACTTAACCCAATGTTTAATTTGCACTAATCTAGCCAAGACTGCAGAAGCATGAAATACACTCTACAGAGAGAGCACTGCTCTTTGAAGTTAGTGGCTTAATTCCCATTGTCTCTGATGGGAGCGGGACTGGGGTTTATGTGGCATTTACTCCTGGTATTGTAGACAGAAATCTTTTAAAATATGAATTAATTTGGCTTGTGTTCGGGGACATTCCAGTCTTCTGAATTTACTAAAATCTTGTTAACTGGCAGGCAAACCTGCGCTGCTGCACTCGTGAGATCCGTGGAGTCTCCATGCAGATACCATGGGCTGTGAGAGGTGCACATTTCACTTTGAGGTGTGTGCAGATCTGTAACCAGCACAGAGCACTGAGCAGGGGGAAAAGAAAAGAAGGGAATTAAATGATCTTTAAGGTCCCTTCCAAGCCTAACCATGCTATCCATGAACACAGCCCTACCTGCACAGCATGATATAAAGCACCACAGAACCCAACCTTTTCTGTCTTAGGGGGATTCTCTAAGTACCAGCAATTCCAAATGGATTTTTTGATTATTTGTGTTCACCTGGTTGTTCTGGGATGTGACAGCTGGGGGGTCAGTCAGCTCTGCAGGGTCCACAGGTGGCTGCTGCTGGCCCAGCTGGCAGAGGGGCTGTGGCGACTGGGAGGTGCTGGTGGAGCACTCCAGTGTGCAATTCCTCAGCCAGAGATAAGTGACTGTTTCAGTTTATCCTTTTGACAAGAGCAGAGGCTTCTCTATTTTAGACAGTCACAAAAGGTGAGCACGTAGTGTTTAGGGGGAAGGCAGCTCAAGCAGTGATCTGGGCACAGAGAAATAGGGAAAAAGGCAGAAAAAATGTCTTTGAAATGATCCCACTTAGCCGCCAAGTAACTGTTACATGGCACGAACCCAAATTGATATGCTGCCTTCACAACACTTTGATTCACTCCTGCAGCCAGGTGCTGAGAGTGACTGTAATAACACAGGGTGTTTCAGCAGAGCAGCACGTAGGGGAGCAGACAGGCAAGACAGCAGGCAGAAAGCAGCTGTCTGCTGTGCAGGCAAGGCAGGCACTTCAAAGGGAGGAAATCCTTCTAAGGAACTCATTGTCAGAAGCTACACAAGAGCTCCCAGTGATATTAATGCCCACTGTTACTGCTTCCACCAAAAAGAGTTTTTGTCCTGTGAGATGACTTTCCCCATGATGGGGTGACAAGCAGTCCCTGAGCCTTTTGTTTTATTCCAGTGCCTTGCACATTCCCTGCTTTTCTGGCCGATGCTTACTGCTGCTCTGACAAGTTCAAAGTGGCAGAGCCACTGCCCTCATTTTACAGGAGCAGAGACACACAAAGGGTTTATTTCAGTCATAGGAAGCACCACAGATTCCCACACTTTTATTCTCCCCCTGAATCTATCAGAAAGCTCAACCATCCAGCAGGACTGTGTATAAAGAAGAGGGACTGCTGTTTCCTTTCTGCATCCTCTCTCACTCTCTGCCAGTGGATGCTGCCAGCAGCCTGCTGCTGAAGGGATCACCCCTGGCTTTAGATGCAATTTCCACAGCCTGTTTCCTCCAGGCTATGCTGTGACACACCGGTGTCATCCCATCCTCCAGCAGTCTCCAGCATTTACCAGAACAGCTCTCATGTCACAGCTGCCTTTCTTACTTAAGGTACAGCTCGAGGCAGGTGGAGCAAAATTGACACAGAAAAATCCTAAATTCCTCTTTTTCTTGGCTCTCACTGCTCACCTGGCATCAGGAGGGTGCTGTGGAAAGGGGGGAGGAAAATCTCGCTGAGGAAAATGCTGGAGAGAGGTGGCAGGGGAGAATGTTGATATGTCAGCCCCACTCTCTGACTGGTACAACCACCCTTGCACCGAGAAAATTGGTTTGTATTTGATTCTGCTGAGGTAGCAAAGCAAAACAGCAAGTCAATTTGGGATAGAAGATGGAAAAAAGAGAAATGACCTCATTTATTAACCCCAGAAGAGACATGACTCCATTAACCAAACCTGTAACCGAACCTGTAGGTGAATCAATTTATTTCTTACACCCTAATCTTGATTTTTTTACTCCCACCATATGGATTTGCACACACTGTAAACTCCCATGGTGTTCAGATTCCCTTGTAGCACTTCATGTGAAAATCAAGGATTTGGGATAGGACCCCAGTCTGTTCCCTTAAATCCTCTCAGATGATCCGTGTTGGATACAAACTGCATGGCAGACAGTGATCCTTTAGTTGTGTTTGCTTATTCTGAGGCAGTTATTGTATCTCAAAGCATTTTAAGAAATTAAGTCATTTATCAAAGTATATTTGGGGTGATTACAACTACAGGATAAACCCTTTAAGGGGCAGACTGCATAAGATGATGTTGTAGTCTAAATTCAAAGGCACAAAAAAGAACAGAAATAAAAGGAATAACCTGCAAAATGAAAATGTCATGAATAAAAAAGGTTACCAGCCAGATTGTCGTTGTATTTCATCTTTGAAACATTTAATCTTTAGATCACATTTTCTGCATTAAAATATTAAGGCTCAGGATCTCTCTGACTTCTCCTCATACACATTTTAATTCATTTGGTGTAGAGTTCTATATAAAATTAGAGCAGTTTAGGGTTTCTGGCTTCAGCCTTAAAGGAATGGGGTTGCTCCAGCGTCAGATTAACCCCATGGAAGACATTAGGGTCAACCAGTCCTTTTCTCTTGCATTTTTATCAAAACAACAAGTTTCTTTTGAGATTTAGGAATAAACTTCAGAGAGAGAAAATATAACTTAGACCTGATCCTGATCCAATTTCAATGGCAGTGTCTTGCTTCCCAGTTTGGCAGCAAACACCTCCTCTCTGCACAGTGTGACCTCCAGTCAACAAACCTGTCCCAAAGTGCTTTCTAAAGAATGCATTTGAAATGCCCCAAGACCTGAATTCTGCTTGTAAAGGGCACTCTGGTGTTCAGCAAAACCAAAGTCTACTGATTGCAGGAAATACATCATCACCTCCATCATCCTAATTAATGGCCAGACACAGACACTCAAAACCTCCCTTTTCTCAGCACCATGATCCCTCCTGTGTGACTGTGTAGGGTGCTTACCTGTGCAATTGCTCTGCACTAAATCTGCAGTGCTTCTGGGCAGCAGGACCAACTTTGTTTTGGTACAAAATGAGCCCAGGAATTCCTTGGATGTTGTTCTAAAACATGAGGAGTGTGGCTGTGCTGGGGTGGCTGCTGTGGCACACTCCAGGCACAGGGCTGGGCACCTGAGGGAAGCTGCAGGCTCCCAGGAAGGAGCAGTGACACCTCTGAGGATTTTTTTCAGGGCAGTATTTATTTCTGCAAAGAGGCTCAGCCACACTGGTGGACTTTCCTAACTGAGATCATTTAGTTCTGCAGGTGAAAGAGACAGTTCTGTGAGGTGTTAATTGTTTTAAAATTTTAATATCAGGGAAGTACCATTTTTCCTTCAGGAGGAGTGGGGTCCTGTGTCTCCCTTTGTGTGGAAGGGACATTCCACCTGAGGAAAGGAGAAGTGGGGGCTGTGACGGGGGCAGAGAGAAGTCACAGCCTGGGAAGGGAAAGAGCTGCAGAGGAGCTGATTCAGGGCCAGGAAGGAGCTTCCCATCCCATCCCATCCCATCCCATCCCCTGCCAGGTGTCCTGACTGGGTGGATGGAACATGCACATCACAGGGAAATCCAGTGCTCCATTTCAAAATGCACTCCAAAACAAAATGAAACACATTCCTCCCATATTCTTTATTTCTCTGTGTATAATACAAATATAATCCTCTGGTGGCACAGGTCTGCTTGACCACTTTAGGAGCTGATTTTGAGTACTATAAAGACATGGTGGGACACCAAAACTTATTGGTGATTAATTGTTAATATTTAGGTTGTTTTCACATGTACAAATTCAATGATCTCTATATTTATTGCACTGACTGTGCCAAATATTCTGACTGCTTCCCTCAACAACCCCTCCAGAACTTAGGTATTCCTTAAATAACCCTACAGGTTTTGTCTGATACTTAAGACTAGGAAAGGAACCTTCTTTAGAAGATTAGTGTTTAATCCTTGCCCCGATTTACATCAATTGAAATGGTAAATATCTCACAGAGGTTTGCTTACCTGTGCCTGAATAGAGACACAGAACTCTGCCATTGATCTGTCCTGGTTGTGTGACCCTAAGAAGTTCGGAAATATTCCTGCAAGCCCATCTATTTACAAGTAAGTCAAGTGTTCTAGATGTCTTTTAGCTCTAATTTGTTTTTATTATCTTCATCACTCCTGACAGGTACTGTGTGGCACAGCAGAGAATGAATTCCCAGGTCCACAGGTTGTGTGCAGTCTCCATGGCACCCCCAGCCCTACAAATGGACCTGCAAAGCACATTTTAGTCAGCACATGAAAGCTTCCATTGGCCTTACCCTGAGCCAAAGCTCCCAAATGCAGCCATCTGAGTGGTGTTATCAGCCCCAACCCAATCCTGACTCCAAATGGTCACAGGGACTTGTTCATAACCAGTCAGATTGATGAAAAAAATCCTCTTGCAAATTTTCTTTAGCTTAATGCAAATAATCAATTTGGAAATCACAATACACGTAATACTTAACCAAGTAACAGATTATATAATTCCCAATAATTAGCATCTCATGAATATGATCAGCATGCCTGGCAGCAGTTATGTTCAGAAACATGTGCTGTAGAAAATTTAGGTCTGAAATATCCTTGGCTGTCTCAGGCCCTCTTAAAACAATGCCACAATACCCTGGAATGTGTGATGATGTTGTAGAAGTTTCCCTTAATTGGATTATCTGAGAATGTCAGTGATTGTCACCAATATTGTCCCTGCTTGGTGTCACTGAGAGCCACAAGGAACAGAAAAGTAGAGAAATTCAGCGACCTCTCCTCTGGCAGCCTGGCTACATTATCGTGTTTCCACCTGGAAAATCTGTTACACATCAATTAGGCATTTTCAAAGTTTGGAAAATACTCCTCACCCCTGTTTTCCTTCCTGCTTAGGAAGGGGGACAGCGATTTTTTTGGAGTGAGGTTTTAGGCAGAGAAAAAATATCTTGCTCTGAATTTTTCTAGTGAAATTACAGGGTTTGCAATCAATGAATGTTCAAAAGCTGGAAAGAAAAAGTAGTTTTGACCTATTGAAACTTCTGATGGAATTATATACATTATTTAGAGATGTGTGCAGAAATGGCACTTGGCTATTTCATGTCTTTCTGAAAAAATAAGTGAGGCACTGAACTCCTAAGTCTAGATTTATTTAGTTATCCTATTTATCCTACCGGACCTATTAAAAGAGGATGTCATAAGAATATTTCTTTCATTCCTCAGTTTCAACAGGAAAATGATTACATGCTCTAAACATCATGCCGAACACATTGACATTTAATGTCAAACTTTTCCCAAAACTTTTAATTAAATCCTTTTTTTAATCTGAAATTTTGTACCAAACTGTTTCAGCATGTTGCTTAAATGAGTAACAGAATTCAAGATATATCACCAGTAGGCTGAGTGTATTGCTTAAGAGCCTCTTGGAGAACTTTAATTCAAATAAAGCTATTCTGAATTTTGTATTACATAGAAATTCTCAGAAGGCATCTACTGGAGCTGCAGTAAAAGATAAATTCAGTGCTCTTCAAACTGAACCAGGGTACTTGAGTTGGTCAGCACAGAAAGCAAAAAAGATGGGAAAGTTGGAGGAGCACATGACATTTCTGAAATTATCCTTTCAAATGTAGCTGTCCTGGAAAGTAAACACTTCTTTGCTGGAATACAGAGACGCTGGGATTCAGTCTGCTGCCTACCATCTGTTTCCTTAAAAACACAAAAATCTTAATAAAGCTTTTCCATTATTAATTATAGCCTTGAATTTGCAAACAAAAACGTTCTGATTAGTGAACTTTCTCACAAAACTTCTGGGAAATCTCCATGTTCTCCCCCAGATATTCTTCCCAATGCCCAGCACTTTGCAGATTTAGTATTAAGTGATCAAAAAGCAGCCCAGAGTCACTCAAGGTAATTGAAATCCAGGATTTGGGGCCAGGTGTACAAAGATGTTCAAACTAATTATTTAATAATTGGAAACAATAACCAATGTAGTTAAATCTCTTGCTGGCTTTCTAATGTTTATTAATTTAGGCACCTGTGTCTTCTGCACTACTTTCTTTCAAAATGCTTACGAGGATATGCATAGCATATAAATTTAAAATGGATGTGATTAACTCGATACCTACTCTAGGCTCTTAAGTGATTAGAAGATTATTTTAATTGTTATATAGATTTCCTTCTTGTGAGTCTGCTTATTGAACAGTTGTTTAAATTCCTAGGTAGATGTCAAGGTGAAGAATTTTCATTAAATACTCACTCCACCATTCTCCCCGACATTTTTAATGGCCTGATAGAGGAAGAACCACAGAAAATATTTCCTTAAAAATTAGGCAAATGCAACACTCAGAAATAGTTAAGAGAAATAAATGAAACGCAACATCAACACCTGCCCTTATCAGCAGGAAAATCATTGCTCTTTCACTGGAGTGATTTTACTTCAGTCCATGGTTTATGCAAACTGTATTGAAGGACCATTTGAAAGAAAGAAGGGTTATAATCATTAAGAAAAATCAGCAGCATAATGTATTCTAAATCAGTTTGTGTCTTCTTTCCAAGGGCTTTGTGTGCTAGAGCAGATGTTACACCCTACCCTTTCTTCACTTAGCTATGTGTATTATTTTAATTACCTTCTATACCTTCAAGGCATTGTATTATTTTATTTTGTTAATGCACCTGCTTAAAGAAAGAAAACTGGAGACAGGTCACTCACTCAGGAAAAGGTAAACTAGCAGTAAGATTGGGCTTCTTGCATATTTTTCTGTTTCATTTTTTCCCACTCCCTTCACTGTGACTAAATATAATAACTGGAAGGAATAATTTTACAAGAGGGAGTTATCTGTTATTTTTATTTGGTCCCAATACTGCTAATTAACAGCAGATTTGAAAGGTCCTGTAAAGGTTTTGAAAATATAACAAAATCTGGTAAAACCTTCTATTCTTCTGCAAACAGCATTCTTGTAGCACTATCAAATGGGCTGCTTTAGCCTTAAAGTCAGAGAAAGGAAGTATGAATACAGCAGAATAACAACAGGATTTATCAGCATGAAGGAAATAAATGGACAGTATTAACTGTATCATTCCAGCAGTCTACCCAGCAGTCCTAATGCCTTAACAGAATGTGTGAAGGGAAATGAAATGGCAGCATGATTACACTGATTACAGTTGTTGCAAAGATAGGAGGCTACAGTCATGCTTCAGTGGGGCTGTAATTATACTTCAAGGAGATGCTGTGTGCAGCCTGCTCTACTCTTGGAATATCCCTGCTGTTTGTCTCCTCTTATTTGGTTCTTAGGTCCTGTAGAAACTTGCTCATAGGTGTAACTCTTTGTTTTGGCACTGGGGGAAAAAAAACACTTTTCATGCTTATCAGTGTATTTGGATATAAACTCTCCCAGCTTTTCTATGCTGCTACAGAAGTGCCATCAAATAATAGGATTTGCTATGATTTAATATTATTTCTAATTTCTTACAAAATAAACCTCTGTGCTCTCATGAAATGAGGTGGTAAAGAGTGAAGGGAGTATGGCTGCTCCATCAAACAGTTCTCTTCTCCTCCTCGCCCCTAGGTATTAGTCCTGAACAGAAGAAATCCAAACCTTTGTGATTTGTCTTTGATTAGTGCTGCCTCATGCTGCAAGCAGCACTTCAGGAAGAAAGATGGATTTGTTGCTGTTGTTTCTCACTTCCCATTGGCAATGTGTGGCAGCACCTAGCCTAGAGCTGGCCATTATATTTCATTTAAGAAAAGGTATTGAAAAGGAAAATACATTTTGATGTGTCTGCATTTTGTCTATAATTCAAAGGCACTGACATTTTACAGCAGCTTTTTTTCTTCTTCTCCCTTTGGATAATGATGTGACACCAAGGCAGAATGCAGAGGCAGGATGGGGTGGTGTCGGGGGGTGCTGTCAAGTCTTCTGCTTTCCTACAGATACCTGTTCCCCTCCCTGGCTGGACTCTTTTGTGTGGTTTCTCACTTTGACAGCCTGTGATTTGCAGGACTTGCTCTGTATCCCACGGCTGAGCCCAGCTCTGAGCACTCTGCGTGTGGACAGGCCTCTGCTAAGCGTGGCTCAGCCGCAGGCTCAAAGTGCTCTGTAGAGCAAACAGCAAAGGCTGAATCATTCAAAAAATCTATTTATTTGTTCCTTACCAAGCAAAATAAAACCTTAAGTTCTGCTCTCCATGAGGCTGAAGTGCTACTAGGGAAAAGAACTAAGGTCTACTGTTGTCATAGAGAAAAGGATGTTGGGAATGCTGAAAACAGAAAAGGGATGAAGAATTGAAAAACCAAGGAAAAGCCAGGATTTTCTTGTGGCTTTGAATCTTTGCAGAGACTCAGGAAGCAGCAAGAGAATTTGAGAAGCAGTCAAGTTGTTTCAAGGGGGAGATGGAACAACCACAACACTGGAATCTCTTTGGCCTCTTGGATCCATCCAGTTCTGGTAACTTCTGTGGGGCTGCAGCTCCTGTTCCTGGAGCCTTGGGCCCCTTTCTGTGCATGGCTGTGTGCTCATTTCCCACAGAGCCGCAGGTCAGACAGCATTCTGGATTGCCAGTGTCCTCAGGCAGCAGTCAAAGCAGGCTGAGCCAAACCCAGCTCTCCACCTTTCTGAGAGGGGAGCTGAGCATGGCACAACTGGAAGTTGCTGTGTGCTTGTCAGACACGGTGATATATGGAGGTAATTGCTGCCGTGTGCGTTTAATTACAGTATTGTAATTAGCAGGTTGCAAGAGCAGATGCAGAGGGTCTTTTCACAGAGCAGACTCTGATAGGCCAGGAAAACGTCTCAAGAAGAAAAGGGCAGAGCAATGTCACATTGTAATGCAGCTCTTTGTGCTTGGAGAAGAGGGTTAATTAGCTGATTGCTCCACTCTTCATCTTCATTTCTTAAGGTGGAGGAAACTTGGTAGGAAGGAGATTAATTTATCTTCATGAATTTTTAGAATTAGCAAATAGCACTAAACCTTTGTTCAGCTCAGCATCGTGTCTTGGGCTCGGTGCTGGGCAAGGACCACGGCAAAAGGGAACAAAAACTGCAAAATCCTTATCCTCCCAGGGAAAAGGGGAGCAAGAGCTCCGATCTTTGAGTGGAGTTCACCATGGCAACTGGAGCTCCTCTGGGGCAGCAGGGCTGGCTCCGGGTTAATGCTGCTTGCAGGGGCTGCAGCTCACCTGTGCTTCCCCAGCCCCTGTTAAAGCGTCCATCCCGTGCTGTGTCCCTGGGCAGCAAAGGCCACGGGGACAGCGAGGTCTGGAGGGCACTCACATTCAGAGCTGTGTGACAGGGAATCCGTGTGGCTGCCTACTGACAGGCAAGGGGGGATTGTACACTGGGTGGGACGTGTTTCAAATCCTTTAAGGGATCTGCAGTTGGGTAGCTGTGGGAAAGGGAACACAGCGCTGATTATGCTGCAAAACACATCAAACTTACCCTCTGCAGTTCAGGGATTGTTTCTTTTGCTTTCAACACACAAAAGACACCAAACTAACTTTTATTTTTTCTTTTTTCCTATTAAGAAACTTCACATTTTCACAGAATTCACAAAATCACCAGGTTGGAAGAGACTTTCAAGGTCATCAAGTCCAGCCCAGCCCCAACACCCCAACTAAACCCTGGCACCCAGTGCCACATCCAGGCTTTGTTAAACACACCCAGGGATGGTGACTGCACCACCTCCCCGGGCAGCCATTCCAGAACTTTATCACTCTTTCCATGAAAAACTTTACTTAATATCCAACCTCTATTTCCCTTGAGAGGGAAGCTTGAGACTGTGTGCTCTGGTTCTGTCAGTGCTGCCTGGAGAAAGAGCCCAGCCCCAGCTGAGCACAGGCACCTTTCAGGAGCTGTGCAGAGTGATAAAGTCACCCCTGAGCCTCCTTTTCTCCAGGCATTTTGTTGTGGTTTTTAACTTATATTTTCCCACTGAAGTATTAGGTCCTGGCATTCATATTTATTAAAGTTGTCTACTAGAAGGATAGAAGGGCATAGTCTCTCTAAATGCGCTTGCAGGAGTCAGTACAAATTGCACATTTAATTATTGTGTACTTAAAATCTGATAATCATAGAAAATCAAATACACAGCCTGGTTGATTTAGAAAGTATTTTTAATAGGGCACTATTAAATTATAGAGTTAAACATTATTAGATATATTTATTCATGAGAGATAATTTGATATGTAACAAAATAAGCCAATACATGGTGTAACCTCTTGCAGTCTAATTTTCATGGATGAGCTCTTGCATATTTAATATCCTTTGAGGATATATTTTAACCTAGACTAATTACTGCTTTCCTCTTATTTCTGTTCAGTTTGACATCGACATTTGGCTAAAATAATGTAATATTGTTATTATGGAGCAAATTAAGTAAATCTGGCTTATTTAATTTAGAGCCATTGTTGATACTGTAAATGGCCTGATGTAGGTTATGACAACAAACATTGTAGGCAAACAAAGCCAGCTAAATTCTCTACACTGAACCCATACTCACATTGCAAGATGAACATCATCAGAAATATTTTCTGATCTATAGAGCTGTTCTATAATATCTATTTCTAATCTCATGGTGGCAAATTTATAAAGAGGAGTAAAGTAAGAGATTAATGGTGATATAAGTTATTCTTACTGTATTAAGACAATTTAGCTTAAAAGCCTATCAGGCTAGCTGGGGACCTGGTCAGAAACTTTCCATAGACAGAACACCTGAGCACAGAGATTTTGTACTTGAAAGTAGGTTAATTAATTAATTGGGAACCCATGTCATGGCTTTGATATATACATTAATTTAATGTCTGAGAAAAATTTTAATTAGATGTTTTAATTTTGTTCTCAGTGACATCTTAATAAAATGCACTGATAGGTCAGGTTATGTGTTTGTACATATTTTGGGATAATGCCAGCAGTGTCAGCTGGCTTTAGCAGATCAGCTTTGCTTTGCTTGGCTCATCAGCCAAATATCTTGCTGTGTTTTGCTTTCTTTGATCCATCAATTTTTAATGTGCTAAAGTTTTAATAAGTCTGTCTTGTATGAAAATATTTTTTAAAACTGTACATTTTGAAACACAGTTAGAGACAGGTTACCTTGATGTAACTTTTAATTGCATTTGATTTTTAAAGTTACAATAAATGCTATGTGCTGAAGGTTTTGTAGGTGCATAGTACAGTGCAATAGTTCATCTTTGTCCCAAGCCAGTATTGATTTGTAAAAACTGAAATTCTCAGTGTTTTTTGGGAGGATAAGGTCCCTTTTAACATGCTGCAACAACTAAAAGCACTAATGATTTTGACTGCACACAGATCCTTTATGTTTTTCAGCCTTTTAATTTTTTCACCTATAAATCAACTAAACTTCAAAATAAGAAAACCTTTCTTCACTGAAAAAGAAAAAATATTTTAAAAAATCCTTTTTAAAAACCTCATGTACTGGATACATAAATATCTCCTCATTAACATCAGCAGCTGCATAAACCAACTTCATACATTAAAGTGAAGAACCTTTCCCCAAAACCTAGAAGGTATTTGCTAAAACATCCCAGAACCTCTCTGCAGAGGAGGGGGCTGAGCCTTCGGTGCCTCTCAGCCAGGAACAGCTCCATGTGAACCCAGCTGGCTCAGAGCTATGTACTGATACCAACACCAAATCATTTTTCCCCTCTATCAGCTACGGAGAAAGCAAAATTGCTTCTAATCAAAACCACGGCCCTCCCTTTGCAATTGTTTGCTCAAGTATTTTTCTGACTGGTCTGCTTGTTGGGCAAATGTGCAAGGAAATGGAAAACATAATCTTTCAACATGAGAGAATGCCAATGCACTGTGAAGAACTGTTTCTAGCTCACTTCTCCTCTCATGTGGATTTACACTGCTGCTAATTGCCTAAAATTGGCTACCAGGTTGGCTTCCAATTTGTTTGATGATGCATGCCTTGGTGTCTGGGAACGCCCAGCAACATGCCAGGGACAGGATTTACTGAACCAAAGGCTTCTCTGTGACTAAATTAAATCACATATTAGCAGCACATCAAAGTTTTAGAAACTTTGCATGGCTCTGTTTTCGTTGCCTGCAGCCTTGTCCAAAGTGCATCCACTACTGCTTCCCAAAACATCTCAGCTGGGGTATTGTTGGGCAAAGGTATTTTTCAGAACATATGAATGTGACACTGGTGAGGCTGGGTAGAGTTTGGAGAAGCCTGGGATGGTGGAAGGTGTCCCTGTCCATGGCAGAGTGATCTTTCAGGTTTCCTCCAACCTAAACCATCCTGTGATTCCATGATTCTGCACACACTTCATTCAGTGAGCATCCTTTGGGACCATATAATCAGCCACTAAAGACAAAGACCCAAAGAACATTGCACCTCATTTTGCTGACATCTTGCACAAAGCATCATCAAAATATGGTGATGTTTGGTAACCTTTTCTTGTGGGTACTTGGCACCTGGGTTTATGAATTAGTGCACTTAGCAAGTAGTTTTTTCTCTTATCTACTAAAAATAACAACATGAACTCTAAGAGGTTGTCAACGTATTACTTCCCAAGGGAGAATTTTGCTCTTCTCTCTCATTTATCTAGGCATGTGTAGAGGCTTTTGACCCATTTAGCATAGATAAATGACCCATGATGTGAAATTTCCCAACAGTTTAATAATGCATTTAACTCAAAGTGACACTTGCTTGCAGCTGCCTTAAAGCAGTTTCCAGGCTATATATGTCTCTTTGAAATGATGTATGACAAGTAGGAAAGTTTCCTTGATAGAACCCCAAGTCCCATGGGCAAGTAACAAGAAAATCCTTTTTAGATTGCCAGCAGCAAATTTATACTTCGCAAGTCTTTATTTAATTTTATCTGTTTTTCAATATAATTTATGGTTATGACCATTAGTCTAAAGCTCACAGTAACTTCTACACAAATTATTTTTTCTTCACTGTAATGCATTGTAAACGCTTTTATTGATCCAAAATTTTTCCCAGCATACCAGAAGTAAACTCCTTGTCTTACCACGGAAAATGTTTTTATAATCCTTGCGCTAACTTAGCTGTATCAAAATTCTTTTACTCCTGAACTCTAGGTAGTGAAACACAGAACTACAGCCTGTATATGTTTAAAATCAGAAACTTTCCTAAGAAAGCTCCCTTATGTGTTTGAAAACACAAGTCTGAATGATAGCTCTTAATTTTTGCTTGCATAGATTTAAAGCAGTCGGTGTTGAGTGTGTGGAAAGGTTTTTATTAAATCTGCTTCTGGTTTAGTGAGCAATTTCCCATGATACATGTCATATTAAAAGCAAGAAAGATTTTAAAAAGCAAGAAATTAGCATTAGACTTGAGGAGACAAACACTTCTAAGTAGACAATCAAATTTATTATTTAATCACATTTATTTCCAGTATTAAAATAGAAGTCAAGTAAGTGAAGCTAGGTACTGTTGGGTCCTGAATCATTTAACACAGATAAATGGGGTGGGTCACCAAAGTCTGCAAACAGAAAACATGGATCCAAATAAGAAAAAAACACAAAATCAAAACCCAAACAAACCCAGAAAAATAAACTTGAAAGAGTTCTGTCCACAAGGAAACATTAATGTGGGCAGAGGAAGAAGAGAAAAAAACCAAGCAGCTGATTAGAAGAGAAACAGAGTTCACAGGAGGTTTGTACCCCGGACTCTGATCATTTTCCAGCTCTGTTTTTCCCTTTGGCCTCCAGCCTTCATCCCTCGTGTGTTTCTCATCCACGGTGACATTCCCCTCACTTTCCTTCCCTTGCAGGTCCCCAGACCCAGCCAGGCCCAGCCAGTCTTGGAACTGTTTGTACAGCACGTGGAGAATTTGGCTCTGGCCCACAGTGTATAACACAGGTATGAAATCAGGGGATGCGGAATTTTACTCCAGCCTGGAAAATGCCAGAGGAGCAATGCTCCTGAAAAGAGCTGCTGCACAAAGCTGTGCTGCCTCTTGCTGCTATCCTGCTCAGAGCAGTTTAAGCCCATCTCCTCTGCTCTATTTCAGTGCAAAACCAAAGAAGCCACCTTAAACCACAGAGGGCCTTTGGTCTGGGTCTAAGCAGGGCTCATGTTGGAGCTCTGGGGAGCAGCTTGCTGAAGTTTATTCCAAGAGGGTGGCACACTCAGAGGGTGTGAGCACAGCTGTGCCCCTCACAGTACCAGAAGAATAAGTGGGTACAAATTGCCTGAGCTGAATTTACACATCTAACCAAAGTTTAATGTCTGTGCCCCCGGTCTGGGGGAAGGGAGTGGCATTCCGGGGAGGAATTCACTGACCTCAGTGCTGGCCATCTGTGTTTACATGAAGTGAACTGGAAGCGTCTTCTCTTTGGTGGGTGACTGCAAGACTGCTTCTGTTAGACATGTGTCAGCCAAAGTGACCTTTCCACCACCCAGAGAAACAGGGAATTCCTCCTTAAAACAAATGACCTCAAAAGTGGAAAGAAACCCTACCCCAATGCTGATTCGGGTTTTTTGTTCATAGATTCAGAGAATGTCCTAAGATGGAAGGGCCCCACAGGGATCATTGACCAGCTCCTGTCCCTGCAGACCCCCCAGCAATCCCCCTGTGCATCCCTGGCAACAATGACCAAACGCTCCTGGAGCTCTGGCAGCCTTGGGGCTGTGCCCATCCCTGGGAGCCTGGGCAGTGCCAGCACCCTCTGGGGGAAGAACCTTTCCCTCATCCCCAGCCTTTAATTACCCTCTTCAGAGAATAGGGAAATGGAAATATTCCCTATTCAGGGAACAAGATAACCCTTAGGAGTCTTATAGCCAAAATCCCTTCCACTTGTCAACACAAACCACAGGTTGACTGGGAGAGGCTTGCAGAGACTTCCAGCCTAGCCAAGGTCCCTGGCACTAGCAGCATTAGTTCCCAGCGCCCTGAGCTTGACTGGCCTGTGGAAGTCAACTGCATCAAGCCTCACCTTTGATACAGAGTGATTCTTCCTAGCTGGGGATGAGAGCAGCTTTTACAGAGTAGGCTTGGATAAGCTGCTGAAAGGGTGAAGCTGCTGACTACTCTGCACAAAAGAGAAACAGGGAATTCCTCCTTAAAACAAATGACCTCAAAAGTGGAAAGAAACCCTACCCCAATGCTGATTCGGGTTTTTTGTTCATAGATTCAGAGAATGTCCTAAGATGGAAGGGCCCCACAGGGATCATTGACCAGCTCCTGTCCCTGCAGACCCCCCAGCAATCCCCCCTGTGCATCCCGGGCAACAATGACCAAACATTCCTGGAGCCCTGGCAGCCTCGGGGCTGTGCCCATCCCTGGGAGCCTGGGCAGTGCCAGCACCCTCTGGGGGAAGAACCTTTCCCTCATCCCCAGCCTTTAATTACCCTCTTCAGAGAATAGGGAAATGGAAATATTCCCTATTCAGGGAACAAGATAACCCTTAGGAGTCTTATAGCCAAAATCCCGTCCACTTGTCAACACAAACCACAGGTTGACTGGGAGAGGCTTGCAGAGACTTCCAGCCTAGCCAAGGTCCCTGGCACTAGCAGCATTAGTTCCCAGCGCCCTGAGCTTGACTGGCCTGTGGAAGTCAACTGCATCAAGCCTCACCTTTGATACAGAGTGATTCTTCCTAGCTGGGGATGAGAGCAGCTTTTACAGAGTAGGCTTGGATAAGCTGCTGAAAGGGTGAAGCTGCTGACTACTCTGCACAAAGATAAGCACAAGGAACAGCAGAAGTGAGGCAGGGAGCCTGTATCAAAGTTAATAAAGAAAGCACGGGGTCTAAGGAAAGGAGGAAATTCTTGCAGGAGTTTGGGCTCGTGTGAACTTGGCGAGCTCAATTTGCTACTGAACCATTTGAAGTGAGCGCCAGAGTTCATTTTGAGAGACAGCCACAAACCAGAGCTGGCGCAGCGAGCGCCTCAGATGGCGCCGACCCGAGGGGCCGCGGCCTGCTCCCGCTGAGCTGAGCGCGGCTCCGCTCTCACCTCCGCACACACAAACCAGCTCCACGCTGCTGCTGGGCCACCAACAACACCTCAACACACACAAACCAGCTCTACACTGCTGCTGAGCCACCAAAGGAATCTCCTCACACACAAACCAGCTCCACGCTGCTGCTGGGCCATCAAAGACATCTCCTCACACACAAACCAGCTCCACACTGCTGCTAGGCCACCAAAGACACCTCTGCACACACAAACCAGCTCCACACTGCTCCTGGCCCATCAAAGACATCTCCTCACACACAAACCAGCTCCACACTGCTGCTGGGCCACCAAAGACACCTCCTCTGCACACACAAACCAGCTCCACACTGCTGCTGGGCTGGCACTGTCATATTTTCTGGAAAAAACCCTTTGCCCAGGATTCTTCTCCTGGGAAGCTGAGAAGCCTCAGAGAAAAAAGAAAACAATAATTATCTGATTTGCTTCTCCTGTGTTTTGCTCCTTTGGAATGTGTTTGGAGATTGTTTATCCAGCTGGTGGTTGCTTCATTGGTTCCATGTTAAGTGTTTTGACTTAATGACCAATCAAGGTCACGCTGTGTCGGGACTCTGGAGAAAGAGTCATGAGTTTCATTATTATCTTTTTATCCTTCTGTAAGTATCCTTTCTGTATTCTTTAGTATAGTTTAGTATAGTATTCTTTAATATAATACAGTATCATAAAATAATAAATTAACCTTCTGAGAACATGGGGTCAGATTCATCATTCCTTCCTTCATCTGGGAACCCCACAAATACAATACTGGGCCATCAAAGGACAGCTCCTCACACACAAACCAGCTACACGCTGCTGCTGGCCCATCAAAGGACACGTGCCAACTCCCCTGCTTTCCCAAATGTAGAGAAAGAACTGATATTTATGCTTGAGCTTCCCCTGTGTAACTAGAGATTTATAAATATGAATTGATTTGAAGGACATTTTTACAACATTTCTCACCAATAATATCTGGTTTTAAATATTTGTGCCCACACACGTCCCCCCAAATAAATAAAATCAACCCAATGAATATTTTTGCAAGCTGCTTCTCTAAAGTGCAAGTTTATTTGATTTAAGCTTCTTTGCCTATCATTCTTAATGAATAATTATTCAGTATTTCAAACTGAAACAGATAGCTTCATTTAGTATGATTAATGCTGATGTGCCACATCATTTGCATAATTACAAAATATAATAAAATAAATTCCAAATGTGAATCTTTGTAACTTGTGTTACCAAAGGCCTAAAAAAAGACATTATGTTTTAAAGTTATCTTGAGTCACAGTTATGAAGTTCTGTGACTAAAATTGAAAGGTAAATTTTTTTTTTTTCACCACGCATTACAAGATGTTGCCAAAATAAAGGTTGCATCTCTGAGACAGAGAGAAGTAATCTACTGAAAGCATGTGGCTGCTGAAACAGATATTCTTTTCCTACTTTTAAAGATTTGGAGCTGGCTTTAGTGAAAATTAACTGAGATTCTTCATGGAAACAGCATTTGGCCTTTTAAGATATATGGAGTTTTTTTTTTTTTTTTTTTGTTTTGTTTTTTTTTTGCTTTAAAGCTTTAACAAACTTCATTACTTTTGCAGATTTTTGGGCTGTTTTCACTGCTTTTAGGAGAAGTCTCACTGTCTGCTCTTCAAGGCAGTTACTTGCATGGACTAAGGAAGGCACAGTAAACAAATGCAGCCCTTGCTGGGGTGTACATTTAATAGCCTTTTTCTGAATGTATTGTTCTGATTTTGGATAAAGGAATGCTCCATGAGAGTGATTGGTACTGGGAATAACTTCCTGCATCTTGCCTTATAGGACCTGCATTGAAAACAGGTGATATTGCTCATACCTCCAAATAAATCAGAGATAACAGCTTTTATTAGGACTGTCAGGAGAAAAAAGGCTGAGGAAATACTGTCTGAACAATCAAAGCATTGAGGAAATTCTGTGTTCCTGAGGCTACTTGTTGGGTTTTTGCTTAGACAGGTCCTGAAATCAATACAGTCATTTAGGCAGTAATTAGCCAATAATTTTTATAAGGAAGTGGTAAAAAGGACCTCAAATGTGAGGGGCTTCATCAGCGAACAAGTGAACTAATGGCCATAGCAAGAGAGGGCAAAAGCAAGCCCAGTTCTGGGAATATCTGCAGGTAGGTAATAAATGTAAGCAGAATGCAGCTGATTTATTCCTGCCTTGAAAAACGACTTGGTGTCCTTTCACCCCAGCTCTGGTGCCAGTCAGATCATAGGGAATCTTTCATATCTCTTTCTGTAGATGAAATGACATCTCCAGACTGTCAATTTGCCCTTTCCAGTACCATTTAAAGATACAAAATTATTTCTGCTTGCCAACATCCAGACCTCCATAGAGCCCCTCAGCTTCCTGCAATAAGGAACATTTGATTTTTCCAAGTGATTCTGTCTGAATTAATTAGCTGAAATATTTCCTTGGTTAACATATTGAAGCATTCACAGAGGCAGATCTGTTTGTACATATGTGACCTTGCACAGGGAGAGGGACTCTGTGTAACACTCTGGCAGGGCTCATACACAGTCTTGATCATTGCACCTAAAGTGTCAGGGATAATTCCAGCCACCTTTAAGCTGAAGCACATGGCAAACAAAGCAGGCTCATGCACAGGCTGGTGGATAAGTTTCCATATGCTATTTAGAAAAGAAGATATACAAGGATGTACAAGACAGAGCTGACTGAATTGCAGTGGGAGGGGAGAGAGTGGAAGTTGAAATCTGTTTAAATCAGTTTAAATTTGCCTCAAGGTTTGAATACTTTCCCTCCTTGAAAGTGAAACAGCACCATGGATGCCCACAAGTGCTCAGGAGAGTGAATTTATCTCTTAGCAGATCAAGTGCTGCCTTACACCCATCTTTCATGAGGAGAAATCATTAAGCAGGGACTGAGTATGGATCCTGATTCTCCAGCAATCCTTCCTTCCTTTGGAGGAAGTAAAATCAGCCCCCAATATTCCAAAGTTGTGTTTGTACCCTCTGAGCAGCACCTCTGTGGCTGGCTGAGTGTGCCGAAGAGATTTGTCAGGGTGGAACTTACATGGATTTTTGGTGGTCAGACAGATAAAAGCCCATGGAGATGGGGTCCTCTCAGTGCTGCATTGGCTCATAACAGGTTAATGAGGAGGACTAATTAACCCTGTCTTGCTACAGGCATCAATCCTGCTGAGAGTTTAGCTCAGCTGCCTGCTGAAAAGGAGGACAAAGGAAAAATCCTTGTGGTAGCTGGGGACTGGAAACAGCTGGATGGCTCCCCAAGCTCCTGTCAGATGGCTGAGCTCTGGGGAGACAGGCTAAATGACCATAAAATAGGAATTGGGCCTTGGGACTAGTCCTTTCAAAATACTTGCTGGATTACTGTATTTTTAATTTGTTCATTCGTTTGTTTTATTCTTAATTTTTCATACTGATTGCTCAGGAAAAATGGGACTAAATTGTGTGAGAAGGAAGGCCAGGATATCCTTGTGCTGGACAGTGAATGCTGTGGTAGCTGGTCACTGGAGGCTCCCAGAGAGGAGATTCCAGTGGGCTCCAGTGGGATGGAAACACAAAAGCAGATTGCTCCTTTTGTGTCAGTCTTCCCACAAACATAAAATAGAACAATATTCAGTGCACTGTTGGTTTTCAAATTGTGATGCCTTAAACCCCCCCCCAAAAAAAAAAAAAAAAATCAAAAAAACCAAACCAAAATAAAAGGTCCTGTTTAAAAAACCAACAGACTCTCCAGAATGGGAATAAGAGAAAAAGATGTTCCTTGGATGGCTTAAAAGCTGACTGAACTGAACTTTGAAATGTCAGTTTTCAGCTCTTAAATATATCTATAACTGTTCCAGACGGGGGATGTAAGAGATCTTGAGCTGATTTTAAAAGGAACAGTAACAAAAAGCCACGAAATAGGAGTATCTTTATATACATATTTTTCATCAAAGTGTGCTGACATAAAGCTTGCAGACTGTTCATCAGTGATTATGAGATTAAAAACCATAATTTTAGCACAAAGTAGACACAGGTTTAGTGAACACAAGCTGAAAAATAGTAGCTCCTCATTTTTGTAGACCTCATCTTTGGTGGAAAAATGAGTGTGATTGTGATGAATGTGTGTGGGTTTCTAAACCAAAATAACTGGTACAGAATGATAATGCCAGGATGAAGTTAAGTGATAGCTCTGTGCCTTTTTTTCCTCTACTGAATGCTGTTAATGACTCGAACTCAGTGCTGACAAAAGGCGAGATGGGGAGAGATTCTGATGAGAAAAAATGTGAATGAAAATAAGGAACACAATTTGGAGACCATAAGGGTTTATTGTCATGTTTGACCAGTCCTTCAGATCCCCTACAAACCCTGGTGGGTGCTAAAAGCTCCAGCAGAGCCCTTTCTGTGTCCCCAGGGCTCTAAGAGGGGACTCAGCAGCTCTGTCACCTGTGGGTGACTCTGCACTTCCCCCTGGACTGGCAGCAGCTCCTGCCCTGCTCAGGGGCTGCCTCTCCATGGACACGATGTGGGATTGTCCTGCTTCGAGGCATCATCTCACCTGCCTTTTGGTACTTGCTGTTTTGGAACCTCCAAGTTCCTACTGAGTGTCTTGCAAGAAAAGTGAGTGTTTCTGTTGAAGCTGAGAGCCTGTCTGGGTGAAATCCTCTTTTGTAGTGTACTCTTAGAATTGTCTGCTTGCTAAATATTGCATTTTCTGAAAAAAAAACCCAACAACCAGATTATATCAAAAGGTCACTTCTTTTCCTCTTGCGCTTATAAAACTTAGCCACATGAATGCCAGTGACCTGACAATTAAACAAAATTATTTTAAAGAGAAGTGTACAGTGTAAACAAGTGGAAGTAAATAAACTCATTATTGAGAAAATGTCCTACAACTTCCAAGTTCCAAGTGGTCTGCAGACCCCACTGTCCTCTTTACTCATATCCCCAAACTGGGAAGGCAGGCACAGCTAGCTGCTGCTGTGACATCTAAAATATAAATGCCACAATATAATCTTTTAGAAGCAGGATGTCAAACACCATTAAGGCAGTATAAAACCCCACAGTTTTTGTGTTTTTATTTAGCACAGGTATTTTGAGCTTGAACAAGCCCAGAAGATATGGAGAGCTCCTAATTGGGCATTTGCCTACACAAATGATTAACTAAACTAAATGGGGATTAAGCCTTTGAGATTGAATTACGAGGCTGGAGATCAAACCTCCACAGGCAAGTTAAAATCCACCAATTATTTAAAGAGTTTAATTAAGAGCAGATCTTTCTGTAGGCTGATTTAAAAGGACATAACATAACATTTGTAGCCAATAAAATCTAAGGAATAAAAGACTACTTTTTTTTCTTTTTTCATTTATTTCCACCATAAAATATAAGCTGTAAACTCTGAGGAACATCTGAAGATATTTCACAAGTAGCACCATCTGTCTTGGCAGACTCTGCAGCGTGTGGGTGGCTTAGTTACTTGCTTATGGATCCATGGCATCCTTTGCTTACTCTGCCGGATGGGGTTGCCCCTTCCTTGTTTGGCATTACTTCAGCAGCTCTGCTCTGCTTCCAGAAACCAATTCTCTTCCTTTATGTGGCTGCTCTGTGCACCTGGATAAAGTAGCTGGCAATTTGCTTAACGAATGCTTACCCATAAAAGCAAGTCTCTCGGGCCTCATAAAGAGAATACTTCTTGCATGTGGATATTTGTCTGTGTAAATCTCTGCAAGTTTGGAAAGTTTATTCACTTATGTTGCTTTTTAAAGTACATCAAGATCATAACTGGCACTAGTACGGTGTACCAGCAAGGTGTTTCTTCTCAGTCCATCATATGGAGAAACTTCTGCCTGACCACTGATGCCTAATGAAGGCTTGTCTTAAAAATGAGGGTTGATGGAGTTACAGAATAAAGTAGGGATTTACTAAAGGCCTCAATGGATCCACCTTGGGCAGCACAAGAGCCCAGCCAGGGCTGCACCCAAGATGAACCAAAATGGTCACAAAATGCACGATGGGCACGGGGTCTCTCACTGGGATCAGTTCTGCTCCATTTGCAGATTGCAGTTCATTGTCCAGTTACAGCTTTAGGTTATGCAGTCCCATCCTTCTTGTTTTTCTCTCTTCAGCCCACATGGTTCATGCTCTTGGGGCTGAGATTTGGATCATTTGTCCTTGGTCCCCAGCTAGAGCAGGAATTATTTTGTCTCCCTGCTCTGTGCAGAGAGCTCACCATTCATTACTATGAAACCCAGACCCACACAGTTTTGTGCTTTGGCAGCACAGAATCTGAAAAATATAAAAGCTAAAACCTGAGGCATCACCATGTCCATGTGTTTGATGCTAAGCTCTAATCCAGAACAGGTTTTTCATTATTAACTTAAGTTACCAAATATTTAATCAGTCCAAAGCCTTGAGACAGGCTCAGCTCTGCTGACTGCAGTGATGTTTGTCTGTAGCAGAAGGTTTTGGGGCTGAGACATCATTCAGTGAGGAAAAGAATTCAAGCAAAGAAGAAATGGGTGTCTTAGCAAGAAACAAGTGTAAGAGATGTGTTCTTGTACAGTTCACTTATTAGTCAAACTACCCAGATCTCACTGTGGTTTCTTGCTCCTGAATGTTGTTTCTGTATAGTAATGAGTCACTTGGCAGCAAAGTTTTGAGCTATTTCTGTTGACTTTAGGAAAGAGCCCAAACCTGACAGCATCATCTGTATACTGATCTGCATATTGAGGAAAATATAAAGTGAAATGGGTGTCTTAGCAAGAAACAAGTGCTGTAAGAAATGTGTTCTTGTACAGTTCACTTATTAGTCAAACTACCCAGATCTCACTGTGGTTTCTTGCTCCTGAATGTTGTTTCTGTATAGTAATGAGTCACTTGGCAGCAAAGTTTTGAGCTATTTCTGTTGACTTTAGGAAAGAGCCCAAACCTGACAGCATCATCTGTATACTGATCTGCATATTGAGGAAAATATAAAGGATCCAATGGCACCATTTTACAGATAAAAAACAAATGAGTATTTCCAGGCTGGCTGCCTTTTTCTACTGAAGATCAGAAAATAATAAACCAGGGAGAACAGGGATACAGTGCTTCATAAAAAGCACTTAATTTCAGCTGGCTTGCATGGGATGTGAGAGCACATGTTTTACTTTTGAGCCCAGAAAACCTAGCAGCTCTTCTACTGCAGGGATTAGAGTTCAAGAAAAGCATAACTGTACTATTTCTTGGAAGGATGACCAGTAGCAAATAACAACAACTAAACCAGTGGGGGTGTAGCCTTCAATATCATAAATATGAGCCAATACAACCTAGGAATAACCTCAAATTCTCATATTATCCAACAATAGAAAACTGCTGCATTTATTAGGAAATTCCTATTTATTACTTCCTCTTAATATAAGGCAATTATCCTGACTTTTTCAGAAGTAAAGGCAGCTTTTTTGATATCTTGGTGACATTTTTCATGTGACTGAATGAGGTTGTACACCTGTGGAAATGTCGGCTGATTTGTGGTAAGACAAGTTGTGTTATTTAATTTTTATGTCTTAGTTTTTAGGGTATTTGTTTTTCTCTGTGCACAGATTATGTGCATTATATCTCTCACCTTATGTCTTCTAATCGGAAAGAAAATACTTCTGTTGGCTGCAGTTTATTTGTGTGTGTTAGTTCCAATTTCAGCACAAAACACTCCTGAAGTTTCAGCACATTTCTCTTGAGCAAAAGAAGGAAAAGGGCTATTTTTTTCTGTATTTAGGTGTATTTATTCTGTATTCAATGTATTTAGACAGCTAGAAATAGTGTTAGAAGTTGCTCTTTACCATAGCTTTAATTGTTGTATTTCTCTACATTAAACTAATGTAGCAAACCAAAGCAAACCAAAGAGATTTTATTCCTTGCCAATAATTGGTGCTTAGGATTTTTGTACTTTTTATTTTTTTAATAGGAAAAAATTTGAGACTTGCAATGACAACTGTTTGCTTTTGCTCCTGAGGTTAGAAGAGAGTTTGTGCTTTTCTCAGGAGTGTTATTCAGTCAGTCCTAGTAAATATTCATCAAGGATGATCTCGGTGATGAGAGGTTGTAATGATGTCTCTCTGTCAAACCCCAACAGATCCAAGTTCACAGCTGCACCCTAAGGGGAGGCAGAGTGAATAAAATCCCCCTCTCCTGTTTGGATTACCCACATTGACGCACAGGTGATAATCTCAGGAGATAAATTAAGGTTTTCTCCCAGTCACCCAAGAGCAGCACTCTCCCATTATTCTCTCAGCTCACAGCGCTTTGTAGCTCTATGGAGATATGAACAGCAATTCTCATGGCAATGACATGCCCTCTCCTCTCTACTGGAGATATTATTTCTTTATCCAGCCAAGCAGAGTTTCTCCTCCACTGGCTAATGCCTGCCCGAGCTCAGCTCCAGCAGCAGCACAAGATCCTGACTCTGCTTTCCAGATATTCCCCCTGTGAAGGAATTGGCAGAGACCGGGCACAGCCTTGGCTCCACACCACTGCTCACTAATGATCAGAAGAGCTGGCCAGGCATGAAGAGGGATGTCAGCTGCAATCATTTATTGCCTTCCCCGGAGCAGCAGAGCCCCGGGAGGAGCTGCCTGGGACACGGAGGAGTCCCCGGGCTCTTGGAGGAGCAGCAGCTCCCCGAGCAGCCCCGGCCCGGGGCTGTGCCTGCAGGCTCGGTCCAGCATTGTCTGAACCCAGCGCTTTGATTTGCTGCTTTATATGCAGCGCTGCCATCCTTTCATTGCACACACCGTGTTCATCAGGCGCTCGAATCTGGATAATGAGAGGAATGCATAATCCAATTGCAGCTGTTCGTTTTATTTCCTCTCGTGGCTGACACATTGCTCCAGTTATTCCCCGAGATTATCTGATTAGCAGCACAATTCTGCTTTTTCAGGGGAGGAGCCTAGCAGTTGAAGGAATACCACTTTATTTTTTATTATTTTATTTTTTTACATACTGCCTTTAACAAAAATGTAAATATTTGCCATTTCAGAAAGGGAGGAAACTGGTATGGCTCTTGCCTCACTACTATTTCATTTGGAATTCAAATGATAATAAAAAAAAAAGGTGTTCTGCTAAACCAAGATGCAGCTACTTTAAGGATTGATTCAAATTTACCAGAAATTTACCCTGACACCAGCATATGTTGGGTCTTTTAAATTTAAAAGACTCCTGACAAAGTTAAGACACAGATTCTTTTCAACTCAAATTTCTGCTGCCAGTGTGTTAAGTAAGGTGAATTATTCCACCCTGATATTGCCAGTCTTACAACCTCTCACTAAGGGTATTTATAAAGTATAGGGCCCTTTGTTGTAAAGCATCAAAAGCTGGCCAAGTGTTGCATTCCCACCATGGCAGGTATTTATTGGCTACTGTAAATGGCTTGTAAAACTTATGGGATGAATTTGGAGTGGTTTAGGAGATGCTCACATCCCTCCTGCTTAAGAATTTGAGAAAACAAGAGGTGCTGTCTCAATTCTTTCAATCACAGCACGTATTAAGAGGCACTTATGATGAAAATATACATCATTAACCACACAGACCATGTCAAGCTCAGTCAAACAAAATAGCTCATGCAGCTGTAAAAGACTTAGCTTGAATTAAAAAATAAATCAAAGGAATATTTATTAGAACACATTCTAGTAATATTCATCTTATTCTTCCTGCTGCTCTTTCGCCAGCTGGCTAACGAAAACCTGACACTCAATCTGGATTTTTTTCTCCTGACTACTTTTTTTCTCTTTCCTGACTGTCCATTGAATAGTCAATGTGTTTCTTTCTCATGCCTCTAAATTCTCTCACTAATGAAAAATATACTCTGTGAACTGCACATTTCTAGAGTGCCAATTCTTTCTGAACACAGTGGAAGGCAGCAGAAGAGGGAATTTGTCTTGAATACTTTAAACTCTCAGCTTCCCCCAAGGAGTCCCTGAATTAGTGCTGATTTGGGAAAAGACTGAAAGCTGATGAGAAGAAGCTGGATCTCAATAGTTTGGTTTTAATTATCTTTTTTCTTTTTAATTAGCTTTTCCTTTATATTTGCTTTCTCCTGTATGGAACCAAGGCCATTATAACTCATGTTTATTATAAATACAGGGTGTCTTGTGTATGTAACTCTATTTTCCTTAACAAATCTGTTGAAATTTCTCGTGTTTGTTCAGGGGGCGTGCTTATCCCTGAATCTATGTTGTCACACATTTCTTCAAGCAAACTCATATCCACAGTGATGATTCTCGGCACTGAACAATGTCACTTCTCTTTCAGCTTTTAGGAGAAGTGGGAGTTCTTAAACCAGTCAACAGTCATGAGAAGAAAGATGAATGGGAAGGGAGTATTTAAGTGTTTGAAAGTTGGAGAACACTGAGAAACATCAGCCCACAGCTCCTCCATCTCATGGTGGTGAAGCACTTTTTAAAAAATGAGGTATGAAATTCCTGACCTAAAGATTGAAGTGCCTCTGGACCACCCCACTGCTCCAGTAATTCCCTAAATGTTCCTGTGAGGACTCCAGAAGCCCTGAGAGATCACAGAGATGCTGTCAGCTCTCAGAGTATAGAGAAAACTGCTTAATCTATCACAATAGGAAACTTAATGACCTCTGACAACATATATTTATGGCTGAAATGAAGCATTCACTGCTTGGAAGTGTTTGACACTTCAGTTTTACGCTGCTAATGCTTATTTGAATGCATGTACAGACAGTGAGCATTGCTTAAATCTTCAAAAACTCATCAGCTTCAACAGAAACTTCAACCCACGCAAAATGCAGGGAGTTTAGGATGCTTTGACAGAACCAAATGACACCTTTAGAAGCCATGAATTAAAAATCCTGTGGAAGATGAATGAGCTGGGATTACACAAAATTCTACACTTCTCTTGAGGCCAAGTGGAGTAGGTTGGTGTTTTTTCCAAAGGCTGATAAACTGTTTTTCTACTTAGAACAGATCAGTTAACTAAGCCAGGCTTTTGAGGTATTTTCCTGCTGATTTTACTGTAATCAGAGCTTAAACTCAGAACTTGCTGGACCTAGACTGTCAGAACCCAAGACATCCCTCCGGATGCCCTGCATGGCTCAAAATCGTGGCAGGGGCTCAGAGACCCTGGCAGGAAGCCAAAGACACTTGGGAATTCTATCTCAACCCATGGAGCAAATTGCCAACTTTATATGAAGAATTACAAGTCACTAAAGTTTAAGGAGCATAACAGTAGTTGTCACAGGGTGAAAGGTAGAATTTTGAAGAATTTTACTATGGGGGTCTAGCTAGGGCACAAGATGGAGGGATTTGGGTGTTGTCCTGTTCTTCTTCCTTCTTCTTCCTAGCCTCCATCTTCTTGGTGATGGTGGCACTTTGGGATTGGTGTAGAGTAGAAAGTCACTGTCTAACATAGGTGATAGGTATTGGAACATAACTGTAAATATTGAATACGTGGTTTATAGTAGAAAAGACAACACCAGCCCCATGGGCAGGCAGTGTGCCTCAGACTGACCTACAGGACAGACCTTGGCAGGACAGACAGAAAATGTTTTAGATAAGAAATAATAAACAACCTTGAGAACGACAGCCGAAGATTTCTGAATCCTTCTTTGACAGCTGGGTTGGGGAAAAGAGACTTTTTAACACACCTCAGGATCACCTTGATCAGAGGAGATCCTGAGACTAGACCTCTATTTGGCCCAATGATGTAAGGGCTGGATGGATTGCGCCTCTCTTCACTCCTTCTCTTCTCTGGTTCTCCTCAGTCCTTCAGCTGAGTCTTAGCCTTAACTAGAAATTTAATAGGGACTCCTATATTCTACAGAAATGCCCTAAAAGCTGTGATATTCCTTGTCTTTGTCCCTAAGCTGCTGCATTTTGAAGTTATCTGTTCAGATATCTATTTTTCCAGGGTGTCATCACCCTGAGTAGCCTCAGTGGTGTTTGGGCACTCCCCTCAGAGCTCTCCCAGATCATCAGTGTGTTTATCTGGCTGCTTTTACGTCTCAGCCAGAGTGTGGGAAAGCTCTTCCTGCTTTAATCTCTCAGGAGAGGGAAGGAAAGAGATACAGGTATCTTTATTCTCAAGCAATTTCTGGGCTCTGCATCTTAAATTAAGGCAACTCCCTAAAGCTTTTAATAAACTCCCTCTACCCAGGATTATCCAGGTTTCTCTGGATGTCTGAAGTTTGTTGTGGCTGTTTTGGAGAGGACCCAAATCTTTCTGTCATCCTGTGTCCTGTGTCAGGTCATGCCTGTGAACTGAGGCATTTAAACCTCTACTCCAGACCTGGGATCAGTAACTAAAATGTGGATACTGCAAGGCCTGACTTAAGGATCTTCAGTCCTCATTCAGATTTCAGTTATGTGAGCAATAATTGACGAGACCTGATGCTTTAAAATCAATCCATGATTTCTAGTGGGATCTTTTTCAATGTAATATTCTTTTTATTATGAAGCTTTGTGCTTCAGTGTTAGGAAGAAGGGTTAGAAGGAGAATTGTCACCTGACTGTGAAGCTCAGAAGGTTTTTATTGTTCATCAGACATTTACAAAATATTAAAAAATAAAGGTGCAATAGAATACTAACCAAAAAAACCCAAACAATGGAAATGGAAATAACTAGGGTGTAAAACCAGATAAATGAGATTAATATAGTTCAAAAAGAGGGGGGCTGGTTTGATTTCTGCTCAAATATAAGACTATTAGAATATGGCCCCACCACAAAGTGAGCCACTAATACCAGATTTGGGATTAAGTAATACATTGTGTATGATTGATTATAAATGCAAAAAGAAAACTGAGAACCAGTAAATATATTTTTATTAGGTCAAAAGCGAAGACAGGGATGAAAATTAAAGGTGGAAATCCATGACCATCAATCTTGAGGGAGTCACACTCTACCCTGTATGAGGGTAGTCAGACTGGGATGAAATAGTGCAGGCAGCTAACTCAAGAGAAATGAAAGGTGCTCGGGGAGAAATAGCCCAAACAGCCAGGCCAAGAAAAGGCCTGATCCAGATGATAAACAGAACCTGCTTTCCCCTGGGTCCATCTCTGAGGCAAACACATTATTGCTCTTCATCAGCATCCAAAGACTGTGATGCTTATTGAACCCAATTAAACCTTTCTCTGGTTCAGCAGCCCCTCGACAGCAGCATTTACATCCCCTTGTCAAAACACTGAGGTACTGGCAAAACACAGCAGCAGAACTTTTGCTGAGCAGCTTCAGGGAAGGAATGGAAAGTGAGTGACACAGATGATTAATGAGCCTATTAAAGCTGAAAGTCTGACAGTGGAAAGATAAGCTGGCAGTGAAAATGACTCCTGCCATATATGTATCAAGGGCATCAGAGAGAGGACCTCCATATAATAGCTCCCACCATCATTAGTGGCAGGACATACATATCTAGCAAGTGTTGTCTCTCTGCTATTTACTCTGATCAGACATTTTGAGGTGAAGGGCCTTGAGTGTGAAGTCTCAGCCAAGTTGCACAAGGCTTTGCAAGGTCTGATTAGAAAGGGCACCCATGCTCTGTTCAGGAGTAACCGGATCAAAGCATGGCAGGTGGCAAAGAAAAGGAAAGAAATAAACAAACAGGATTTTGTAACTATGCAGCTGCAGAGCAGGAGCCACAAGAATGATAAGGGAAAGGTCTGATGTAAGGGGAGGAAACAATTAAATCTATTCTGATCCATTTCTGAAGGATATATATTCATATCATGCCTTCCACCTCTTTAGACAATCCATTATTTACAAAAGCGCATCCAGAAGTTTCCTACTGCAGATGTGCAGAAGCCATTCAATACAAGCAATAAATATTATATTTCAGTCTTGTACAGGCAGATGGAACAAAAGTATCCTTAGCCTCTAAATTTGGCATGGATATTGTCATAGGGAAGCTCACTCTTCTAGTGCAGTACTGCTGGAGTGTGTATTTGCCAGAGCTGCTGCTTGAATGCTTGATTTATTCCTGCTATAGTGTTAACTTTTATTGTCACAGTTTACAAATATATCCATCCTCTTCCAGCCTGTCACAGACATTATTTCCTTTCGCCCTCAGAAGAGAAAAACATCCTATTTTTTTAGTATCTCCCTATGGTAACCTTCAGCTGGCAGTGCTGTTCTGTGCTCCTGGGGACTAAACCACATAAAGCACTAAGTCCTCAAAAATTATTTGATAAGTTGAGCAGATGCAGCCCAAATGGAAAGGAATTATTGTGTCATAAACAGGTCCATTAGATGGATTCTAACCAGCACACAATTTCAAGAGGTATCACCTGAAGGTTGAATTTGGCTTCTTTTCTGCAGTAATGCCACAGCACTGTCAATGGGGCGATGATAAATCACCAATAGTATCCATGGTCCTCTGAGATACTGAGTACAATGAGCAGACAGTATAATTAGGTGTGAATAAGAGGAGAGGTGTTTTACAGTTTCAGTATTGCTTTTTTTAACCTTGCTTGTCAGAGATGCACGATAAAAGGCATGTCCAATGAAGCAAACACCTCCAAAATGCTATACTGTTAGATACTCCTTGTTTTCTCCTATGCCGGTCAATTTTGTGGGATAAGACCCACAAGAAACATCCCTAAAAATATTTTTAACTTTATATTTAGGCCACAAAATCACAGAAGTTAATTCTTTAAAAATTTAAGATGCTGGATGGGTGGTATTTCTATTGGATTTAGAGCCTCTAGAAAGCTCATATTTCCCTCAAATATTGATTTAAGGACAAGATGAATCTTGCAGTCTGAAATGACTGTTGAAATGTATATTGATAGGTATCAGCTGATTTAATTATTTCTTTTTCTTGCTGGAGCCATGCTAGTATTTTAAAGCTTAGTTGACTATAAGATGTTTTGTAGGAAACAAAGACAAGCTACAGCTCTAACTGATGAGACTGAAGGCTGAGCAGGAACACTCTGGCTTCACACACAAAGCTCCTGGCATTGCATGCCAATGCTTTCCCCTGGAAGGAAATGCAGAGCTCCAGAGCAAAGTAAAATCAGAGCAATTCAGGCAGATTGAACTGATTGATTGCCTGCAATAGATGATCAGAAGACAAGAGAGCTCTTGCAGTCGAGACAGTGCTTATGGGATTACTCTGTCCTGGTGGCTGAAAGCAAAATTGATCTGATGAGGTGGAATCTGGAGCCAGCAAAGTGTAAACTGACACTAAAGCAACAATGTTTTTATTAGATGATATAGCAAAATTTCCATTACCTCATGTAGGTTTTTTGTCTTTCTTTCTTTCTTTCTCTTTCTTTCTTTCTTTCTTTCTTTCTTTCTTTCTTTCTTTCTTTCTTTCTTTCTTTCTTTCTTTCTTTCTTTCTTTAAGCTCTGTCATTGCATGAGGGTCTGAGGACAGAGCTGCCTAAGCCACCCCTGGCCTCAGCCAGGAACACAGATGGTGAGTAGCCCTATAAACATTACTGTGTGTGCACAGCCAGTCCAGCTGCCCAGGACAAGGCTCTGCCTCTCTGCTGGTTCTGGGAATTCATGTCTTCTCATCTACCTTGGATTTATTGCTTATAAGATAATAATAGAAATATGTAGTCCAGAGCTTTGTTGTTTTTTTCTCTTGGAAACAGTTTACAGCCAAAAGCTTTCCAGTTTTCAGCCAAAAGCTTTCCAGTTTTCAGAAGCTCACAGATTCAAAACTGCTTCCAAAAGCCAAATCAGTTTTCATGGGGGTCTGTTGCACTGGCCTTTGCTGGAGAAAAGGAGGAAAAACCCCAAACAACTACCCAAACAATTTTTAACCAGGTCTCAGTACTGCAGTGTTCTTGAATAACCTGCAGTTTCATTCCAGAATGAAAGACCAGATCCTCAGCTGGTAGGAGCTTCCTTGGCCATACTGTGTTGGTGGAACAAGATCAGGTTGTGCTGTTCAACAATTAAATCCAGCTAATGTACTGCTAACTTGGGTATTGTTGTAAACAAGGCAGTGCCACCTAGGCCAAGAATATTTTGGGTTTAACTCAGAATATTTTGGGCCTGGTGCTGCCTCACTATCTCACTTCAGCTGAGGAAAAGTCAGGAAGAACTGAAGGCCTCCATGTAATGTCTGTGGGAAGAGCTGTCCCAAAAGATCACCCCTTCTCTCCCACCACCACGTGTGCCCTAAGGAGAGGAATGTGTCTGAGCCATGTCCCCCTCCTGATTTTCTCCAGGGAGTGGCTGACCTGGTGCCACTTGGCAATACAGAGAGCACAGCCCAGGGAACTGGACAGCTTTGCTGAGCAAGAACAAAATAATTGATAGGTGATGATGGAAATGTTTATTTGCTTCATGCCTTTAAATCAGGAAACTGACAATCTATGTTGCTGGGGTAATCGTTTTCTGAAAGCAATAAAGAAGTATTTTAATTGTTTTAATTTAATATGCAAGACTACAAAATGTTCCTCCTCACACTGCCTCCATAAAAAACACACTGAATTTATATTAATTGGATCTAATCTAGGATTATTGACTATATAAAGACATATAAACCAAGTCATCCAGTATACAAATGTTCTAAAACACATGATTAATAAAAATATTTTGACTTGTATCATCTTTTGGTTTCTGTGCCTCAGTAGCACAGTTATAAAAGGAATGTTAGTGAAAATAGCAGTTACTTCACAGCAGTACTAGAATATAACAATTCAGACTTAATGAAACATTTAAAATATGCTATTACTGACATTGTTCATTTAAAAATGCTATTACTGATATTGTTTCATTATACACTTTCATGTACACTGTTTTCATGCTTAAGTGGCCTCTAAATTGGACTATTGCAAATCACTGCTAATGGGTTTGCAAGGAAATACTTGATATGAGTTTCCATGGGGCCAAATGTGATGGAGAAGGTACCCTTGTCTCTATGAAAATTTACAAAGCCTTTTGGAAACCAGTAGTATGTGCAGAGCTTCCTGAATTAGTGACCCAGCTCTATTTCTGAGTAGCAAACAAAGAAAGGTGACAAGGGAGGACAGACAAGGGATGCATTCATCTTATGAAGAGATTCATCTCAGCTTTCTGCTGATGGATATAAGATGAAAGTTAGAGGGGAGAGGGCTGTTTGCACAGAAAATATTGTAGCTATTCTTAAAAGTTTAATGAGGACTGTAATACATATTACAAGCAGATTATATTTATAGTACTGAATGAATCCCATGATTTGCTCTAAAATTCATGCTGCAATACTGGGGAGAAAAATTCCTTTGTTTTCCACCAAGAAAAATATCACTTGCTAGTTACTGCAATTTAAGCATTCGGTCACTGACAACTTGGAGGTACAATATAATGCTTTATTGTAATTTATTAGCCTCCCTCCTTGGAAGTGTAGTGAAATCCTGACTTGAATGTGCTCTGGCAAGGCACAGAAATGAGTTTGGAATTTCTGATAAATGGTGTAAAACAAGCAGCATATACAGCCATTAAGACTGTATGGCAGGACAGCTTTTCAACTTTTCACTCCCAGAGAACAATTGGCCTCTCTGCATTTTTGTAAAGAAAATGATGCCTCAGAAGGAAGTTCTGGTTGCTTCCATGCAGCTCCCTCGCCACGGAGCTGGAGACGGAAGCCTTGCCTTTCTTAACATCTGACAGAAATTATTTTTCAAGTACAATGAAAAGGCAGGGAAAAAAGGAAAAGAAAAGAAAAGGCAAGTCTAGCAATCAGGCAGAGGCAGTAGGCTCCCTCTTTCCCCCTTGCTGCTCCCCAGCCCCGCTGCCGGAGCAGGCAGCGCGCCCCGCTCCATCGGAGCCGCTGACGGACGTATTCAGGTCAGAGCAGCGGCGCTGAATTAATGCCAGGAGCCGTCACACCACTTCTGATGATCACAATAGCAAATTTTAATTATCAGGATAGTCTAGTGCCCTGATAAACCTGAATTCACTAGCCCATGGGAGTGTGTGCTGCCCAGAATCAGTAAGCAGCAATTCCTTGATCTGAGTGGAAATGTACCAGGAATTATCGTGGCTGTCACTGCAAGTTTATAAAGCATTTTACAAAGACATAGCAAGACATATTCCCTTACTCAAAGATCTTATAATCTGATATGAGATAAAAACAAGACAAGACAAGAGGCAACAGTTCAGGAGAGATCACTGATTATAAATAAAGGGTAGAAATAATTGTCTGAAGAAATGTTTCAGCAAGGAATTCAAAGGAAGAGAGAGGGTGCCTGCATACGAGATCAGAAGGATCGTTCCAGGCACACACAGCTGAAAATCAAGAGAATGTGATTACGGGACTGGAAAGAGCAGAGGGACAAGAGGCAGGAGAAAACGTGATAGTGCTGAGCTACTAGAAGCAAAATTAGGCACAGCTCTACAGTCACTCCTGAGTGCTGCTCTGCTGGGTGTTAGCAAAGTATCCACAGCAGCAAGTCCAAAGAGCAGAAATGAGGACAGTTTAATTTAGAGGAGTTGCCATGATGAAGTAAGTGACAGATGATTCAAACATATCAACGAGGGCATAGCATTTTTATATATTTTTTTACATATTTTGCAGAAATGGCTGTATGAAATGGCTGCAATTTCCTGAACAGCTCTAGTCAGCCCACACATACAGTTTCCTAGAAATAAAACCTCTGACATAAACATGTTGCCAGTTGTATTTGCTGATCCAGAAAAAAAAATACACTAAAAAGGAAAAACCCTTTCTGTTCTCTGTCAGATCCATCTTTGCATCAGAATGAAGAAGAAACCCCTCCAGTGTTAAGAAGCTAAAGGTCCACCACCAAGCTATGATAGTAATCTCCATGTTGTGAGGGACCTTTATTCTCTCCTCCAAGATAGACAAATAAATCCAAAGGTGAACCGAAGCCATTATCTGCTGGTGCCAGAACAGCTTCAGGAATTTGCCCAAAATAACTGGTCTTTCAGCACAGCAGCTCCATAGGATAATGTACAGTTGGTATCTGCGGGAGATCTGATATAAATGGAGCTGCTCTTCACCTTCATCGACCAATACGAAGGGAAAGGTCAGGGCTGGTTTCCTCATATGCCTGGAATGTCACAGGCTTTTTTCATGTAGGCATTTTCTGTCAAATATTTCCAGTGAGTTTGTAGGAATTAAAAAAAATGAATTTAATATCCCCTATGTTGTGTATGAACAGAACCATGTAAGTGTAGAAGAACACTTGTGGTAGGGCTCTGTAGGTAAATGGAGGAAAATCCTAGTGCAAAGGGATACATGAGCAGAGGTGTTACTGAGGATGTCTTTGGCTAATGTGACACTGAACAAATTCCAACTACAGCAGGCACAGACCTACTGCTCTTCTTGAAGTGGCTGAAGAGAAATCTTATTTTCTGCAAACATGTAGTCATTCTTCAGTGATTATTTAAATCTACCTCGCTCCCCAGTAAAAATTAAAAGGCAAACATGAACTCTGCCTGTGACTAGGAGATTTATTTTGTCAAGAGTTGCTATTTACCAGAGGCAAGGTTCACATTCATATTTTTTTCACATTATGTGTAAACATTAAATATTATTCTTACATACAGTCTGCCTATACATAATTTACAGCACTTGAATTCCCTTTTCCTCCTGAAGGAGGACGCCAAGTTCTCTCTCCCCGTGGATGTTTTACAAGGTGAAAGATTTGCATTTTTTAGCAGACTTACTGAATTGTTGTAGGGTGATGTACAATTTCTGAATCCTCATCAGCACAGAAAGCAAAGTTTATCTTGAAGTGTCAAAATAACACGTTCCTTTAGTTTTGATCAGCAGAGCTCCCTCACTTTTGATCATTGCAAAGACTGAACATGGTATACACAGAAAAAGGATTCTGGGAACTATTAGCAGCTAAGCTTCTTCAGATTAACAGATTTCAAAAAATTACCTCCTTATCTTTTGATCAGAAATGAAGAGTTGTTGAAAGGTAACAACTGTTACACTCTCTCCTATTTGGCAAAGGAGTTGTCTTGTTGTGTGGCAAAGCAGCATGTTAGAAAACAACTAGTCAAAACTGTTACATGGATTCGGGGCCTGACAGCATCTCTGTTCATTTCTCATCCATGACCTTGTCTGGAAAAAAAACATGGTATATTCCTGATAATGTTTACCCAAGAGGTAAGAAACATTTCCAGCAATAGAATGTAAATAGTAAAAAATGTCAGCTACACAGGCAACAAATTCCACCCTCTATGGCATTAACCAAAAGCAGATTCTGAAAGGAGCACATCTTCATTAGTGCTTACAAGGCATGAAGAAAAGTTCTGATAATTTCTGACTGGATTGACTCTCGATGGTAGAAATCTGAGTGAAAGGAGGTGTGTGGAGATAGGAATGAACAGTTATGGCTCAGGAAGGCTCCTACTGAAAGCATGAGGTGGCACCAAGGGTTTGCCAAGGCAGCTGGAAATTCTCAGCTAAAACAACTCCTGTGAAGGCACAGGGGACTCAGAACAAGAACAGCATGGCCAGCCTGAAGCTGTGGCTGGAAGTCACATGGCCTGATGTGACTTCCAGCTACGTGGGAAGCTTTAGCCAGGCTAGGTTAGTGCTCCTCTCACTCAAGTTCCAAACCAATTCTTTAATTTCTAGGATGAGCTTTTTCCTTCATGAGAAAACAAACAAGACCCATATTAAATCTGAAAAACACTTGTGCACACAAAACAGTCAGATGTATTAACACAGAAATATCTGTCCCAATATTTATATGTGATTTATCACAAGTTTGAGAGGCTTTTTAAGGAGACAACAAAACCTAATGCAAGAGAAATCCAAGTTTAGAGGAAGAGGTTTATTTACTCCATCCAGAGTCCTGTCTCTCTGATATCTAGACTGCATTTGTTACAATTAACTCCCAGAAATTAAGGAGAAGTGAAAGAGGAGGGGAACAGTTTCTTCAAATATTCTCCCTTTGGGTCAGGTTTGTATAAATAGCCCAATTTTTCTCCTCACTCTTCAGGCTGAGCACAAAGAACACAAGTGGTGTGTTACAAATAAGACACAGAGGATGCACAGCTATCTCCTGCTTCACTGGTAAAACTACCCCCACCAGTCATTGCCTGGTGCTTGGCTGGGCTGGCATACTCAAATCCAGACGGAATTCTCCTCATGTAGAGTTGTGCTGCAAACACAAAATCCAGAGGCAGGCTGGTGGAGGGCTGGGGAGGGCACAGCTCTGCTCGAGTGACAGAGCTGGCTGTGTGCTCTGAGCAAGGTGTGACCCAGGGGGAGATTCTGGCCAGGGCTTCAAAAGGGATGGAGCTCTTCCAGCTGAGTTCTCTCCTGAGCTTTCTGCATCTGTTTGCATCCAGAGCTCAGACTGACACTCAGGAGGACATGAATCCATTCCAGTTAATAGAACAGCTTCACCAAATGAAAACATCATTTTCCTGATTTCTGGTAAAAAAGAAGCAGAAGTTTGGTTTCCATCAGAGTGTGTCTGAAATACCCAATACTGTTTTACACGTTTTCCTGATTTTTGGTAAGAAAGAAGCAGAAATTTTGTTTCCATCAGAGTGTGTCTGAAATACCCAATACTGTTTTACAAAATCAGGTAAATACCTATTCCACAACAATATTTTAAAAAAATAGCTGGCCCTGACAAAAATTTAAAAAACCCATTCTATTAATTGTTTACAGGATGAGTTTGTTCTGCCCCATTATTCAGAAACCATGCAGGAAGTTTTCAAGTTATACTCAAGAGTTCTGGAAGAAGTGGTGTAAATCAGCAGGTAAGTTTCTGGTTTAAAACTTCAAACTACTTCAAGAGTTTCCCAACTCTTTCTTTATTTATTGTTTGCTTATTTTCTGGTCCAGTTGTGCTGTGAAACACTGCTGACATCATTTAACATTATTGTTACTCTTCTGAAAACTACTCTATCCAGTGAATCTGCCTAAAATCCAGCTATAGGGCCTTCTTTTAATGATCCCAATCAATGAATTTATCCTGACAATCCTCCATTTAGCTGGGAAAGCACAGGAGTTAAGAATTGTTAAGTAATTTGTCCAAGATCATTTAAAATCAGACCTACACTGCCTGAGTTGGAATTGTTATCAAAGCACTGTCATTTAAAAACAGGAGTAAATATTTATTTAAGAAACATTTCCTACCAGGCAGTATCTGGAACCACTGCTGTATTTTATATTTAGGATTTTGTGATAATTACAGAAGTTTCAAAGTATTTCAACATTAAAATTCCTCAAATTCTAATCTTTGGATCAAAATACCTGGCTGCAACTTCTTTCATTCCCACTTCAGCACACACAGCCAGAAACCACGGGAAAAGGGGATTAGGGAACCCAGGCACCACAGGAGCACTCCAGAACTTTTTACTCATCTGTGTCTCAGTACCATCTCTCTGATCAGTGTTTCCTGCACTGCCCAGAGCTCTGCTCCTCTTATATCTCTTATTAATTCCATTCCTGGCTGAGTATAAACTGAGCAGATACAGGAGTGATGCTCTGTAGTGCCACTGACCAAGACACCTTTTGTCTTTTCCTGGTGTAAATATAAATGTAGAAAATTACTTTGCTTTGATTGACACAATCTCCATGAATATTTTTGGCATAAAAAAAAAAAAATTAAGCAACCCACATTGAATCGAAAAAACCCAAACACCCCCCCCCCAAAAAAAAAAAAAAATCAAACGAAAGTGGCACCAAAAAAACAGAAAACCCTCCCAAAAAACCCCCAACCCCCCAAAAAAGAAAAATCTCCCCCAAAACACATAATAATGCCAGGTTTAATGTAGCTTGTTTTTTACAATGGATTTCTCTTATTTCCAAAAATATTTTCCCATTTACTGCCATTGTTGTTCCTTGTTTTTGCTCCTGAATTATCTATATTTATTTTGAGTGGATTATTTCCCAAGGATTTTTTTTGTCATTACTTCTATATAAAGTGAACTTCAAGGTCTTCTGATGAAAAATCAAATCACAGTAAAAATGTTTCTGTACAATACATCCATAATAAATAAGCATTGATATTGTAAGCTTAAGAGAGAATTCATTAAGAATCAAATAACAAAAGAGAAAACTCAGAAAATAAAGTATTAAAAATTAATGGACTTATTGTACAGGAAAGGAGAGCAAAGAGAATAAAACAAGAGAGCTTACTGTAGGCAAGTATGCTTAATGTTTATTTAAGTAAAAACAAAATGTAAAGAAAGTTAGATTAGTGGGTAGATGAAAAAGATATCCAGTGAAGGTAAGAAACAGGAAGAAGAGAAATTATTGAATTTTCACAAAATTTCAGAATTGTCTCATTTCTTTTTGTCATTTGTTTTCTCATTTAGGAAAAAAAAGGTAAAATTAGCAGTGATCAGAGGATCCATGTTAGAGTCCCCTCTAAGAAAAATAAATAGCTCACTGACTTCAAAGAATTCAAATATATTTTCCATGAAAAATTAAAGGAGTAAAGATCAGAAAAATATTGTTGCTGTTACTATTTTCAGGACTTCCACCAAGTCCCCAGTACACTTGCATTGCCAAAACATATAATTTACTTACCATTTTTTAAAAATATTTCAGGTCTCCTAAATAACTGCCTCCTGAAACTCCACCCTTTCAGCTTGCTGGGCACAAAAAGAAACACTGCTGGTTTATTTTGATGTGTAAAAATGTATAAATCAAAGAAGTGCTGCTTTCCTGGAAGTTTTCATGGACAAAAAAAAAATCTTTTAGAAAATGCACAGCTCTACTCTTCACTAAACTGTAGAGGAAACTGCAGGGTTGGTAGGGTGTGTCATTGGTTGTGTGAGGGGCAAATCCTGAGCCAATATAACAGGGTTTTGTTTTTAATGTTGACATTTATTACAATCTAATTTCTTCTGAGTGAAGAAAACTACCATTAATATATCTGTGCAGACAATCATGCTAATTAAAGCTATAAAGAGAGGTTTGAAATGCCTGTCTCTTCCAAAATTCCTCCCAGTTCTGGGCTCACAGGCTGTGGATCAGCGGGGAAATGCCTCATTACCCTCTGCAGGCTCAGCCCTGGCACTCCTTTGGTCTCGCTGCAGAGGGAAATGGTGGTGTTGGGTCAGAGGATGGATTTGAGGACCATGGAGGTCTCTTCCTATCTCATTGATTCTGTGAGTCTGTGGAAGGTGATTTTTTGGGCTATAACAGACCTGGAGATCAGGCATGGATTTGAGGACCATGGAGGTCTCTTCGATCTCTTTGATTCTGTGAGTCTGTGGAAGGTGATTTTTTGGGCTATAACAGACCTGGAGATCAGGCTCACAAATTACACAGGTGTTTCACAGACACCTGGGAGCTAAAAGGCAACCTGCAAATGATGCCAAAGCCTTGGATTTTGTAGGAGACACCAAGAAAAATGATTATTCCTTCCAGGGGACGTGGCAGTGGGGCCCTTCTCCAGCTGGGGTGAGTGGGGAGCACCTGGGTCGCTCTGGAGCATCTGGCTGCACATCTCCACTGAGACTGATGGGTTTCAGTGCCCAGCCTGTGCTAACACCTCGGGAGGGAACCCAGCAGGACCTCAGGCTCTCTCAAAGATCAGTTCTCTGAGCTCAGAGTGTCTCAAGCTAAAATTGCTGCATTAGGAAAGGATTGCAATGAATCCTGGTACTGTTGTGCTGCCACAAGCTGAAAATAGTGGGAATTGGTGCTCTGCAAAGGGTAAAAGCCAAGCAAACTTTAGTAATTGTACTGCATCCAATTGCTTTTTCTTCCACGTCAGATGGAATGCTGGTTCAGACAATATTTGCTTGAAGTAGGGAGAGTTTAAGCTACTCTCTTTAATTGTCTCAAGTCTTTAATTATGTTGTGTGTTAGTGGTACTCATTTGGGATTTGTATTTTGTCTGTTATATTTTATTGGTATGGTTATTATTTGTGTTGATGCTACGCTGAAATCTCTTTTTTTAATGTCTTCTAATCTCTGCTCAATTGGTAAAATTTGGTATGTCTCTTAAAGGATTTTTGTATTATTATTTGAGATGACTCTTGGAAAATGATGAAATAAGACTAGTTGTTTGTATTCTGTGGGTTTGTGTCCTGTAAAGATGTTCTTTTTTTCAGGCTGTGAGGCTGTATTCAGTGTATTCTGTGTTGTCTAAAAGCAGCAGCCTTTCTCTAACATGCACACAGAGTACTAGCTAATTGAAATAGAAAAAAATAACCTACTAAACACATCCAAAGCACCAACATTTCTTTGGTAATCAGTGCTTGAAAAAAATATGGTTTGAATTTTTTGTAAAAGCTAACTTTTTTTTTTTAATCTCCCGAATAAGGACATTTATTGCTCATTTGTTTATAAACAAAATTATTCACATCACTGTAAATAACTTCTGAAATGTTGTTCCCTCCACTGTGTTAATCTTTAATATAGCATAATAATGAGTGGGATGTGCAACTTCTGCTTATCTGCTCTATTTTGGACAATGCCAGTGGCTCATGTTTATTAAGAAAGTTGGCAGTGAAGCTGAATCTCTGGTTTCCCCCTGGTAGATAAACTCTGTCTGAGCTAACATTCATGAGGATCTTGGAAGGCTCATTTAAATACAGTGCCTAAGGCTATGCATTTTTTTTTGCTGGATTGCAGAACAGCACATAAAGCTTTTGCTTTTCTGATGTTCTTTTGGAACTGAAGCTTATGTATTACAAAGTCTGGCCAGGGTTTTGTAGGAAGTACCAAGGGTCTATGTCTGAGCTGAGTGTTCAGGTATCTGCACATTATCCTCATTGCAAGGAAGGCTTTTTTTTGGAGGGGAAGACTTAAAGCAAAAGATAAGTTCCATCTTGCCAGTATATTTGTATTTCTATTGCCAGATTTTAGGGAAACTGAGTCAGCATTTTGCTTCCTTTGTCTGGGACCATGGATCTCAGCCATTCACAAATGCAGTGTGTCTTCTTCAGGCCATAATAACCTATGGAATTCCTTCACTTAATCCAAACATTTATTTTAACTGACAACTCTGCCTGGTTGTCCAAATAAGATCTTTTTCAATCTAACAGCCTAATCTGAACCTTTCCTGCAGTTAAAAGAAATATCAGAAATATTTTCCAGCTCTTTAGGCAGTAGTCATTACTTCATATCATACTTTACTCTATTTCAGAAGTGCTGAGAATATCTGAATATGTTTGGATACCTTAAATAGAAAAGTTGAAAAATAAATGAATAAGTCAGGTATTTACCTATTTCTGTCATCAGTGCCATCAGTAGTTAGTGATGTATGTGTTGCTATGCTTTTCTAGCTGTCATTTAAGTACTGCATGTATCAAAACCAAGTAGCCCATAAAAATGGCATTTTTCATCATTGGAGGAAATTTGGAAAGGGTCAAAGCTTCCTGGAATATTCATGAGGTGGAGGTGCTTTTCAATAAACATACCATGTCATATTTCATAAAAATAACTTTTGATTCTGTCTCACAGGTGCCTCTACCGTTTCCTACATCTCTGGATGTAGTGAGGGGTTTTGTCCAAAAAACTTTGTGGGTCTCATATATGCTGAACTACATCAGAGGAAGACACCTTTCCTTTTGGAAACCTAAATTATTTTTGTCACCCTTTAGCCAAGAATGACACAAGAACAGATGAGCGATCCAAAGCAAGAGGAGAAAAGAAGGGTTTCTTACAAAAGATTATTTAGTTTTTATAGACCAATACGTTACATTCTAGTTGATTGGCTAGTTAATAAAAAACATCATTCTCACACACTGTCCTTGAGAAGAACAGGAAAACAAGGTGGAAAACCACCACCTACAGATTGTTTATACAAACGAGTTATCACATTCTTACAACTCCCTAAAAATTCTCACAAGCCACTGTGAGAAACGATTGCCGTTTCTCTCTCCTGACTGGCTGGCAACCACAGATATTATTTTAAAAAGAAAAATAAATTTACAGCTATTTTGCAAGGATTATAAAACCCAAAACAACAGGTAAAAACCCAAATGAACAAATGAGCCAAGAAAATGCAGGAAGTTCCAGTTCTGAACTGTGATCTCATAAAGAGTGACAGGGTGGGGTGTGAGGGTTTGGTGCTGCACTGGCTCTTTTCCAAGCTCCTGGTCAATGGAGTGGAAAGTTTGGCTTAGGGAAGAGGGCTCCTACTTCCCCATAAGCCCCTCTGCAGCCTGAAAGAGGATAACTCGGCACATGGGGACTGAAGTAGCCACTAGTCTCAACAGAATTCCTCCTTCAGTCAAGCTCCAGCTATCCAACAGCAAGTGAAACGACTAAATATTAATCTACTGTGGGTCTGAGTGGTCTGTGAGAAGCTGAGCTCCTCAGCAAGCAGCCCTTGCTGAAAGCAGGAGCACAGTCCCTTTGAGCAGGGCTCCTGTTTTTCTTTCAGAGCTCTGCTGAAGAAGAAGACACCGAGTCTTTCTTTCCTGCACAATAGCCAAGTGGTAAGAATGCTTGCCCTGTAAAAGGCAAGCACGGATTCAATTCCCTCTTGTCTGAACTTCAAACCTAACCTTTTATCTTCCAGATGAGTACCCAAAACACAAGGCTTGCAAGAAATAAGGCTACTCAGGAGGTGGGGAATGTTGCTGTTCTCTCAGAGCAGTACCTTTGTGCAGGAAAAAAGCTCAAACCTCACAAGGTCAGAAAGGATGGATAACTTGGCAGTTCAGTGTTCAAGGTGCTCGTTACATTTGGTCCCTGCTCCAAGGCCTGTTTCTCCTTTCTGTTTTTGAATGCAATTCCTGTAGAATATAAAATTCAGTTTTATTTTCTATAGAGGAGGCAGGTAAGTACAGACTTACTTATAAATGAGTATTTTAACTGTGAGGAGAAGGAACTCGCCAGCCCTCCAGCCAGGGATCACACTTAGGCTAAATAGGCTCATAATTAAACTAAGCTATGCTAAAAAATGAAGCTCCTGGCTTGGACAACAGCAGCCAGCTTTTCAAGGAAAAAGACACTGGTTAGAAGCAATTTCCAGTCAGGGAATCATAGGCAAGCTGAAAAAAGAAACAACTCCTGAGGAAAGAATATATATGGAGTAGCACCTAGACTGGGTCTCAACTAAGTTTAAGTGTCAGGCTTGGCAAGAGTGATGTAATTTCGGGCCTTATCCAGGGGGGACTAAAAAGCTTCAAGGTCAAACAGTAAGATCCCTCTGCAGTTCAGGTTTCTGGGGTTTAAGTGACAGATTTCTAGACAGCAATTTTAGAGCCAATTATTGTTTATCTTTTCATACTTAACACTCTTTTTAGGAAAATCACAACTGTCATGGAAGCACTTTAACCATAAGCCTGGTGAAACCCCTGAGTCTGAGGGTCAGTGAGAGCTGAACTGAATTTCTGCTTCTGCCCTCATGCAGAGCTTGACTGAATGTTAGCTCAAGGAGCAGAACAGTTTTTGGAAGCCATGAAAAAATCGCATGGACAATTTATGACCAGTTGCCTCATTGCCTGCTGGGTTAAGGTGCTGCAGCTCGCCAAAGTCTGTGGCGTGATGCCAGCTTGTGTCCACAGCCCGTGTCACTCAGAATTCAGCTGCATCTTTTTTAAGTGCAAAATGTCATTAGTTGTACCAGAAGCTGACATGAAGTAGCATTTCCACCTAATTGTCCTATCCTTTTACTGACAGCTTGCTGTTGCCCTTCTGAAACCTTGTCACTTGGAATTTTGCTGAAAAAGTGCATTTGGTACCATTTTGAACCAGCCTTTCCCTTAAAAATTATTGTTTGAAGAGTGAAGGAGAACGGGGAGGTGGATCAGGTATTCTGTCCTTCATATATAAAAAATATAAGCCTTTGCCATAAAGTTATCATGATTCTTTGTCTCCCTCCATTGTATTTTCTTCCATCAAAATTTTTATCTGCTTCTTTCCTAGAATCACTGAAATTTTTGAACATGGCAGACTCTCATACCACCCATTCAGCTGCTACCAACTTCTCTCATATAGAAAGCTGGCAACACAAGTAATTTCCCTCTGGTTTTGGTCAATAAAAATGTTATTGAACTATGTTTGCAAACCCCAGGAGTGTGTTACTGTTGGTAGATTCAGTATTGTATACCCAGGTAGCTATTGAGACAAACCAAGGAGTACTTCCAGATAGCTCCAAACAATTAGAGAAATACAAGATTAAAATAATCATATTAAATTTTGGTTTTCAAAAAGCTGATGGAGGCTATAAGCCTACTTCATACACAAAGAACAGGTACTGTGTGATGCCTTCTGAGTCTGGAAGGGAAAAAACCTGAAAAATCATAGAACTGAGCCCATTAGCTGATTTGGATAATGAAGGAGGAGTTTTTTACTACTTCTTGGTTTTCTCTACTACTTGGTTTTCTTACTAGTTCTAGATTTTCTTTGAGACTTACTAAAATACTACCCTCTCAAATTTTTGTATTCCAAACCCATGAGATAGACACCAAGCCATGGCTGATGATTATAAATATACTCAAATCCATTGGAAGAAGAAGAAAATTCGTCTGTCTGTTTTGCACGGTAAAAGCCAAAGGTATAAGCGCTGAAGTTCTGAGAAGAAAAGCTAGAAAGCCTGAATGTTAGGTACAGTTAAATGAGATTGCAGCAGCCAAAAAGGAAACTATTTTTACATATATATGTTGCAACTCCACTGCACAAAGTAGAGAGAAAAACTTTAGACAATTATCTTTTAATTTTTTAAAAAGTGTGTGTGGGGCACAAACTTTAGTAGCAAATAAAAACTCACAGGAGGCCCAAAAGAAAATTAGAAGGTATTTATCACTATGTTGGAAAAGGGAAAAAAAATAGCTAGAAACTCAATAGTGAAGATATGTGATGAACAAAGAGAGTATAAACTGATGGATGAAGAGAGCAGGACAACATTTTTTGTTATTTTTTGTTGTCAAGAACACTTGTTAAGGCACAGGATACTGCCAGAACATAGCAGATGGGAAGGAGATGCTGAAAATGCTAACAAAAAAGAAAATTAAAAATTGTGAAAAGGTTACTATTTAATACAAAATAACAAGTATCAATAGCTCTGTTAAATTAGAGAACAGCACAATAATTGATAAGGAAAGGAGTTCCTAGATTTAATCCTGAAGGCATGGGGTCCTGAAAATGACACTGGAACAAAGGCTCAGGCATTAGAGATCTGGAAAACTTGAGAAGCAGGAGATGGAGACTTTACTGCATTGCAGTGCAGGACACACAATTGTGGGAAGAATAAAGATGTGGCTGGACAAAAGTCACTTGATTCAGTGTCACAGAACTTAAGAGAACATGAATTGAAACTGAAGAAAGTCTGTGCCCAATGGGAATTACCAGAGAATTCTGTAAAGGACGGAGAACTGAGGAAAGAGGAGTATAAATAAAGCAATATTATCTCATTTCTGCTGGCCCACTCCCATCCTGCTGGTCCCAGGACTGATGCAATTGAACTACTTTGGGTGGGTGCATTACCCACAGGGAAGAGAATTGAGGAAAGAGGAGACACTCCCTGATAAATAAAGCAATATAATCTCATTTCTGCTGGCCCTCTCCTATCCTGCTGGTCCCAGGACTGATGCAATTGAACTACTTTGGGTGGGTGCATTACCCACAGGGAACTGCCTTTACAATTTTCACAGCAGCATTTTTCACCTACTAATATGCTTTACCTTATGACTTATTAATAGAATATCAGCCTGTTGAGAGAGAGGATTTCTGGCTTTACCTCCTTACATCAGCCTTGCAAATGCTCCTTTTCTCAGCCCTCCAGTCTGAGCCCCTCTTGCAAATATGGGTGTTAAAACTCTGTGTGAATCTTAGCGAAGTCTCTTCTTAGGTGGAAGTTGACTGGAGAGAGCAACACAACAGAGGTGAAATATCTGAGATTCTGCATCTTGCATGCAAACTGGGAGTGGTGGGATCACATTTTTACTATGGCAGAGTGTTTTCCTTCATATTATTCTATTATTCTATGATATTAGAATACTACACAGTTATCTTAAATATGTGAAATGTTTACATCACTATTTTTCTCAGCATACCTTTATTCTTAATTATATTTATATTTTTAAGGCTTTGATAGCTTTATAATTGCATATTCTCTTCTGTCAGATAAAGAATCTCAGCTCCTCTAGGAGTCTGTTATTATTGTTGTTTTTATAGCTTTGCTCCAGTTAGGAGAATGATTTAATATTAAACATTAAAGTATTCCCTTTTTGTCTCTCAGAGATAGGCATTTTAATCCTCTGTAAGAGGCATCATGTGTCTGTCTGCTGAGCGCCTGCACCAGCAGACAGGGAGGTGACAAGTTAGAATTTGGGACCCAGGGTGGCATTAGTCAAAGCTGTACATATGGAAAAATCCTGCTTCTTTCCCCAGGGTTCATCTGCAGCAGGCAGCAAATTCTGCAGGCAAAGAAATGTATGGGAAGGAAGTACAGTTAGCACAGGCAGAGTAAACCTGAGCTGCAGGTTTGGGCAGCCTGGCCTGAGAAGGCTCAGTTGGGCTCAGTTTGAGGCAGTTTGTCCCAGTTTGTCCCAGTTTGTCACGTGCCAGGCCCTCGGGGCACCCTGACCATGGGGAAGCGATGCCAGGTGATGGTGACAGTGGCAGCAAAGGTGACACTGTGCCCATGGAGCAGCACAGCCAGACCCTCCCACCCAGGGACCAGCAGAGCTGGGGAGCTGCTGCTTCCAGGGCCACTGGGTGCTGGCAGGAGTGAGAATTCTGCCTCCCCAGAGGATCCTGGCTGTGAATGAGTGGGGAAAAGAGAACAGCTTTCTGAAGGATCCTGACACCTAGAGCCATAACTTATTTTTTAATTCTCTTAAATGTTTGAAGACCTGATGCTAGAACACAGTGTCTTGTATATATATTTGCCAATTCATACATTTCCTCAAAAAAAATCACAAAAAAACCAAAAACAAGGCAATGAAGAGAAGAATTTAAAAATACTCCTTTTCACAATAATGTTGGCACTTCAATTTTGGAAGTGCCCTTCTGACACTATCCACAAGAACTGTCCCACGTGGAAAAGAGTCAAACTCTACCATGCAGAAGCACAGGGCCTGATTGTGCCCCAATTTGGCCCTCACCATACCCTGTTAATGGTTAAGTCCATTTGTTTGGTACTTGTATCAAGTCAAATGCTAGAAATCCTATTAAATTCAGTAAATTGAATTAATTCATTACCTATATTTTACAGTGGTAAATATGTACATAATATTATTACATGACTTGTTTACAACAAGTTTGTCTTTCTACGATCATTTGGAACAAGAAAGATCCTTCTGCAATGTATATAGCTATAGGTAATTGAATTTTAAATTCTTTTAGCAGCTTTTTCTAGTTTGGCCCAGAATCATCCTAAGAATCAGCTTTAACAGTGATGTGATACAAAGTTTTGTAAAAGTCACCTTTAAGATAAGCCATACATATTTATTTATTTAAGCCTTTTCTCATTGATCAGCCTTCCCAAGGCCTCAGTCCTGAATGCCCTTTCTGTTTGTCAATATGTTTTTTTTTAAACCAGACACCACAATACGGTTTTTCTGACACTGCTTGAGAGAGCACTGATTCTGGAAAAGCAGTAAAGCAATATTGCCTCCTTTCTCTGAATTCTCACAATAAAATATATGCAGTTGAAAGCAGTAAAAATAAATCCTTAGAATATTCTACAAGGTGCCATATCTAAAACTTTTCTATATTTTAAGCTGATTTGCATCTTTAATAGATCTCATCTATTTCACCTAAGTGCAATCCTTATATCTACCTTATATATATAATCTTACCATCCAAATAGCTGTAGCAGTGAAAATGAACTCTAAGAACAATCAAGATTTTGTTTGGTGATAGAATTTTGCTAAAGAATGGCAAGAATTTTTCCCTTCTCCAAAGTACATCCATTCTTCTGTGGCATAGTGTGTGCCTCCCTCTCTCCCTCTGCTCTAATTCTGATTCCATCAAAAATCAGAATCCTGTGACTGATGTTCAAAATGAGCTGAGGTGATATTGAGGTTTTGAACTTTATCTGAGCATGTCACTCACTTGAAGGCATTCCAGACCTCAAATGGCTCAGTGCCATTCTTCAGAAATGAGACAGGAACAAGTATTGATTTTTTCCCTTCTTTTAAACTGAGTACCTAATGAGCAAATGAAGATATGGTTGGTCCTGGATTTATTAGGTGATTTAAAAGAGGCTTCTTGGAGTACAAATGTATGAAGAACAGTTTATTGCAATTCTACTTTAATTTTTTTTTCCTAAGGGAAATTTTTGCTGTAATGTTTCTGGATTTTGAACAGAGATTAGATAAATTATACCATATTACATTTCCATAGTAAACTAAAGCTCTTGTCTGGTAAAAATATATTCTTTGGATATGACAGGAGAAGGTTACAATACTACAGAATGTTTTTGTTGGTACTTGAGAAAGTAAACAAATTTAAAAGGCACTGGGAAAAAAAAATACAGTGCTCCCTGAAGGTATAAGTGTTTCTTCAAAGTGAAAATTACAGGTTTATAAGAAAACCAAGTACTTCCTCAAAACAGAGTGAGAAGTCTTAAATCTGCTGAATTTATGTGAGATAAATATATTGAACAGGCATCTGAAACCACTGAACAGGTATGAGGCAAATGTATGTTGTTGTGACAAAAAATTAGTGTAGAGATGTGTGGAAAAGTCTCCAGAACAACTAGAAATGGAAATAATCTTAAAACTTTAACAAATAAAATGAACAGTTGTACAGCCAGATGTATATAGTGGTTTAGAACTAAAATTGCAGATTCATTAGAAGAAGGGAGATTTTAAAATATCTCAGCAGCTCATGACAGATGTGGCCTGGGCAGGTTTGTGTCCCACCTGGCACAGAAAGGGGAAGGGGTGACAAAAATTGTGTAAGGACAGAGAAGCAGAGACACAAGCAGGCTGTGACCAGCACAGAGAGGGGACAGCAGAGCCTTGGCAGCAGCTCAGGGGTGATCCTGCCCCTGTGCCCAGCCCTGGAGGCACCTCTGGGTGCTGTGTCCTGCTCTGGATCCTCAGCACGGCAGGGACAGGAGCTCCTGGAGCTGAGCAAGGGCCTGGAGCATCTTGGTGATGCCTCAGGTTTAGCTTTTATATTTTTCAGATTCTGTACTGCTTTAGTGTGTGGGTCTGAGTTTCATATTAGGGGATGGTGAGCTCTCTGCACAGAGCAGGGAGACAAAACAATTCCTTCTCTAGCTGGGGACCAAGGACAAATGATCCAAATCTCAGGCCCAAGAGCATAAACAACATGGACTGAAGAGAAGAAAACAAGAAAGATAGGAAGGTTTTTTTTATAACTTAAAGCTGTAATTGGACAATTAACTCCAAGATGCAAATGGAGCAGAACTTATAAAATTGAGAGACCCCATGAGTGGTCATGCATTTTGTGACCATTTTGGTTCATCTTGGGTGCAGCCCTGGCTGGGCTCTTGTGCTGCCCAAGGTGGATCCATTGAGGCCTTTTGGTAAATCCCTGCTTTATTCTTTATCTCTGTCCAGCCTCTGTTCTAGGGCAGCCTGCCCAGGACAGGCTGAGGGATCTGGGGCTGCTCAGCCTGGAGAGGAGCCCCAGCTGAGAGAGGCCTCAGCCCTTGGTGTCCCTGGGTGTCCCTGTGTGTCTGTCTGTCCCTGTGTGTCCCTGTGTGTCCCTGTGTGTCTGTCTGTCCCTGAGTGTCCCTGTGTGTCCCTGTGTGCAGAGGACAGAGCAGGCCCAGGCTCTGCTCCGGGCCCAGCCATGGCCCCAGAGCCACGGGCAGGGCCTGAGCCCAGGAGCTGCCCCTGCCCAGGAGGCAGAACTGCTGCCCTGGGCAGTGCCAGCCCTGAGCAGATGGGGCAGAGAGGCTGTGCAGGCTCCTCCCTGGGGACATTGCAGAGTCACAGGGACACTCTGCTGTGCCCTGTGCTCTGCGATGGTCCTGCTGGAGCAGGGAGGTGGCACCAGAGCAGCCCCGTGGGCCCTGCCAGCCTCACCCATCCTGGGATTGTGGAACACCTTGTGCTGCAGCAGCATGGAAATAAAATACTATTTCTGTATAGCATACACTGCACCAGCACTGAAAGACACATCCAGAAAAATAAAATGGATAGTACTGTTAATAATCCACAGTCATATCCCAGTCTCAATGATCTGTTTATGTCTGCCTCCCTGCAGCATTAATGATTAAAAGTGGTTATTCAATGTATAACAATTAGCTTGGGATTACAGAATCCATCTGAATGCCAAGCAATAAGTCTTTATGTTAAGATGGAATTTCTGCTGCCATCCATTTATTATAAAAGTCTCTCTGAGCATCTGATCTAATGTAATAGGTTGTCCAGAGTACATATAATAATCTAAATAGCTTTGCTAAAAATTAGATATGATAGTGTTGATAAGTTAAGTGCATTTCCAGCAACACACTTTTTATGAAGACTGTTTATTACTACTATTGGCTTATATTCATCTCTAAGTGCTTGATAAAAATTCCTGGTGCAAAAAGATGTGTAATCACTCATTCATCAGTAATTCTTTATTATCTCATTTTCTCTTGGGAAGACAATATGTGTGTATGCATCAATCAATTGATCAAACGATAACGTGAAAATCTAAATTATGTCAAAAGCATTCAGAGAATATCAATGTAGGGCCAGACCTATCAATTCTTACTGACATCCACTGGCCTTTCAAAACCAGTATGATAATTTACATAAGGGAAAACTGTCCCTCACAGCAAGGACTTTGATGTCCTGATCCTTCAACTGAGCACAGGGTAAATTTCTGCTGCACCTGTCTAGTTAGCCCAATCTTGTAAGACTAGTGTTAATTAACGTCAAATCAGAATGAAAACTCAGCTTTTTTGCTGGATTTTTATTGGTAATTTTTTTCCTGCTTTCCTCCTGGCCCTTTCCAGCAGCATGAGCCAGGTAGCTTGTCAGTCTCTGAGTGCAGCATGATCCTCCTTGTCAGTAAAACATCAAATATGAGCAAACTCAGCTGAAGCAGGGACACAAACAGATCAGAGGAGCATGGAGTGTCCTACCCAGCCCCAGTTCCCCACTCGGTGCCTCACAGTCTGTCAGAGGATGGCTTGGCAGAGTGATGCTGGGAGTTAAAGCTCTTGTAAAGCACTTGCATCTCCAGCAGCATCTTTTCCTGCCTGGGCTGATTGAAGGGCAGGCAGCAGCACTGGTGTGATGTAGGGAATGTTTGCTGGGAAGCCCTGGCAATGCCATCTTGAAAGGCAAACAATGAGCACGGCCTCAGACACAGCAGGCTGTGACAGGATCCTTTGAAACCATGGAATACAGAGATGCAGACCTGCCCAATCTTTACAGCTTTTACCCTTCCACAGGGAGCATTGCACTTATGAAATTTTTACAGCATTTTTAGGGCCTTCTTTCTCAGGAAAGTTCCCACAGTAGTGTAGAAAAAGGCTATCAGTGCTCCAAATGTGTATTTCTGGGCACACAAATCTGTTATTTCTCCTGGACCAACTCTGCCTACTGAATCCCGCACGGATAATCCAAATGTAAAAATATACAAATATTGGCAGCCAATAGGGGGCTTTTCATCTCAAGCAAGAAAACAGAAGTAATTCTGATAGCTTTTCCAAGAGAAGCCTGGTGGGGCTTATTTGCCAAAGTTTGACTCTGCAGTAAACAGAGTACTGCTGTTTCTGTTTTGAAGTCTTCCTATGCAACATTCGCTGATGGATTGCCATGTACAGAATGTGGATAAACAAAGTGATGAGCAGAGAGAGGCTCCACACGAGTGCCATGAAGGCAGACTGTTTATACGGGCTCATCTTGTTCAGAAATCTTCCTTTAGTGCTCTGCTTTGTGAAATAACTCGGCCAATGAAATGCAATTTATCATTGGAAGCTATATGTGGAAAACACACCAGTGGGGAATACGGCAACTGGTAAAACACCACCTGCTTTGCAGATAAGAGGAGATGTTTTGGAATATCCCAGTGTTTTCTGTGAGGTTTGAGGCAGAACCTTTCATTCTAATTGCCCTCTGTGTGGGATTGTCCTGTGTAGCTCTGCAAGCACAAGCCCTTCCTTTTTTTTTTTTTTTTTTTTTTTCAGGTAGGAGTGGCTTCAATGCTCTTTTATAACATTTCGTTAAATACCACAGCTTTAAATTTCGGTTAAAGCAGAAGTGTTCAAACCTTATTTAAGGTATAATAGATTTATTATCTGTACAGACACAGAAATGGTACAGCTGCAATGTATGGCTCTATGGTAAATCGTGACAACATGAGAAAACAAAGATTTTTTAGTATGAATCTAGGACTAGCTATGCATAAATATTCATGGGATTTTGTGGAGGAAAGAACAGGGGCAGTACATTGCATTCAAATAACAATGTTCATGGGAATAAGGGGAAGTATTTGGGAGTATATGAAGAAAAATGTTCAATGTTTTAAAATTGCTTTTAATTGAAAAACTTCTGCTTTAAAAATAATCTTTAGAAGTTTGAAAATGGATTGAATAGATTTAATGGGTTTGACCCAAACCAAACCTATACATTTTGGGATCTGAATTTAAAAAAAAAAGAGTCTTTTTTTGTTTGCTTTGGGTTTTCTTTAGGTTTGGTGTTTTCATATTTTTCACCTGTGATATGTTTTGATATGTCCAAGAGAGCACCACAAAAAGCAGGCACATGCACAGTTGGGTAGGCAGCATTCTCAGTGTGACAAACTACAAATATTAGAAGCTGATTTTCAAAACAGGGCTATCCTGGAATTACTGTTGAACAACAGCTCTTCAGCAGAATATTTGCTACATTTTGGGAACATTATGGTACCTGCAACTTTCTCTTAATTTTTTTTTACACCTGCTAAAATGTGGTCAAAGCTAAAATATGTTAAATGCCTTTTTGATAATTTTTCTTCTGTGAGCAGCCTGTACAACAGAGAATGACAGTTTGAACACATGCCAGTATAAGCATATGGGGTGTTAATGGTGGGAACATAAAATGCTTTAGGCAGCTTCATTTCTCCAAGAATGATGCACAGAAAATCAGTTTTCTCCTTGAGGATGAACTTTGAAAAGTCGTAGACAGGCATTTTCCAACACAATGTTTCTCTAGCACTGTGGGTCCCCAAATTAATATTTTAGTCAGAATAATGGAACTCAATAAAATGATCTCATATACCCTAGACTTTCTCACCTCTGGGTAAAAATGATTGTTTCTTATTTGTGTCTCCTTTCTGGCCCCTACTGCTAATACACCAATTTTTCTTCTGCAATCCTGCAATAGACCAAACAGCCTCATCTGGTAACTTTTTTAACAGAATGGGATCTTGCAGTTCTCTCAGCTTTCTAATGATTTCACCTTTTGTTAACACTTTAGGTAAAACCTCTTTTTTTTTTCCCCCCTTCTTTTTCCAATTACACCAGCAATTTGCTGAAGGCTTTCCTCTTAAAGCTTATAGTATGTGCTACTACAACCTGGTGTGAGTGTGAGGAGGTAGGTGGGAGGGATATTGAATTATGGAATTTGTGAATCAGGTCTCTCAATAAAAGCAGTTTCAGAGGAGATGCTCATCTCCTCTGCCAGTTTAAGGCTGATGATCCCCATCCCTGTTCCCAGGGAGTTCCACAGGAAAACTGGCACTGTCTCCAACAAGTCTGGCAAAAGCAATTACAGCCTTGCTGAGAAGTGTCTGGCTTCCCAGTCCCTCTCCTGTTGTACATGGGAAAGGTAATGAACCAATAAACTGGAGCCTACCTGAAGACACAGCAAAAATCACTGGCAGTGTTTGATCTGGGAGTTTTGATTTTTGGTTGTGGTTTTGGTTGGTTGCCTTGTCTTGGTGAGTTTTTTGGGGTTTTTTTTGGTTCAGGTCTCCTTAAAGCTCAATAAATTAAATTCTATGGAAAATCACAGCCATATCAGATATGCTTCAGCCATATCAAATGCAGAACACATTTTAACAGGTTAACACCATGCTTCTTTTCCTTCTGTATAGTTTTTATCTAGTTTCAAATACTACATACCTATTGGTAATATTTGCACTGTTCTTTGTGGTTCATTGTCCATAAAAAAAGTTTTGATATTTTAAAAGTTGACTACAACTGGTACCACCTTATTTTTGATGGAAATCATCCTTAATTTACCTTTACTAATCACTTTAGATACTGTTTCAGCTGCAGAGGGTTAATGTGGTGGATGTACATGTTATTAATTATGAAACTGGAGAACATCCTCCAGCTGAAATTAATTAATTATGTTCTTTTGGGTGAGAGAAGTCTAGTGTAGCAGCAGAGATGTAGGGTCATGATTCCCTGCATCATGTTTAGAGCTGACTGTATTAGATGTGACAAGTTTTGCACTGAAGCTGGAGTTTGTTCATACAATAATGATATTGCTCTTCTCCTATTTTGGTGCAATTTACCAAAGATTAGAGTCTTTACACCCATTTTTTCTCATTATTTGTTGGTATGTCTGGGTTTTCATAATTACAGGGTACTTCTGAATCCTTTTTGTCTCACAGTAATTCTGCTACAAACTCCTCTATTAAAGTTTTTTCACCTTACTTGGAAATATTAACAGTTTGACCATTAATTCAAACCTGAACTCCTGGGCCAATTACTGGTATTTTTCATTGTTTCCAATGCCTGCGGCTCCTCATTGCCAAATGTGATATGGAGTTCTTTCCCATTCCAGGACCCCATGTGATTTTAAGTACCAGCAATTTAATGTATCACTCAAAGTGCTGAAGCTCTGTTAAGGCATAAGTAATTCTCAGCAGAACACTCTCGAGCTTTAGGACTACAGCACTGCAAATGGAAAATGAAGAAAAGCAAAAATATGAAAAGCTGCTTTTCCCAAATAACCCTCTCAAATAAACCAACCAAAACATAAAGCTATAAAAGCACTTTTTTTTTCATGATGAAACAACTTGAGAAAAGATATCAGTTTTCTCACTTCCTGTAAACAAATGCAGCATCTTAGGGTTTTCCTCCATGGGGTCTGCTTTACTCTAATCCTGCTGATGCAGAAACCAGCATAGCTAAAATACAGTAGAAAAAGATCTATAATTAGGATTTAAGAATGTAATGGCATGACATAAAAACCAGTTCATTCCACTAAATTTAAAGGAATCAGCTATACTGGTGGAACACCTTTACACTGGGGCTACACGAGAGGCTGTTCCAGTGTAATTATCCTTGGGTAAAATTGCACTGTAATCAAAAAGTTAGGGCAAAAAGCAGTGTGCAGACAAGGCTGGTGTTTCAATGAGCTGGTCTATTTTCTGTCAGCCAGTATACCCAAACATCAAACAAAACCGAAGCAATTATATACACTAATCCTTTCCCATGTGAAGTTGCAGCCCAATGTGAATTCAAAAGCACCAAGTTGCAAATCCTTCAAAAAGAGCATTTACAACTTATAATGGAAACTCCAACAGAGCTCTAACTATAATAGTGTGACTACTGCAGCGATTATTCTTTATTGCCATGGCATTTACTGCTGAAATAGTGGTGGGCAGATCCTAACATTCTCAAAATTAATGTGCAGTAACATCCTCATGTGAGGTATTGCCCAAGGTACGGTGTTTTGAAATGTAATATATCAAAACGATGATACTTCTCCATTTAAGTTGTTCTGGTCACTCACTTCACACAATTGCTGCTTCAAAGGTACTTTTCATAATTTCAAAATAAATATATATGAAATAAGAGAAGCTGAAAAGCATTTCTATTCTGACTGGTATTAATGAGGACTTGGAAAATGCCAACCCATCTCCAGTGGAGCAGCTTTATAGCAGAGTGAACATTATGGTGGAGTGTTCTCTGGTAATGATTAATTTCCCCTTGTGAGCAATGCACTTATGGCCCAAATCAGCTACTCCATGGATAGAACTCATTGTTCGAGTCAAAATTCTGCCTCAAACCCAAAAGTGTGCAGCCTGTCAGCTGTGGGTGGTGGAAGGTAAACACGAGTGTGAACAGCAGTGGAAAGGGGGTGCTGTATCCCACTGCATCCCACTGGATTCCCTGCTGGATTCCCCCTTTTCAATACAAGAGAAAGCTGCCAGTTTCCTCTGATATCTTTATGTATAACTGGGCTGATAGTGGTCCACAGCCTCTAATTAAAAAAAAATTGTTTGTGTCTCAAAATTCACTCAGAACATGATGCCAAAATGCTGTAAAAATGTAGCACTGCTGCCAAAAAATACAGAAACACTGCATTATTTAGTTTTAATGTTAAAAGTATTTAATATCTAACCTATATGCTTGTATGGGGCGCAACATGTATTGGGAGTGATAAGAATCTCGTTATTGTCTGTCTTTTATTTGTTGTAGTTGCCCCAGTAGCAGATTAAAAAGTGTCTGAAAACAAAGGGAAATAAAAAATACAGGGTTAGCTGAAAAAGGGCTGCTCATTTTCCTTCAGCCTGAAGATTTCTAGGAGGACAAGTAGCAGAGGAGACAGACTTCAGACTTCCCCTAATATATAGAGAAGTAGTATGAAATATCAGTCATTATTTTGCAACAAAGATGCAAAGTAAAAATAAAATTTAAAAAAATATAAAATTAAACACTTAATGCAGGTCCCAGTAAGATTCTTTCGTTATTGCTGTTTAATATAGCAACATATTATCATTATTAACATTTCACATATTTAGCATGTTTTTGGTGCAATCTCATTCAAACAGGGATCATATTTCCTTCATCCCAAGGGTAATATATAAAATATAAATGCAATATACAAACAGATGTGTAAGGTAAAGATTTGGGTGAGCTTTAACAGCAGGACTTTCGGTTAGGAGTGGGTACCTGATGCTACCATAGGAAACCATAGGAAACCAAAGAAACAGATATTTTCTGATGTTAGTTGTGGTCAGGCTGATAATCCCAACCTCTCTGGACTTTCATTTCAATTTTCAGCTTCCCTTATCCAGTCTGATAACTCCCTTCAGTCATGAAGGAGCCTGGGTCTCCCTTCACCTGATGTGGAACTTTCCCAGCCTTGGCCCAGGGAGCAGGAGAAGCAGATCCCTTCTGTTCCAGCAGACCTTCCACGAGCTCCTTGCCAGGGGAGCTCCTGACCCCCATGCCTGGAGTTCAATGGTGCTTTTGCCTTTTGTTTCCCTCAGAGGTGACTTTTGGCCTAAAGTCCAAAATAAACAAATAAATTACTACCAGTACTTTCAGCACTTTCAGTGTCCCTACACAATATTATTTACACCCCCCCTCCCCATACTATAGGAATCCAGAACCATATCTTGTTCAAATGAAATTCTAATGGTTTTACTGAGAAAAGCCTTTTACCCTGTGGGTTTGCTACATATACTTTTTATTTTGATTTTTTTTCAAACAGATGGTTTGTTTTAATTAATTCTTATTACAGAGACATCTTTGTCATAAGGTACTTCTAGAACAGATGAGCACAATTAAATAAGTGCTTTTGTTTACAGGATTAGTGAAAGAATTCCTATTTCACAGGGGAGGAAATGATGCTGTAATTTTCTCTTCAATTTTTCCAACATCCTTGACATTTAAACACAGTTTTAATATTATTATTATTGAATTGCAAAAAGAAGCAGGGTGTTGAATTTGTATTGATTTTACTTGTGTGCTTACACTCAGAAAGATGGCATTTCAAAACCTTTTCTAAACATAAATTTTCTCTTTTATAGTAAACAATACAGAATGCATCCTGTCAGTGCCAGAGTTTCACTATAGAGGGAAAATGTTACTTTGCACCACAAAGTAGTAAAGAATAATTTAAGAATATACCTGCATTCCATTTGTCCCTGTGGGCTGCAAACCGAGGGGCCACCTGGTAAGTTCAAGGGATTTGAAGCACCAAGCACCAAGACTTTAACAACAGAAAAACTTCTACTGAAGGGTGTCATTTGCTTTGGGAATGCCAGGAAGAAAAGCATCGAAAAGATGACTCGCATTTCACAGAATCATGTTTGGAAAGGTTTTGGGTTGGGAGGGGCCCTAAAGCCCATCCAGGGCCACCCCTGCCATGGCAGGGACACCTTGCACTGTCCCAGGCTGCTCCCAGCCCCAGTGTCCAGCCTGGCCTTGGCCACTGCCAGGGATCCAGGGGCAGCCACAGCTGCTCTGGGCACCTGTGCCAGGGCCTGCCCACCCTCACAGGGAACAATTCCTCATTCCCAAGATCTCACCCAGCCCTGCCCTCTGGCACTGGGAGCCATTCCCTGTGTGCTGTCCCTCCAGCCCTTGTCCCCAGTCCCTCTCCAGCTCTCCTGGAGCCCCTTTAGGCCCTGGAAGGTCTCTGAGCTCTCCCTGGAGCTTCTCCTCTCCAGGGAACACCCCCAGCTCTCCCAGCCTGGCTCCAGAGCACAGGGGCTCCTGCAAGTTCTTTTAAGTGTTTTGTCACACAAGGTCAAAATCAGGTCAGGTTTTGGATGGCTCTGTAACTCTGAAGTTTTTTACAAAACAGAAGCAACAACTCAAGGTGATCGTTTGAAAAAAGCAAACCAAAACCAAAGCAAACCTAGAATGCTGCACTGCAGTGGGGTTTGGACATGCATTTTCTAGGTTTCCTTACAAACCAGCTATTTTTTACATCAGATACAAATCCTGCCCTGGCCTACAGGTAGTTGAGATTTTTTTGATATAGAGATCAAAATAGAAATCTAAATTTCATTGCTATCTCATTTTTTTGGGTGGGGTTTTTATTAATAGACAAATTATTAGAACTTTACTAAAGCCATGGCAGGAATTGCTATCACTGTAATTTATTTTAAGATGCAGTACAACTTCAGCATTGGTTTTTTACTACTTAATGGCTTGAATATATATCATGAGTGCACAGTTTTGTAAGCAAAGTAAGCCAGTACCTTCCAGAAGGAAAACTGCTGATGTTCAGAAGGCTGTGTTGTCCATATGCCAGCGTGGACCAGCTTTACAAGAACATTTCCTGCAGCATCCAAATCATTTCAGCTGGTCCAAGATAATTCAACAAAAATCACTTACCACCCCACCAAATGAGGAGAAAACATTAATTTATTTATACTTTGAAGAAATGGAGACAGCGTTATTGAGCAAAATAGTGACTGTTTCCAGGAGGTCGATGTTAACCCAAAACCTGACTCTCTTGGTGTGCACTGATGTGATGTAGGCGATTTAAGCAGTTAGAAGGTGAATATATGCCTGCCCATATAGATGGCAGTGATTCCTAAAGGCTTAGGTCTGCTGGGGTTTTATGACAGCCTGTTAAAGGGTTTTTTTTTCCTTGTTTTTGCCTAATTACTCTGTGTTTATGTGGAATTAGGATAACAATCTGATTTAGTATGCATTGCTGGCAAGCACTAAAACCACAGCTTGAACACCTACTTTTTTTTGATGTTCCTCAGACTCTCAAGCTCTCAAGGGTCCTGTAGAAGGAAGGAACTGGTGGGACATTTCTCTGACATGAGGAAAGCACTCCGAGTCAGATGGCCCTGCTTTTAAAGGCAGCTTTTGCCGAGTTTTCTCAGTTTGGAATCAAAAGCAATTGCTAGAAGGGCTGCTGGATAATGGGCTTCGTATTCTGTGCTCTAATCAGGGGGAATGCAAGTGGTGATTAAAGCTCAGTGTTTGTGGGAATTAGGCTGCCACGCTTTCCCGGGCATTCCAACGTGGCCGTGCCGTGACCAGGGAGCACGAACACAGCCAATATCCATGGCTGCAGAACATGGCACAGCCTGCCTGATCAAAACCCTAAGAGAAGTATCAAGAGCAGATCTGCTCTGGTTTCCAAAGCCCTAATGAGCGATTGTAACTATTACAGTACATAAAATATTCGTCCCTTTCAGTGAAGCTAATGTCAGAACTGAATATTTAATCACGTATTTGCTTTTTTTGCATAGCTTAAATAAAGGTATTGCTGAATATAAATCTACAGAGATGAAAGGGCCAATAGTGTTTTTCAGACAATAAAGTCTAGGTATTATAGACCTGTTCTATTTTTTTGTTCTTACACATACAGCTGGTATAATTTGCACAAAATGGGGAGCAGGTATCCATAGCCTGATCCAATTCCTTTTGAAGTCTTTTTCTTGCTGTCTGAATTTAAGTGGCAGTAGGACTTCAAAATCACTTACCATAGAGGTAAGTCCTCTTTGCAACATAGATTTTCTCAAGATCAATTATTATTTTTTTAAATCTTCGAAGTATCTGAGGACTCTTCAATTTTTATTTCTTTTTTATAATCACAAAAGCGGGTATGTAATGAAAGCAGAAATGGGGATGAGGAAGCAGGCTTTTGAAGGAAGCAATTAGAAATGTTTTGTATGGGGCACAGAAGGGTTTTCTAAGAGTAAAAAGCATTTTGAGGGAATAAGCAACATAATTCTCAAGTGTGGCTGTACAGCAAGAAAAGCAAAAGATTAGTTAATCTTTACTCATTCCCATGTCAGTTTAGCATTGCTTCCTCTGCACTGAGGAGACTTCTAAAATAGGACATCTGCCACAAATTCTCCTTGGAGAACTAGTTCATGCACTAATCAATTTCCTCCTTCAGCACACATGTCCCTCAGAAAAATTTAGTCACAATATCCATCAGATTCAGAAAGTTGGAGTAATGGGACTTTGTGATTAACAACATAGGTGAGGATTCACTGAATAAATTGAGGAGTCCTGGAAATCAACATAAATGAAAGGAAAAGCTTTATTGTTCTATCAAATGAGGCTAAAGAAATTAGAGTCAAAAAGAAGCAGGCACCTCACTAATGAAAAAATATAAAAAGAATATACACCTCAACAGCCTCCTGCATGATATGCTTTTATTTCATTTCTTGTTCCTTGGACAAGGTGATAACACTGTTCCAGTTTAATCCAATAACCTATCTCCAAAATGATCAGTGCTCTTATTTCAAGCCTTGGCTCCTTTCTGCTTTGATTTGGCTCATATGGCTCCTACCCTTTGATTCTGTGCTCACCTCTTCTGCATGCAACTTGACCTTTTGCAGCTTTTTTCCCCCCTCCCATTTGCCACACTCTCTTTCTCCTCTCTCTTTCATCTCTCCATACATATTAACTCAGCAGGATTTTTGCTCTAACCTTAATTTTCCTGCATCCCAAAGCTTCACAGCTAAAAGGTTGCTGCTAATCCTCTTTCTATTTCTCTTTCTTTATAGTGTATTTTATTCATCCACTTTCATTTCCAGAAATACTTTGTGTACATAGACATTTACTCAGACTTGTGTATTCTCCAGAAGAAGCCATTTTTCTAAGCCTTTTTTAATGCATTTTGAGGATCACCAGAGGTGACAAATGCAGAACCATATCTATATGAGGAAAATTTTATTTTTAGCACATCGTTAAAATTGTATGATATTGAGAAAAAATTGCATCCCGGCAATCAGGCAGAGGAAATCACTTCTGTTTACCATAGATGAGAAAGGGACATCCTGCTATCCTTGCAAATCAGTCCAAATTAAGTGGACAGCACAGGGATGAAGTGCCAGGTTCTCAGCAGCTGAACTCTGATTAGGCTAATTCTGCAGATCAGCTTGTCTGAATCCCGAGGTCGGTCAGAGGGCAAAGGTGCTTAAACCTATTCTAATGTGGCACAGGGCCAGGGCCAAGAAACACCACCCCTGCTCGGGGGCTTGAAGGGAAAGGCCTGCAGAAGTCTCCTTTGAACCTGCAGGCACTGGATTTTCATTCACAGCTACAGATGGAAGAGGCAGTATAGTCCTTGAGGAAGAACTCTAGGAAAAAGCGAGGCTAGAGCAGAAGTTAGAGCTTTTTGCACAGATGGCCACCTCCATAGTAAAGAGAACAATCCATGGGAGAGGATTAGCTTTGACCTTTTTCAGCATGAAGGGTAATGCTTGGAGAAGACTGAGAAGGATGATTCCACAGTACCAAAGAGTCTGAATATTTGCATTTTATTTTTATACACAATTAATGAAGAAAATACTGCAGGAAATGTTTTTTTCTTCAGTGGAAACTCAGTCTCCTGGAATTCACAAAATATTTATAGGCAGTGCACTTCATTTATAGTTAGGGTTTTGGTTTGGGGTTTATTTTTTAGTAGAATTTATTGACAATTTTGAAAATGACAGACGTTAATGATCTGCGTAAAATTCATATGCTCACTTGCATTAAAAGAAACCGTTTTGTTAGGATATGGCTGTGTAAATTCTTTGGGAACATAAAATCTAATGCAATACATTAAATGCAATATAAATAGTTCTTTTAAAGGTATTAGAATGTGCTAAAGAAATGAGTTGTGTGCAATCCTCCACCTACTGAAGTGAAAAAGCAAAATTGCCATTGTCAGCAATGAGATGGTGATTCCATCCCATCCCAAACAGGAATTTCGTAATCTCCTTCAGGTGTGATTGCTCATTTAATGTTTGGACTTATGATGGAACAACAAAAAAAACCCCGAAATAACAAAAAAACCACCAAAATAGTCAACCAATCAACCACCCCCCCAAACCAAACCAAACCAAACCAAACCAACAAACAAAAATACTCCCAAAATAAACAACAGCAACAAAAAAAACAACAACAACCAAAAAAAACCAAACCACCAAAACCAAAATGAAACAAAAATCCCCCAAAAGACTGTCCCTTTACTAGGAACTCTTTACCAGATGGTGGAGAAGTGGGTTCTGAGCTGATGAAATTCATCCCTCCCTGCCAGGACACAAGCATGGTTGGGGTGCCCTTGGAGAAGGGCGTCCTGTGGGTCCCATCTGACTCTCAGTGGGACAGACAGGGCACTGCTCTGTGAAGTCTGGTGCAAAGCACCTGCAGAGGACTTTGTCACAGGAGTCAATTTGCCTGCCAGATTTCAAAGAACAGCAAGTTTAAATAATCAGGTTTTCTATCTCTTCTGATCTTCCCACTTTAGTGCAGCATTTAAGCATATGCTTGTAAAACAAAAAGATACCACGTGGCGAATTGTAATGTTACCTCAGAAAATAATTCCCCTTTGTGTTATTTGCTGCCTATTCTTCTTGCCAAGCCTTATATTTAATACCTTTTTCAAAGGCTTCACTTCAGAGGAAATGCTAAATGTCTAATCCCCCATGCCCATCAAAAGGAGTGGTCCTCATATTGAACAAAAAGAGCTCCTCCTAATAAGCTCCCCTTTGGTAAATGCATGCTACTGCTTGTGCTTCCAAAATTAAACAACACTGGCAGAAATAACCCCAGAACACACTCAGCCCTGTACAGGAGCTCAGGGGACAAGCAGAGGACAAAGCTCTCACTCTTCAGCTTTGCTGCATCAGGTAAAGGTGTGTGTAGCCTGAGCTTTAGACTGGAAAAAGGCAAAGGCTGCTCAAATGTTGTGTTCACACTCGCTCAGCTCTCTTCTCTAATGGCTGGGGATGGTGGTCTCATGATGGGAAATTCATGAGGGAATCTTCTGGGGGGCAGGACAGGAAACTTTTTAGAGTTTTTATTGAAAGTTTCCCTACATATTGTTTCTGTAAGAAAGGAGAGAAGTTTCTAGCACCTAAAATTTTGGCCAAAAAAATTTCGATTTTCCAATAGGTTTTTGTCATTAACTCTTCAAGAATATGTCTAGAGGATTTCACACATCCATATCTACATGTTTCACATGTTCTGAGATCAGCTGATGTAAATGCACATAATTTTTTTTTCCAGTAACCAAACGCTAAGCAAATATTTACAATTTTTTTTCCCCTTAAGCCCTTTTATAGAATTTAAAACATTGGGGCACTGAAAGAAATGTGTGCCTAATATGGGATGAAAATAGGTTTATAAAATCAAGCTGGAAAGGGAAAACTCATGCATGTGTAATGTGTGTTGAATACGGCTGTTTATTGAAACACTTAGTATAGCACTTTTCTAAGGTAAAGTCTAGAAGTATTCTAATGTAAGTGGAAATTAATTTAAATTAGAATATCTGACTAGAAACATTCTGAGGTATAGAAGACTAGCTTTGGATTTGTGTCTGCAGATGTGAGCAGGGGAGACACTAAAACTCAAATATTTAAGAGAGTTTGGGAGCTGGTGGCCAGATCTGTTCCTACTTTTTAGATCATTTCTTCTTTTCCCTTCAGCATACCTGGACCTGCTAAATAATAACTTCTTCAGTATATCTGAGATAGAAATACTAACTTTGTAGATATTCTTTCTCCATGAGGTATGATTAGGAATTTTTTTAATTTATCTTTCTAAGAGTCTGGAAAGCCATCCCAAATGTCCTTGTTTGATAGTGTTGTGATTAATTTTTAGTTTTTTTGTTTTCTAATAGGCTGCTATATACTCAGTCTTAATGTAGAATAGAATAAATCCCTTTCTTTACTTGTTGCAAATTTGGAAATGAAAACTAATGCTATTCCAACTCTGGTATGAAATCTTAGGCTGGGTGAGATGTCATTATATAATCTGGTAAACAATTTAGATTAAAATAGAAGAGTATTTTGCTCTCCTTCTCAAACAATTTATTTCTTAGAGCTGTAAAGTCTAGACCATTTAAATTTTATTGTTTCAACCAGCAGCAGGTGGAAAATGCTCACATTGTTCTATTGATACCTTCTGAACCTGTTGGAACAAATTAAGGTTAACACTGATGATCTGTGGTAGTGCTGAAAAACCCGCAGAGTTTTTTGTTTTTAAGTTTTTTAACTTTCTAAAGTTTTTTAAATTAAAAAAAAAATTAAATTTTAATTATTTTTTAAATGTCTGTTGTACATGAATCTGTGCAAGATCTGCACAAAATCACACATTAAGCTGAGCATGTTTAGGAACCAGAGTAGCTGTTCCTGTGGGAGGAGAACCCTGCTTTGGTGTTTTAGTCTTTGAAAAGCTGATCCAGGCTACGCTGGGCCAGATGCTGAGTTCCTGTGTGCTGTGCAAAAGGCAGCAGTGAACTCAGTTTTCTCCCCTGCCAGGGTGTGTGGGTCCTGTGCTGGGCATTGATCTCAGGTGGGAACGCCAGGCTGAGCGCCGGTGCTCAACAAAGCAGCACAAGATCACAGAGCTGCCAGGGCCTAAAAATTGCTGCTTGTTAGAGGAACTCAGTGCAGTGAGGAGCCCTGAGTGGCTGTGAGGCTGCTGGGACTGGAGCTGTCCCAGCCAGCCCTGGTGGCAGCACAGGGAGAGCAAAGTGTACCAGTGGCACCTCAACCACATTGATCCAATTACACAGGGGAGGTTCAGGAGCAGCTTCTCTGCCTGCTGCCACTTACAAGCATCTCAAGGTTACTTTTTGCCCTTTTCCTTTTTCTGTCTGCTTTTCTGCGGGAAAGATTGAACAGAAATATTTGAGTGAGATAACCAGAGTGAGCAGAGGAATCTGTTTGAATGCTCTGCTATGGACTCCCTGCCTTTCAGGGTGTTGGTTTGCATCAACATCCATCTGCCTGGAAAAAACAGGATTATGCCATTATATCAACACCACTGAATGCACCACAACACCTGAGGATATTTCTATCAAGCTGGACAGAGAAGATGTAAGTGCCTGGATCTCTCTTGCTATGCCACCCAAGCCTCCAGGGCATTTCGCAGCAGTTTTACAAAAAGAATATTTCCATACCTAGCATACTGACAATTATTTTAATTCGTTTAAATTGGCATAGCCCTGTGGACGACTTATTTAAAAGCTACACACACTGTTATGTGTTCATTCCCTAAAGGTATTTTTACTGCAGGCACATTTGGCATTGAATTAATTATCACTCTAAAATGTACTTTTGGAGTCAGCCTAGTTTAGCTGGATGAAAAAGCTTTTTGTGGAAGAAATGGTGATTAGAATTTGGGGTCCATAATGGTTTACAAATGTCAGCTCCATTAGTCACTTATGGAAAGTGGGCTCATTCTTCTGAAATCAACGGCAGTGAATCTCTAAATGGTGCTAATTGAAACTGCTTATAGCTGTCCTTAGCATCAGAGAAGCTCACAGGCTTCTCAAATACATCTTTAGGTTCTTACTGTTCATTGCAGAAGGGGGTTCTGTTACTTGCTTGTTTTCTAATTTAATTACTTTGCTTTTAATTACTATTTGCTTTTCTTATTGATCTTCACTTTTTTTTTTAAATTTTTACTTTTATTGTAGCTGGCATCTTTTTGTTACTGAAGTCTACCCTTTCCTAGGTTCCCCTCAAAGAGTTTTCTGTTGCACCACCTTAATAGTAGCATCTGTGAAAATCTGATTTTGGTTGCCCTGATCATAGAACCATGGACTCATGGAATCATTTAGGTTGGAAAAGCCATCCAAGATAATCAAGTCAAACTTTTGATCATTTCTGAACTGAAGTAGAGCATGAAGGGCCACATCCACTCATTTCTTGGGCGCTTCCAGGGATGGTGAGTCCACCACCTTCCTGGGCAACCCCTTCCAATACCTGACCACCTTCTCTGTGAAGAAATTCTTCCTGAAAAAATAATTTGTAGACTGTGTGAGGATTAATATTGAAAAATAACATGAATATATTGCTAAAAAACAGCCAAAGAAAGCTTTGGAAAATCTTGTGTTGCATCCCCACCATGCTTTATTCACCTCTCTCCTGTCCCTCCATGGGAAATGCCAGAGCTACTCAGCTCCAAAAATGTGTCTTTTCAGAGTTGTTTTGCACAGGTGTTTCTGTAATTACGATGCATTTGGAATAAATGTTTTGTTTAATGGTGCTTAAATGCACACTTCCATCTGTGACAATGGGACTGACATCAGAGCTCTGATGAAGTGCCTTTGGAAAGAAGGAGTGCCAGAAGATTTTCTTGCCTTCATCTGTGTCCACCCTTACTTTATTTGTAAGAGGAAAATGCATCTGGGTTTAAGTTCAAGCACAGGATGAATTAATGGAACCTGTGAAAGCAAATCTAAAAGGGAACAAAGTGAAAAATACAGAAATTTTCCACATGGCAAGTTCCCAAGTAGCTGACTGTTAAATCGGATGAAATATAGAGAAGTCTCATGACAAATTGAAGTTATGCAAAATAGTACAGTGAAACCATCAGCCTTGTGTTTGGCAGCAGTCAAAAAAGTGCAACAGATACTTGGGACTCCTTAAAGCTTGCTCTGAGTCTAAGAACAAAAACAGAACAAATCCTGAGTGGAAAAAAGTGTGGACCATCCACACCTTGAGTGACTGCAGATGTGGTTCCTTCCTTCAGAGGGACTTGTTAAAATTGGAAAGATTTCAGGGAAGAGAGTGTGATCAAAGATAGGGAATGGCTCCCACCCATTGTTCTGCTGGGCAAGCTCAGGCTCCTCAAAACCAAGGAAAAAATCCGTGATTCAAGAGAAATGAAGGACTACAGAGCCATGACTGGAATGGAGAGTGAGAATAAAGACCTATATTTGCCTTCTGTTTGAATATGAGAAGTAGGAGCTAACAAAGCAAGTTAATGAAAGCAAGAAAAGAGACAGCACAAAGTGGTTCTTCCCACCACATGCTGCAGAAATGGAAATGTTTATTGAATGTTGTGGATGAAAAACATTTGTGTGAGCTCAAAAGACCAGGCAGGAATGGGAAGAGATTTGTTGTGGGTTATTAAATGCACAACCCACAATAGCCCCAGAAGACCTCCTGGGTCAAAGAAGGGTCAGAGACTGCAAGGAAAAGGAATGTCAAGGAAGGTGTCATGATTGTTGTTGCTTTTTCCTAGATATCCACCTGTGGTCAGGGCTTGAGGAAGAGCACTGAGCCAGGAAGATGCTGGGGCTGAATCAATACAGCCATCCCAATTTTCACAATTTATTGTTTGAGGTTGTTTAGGGAGGCTAATAGTGATGAAGATCCATGGGAGTGGCCAAATTCCAAGCTCTGCCTGGAATACTTCAAACCAACACAGGATTTATGATTAGAGGGTGTTTTTTTCAGGAGAAACATAACTTTGAAGAATTTAAGTAAATGAAGAATGGATTTTCTGGAGGAGCTGCTAGAATAATGAATATGCTCTTTGCTGCTTACAGCACTGCTTTTCAAATGTTTTTAAGAAGATCAGTGTGTCTGAATAAGTAGTGATCAGAACTGGTGTATATTAGCCATCAAATCAGCCTGGTATGGGAAATAATGTGTGTTTAATTACATGTATACTTTGCAGAAGTGTATTAAATTGTAGATAAATTTCAACCTTCACAGGCTTTCGGCAGTAAATCCTGTGAATTTCAGTGCACTTCCTGACTCGTCCCTTTCTAATATTTCCATGCCATGACCAGGACCAGAGGTGTGTGTACTGCAGATTTGCAGCGTGTCCCATGGTTTTGAAGATAAAGGCTGGGGAACATCCCCTTAGAAAGCTCTTTGAACAGAGGGATTGCACTGAGGAGCATCCAGGCAGAGGGATCAGGAGGTTGGTGCTTTCCCCTGAAGGAAAATTGAGTTTGTAGGCCATCGAGATGGGAGAATGGGCGGGGGCTCTCAGCCCCTCCACAGAAACTCCAGGACTGCGAAGATAAAACAGAAAAACATTGCAGATATTTTGAGATGAACAAAGGTTCAGAACATAATGTGGATCAAAAACTCTACCACAGAAAGATTTTGTAGTGCCTGCTTCTTGATTATACAGTAGGCAGGGATATAATGAGTTAGATGTAAACAGTATCAAGTGCACAAACATAAACTGAAGTTATTTACCAGAAATCTCAAGATCATTGTTTTCAAGTACATTTGTGGCCCCAGGAACCATGCATTTACCTTAAAAATCAGCTTTGCTGTTAATGCATTAATAGCATCAAGGTGCATAAGATCAACAAGCAGAAATTCTGAATTACACGGCAAGAGAAAAGGGTCTCAGCTGGGATAATATAGCCTGACATTTCAAAGTCTAAGTATTAGTTTCAGACTTGGCAGTAACTCCATCCATTTGCTTTCTATGTGTAAACAAACAATTTACTATTCTTGTTTTGGTCATTCATTTTTCAGGGGATGTTCTGTGCTTCTCAGCTGGGTGTATCTTAGTCATAAAATGCCCTCTTCACATCTGGATTTCAGTTTGGACATACCAACAGATGCAGGGTCTGTGATTTTTCTTTCTTTTAAAATTTAGTCTTTTTGCCCCTTTCATTTTTGTTTGCGTTATGTTCTGGCTCTATTGGCTCAGTCTAAGTGAGTAGAGCATTGTGTGTGCGTGTGCTGCTACCGAGGTGCCACATGCCATCCTATTTGTGCTCCCAGATCAGGACATGAGGCAATTGAGATATTCCCCTGTGGAATCTGGTATAGACTATTCCATGGTTTTGGCAAAATCTCAGTAATGTGCTCTACAACAACAATGCCAATATATAGACATTCTTGTAATGTATAACTGGGTTAAAGATACAAGCACCAAGACAAGCAAACAAAAAAAACCCAAACCAAAAATCACTGAAACTTTCTTCTCAACCACACAATTTTAGGACTATGCTGAAATTTTAACAAAGAAACCACTGGTACATCATTTGGATCTTTTATTTAGTAGAGACTTTACAGTCATATATATTTGTCAGTGCACAAAATGTATTAAAACTGCAGTTTTGCTTATGTTTGAATGAGAATTATTTCCTTTTTTTAGCTATTTCGTGGCTTTTCACTATTATGGCCAGGAGTAAAAATAAAACTGTGTTTTCTTATCTGATGTCACAGACCTTTTCATCATACCTTAATTTGTCTCCTGAGCCTAAGCTTCATTCACAGCTCTATGTTCAATTTAGCCATGGGCTCCACCATCTATTTTTTTTTTTTTTAATAACTGCTATCAATTCTACCTAAAATGCCCTCCTATGGATCATTACATTGTGACTTGGCTTTTCCCTTGCACTTTTCCCTGAAAGTTGTGTTTTAGCTGAGGCCTGGGACCTCTGCCTGTCACTGCCCTCCTGAATTGATCATCTTTGGCAACAGATGATACCTTATCATGATAGTTCAGCCATTTTCATATCAGGTTTTAAAAAACAAACCCAAAAAATCCCACTAACCACCACCACCCCCAAACCCATAGGATTTTGTCTTCTCTCTAATTTTCTCATTGGAATAATAGAGATAATTACAGATGCTTTAGGTGATGTCAATGCAGATGCCTACTTAGCTTTGTTTACACCTTTTATTCAAAAATATTTCACATTATTACTAAGGCAGGAATAAAATAAAAAAACAGTGAAAATGTAATTTAAATGAAGCAATACTTTTGAGAGTTACAGGAATAGCACTGAGCAGCTCATTGTGCCAAACTGAATGGGAAAATGCAGTGTGCAATTTTAAGTAGTTTTATTGCAGCACAGCACTTTCAGAACTTTGGGAAGCGAAGATTTAAGGTGAAGTTACACATAAATATAGTATTTCTGCCTCTTCCCAGCCATATCAGCAGTGGAGAGCAGAAATGCAGCTGCAATTATAAGCTGCACTTGCAGCTTGAAGTGTAAGGAGCCTTCAGCTTCACCTTGAAAAAATGAAATCATGCTAGAGCTAGCTCTTCTCTACAGTGATCTGGCTTTACCAGAAAAGCTTTCACACAGCCAAGGCTGTGCAGGACTGATGGCTGTGCTGAGAGCAGGGTGTGAAGAGCACACAGAACAAGCATTCCCCATGCAAATCCTGAAGTTTTGCATTTTGCCCTGTGCTCTGTCCTGGTTTCTGTTCCACCAAGTCCAATGCAAAGTCTTCAGACTGAAGAAAGACAAAGGAAAATACAGGCTGGGCTCTCACACTTTTCTTCAGGAAAAGATTAAAATTCAGTTTCATCTTTTGGCTAAGAGGACTGGAATACCCATGTCACTCTGTGAGAAGAATATTTCAACCATCTCAGCTTAGAACTGAAGTTTCTCTAAGCCTGTCTTTCAGAGATGTTCCATTCTGTTTTAATTTGAGTTAGCAGTGCAAATGTAGTCTAGTTTACATACTCACCTGTGTGGCTGCAGTGAATATGAGAGATGAAAGTTGACCTCTGTCAAGGAAGGATTTTTGTTTTGCCAAACAGGCTTCTGGGAGCCCTGCACAAACACCTTAATGAGAGATATCCCTTGAAGGAGGTGGAGATGAGACAAGGGCTCCTATATTCATTCTCAAGTGTGTTTTCAAATGAACCAAAGCTATATAGCAAATAAAAATCCTATTAGAACAGAGATAACTGAAGAGATATGCTTTGTGTGTTTGTTAAATGAACAAAAAAAACCAAAAAAAACCTAGAAAACCATGAACATTGCAAGTAAACACATGTTATCTTTTCATCCTCTATTAAGTGATTCTCCAAGTCTTTGTATTTACTTACTTAAAACTGAGTTGTTATGCAGAGAATGATGGCTTTACACCAGGTTTCTTCTGTCATTTCAGTGCTCGAGAAATAAAAAGCCAGAGGGATAAAATGGCAGCAGACACAAATCTCTTGAGGCATCCACATGTGAATACATGCAGAATCCTTCTCCATTTCCATGCAAACTGCTCAATGCCAGCTTTGAATTCTGAAAACCTCAGCTTACATTTACACATATATTTACAGCACTTCTGCAGCAGCACAGGTGGGTGGTGACTTGTCCCCTTTCCTGAGGAGCACAGTGATGGAAAACATCGTGTGTGTGAGCTGGGGACAGGGAGTTGGGGTGCTGAGAAAAGCAGGAGTCTTGTGGCATCTTGTCTGCAGAAGATAACAAACCAATTTCATATTTGCAAGCTGAGAATTACAGACTCGACCAGCAGTGATACAAGTATCAACTTTTAATTTGCTGTTCTTTCAGATTTTCTTTTTTTTTTTTTTTCTTTTTTTGGTTTCTCACAGACAGAGACTTCTAGGCAAACACTTGAGGACATGTAAGAGAATTACACTTTTAATATTATAGTGCTCATTATTTTAATTAATGGCTGCGAGAAGTTGCTTGGAGACAATTTTTTAAACTTCCTGAAATGATCATTAATATTTGACGAGAGGAAGAACACTATCTCCTGGAGTAATGAATTGGTGTGTTATGAAACCCTGCATCTGCACACTTCTTGGGCAAAATGTGCTCATTCCTTTGGCTCACACTGCTCCCAAGGGGCTGGAGCCTCCACTGGAGCTGGGCTTTCCACCTGCACAGTCCTGAGCTGCTGCTTGCTGGCTTCTACCTCTGCCACACCTTTCTGAAGGGGAAGCTGGCTGCTTTAATACACCTCCTGACTTTGAAATGTGGTGTTGGGTGTATAGACAAAGGGATTTATGTATTCTGGAGTAACTTGGGCAATGAAAGACTGAGCCACACACCTTAAGTCCTGTAGCAGGGCTTCTGTGGGCCTGCCAGAGACAGGATGAAGCTTTCCTCTGCTTGGTACCTAGACATAGGTACCTCTGAAAACCACAGTCCTGTGGGTTGGCATGTGGGAGTCTCACAGCATGTGCCAGCTCTTGCATTTGCAACCAGCTAAATCTAGCTGGAATTATCAAGATATTGGAGGTCATGAAGAACCTCAATTGCAATCTTGCAAAGACCAGGTTCCACTGCTCCATTCACTGTTCAGCTGAGGTTTCTTGTTTCTGTCTTTTCTTTTGAAACTTTTAAACTTTTCCCATTGTTCAGACAGTCCTCTATTTTCAGGCTCTCAGTCCTCCAGTATCTGCTTAAGTTTTACCTTTGTCAGGTGTGCATTGGCTGCCCTACTGTCTGTTCTCTCCATTCCTTGGCACCTGTCAAACCAGCTTGCTTAGTGCTCCTACTCGGACGGTCCTCTATTTTCAGCCTCCCAGTCCTCCAGTATCTTCTTAAGTTTCACCTTTGTCAGGAGTGCATTGGCTGCCCTACTGTCTGTTCCTTTCTCTCCATTCCTTGGCACCTGTCAAACCAGCTTGCTTAGTGCTCCTACTCTGATTTTCTTCCTTTTACTATAATCCATAATTCATTTTTCTAATAAAAAAATCCTTAAATATCCATTAAATAATTTTGTCAGTGGATTATGCAATATGGCTGTCTTATACAAAACCTACAAAGAGAATAGCTGATTTCAGTGGTCATGTGTGGAAATTCAGTGAGTAACCTGGCTCATAAAGTCTTCAACTCTGACAGCCAAATTTTGTCTTTAAGGGATAGTAAAGAAGAAAAAGCATAAACTATACATACCCATACCATTTGAACAGGAGAAATACTCATGTCTCAAATTTTCAGTAAAAGAAGGCAGTCAGGCTCTTTTTGGATTCAAGGTGGTGTCTGGGCACTCAAGGTGGAGAACCTGGGAAAGGTCTCCAGTTAGGAAGATTAAGTCCAGTTAAGTTTCCAGGTTAAGTTTCCAGTTCAGTCCAGTTAAGCTGGGCATCCAAACTTGGTGCTACCCGGAGTCTGGAACTGTTTTCAGAATAAATCTGAGTACACTTTATTATTTGCAGTATTTCCTGTTCATCCAGGATTTTTTTTAAATGAACCTTCATTTTCAGTTAACCAGTTAGATTTCACAAGGCAAAAATAAGGAAAAATATCAATTTAATGCTGTCCTATTTTAATAGCAAGATTTCTTTGTTTGGATGAAACACACAAGTAATGACTGCACAAGATAAAAGGCATAAACTGAAATAAATACCTTAAAATTCTTGTAAGGATGATCTTTAATAGTTCTACAAGTTATTTTGAACTAATAAGTTATGGTTGGTGTTTTGTTAGTGTGTTGGTCTCAATGGACATAATTAATAGAGAAGTTGTTTTTTATTTTTAACAAGAACATTTTCTAGTGCCCCTGAAAATGAGGGCATTTTTTCTAATTAATAATTCTCTCTGTTTAAAAGAAATAATATTCAGTTATAATAATGGCCACATTCTTTGCATGACTGGAAGGCAGCTGCTAAGCATACTGTGAAGTCCTATCTCCAAAGCACAATTCTGAATGAAATTCTAAGCTGGTATAAACAGGCATAACTTCATTAAGTTGAGAGGAATTATGTTTGCCTGCTGCAGTCTGGAGATGGCCTTTACTAGCATTCGAGATATTAAGCACAGCAGAAAGTCACTGACTTTCTTGCTTTCGAAAAGCTTTGGAGCTTTTGGATGTACTGTAAACAAGAATAGGGTAGATTGGCAATTTAATTTTGTCTAATGGCACCATTTCACCCAAGGTGTGTCATTAAGCAACACAAAGAATTTTTGAGGCTGTGAGAGGAACTCTGGAGTCATCGGTGTCTTTGTTGTGTGACATGGTGCAACTTGTGTAGAGATTCATTTTGCTAATTATGTGGATAAAAAACTGTGGTGGGAGAAACAAAAGACTATTTCTCATTCAATTAAATCTATCATTAAAATGTTTTTTCCAAGACTGTATCTCTCTCATCACTTTAGAAAGATCTATTTGTTCTTGTAGGTGATTTGAAAAGCAATGTAAGACAAAATCAAAACCTTATCCACTACAGAGGACACCTTCCCCTGCCCCATCCCCATCCAAGGGGGCAGATTTACACTGTCTGTGTGTAAATCAAGAACTGGTTACACAGTCATCCTTGCTTGGTGAGGCTTTACTATCTTTCCAAATTTGTTATTTTTGTGAGTAAAAAAAAAGAAAAAGCAGTTGAAACATTTTGGTGAGGAGAGAAAATTCTTGTCTTGCCCTGTTCCAACACCTATTTAAAAAAGTATAATTATTTTTTCAAATTCCTTGATACTGAATGTTCTCTGTCCTACACGCCTGAGGTGTTGCAGGTGCTCTTCCATCTAATGACTGCCTGAAATTCTGGCACCACCCTGAGCTGGCAGAAATCTCCTGGCAGACTTGGCCAGGTTCACTCTGCTCTCTTGAGGCTGTGCCTTCTCCAGGCTGCAGCCAGGGCTGGAGGAGCCCTGTGTGTTCTGGAAAGCTTCTGCCTGTGAACGTGGCAGCCTGTGACTGAGAGGGCTCCAGCCTAAAGGGACAGGCTTTAGAGGCATGGAAACACAGATGTGTTTTGGGCACATCTTCCTGGCAACTCTCAGGCTCTAACTTAACTTTATCCAGCCCCAGCAGCTCTCCCAGCATCAGGCAGTGTCCCCTCTTGTCCCAGGACACCATGAACGGGTGTGGGAATAAGGAATTCACAGGGAATTCATAGGGGATTCACTGGGAATAGGTGTGAATTCCATTGTCCGTGGCACCAGTTTCTGACAGAACAGCCTGGGACATATTATTGCTGGGAGTTCTGCATGGATTGTCATGGATTTTTGATCAGTCCCCCCAAAACAAAAATGACAGAGAGATGAGAGGAGAAAACGAAATGTGAAAAGCAGGTGAGTCAGACAACAGCAGAAGAATCTCTGCTGAGGTCTGAGCACTGAACTATAGAAAACCCTCACTGAGTACCCTGCATGGGCTCCCAGATGAAAAATATTTACTGAGTGCGTTTAACCAAATGGATTTAAGTATACAGAATCCATTTGCAAAATGTCTACAACTATTGGGTAAATTGAGCTCATTGTTTGTATGGTTGTCTCTGCAATCAAACTGTAATCATGTGTAAACTGTGAGCAACCATGTGCAGTTCATATGCAATTATTTACAAACTGGTTTTGTGAAATCCAATTGTATTACCAGTGGTAATGAACTTCACTGTGTAATAGGGTTTTTTTTCAACATCTTTAAAATGCTTCAGTGCCTTTCTTCCTATTTTAAGCCCTTCTGAATTTAAAAATAGATTTATATAGCCTATACTACACATTTCAGGATTACCTTTCATTTAGTGATGAAGTTCATGCCACAAAATGCAGTGCCTTGCCATAACCTGCTTTTGCCATGAGTACTCGATCACTCCAGCTCAAACCTGTATTGTAATTCAGAGTAGAAATTCTGTGGGCTGATAAAACACTGAGAAAAGTTTTAAGCTGTGCTACTTTCTTTTCAAGGCTGCTAAAAGGTGTTTATTGTTTGCCTCCTTCCCAATCCATAAGCCTTTAAACCTTGAGCAATAAGTCAGCATAACTTTGCAGGTGGTGAGAAATGAATAACATTAAAGCCATTTCTTTTAAAATTCCTCTTTCTACTTTCTCTGGGAAGCAAGTCACAAAAATTTTGTGGAGTTGTGAAGCCATCTGAAAGTTTGACTTTGAGAGGACCTCATTAGTCTCCTCTTTACTGCTTAAAGCACATAACTGTTTAAAGTTTTAATACCATATCACCAGAAAAATGTGTCTCCAGCCCACAAACACATAACAATGCTCTGTGATGGGGCTCCTTTTCCACAGTTGCCCCATGCCTCACAAAAAAGAGAAAAATTCACAGCCTGAACCTGTCACAATATCACAGTTTTCACTGACATTTTGTGTTCTGTGGATCAGAATGAGGTAGGAAGGTGTTGGAGTCACAATTTTTGGAAAGAATGATTCTAACAGGCATAATCCTGAGGGTCCTTTAGACTCTGCCTTCTGTAAGCTGCTGAAGCCAGGCCAGTGAGCTTTTCCCTCCCTCACAACCATGGCTGTAGCAAACATTCCAATGGAGATGTAAGAAAAGAAGCAGATTTTTGTCCCCACATAAACCAAACAGCTGTGGAGTTCTACAAAGAACTATTTTCCCTGTCCTAGGAATAATCATCTCCCCAAAGAGAGAACTGTCAGAAGAGATCCTGGGAACCTGGAGAGGAATATGGGGGAAAAAGTTGCTAAATCAGGGTCCGAGAGAATATTGGTCAATGTTATATGAGAAAAGGAAACTGAAGTCATCCTGATACTAAAATTCTGATTAGACAAAGGTGTTCTTCTCCTGAACTTCTTAATTTAAATAGTAGTTGTTTCTTTCCTTTCATGAGTATATAAGTTCATTCTTGTTCTTCCTCCCCAAAAATTTGTCTGATGTGTCCTCAAAGAAAAATGCCACAGGACAGCAGTCTGCTGCTAGGGGGAAAATGTCAAGGTGAAGCCTGGCCATACATCATCCCTAAACGCTGAGGCACAAGGATTTCAGGGGGGAAGGTATTTATCATGTGATATTGTTCTATTACAATGACTCTATATTTCTGTGGTGCCAGGTGATGGATGCATGCTGGCTGCAATCATTCTCCTCCTGCAGCACTTTCAGTGCTTCACTGTGGCCTTGTTAAACAGCTGCATCCTCCTCACCGTGGCCATGGGCACGTGCTGGCCACTGCCAGCCTGGGCACAGCACAGCCCCAGTGCCAGGGCGTGCAACCAGCTCCATCCAGCAGCAGACAGCACAGAAATGCTGATTATCCACCACACTGCCCAGCAGCTCTCCTAAAAGCTTTGTGAGAAATGCTACTCACTTCCAAAAATTTAAAAGGTTTATTAAAACCTTATCCAAAAAAAAAATACAACAGAAGACTGAATATAGAATATATGGCAGCAATGGGAGCAAAGGATTTTTTCCCACTATGTGTGCATCCCAACAGTGAATGGTCTGTCTTTTAACCCTTTAGACCCTCCCAAAGTCTTGTCAATTGACTCCTTCTTTGCTGTTTTGTGGTAGAGATCACTTCCTTACACCTTGATTGGAGGTCAGGTGGTGCCATATTAACAAGCCAACCCTCCCAAAAGTCCCAAACCCAGGCCACCCCCATAACAATCCAAGTGGGTGAAACATAACTGCCATATTAACAAGCCAATCCTCCCAAAAGTCCCAACTACCCAGGCCACCCCCATAACAATCCAAGTGGGTGAAACATAACTATACATCTATGAAGCTTCTCTTAACATATACACAACATTTGCCTTTTAATTGTGAGAGTCAGCCATCTCATTACCCATCCATCACAGCTTCTAATAAAGATTATTTGACAACACGGATGGGCAGCTTGTGTGAAACACAGAAAACAATATACAGGGGGTGAGTACACTAAAACAATATACAGGGAGTGACCAGAGTTGGGAGCTGGAGCTTCATTTGGGGAGGTGGGAGGGGTGTGCTGGGTGCATCGTCTCTCAGGGGGTGGCTCCCAGCCCTGCCTCTCCTCTGAGCAGGACACAGAACAGCTCTGGTCCCTCAGTGCCATCAGGAGAGCTGTGTGACACAGACAAAGCAGCACTTCTTGTTGCAGTCATGTGTTCAGGACAATTTCATCGGTGTTTTGAGGCGGATTTTTGTTTAAGGCAACAGGCTTAACACTGCTTTAACAGAAATGGAGGTGGGACTGGAACTGAGCACAGCATGTCTTCAGGACCATCTCATTGGTGCTTTGAGGCGGATTTTTGTTTGTTTTTAAGGCAACAGGCTTAACACTGCTTTAACAGAAATGGAGGTGGGACTGGAACTGAGCTACCCACCCCTTTCAGGTGGCCCTGGTAGCCAGGCAGTGTTGGTGTGAAGTCTGTAAAATCTCAGTGACATCAAAATGGGCAGTCATGCAAAGAGCCCAAGAAGCTACTTACATAAATAAGCTTTCCTTCATTAGGAAGGAGAAAAAAAACTCTAGCAGAGCTTGTAGACACCTCATTTTTTAAAAGAGGCTTTTTTTTTTTAAATGAGCAAACATGATGAAGAGATCTGATTTGTTTGTGTGAGTACTGATATGTCTGTGTGAGAACACAGTTGACTGGAATCAACTACATGTACTTTGGAAATACCTGCACTTTGTTTTTATTCACTGAGCTATAACAGTGCCTAAGATAGGATTTTTACAGCTTTGGGTACTTTGCTGTGGGAAATCTTGACTTGTTGTTTACCTTCCCAAGGCATGGCTGGTTGAGATTTGGGACTTCAGATAAAAATGCTCTCAGCACAATTTTGGGGGATGATGGGACTGTTACTGAGCAGACATTGTGTATGAAACAGAGCACAGCTGAGAGTGAATCTGAAGGAGACTTCACCCCCTCATCCCTGCATCAGCTCCAGTGGGTTTTTACTCTGAGCCATGCTGTAATTGGTAATTGCTCCCCCGTGGGAGGGCAGTGCCTGCTCCACTGAGCCCTGCAGAGGTGGCTCTGGACAGTCTGCTGAGCACAGGGCACATCCATGGCATCCCTCTCCCACACAGGGAGCAATCCTTCCTTCTCCAGGTTAGCCACTCCTTTCAGCAGTGTCTGCAGAGTATTTTAGGTGCCACATGTCATTCTCTGTGGTTAGATAAAAGGTAGGAAAATAGAGACAGTGGTGAAGGTAATCTGGCCCCTAAGGAGTTACAGCTGTGCCAATTATCAAGCATTAAGAACAAGCCTGCTCTTAATAGGCCACAGCTGGATCCAGTTAAGAGGGGTATTATAAAAGAGCAGGTTGGCTGGTTGAGAGGAGAGATGGAGTTTGTTGGCTGTGCTGAGAAGAAGGAGTCAGTGCTGTGAGGGGCTGTGTGTGAGAAACCACTGAGAACAACACGAGCCTTGGCAATAGGACAGCAATAATTCTCCACAATCACCACAAAAAATAATTGCAGAAAGATTTTCAGGGAGCTTTCCTGTGGCTCCCCAAAGCCACTTAGCAGAGATACACAGGAGGGTGAGATGTTTCTTTGTCTTTATTGCCCCCAATGTCGTTCAAGTCAGGGCCAGCTACATTTTTGCCTTGTGTAAAAATCATGCACTGACTACCAGAAAACTGAAATGGGAGTACTTTATCTCATTTAGAAGTGACCTTGCTAGAGAGGCCTTGAAATCTATCAAAATATGCATTTCTATCATCCTTAAGAGATACTGCTCTTAAGTAATTTGATTGCAATGGAGATAATAGGAAAATGATCTGAATCTTTGCTTTTGCAGAGGTATGTTTGACTATTATTCTGCCTTTCTACCTCAAGAACTCATTAAAAAGAAATATGTGGAATGGATTGATCAGAAAGCAAGAACAATTTGTTTTATATCAACAACATATTCAGGCAGCCAAGCTGATATTTCCTCTGTAATACTCCTTTTGTCCCAGTGCAAGGAAGGTGGGTACACAATTTAGGGTAAGGATTTTTTTATAAGTAGTGGCTTTTTTTTTAATGTCATGCACATTCTTAGTTTACAAATTTGGAAAACATTTGCAAATATTTATTCCATCGTTTAATGGCATAAGTTAGCTAGTAACCAAGATAAACTAAGCATTTTGTTTGGACTTTCAGGCTAGATTGAAAATATGATGACTCAAAAACTCCAAATGGAATCTGTAAATACTCACTTGGACTTCCAAAAAGTTTGATGTGTTCTTTTTTTTTACAAGTATAATTTAGCAGCAAAGCACAATCTATTTTTGGGACTCTTGTTCTAGGTGGGATCCAGCTCCTTCTGTCCTGCTGTACTCTACAGACTAAACTGTAGATAAAACACAGCCTCACCCTTGAACCCCATCATTGTCATCAGGTGAATTCCTGGTCTTTGGAATCAGGTGAAAGTGCATGCAACTGGATAAACTTTTGGTTTAGGACTAAATCTCAATTAGATGTGAGAATCAGAGTTCTGGAAACCAGGAGTGTCCTTTTGGCTGCAGGCCACATTTGTAGAAGATTAAGAAATAATGAAATATGTCACTTTATTCTGCCAGAACATTTCAGAGCAGCTTTGGGTGCAAATTCACCTCCTTTGTGTTTGTTTCTGATTTGTTAGTGGAAGGTTTAAAGTGTCATAAAGTAAATGAGATTCTGGTCCTTGGGTCAGGCTGAAGATTTCAGTGAGACACATTACATCGCTTCATATTTTTCATCTTTTTTTTCCATCTCTCATGAAGAGATCTTGAACTTCTAACTTTCTGAAAGAAGGGTATTCTTGTCCTCTTTGCTTCCCTATGTCTTTGCACAACACATTTTCAGTCCCACTGGGCTGGCACCAATTGCAAGAATGTGTTACTTACATTCATTTTTTTTGTTTTACCACATGTTCTCTAAGGAATTTTCAAGCTTGCAAGACTATGAAACTATAAAAATGAAAAAGATTGGGGAGTTTTAGGCTGTATCAAAGGTACTTTTCATGGCTTATGCTCTCTGAGAGTCATGCACAATCAGGTTTCAGACAGTGCTCAAATAGATCTGGAGTTGGTATTATACCACTGACTCCATTATCAGCTGCTGCAGTCCCAGGGTGGCAAAAGGAGGCCACATCTTTTTGCTCATACAGACATCTAAAAATGTTGGCTATTGTGGGATTTCATTTAATTCACACCATGGAAGAACAGGCAGCCTGGAAAAATAGATTTGTTTTGTCTGTTGGTGAGTTACAATTTTGTCAATTTTTCTGGGAACTCTTGACCCACTGTTCCTGTTCCTCTTGCCAAAAGAGGATGAGTGCTCTGGTGTTGGCATTTGCTGGACCATTACATCAGAAGTCAAGAGAAATGTGGGGAATAGTAAATCTTGTTTCCCAGGGGAATAGAGTTGATGATTCAGACCAGAGTTATCAATGGCAGGAGCTGCTTTCAGGGGGCAGGAACACATTTGTGCTGTTGCAGTGGAAGGGGTGAGACTCCCCTTACCCCGGAGGGATGCTCACAGAGCAAGGTCTGACCCTCAGGATCTGAGCTGTCTGCTTGGGAAGCACATTTAGGTGCCCAAAGAGGAGCAGTGGTTTTCTCCTGAGTCCCCATTCCCTCCTATTTCTCTCTGCAGCACCTGGGATCACAGGACCTAAGGCTGAGGTGAGAGGAGACCTCCAGAGGCCTTCTTGTCCCACCCCACTGCTCAAGAGGGGTCACCAGGATCAGATAACTTTTGAATATCTCCAAGCACCTCCACAACTTTTCTAGGCAACCTGCACCAGTGCTTGGTCCCCTTCACAGTAAATAGTGGTTTTTAGATGTTCTGGAAGTATCTCCTGTGTTTCAGCCTGTGCCCATTGCCTGCCACTGAGCACCTCTGGGAAGGTCCTGGTCCACCTTCTGTACCCCTCCCTTTAGATCTTTATAGATCTTTATGTCTTTTTGAAGAACTCTCCCAGCCTTTCCTTGTGTGAGACAGGCTCCAGTCTCCCAATCACCTCAGTGGCTCTCCCCCACCTTCTGTATCCCTCCCTTTAGATCTTTATAGATCTTTGTCTTTTTGAAGAACTCTCCCAGTCCCAGCTCTCCCAGCTTTTCCTTGTGTGAGACAGGCTCCAGTCTCCCAATCACCTCAGTGGCTCTCCACTGGACTCTCCAGTATTCCAGTCTCTTTCTTCTCTGAGAAACCCAGTATTAGATACAGATTTTCATCTTTAATTCCCATTTTTATTGTTGCTATCAACACTTATTTTTCCCCCTCAGGTACAGATACACATATTGTTTTCAGGAAAAAAATCTAAATATCCACATGGGAAATGGTCACAGCCTCAAGGGTAGCAGAGCTCCAGGAGTTATTGGACAGCACTCTCAGGCATGGGGTGGGATTGTTGGGGTGTCCTGGGCAGAGACAGGAGCTCAACTGGGTGGTCCTTGGGAGTCCCTTCCAGCTCTGGATATTTTCTGATTCCATGAAATGAAAACCAGTTTATATAATGGAAAACATCCAGATTTTTACAAAACCTGTGCCCCTGTTAGAATGGAATTCTGGAACCTGAATATGCATTGGATGTTATAGCAAATCAGTTTGAATCAATGAAAAAAATAGCATTTTTCTAGGCACATGCATGGGGCAGAACAACTTATCTCCAGCTTTTTGGTCTGAGTGCAGGAGTGCCTTTTCCATCTGACAGGAACTCTTTGAATGCTTGTTCTGACTTTGGGGAAAAAAATCCTCTTTAGACTCTCCAGTGGTATCTTCAACAATGAATAATTAATTTTTTGGAGTGAAAAAATCATTGTAATGGAATTGACCTTTCCCTATAGCAATAGGTTCAATCACTTCCATCTGTCACAAGTTCTTTACAGGATTTTAATTAATGGTGAAAAATGTTTTCTCCCCATGTCAGTGTGTTGTTTAGAATCCCAAACACCTGAGTGCTTCAGAAGATTATGGCAGTACAATAATTAAAAAAAAAATTAGAAAAAGCACCAAACCTTCTGAGATCAGGACAGATTTCCTGGGGAAAAATCTGGAAAGCAGTAGAACCTCTATCTTCTCCCAGTTGGAGTTGAAGCCAGAAAATAATGACAAGTAATCAGTCTTCCCCAGCAGGCTGGGAGCTGATGAATCCAGCTTTCCAAAGAGCAGCTTTGCAGCAACATGGCCACATCCTTTCAGAGAGCTGTGTCAATTACATCTAGATGAAAATGGCTCTTTTTTTTTGGCCACCCACATCCCAAAACTGATACGTTAGCAGGAGCAGTGACTGGAGTGCTGCCACAGAGCTGCAGCGAGGTCTGGCTTTGCCAGCCACTGCTCAGATCCTGCTGGGTGGTGGTGCCTTGTCAGCAGAGCCTGCAGGGCAGCACACGCCCTGGGACAGCTCAGCCCTTCCACAGGGCAGCAGGAGTCTGCAGCCTTCCCAGGGCTGCACATTCTGCTGTGCCCCCAAAAACTGCAGGCAAGAGCATTTCCTCATGGGCTCTGTGAGTGTGCCACTGCGTGAATGCGTCACTCCGTGAACGTGGCCTGTCACTGTGTGAGTGTGCCACTGTGTGAGCATGCCATGTCACTGAGTGTGCCACTGCGTGAATGTGTCACTCTGAGTGTTCCATGTCACTGTGTGAGTGTGCCATGTCACTGAGTGTGCCACTGTGTGAGTGTGTCACTGTGTGAGCGTGCCATGTCACTGAGTGTGCCTTGTCACTGTGTGGAGGTGCCATGTTTTTTTCCATGGACACACACCCAGCTGGATTTGCACCAGCAGCCCTGCACTGGCTGTCCCTGCAGTGTCCCTGCAGTGCTGGTGGCAGGCTGGCCATGCAGTGGCTGTGCTGTCCCTGGGAAGGCACAGCAGGGACAGTCTCTGCTCCTTGGGGGGCTCTGCTGTCTCACCACCCTGCTCACACCCTCTGGGCTCCCTGCAGTCTCACTCCTGCCCTGAGCTCAGCTTTGGGAGCTGCGCTTGCTAAAGTCCAGCTGGGGTGTAACAAGGCATGAGCAGGGTTTAGCTCAGACCCAATTTTAGTTCCTGAGCAAATAGCAGCAGTGCTGCCAGGCTTCATTACATCCACAGACAGATGGTCTGGACTGAGAGACCAGCAATTAATGTACAATGTGTTCTTTGTTGGCACTTACCACAAAGGCATTTTTTGTGTGTATAAACTGTCTCATTCTTAAAACTTATTTTGTTTTGTGACTCTAGTGCTTATATGGAGCTGGAGGGAAGTAATAATTCCATGTAGGCATTAAGTGGAGGAGTTGTTCTCTTTCTGTCAGCTTTCATTCAATCTTCTAATTACTGAACATAATTTTTATTTTTGAAATACTCCTTGTTATCACAGTCAATTCTCCCTAATGTATCTTCTGCATTAAAATGAGCTATTTGCCCCTTAGTATCCCAGTTAAATTGGGAATTTTGTAATTTCCATCAGGACCACCTGCACGGGAAGGAGAAATTTAAGTCATTGAAGTGTGTGCATGCATTGGGTCCAGATGTTTGCCTGGGTGAGAATCACTGAAGTTTTGCAACCTGACAACTTCACTCATTATATTTTTACATTATTTTTGTCCTTCAGCTTATTATCAGACCCTTAATTCATTCCCTAAATAGAATCCAACATGAAATGAGCCAGATGTGTTCCTCAAAGCCATTCCTGGCTGTCTGACTATTCCTCAGCTATTCTATATCCTGAATCCTCCTTTGGTGAGAGCTGATACTTCCAGATATCATTCCCAAGCTTGAAAATCAGAAGACACCAACTTTCCAGGATTCCTGCTAAAGCCAGGATGCCTGTGGAGGTGAGTCAGCACGTGGCTGCCTGTTGCTTTTTTGTCAAATTCAGGCTATAACTTGAAGCAGAAGTGACAATCTGCAAAACCAGTAATTTTAATGCCTCATTTACTTGATCCTATCAATTCTTTCAATGAAGTTGGAAGGGTTTTTTCAGCTCTGCCTTTGAGGTATCTGAGAACTTATTTGATCAGGATGGAAAGCCTCAGATGCTGAGGACATAAATATGTGATCATGTAATCAGAGTCTGCATCATGGGCAAGAGCTGAGATAATGTTCTGGGATTAATTTTCTGAGATATCTCTTTCCAATCTTTTTTTGGTCTTTTTTCACTTTTGAAATTGAATTTTATATATGCAGTAGAGAAGGCCAGGCAGATAAAAAATTGGACTGTAATTATGAACTGTTATAGGTAAAAATCCAGCTTTCAATTCAATAAGGCAAATTTTCTGAGGAAAATTCTTTAACATCAGAGATAGATGCTGTTTATTTACAACCAAACTTATTTACACTGGATTTTGTAGGGAAAAAAAAGCACTGTTAATATCATTAGGAATAACTCTTTTTTAAACATTTGTGGTGCAGTCCCAGGTTAGATGTTGTTACACAGAGAATGTTTTTCCTAGTATTACACATTTTTTCACCTCAATTCCTCACTATCAGTCTGTGGCTGATGTTTCTAAGCTCCAGATTGTTGTGCAATAAGGAGAAATAAGTACTCATTGTTGGCAGATGCTGTTAATGGGGCTTTCCCTGACATTTCTTGTGCCTTCTAAGACTGGGTGTATTTGTGTGCGTGTCTGTGTATTTTTTGTAGAGTTTTTGTTTGTCTTTTTGCTTAGCTTTGATGGGGTGGAGGGTAGAGTTGTTTGGGTTTTGTTGTGTTTGTTGGGTTTTTTAACAATATCCAGCAAATTCTCAGCTGTATTCTATAGAAACAGATCTGTGCCTGAGTGGTAGACACATCTTGCTGTAGTGGAGCTCTTCAGCTCATGTCACATTGCTCATTGTCTCGTGGAAGAGATGCTTTTTATGTCCAGGAACTGCTTCTTGTAATTTATTTTTTGTGTCCCCTCCAGCCCTTGTCCCAGAATTGCTTCATTCACAGCTGCAACTCTTAAGCTTCTAGGAAAGCATTTAAATTTGAGTAATACAATTTCCCACTTTCTGTCCCTCACTGTCCTGTTTTGTGGCAGTCTGAAATGGGAGCAGCAGGCTGTGAATTACTGGGGCTGAGGGCTCTGTTTCCCCAGGAGCACATTCCCTTCATCCCTCCCCTGGAGGAGCAGCTCCAGAGCTGGCTTGGTCCTTGGGATGTTGCTGATCCTGAAAATGCCCTTCCCTGTGGGCTCTAATGAATTGATCAGCCCTGCAGCTGCCTTGCATGTCAAACACAATACATTTTCCACACATTGGACATGGAGAAAAAATGATATAAAGGAGGTATGGCCTCATAAATCAATCCAGCTAAGCCATCCTCACAGACAACTCATTGAAAGAAAATACTTGTCTCCTCTTCTACATCATGAAAGTCTTTACAGATCTGTGCTGGGTTAAAATATAGCTTCAGGACTGTGGAAATTCATGGTGGTCTGCCACGAAGCCCTCTAGGACTGAGATTATCTGCGAGATCTCCAAGGCAGCTGTTGGGTTTCCTACATGTGGAATAGAAAATATCTGGCTTGGGACTGAACTTCTTGTGGTGATATTCATATTTATGAGCAGTAGCTCTATTTTAAAGTACTTACCTTCATTCCAGAACCCAAAGGCTATGAAAATATTAATTTGTGCAATAATGCACTACAATTTTCTAGAATATTTGTTAAAGGAGTAGTTTTCTGTACAGAATAAGCCTTTAGCTGCCCTTCAAGAGGTGGGCAGCAAGAAATCCAGTGGTAACCACCCTTTCCTCCCCAGTAACAATTCAGGCATTACTCTGTCTTCAACTTCTGGATCTTTAGCCCACTTTGCTCATGGACATTGAGACTGAACCACAGTTGGATTTCAGTGTTTAAAACACTGGATTTAATTTGTATAGAGGGGTAGGAATTGTCATGGGAGCAGTTTGTTCACAAAGCCCAAAACACAGTGCTGCTGGAGAGGATTTCCAGCTCACAGCCTTGGTGGGACAGGGATAGTCCCATGTCACAGGTCCCTGCCAGACCTGCAGCACCAAGCACAGCCTGATTTGAGTGGACAAGATGGGGGAGCCAAACTGGGAATGTCAGCAAGCACTTAGTGGTTTGTACATAATGCCAAACCACATTGTTCATACGGGGTTAAGAGAACAGGGACTTGCAGGTTAATTTTCTCTTTTTCCCAGGTTTAGTGAGCTCTCTGCCCGCTCCCACTGGACAGTGAAATGAGCTGGACATTTGGGCTCTGCTCAGTGGCACACACCTGTCCCTCAGGTTGTTTGCAGTTGCTGTTTGTTATTACTCATGTTAGTTACTGATCATCTCCACTTGTGTTCCTCCTGCACCACCCAACAAAATTCAAACCCACACTGACTCAATGGCTCCATTTAGGATTCAAATTTTCTTTTCATACCTATGACAGCCAGCAAAGGAGTAGATCTGTGGGTGACTGAGGATCACTTTCTCATTACAGACTAATTTACTACACTGGAATCTCAGCATGCCCTGTTTTACTATCACAGCTTTATGGAGGGGTTGGCAGGAGCACTGACCCAGCTGCTGCCACTTGGAGTGTTTGCCTTGTTGATAAAGGCAGGAGTTCAGAGCTGGGAGCAGTGGGTGACTGAGGATCACTTTCTTATTACAGACTAATTTACTACACTGGAATCTCAGCATGCCCTGGTTCACTACCACAGCTTTACGGAGGGGTTGGCAGGAGCACTGCCACTTGGAGTGTTTGCCTTGCTGATAAAGGCAGGAGTTCAGAGCTGGGAGCAGCTCTGAGCTGGACCCAGCTCAGCACAAGGAGGGGATGGGCTCTCAGAAGCATTTGTTGTGTCTGCAATGTTGTGCTGGAGGTCCTACAGGGGAGAGAGGTGGCACAAACTGCTGGGTGAAGAACCTGATGGCTTTTGTGACACTCCTGAAACAAGCTTGTTTTAAAATTCCCAATATTTAGCATTAAATTTCTGCTTAGTTCAGGATAATAATTTTTTTAACTTCAGAGGCTGCTACACAAATAAGTAAAATTGGCTTTTTGAAATGTTTTACATCAATACTGTTACATCAGGCAAGGGTTTGTGGTTGGCCTAGGAAATGGCTTTTTTTCAGTTTGGAAGCTGTTACCACCAGAGCTGTAGTGACCTTTAGGTTACTACAACTCTGCTTGTTTGAAAAAGATATTAAAATAAAATCTGGTGTAAAGCAAGCTTTGCAGCCACAACCCAGCTCCATTTGATTTTGCACAAAAAATGTGGTGAGGCTGCCTTAGCCCCAGTGGAAGTGAGAAAGTGCAAACTACAACCAGGCACCTGCTTGGCTGCAGATTTGTTTTTCCAGTGTGGGTGGTGAGGAAGGGCGAGAGATTCCCCAGTCCCTGGTGTGGTGCTGAGGTGCCCAGTAAAGAATGAAATTCCCACAATTCAGTGATAAAGTACTTGCTTTGTTCTGAGGTGGTTTGGGTGTTTGGGGACTACAGACAAAGATTATGATTTTCTTCTCTCACTTCTTAAGCTAAAGCATAGAAATTCTGTAATAATTCACAGAATCACTGGGTTGGAAGAGACTTTCAAGGTCAGGAGTCCAACCCAGCCCCAACATCCCAAATAAACCCTGGCCCCCAGTGCCACATCCAGGCTTTGTTAAACACACCCAGGGATGGTGACTGCACCACCTCCCACGCAGCCATTCCAGAACTTTATCACCCTTTCTGTGAAAAACTTCCTGATACATCCAACTTATATTTCCCTTGAAGCTCTCTTTTATTTGAAGATAATTCCAACCTGAACTTGTCCAAGGAAGAAACAAAGCCTTAGAAGGAAGGTTCCCTTTGCCAAAGGCAGGGCTGGGGTGGGTGCAGGGGAGGGAGGGAGGGTCCTGCAGGGCTGGGCCAGGGTCCAGGAGGGAGAGGAGCTGGGTCCCTGCACTGGGCACTCAGGCTGGAGGGTGGCTCCTGTTTTCCCAGTGTGTGGCAGTGAGACAGAGGATTTTCTGACACCTTTCTGAGTCTCACTGTGCTTGTCTGGCTGTTCTGGAGAGCTCCAAGGAGTGCTGGCAGCAGCTGCAGCTGCCTCGTGTGGGTCCCTGAACCAAATCCCCCAGAGCTGATCACCCCTTACCCCAAATGGCAGCTTGGAGGTGGAGTTTTGTTGTGAATCTTGTCAAAGACAAAAAAAACCAACCCAAAACATAATAGCTATGAGCAAAAATATGTTTTTGGAGAGAAGCAATCTGCATTTTTAGTAACATTATACTGACAAATATTTTAGTGTTATGAACATTAATAAATACTATCAGAACTTTAAGATTTTTACAAGCTTGGCTATCTAAAAGTGGTTGAAATTTTTAATAATGTCTTAAAATGCCTCGTCATCAACAAGATAAAGGGCATATCAAACAGGATTTAATGCTTTTGAAATGTCAAATAATACTGATGCCTTAAAACAATACAAGTGTTTTAATTTCTGTGGCATTTTAAAGAAGTTAACTTTGCAATTTTATTGCAGGATGTAATGTGCAATTGTTAAAACATCATCAAACTGATTGCTTTATTTGATTTAAAATGTCATATTCAGTACAGTGATTTTCACTCATTAACATTAAACTTGGGGAACCATATGTTAAAACAATCTTGTCTATTGAATGAGCACACTCAGTTAAGTAATATGAGCAGAAAAATGTGAGACTTTCTACAAAGCACTTTTATCCCCATTTTTAAAATCCTCTAGACTTCATTAGGACAAACCTAATCCTGGAAATGGTAAATCATTCTATTTATAGATTGCATGGCATTTTGATATTAAAATGCATAAAATCTGCCAATAGTTTAGAAATGAGGCATCAGCAAAGAGGATTATTGGTCTACCTAAATAATAATACAACCATTAAGAGGATAACATTTTCCAATTGCAATTACATGCCTTAATTTTAAAGAAGCTATCATTTACAATAATTTGGCAGATTCAGTCCATATTTCTTTCACAAATTTATTTCTTCATTATGACTCAAAACAAATTTATGGTGCATTTATGTTTGTGAAGATAATTTGCTTAGTTTATTGTGAATGGAAATCAGTAATTACATACAATCTCATTTTCTACAGACATAAAGTTAATTCATGGTAGTAATTTTACACAGAATATTAGCCTGTGTTAGTTATGATGAAAATGTTACTGTGGCAAATGCTCTATTGCAATATAATTTCCTTGGACTTGGTGAAAAGGAAATACTGACTTAGTAAAACAACACTTAACTCATTGATTTTGTGATAATTTTGGGTGCTTCTAAAGATGTATTAATGATTATAGGGAAAATCTTATGTGGGCCTGAAATCAGAAATCCTTTTGTGAGTGGGGAATGGAAGCTTATGGAAAAATAAACATTTCAAGAAGCCCAGCAGCAGATCAGCACTGCAAATTCTGGAAGTGAGCCTTTGATATTGCTGATGAAAGCAACAGATCCCATTCTCCAAGGAATTCAAATGGAATCCCTGGATTTGGAGATCTAAAATGGCCAAAGCTAAAGAAGATGTCTGGAGGCAATGATTCTATATTAGCATTCCAGACAATGTTTTTGTTATAACCAGGCTTTTCAAGCGTGCTGTGTCTGAGCCTTTTGTGGCAGATACTAAAGGAAATTATATTAAAGAAAAAAAATATTGTTTTTGCTCATATCCTGGATATTTACCCAGAAGCATGAGCAGTACTTCAATGTAAACCTAACTGTTTTGCCCTGGACATTTTTGGGTTTACAATGCATTCCTCCAGTTCTTTGGTGGAGAATCCACCGGATAAGTGGAAAAGAAATCCAAATTATTAATTTTCTCCCCCAACACAAAAAAAAAAGCTGTTGAAACACAAACATTTCTCATGAGAGGGGGAAACAACAAAGGAATAAGTGACTTTTTTTTTTTTTTAATTTTTTTTAAGCATTACAGAGCTGTCTGCACTGTTGCCCTGGCCACTGGATGTTGTGGTATCCAGTGGCAGAACTCTGAGCCAAGCTGTCACTTGCCTTACACTGAAGCAAAAAAAATCATAAAGCTGCTCTGGGAATTCTAATTTCCTTCATTTTCTGAAACAGTTAAATAAGGATAACTTGCCATTTTGGAATGAAATTCTTGGGGATTGTGTAGTGGTAGTCCTCCAAATATGATGTTACAGGAAAGTGTTGCACTCCCAGCTGAACAGAAGGGACACAAATCTGTAATTAGCCTTTATATCACAAAATGTATGAAAATCTTATACACTGTAAAATATCTGCCATCTCATTAAAAGTAAATGAGGTTTGGCAAACTCTGGATCTGTGGAATAAGATTCTTTCCAAAGTGTTATGCTGTTAAGAATTTTTAGAGGGATCTTTGATTTCAAGGACTGTTGCAAGTATAGCTGTGTAAGTATAGCTGTAACCCATAAATTGTTATTGCATAGGATTTATGGAAGCATTTAATTATTTAGCCTGAAGTTTCATTTAAAATAAAGAATGGGAAGCTCCCATGGCTTTTGAAAAAGTTAATTTCCATCTTTTCAGTTGGTGTCACAACCTGACCCAAAGCAATGCTATCAACAATAAGGAATTCCAAAGGGAGGAGTTCTTTCCATGGGGAAATTCCTGCTGGAGCCCACCCTGAGGCTGCCCTGGCCCAGCCTGGGGCTGTTCCCTCTGCTCCTGTCCCTGTTCCTGGGAGCACAGCCTGAAATTTTAAAAATCAGTATGAAATTAATTCACTTCTACAAGACCAAAGTCCTTTTTTTTATCTTAAAACCTGATCTTTTCTACTTTGAATAGAGAGTGTTTTGGGTTTTTTTTCCCTCCTCCTTTCCTGGTCTTGCATTTTTTGTGTATCATGTAAAATTTGGTTTTATGGCAGAGATGGCCCTGTAATGGGTTCATGCTGTTGCTATCTGCCTGAGTCATTGATTTTGTTTGGAACTTCTAACTGCTCCTGGAACACAAATTAAGAACAATCATTATATTCTGTATCTGTGCATTCTCTTCCAGTAAGTTCTTAAAACTTTTAAATCAGGCACAAATATGCATAACACCTAACACAGAGAACCTAATATCAGTTAATTTCTGCTTTAACAAAAGAAATAAATAGCACAAATAACCAGCTGCTTTATAACCTGTCATTGGGGCACAGCAGAAAACTGATAAGGCACCAACTTTTCCAAAGGTAGAACTTCTTTTATAAAATAATGAATTAGCAGCGACAGTGAGTTTTCAGTCTGTTGTATTGTCTGTCACCACCTCAGTCTTCCCTTTGTGCTTAGAATTTGAGACTTTATATGGGAGGCTGGAATGCTTAAGGGGAATATCTTTAAATGAATTGTGCCCTAGAAGAACTGCTGAGGAGGTATAAGACCTGAGAATTGAAATAGTGAATATCACCGTGGTGGAATCAAACAGAAGCCATAAAAAACCCCTTTAAATTACATGATTTGTCTTACAGGAACTGGCATGTGTATGTATAAAAATATAAATATTGAGATGTTTTTTCAGTTTCAGGGTCCTGATGAGTTCTGAATTTTGCTAAGAGGAATGAATTCCCAAGAGCACAATGTCTTGCTCCATTTCTAGAGGAAATACTGAGGTGGCAGATGTCACTCTGTTCCTTAAATCTTCACAGCCTTTTTTTCATCCAAACTCCTACATTGCTGCATATTCAGAGCTCTTAAGATGTGAGGTTGTCTTTGGAAAGGAATTTTACGTATATAAGTATATACACATTTAGTAAAAACTAGATGAAATATTCTTTAAATCAGGATATCTCCAGGGGGAGATGAAAGCAATTGGAGACTGCAACATGTCACTCCAGAAAAAAACTTTTTATTCAAAGAAATACTTGCAGTATTAGTTCAAAATTAACTCAGAAGTGAGGAAAGGCTACATGAACTTTGAAATGATGCAACAGAGCATCAAAACAGTCACAGTAACGACTTGTGATGTTGTGAGTGCTAACAGAGCTATCTCCTTAAGCAGATCTTTCAAATACAGTGGTTTTTTTTGGTTTTTTACAATTACATAATAGACTTCTTATAACTGAAAAGTAGTTCAAGAGAAACAAAATGAGACTCAGTCCACCTCTGCAGTGATCAAAAGATTTAGCATTGTAAAGCATTCATTTTACCTGCTGAAAAATAATAAGTAAGGAAAAACTGTAGAATGACTGGATTTTCAGGCTATTAACAATTTTAAAAATGGAATCATGGCACAAAGTTCATTTCCTCTTGCTTCTTGTTTTCAAATGAAGTACTGTAATTTCTGTCCAGGTGGGAGGAGTTTTTAGGAAAGGCTTTGGAATGAGCAGGCTCCAGTTTGGCTGGGAATGCCAATGAATGAGTCTTGGTCCTGTCCCCATTTCTGCTGCTGTAAAAGGAGCAGTTGCCCTGTGCTGCCACCCTGACTCCTCCAAACCACAGGGAGCTGGAAATACTCCACTGGGCCATTACTGGGCTGATTCCAAAGTTGTTGGGCCTGCAGGATTTTGTCATCTGTGCCGTTTGCACGTTGCCTGGTGGGGTTAGGCTGATTTGTTAGCAGGCTGTGTGGTGCCTGCTGACCTCAGCCACGGATCAATGTGCTGAGCAATGAGCAATCAGCAGCAAATGGATGGGCTGTGCCCAGACAGCTTCCAGTCCGAGTGCTGAAAATGCAGAAGCGAGCTGTGTTAGACGTGTCCTGCAGAAACCCTGCGTGGCAGACTGATGGCAGGAGCTCCTGGTGTGCATTAGCCATGCACAGGAGCCCCAGCTGCCTGCAGGAGCCCCGTGGAGCACACAAATGGCTGCAGGCTGCCACAAAGTCTGGCACCACGCGTCCCTGCCCTTTCTTTTTCCTCTCTCAGAGGCTCCAGCCCAACTGGAACTTGTGACCTGACATAGTTGTTGTGTTCTTCTGCTGCTCCTCTTGAAAGGCTTTCTGTAACGAAGCCGCTCACAAAGGCAATGGGTTTTGATGTAGTGAATCAGAGAATTGCAGAAAAAGACAAAATCATCCCTGTTAGTTGAAAGAGGAGCGTGCCAAAAGAACAGCTTCAGCTGCAGGTACACAGAAGCCTTGCTGCCTCACAGCCACTTTGACTTTCATTAGTTTATTGATTGCTTCCAACTGTTGCAGAAACAGTTTGGGGCTGGAGGCTCAGGCATTGTGAAATGGCTCTTTGATTGCTAACAATTTAGGAATTCTGGTGGCTAGCAAAATGAGCAGCCCTCAATGGAGAGTTTTTGCTGTGATATTCAGGGAGGAGGGGGCTCTAAGATGAATATGTACAGGGTTTGGCCACACAGAGACACACTTAGCAGGGAGCCAGCGTGCCCTGTTGTGTGACACTGTTGTTGCTGCAGTCTGCTCGGGTGGAGAATTACTGAAACTGGCACTGGGGGAGAACCTGTCTCACACAGGCTTCATTAGTACTTTCATGGGACATAGTGAACCAACCACCCTTCCATTCTGGAGGTGGAGCTACACTTAGAAATTCTGCAGCTGAGAGTTTAGCTACTGTCCCACTGCTTATATTGAGATTTATTGTCCTTCTCCAGAGAGAGGTTAGGTGTACACAGCACCTGCTTGAACCCAAGTGATGACAAGGGTGAATATGTGTACTGATGGAAGGTTCTAGCAGCAGTGCAAGGCCAGAATTTAGGTTTTTACGTCCTTGTCTATCAATAAAAGCATTTTACTCTTTACCATCAGAAGCCTATAATCCTTTCTATGGCAGTGTTATGTAGATTCCCCTGGAGCTGTGGAGGAGCTGAGGCACCAGAGCCAGTTCATCTCCACTAAAGCAGAAGCCTATAATCCTTTCTATGGCACAAAGCAGTGTTATGTAGATTCCCCTGGAGCTGTGGAGGAGCTGAGGCACCAGAGCCAGTTCATCTCCACTAAAGTGCTTTGCCTGTGCAAAAACAGGGCAAGCAAGAAACCAAGCTCAGGTGTCTCCTACAAGCAGGGCATCAAACTATGTCAAGGAACTCCAGAGAACCTTGCCACTGTCAGGATTAGAAAGGGAGGTTGCAAATGATAGAGGGATATCAAAACTGAAGTTTGCAGCTTAGGTGCCCAGATCCTGTCTCCTCAGTGCAGTCTGCTGCTGGGAATCTGAGCCTCTCTGAGTGGCAGCTTCAGAGCTGCTGTTACAGACCTGAAATTGGTTTTCCTTCCCTTACAATGCCTGCAGACTTTCCTTGGACATGGATAGGTTTCCTGCAGGTCATAGGCATATTTTAAAACCAGCAAATGGAAAATATTTTTTTCTTTTTTCCTGTGGCCTGCTTAGATTACTTTTTTTCTCTCTCTAAGGCCATTCTATGCACTAAAATTTTGCTAAAGGTGGTTTGCTCTCCTACTTGCAAAATTCAGGCTTGACATTGGCTGGGAATAAAGTCTTAGAGAGAATATTAGAAGTGAGTAAAAGAGATTGTCCATCTCTGAGCCAAGATTCACTTTAGGAGTTTGTGAATACCTGGAACAATAATCCTAGTTTGATCTGGGACAGTTTCTAAATACTGTTTCAGTAATAATACTTATTAACTGATTTCCTCCAGTGCCCACTCTTCCCTTCCCTTCTGTATCCAAGAGCAGGAGCTCGTGCTGCAGGTCAGGGATGTTTCTTCCCCACAATAACTTTGTGCCAGCCTGAGAACTCCACACAGCCTTGTCATAAATACTTTAAACTTTGCTGCCTCACTCTGGGTTCTGAGTGAGACTAAAGCAAGCCTCCAACAGCAGACACAACCCTTTTTATGTGATTCTGCCTTCTCCTCAGAATGCAAACATGCTTCCTAATTAGGGCTAACACTGTGAATAGGCCATTATTCTACACGTTTCCAGGAGGCTGTTCTGCTGGAGAAAAATAAAAGGGCACTGGAAAACAGGTATCAACAAATGAATATGGAATGGTTTATTAAATAGCCCGCAGCAAATGCTAAGTAAATATAATAAATCCTAGGTTGTGAGAAAACTGTAGCATTTGGTGTAGTGGCAAGGCACTAATGAGAGGAGTTGGGGAGCTGCTGGGCTGGCAGGGGCTGGAAGGGCTGAGCCTGTCAGGCTGTCAGAGGCAGCAGCCTGCAGAGCGATGTCTGATCCCAGGCCGGTGCTCTCTGATGCTCCTGCTTGGGCTGGAAATCCTTGGGAGCTGGGATTGCCTCCCAGGCTGTCCTGAGGCAGGGTCCCAGCTGTGTCCCTGCAGTGCTGGGGAGGGTTTGGTGCTGCCTGTGACCTGTGCAGGGTGAAACCTCTGCCATCCCACACACAGAGAACTGGCCTGTCCGTCCATGTTTCATAGAGAGATCCTATTTCCACGTGCCATTTGCACAGCAGAAGTGTGTTTGAGGGGACATGGCACCATTCCTGCTGTGTGGGAGGGCCCTGTGCTCTTCCCAGCTGAGGTGGGGGCTGAGTCCTTCAGAGCAACCATCTGTGGCTGGGGCTCTGGGCTTAGTGAGATGCACCAAAGGAGCCCAAAAAACCCCAACAGACACCTTCAGACAGTCTCATTCTGTGAAACCTGAAGCTCTACCTATGTCTTTTTTTTTTTTTTTTTTAAGTTTCTAAATCATTAAATATTGCAGGGAAAAAAACTAAAGGAAATCAAGACAAAAACATTTAGCTCATTACAACTTGTCCTTTTCTCTGTCTGGGCATAGAACAGGAGAAGGGGACTGGGGATTTCAGCTTGCTCAGTGCAAAGCATGAACACTCACCTGATCTATATCTGTGCTGCTGGAAACTTTTGGAGGATTATCCCTCGCTGCTCCTCATGTACAGAGACAGATCCTCGTTGTCTGGGAGCCTCAGCCTTGGCATGGAATTTCTCAGCCTTCTGCCCAAGGCTGGGAGCCTTCAGCCTGCAGCAGGCTGCACTGGTGCTGCAGGGAGCAGGAAAGGCTGCCAAGGGCCCCCTGCTCTTGGGGAAACTCATGTGCTGTGTGGCACAGAGCTCTGGGACAGCACACACAGGAACAGCCTCCTCCTCTCCCTTTTGGAGGAGTCTCTGGCCAGGACAAAGGCGAGGCTTTTACAATTTCCCCCTCTCGTTTTGGGATCTTATCATCCATGTCAAATCTTTCTGCAATATCAGAGATTTGTTTGGGTTTAGCGGGGATGAAATTGTACAAATACTCAGAGGAATTCACACTCATGTTTCATCACTGAAGCACTTTCTCCCCATAGGTCTTTATTAATAGAGTTTAACCCATTTATACAGCAGCAAAAAAAAAGGCTCTGAAAAGATTAAAAAAATATTGTAGCCATCTTTATTATTTCCTTTAGAAGAGCTGTGGGTTTTTTGGGGGGGGATATCTGTTGCAGTAAAGTAAAAAAAATATAAAAGAAAAGCCTCATAAAATCAGGCCTGTTCTGTTATATCAGTGGCTGCCCTTGTCAAGCCAACACTGCAAGTTCCCATGTGAAAGCAATCCTGGTGTGAGCAGCTGGTTAATATAACAATCTATTCCTGGGTGAAAAAAAACCAACACCCGTATAAACATTACATCTATCCCATGGGAATCAGTGAAGAAAATATGTAAGCAATTTAAGAACAAAGAGATTTGATAGACAAGTAAAATACCTTTTTCTAACCAATAGGGTAATTGGCAAGAAAGCTACTGACCAACTGGAGTCACACACGAGGTCTGTAAAAGTGTATAAAAATTACTTATGTGAATAAAGAATGGGCTTTTCCAGCATGAAGGATGCCCTTGTCAAGCCAACACTGCAAGTTCCCATGTGAAAGCAATCCTGGTGTGAGCAGCTGGTTAATATAACAATCTATTCCTGGGTGAAAAAAACCCAACACCTGTATAAACATTACATCTATCCCATGGGAATCAGTGAAGAAAATATGTAAACAATTTAAGAACAAAGAGATTTGATAGACATGTAAAATACCTTTTTCTAACCAATAGGGTAATTGGCAAGAAAGCTACTGACCAACTGGAGTCACACACGAGGTCTGTAAAAGTGCATAAAAATTACTTATGTGAATAAAGAATGGGCTTTTCCAGCATGAAGGAAATGGAGTCTCACCTGATTCATTCCAACAGATATCCTACTTGATAATCCCTCAGAAGATGTAACAATTAGTTTAGAAAAGCAGAAGAACAGCACAGTGTTGAGGTTTTGGCATGTGAATTTGATGTCCCCCACTCAGAGGCAAATCAAGATAAACAAAGATAAATTATTCAGGCCAAAGTTGTCCTTTCTGTCTCTGGCATCAGTGAAAGGACACAGGCTCAGCTCCTGCTCTGGGACCAGCCAGACCTGGATTGTCACTGCTTTAATTCTGCTGGAGCTTTGTTAGTCCCTGGGCTGCAGTGAAAGCCAAGTGAGATTGCAGATAAGCTGGCATTACTAAGTGGAAGGAAAATCAACCTAGAGTGGAAAAAAAAGATGAATAATTAAGGAAAATTACATAAAAGAGAGACTGACAGGGGTTAATATCTCATATTTCAAATTTGAGGAATAACCACATCTGGCAATACCAGGTGAATTCAAAATACATTGATGGGAAAACAGACTGTGGTGTGAGGACTTCGTGCTGCAATCCTTGCCTGAGTTCACTTTTTATATTTCTTGTTGTGCTTTCAGATAAGCAGTGTCTCCCAAAAGCTTGACTTTTCCAGTATTTAGCCAACTGGAGTTTTTTTGATGCTTTTATTTTGAGCTTCTCTCCCAGTTTTGAAACCCTTTCAGCCCCTTTGCCTTGCACCACCTGGTTTTACAAAGTGCCTTTCATTCCTCCTACTCCCCCAGCCATGCCAGTGAATTTGGCTCAGTCTGAATGTGTTTAATTTGCATTTACTCTCACACCAATTTGTGTGACAGGCCAAATGAGATAATAGGATTGTTTGGAAGTGTAGGCATCTATTTGGCAGCTCTGGACGCTGCAGCCTCCCCACCTGAGCTGTGTGAGGCTGGGGGACTCCTGGTGCTTTCTGAAACACAGAGCAGGATGCAATGTGGAGTTATCCAGCTGCAGGAAAGCTGCAGGCAGATGATAGGAAGGCTGGACAGGGACTTTTCCTAAGGGCATGTAGTGATAGAGCCAGGGGGAAGGAGCTTAAACTGAAGGACACTGTGCTCAGATGGGAATTGGGAATGAGGAATTGTTCCCTGTGAGGGTGGGCAGGCCCTGGCACAGGGTGCCCAGAGCAGCTGTGGCTGCCCCTGGATCCCTGGCAGTGGCCAAGGCCAGGCTGGACACTGGGGCTGGGAGCAGCCTGCTCAGGGGGTTTGGGATGAGATGATCTTTGAGGTCACTTCCAACCCAAACCATTCTGTGGTTCTATTGTGTGTGGAAATTTTGAACTGATGTGTCACTGGAAAGGAGATTACTTTATAGTGCATGAATTAAAAATGCAAGAATTTCATTTAGTTCAAATTTCTTCACCAGCAGAAGTAGATGTACCTAAAATATTTTACCCCCAACTGCAAGCAGAAATCCAGCTTATGTGATGGCACTTTGTTTACTGACAACCTTTGAGGTGTGTGAATGAAAAGCCATTGTCTCTTTCCCTCTAGGGGAGAAATTTCAGTGCCATCTTATCCCTTTATTAAAGTAAATTCTGCTGGTCTCAGCTCACTTCCTAGCATCTCTATTCCACATTAGATATTACTGTATAAAAAAAAAAAGGGACAAATTGACAGCATCTGATAGTGAGAGTCCTTGGAATTGAATTAGCTCCTCTGTCAGGATTGAGGTCGTTGCTGGGACAATGTAACAAAATAATTTTGTTCCGTGGCCTTTCACGGCAGCTGCATCTGAGAGCCAAAAAGTCCCTGTGCTTTGTTTTAGTGATGTCAGGAATGTCAGAGCAGAGATGCACAAAACAGGGGAGACAGAGGAGTTATCCAGAATGAGAATTAGCTACACCAAGGTTTGTTGTCAGAGTGGGGAGGTCTGACCTGGTCTGGAGGAAGGTGGGGTTTGTGTTTTGCAGTTTTGTAATTGGAAATGACACTGATGGCATCAGAATTACTCTGATTTACTCTTCACTTACATCAATTATCCTGGGGGTTTATTTCTCTCACTCTGCCTTCTGTTTCCCGTTGGGTTAGACTCAGAATTAAACAGAAGATACTCTCAGGGTAACAAGGCAGAAACCTTCTGTGCCTTAGGAATTAGATCCTGAAGGCAGCAAGCAGCTGAAAGGGTTAACCAGCCAGCTCTGACTCTCACACAAGGTCCATTCCATGTTCACCTTTCATCTTGGGGTTTTTTGTTGTCTTTTTTTTTTTAAACCTACACACATTTGTTACCACCAGGAGAGTCTATGATTTTGTAGAGGACTTTACAAGCTGTCTTACCTAAACAGCTCCCAGTGATTTGTAGCTGAAGAGGATTTTTATCTTTCAGCAGTCTTGATCTAATGCATTCTGCCCCCATGTACTTATCAACTTTCCAAAGACTATGATTCAGAATTTTAAAATAATAACTGTTGTGTTTCTTTTTATTCTGATTTCTTCTTGATCTAACTTGCAATAGAAAAAGCACCAAACAAAAAACCCTTAAACATGGGCCTAACTTGCTGTGCTTAGGTGTTACAGGCATGCTCTGTACAGTGATTTAACTTCTTTCCCTAGTTAATATTTTACTACTCATATGTAGAACTTTTACCATCTATTTGATATACATGGAATAAAACTTTTTGATTCCACATCATCCACAAGGCAGGACTATTGACATGTTCTTGCACACAGAAGTGAAGCAGAGCTGGTTAAAAACATACCAGAGAATGAAAATGGCAAGTAACACACTGAAATTTCAAAATGAGGGGGTTTTTTGAGCCTGGTAAGAAACAATTACTAGAGTGAAATTTGTAACCTAAAATTGAATGTTTTTCTGGTCTGTGCTGTGCTATCAAAATGGAAGTGCCAAAAGGAGAGATTTGTGAAATATTTACCTCACAAAGAAAATGCTTTTCTGGGAGATGCTTAATTTAGAAAAAAGTCTTCCTCGTGGTGAAACAGAAGCCAGGCAATCCTGATCTGGCACTGCAGTCACTGGGATGTTAGAATGAAACTGCTGTCATAATTAGCTGCCTGATTAATTTCAGACAAGTATTTTTGATATAAACCTAAAAATTCTTATTGCTCTTGAAACACACAAAAGCCCACTGATACTTGAATTCCCTCCTGTCCATTTATACCTATATCAAGGCAATAATGCAGCCCTGGATTTAGTTCTAAGCCTTGTTCTTTTAATCTCCTTCCTGAGAGCATTGAGAAAAAAGCACTAGGCAGTGTTTAATTATCTCCTGCAGCAGTAGCTGTGCCCTGGGCAGGGGAGGATTATTTGCCTCCCACCAGCAGTCTGGGGGTTCTCTGTGTGCTCTGTGACCCACTTGCTGGGGATCTGCAGTGACAATACAAACACAGCTCCAGGAAACCCCTCTGGGAAGGAAAAAAAAAAAAAAAAAAGAAAGAAAAAAGAAAAGAAAAGTGACAGCATCACTAGCCCTGGCATGAAAAGAGGGAGTGCTGCTTTCTCACTTTTTGGGGTTTTTTCATCACGCTTTGAAGGCCTGCATGGTCACAAGGGCTGGAGGAACAGCATCAGAGCATCCACTCAGCTCAACTGAAACCCTCTGACCTGCTGGGCTTTGCTGCTGGGCCTGGCCTTTGTTAGACTGACTTCAGCTACTCCCTTTGGGTTGTTGTCAAGTGGAGTGCACAGGCTGCACTTTGTATTTTTTAATATTTAAAAGTAAGTACTTCTGCATTGAGGAACACCAAGAAGTCCCCTGCTGTTCCTGTGCTAGCAGGAACACTGTTCATAGCAATTTAGCTCAAGACAAAAGGTGTGGTTTGAGTGTGTTCAGAGTCAGCCTTCTTCCAGTTCAGTTACTGGTGGAAGGCAGCTTTCTCTCAACTCGTTTATGTCACAAAAAGTTGACAGAAATATATTTGTGGGAGTGGGGGAAGTTCCAGATAACTTAAATCATTTTAATGAGAGAGGAGAAGGAGCTGAGGCTTTCATTTTGTCTTTAAAGCTATAAGGTGGAGGTTTAAGTGCTAAGAACAAGTTTCAGATGAGAAGAATAGTTATGAACTCGATGAATTAATTAGGGTCAAAAATTAAAACATGACTGCAATTCTGTACCTCTGAGTCATTTCAATATACTTGGAATGGCAGTGAATAAAAATACTCAGACTTACCCAAGCTAAAAATGTCATCATTTTTGGCTGACATAGGGAATATAGCTTAAAATCCTGTATGTCACTGAAATGCCAGAAATGTCTGGTAACTCACAGGAAAATTAAGGCATTTATAATGACAGAGCTGTTTTATCAGTGTGATGCTGAGAACTGAACCTAAGCCCGGGCACCAAAGCAGTTCAGCAGCTTCATTTGTACTCCTTGGTGCAGTTTCCATAACCAGAGCAGCTCGGGGACTCGGGGTGGGACCCATCACTGTCCCCTTTGCAGGGAGCCCAGACATCCCCGAGCAGCTCCTTGGCAGGTGAGGGCTGTGCTGCCTTGTTTTGGTTGAGACAGCTTCTCACTGATTTTTACTCTGCTCCATTCCCTGCATGCCCGTTTGCCACCAGGGCTCTCTGTTATTTGCCCAGAGCTGGAGGAGCCCCCACAGGAGCTGCTCTTTGAGCACAGACACGCTGCACTCCCCAGGCTGTGCTGTCACCCTCAGTTTGTTCAGCAGTTTTCAGCTGCTGGAACTGCATTGCTCTTCAAGCACCTTTGTTTCTTTTCACAGTCAGGTTCCACTGGGTAGGTGATACCCTGGTTAGGCTCCAAATTATTTGCTACAAGGTCTTGTTACAAGGTCTTTTAAGACTAAACTCTCCAATTAAGAACTGACACCTAGATTATTTTCTCTTTTAACCCAATAACTGATCCCAAAAACCGCAATGTGGACTTTTCTGCCCAATTACAAAATACCACCCAAACCCATGAAGAAGAAGGAAGAAGAAGCATGAAGAAGAAACCCAGGACAGCACCCTGTGCTCTCCATCTTGCTCCCATCCACAACACACTAAAAATCCCAAAACCTAAATTTCTCACCAAGTGATCCACCTACTCTGCTCTCTATAATCTATTTCACACTTTTGTGGATTCTGGTCTATCTTGAAGTCTAGGAAACTTCCTCCACGAATGAGGGTCAAAGTCAGGGCTCCCCTGGGGTCAGGGCACCCCAGAGCAGACAGAGAAATATTCCCTGTGCCCTGAGTTTCCACAGGGCTGGGTGAGATGAAGAGACATGGGGTGTGCTGGTGCCTGCTGGTTCCCCCTCAGCCCTATGGGCTCTGGAATGTGGGCACCACCCCATCACCTCACCTGCTGGCCTCCCAACCTTCAAAAGCAGCCAGGAAAGCCTCGCTTGAAAGCACAGAGCATATTCATTTGCTAAGGGTTTGCTGTTGCTTTTTGGGTTTTGGAGAAGTCACTTATTTAGGAACACTAATGCACTGTTAAGGTAATAGGAGACAAAAGAAACTGTAATGATTACTCTGCTTTCTACAGGAAATCAGGGAAAACAACCAAAATGAAGATAAAGCTCTGCTAGCATTTCTAATAATACACTGGAAAATGTTTTCCTTCAATCTATCTTTTCTTCTATTGACTAAGAAGCTGAGTTAATAGGTTTGTTCACTTAAGACATATGTGTGGGCTTTTAATACAAGCTGGTTGTTTCTCCCATCATTTCATCCATGATGTACCAATCAATTTTCAGAGTTGGGCTTGCCTTTTTTTTTTTCTTTTTTTTCCCCTGGATGTTGGTTTCTCTTTTTTCAAGTTGTTCTTTCAAAATATGAATGGTCAGGATAGAATCCTGATAGATTCTCTAGGGGCTCAGTGGTGTGGCATCACATATCTGGGGAAATTCTAAGCAGCCTCTTGGCTTTATAAATAGAGACTCATAAAAATTAAAAACAATTAAACAGGATTCTGCACATCTAGAAAAAGAAGTCAGCAAATTTAATACCCTACATAGTACACAGTCCCTTGTGTCCAATCTAAGTTCATGTAACATATTTAAATATAATTAACATGGAACTACTACCTTGGGATGGTGCTATTCCTAGTAAGACCTGGTCAAGAGGAAGACCTAGGACAGGTGGAACAGCAGAACATTTACAGTGCAGTTTGATAGTAAATCTCATTTATTTAGTATTCTCAAATATGAAGTAACAAAGCTCTTATCCCTAAGGCTGGAATACAAACCTGCACATCCTGATTTCATAACCCCTGCTCTAGTCAGTAGATCCCACTGCTTTCTGCTGGGTTTAGTCACTAACTCTTTGTTGTAAAGTCTGTGGGTATTTCAACAAATGCATGTATCTCACAACAGAAACCTCCAGGATCTGCAGGCCCATGTGCATGCCAAGCACCTGATGAAGTGAAGCCACTGAGCACAGCTCTGGTTTGCTCAGCAGCGCTGAGGCTGAACAACACCATCAGACCCAGCAGCTGCTCTTCTGTTCAGCCACAGGCTGAAATTCAGGAGGGAAACAAAAACAGAGCTACACACCCCTCAGCAAAGGCTTGGGGAGCTTGGTGAGAGCTTCAGCTTGGGAAAGAAGGAGACTCAGGGGTGCCCTTATCACTCTCTACAACCCTGAAAGGTGCCTGTGCTCAGCTGGAGTTGGGCTCTCTCCAGGCAGCACTGACAGAACCAGAGGACACATTCTCAAGCTGCACCAAGGGAAATACAGGTTGGATATCAGGAAAAAGTTTTTTCCAGAAAGGGTGATAAAGTTCTGGAATGGCTGCCCGGGGAGGTGGTGCAGTCACCATCCCTGGGTGTGTTTAACAAAGCCTGGATGTGGCACTGGGTGCCAGGGTTGAGTTGAGGTGTTGGGGCTGGGTTGGACTCAATGATCTTGAAGGTCTCTTCCAACCCAGTGATTCTGTGGATTCTGTGAATTCCATGAGTTTCTTTTGCCTCTGAACACCAGCTCCACCTGCCCAGCCTTTGGTGCTGCACTGGCACCAGGCAGGGTGAAGGTCATGTGAGTTCACTCTTTAACCAGAGGAGGAGACGTTTGCTCAGTGAGCATTTTGAGAAGCTTGTGCTGTTTCTGATGATCAGATACACAGACTGTGAGGGGCGGGAGGATCAAACCTGGGCCTGCACTGCACAGCAGAGAGCTGCCCTGCCTGGCACAGTGTCCCGTGGAGCAGCTACACTTTTACTGCTTTTGGCACATTTATGTGCCCCTTTCCCTCTTGGTTTTAGCTTTTGTTTTACAGAAATGCTGACTGTATTATTCCTGCTCTGTGATAGCCAGCAGTTACCTGTCCTCCAGGAAGACAGAAAAATAGAATTTTAAGCTTTTTGTGGAGTAAAAAGTCTCATTAACCTACCTCTTAATGAAGAAAGCTCTCTTCCAAGAAAAGGGGATGGGAAGGAGACTGTGTATTTTAAATCATAGCTACAATAGAACTGTTCCTTTTCTTTTTGAATAAAAAATATATTCTGTCTGGACTTAAATGTTTTGTATACAGCTGTATATTCAGGTACAAACAACTGATTTTTTTTTTCCACAACTGATGTTATGTGAACAAAATCTCAGTCATAATAATGGATCCCAAAAATGTTTTAGCTGGGAAATTCCTTTAACAGAACAAATTCAATAATTTGCTGTAGGGCTCATGTTTGTAATGTAATGCTTATGGCCAGATAGATTTATTATTGACTTAGTTTTTATTAAAAACACAAGAGAAGGTATCAGTAGCTGACTTGCTGTTAGCCAGTTATCTGAGGAAGGCATCCAAGCCTTATATCAAAAAGGGCATGAATTCTGAACATGAAGATTGATTGATTCTTAAATGAAATACTTTTAATATTTCATGGGAAGGATTTTTCTGTGGCCAAGTAGTGCATACCACAAAAAATGTCTCCTGGGCAGAAAGCAAGCTTGTCTACTAAAATTTGTTTTCTTTTCTTGAATTTGGGTTTTTTCCACCCTGGCTCTGACCTAGAGCAAACATTTCTCCCCTCTGCAGGAGCTGGTGCTGCACTAGAGGAGAGCTGTTCATACCTGGAGGTCTCTGGTGCCCCAGAACAACCACCTGGGCAGCTGCCTGGCTAATTAACACCCATGTGCTGGTTCAGAGTCATAGAACTGACATTTGGAAAAAGCAACAAGCAATCTCCCTCCAATCATCTCAGAGTTAGGCAGGACATGGTGAACAGAGCAATGTAATTGCAGGAATTAAGTTGCTGTAACAAGTGAAATTCTTTTACTCCACACTGGCTGCCAGCTCCTCTTTAACTTCTGATTTGTTACCACCTGTAAACTTGTATGATTTTTTTTTTATTTATTGCCAGTCTTCCTCAAACTTCCACACTTCCAAGATTCCAAAACTCTATCTTTTCAGTGATGGAAAGAGTGATGCCTAGGAACATCACAGGCCTAAGAGGAATGTAAGCACATACCTTGAATAGGAAAAAAAAATCTTTTTGCACAGAGTAGATATTTCAGAGACATCAAATATGATTGCAGTAGACTGTTTTACAGCCTGATACAGACCCATGAGAGTCTCATGGCTGTTTTCATTCTGATTAAAGGAGCTAAATTTTCTTCAAACACACACCACCACCCCTTTTATAAAACTTCTGCAGAGTGGGAGTGTAACTTGATAGAAACTAATTGCTCTGGATTAAAGGAACAAGCCTGCAGCCTCCACATATTATATCAGCACTCAGAACAGACAGGGACGTTTTTTATGAGGAGGAAATTGCATTTGAAGTACTCTCAATATTCATAATATCTTGGGCTCTCTCAAACCCTGGGTGTGGTGTTATTTTAATGGTGCACAGGGATTGGTTGTGTGGAGGAGGCAAAATTGGTTTGTCACAGATCCAGAAGTGATAAAGCTGATTTTGAAATGGAGATTAAGGCCTTGTGGAGGGGGAAAATGACAGTTTTCTTTAACAGAAGAAATATTAACACATTAATGCTCATTCATCTTCATTTTTATGTGCTTGCTCTGTTCCAGCCGGGTACATCAGAGGTCAAATGCTCTGATTCATATTTTCTGAAGGAGTTTGTTTTCATGCCCAAGTTATCTCAGAACAGAAAGTTCCTCTCTAAGAATGAACAAAATTCTGGGGTTCATGGCTGTTTGCAGCCAGCTCCAAAGCTCCTGTAACAGCCTTTTAACTTGAACTGCTGGCAAAGCGTGAGTGATGAGCCCCAGGGCTGGGAGGGGACAGGAACAGATGTGAGCTTCACAAATGGATCCTGTAAATAATGGCCTAAACCACAGAGGCAGACCTGGGCACATAAATATATCATCCCCTTTTGGTATGTTTTTATCTCACTCCCAATGGAAAACTCTCTGTGCAAAGGAGATTTCTGACCATTTACAACCTGAATGAGAATTCTCAGTGCAATTAAAAAGAAATATGTGGACTCTTAATGAAGAGAAAAGAATTGAGTAATTTCATGCATTTTTAAAATTAAACATTCTTATTACTAGGTTTAGGAAAAATAAAAAGAAAAAAAAAATCTTCCCAATGGAATGAAGCCACAAAAAAGTCAGGATCAGCTACTAGAACTTCTTTTTTTTTCCCCACCATTTCACCAGACAAAATATATCAGGCTATTGAAAAACCCTAGAATATACAAAGACAATCCCTCAGTGTGGAAAGGAAACTTCCTCTAAAGAAATGGTCATGCAAAGGCAGAAGGAACTGGAACTTCAACTTTATCAGCCATATCAATATTTTACTGCAGTAACAAATTCACACAGATGCCAAGATATTTTATGTTGCCAAATGGTGCTTTTATTTTGCAGCACATGTTGTGCATTCTTTTTTAGAAGTGAACACATCTGCTGTGACTTCTTCCAATATCCATTTTTCCTTCCCTGCAATTTGGGCTATGAAGATTACAAAGCCATAAATCAGAACCATGGTGAAGGCAAGGGATCTGATTTACAAACGTGGTTAATCTTTGCCTCTGAGGAAGCTCTGAGCAGTGCAGGGAGGCTGGGGCACCCTCAGCTCTGGGAGGTGGCATTTCTGAGCAGGGCCTTCTGTGGGCAGAAATGGGAACTATTTCAGCCAGTGTTCCCAAATATTTCAGTGATTAGATGGGGACACAGTCAAAGAGCAACTGCTGAACTCTGAAGTTACATGGGAGAGAGACAAGCAGGTGATGGGATGGGTGTGGGTTTCCATGGAATCCCAGATGGGTTTGGGCTGGAAGGGATAAGTTTTAGTTTGAAGCCTTAAGTTTTAGTGTTCATATTTTCCAGATTCTGTACTGCATTAGTGTGTGACTCTGAACTTCACATGAAGGGTTAGCAAGTTCTCACAGCTCAGTCACACAAAACACAAAAATCCTTTTCCAGCCCCAGGACCAAGGACAAGCTGCATCTTCAGGCCCAAAAATTGTAAACAACAGAGAACTGAGAAGAGCAATCCAGGAGGATGGGACTGCATAACCTGAAGCTGATATTGGACAATTAACCCCAATATGTAATGGATAAAAACTTATAAAATGTGAAAACTCATGACCCATTGTCCATCTTGGGTGCAGCCCTGGCCGGGCTCTTGTGCTGCCCAAGGTTGAAGCTTTCTAATAAATCCCTACTTTATTCTGTAACTCTGCCTGACCTCTGTTCCAGGTGTCCTTTCAAGTTATCAAAACCATTCCCCCTGATCTGGCACTGCCTGCCCTTGTGCTGCTCATTGTTATCCTGCTGGTCTCCTTCTCTATTCTCACCATTCCTAACGAGTCACCAGCAGAGTGTGAACAGAGAAACTTTATATAGAAACCTCCACACTGCAAAATACTGCAGCATTGCTTGATTGAAAACACCTTCTGTTGTTTCACTCCTGTAACTTCAGCCAAAATTCCTTCAAACTGTTGAGTCTTTGCTGCAGTCACACTTTGAAGGGACACAGAGAGATCCCTCGTGGAGGGGAGAGAGTTTGCTGGTGTAAATGGGTGAGAACTGTCTGTGGCTTTTAGGGGTTTGCAGGTAACTGTTAGAAAAAATGGGCAACATTTAGGGGTTTTTGGCCAAGTTAATACGTAACAAATTTAGGGTCCTTGATAACCTCAGAATTTGTTTGGAAAATCCAAATTTAGTCATAAGACAACTCATTCTGTTACAGTGACATGTAAAAAATTAGTTGTTTAATTAATCTAAGAAAATTGTTTAAGAAAATTTTAATAAAATACAAAATAAAGTTAAATAAAATAAAGTCAAATAAAATTTAAGAAAATTGTTTAATTTTCAAACACAATTTATGGAGTGATATCTCCACCTTGACAGTAGGTCCATATCTTTTATGACTTTTAGTTGAGGATCTCATCTTAGGTATTTCCTGGTCCACAGAACAAAGGTATTCCATGCCACTCCCTGGCACACCCCAGAGACTAGCTTGAATTGTAATGTTTAGAGTTGAGTTTCTAAAGGCCTCTTGTGCCTCCATCTGTCACCTGTCTGTGTGTCCTCCTGGCTTCCAGGAGAAAGGGGTGTGGTGGCTTTCAGCAATTGGAGTAAATAGGAAGGACAATATTTTTTGGCTTTTCCTTGCCACTGTCAGCTCTGCCCCTACCCCTTCCCCTCTCTAATATTTGTACTCTTGCAAACAGTTTTTTTCTTCTCTTGCGCTATATAAAGGTATTTAAACTGCATCACTTCCTTCTGCTTGTGAAGTTTCAATATGGGGGATGTGGTGTTGGCTGAGCTAATCCAAATGTGGAGGCAAGGCAGTGAATAAAAGTGAAATACTACCATCAACCTTCCTATTTTCAGAACCAATCACATCTCTATAAAGTGCTAGAGCAGCTCCTCACTGCTAAACACCAATGACCAGTAGCCAGTGGCTATTTTTATTTTTGCTGGTTGTTTACATTTTGCTCTTTACTGGTGAAATGCTTGAGGAGCTGGAGGTTTTTTCCCCCACAATGCCTCAAGTTAGAATTAAAGTTGCAGCAGTCTGAGCAGGAGTTAATTCATTCTGCTATTAAGCCTTCAGTTACACTGAGGCTTTATCATTCACTGCTAATAAATGGTATTTATAGTTGGCATATACCTCCTGTAGCAACAATAACAAATGTGTTGCCTGAGATAACCTACTTTATATAGCTGTTAAAAGGCACTTTTCATTGAAGTTTCACAATTTTAAAAATTCATTATAAACCTCTTGAATCCTCCAAGGACTGAAACAATGTGTGAAGCTGGATGCCTAAAGTGCAGGCCAGATTTTGAAAAGGGCTCAGAAGAGCCCACAATAGAGGGCTGATGTTTAAGTATGCTAAGCACACAGCAGCTCCTAATGCCATACTCAGATCTGGGCTCTCAAAAGAGTTCACAAGAGCCTTGTGTGCTGTGAGCTTTTGAAACACTGGCCATGTCACAACAAGCACTGCTGGGGACTTTACACTCCTCAGAATCTGCTAAGTCTGCCTTTGATTTCTCTGGGTCTCAAGCACTTTCAAATGCCTGGACCTAAACAAAGATCTGTGCTTTATGTGGGATTAGTTCCTTTTATCTAAGAATATCATTATTCCATCCTTTCCTATGATCAAGAAAATAAATAAATAAAAATACCTGGCATGGTGTAAGATGTTTGTAGACTTAGGAGAACTAGGTAATATTCTTCCAGCTGCTGTGTGTCCTCACTTGTCTCAACCAGCCAGAACAGGGTTGTTCATTTTGTTCTATAAGCACAGCTGAGAATTTTGTTTGGGCAAAGCAAAATTTGGTAACTCCTGCCTTCTTTTGGGAAGCTTCAGTGTCTGGAGCAGCCAGTGCAGCTGAAGGCAAAAATAAATGTGTGCAGTGGCTTGGCAGCAAGGTGAGAGGAGTTTCTGTGCCAAAGGTGTCGCTCACAGGAGGCTGTGCTGAGGTGGGGATCAGACTCTGCTCCCAGGGAACAGGGACAGGACCAGAGGGAACAGCCCCACGCTGTGCCAGGGGAGGCTCAGCTTGGCTATAAGGAAAAATTCCTTCATTCAAAGAGTGGCTGAGCACTGGAAGGGGCTCCCCAGGGGGATGGTGGTGGAGTCACCATCCCTTGAAATGTCCAAAACCAAGTGGAAATGGCATTGAGTGGAGGGGTCTGGTGGGCAGGGTGGTACCTGTTTGAAGGTGGGACTCAATGACCTTGGAGGTCTTTTCCAACCTTGCTGATTCCACAATTCTCTGTCACCAGGTCCCCATCAGCTCCTTCCGTGGCCTTACCCCAACCGAGAGGGCTCAGACCTTTTGGGCCAGTCAGAGGAGTGAGCAAATGGGATGGAAACTTCTGACAGCACAGCAAAAATGCAGAAACCCCACCAGAAAGTGCAATCCCTGACTATTGCTGTATAACCAAACCCTAATTCTTTGCTGCTTTCACAGCCCCAGGCCAGAGGAGCAGCCAGCCTGGGTGGGTGGGCCCTGGGCATTGTGTGTCCTTGTCAGAACTGTACTGCATGTGTCAGATAAAAAGCAAAGCCTGTGGTAAAGAGAAAGAGCTTGAGTTCTTGCATTTGCTCTGCCTGATAGTGAGGATTTCATTTGGATGATTCAGCTTACCACTTCTACATTTGCTGTGAATCAGTATTGAAGTGTCATGTTGTAGGAGCTGCCTATTGATGGGAACTTAAATTAGCATTAAGGAGCAGCCACAGACTTTGCAAGATAATCTGGCTTTATTTGTGCCTTCCCTTCTTGGCTTCTGTGTGTGTATATCTTATTACCAGGGAAAATTACTTTTCTTTGTGCTGCCCTTTAGAATTGGGAAGAAATTACACCAGTCCATTGAATGAACAGCAGCACAGAGATTAAACACGGGGGGTGTCAATCTGCTAAAAGTTACTGTGCTAAACAGCCAGGAAACCCTTTGAAAGGGATGGCAGGCAAGGAGATACTGAATTAATCTCAGTATTGCCTGTGACAATGCAAGGACTTTAGTCTGGGGGAGATGTGTTCTGCCAAAGCAGGGAAAGGAGAGTTTTGTTCCCTTTGGAAGTGGTGCTGGAGAGTCACTGCTGTGCAGGAGGAGACACCTCTTGGTGGTGGTGCTGATTCCAGACTCAGGGGAGCAGAACAAATATCCTGGAAGGACTGATGGGATGCCTGTGTGGGAGTGTGGATAACCAAGCTCTAAAAATCCTGTTGGATTAAATGCACATGCAGTGGGGCTGAGGACTTAGCCCCCATTTACAGATACAGGATTGTGGTTTGCTTGTTGCATTTCTGATTTCCAAATCCCTTAAATACCTGGGGCCGTGTTGTCCTGGGGTGTAAAACTGGGAAATTTCATTTAATTTGAGACCTACCTCGTGGTGAGGGGGTGAGAGAAGGGTCTGATCTCAGAGTTCTTTTCACCTGGAGTAATAAAATAGCTAATTTTATTACTGACACTCAGTGAAACTTTTGGGAAATGAAATGTATTGTTCCTACACACTTCTGGACGGCTGGGGAGTGAAGAGCTAACAGTGTGTGGTTCCCTTTATCCAACAGTCCCCTTCTGACAGGGGTTGGGCTGATGCTCTGTGGCTGCTGTGCTCATAATTAGCAGAGCACAGTTTAGACCTATTTTAGGCTGTTTTCCAGTGTCCTGGAAACAGAGGCATTGTCAGGAGAGCCAGGCATTGGCAGCTGGCTCTGCTCACTGACCAGTCCTTGGCTTCAAACTCTGCATTTCAAGCCTTGATGTGTGAGACAAAGCATTGGGGATGTTTGATTGACTTTCTAGTTATTGCTGAGATCAAAGGCTTGCTTTTGTTTGTTTGTTTGATTTTTTTTCTTTTTTTGCATCAGACTTCTTTATTCTACCACCTGGCCTGGGTTATTTATTGAAAGAACTGCATGCAGAGATGTTAAATTCCAGGGAAAACTCAGTGATCCAGCATCACTCTCTATTAGGTAACAGCTGATTGCACTGCCACTACAGGAACCTAAGCACAAGTTTATCTGTTTTTCCTGGGGAAAAGATTTAGCTTTCTGGGTCAGCCTTGTATGCAGGCAATTTGTGTTTTTCTCCTCTTGCAGTGGAGCTTTCTGCAGTGTGGGTGGGAAGTCCTACCACTTTTAATAACATTGCTCCAATCCTGCTTTGGAGCGAGTTGGCAGTACCTTGATAGTCTGGTGAGTCCTTTGGGCTCCTGGTGAATATGTTTGGATATTTAACACAAAAAAAACCTCAAGCCTCATCTTTTCAGAGGCTTACCTCTCAGCCAATCCACTAGGGTGGAATAGATTTTTTGTTTCTCAAAATACTTTTAATTTATAAAGCAAAAGGCAGTCTGTTAATTTATATTTGCTGTATGTATTCCATGTCTGAAGTTGGTGCCTCTCCAAAATACATGACTGCTTATGGAGCTTTTAATAATATGTTGTGGTGCTGGTGATGATAACTCATATTTAACTAGGCAGTGCCTGTCAGATTGCTTCTCTGCTGAGCCTGGGAGGGTACCTGAGCTTTGCAGCAGACTGACAAAGTGCCTGGGATGCAGTGATTAGTGAATCTCAGAGACTGAGGACTCCAACACTTGCATTTGGGGATGCAAATAGTAATTTTTCCCTATTATGTTTCCATACCATAAAATCCCAGTAATTCTTACTCTACACATAGATATTTCCAGCATTACCTGAAATCAGCAGTGGATCAGTAGCGTGGGATGTCTGGGATAGGATTGGAGTTGGGAAAACATTTACAGTTTTTAATGAAACATGGTCCTTTGAAAAATCAACCCCACTATTTGCTGATGCCAAACATGGTTTTAATGGATATCTAAATTTTTCAGTTTAAAAGAAATATTTATAAACTAAATTTAGCTGTGTGTGTATTGTAACTTTGCATCCTAATCTAAATTAGATACATTTCAAACAACTGAATTTTTATTTCAGGTAAAATAAAACACTGTGGCCAAAAGCTATTTCTGGTCTTTTTTTTTTCTTTTTTTTTTCTTTTTTTTTTTTTAATTACAAAAGCTTGGGTACTTGATGTGATTTGGCTTGTGGCCAAACACTTCACATTTCTCAGCTATCCAAAATAAACCATAGTGAGATAGCTGAGATCATCTCCTTGGTGGATATCTTCAAATAGAATCTGATTCACAACATTTCTGTGGGTTCAGGAATCCTCAGCTGAGCTCTGAATATCCCAGTGTTCCCTATGCCAGTGTCCAGCTCCTGGTGAGTAACTGGAAAACTGCTGTTTGAGGTGCAGACCTGCACAATAGAATGTCCCAAATCTTTTAGATGCTGAATGCCAATAGCAAATCCCAGTATTTGTTTTCTCCATGCTGTTGCTCCCCATGTACCAGTAATGCTCTTTTTTTTAGCTGAAAAATTGCATTTTTGTCCTGAGGGAGGTGAAATGCAGCTCTGGCCCCAGTCTGGGTCTCTGCACTGCTGAAGGGAAGGGTCCCTGTGCAGAAGGGTCCCCCAGCAGGGCTGGGAGCTGTGTGGGACCTGCCTTTGCATGGTGTATTTACATCTCTGCCCGTCTGCTTTATCCTTCTTGTCCTCCCCACACGGAGTTTGTTTGTCCTTGTCTACTTCAGGCACTTGCATTTGATTTCCAGATAATCATTCTGCTGGAAAACACGGACCTGTGCTGTTATAAGAGGATAAATAGAATAACTTCCATGGGAATTTGTTAGCAGGGTGTAATCTACCTTTTAATCCCACCACTGGTTTCCTTCCTTCTGAGAATTTGCTTTTCCTTGCCCTGATTTTATGGTTTGTTCCCAAGACCTTTAAAATCATCATGATTAATTCTCATTGCACAGTGGAAAAAGGACCCTGAAGCAAAACAAAAAGCATTTTTATCCAGAATCCACATCTATTACTTTTGCAATTATGAGGATTCGAGTGTCTTAATTAGCCCAAAAATAAAGCAGCTTTATTCTTCAGATCACAACATTCAGGCTACCAGAGGTAAAGAGAGAAAACCTGAGGAAAGCTATTAAGGGCAAAATTATGCCTAACACTGCATGATCATAGGTAGACAGATGTTAGCAGCAAGGCAGCAGATGTCCAACTAGACAGCAATAAACACACTGGAGGCAAGAACACGTTCCCTACCATGGTGCTGGAGAGGAAGGGGAAGATGCAGGAGGTGTTCCACCCTTTGTGCAGTGAGAAAATGACCTTTACCCTTGTGTGAGCACCTTGGACGGTGTGGATGTCCTGTGCTGGTCAGAAAATTAATGAGTTTGAAGGGTGTTCTTCAGATGGGAGTTTTGGTTTTATTTTGGGCTTTATGACTGTGATTAGGTTTTAAAAATGCCCCTGCTGCAGATCAAATTCTGCCTTGCTATAGGGCCACCAAAAAACTGAAAAGGGCCACAAGACCAGCTATGCCAGTGAGGGTTTTTGGTAGATGAGCATTATCCTAAGGCTCCTTTTGTTATCTTAGATATTTCACCTCAATCCATTCTGCTTCTTCCAGGAGAGTTACCTATTACAGCAGGTTTTGGATATGATCTGGTGGAATTAAGGAAATATTAAAGAGAGGGAAAACCAGAGGGAATATTTTGAAAGAATAAGAAATGGTTATTTGTTATCTACAGGGTAATCAGTGTCCAAGAAGAGGAAACTTTTTTTTAGTAGCATGCTACTAATTAATGATTTGAAACGAAGAAATAAAAATATTCTTTAAGGTACAAGTTATTAATTACAGGGTTTTTTTTCTTTTTTTTAGTAGCATACCACTACTTAATGATTTGAAACAAAGAAATAAAAATATTCTTTAAGGTACAAGTTATTAATTACAGGTTTGTGGGTTTTTTTTAATATCTATATGGTAGAACTGAATAAATTACTGGTCAAGTAAATCATAACAGAATTGTGGTGCTGCAGATTGTCCAGATGAAAACCAGTCCTGTTAAGAGTCTGGAGTAGCAAAACAGAGTGTCCAAAATCTGCCCAAGCAGTGTGTGTGTCCTCCAGGCACTGTTACATCAAACAAACATCACTTGTCACTTGTTAGCACCATTAACTAGACAAGTCCAAAATAAAGCATGGAGCAGAAAAGATACATCTTACATTCTATAAATGGTGTGGTGTGAAATCTATTAAAGCTGACAGAGAAGAGGGCTCTGAATTAGTGAGCAGGCTGATTACACCTCGTTCTTTATTCCCTATTGACTTTGGGTATGCCATACCTTTCCATTTCCTAGAGAAATAAATTAAAAGTCAGAACTAATTTGCCTGATGGAGGGTGCAGGTGGAATTTTGTTCGGACGAGCATTTGCACATTGTGAAATCCAATTTAACCCCTTGATGGGGTATAGTTTATTTTCTTTTGTTGACAGCTTTGTGGCAGCTAAAATAGGAACCTGATTAAATAGAGACAGTGAGAGATTGAGGTCTTGTTCTAACAGCAGGAGGATCAAGGCCTCTAATCTTATCTCCCTGAACACTGAGATGAGCTGAGGATGCTGGCAGTGAGATAAGCTTGGCTATTTTGAGCTATAAAAGACCTCAAGAAAAGAGAAGAGGTGTGAGGTGTGGGAAGATATTATTTTTCACACACACAAATAATACTGCTTGTTTCAATACATTTGGGTCAAGTGCTGGGAACGTACAGGATATTATAAAGGCAGTGATTTCATTTTGCTGTATGGGCATACATCAAAGGATAAATAATAAGCTCTTGCTCCCTCTTTACAAAGAAAATACACGTCTGCAAATTCTTAAATACAATTCATAATTTATAAACTACCAGCAGCTCAGTAATAACAGTAGAGGCCGAGTGGGAGGAGACCACTTCTGGCACAAGTGGAATTGCTTTCTTGCAGTCAAACTTTTAAAATATTTTAAATGGAACAATAACAAATCACCAAGGAAAGCCTTTTGTCAGGTTCAATGCAGACCTGTCTCTACAGGACTGTGTGTTTATCTTTTGCTCATTTATTTGGAAGTAACCAAAGAAATTATCAAAGTTCTGTTCCCCTTCTGGTTCCTTATGTGGTGTTGGGTTTTTCCATTTTCTTGTAATACTTTGTCCCATGTCAAATTTCAGGATGTTAAATAAAATTAGGAATGAATGAATAAAGAAAGGAAAGGAATGAGACAACACTGGGCTTATATTTATTTCTCCTTGATTTCCTGGGAGAAAAAAGTAGAAGTAAAGCCTAGACACAAATACACAAAAGCATAATGTAAAAAATACTTTTTAAAAAAGTAAGCCAGAACCCTTCACTTGTATAAGTATCTTTAACTAGTAGAGGTTTAAAATGAAAGTTAAATCAATTTAGTTTAGCCATGGACCTGTTTGCTGATCTGTGGAGCTCTGCAGGTCTGTGCTAGCTGAAGGTCTGCTGAGTCAATAACATCTACAGTTGTTCTTGTACTTTCCTGAGCACATTTTAGAAACTCCTTTGGTTAAGGATCAGCCTCCAGCATTGTCTGGCTACATGGGCTCCTGTTGTCACCCAAGAAAGTACAACCAAAACATTTTGTCCACCTGGTAGGGCCAATCTTCTCTGATCAAAACACCACTGACTCAGTTCCACTCTCCACCAGAATGGATTTTGGATCTCAAAATTATTTTTTTGTGTTGGTGTAATTTTTTTTTCCATTATGCATATCCAAAGCTCTCCATCAGGATGTGCATTCCTGGCATATATTGCAGAGGAACTTGGTTTGTTCAAAAGTATGTAATAAATATTTTTAAAGGCTTTACTTGTTTTTAAGGGGTTTAAAACCCCTATTGCCAAGTTGTGCTCTCAAATCCTTGTGATGATTATTAACGTTGATTTACACTTTCAGTATCCAAACTCATTGAGTGCATCATGGCACAGTTAAACTGGCCCAGTTGCAGTGGTTTTGGCACTGATAGCCAAAACCTGGAATTTCCTTGTGGGGTTTGTTGCAACAGCAGAGCAGAAGATCTTACACAAGGACTCTGAGAGGTCAAAATTGTTGTGGGGTTCCCATCTTTCTTCTAAAATGTCTTGAAAATAAATTATCAAAAACAGCAACTTGCAAACTATTTTCCTACAAGGCTTTTTACCAAAAAAAAAAATATATAAAAAAAAATAAAAGAAAACAGGGTAAACAGGGTTTTAGAATTAACAACAGCATCATATTTCATAAGACACTTCACTGTGTTGCTTCTGCTAAGCTAGGAGTAGTGCAGTAACAAATTACTGGCAGTGGCTGGACTAGAGAGGGAGTAGTAACCAAGTGCAGACCATGTGCTAAAATTGTGTTTGTCACTTAACACTGATACTGCTCTCAGAAACCTGACACTTCATTATATTACTTTAATTGGAAAGCACTGAGATTGAGAAATATCTATTGAGTACTATCTTATTATCTAGTAATAATAGATAACTATTATCTTATTATCTATTATTTTTTCTATTTAATTATCGATTGATTAAAAAAAAATAAAAACAATTTTCAGGGGAAAAAAACCCCAACCAAACAAAAAAAAACCAAATTATTATTTTATCTATTTAATTGTCGATTGATTAAAAAAAAAGTAAAAACAATTTTCAGGGGGAAAAAAACCCAACCAACAAAACAAAAAAAACCAACAAAAACCCCCAAAAACAACAATAGCAACAACAAACCCAAAACCCAAAACCAAACCACAGCAAAACAAACAAACACACAACCAACCAACCAAACCAAAACATAAAAAAACCAAAACAAAAATAAAACAAAACAAAACAAAACAAAACAAAAAAACAAAAACCAAAAAACAAAAAAACCCCAAAACTGTGAAATACTAGGAACAAGAATCTGGTCTCATCCCCAGAAAGGCCTGCAGTGGGGTTTGTTAAAAAATGCGGTAATTCTCTTCGAGCTGCAGCAGAACCTCTCTTTGCACATTTCCCCCACCCCAGCCCAGCTGCATCCCTGCAGAGGATCTTCAATGAGAGGAGTAACAGAGTTAAGGATCCGCGTCAGGCGTGCCCTGAGCATATGAAATACTAGGAACCAGAATCTGGTCTCATCCCCAGAAAGCCCTGCAGTGGGGTTTGTTACAAAATGCTGTAATTATCTCTGAGCTGCAGCAGAACCTCTCTTTGCACACTGACATTTCCCCCACCCCAGTCCAGCTCCTCCCTGCAGAGGATCTTCAGTGAGAGGAGTAACAGAGTTAAGGATCCGCGTCAGGCGTGCCCTGAGCAGGTGAAATGCTCATCCCTGCCCTGCCCGGGCTCCCCCGGGTGGAGCAGAGCCCAGGGCAGGAGCTGAGCCTGAGGCATGGCAGGGGGGCAGGAGGGGCTCCACCTGAGCTGTGCTTGCCAGGGCCAGGGGAGCAGGATGCTCCCACAGCTGCTGCTCGGGAATTCGGCTGGAAGAGCAGATGCAGGGAAAGGAGAGGCTCAGGAACTTTCGTTTTCACTGAATCAATTTTCCTGAGGCTGGAGGTTATTCTGGTTCTCACCCAGATGATGCGTTGTGCTTAAGGGCTTTGGCCGACGTTTTATAGGGATAAATAGACAGGAAAAACCTTTTTCAGAACTTTTCAGATACCCTGACATTAATTTGACCCTTAGTTGGAAAGGGCAGGTATTAGGAAAAGTAGAAGATCATAACATTACCTAAGTGCCATTTAGTTTTAATTACTAATGGAATTGCAACACAGTAATCATCTGACAGTTAAATATTATTATGAGTTTGCTCATCATTATTGGAGTTTTGCCACAATCTTTAATGGAAGAAGGACTAAATCTATTAATTTTTGTAGGAAAATTTATGCATTAAATCCTTGTTGTTAATTCTGTGCTAGGTCTGAAAAGAGATTGCTCTCATTGAGCACTAATTACGGGGTATGTGAATGAATTAGTAAATAAATTTCAAGGACTGAAGTTGTAATATCACTTTCCTTTTGAAACAGAAACCATTTCAATATGCACTCAGAGCGTACTTGGAGCAAAGACTGAGCTTTGTTTTGCTTCTACTGAAACAGAAGTCAGGAGCAGAATGCCTGACCACTTTTGTGGTTGTAATCCACTTTCCAAAGGATGTTATTGGTGATTTGTCTTAAACTGTGTAGACATTAATGCCAAATGCACTGAAACATTTTTTTCCAGATGCAAAAAGTCTCTTTTGGCATTTCTTTATTTTGGATAGATTTTAGTTGTCTTTTAAAAGCTTCAGGTAGGATGCTGAAGTACCAGGTAAAATTGCTGGTTTGGCTGTAATGCTCTGTGGACAATTATCCTCATGCCTGAACATTTTCTTTACACAACCATTGGCTTTTGGGTTTTTTATTTTGTTATTAAGTTGTCCTTGATACACAAGTTGTTTTTTTTTACAGAGAACAGGAGCTATCACAGTCAGCAGTGCATTATTACCTAGGAGGGTCAACACTTTCCTGTCAGAGTTTGCTCTTCATCCACGTGGAAATCGCATTGTGGAAGTGGCAGCTGTGATCAGATATGAAAATTCAATATTATTTATGCGATATCCACCCAAATCATAATTACTTAAGCAATGCAAACCTGCTTACAGGTGCTGTGAGATCCACGCTGCTCAATTCCATGCTTCATTCTGGATGTTCTGCCTTGCCCTGTGGAGATAATAATTTCCTCTAGAAGGGAAGAGGGTGTTAAAAGCAGGTGTGATTACACCAGCTAGTTAACATTCCCTCCTCATTGTCACATCCTGAGAGAGAGGGATTTTTAACTCCCCTTTTTCCCCCAACTTTAGATTGGTTGATGTAGCAACAGCCTGTCAGAGTCATCTCTGTGTCTCATTTCCAGGTGAACACACGGCTGTGATATACATCTCTCGAAGATTTCTGTGTTGTTCTGTGTGTGTAGTGCTGTTCATGCCTGCAGGCAGTACTGGGTGCCACACAGGATTTTGGCCATGAGCAGAAGGTGTGGCTGCCCTCAGCAGTGCTGCCAGGAGCCTCTGAAGTGACACTAACCCAGGAACTGGAGTTTGGTGATTTTGTGGGTCCCTTCCAGCTCAGGACATTCCATGATTTGGAATACCCAGTGGCTGTTGAGAGTTCTGGTGAAGAACATTCAGAGAGGTGAATCAGAAGGAAAAAGAAACAGCCCAGTGCAGTGTGTGATCCCTTCACTGCCTGGTGGGTGCAGGGGTGTGTGGAGAGCATCCTTACTGCTGCACTCCAGCTCATAGCACTTTATGTCACCCTTGAGAGTGAAGGACGTGCTGGTGGCTTCTAACATTTCTATATTCCTTCATCAATAAGCATTTAAATGGTTCTCCCTTAATTATGCCACCACAGATCACAGCATTTCTAATGATACTTTGCCAAGTGCCATTTTTACTGTGTCTGTTTTCAATGTATGGAGTACTTACAGGAGGACCTTTTCCCCTTACAAGTAAACAAATATGTTACTTTAGAGAGATCTTAAACCCTCAGTGCATGAGTGAGATTTAGAGGCAGATTTATGGCATAGCAGCCATTGTTTGTTTGCATTACAGCTTTTACCCACAGTGTCCCACAAAATAAAGTGTTCACTTGATAACAATAAAACTTCCAACAAATTAATTGCTAGAAGCCTTTGGAAGATAAAGAACATACAAGTGGTGGCAGATGACTCTTTATCCCTCTCTTTAATTTGTTTTGGCCATTGATTACAGCGTTTGCAATCAGTGGAAGCACTGCTGAGGGTTGGATGGGCTGTGGGCAAGCGTTGTGCAAGAGTGATTTGACTGAATTCCACTGTGCAGCAGCTCAGCCTGGCCCAGATTTCAGGAGAAAAACTGAAAGTTTGCCATGGATCAATCACAACGGGGTTTTGATATTAGCTCACCTCAGTGCTGGGCTGACCTAAGCCCCAGTCCCTCTGTTCTGGGGGGAGCTCATGCTGCATTTAAACCTGGATCTCTCCAGTGGAGCTGCTGTGCTGCAGGAAATGTCCCTCCAAGCTGCAGTTCTCCGTGCAGAACCACTGGGGGGGTGTCTATGTGCAACAGGAATCCTCAAGTCTATCCCCCGCTAAAAACATTGAAGAAACTGAACTGGGCTCTACAGCTTGAATGTATTTGCACAACACAGACATTTATTTCAAAATTGTTTTTTCTGAGTGTTCCTGAATGGACGATGTCCTTTACGTTCTCCTCACCACAATAATGAAACCACCAGAGTCAAGGATGCTAAGTGAGGGTGTAAGAGTGAAGCTCTGGGAGTGTGATGGTAAAGGTCAGGCTGTGTGTGATCTGAACCTTCCTTTTTCCTGGTTCACAGCACCAGGCTGCTCCTTCTCCTACTGACTTCAAAATAGGGCTTGAACTTGTTCACCAACTGTAGCTTTCAATCTTATTTGTAAACAATTATCTTGTGGAGTTACAGACAAAATCATCTCTTGTTGTAACAGCCTGGTGCCTGTAGCTCTCTGTAAATGTGATAATTATGATTAGAGGGAGCACGCTGAAGTATTAGACCTGCACTAGGATTTAATTACCCACAGTTTCAAATCAAAAGACAGCTAAAAATATTGCTTGTGTGGTTTAGTTACACAGGGAACAATAACTCCAGGTCCACTCTTTGGGTTGCAGTGATGGGGGTTAAGCTGCAGTGTACAAGGATTGGCTCCTGTGTCACCTTGGGGTGACTCTGGGCAGCTCCCTGCCCTTCCAGCTGAGCCATGGCCCCAGCACCCTGTCCTGTCCCTGAAGTGCCCATCTCAATACACAGCCTCTCCAGGTAAAAAAGCAGGCACAGACTTGATTTAAAATATCCTCTCAGAGCTGCAGTTCAAACAGCAGCTATTTCTGGAGACAAGGCTCTTGAGGCTACAGAGTTAACATGGAACTTTCTAAATGGATTTAAACTGTCTGGTAAGGCAATTACAGCTGGGGAATTGCTACAAAGTTGAATCTTCCTGGAGCCTTGAAAGTACAGATTCTGGCTTCTACTTCACTTTTTCCTTTTCCTTTTTTTTTTTTTTAACCTTATCAGTTTAGAAATGCATAAAATCCGTAATGAAAGTTTGGATGTGCTGAAAAAGATGAGTGATTTAGATGGGCATGCTTCCAAAACAACCCAGGACACTTGGCAGAGTGGGTGAAAACAGTTTGTTTTTCACTTCTGACCACAAGCATTTCAATATGCTTTCAGTAGGAGAGATTTCCAACTCAGAAAAGGGTGTTCTGAAAATCTGGGAGCTCAAGCTGGAAAATCAGTGCCATGTGTGCTCCCACCAGGGTGCAGAATGCACCTGGGGAGGGAATGCCCAGGGAGTGACCAGGATAAGCAGTGCTGCCAGATAAATAATGTACAGTTATTTATCTGTCAGACAACACTGAAATGCAAAATAAGGTATAATCTACTTCATAACACTCAATTTTCAACTAGAATCTTTTGTTCTACTCTCGCTGCTTATTTCCTCCACAGTGTAGGTGAGTGGCTTCTCCAGGATTTTCACAGTGTCCAAGCCCTAAGTGGAGAGCTGCTGGATCACGGGGAACCAGCAGGGTGAAGCAGGATTGATGTTGTTTTCCTTGCTGGTAAGATTTAGGTTTGCTCGTGGTGTTTCTATTTTCTGGAAGGTGGAAATGTGGTTTTGGGCTGACAAAGGCTCTTCAGGAGTGTGTTCAGACACAGGGAGGGGAGCCAGGAGCACAGCTCCCCCTCCTCTTTCAGCCCTGCCTGGGTTTAAAAGAATGGCAGCTGCCTTCTCTGTGGATTCATCCTCGGTTTTTTGGTGAAGGATGATTTGTGAACCCTTCCAAAGCAAGGCCCACTGGCAGTGGGTACCTTGCTTTTGTGCTGAGATCTGGCTTTTGAGTTAACCAGGGATCAAACTGTTCAGTTCTAGAAATACACAGAGGCACAATCTGGGCATCAGTGAAAGTAAATAGTTAGGGTTTCTGTGCAATAAGCTATTCCTGTATTAACAGTAAGATGTTGCCAGTTTTTTAGATGTCTGAATTTTATTTCATTCTCACTTAGCAGATAAATATTTTCAATTCTTTTGGCCTCTAAAATTTGTGTCATTGCACCTTATTGGAGTCTCTTGTTCTTCTCTGTGGTCTGATTTTTTTTCATTAAATCATGGGATATATTCAGAGTCAATAAATATCTAGAAGGGGGCAGTTGGCTTCCTAGCCTAGGAGACAAAAGATACAATGATGTTCAAAGGCTGCGTGTTAAAACTTGGGAAGTTTACTTGAGAAATTAAGTAAGTTTTGTTTTTCAGAGAAGGTAAGTAAAAATTGAGGCAATTTGCTAATAGTTTATGGCATTCTATGTCAATTTAATTCTGGGGTTTTGCCTGGTTGGTTGAGCTATTTTAAATAAAATGGATCTAAAAAAGGATCTTTAAAATCCAAAATCTTTTTTTAAGGATCTTTGAAATCCAAATTTTAAGGGGTTGCTTTGAAGGAATCCTGTGACCTGTTAATCAGATTTTACTGCATCCTGTCTGGGCTTTGTCCTTTCTAAATTTATAAGTGCCATTCATTTTAATTGCTGAAGAAATGCCATTCATTTGAAAGGCTGAATTTTAAGGTCCCAGCCTTTTAAAGTGTGTAGGTACATGAGTGGAGAGGGACCTGAAGGCCTGGGATTGAGCTGTTTATCTGTTATGTATTTGTAACAATTAATACTGTGGAGATGAAACTTGCTGTGTGTTAAGAGAGTGTCAGTATCAGCTTGGTGAAAATTAACTTGTAGCTGTTTATTAAAATGTTCTCCCTGGAGCACTGTGCTGGTTGTGCTGGACGTGTGGACCAGATGGACGCTGGTCTGAGGATGACAGCACAGCCTCCAGCTCAGCTCTGCACCCTCTGTCCAGCACATCTGCCAGGGAACACAGCTACAACAGGCCTTGCTCTGTTTTAGGGTTTTATAACCCCCCATTTTGTGTTGGCAGGAACCCTTTCCCTAGTTAGGAAAAAGATCTTGTGTAAGAAATTGTCAGGTTAAAACAGTATTTATAAACCAGCAAGGAAATAGCCTGCTCCATGCTCTTGGGAAGGACTGGAATAATAGAAAACTTAATTTTGGTTTAGAGCATAACTGGGAAATACTGTTACTGTGACCTGTGTCACAAATAAAGCTGAATAAATATTGGTACATTTTAGAAGTAACTTTATATTTTCATCCTTCCTTTCTAGGGGAAGGAATATTAAACTTTCTGTAGCAGTGTTCTTGTCTAATAGTGAAACCAGTCTTTTCTTAATGAAATTTCTAGTAAACCAGTTTTATGAGATTCAAAAATAAATGTTCAAACAAAAGAACTTCCAGTGCATGCAGGTCTCTTTCGGAGTGTTATGTTCTGCAGTAGCCAGAAATGTTTGCATGAAGAATTCTGGATGTTTTCTGTGACCAGTGTAATCAGAATTATGGAATCCCAGATGGGTTTGGGCTGGAAGGGATTGTAAGGATCATCTTCTTCCACCCCTGCCATGGCAGGGACACCTTGCACTGTCCCAGGCTGCTCCCAGCCCCAGTGTCCAGCCTGGCCTTGGCCACTGCCAGGGATCCAGGGGCAGCCACAGCTGCTCTGGGCACCCTGTGCCAGGGCCTGCCCACCCTCACAGGGAACAATTCCTCATTCCCAATCTCCCACCCAGCCCTGCCCTCTGGCACTGGGAGCCATTCCCTGGCTCCTGGCACTCCAGGCCATTGTCCAAAGCCCCTCTCCAGGTTGTGTGAGAGCTTTAGGATCAGTTTGGGGGTTTAGGTATAAACCGAGCAGTTTTGTCTCAGCAACATTTCAGAATTTGTAAAGCAGGTTACAGGTTGACCCTGCCTGGCTGATTTGCATGCCTGGGAATCCGTCCCCCTTTCCCCTGCCCTGTCAGGGCTCCTTGCAGAGGAGCAGCCCCAGGAAAAACAGCAGCACCAGCTCTGTGAACACTGCCACCACTGAGCCCAAGGGACCGTTCAGCCCAGTGAGGGCTGATAACTGAGCTGGCAAGGAGCTCAGTGGTTGGAACAAAAACAGCATCAGCCTCTCAGATCATACCCTTCTGTAATGTAATTAAATTCTTAGTCACAGACCTGGAGTGAGGCACTCTTCCAACAGGGCTGTTTCCTGAAGGTCAGCTGGAGAGCAGAGTGCTCAGCCAGAGAGAGGCAAGTTCCCTGGTTGGGTCTGTGTTTGAGGAGCTTCCCAAGGCCTCACTAAGTTGGGAAATTGCCCATTTAAGCAATAAAACATAATAATAAATGACACTGCTGCTTAAAGTCATCCTGTATGGCAGAACAGATATGAAATGGAGAAATGGATTCAGCTTCTTCTCGTGCCAGGTTTGGTGAAGCAGAAGTGTCACTTCTCTGGCTTGTCCTGCTGATCTCCTAAAGTAATGGGCTTGATGAGCAGCATTCAAGATATGTTTGATTCATCTCCCCAAACTTATGGGTGCAGATTTGATATTACATCTCAGCAGCTATTTTCCCTCCGGACTTCCTGAACATCATATTCCTGCTTTTGCTGTTTTCTCACTCACTGTGTGAGTGAGGGAATTCCCACTCTCTGCAGAGGTTGCCAGGAACACCTGATATCAAAAGACAGCTGGCAAGGCTGAGAGGTCTCCTGGCCTGCAGTCATCCAGTGCTCACCATGAGGAGCAGCTCTCCTCCAATGAAGGTTTCCAATAAAAGGGAAAGTGGCTTGAAAACAAAAAATTCTGCTAAGGATGCCACAGAATCACAGAATATCCTGAACTGGCAGGGACCCACAAGGGTTTTCAAAATCCAGCTCTAATGTCTCAGGCACATAGATGGGTGGACAGATTTTCAAAGGTATTATGGGCTGTATTTTAGGCCCTTTTGAACTTTAATTATATTTAGGAATCATTTGACATTTATGAAAACTTATTTGGTTCATAAATAAATGTGATTTTTCTCTTAAGTGTTGAGTAATTGATAGATCTTCAGGTAAGTCCCATTGCCCAGCTGTCCTAAAAGTGTTAATTTCAGTGCATGGATCATGGGGATTTCTGTGAAGTGAGAAGTTCTGGGGGCACATTCATGAACAACCTTAACCAGAGTATCTTGGTTATCCTGGCTGTCTCTGAGTAACAGATGAGACTGACTCTTGTCACTTGCAGGACGTGGTTTATAGGTTAGAGGCAAAAAACTTGAAGCAACATCTGAAGAAGTTGCTGTCAGTCATTAAGAGCTGTTAACAAACCTGATGTTGAAAATTCACTGTGATTTTTCAGAACTGCCTAATTTCTTTATGAATAATCTGTTCACCTGTGACAATTGCCTATTGTATCCTCAGGTAATTATTTTAAATTAAATTAGACCTAGAGTCTCATACAACTGTCTATTTTGCAATAGTTCACCTCAGCTTTAATGGGTGTTGGTGCTTTACAGATGCAGTGGGCAGTGAAAATACAGTTTTTCATTCACAGCTTCCTTGTGACCCTTTGAAACTCCCTGCCAAAATAACAATGTGCTTACATTCATTTTATAGAATCTCTGCTCATGAACACGTGGTGTTTTTTCCCTCTTTAGCATCTCTAAGGAAGAGTTCACCAAACAAAGTGTTCAGAACAGATCAACCAGCATGGCAGAAGTCTGCTGAGCACTTTAATTGCTGTCCATTAAAAGTGCAAAGCTGCTCTGCTATGATCAGACACCCTGAGATTCACCTACAAAGGATCCTCATTCCATTAATTCACTGGATGCCTCACTGGATGCAATGAAAAATTAAGTGAGCTTTGACCAAACCTTGGGAACAAAACTCAGCAGTTAGCAATGGCAACCCAATTAAAATACTTTCCATGTACTTGTTTTTAAATATTCATGCTATTGAACCATTCCCACTTAATGCATAAATGACAACATAATATCCAACTGTAACAGTTGCTGGAAGCCATTTTAAGTAGCAGTTTAACAAACAGAGATGGATTTTAATTTGCAATGCCAGTTGAGCTGTAATAAAAACTAGTATTCCAGCTGTGAAAAAAAAAATAAAACACAGCTTGGTTTAGAGTTATTTACAGATGTTTAAGGATTTTTTTTTTCTTAAGCCATACAATGGAACCATTTGGTCATTATTCTTTTCAAGAAGCATTTGTATCAGATGCCCTTCCTAGCCTTAATTTCTGGAATCAAACTCTTAAGAAAATTCACATTAAACTATTATGGCAATTCTTAAGTGCTCATTGATTACAGGATTCAATTTCCTGTTGGAAATGTGACTGTTCAGTGTTAATATAGCTGTTTACTTGTTTTTATGGACTCTGATGAGTTTCTGTTGACTTTGAGATAAATGTTACACTGCTGTCTTTGAATGATTTCCATGGGTTGGCATTGTTGCTGTCTCCTGGAGTGTTATTAGGATTCTTGCAACTTTGATTTCTGTTTGTTTATCCTTCTCAAAATAACAACTGCTGGAATCATGGTATTTTGTGAAAGTTTTAGCTCTTTGTCTTTAAAAGGGAAATTCTCAGTAATATGACAAGAAAGTCTGCAAGTAAGGGCCAAGCACGTCCTTAAAATCTCTTCAGAAACTCAAAAAAAAATCCAAGTTTTTTGAGCATTAGGTTAGGGCAAGGAGAAGACAGGTCTCATACTCTAAAGCAAGCCTGGAGGAACAGCTCTTGGTGCAGCAAGAGGTTGTCACTGAGTAGCACAGTGACCTTTCTGCCCTGTTTTGTGGTTTTATTTAACACACACAACATTATAGTCCCTGGAGATTCATCTGTAGCTAAACCCAAGCTCTCATGACCAAAATGTTCATTGCCCTGGGAAGGGGTAGATAAAATACTTCTATTATTCTGATTAAGGAATTTAGCCAACTTTTTTCCTTTTCAATTTGGATTTTTTGTTTGCTTGTTTCTATCAGCATAGTCTTAATACAGTCTAAACAATGGTAAAATGGACCATATTTTAAACCAAGCTTAAAACTCAGGGGCCTGAAAGTCTAAAAGCACCAAGCAGAGCAGCAAAACTCCCAGAGGACAATCTGTAGAGCTCAGAAACCTGAAGTGATTTAGTAAAGAAGTAAAGTTCAGAAAATAAATAGGAGCAGCTGCAAAGACACAAAAAAGTTGGGATTAGATGTTTGAAATACACAGGCAAACAAGGGCAAGGGAAAACGGCTGTGGTGCTGGGAATCAGGCTTTTTTAGGGGAGAAGAGAACAGGGATCAAGAAAAGAGCTGGAGTGCCTCAGGCAGTGTGGGCAGCAGGTCAGGAGGGATCCTGCCCCTCTGCTCGGCCCTGGAGGCACCTCTGGAGAGCTGTGTCCAGCTCTGGAGCCTCAGGTTTAATTACCTTTTCCAAAAACTGGGTAATGAAACATTTTTTCATCAGTGCATGTCAGGTGTCAGAGTGCTCAGCTGCACCAAGAGGTGTGGGAGCTGCCAGGCCCCAAGCCCAGGGGACTTCATCTGCCACACAGGAGGCTCAGCTGCTCCTCTCCTTAGCCCTGAACTGGTGAGAGAGGTGCTGGCTGCCCCTGGGTCTGGGGACTGACTGAATAAACCCTGACTGAGGTGCACCTAAAGAAGCTGTCAGTAGAAAGGGGAAGGAATAATGGCTCCTGTCTGCAGCCAGGGTGAGAACTGCTCTGCCTCAGTTTCCTTTCCTTCTGAAACAATAAACATCAGTGATGTGTGATTCTTCTGGGAAGAGACTGAGAACAACAGCAGGAAAAACAAATGAGAGTATAACATGAAATCTTGACTTATATGCCAAGACATAGGTAGGAAAGATGAAGAAAACATGAGGCAATAATTCCCTTCCATCCTTTTGCAGGATTGCAACACTAAATAGCCATCTTCTGGCAGGCACTTGCTCATATACATTCCCTGAAAATAGTGACATCCATCCTGGTTTAAACCTCTTGAGATTCCAGGAGAGACTTTTCGGAACTGGAGCTGCTCACTTAGCTGCCTTCAGGGCTGAATTCCTGTCATTCTTAGTTAAAAGCTGGTGGCAGGGCATTTTTGCAGAGGGCACCAGGATTACTGCTATGCAGATCACTTAATTATTCTGAGTGTTATGAGTGCAAGTCTCTGAAGATGACAGAGTAATGCAGGGAGAGCTGAAATGAGAGGTAATGGAAGGTAATGAAAAAGTCAGAGGTAGACAAGATGATCCCATGATGTGAGGTCGAGCAAAACAAAACACTTAATAAAGGAGTGTGGAGCTGGAATTAGTCAGGATTGCTGAATGTTCCAGCAGTGTCACCAAAGCAATATCCTCCCCTCCAGTGGGGAATGTGCAGGGTCAGTGCAGGGCAGAGTGAACACCCCACACTCCCTGCAGGCTGCTTAAAAGCCAGCAGTGCACCTCCTGGAAAGGAATTCTCCTGTCTTCAGCTGATCTGAGGAACAGGAAAGATGGGGCTTGTTGAGGAAAGGGACAAAGCAAACACGGTAGGAAAATTAATCCACAAACATCAGAGGTTTATGTCCAAAAAGGAGACAGAGGAGTCCTTTAATTTTATTCGAAGAAAGGGAGAGGCCATGGGGCATTCCCCTGGGATCTCTCAGATTTTTGGAGGATGCAGCCTCCCTTTTTATCCCAATTTCCCAGTCGCATTTCCCTTCTCTCTTTCCCCACTGGCTGAGGTACTTGAGAAGTACAGACTTCCCAATACACCTGATACAAAAGATTTCCCTCTAAGGTATAACCCTCCCTTTTCATTTTTAATTCTTATGGAATTGAGGGGCTTTTCTTTCCTATTGTTTCTTTCATCTTTCAATGACTAATTTCATTTATCAGCAAATCCAAAGTTTATTTGTAAAAGCAAATATCTTTTTCCATTCATCAATCAGTGGAATCCTTCCCATTGTTTCTTTTATCTCCCCGTGCTAGTTTTATCTACCAGCAGAGCCACAGCTTCTTTCTAAAGACAAATCTGCTATTCCTCTCACACAGAATTACTGCCAACACCCCAAAAGGGATGTCTGGGTAAAGGACGCAACCAGAGACATGGACATTTCTGTGAAACATTTTGTGCGAAATAAAAATGTTGCTAACATTTAGGGGGAAAAAATCACAGCAAATAAGTACTTTTAAGTCCTTACTTTGCATTCAGACCCAGGACCAAACTGGATCCAAATCCATAGCCAGGATTTCACTTCATGACCAGAACTAGAATATTCAGTTTATAGGGAAGAGACTATAGGAAATTCTGCCACATTGCCTTCCTTCCAAACTTCCCTGCCAGGGAACTTGTTGGTGTTGATTATTGCATTTATTTATTTGAATTGAGCAGAAATGGCAGCCTCTTTCCGGCTTGGACCATGACCCTCCTGTGCTAAGTGTTTTACAAACAAAAATTAATAAGACACTCCCCATCCTAACTCACTTTTAATCTTAAAACAGATAACAGATGGATACAGCCAGATGGCAGAGGAAAAAAAAATGTGCCTAGGTCTGATCAAGAATGTTTTCTCATCAAAACCATGGTGATTGATAAGCTCGCCTTTAAACAATTTGGATTTTATAGTCTTGACAAAAGTTTTGTAGAAAAGTAAAGGAGAGAATTTCCAGTTAAGATAAGGGGGTACAGCAGGGATTAATGATGATGTTAATTAAGTGGGCTGTAGCGGATCAAAGTTCAAGAGTTTTCTCTGAATTAGGTATGAATAAAATCAAGCTTTCATATTTCTGTGTGACTGCTACCCCTTCACTGAATCTGGAATAATCTGCTGATTTTAAATACACACACATGTATGTACAGAGGCACACATACTCACGCACCCAAACACTCCTGAAAGAGTCTCAGATTGGTTTCACTACAGAGCCAGACTCAAGTTTTCAAAGGAAACCACTCCCATTTTCTATGTACATGGAGAAGAAAGATGAAGAGGGGAAAAAACAGAAATTAATTTTACCTGAAAGGCAATTATCTGTGTCAGTATCTGGCTTGGCTTCAGCACTGGTCTCAGAACTGCTGCAAATTGTTGTGGCTCAGCCAGCTGTGATGGAGAAATCCCAGTTTAAGCTCTCAGGTGTGTGTCCTGGGACCACACTCACGTTTCTTTTAAACCCAATAAGGTGGAGCTGTGGTGATTCCTCCCACAGGAAAGGTTCAGTGAGGGATTTCCTGAGGGATTGCTGCTCTCACAGGGCACAACTCTTCCTTCTGAGTTCTCCTTCTTCACTTTCTCACCTGACCAGAGCTCAGCATTTCCTCTTTGGGGAGGTGAGTGCTCAGTGTCCTGCACTGGCAGCACTGCAGTGAGAATCCACCACGGAGAGGATGGCTGAGGAATGGGAAAAAATCCTGTGTGCCATAGAATAATTCACCTTTCTATCAACAATTGTATAAGAAAACTGTTTCTGTGACCTTCAGAGGGTGAAATCTTTGATGAATAGACACCCAGTAAAAATGTTTAGCTTGATATGAAATAACCTCTCAAATCATAACAATAACAACAAAAGAACTTTATTTTCAGAATGTTTGCCATGCACTGCAAAAAAATGGAAAAACAAACAGGGATCTGTCTGTCTCATCCCCTACAATTATCCCAAAGCAAAGTTATTTTAAGGAAAATTTAAAGAAAGAAATTTCATTTGCATATAAATGTACATCTTATTCAGCACTAAACTGGCAATATCAAAGCTAACTGAGGGTAGGTATTAATTAAAAGTCTGATTCACATAGCTGAACAATGGAATTGTATAAATATATGTTGAGATGAAAAATATAATATAAAAATTCAGCACCCCTTTCATTGTTGTGTGGGCACAATAAATTAATGCATCATGGTCCCTTCTGTTTTGACATATTGCAACATCTTGTTTAAGATTAATTTTAATACATTGAAACACCCATAAAATAGTTCAATTCCTATTCATTTTGATATTTTTTGTGGATAAATTAAATATTTTGTGGCTTAGATTAGCCATATTTCTTAAGTATTTATCATGCTCAATGTTTTATTAACTTAAAAATGTTTCTTGAGTTTCCTTTGCTGCCTGCTGGGTCATTTCACCATGAACAGACCTGCACAAACCTGGGGAAGTTTAACCCAGGCTTTGAAGGTGTTTTCTTGCAAACCAGATCTGCTTCTGTGAGGAAGAACAGAAATACAAACAAGGTTGAATCTTTTGTTTGCTTTGTTTTTCTCTTGACCAGAATGTATGGAACAAATTGTAGTAGACAATAAAGTTTTCTCCCCTAACAGGTACAAATTAATCATTAAAATGCCAGAGGTGTTTGGGTTTTTTAAATTGCATTTTGATATTTTTTAGGCTAAATATAGGTCAGAAAATAAGATTTGCCCCATGGTACCTCTGTTTTTATTTCATTTTTAAAGGATTGCATTTGGATAAGAAACCTTTTTTAGTTTTTATAGACTTATTCTTTTTTAAGATTATTAAAAAAATATTCTTGCAATTAAAAAAAACCAAAACACCCTTTTAGTCTTTATTTGAATTTAATTATCCCAGTAAGAAAATCTTTAATTTTAACATTTCCTTTTATGGATGGAAGTCTGCTTCTGTAAATTAGAAGTATGTCTTGTGAAGTAAATTTAAAACACCATCAGTATACAGAAAGAGGCACAAAATGAGGAGTTCAGACGCTTCTCCTACATTCTCTGATTTTTTTTTGTTACTCATTTTCTCCTTACAAGATTGAAAATGGGAATAATATAATTTAATATTTCTCCAGCACAGTCATTTAATTTTGTTAGGCAGCTCAGTTATGTCTAAATACTGAACAGAAAGTGGGAGGAAGTCTCCCGTGCTGACGAGACATAAAAATATTTAGTGAAAGCATTCAAAATAAAAAAAAAAAACAAACCAAAAACAAACCACCAAACAAACAAACAAACAAAAACTTTAAAGAAAAGTTGAACTCCAAGAAAAGTTGAACTTGAATTTTTGGAAGGAGCTAATAATGGGAACTCAACTAGAAAGGAGCTGGGTTTGTGAAGGAAGTCTTGGCTGACCTGCTCCCTCTCAGCCCATGGAATCTGGCTTGCTGTGCCTTTTTGTCCATTCAGTTTCCTTCTGGCCCTAAACATGGCTCTCTCTTTACCCATCTGCCTGCATTTAGGCCTTAAAATCCCTGCAAGATACCCCCAACAGCAATATTTGCAATATTTAATACAAATAAATCTTAATGCAAAATGGTTATGCTGTCTCTGGACAGCTTGCTTCTTATGATGATTTAATTTTCTCAGTGTCCAGATAACTTTTGTCCCTAAATCATGGCTGAGTAAAAGCCATGAGGTTTAACCCTCTGCATTGTTTTTCTCCTGGGACTCACCCATCCTATCTACAGTGGAACACATGATACAGCAATTTTTAAAATTGTACATAAGGAAACTGCCTAAGCTGCCACAGAAGTAATTCCTTTTCTATCTCAGTTAAAAAAAAAAAAAAGTAATAAAAGTGCACTCCTGTTCAAGCTGAAGTCTTAGCCAGTAAATTTGGACTAAACCCAAAATCACTATGATAGTTTTTCTCCGCCTTTGTGGCAGTATAAGAAGGATTAATGCACTGTATGGGCATACTGGATGATAATAAAATAGAATAATTAAAATCACTTCAACACATGGTAGATAAACCTTTGAAAATAAGTAAAAATTCAGTCTTAAGTATGAGAATAATTGGAAAGCATGAGTATGAGTAACTTTTCCTAAGAAAAGCTACTTTTAAAATGCTCATTATCAGGGTGTAACAGAAGCAAGCCTTGCATTGCTGGAGATAATTTGCACAGAGGGACGAAAAATTGAAAGGTGGAGAAGTCTGCAGAAGGTCAGGGGAGAGGGGGGAAGATGATCCATCTATCATTTCTGCCACCATGCATCTCCCTTTTTTTGAGAGAATAGTGTGACCCTAGAACAATGAGAACAAAATTGCTCTGCTCTGCTATTTCCAGTGCCTCAGCATCACCAGGGAAGTCTTTCTGATCACAAGCTGTTGTGTTTTAGAAGTGTTCATTGTCACAGGAAACACAACTCTTCTGCTTAGTACAGGACACTGAATGTTTCTATTTCTGGCAAAGAGCAAATTGCTAAAAAAAAAGAAAAAAAAAGAAAAAGAGATTATATTAAATGCACAAATAAATTACAAAATAAAAAAATAATATTATATATGCGGGATCATCTCTTTAGCTGGTTTGTTACCCATCACATCAGACTATAAGTCCTCTGTCATATTTTAAATAGCTGTAGCAGCCTCTAACAGCAAAGAACCCACAGGCTTTGGAGTGTGGAGCCAGCAGGATGCCAGAGCACTGGAGAAATCCTGTGTCACCTCAGCCTGGAGGTGACAGACTCTCAACCTGGAGTGTCAGCAAGAAGCAGTGCTCTGGTGCCAGTAGAGATGTGGATAAAGGACAAGTGTGGGTTTGTGTTTCTCTGAAGAGCAGTAAAGAAATTAAAGCACAATTCCTTCTTAGATTTTTTTTTGTACAGAAAATCTCAGAAACTGAGCATCATCTTTTTTTTTTTTTTGGGTAGGGAAAATTGGTATACACAACACACAGTATGTTAGAAGTCATAAATAACATAACTGCTGATCATAATTAATATTAGAAGACACAAACAGACTTAAGAACTTGCATTAATCTGCTTTTCTAAGTGCTGGAAATTGTTCTGTGCTTAATTAAGGGGTAGGATAATCTTGTGTTTATGGCTATGCTGGAGCTGGGTATGTGTTTAAGTTCCTATTCTGCCACATGCTTCCTTTATGATGTTACTCAGAGCACTTTTATGTCTATATTTTTGTATTTGAAAATTGGACATAACAGATCCTTTCCTCACAAGAGCAAATATTGTGTCCTACGTTAATTTTATAGTGAATATTTATGGAGTAAAGCAATTTTATTTCCACTGTATGTGGATCTGGGGAGACAAGGATTTTTGAATATTGGCAAATATTAAAAAAGAAATAAAATTGGAAAGAAGGAATAAAAGAATCGTAAAATCTCAGCAAACATTTGAAGGAGAAGCTTGTTCAGAAAACTGATGAAATAGATCACAGCAAGGAAGGTAAGAAAAGGCCAAATTGTTTAACTTTTTTCAAAAGGAGACTTTGTCTTGTCTTGATGTCTAAGAATTTTCTGATTGCTCTTTAATTTGTGAGAAGTCTAAGGAGTTACAGTGAGTGGAAGCCAAACCCAGACTGATTCAGAGTGGAAGCAGAGGGACTGTTTTAAAAGGCCATCAGGGAAATAATTTCTGACAGATTAGAATTCCTATCAGCTGTAATCTTTTAGTGAAGGCTAAACAATGTTCTGAGAGAGATTTTATAGCTCAGCAGAACTGACAGACTTGATGCAAAAATTATTGGTCTGGGTGGTGAGGAAGGTCAGCGTGGACTGTCCCAACAGTTCTTTCTGGCCCTGCAACCCATAAATCTCAGAATTAATGTTTGTGAGTGAGGCTGATCCCATAATGATGGGGCCATGGACACGTGTGAGTTATGGGACTTTCCTCAGGGTCTGGGCAAAGGGGTGGCTGAGAGGGAGCTCCCAGAAAGCTCTCCAGCAACAGCTCATTGCTGCATTTCCACAAGTTAATTCTGTGAAGGGCATCTTATGTTCTGTAATGACAAGTTCTTGTGCATGACTGTGAATCCATCTGCTTTGTTCTCTGGGTTAGCAGATGAGGAAAATTGGATTTGTTGGTACAGGGGGTTATGTCTTAAATGAGTGGCACAAAAATAGGTCACAAAACTGAGAACTAAGCTTGCTGTTTATTTATTTCTTTTTCCTTTAATCACCCCAGATCCTGTATTTGAAAAGAATGGACTACATAGCTTGCCTGCTCACAGATTTGGTCACATTTGGTAATAATTGCAAAGAAAAGGAAAAATGGTTGTCAGCACTCAGGGTCCTGGATGGAGACATGGCAGAATAATCCCTTCCCTGTGTCCAGGAGCTGAGCTGCTGCAGAATTCATCAGGAATATGGAAAATCTGGCAATTCTTCGCTCCTGGAAGAATTTCAGGGAATTCCAGCTTCTAGGGAAGGAATGACCCATGCTGCAGGTGTCAGCACATCCTGCTGGTGCAGAGGCAGCACCAGCTGCAGGTGAGCTTTCTGATTGTTTGGTTCTCACTGTTGGCTTTGGTGTTCATGGAGATTTAGGAAGAACTGAAAGCTTTTCCTTAAGAATACCATTTTTTCTTGGCAGTAGAGATAGCTGGGGGCTCCCTGTGTGCCTGTGTGCTTTAGCCATGCATGATTTTATGTATAATTGGATAAGTAACTTCCTTGGAAACACCATGAATCTTAGCCTTCTTTTTTTTTTTCCTTTTTTTTATTCTTTATTTTTTTCCTTTGTCTTTTCTTTCTATTTTTATTTTTATGCTTTACTCAATCTATTACTCCAATGCATTATTTTAGGAAGAGAATGTTGCACATAGGGCAAAAACAATTTTTTGCATTACTTTCCTTTCTCCGTGAGAAAAAGATGTATTTTCTAAAATCCATTTGAGCCTAAAAAATCCCAGTTTTGTTTTTTTTTTCTTTTTCTTTTTTTTTTTTCCCCCTTCATATGCTGCCTTGGAAATATTCTTAGGGTTCTATGGGTTCTTGGGCATGGTGAAACTGGAAATAGTCAAATGGCTGCTGTTAAAATTAAGATGTGATGTGTCCTTGTGTCTGTACAGACACTGATTTTACTTGGATCATTTGTTTGTTCACTACGAACAGAACAGGCTGGAGATGAATTTGGTATTGTATTATGCTGAGACAACCACTGGTTTGGGTGAAAATAGCATATTAGTGTACTGAATCGTATCCATAATACCTTAAGTTATTCTTCTTTAAGAAGGTCTGTGGCAGAACTGATGGCTCTTCATCCTGCCCCCACGAGAAGCAACAGTTTAACACACAACAGGGGGAAAAATAAATGCTTTGTCTCGGAGTTTTTGACTGCTCCAAGCCCTCGCACGAGGAAGGTCACATGCACCTCCATTCATCCCTTATCTGCTGACATTTTTCAAGGCACACGTTGTGCTGAGTGCTCCTGCCTGGGGCAGCAGATGTCCTTAGCACACCTTCCAGGACAGTGCCTGGCTCAGGGAGGAGCTCGGCTCTGCCTTTGGGAGAGGCTGAAAGTGCAGGGAACAAACATCAGGAGAGGCTCCTTCCCCTGGCTCTGCTTGCCCCTCACCTGGGCTGGGTGTTTGCTTTTCTCTGCTCCCATCTGTGTTGCACCCTTGGAATTATTTGAAATTTTGCTGCTTCCAGGAGTGGAAAGCACAAAACATGACAGGAACGTGTAAACTAGAATTCACTTCACAAAAGGCTTTGGGTGACTGATGTTCCTCTGCACAGTACAAGTAATTGGCTGTTGTTCACAGTTTTAAAAAGGACAAAAAAGAGGACAAACACAATGTTTGCTCCACTCCAAGTTCTTAGTAATATTAATATTGATAACTGAACTACAGTCTTAAACAAAACCTGATTTAAAACATAACATTGAAATAAGTACAATTGTTGAAAATGTGTAAAATATTTTCCTAGAAAGATTTATTTTTTTGAAAATGTTTCACATAAGCTCAGGTTGTGATCAGTTTGAGTAATTGCTTGGGTGGTCGAACTTTGTTGTGAGTGGAAGGAAGATTCTGGGTTGTTGCAGCAGGTCAACAAGAACTGAAGGAATCAAATAAATTGATATCAAAAGTCACTTCAATTACTTTAAACAGTGTCCCTCAAACTGAGAAAATTGGAGACCCTACTATTTTTAGGAGCTAAATTTCCCCTCCAACTCTTATGTGCTCTTTCTATTTTCTAACATCCCCTCACCAACATGAACACAGACATTGTGATTGTCCTTCTATACTTCAGAATACATTACTTAAGCAGCTTATAACAGATGTAAAATCTAGGCAAGATACTGCATTATTCATTCCAGTCACTTTGAGTTATTGATTATGCCATTTGGAGGTATTTCTGCACTTGCTTTTTTTCCTTCTCCCTCCTAGGCTGATAATGTAGAAAATAAAAATGAACAGGGAAAAGGAAGAACATAGACTAGGTTTCATTTTCATTTCTTTGTTAAATTCAATAGCACTCTAATGAGGCTTTTGTTTTCCTTCCCAGCATCCCCATTTCCATATCCTGCACATGGCCATCCCTCAGAGAAGCCTGGCTGCACACATCGTGTCAGCCTTGCCTTGATATGAAGGTGCAGCATTTTCATTCATAGAGGCATGGCGGGATTTTTCCTTTAGAAATGCCAAACTGAATGAAAAATACTCTTTAGAGAGTTAGAAAATAATGAATGATTGACATTTGGTGTACAATTTCTTATTCTAGTGAGAGTTTGGCATGCCATTCATTGGGAAATTCAAGCATTGAATGACATCCACATTTACCAGCTGGGCTGTCAAGGCACAGTGTGTGTCAACACCTTTGCAGGATATCACTTGAAGCCTAATTCCTCTTGTTTGTGGACATCTGATTTGGTGCTTCTGAATGAAATATTGTATATATTTTCTTCCCACTCCCAAACTGTTCATGTCACTAAAGCTACAGCTTGGTCTCTTCACCCACAGAGGGTTTTTTGTACGGGAATGGGGATTGGGGAAATCCATGGGAGCACAAGTTTATTAATTCCATGAGGTTCTCCTGAGCTCTCTCACATGCTGGTCCCTTAAGGAAATATGGATCTTATGGCATCTAACTACCAGGAGCTGACTCAGAGCCCAGCTGGTGGTAGGAGTTATCTTCCCCAGGAGCTGATCCTAACAAAGGGCTGCTTTCATCTGAGCAGTCAATGATGACCTGTTCAGACAAAACCCTCAGCAAGCTGGTGGATTGCACTGGTGGAATAGTTGATCTGTTTGACCAGGATTAAGAAACGGGCTGAGAAAATCTTCCCTGGGGTTAACCAAAGACAAAACACCTTTCTGAGCCTGGGGTGTGACAAAAGTTGTGGCACAGGAGGTGAGTGTGTGTATCAGAGGCACTTCTGCATGGATACTTGGATAATATAGTCCCAAGTGTGGCTGGGAGAGAGATGAACACGGATTTTGCAGCACTTTGAGGACACCAGTGGCCACTGAGATGTCACACTAAGTATAGTTCAATGTTTGAAATGCATAAATGGTGGTTAAGGTTTTATCATACCAGTACATTCCAGCACCCTGCAGTGCTGGAAAGAACCACAAAATCCAGTTCAGCTGTGTTCTTTCAGTGTCTGCTGTGCTCCTTGTGACAGGGCAGCTCACAAATGAACCCATTTCACCCTCTATTGTTCCCCTTTCTGCAGGTTCTCTCTGCTCTCTAAGCAAAACCCTTTTTGTTGCAGTGTAATCCCTCGGCTTGTTGCCCTACTCACCACAGCTTGGCGAGCAGATTGAATTCTCCATTCAATGTTTTGGGTTTTTTTTTCTGTCAGCTGTGTTTCTCAGTCCCTGATCATTTTTTTTCTCACTTCTGGGTTCTCTCAAATTCATTTGTGTCTCTCCAAGTGTGTTTCCCAAAAGTGGACTTAAATTAACTGAGGACTTGTGAGTGCTGAGCTGAGCTCAGAGATTTCTCTCTGTGTCCTGCAGGTCAGAGTTTTGCTTATAATCCCAGTATGGAGTTTCCTTTTGTGCAACACCTAAGTGATGATTCATGTCCAGTTTGCAACCCACTGTAACTCCCAAATCCCTTCTTATGAAACTGCTATCCAACACTTCATTGTGTGGTGATTTATCTAGATTTTGGAATAACAGAATGAGTGGTGACCACAGATGCCTGGAATAGGTTTCATTCTTGGCCACAGACCATCTAAATAAATATCTTTATAAGGCTGTAGCAGCTGCTTGTTAGAGCAAGTAGCCAAGAACTAGAAAAATTCTGAGATCAAGTCCTAATTAAACTACTGACTTGCTGCATGACCTTGGGTGGCTGCACTCTTTGTGCAGCCAGGAGCCCCAGATCAAAACCTCTGCAGTGAAGTCTCTGAAGAGAGATTTAAAAAGCTGCACAAAGCAGAACCCATGTCCATCAGCAGCAGTAACATTCTATTGGTATTGTACTCCTAACCTAACCCCTGACACTCAATGCAAAATGCAGCTGTCCCTTCCTATATTCCTCTTGTGCTTATTTGTTTGTATTGCCTTGTATCTGCATTTTGATCAAAACAGATACATCCACACAGGATTACAGACAGCGGAGCTTTGCACATCTGATTACATGTTTTATCACACAGAGATGTGGACATTTTTTTGGTGCAGCTGGTATAAGATGATGCATTTTTGTCAGGAAGTTTGTTGGCTGTAGTGCTCTGTGTCCAAGCTTCAACACAGAAGTTTTACTGCTCAGCTTTCCACTAATAAACACTAAGTTCTTGACTTAAGTCAGGCTGTGTGCAGGAGGCTAATGAGTTTGGGGCAGCTGGGAAAAATTGGAGCTGAATGACTACAGTGCTGCCTGCCTGTGAAACCGGAGCTGCAGGAGGAAAACAAGAGCTGGGATATGTGGTTACAAAAGGGAAAAATCAAAGCACAGTCTTTGCTTGCAGTTTGCCAAGGACCTTGTCTGGAATGTGTTTTAAATGCTAACCCTTCGTCCAAACAAAGCTGTGCTGTGCCAGTTTGCACAGCACCAGTTGACACATTGGGCAGCTGAGCTGATGGGAAATCTCAGTGAAGTTTGCAGCGTTCCCAGCCCCAGGGGAGAGCCAAATGCAGGCACAGCTGCCTCCCTGCAGCTCTGGGCAGCTGAAGGCCTGCAGTGCATTCCAGCTGATGGATCTCTTCAGCTGGGCAGTGCTGAACCTCCCAAGATCGATGGAGGTATTTCTGTTGTACATTTGGAGAGCTCACTGAGATGCCCCAAACATGGATGAGTCAATGCAACTTTAAATGTCAAACCATTCTCAGAGCCAAATCCCATCGTGCCTCCACAGCATTGCTGCAAGAGTGGCACCTTCCCATTGAGTGGAATGCTGATAACTGTGGAAATAATAGATGTGCACTTCTGAAAGAGCACAAATTCAGTTTATTTTATGCCCCTCAAGGGATTATATGGGTGAATGAATAGATAAGATGTGCCAGCTCTAAAAGACTTCTCAAATGCTGTAGAAACAGAGAGGAAGGAAATGAGAGAGAGAAGACAGCTGTGAAGGCAGGCACTATTCCCTGATCAGCTCTGCAGGTGCCTGAGGTGGTTGCTTGGCTGGTTGGTTTTTGGCAGGATGAGTTGTTTGGTATTTTTCCATGTGTGGAATGGTACCTGGTGGTCATTGTCATGGTGCTGTGGGGAGCCCACGGAGGTGCTGAGGGCACTGGAGAACCTCCCCTGGGGAGCCAGGCTGGGAGAGCTGGGACAGCTCAGCCTGGAGAGGAGAAGTTGTGTGGAGACCCCACAGCTCCTTCCAGGGTCTGAGGGGCTGCAGGGGAACCAGAGAGGGACAATTCCTCAGTGACAGGAGCCAGGGAATGGCTCCCAGTGCCAGAGAGCAGGGCTGGATGGGATGTTGGGAATGAGGAATTGTTCCCTGTGAGGGTGGGCAGGGCTGGCACAGGGTGCCCAGAGCAGCTGTGGCTGCCCCTGGATCCCTGGCAGTGCCCAAGGCCAGGCTGGACACTGGGGCTGGGAGCAGCCTGGGACAGTGCAAGGTGTCCCTGCCATGGCAGGGGTGGCACTGGGTGGGCTTTGAGGTCCATTCCAACCAAGGCCATTCCATGACCATGTGCAGAAGAAAAGTGCTCAGCCAACCTTCTGTGCAGGAGGTGGTGACTGGAGGTGGGTGGTTTGTGCAGAGGTCTGTGCAGAGTTATGTTATATAACTGGTTATATAACACAGTTCATCTGTAGCAGTAGAAAATTATTAGTTCCCTCCTTTTCAACCTATTTTATCCATCAAGTAAGGAGCTCTTATAGAACTCTACAGAATCATGTTCTGTGGATGATTTCAACATAATTTTTGTGACAGCAATTAAAGCTTGACATGAAAACATATTTTTAATGCTTATACCATGAACTTGTGCAACTGAGCTAACGAAAAATGATGTTATTCTTTGACTCGTATGAAATTTATTAAAAATGAAAATTTCACCTGAAACCTCTCTTCAGCATCTCACAGTGTGGGTAGTGAAGTAATAACTATTTCTCATCCAGTTCAAGAATCTAACGCTGAATTTTCCTTGCTATTAAGCTGAAAACACCTTCAAAATGTTGCTGTCACTGCATTTAATACTCATTCTAATTTATGGCAGTTGCTATCACTTGTAATGTTCTTAGAGAATATTGTTCTATCACTTGAAGGAACACTATTGCAAGTCTCACAAATAGCTGGTGGCACTATTTATCATTCTTTTCCATATGCACCACTGAAGAGTTTTCTCTAAAAGAGTCAGTTCCTTTCCCAAGCTGGGATTAAGGCCTCAGGAAGCCTCTTGGCAAACCCACAACTTCTAAGGATATATTTAATATGATTCAAGATAAGAGCATGTGATATCTCTAAGAGCAGGTATCATGCAAAATACTTTAATGACAGCTGTAGAGAACAGAGATCCCACACAAATAATGCTGAGAGTGCAGGTGGGTGTGCACAGCTGAGGGATGATCTGTGCTAAACACCCAAACACAGCCTGCCTGCAAATAATAGAGAATTTCTGGGCAGAACTTGGAGGAGAGGGAAGGTCCTCCCTCAGTACTTCCCCCAGAGTAAACAAGAATGGGAAATTATTGAGGAATAAGGCTGTTCCATCAGGAAAGCTGACTTCCCAACAAGAGCTGCTAGTGCACACCCTTTGTAGAGTCCACTCTTTCCATGGAGTTTTCTTGTTGTTCTGTTTGGCTGTTTATATCACTGATTACTCAATAAAAGTAATAACTTTAATAACAATGAAAGCACCAGCTCCAGAGCCAGTTTATGTAGACCTGACTGAAGGATGTGAAATGTCAAGGAGGTTGGCGTTTAGCATTTTGTGCATTTGGAACCCCTCATGAATACGTTCCAGGCAATTCTAGAATCTCATAGTTATTCCAAACCCAGCAGTAACTGTGGATGCCGGCTTTTGGCTCTGGCTTTTACTTCAGTCAGTAATTTTTTAGAATGAAATTCACAGGTTTTCATCCATCTGAAAAAGAGTCAGCCTCCTCAATTCTGTTTCCTGTGCTAGTTATCTGAAATTTAGCAGGTAAAAATACATTAACTCAACACAGAAAAATTGTTTTGCAGTATAAAGGACACAGAATGCTTTCCAGTTTATGTACACAGTAGGAAATAATATGTTATTCAAGGCAATTGCCTTCCCCTTGTTTCAAAAACCCAGCAATGAGGCTGATGTAAACAGTATGTAAAGACAACTGAATTTTAAGCAGAGGCAGGTTTTCTGGAACACCTATTTAAGGCAGTGTGCATAGCAATTGCTCATCATCTCTCAGGATCTGACCCCTTATGTGAACTGTAAAACTCAAAAATGCACAATAGGCACAGAAAAATAAAAAAGAAAACAGGAGGTCTGATGCAGTGTGGAAAAAGAACAGCACTCTGCTAATAGGGCTGAGCAGAAGAATGTGCTTTCACTCCAGCTGATCTGTCAGAAATCACAGTACACCTAATGTTTTCCCTGATTCATCTGAGCAATGTGAGATTCTGAACTCCAGCGAGTGCTCATTGCTCATTGTTCTCCCAAACAGCCCCATACCGTTCTGTTTCATCCAACCCAGATGATCACAGATGGGTTTGAGTGGAGATTTTCTAAACTGTTTATGCTAGCAGCAGCTGATAACTGAATAAAATGTGTCAAATTGCTTTCAGGACCAAGCACTTCACTCGAACGCAAAGGCAGACATTTGAGCCTATTTGCAGCTTGAAAACTCCCCCCTAGAACACAGCTGCCTCAAGCGCAATTGTTTCCATGCAGATTTAGGGGCACTGAGGAGTACCCCTCTTTCTCTACCCCCAAAAGGCTTGAAAGCTGATGACCTGATTTTCTACTCTTTACCCAGGTATTTTATGTGCATCTGACCAACACTTGGCCCATTAAAGTAAACAGGGCATTGTCATTTAATAGAACCAAGATTACTTCAAAATCCTCTTGACAGCCATTGAGAGCAGCAATTCCCAAACATCTCACAGCCTTTGATTGAATCAGAATTGGAAGAATATCAAATGGGTCTATTTAGAGATTAAGTAGAGACTAAAGCCACACTTAGATGCTATTCTCTAGTCCTGGGTACATAAATAGGACTTGTCTTCCTTTAATTCAGAATTCCTGCTTCAAGGCACCTTTTGAAGTCGGGTTCTTGCTGCCTTGGAGAAGGCAGAGAAGTCCTGGGAGATTAAATTGGAAATTAAATTGGGAGCTAAGGAAACTTTTCTTTACCAAGGTCAAGAGTGTAGATAGACGCTTTACTTCATCCTCCTGACACACATAGCTCAGCTCCAAAGGCTTGGGATGTTTAGAACTAGGCAGATGTGGCAGATTTTGGGTTGGGGATTTTTTCTTTGGTTTTCATATTATTAGAGGAGCCTTAATGAAAGTCAGGCTCTTTTTTATTTTTTTTTTAATAAACTTGTTACAAGTTTTGTCTCAATACAGTATTAAACCCTCATTTTTTCCTTAGAAAACAGTAAAAATATACTTTCTTGGATCTATTACAAGTTTTGTCTCAATCCTCATTTTTTCCTTAGAAAACAGTAAAAATATACTTTCTTGGATCTTTGGAACTCAGATGGTTGTGACCTACTGTCTCTGAGTGTCAGCCTAAACAGCAGGAGCAGCAGGTAGGAGGCAAGGGGAGTGTGTACCATAATTGTTGCTTATATTCACAAAGTATGGTCACAGTCTGGAACTGCATGGGACAAGCACTGAATATGACTGGAGAAGTCAGAATCATCCTCCTCTGCAGCACAGCCAGTAAAAAGCAAGCAAACACCTCAAAGAGCAGCTTTGGATCATACAATTAGCATAAAATAATATTTCAGAGGTGTCATGTGTGCTGCTATAGCTGAGATTAAAAAGGATTTCACAGTAGAAACTCCATTTTTTCATGGGATTTGTGAGTGAAACAACTTGAGTGAGTCCTAGGTAGAAGTGTCAGATCCTAGTCCAGAGTGGAGGTATATTTCCCACTTTGAACCCAGGAAGATTTAGCATCATGCATGTACAGTTGTGCAAATGTGAGGGATCAGATCTCCCACTGTTTGCTAAAAGCACAGGAAAGTGTTGCAGGGTCACTTTCCCCTCATTTTTTTGTGTGTCACAGCAAAGCAAATTGGAAATGGGCATTGGGTGAATTCTGAGGGACTGTGTGTATTTAGCAGCTCCCACTCTCCCCTTTAAATACTGTCAACCCCCCCCCTTGCCCGGGGTTTTTATCTGCAAATAGAGCTGTGCAGGTGTTCAGGCTCCTGTTCTTAAATAAAGGCATTTTAAACAACCTCTCCACTGGACTCCTTAAAGTCTTTTTGTATCCTGCAGATCTGATGGGTTCTGAGTATTTCCTACAAGATGTGGAGTGCTTTGAAATCAAAGTGAAAGGAAAGTAATAATTTTGGGCAAAGACTCTGATGCATTTCAGACAGGGCATGTTTCTTGTCTTTCCCAAAGTCGGGGATTATTGGTGTGCATGCCTGTTTAACCTAAGTAGTACACAGCTTATACACCTTAAATATGCATGTGCACAAGAGCTGGAACAACTCCAAGAAGAACTGTTACACTTTGGTCATTGACTGCATGGATTTTAAAGCATTTATAAATAGGTTTTTAGCTAGAAAGTGTTCTCTCAAAGACACTCCACACCTAATACACATTTATAGGACTCCTCTTTAAATACATTCTTTACCAGGGGGAGACAGGAAATTGTTTCTGCTATGTACACACATATCATTTACCTGGAAAGGACCATTAAAATACTATTTATTTCTGCCTGAGCCATTTCAGTCCTACAATTAAAACCTCAGGCAAGTTCTTGTATGTTGAAAGGTAGGACATCAACATTATTAGTGTATTTTCTTTGAAGAGAAATGACTATATATGAAAGACACAAGAAAAAAAATCAACAGCATGCTTACCCAGTTATGTTACCCATAATGTGGTTTTTCTTCAGTCTAAATTACTAAACAAATATGAAAGCAATTCTTCCAAAATATTAATATGCTCAATATTTTACAAGCAATATTTAAAATGTTTTGCACATGTTGGTGTGACTGCTGGTACACCCACACTGTCACTCTATGAATTGCTGAGCCCAGCCCTTCCCAAGCAGGGGATTTTATAATCTTTTTCATACAGTTAAGACCCTCACTTTTAAAATCATTAAAGACTACTCTTTAGGAGATAGGGAGTGTTAACCATTTAATCCTGTACATTTTCCATGAGTGACCATTATTTTGATTATATTCTATATGCAGAGATGTTCTATGTCAGAAATTTTAAACCTTTTTTCCTTTTAAACAGGAATATTGCCTTCTCAAAAACAAAGCAATTTGAAAGCAATTGCTCTGGATTGGAAGAACATTTTCCAGATTTGAATTGCTGTGTGAAAAGCAGAGCAGCCTTTTCACATTCCAGACCAACACTTGATAAGCAGACTACAAGTGGACACTTTTCAGTTTTCACATTTCAAGAGCTTCCCCCCTTTTTTTTGGTTTTCTTTTTTAGTACTCTCCTGATCTTTGTTTCCTAAAATTGCTGTTTCAGGGGAGTATTTTGAAATCTCAGTGCTCTGTGGGACACTAAAATATATTTTCCTTTCAAATCTCTTTCTAGTAATATTTCCTGAGTTAAATCACCCTCTGAGATGTCTCAGATGTGAAACAGCTCAGCTGAACTGATGATGTGCTCTCATCTTCTCTGGGATTTTTAAAATGCCCACCATGGCTGGTGAGAGGTAAGTGCCCTGGGATATGGATAAAAAACCCAGGAGTGATTTTTTACTTGTGGATTTATCCCTAGTACAGCCCACCAAATTTCTTTCAGGCATTTTGTATTGATTAGCTCTGAATTACCTTTCTGTGTACAGATCTCTTAGCTGAGTTTGCAGCCATGGAGTTTTTGGTTCCCTGCAGTTCTGCACTCTCAGTGCAGTCTAGAAGTGTTCAATCTGAGCATCACAGTACCTCGGGAACTCCTGAATTTTCCTTCTCCTCTACCTGGTGGTACCACTGCACCCCAGCTGCTGAACTGGGCAATCTGTTCACTAAAAAAAAGGCTTTTTTCTTATTGCACGAGGTGCCCAAGATGTTGGGTTTTTTACCTAGTTGGTTTTGTTTGGGTTTTTTTGTTGCTGTTTTTGTTTGTTTGTTTGTTTTTTAATGAACCACAGTCTACTGTACTCTTAATAGGTCTCTTAACCTATTTCCAGTTTTCTCCAACCTTCCCCCTCATCCTTCTCTGCCAGGTCTTTGTTCCTTTCTCACCTGCTCCATCTGTGTTTCCCATCCACACCTCTGTCTCTTTTTTCCATTTCAGCTGTTGCTGTCTGTCTGTCTGTCCTGGAACCCACCTACCTTCTCCCCTGCACTGGGATGCTGTCCAACAATTCCTAGAAGGAGAACTCTCTCATTCTAGTTGCTACCTAGGGAAAGAAATACATCTAATTTGAAAATCTGGTGGACAGCAGCAATTATGTGTAGTACTAATGCATCATAATTATTTGGTATTACTGAAATGGGGAATAAAAGTAATGCACAGTATTTGTCATGTGAGATTGCTGCTGTTAAACAGTTTTTGGATATTCCAGGAAACAGGGGAGAGCTTGGGATTTTATTTTATGGCAACAATGATTGATAGATTATCTGCAGATTCTGCTTTTTTCCTGGATTAGTTGGGATCAAAAAAACATTGAGAAAAAATGTTTATTCTCTCACATGCCTGAGCTGAGGGTGTTTCAGCAGAGGGTTGTAGTGTGTGGACAGTGATTGTCTAGAAGCCTCTTGCTGCTAAGGAAAATAATCCTTGCAGAGATAAAAGTGTCACCAACATATTGGGGTGTTTGAAAGCATATGAAGAGATGTTATCTTAAGATAAAATCATCTAGCTGAGACAGGTTTCAATATATTCATTAGCTTTAACCTTTGCCCAAATCTCCTTCCTTTGCAATTTAGATTTGGGATCTTATGCTCAGAAAAATTCACATTTTTCCAGAAGTAGCAGTGTCAGGATGAAAAAGTGTTTTGTACTTTAATAAATAATTGTTTTACAGTAGAAATATTTCATGCAGTGTGAGTCCACCATCAAGAAACTTTTAAATGTATTCCTATTAATATGGCTTTTTTCACCTAACAATCTATCTGAAAGAGAAAATCCTATCAGCATCAGTAAATCCTTCTTTAAGGCTTCATTGATCTTAGCCTTAGAACAAGATTATAGAAACAGTCCTACACAGAGATAATGTCTGAAGAATTTTGGCAAATCTCAGCACTCATTTCAGATTAGATCTAGTCATATTCAGACACACATCTCTCCTTGTAGATAACAGATGCCTACCAGTGTTTACCCTTAATTAAGATGCAATAACTTCTTTTGTTTCTTTTTGTCCTAACAAGAATAAGGCCAAATATCTTCAGAGACCTTTGATGATAAATGTTTCGTACTCAATGTGCAGCACTGCAGGCTCAGGGTCGATTTCTCCTGATGAGGATTCCTTTCCAACAGTGAAAACCTGTGCAGGGAATCACATCACCTCCCTGCATCCTAATGCCTCACACTGCACTCGGGTATTCAGCTCCCTCCTTTATTCTTTAGCTTCCATTCTGCAGAAACTTGTATATTGAAAGATTATTCAAATAGCTTTTTGTCAGTGAGTGAGTTATTTTAGGGGAAGGACAGCACATAAGAAAAATGTTGAAATTACCATAAAAGTTGAAGAAAGGATTTCATTTTCACTGTATCAGTTTTCAGATGTCAGGTTGTAAATAGAGTCTTACAAAGCCTTAAGTTAGCAATACAAAGAAACCAGAATTTAGACTCCACTCTTAAAATAATACAGTGGGTAATATTCTATACCTCAAATCTGTCATTTGCTAGCATAATTCTTCACAGATTTTTAGGTTCAGCAAATCATCAGTTTTCAGGGTGCCTTTTTAAACACACATGCACATTTGTCAGAACGTCTGAGTCTTTTCTTTCTAAATAAACTCGTAGGCAGCACTATTATGTGGGATCTTTTATTATAGCTACATAACATCATCCAGTGCATTTCCATAGGGGAAAACAGAAAACCTCCAAGGGTATAACATTTGTTTGCAGCTGGATCTTTTTCTCTGTGAGAACATTTTTTGCTATTATTAGTTAATAGCAAGGGAAAATGGAGAGCAAAATTACTGCTGCATAAACAAACCTGTTATAGAAATGCCTTCGATATTCCAAATTATGATGCTAGAGATTGTATGATCTATTTATTTTTTCTTTGGCAGGGTCACTTTTGAATAACACATCAGTTGAGCTTACACAGTTTATCAGCTGTAAAAGGGCAGAATTATTTAGGACTCCATTCTTAAACACATTAAAGTTCATTATTAAAATCCTCTTGTCTGAAGCATTTGCAAAATAAGTCCCAGACTGTCAGAGATTTGTGTTGCGTAGCTAAAAAGCTACATTTTTTTTTTCAGCAGCAAAAGAAATGGTATCTTCCAGTAACAATTTCTGTTAGGAGACTGACAAAATATCTTCCTGAAAATGGTCTCAAGTGTGTGTTCTAGTACATCCTAACATCCAGCAGGGCTGAAGAGCATTGTACTCATCCTTCTTATGTGGATAACCTGATATAAATAACATGGTAGAACTGAAAGCTGCAGCAGCAAGTGAAGCAGTTGCTCTCTTTCCACAAGTGTTACAATTAAGTATTGCTCTGATGAACAGCTTAAGTCATATCTTTACATATTTCTGCTTAAGTTACACAAACTTCAGGCTAGTGATGGTTGTTATTGTTGTTATTATCATGTATAATTACTTTGTGTCTCTAAAGTCATTAATGCCCTATTTTAAAGCACCTGTTCTGACTAATGGTGTGTGACATTGGAAGACAAAGGATGGGTTTTACTCTGCTCCTGTTAAACAATTCATACACTGAAAATAGCACAGAGCCCAATAAACATTCATATTGTGCTATACTTAAAGCTGAAACCACTGAGGGTTCCTCACCTTGGCTTGGTACCTCAGCTACTTTCTTCCCTTTTATTCCTATTTAGTGAAGCACATCAATGTATTCAATTTTTTGCATCTGCTTCAGACTCAGTGCCCAAGGATATGGTTATAATTAAGCCTGTGCTCTATTCCTGCTTTGCATAAACATGGCTGTGCATCAGTGGGTTTTCTTTTTCTTTAATTTGATGTTGAGTTTGATATTGTCTCCAGGAAAGTAATCTGTTCATTTATCACAAAAGATTGCTCATCTTCAGACCTAAGTTGAGATAGTGAGCCTTATTCCATTCCAGTGATAATTAACAATAAACTTCCCAGTGATTTCACTCAGGATCCTCCTTCCATGTCCTTTTTCTTTTCCATGGCACATAGCTATCCATTTATTTGAGATATTTGAGAAAGTTAATCACATTATCCTTTGGTGGAAATGGCTAAACTCCATTCATTTTAACATGGTTCATATGATAATTATAAATATATTAATAAGAAATAATCTGCTGTGTTTAACAGATCATAAATTTTATAGTCAAGGTATTGCTTACTTGGCCATGAAGTAGCCAGTGTGTATTCTCCCAGGCAGGCTTGTTCTCCTCACTGAATTGTGAGGGAGGTTTGCCATGTTAAGTTGTTGGTTTTACGAGGTCTTAACTGAGGGACCTGTCTGGTTCCTCGCTGGCTCTGCCCTGCCTGGGCTGCAGAAGTTTGCACAAGCCATGGAACCAGCACTTAACTGCACAGCTGCATTCAGAACCTGAGTAAATGCTGTTGTGGAACATCCAAACATCCAGCAGCCAGAGCTAGCCCAGCTCCCAGGCTTTTGTCCCTACCCCAGAGCCAATCAATTCCATTTAGCAGCCAGGGATTAACCCTGAAGGTGTTGGCACAAACATCAGTTTCCCCTTCTCCATCTCTGGAGTGGGGATAATGTCTGCAGCCAAGAGTTGGCTGTAAAATGAAAAAAAAACAAAGTTGTCAAGTGATTAGTACCTGGCTTTTGGTTTGTGCTGGAGACTTCTAAAAAAGATCCTTTCAAACATACTTGACTCCAAACTGCAACATACCTCTAAACACTGATGATGTTTTCCTGCCCTGAAAGATGTGTTGTGTATTTACCAAAGCCTTTGACAAAGATGTGACTCTGTGTATGCACTGTAAAGCTGCTTTCCACCTGCACTGACTGCTGCTTTTGGGGCCCAGTGGGTTGGATGTGCACTGCATAACCTACAGCTCCTAGGGCTGGCTCTGCTCCTGCATTGCTGGCAGAACTGCTCCTAGAAAAGGCAGCCAGAAGCACTGGACTTGCTCCACAGGCATCCATCAGTTTTGTAAGAGATACATTTCTTTCTGAAAGTGAAGGGAATTAGAGACTGAAACAGTTTATATTTAGAATTCACTTCTTTTCACTTGGCTTCTGGCATCTCTGGACAAAGACATAAATCTCTAGGACCACAATAAATTCAGAAATAGTATTAAGGTTTTCAAAATGTTACCAGTTCTTATTTCCAAGCAAATATCTGAATACACAGGTGTCCTGTGCAGAGTGTAGATGTAGCATGGGCCTTGTAATTTCTCTTGTAGCATGTAAAATACATTAAAAAAACCTGGACTCAGGAGTTGTTAGAAAATAATGTTGCAACAGTGAAGGAAGTTAAAAGTCTTGGCCTTTCTGCATTACCAAATGGAAAAGTCAAGCTTAGATGTGTAAACTTCTCAAATAAATAATTAAGAAATATCAAATGCTGGGCTGGTTGAGATGTTTTAATTTTTTCATGCTGCTATTTCTATGCAGACCCACTTTTGCATGCATTTGGCTGCACAAACACCAAATCACTCAGACCAAGGCTGGCACACAGCTCCTCCTCCCCAGTGGCTTTCCGTCTGACACTCTGCTCTCTATCCACTTGTGAGCTGGTGTGTTCCTGCCAGGCACCACACAAAGGGGAGGAAAATCAGGACACAAGTGTCAGCCTTGTTGTTTCCAGCAATGCAGCCCAGATCCTGCAATAACCATCTGGAGTGGCTCTTCAGGGAGAGGTAACCAGGGCCCATCAGTGCTCATTGTCTGTGGAAAAGTTCAGAGGCTCGAGTAGTATAATGCTGACTGATGTCTCCTCCACTCTAAACATTTTATGTTTTTAGCTCAAACTTAATTTATTGTTGACAGTGACAGTCTCTCTGTTTATTTCCCTGTGTAATCTTTGTCTGATTTCAAGTGTGCCTGTAAATACTCCTGCCGTTTCAGCAAACAAGTTATTAGCTCTTTCAAAGGCAAAGACATGAGAGCTCTTTGAAAGGTTAAGTCTTCTGAAAGTGCCTCTTGAAGGCAGAGGCCACTTTTCCTTTCCTTTGAAGACAATCAAAGTATGGAGAGTAGCTGGTCGTGAGCAAAATGATCAGGGTGGCATAACTAAAGCTTATTGAATTTGTGCTGAGGATCCCAAAAATGGCAGTTTCATTTGTTCCACACAGTTTTATCCTCTAATTCCTAATAACAAAGCTGTCTTATTGTGCACAATGAAAAGACTAATTTGACTAAATCCATTCGTAAATGACAAAATCAATAGTTCTGCTTTTGAAAGTCACTCAGCATATAGAATATGAAAATTTATGGTTAGTTTACTGCTGTCATGGATGGGTCTCTCTCTCTGGTAGGAACTGATAAAGCAGCTTTTGAAGTCAGACTGTCTCAATAAAGTACTTAAATCCATCTTAATGTACCCCGGGGAAGTGAGTCTGAATTAACCTCGTACCTTACTTTTGTGACAATAATAAGGTGAAAGGGAGTATACAGCAGAAACTGATTATAATAGGTGATACAAAGGGAAACAGCAACAATGAGGCAGAAGTAGAATAGGAACTGGGATTAAGGGATCTCTCACCCAGCCATGTGCAAAAATGTTGAAAATTAATGTTGTATTGTTTAGCTAACAGCTGTCAAGTCGTTCAAGTCATTGTAATGTGCTGTGTGCTTGCTTTCCTCCCCAGCTCACCAAGAGCATGTTAGAAATCACATTGCCTTTCTTCTGCAGAATGACAAAGTTAATCCTGCCTTACATTGCTTTTAAGACAAACTCATAGCAAAGGCTGTCTCTTAAATTTGTCAGTTAGGATATTAACGGAGCGTGAAACTTTGATGTTAAACTGGCATTTGATGAACGGGGTTAAAAATCACTTAGAGCCATGTTCTCTGTAGTTGCTGTGTTTGTGTGGAGATGCAAAGGATGCAAATGTGCCCTCAAACATTTGTGGAGCTGCTGTAACCAGAGAGAACAACGTGTTACTGACATTGGCCAAGTGGGAGATGCATTCCCTGGAGAACACCCAAAGGAGAGCAAGGAGGAGTCTGAGATTCTTTTTCTTTTTCATTAAAATAGTGTTTGCCTTATAATAACAATGCAATAGCACTAGGGAAAAAAAAAAGAGTAAAAAAAAGAAAAAGTCTTTATCAAACCAACTTGAAAATCAGTACTATGATACATTCTTAAAACCTACTACCCAGGCAATGCCCATATCACTCTATTCTGACATCTGTTATTATTTCTCCAGTTCCTGTCATCCTGGCTCATTACTCTCTTTTTATACACAAGACATTGCATGAATAAGCTATACTTGGAATTCTAAAAGATTTAGCAAATTTATTTGCTAAACCATTATTTTAAAAACTAATATTAAAAATTAAAATTAATGTGGTTTGTGATATTTCTACAATTTTTTACATGGTTGAAATCAAAAATTAAAGTAAATTGGTTGGGACATTTTTGTCTCATAAATTCACATTTTGTCCTCGATAAGCAGGAGTTGCTCATGTTGTGGATGAGGACAGATCTCATTCTTACATGTTCCTTTTGCTCTGATCCTCCTGTTTGTGAGACAGGGCAGCTGATTCAGTACCAGGTGAACAATAGGCACCTTTTAAGGACACAGAACAAAGCTTTGTGTACACTTCTTTGATGTTTATGGTCTCTTAGATATTGTTAAGACCTTTTTACCTTTTCAGATGTCAGTAGATTCTTATGAAAAAGCAAACTGAAAATATTCTTTCAACTGTTCTGTTGGTCTGGTGCTGATTAGCCAGGAAAAGCCCTGTGTTGGAACCACTCTGGGGAAGGGGTTTCACCCTTTACCAACAACATCCTTACAGAAAAATCAAAATACATCCACTGTTAGCTTGTGGTAGCCTTGATGTAGATGGAAAAAGAAGAATAATTTTATTCTCACCAGGGTAATCTTAATTTTTGACATGTAGGTGATTTATGCCTGAAGTGAGAAGCACATGAATCTTGCAGCATGAGGATGCTCTCACTCATAGCAGTCTTGACTACTGTTGGCAAATTTCCTCCTGAATCCCTGCAAGTAAGTGCTCTGTTGTTCCAGAGAAACTGGAATTCTGTGCTGCAAGAGATGCAGGGTGAAAGACTACTCTGCACTGGCACTTCAGATTAGGAACCTGCTCCCTCCACTTTGAGCACCTCTGCTGAAGAAATGCTGCAAATACATTACCTGTTTGAAGCCCTCCTGACTCCAAGTTTCCAGAAATTAGGGGAAACTCAAAACTGCATATTGACAAATTTTTTAAATAATCATCAAAATCTTCAGAAATATTTTTTTTGGCAATTTGACATTACTCTGCACAAAAATATGATGCGAGATGGTGACTTCTTAGTAAAGCAAAATGAATATTTTGCTCCTGAAGCAAACCAAATAGCACCCCTTGGAACTTGAACAGCCTTTGAAACACAGAACATCCTGAGTTGGGTGGGATGAACAAGTCTGACTCCTGTCCCTGCAGACCCCCCAGCAGTCCCCCTGTGCATCCCTGGCAGTGCTGTCCAAATGCTCCTGGAGCTCTGGCAGCCTCGGGGCTGTGCCCACCCCTGGGAGCCTGGGCAGTGCCAGCACCTCTGGGGAAGCAGAACCTTTCCCTGCTCTGCAGCCTGACCCAGCTGAGTGCTGGCATCATATACAGCACACACTGCACCAGGAGGGAGCTCAGCCCCAGTGTTTGCTCTGGGATGACCTGAAGATGTTTCCATGGTGATTTGCATTTGCTGTTTACCCCAATGCTTGGTTTGAGGAGGACTGGCAATACTTGAGTGTTCTGAAATTAATCTCTTCTAAATTGAGATCCTTGCACCTTGTAATTTCTTAATATTCTCACCATTACCACTCAGCTCCACTTTGCTATTTCCAATCCTCTCTGCTCAGTGCAATATTCCTCTAAAAATTTCTTTTTTATGATTCAACCTACAAATGAGCACTACTTTGTTACACATCACTTAGTTACGTTCTCCCTGTACTCATTATATCACCCCTTGTGGGTAGCGCTGCAAAATACCCAAGGTATTTGAAACAAGACACTTGGGAACATAAAAATTCAGTGGGAAAAAAGAAAGCAAAATGAAGTAAAATAAAATGTTTTTATATCCAAGTATGATTAGCTTTTTATTGGAGTTTTCCATTAAGGAAAATTATCTCTAAAGCCCCCTGTTTGTCATAATTTATCTGTTTGGGGAGAAAACTCCCAACAGGAGGGGTTGGTGCTGTGGGAATATTGCCTCTGAGCAGGAGCAGGAACCATTCCATCAGCTCATGCTGGGAGCTGTGCGTGCTGAGCCTGGCTGTGAGCAGGAGCCTTGCTCTCCTTGGAGCCGTGTTACTGCTCAGCGCGCTGACAGCAGCCACTCCTCAATCTGTGCACAGGGCACGGCTCTCTTCACTTATTGCTTTGCTCTCATTCTTTCCTAAATGAAGAAAGTTCCTATTCCTACTCCTCAAAACAGCACACCTGGGAAATCATCTGGATCTGGACAGGCTGGATCCATGGGCTGACAAGCATTAAACGGGCTGCCCAAGGATGTGTTGGAGTCCCCATCCCTGGATGTGTTCAAAAAATGAGTAGATGTGGCACCATATCAACTATGTGATATGGTTTAGTGGAAGTGGTGGGATCCAGTCAAAGGATGGAGTGGATGATCTTGGAGGCCTTTTCCAGCTTTAGTCATTCTGGGATGAGGTTGAACAAGCAACCTTTGCTGAGCCATAAATACTCACTTTCACCCATCCTGGCCACACTCTTCATATCAGCTGCCAGCCAGTCAGGAGCTGATCTACTGCAGTTCAGCTCTGCTCCACTAAAACATTCTTTCTTCAGCCAAAATGTCTTTAATCTTAAATCTAGAACAGTTTACACTAGGCTGTTTTCTATTAGTTTATAAACCAAAATCAACCTTGGCACATGTTTTCCCACTCCTTCCACAGACCTTTTATCCATGATTCTGGCCTGCTAAAATGGCATTTCACTAATGATTACAAGGGAAAGAACCACTGTAAGGAAATTGATGTAGTACATAAGGTGCAGATTCTGCAAGCAAATACTATTTTTCTCTAACAAGAGATTTTCTCATCAATCTGTATTTTGTTTTTTTCTTGCCTGAACAAGGATCACTCACTTCAGTTGTATTGCTGGCTGTGATTTTTTGAGATTGCCATCATTACATAGCAATAATCTGTGCATCTGTGCAACATTATTTTCTATGGGGAATTTTCCCCTTTATCAGACACAGTCCTCTTTCCTTGACAAATTCTCCCAAGTAATATGTTCACAGCTGTATTTCGGTGTATAGATGTTTGATGTGAAGTCAATAGATGAAGAGCTAAATGCTAAAATCTGCACACTGTTCCTGTTACAGGAGCAAAACCACAAGTCTTCATGTTGTGGATACAATTTTTTTTTTGTGTGTGTGTGTGTGGTTAAGATTTGTGAGCCTTTTAGTTTTGGATTTTGAATTTTTTTTCTCCTAAATGATTTGATGGAACCCTTCAGCTGGCAGTTTCTGTGCATAGATTGGTCAGCAGACCAGGAGAAAGCCAGGCTAATGAAGGGCCTGGAAGGTGAGCACATAAACCCTAAAAAGCTGGTCCAGCCAGTGCCTGGGAAATTAATATCAGTGATAATAAGATAGATATTGTTGCCAAAAAGGCATTTTTTTTAAACTGCTGGTCTATAGAAAGACTTTAAATGACCAGTATCAGCTACTGGAGGCATTTGAAAGGAATCACCCTGGACTGCCAGTCCTCATAGATTGTTTTAGCATTCAAGATAAAGGTGCAGAAAGGAGTGACCCAGACAATGACATGGATGCAGCCAGAAAATCTGAGAGGGAAGGTAAATAGCACAGGGACTGCAAAGACAAGAGCTGAAGATATACAGGATTTTCCACTGGTGATAAAAAGGAAAAAGTTTTAAGAGTAGCTTCAAGAGCTCAGTTTTTATTACCCAAGATTAAAAAAAAAATTGAATAAACTTTCTCATGCCTCAGGTTTAAAATCCACAGGATGCAAGGTGGGTAGATGCTGGAGGGCGGATGTACACTGATTTTTCAACTAGCTTTTTTCTTTGAAAGTCTGTTAAATAAATGCATTTCAAAATGTGAATGCTCTTTCTAAAACTTTCAGCAAATGCTGGTTTCATGCCATCATCTCTGTGAGATGTAAATTATTACAGTGGTGCACACTGGCTGCTCAGATTTGAGACCAGGATTGTTTACAAATGCACAAACAACAGAACCACTGGATGTTTATGAGCATGGAAACACTAGGATTCCACATGAATATGCAGGCTACCTGGGCCAGCTTAGATAAGACAACTGAGAGGATGTTTATGCTCTCAGAATAGAAAATAATATGTATTTGTATCAAATCCGTGGGGTTTTGGGGTATGAAATAGAGGTATGTGCCAAGTCTGATCTCCTCCAGCTCCAGCTAACAGGGCATCACCCTCCACCCGCAACACATGAAACAGAAGTGTTCTGTTTAAGGCCAAATTCACTCAACTTACAGTTTTCCACTTGTGTTTAAAATTAAATTTTAACCATATATGTTTCTTTTTTAAAAAATAGCATCAGTATAAAAGCTAACTCAACTAAAAGGTAAATAATATATATTTGCCTTACTGTTTCATGGTTTAAATTGTGGAGGAAATAATTTTAAAAGCTTCCTGGGGATAATTTTTTGAAAATTGCACTGTTTTAATTTATCATTTTAAATGCGCTGACAACAAGCACATTTTAAAACCTCATGGCACTGTCCATCAAGTTACCTAATATTAATTTAGTTTTTATAATTTATTTAATATAGTATTGATTGCATTAGCATTTGGATTAATGAACTTTAAATGCTCAAAGACTAAAGGAGTTGTCCCGTAAGACGACAGGACAGTCATGAAGCTGAAATAGTGGGCCAATCAGCTTTTTAAAATAAATTAAAGATTATGTAAACCAAAGCAATGTTGAGAATTAGGGATTTCTAATGAGATCATCAGCTCTAAATCAATACCAACAGGGCACACACTTTTGTTTGATGTTCACTGTGTACTGGAGAGAATTTCAGTAATCAATCACTGGCTTTCTGACTTGCAGATGCACAGTCCACCTCAGTGAAAGGTTTGAGACTGCAAAGGTTTGAGGCTCTGTGCAAGTTTGGGGAATGTAAATTGGACTGCTTCCAAATGAGATGGCTGAACTTTCCTAATCATTTGTTGAAGCCTCTGAGATTCATACAGTGGGTTGAATTGAAGCTGATCCTTTGGGAAAATAAGGGGGTGCATAATTTGTCTAATCCAAACCTAACCATGAGAAGAGTCTCGGCTGCCAATTCCTTTGCTGGTATCAATGTGATTTAAGGGGATGAAAACCACAGGCAAGGTGATGGCAGAGAGAACAAAACCTTCCTACTCTAAGTATGGAATCTGACTCCGGGACTGTCAACTTCAACTGCTTTTACCATATGAGGAACAACTGGGGGAGCTGGAGATGCTCAGCCTGGAGAAAGGGAGACTCAGGGGTGACCTCATCACCCTCTACAGCTCCTGAAAGATGGCTGTGCTCAGGTGGGGCTGGGCTCTGTCTCCAGGCAGCACTGACAGAACCAGAGGACACATTCTCAAGCTGCACCAAGGGAAAGTTAGGTGGGATATTAGGAAAAAGTTTTTTACAGAAAAGGTGATAAAGTTCTGGAATGGCTGCCCGGGGAGGTGGTGCAGTCACCATCCCTGGGTGTGTTTAACAAAGCCTGGATGTGGCACTGGGTGCCAGGGTTTAGTTGAGATGTTGGGGCTGGGTTGGACTTGATGATCTTGAATGTCTCTTACAACCTGGTTATTCTGGGAATTTGTGAATTTGACATATCTGTATACCCACTTCTTCTCATGGTTATTTGTCATTGGGTTTTGTTTTTTTTCCCTCTCCCTTCCTCTCTCTGTCCCTATGAAGATTTTATGTGCTGACTTACAAATACCTGTGAGCAATTAAGAATGTAAAATCAGCATGGGATAATCACTGCCCTTTGTTATTTCACTCTTTATTTTCCAGAGTGTTGAATAACTGTTTGCACCCTTAGAAGTACATTATGGTTTTGCTTTTTCTTCCCCCACGGACTCCAGTTAAAGTGCACGCTGAATCCCCTGGATAAGTTGTATCAGTGAGGAAGTCCGCACTGGGTTCCCTGGTTGTAGGAGACTGATGGAGCTGCAGCCCATCCATAAAGGAGAAAAGTGAGGAATCCCATGGCTCAGTGCCTCATGTGAATCCACTTTGTGCAATCTGTGGGGTTTTTCTTTTGCTCTCTTGAAACAAGAGTCATTACTCTTTTCTGTTGGCTATCCCAAATATCTTTTTTTGTGGAGTATCTGTTATCAGACAAACCAAAATTGTAATTTGTCCAAAGCACAAGGATTTGGTAAAAGTTATTTTCTGTTCTCCTGAACACTGTGAGTAGAAGAGAAGGACAGGCTGGGCCTCCAGCTGGCAGCACACAGCAGAGGAGAGGGGAATTTTAAGCCACCTTTGCACTGTCTGGGCTCTGTGGGCAGCCCTCTATAGCTTAAAATATAGGGATTGTTAGCAAATGTAGAAAGGGCACAGATAAATACTGTCTTCAGCTGATTAACCATTCTCTGATGAAGTTTTTGCTGTGTTTCTGAAACTGTGGGAAACAGTCTTTTGCTAATACACTATTAATTTTTAAGTATGGTTTCCAATATGAAATATTTTTATTTTGGCTATTCATTTTTAATGACTCCAAAATGCAACTCAGCAAAACTATACAAAGCAAACCAATAAAAATATGATGCTATTAACATCAAATATTTGCATAAAAGCCATGAAATACTGAAGCAAAGAGTTTGTAGGTAACTGGCAGTTCATGCAATGAAGACAAAATGTACAGAAGCTGCCATTAAAATATCGATTTATCAGAACAAGCTTAGAGTGCTACTTTTACTGCATATTCCCTTCTGGCAAACTTTTACTTTGGGGGTATAATAATGGAGGTTATTACTAATTTATTGTGTCTTGGAGCCATGCTCCTCAGCGTCCCTGTTGTGAATTCAGTGGGTGGTCAAACTCGTTACCTTTTGCCAGTAGCTGTGCATTACCTTAGCCAGGAAATTGCCTTCAAAACACAGATTCGTGCTTTTTGTCTACCCATGAAACACACAAATGACCAATTTCACTTTCTAACTTCTAGGTATACATCATGAGAACTTAAAATAAGGTGTTTTATTGTGCTGTATGTACAGCAAGACAAATGCATTGTTTTACAGAATATCTTTTTAGATCCTTGAAAATATGCAGTCAAGAATAACTCAATCTTGTATCTGGTGGAGCTGCATTATTTGACGAGTAAAAGAGTTACATGGATAGATTCCAAAAACTAGGGAAAAACTAGAACATCTGTAGCCAAAGTATGAAAAGAAGTTAATCAATATTAATCAATATAAACTTGTTTCACTGCCTTATTTTAGAAAACAGGGGTTTTTTCTGGATTTTTGCCTTTTTTAGGGGGGCTAGGGGAATTAAATATTTTAAAATTCAAAATATTTAAAATTATTTTTTAAAGATCTCTGATGACTTGACAATTTCCTTTTCACCTTTAGCAGGACCCACAGGGGTCGGTAATTAGAAGAGAACATGAGACAAGATTGGTTACATCAGAAAAAAGTCCCAATTGCTAACCAAATTAGTCAGGGAAGTCAGAAAACTTATTTATATTTATACATTAAATATGTATGTCCATAATAGTATAGTAGCATTTGAAGACGTATTCATGAAAAAAAAACATTTGACCATATAAATGTGCAAATATCCAGATTGTTGTTTTCCTTTGCTAAATTTTTCCAACTAGCAGTTGTTCTGGGTGCCGTAAAGACACTAAAAACTAAATTAAGTCAAAAGTACAGTGTAAAGTCAATTACTAAACCACAAAACAAGGAATATTCCTAAATTAGTTTTGTGTATCTCAGACCTCTGTGTGAATTCTACAAGTGTTTTATTATTTGATGATTCTCCTGGAAATCAGCTTGATACTTCCAATGAATGATACCATGGGAAAATATTCATTTATTTTATATCATTATATATTATATTCATGCCAAGATCACAGTTTAAGTTCATATTCCTTTGATCTTTGCACTTAACTAATGCACAAAGTTTGATATAGGAATTTTGTTTGCCAGATGTTTCATAAAAAAGGAAGGGTTTGGAGGCAGGAGGTGTTTGCACACAGACAGACACAAAAATGAGCAGGTGTATCTGTGTCTGTGTGTGAAGGTGTGAGAATAAAGATGTGTGGACATGGGTAGTGGATGTTTGTTGCCATCAGCTGTTTAAGGCCCCAGAGATATCCGTGAGACTTAGGTCCTAATCTCTAATGTGTTTTTCCCCTCATTAACACCAAGTGCACACCTTCATCCTCTTCAGGGGAACCTGTGATAGGCTGATCCTTGTGAAATATAGACCTGCTGATGGCTCAAATGGGACTCTGTGCACTAATTAACATTTCATTTTATGGCAGCCCCGTCTTCTGTCCTCTGCCTTAGCGGGGTGAACAGATGCAGTCACACACCTCGTGCCTGGCAGAAGAGGGATGTCACTCTTTAGAATAAATGTAGTCAGTCACCACCAACACCTGTCTGTGTGGCTGCTGTCCATGGGCAGAGTATGGGAATGGCACTGCAGGACTTGGCTTGCTCCTTTCCTGTCCAGGGAACAGCTTTGCCTGTTCTTTGATCTTCATATTCTTTATTGAAGTTTGAAATGTTTAAAATATTTCTGCTTCTGGCTGCTGAGACACTTATGCAGAGAGTATAATGCAAGAACATTCTGTGAGGTAACAGTAATTAAAATTTGTCCTGTTAGAAGAACTGAATTTTCTGAGTTGTAAAACCCCATTACTTTTTAAAAGATTCAGTGTTTTGCCCTCAACACCTCAACCTTTGGTGGTGTAATCTTCCTTAATTATAGTACATCAGAGTTACTATTCACTTTTAAGTGACCTGAGAAGGTGCTAACCACTTCTATCTCCTGGTAACTAATTGGCCAGTTTTGTCAATGTAGATGCACTGTTGAGTAAAATAATACCGGGTTTGTGTACGACTCAAGGACTCTCCTCAGCTGCTTCAGACACATTTACTGATGTTTTTGCATGACTATTTTAGAATATTGTATCCATTAGTAAAGGGTCTGTGCCATTGCATGTCTCCCTTTGTTTTTGCTAACACGTATCAAAGGGACGGGCATCAGAGGAAGCCCTTCTCAGTCCCTGAGCCCTGGGGCATGTCATTTCTTCTGTTGCACATTTAACTTTTTTTGGCAGTTTTCTGCACTCTCAAACATTAATCTGTGCTGCATCCTGTCACAGCTGTCTTTCATTTCACACGTTATGCACATGTACATGTGCACCCCAGCACAGGAGTCAGCAGTGCCCTGGAGCCAGCAGGGACATCCCTGTCCTGGGGACATCAGGCCCAGCATTGCTGGCCAGGCCTGGGAGGGCACTGTCCTGCTCTGAGAGGGCTCGGTGGCTTCACCTTGAGTATTGTGGTCATCAGAATATAAAGAAAAGATATTAAACTATTGCAGAGTACCCAAAGGAGGCTGTGGGGATGGCGAAGGGCCTCAAGGGTGTTAGGAAAATGAATCCACAAACATCAGACGTTTATGTCCAAAAAGGAGACAAAGGAGTCCTTTTACTTTATTTGAAGAAAGGGAGAGACCATGGGCATTCCCCTGGGATCTCTCAGATTTTTGGAGGATGCAGCCTCCCTTTTTACCCCAATTTCCCGGCCACATTTCCCTTCGCTCTTTCCCCATTGGCTGAGGTTCTTGAGAGGTACAGACTTCCCAATACACCTGATACAAAAGATTTCCCTCTAAGGTATAACCCTCCCTTTTCATTTTTAATTCTTATGGAATTTAGGTTTTTTCCCTATTGTTTCTTTCATCTTTCAATGACTAATTTCATTTATCAGCAAACCTAAAGTTTAGTTGTAAAAGCAAATATCTTTTTCCATTCATCAATCAGTGGAATCCTTCCCAATGTTTCTTTTATCTCTCAGTGCTAGTTTTTCTACTAGCAGACCCACAGCTTCTTGTAAAGACAAATCTGCCATTCCTCTGAAGGGGAAGGCACATGGGGCTGAGGGCCCTTGGTGTTTTCAGCTGCAGGGGACTGAGACCCATGGCAGCTACAGCTTCTCAGGAGGGTGAGAGGAGGGCAGACTCATCTCTCCTCTGTGGGATGGGGACAGGAGCTGACAGAACAGCCTGGAGTTGTGTCAGGGCAGGGTTAGGTTGGAGATCAGGGGAAGGTTCTGCTTCCCCAGAGGTGCTGGCACTGCCCAGGCTCCCAGGGAATGGGCACAGCCCCGAGGCTGCCAGAGCTCCAGGAGCCTTTGGACAGCGCTGCCAGGGGTGCACAGGGGGATTGCTGGGGGGTCTGCCAGAGGTGCTGGCACTGCCCAGGCTCCCAGGGAATGGGCACAGCCCCGAGGCTGCCAGAGCTGCAGGAGCCTTTGGACAGCACTCCAGGGATGCACAGGGGGATTGCTGGGGGGTCTGCAGGGACAGGGGCTGGACTGGGTGATCCTCATGGGTCCCTTCCAACTCAGCATCTTCTGTAATTCTGTGGTCTCTGTCCTCTCAGACATCCACCCCCACAGACACTCCTAATTCTCATCCCTGCCTTTCCAAGGGAACCAAGGGGGCTTCGCCACTGAAAACTTTGCAGAATTCCTGTGTAATAAATGGGAAGAAAATAACCAAAAAGGGCAGCTAAGATCATCTGGCTTCTCCACAGAACAACAGTACAAGGTGTTATTGCAAATGAGGATTGTGCCATAATGTTGGGGAGCATTCCCTGCAGGGTTAAGAGCTGCATTCCATTTCCATTCCCATTAAATCTTTGTTCTGGGATAAACCTGCCAAGGCGGGTGTCAAAGCATGGCAGCTCTGACAGCATCCTCGTGCTGGTGGCACCTGAGCACTGGGAGCTGGAGTGAAACCTCCACTTCTTGTTTTATTTATTAACCTTCATTCCTGTAGGCCACAAAGTAAGTTGGAGAACAATCAGATTTTAACTAAGTCATGCAAAAGAAAGACAATAATGATCTTTCACATGAGATCAGGGCCTACACCTGCCTGCGTTAGATCATTTAATTGCCTTTTCCACCTGCCTTTTGGAATGAAACTAATTAATGCTCTTTTCTTACATGGCTCAGTCTGATATTAAGGAGCTCAACATTCCCATTGATGACTAAAATTAAATAATCAGTCTGTAAAAAAGATATGATTAATTAATAAACTTTGAATAAAATAATTCATTTTTGCTTTTAGAGAGCATTTTACAGTTGGATATTATGGGGGCAAAGGACACAATAGTACGTGCAATAAAATTGTGTTGAATTCCACTTCCTCATTTATCTTTCTCCCTCTCTTTTGTTCTCTTTGTAATAAAAAGATTATTTAATTTAATTAAAGTTAAGGAAAGTACCTAATTCAAGTAGATAGTCTAGATATTCCTTCTCTTCCACTGTGAAATACCAGTGTGAAACCAGCATTGGTTGCCATGTTTCCTTTTCAGAAAAAGTAGGATGGCTTCTACCTGGCAGTTGCCAAACCTGCATTTATATTTCTGTGTGAGTGGGGTTTCTGAGTTACACTTTAATCGAGTGCACGTACACACAGATTGGATGGATCAGTTGTATCATATAGAATCCTTATATTAAATGTAGACCCATGGTGTTTGGTCTGTGCTGTTACCCTTGTTTTAAAACCCCAGCAAAAGAAACTGGCTTCTCTTTTTTTGGGGAAAAATCTCTTATTTCCTGCCAGACTAGAAAGGGTCCCCTTGACTTTCAAATTGCTGCAATAGGCAGGGCTGCAGTCGGGTTTGTACCAGTTCTGTCACTCAGTAACATTTAAGCCTGTCAGCTAAGTACCATGTACAAATGCTAAATGTGATGGATTTGTTTTCAAAACATTTTTTTAAAATACAGAAAAGGTGGAGTGTGCTCTACACTGAAGCTTCCCTGTGAATTTTAACACACTGTGCTGTAAATCTAAGAAGTTTTTGAGCCAAGTCTAAATAGAAGCTGGTATGCTCAATAAAGGTTGTTTGCCTTAAATGGACAAAAAAAGTATGATAATAGATAGAAAAATATGAATTATGTGTGTGTTTAATACATTTTCATATTCAGCTTGTGGCTTAGGAGCCACTACAGGACCTTTTCCCACTTGATCCATACCCACATGACATCAGTAGGAGCACTGTTTTTATCAGACATATTTCTTAAAGCATCACCAACACTGGAAATAATTAAGTTTTTCTGATTTAGACTGTTACCTAAATCATGTGACCACTTCAATCACAGTTTTAAGGCTAGAAAGCAATGAATAAGATGCAGAAAGACATTAGCAGATGAGAAGGATTGCAACCCATTTGAATTTCTGCTTATAATGTGTTTGCAACTTCTGGAACTGCTCTAATGTTCAGTGTGTATGCAATTACTTCTGACACTGAAGGGAGAAACTGCCCTTCATGAATTTTAATCCAATGGCCCTTTGGATTCTCCTCAGCAGCTTTTCACTGTCTTTTGTTGTTAAGGCAATGCAGACATATTTGAGAAGTGGTGTTCACAATACATTTTAAGAGAGTGTACTGCTTGAAAAGGTTACTGGAAAAGTTAATTTACATTTGGAAAGCTAAACAAAAAACAGTTTAAACCCCCCAACTTTTGCAAATAGTACATGACATAAAAATATGTCACTTTTGGTGGAAGACTTATTGGTCCACCATTGATTAATTTAAATGATAATGCTACCAAAAATTAACAATAAGCCAAATTTCCAATGTTTTATTGCCATGTTGTTCCTGGCTAGGAGTTCACTAGTCCTGAAAAGGACTTAGTGTTTTGGTTGAGACAGACACTGTGGCTTAAATGACTACTGTGAAGCTAACAAGTTGTCTGCCATGTGCTGCATCACTGATACCACCAGCTGAATGGGGCAGTGTCTGATTTGGGGTTTTACCTCACTGTTCAGAAGAAAGAGACCTCTAATCACCTGGGAACATAAATAGCTTCTATGAGCAAAGCACTATGATCAATATGTTGTGCAAAAAGAGATGTGCTTAGATAACCACGACAATAAAAAATATAGTTATTTCAGAATAGGAGGGAGAAAACTTTCAGATATGTTCTCTGAATTGTTCAGCAGTCCAGAGGACATTTTTTACTTATTGAGATATTTGTACATGTGTTGGTGCATCATGATGAAGCTCACAATGTAGAATTAAACTATTTGATATATTTGTTAGTGTAAAGGTGGTTGTGGGTAGTTTAGTGAGCTGTTCCTTAGCTATTCCTCTGAATTCCTCTGAACATATATGTCCTGGAGATCTGGCACTGGATGTTTAATTTTCTGCAAAATACAGCACACAATTTACCTGGTGCTCTTTGGAAGAGTCTCTGCTACACCTTTGTAGCCTCAATCTGTATTTCATCCACTGTTCCTTCAATGAGAACCCAGATACTTTGAGGGTGACATATTTTATGTGACTGTGTTTAAAATGCTGTAAAACACCTGGCCACCACAAGCTTGACATTCTTGACAATAAATCTCATGTTTCTCATGCAGATCCTGGAGTCCTCAGAGTAAAACTCAAGCTAAAAAGGAAGAAAGAATATTGTGTTCATTAAAAATATTTTGGTCAGTCTCCTGAAAGACTCCACAAAGATGTCTATTACTCTTTTTTTCTCTAGGCCTTTCTTTCTTGCTTTGCCAGTAGCCATCAGATGAGGTTGGATCAGTAAAAGGCCAAATTCTGAATTTCTGAATTCTGATACTCTTGTGACGACATCATGTCTGATGCATTGTGTGACGACACAGCCTAAACATCATCAAGCATTTGGGGCCCAGTCTGATTCTTTGTGTGACAAAGATGAATTTCAAGTGCCATAAAGTTTATTCAACCAGTCTGAAAGAAGTTTAGCAGACATAATCCTCTTCTCCCCGCCCCCAGCAAAGTTTTAATAAGCATGTTTTTCCTGCACAAATTCAGGAGCAAGCAGTTAACTCCCAGTGGTTTCAAAGCCATGGGAATTAAACAGGTGCTTAAAGTTAATGAGGTACTTAATTGCTTTGTAGAACCAAGATGGACTGTTACATTGCAGGTACAATGAGAAATTGTCCCTGATTTCCTTTCTGAGCAAGAAGATTTTTAAGGATCAAGATTTCAGTTGCAGGCCATCTTTTCACCATTTATGTGCAATTTGATGTTTGAAAATTGTAATGTTCTGTTGCAATCTGTGTGGGTTCTGCTGCAGCATCATTAAAACCATTCAGGCTTGATACAAGGATTTGATAAATTTTCTAAATAGCATGACTGAAACCACAGAGAGCTGAGTAATGCCTGAGTAGTGCTACCACTCTTTTAGCAAAATACAGTCAATGCCAAGTCACACAGACCAGAAAGTCTAGAGCAGTGAGGTGAATGGATCACAGAAACAGACTTTCATCCTGACAGATGGGGCATGTTGTCCCAGGGGAATGGACTGGGGAGAAGGAAAAACACTGATGGCTTGAAACAAGAGTATGCTTTTGTTGGAAGGAGGCATTTTTCTCACAGGAGATAACTTTGCATATGGAAATGTTACTACAGATTTTAGTTCTCAATTGCACTGGTGAAAATCTGGTTTAGTTCTTGGCATACACAGTCGTACTCTGGCCTTTCCTGGTGAGACAGGATTCAAGGAACCTTACCAGCATTATTTTTTTTAGATCAGATACAAAATGGCACACACAGTCGTACTCTGGCTGGCTGTGGCCTTTCCAGGTGAGACAGGATTCAAGGAACCTTACCAGCATTATTTTTTTTAGATCAGATACAAAGCAGAGGGAGTATTTATTTCTGTCAGAAAACAATGCGGCTGTAGCTGTGGTTTGTCGCTTGCAGCAGCACAGCACTGAGAGGTGGTACAGAAATTCACCTTGCATCATTCATACTGCATTTGTGCTCTAAATCTTACCCTAATGGAAATCATTTACTCTTCTGTGCTGGGTTGGGCTGTGCTGAAGTTGATTTTCCTCATGGTAGCTGCTCCAGTGCTGTGGTTTGGGTCTGGGATCAGAATGTTGGTAGCACAGGGATGTGTTGGCTGTTGCTGGGCAGGGCTTACAGAAAGCCAAGGAGTTTCCAGCTCCTCATCCCACCAGCAGGGGGGCGGGGGGGCGGTGTTATAGATGGATAATGAGATGATTGGCTCTCGCAATTAAGGGGATAACTATTGTGTGAATATTAAGAAAAGCTTCAGTGAGGTGTAGTTATGTTATTGTAGTTTAGATGTCCTGGAGTCAAGAGGAGATACAGCCAGGACAGGAGACCCCAGTTCCCCAGGGGATATTCCAGCCCATGTGGCTTCATTCTTAGTATGTCAAATGGGGTGAAAAAGGAAGGAAGGGGTGACGGTTAGAGTGAATGTGTTTGTGTTCCTGAGGAATCATTCCATGGGATGTGGCCCTGCTCTCCTGGGGATTGGTCCCACCTGCCAGCCTGTGGGAAGCAGGGAATGAATTCCTTGTTTTGCTGTGCTTGTGTGCATGGCTTTTGCTTTGCTATTAAACTGTCTTTATCTCAACCCACGAGTTTTCTCACTTTGACACTGCTGCATCTCTCCCACATCCCAGCATGAGGGAAGCGAGGGTGGCAGCGGGGACTCGGGTGCTGGGGAGGTCAAACCAGGACAGTTAAACCACAAATGCTCTTTAATGAACATGGCCAACATCTGTTACATTTCCTCCTCTTTAAAGCAGAGCAATATTTTACTCTTGCATGATAATGTTTCTTGTGGCAACAAAGACCCCACTTCAAGAGGAAAGGAATTTTTTACTTTTGTGTCTCAGAGTAACTTTAAATCGTTTATGGTATTTCTGTTTAGAATAATTCCAGAGGTGTGTCTATTTATCTTCTGCATTAAAATTCAAGAAAAAGGTTTAGCTTTTGGCTTGCCTTGGGGGCTAAGCTGTGCAGCAGACATGCTTCTCTGAGATAATTTGTTTTCTAATTGCCATTCGTTTGCTGAAATACAATTAAAGTTATTGCTCTAATATTAACATCAACATCTTGATTGCCTTATCAGAATATGAATATGTATTTTTCTTACCCTGCTTGGAGATATCTTTCACTAACTTTCTCTGAACATGTAGCTCTTAATTAAAGAGAATTTTTAATTCAGATATAACAGTACTTTTCCAACAACTGTTGCCAGTTGGTTGGAGGGTCAGACCTTAAATTGGAGTCCAGACTTTCATCAGGTATCATCATAACACCAGGGCATGTGTTCACCTGGAATATCTGAGCCTTTGCATCAGCCCTCACAAATGCTCCCATCTTCATGCAGTTGCCAGAATTTAGTGTGCAAGCAGGCAACTCTAAGCCAAACAGAGATTTCATTAAAACTGGAATATGGCAAGGAGCTGGGCAAGCACTGAGCAGCCAGTCTGTCTGAGGGAGAAAGGGGCGCTCGGGCCACAGGAGGAGGAGGAGAATTCTCAGCTCACTGAGCAGCAAGGAGGGAGTGCTCCGAGCAGCTCCCCTCATGTGGGTCTGCTCTGGAGAACCACTTAGTGCTGTAGTCAGACCACAATTAACAAAAGAGAATGAGCACAGCTTTATTTTTCAAACGGTCTTCATACAATTCTTTACCTTGGCTTTTTTTTTAACACTTCTTTACAAAGATGTTTAATGAACAGGATTTTTTCAATCAGTAAAAGAAGGAGAATGTTCCAAAATAGTTACATAAATGAACAGGCCACTTGGGATGAAAAAACCAGAGATATAGTGAAGAAGCAGTCCCATTTGGTGATGAAATTTTCTTTTTCACTCTAAGAGATCCTTTTTAAAATATTTTTTTCTCATTTAGTAATTTTCCTTTTATGATAGCATATCTATTTCCCATACCTCATTAGCGTCTGAGCACATATGAATATCCCACTGAGTTACATTGAAAATTATTTTTTTGAATATGATAGAAATGCAAAATTGAATCCTAGTTTAAAAAAAATAATGAAATTGACATTTATGCTCTAGTGAATTGTTCTTGAAAATGAATTAAGTGTATAATAATCAGCAAAAAATTAATTTTTAATTTGTATCCTGCAGGGGTTAATTGATCCATGTCATAGCACTTGGTGTTTCAAAACTGAAATGTGATCTTTAGTGGGCTTCCGGCAGACCTCAGGTGGCAGGGATCAAGTGTGGGTTTGCTTTCTCTGGGGAAAATGTTGCTGAAGATTGTTACACTAAATGTGTCTGACAAGGAGGGTGACCAGTTGAGTAGAACCAGTACTTTGATTTTCCCCAGATTTCCTGTTTGATTTCAATCTCACATGTAGGTTTGAATTCCTTTACACATTGGCTTTTATACCTTAACAAGCCATTAATTCAGCTCAGACCAGTGTTGTTCGGCAGATTAGGGTGTCCAGAAATTAGGATTCCGTTAAATACAAAACCGCTTTTATGTGGGGATTTAGTCCATGAATAGGAAATAATCAGAATTACTACATATTCAATAGCTTGATCAAGGATTTTGCTTTTTGGTGAAGTGTGTCTTCAAGCAACAAAGATTTAAACTACAAATAAAATCCATGATATTTAAAAGATGTGCTGCCACATTAATAGTGTGGTATGGGTATGGATTTCCAAGCTCAAAATGCTGATATTTAATATCAATAGTATGAGTTTATCATAGGAGGTTTCAGCTGAGCTCTTGTGAAAACAAGTCCATTTAGCAGTAGTGGTTGTCTTGGGAAAAAAACCCAAAAACAACAACCCATGCTGATAGTCCTTGGAGACATTTTTCAATTAAAAAAACACCCAAACTGCTAGAAATAATCTGCTGTGATGAAACTCTTAGGATCACTACATCTCCTTGTATGCGCAGCAATTGTGGATGTTTTTTATGAGTCCCACTATGATAAAACACATAACACTTGTTTAGAAGCGTACAAAGAAGTATCTACAAGCCTTGTAGAGCATGCAAGCTCTTTCATGTTTCAAGGAACACTCAGTGTTTCCTGCTATGCTGTCTCATGTTTGGAATTGCCTAAAGTGCCTTTTTAGTGCATAGATGCTGCATAAAAATCAACTTGCCTCATTGATTTCAATGAGCAGTTCCAAGGTCAAATGTTATTCAGCTGTAAAATTATCTATTACATTTTTTTTACTAAGGGAAAGCATTTGAGTACTGAAGGACAAGATAATAGTCCATTTACTGAATACAAAGGAATGTCTTTTGTTTGTTCAGCACATCGTTACAACAGGGATGTGTCTTGCTTCTCAACCTCTATTTATAGCATTACAAACCTTAGGGTGATCACCAGTTGTGAACAACACATCGTTAGAAACCCGGGTTGTGGAAATGGAGCTCTTGATATATCACAAGTGTATGCGGAATAATTAGAACTAGGAAATGGGAGGAAAGCTTAAGATTTCCTGAAAATTGCCTAAAACAAGAAATAAAATCAACCAACCAAAAAAAAGAGCCATTAAAACTAATGTGTGGCCAGGAGATAATGTTGTGTGTTGTTTTTTTAGAGCACTGTCAGTGCATGTGGGAGAGACAGAGTGAACTCTTAATTCCACCTAGAGATAACTGACATTTTCCAACAGATCCTCTTTTTCAGGGGTTATGTCTGAGCTGTGGCACTTTTATTTTTGAAAGTATTTTTCTTCAGAGGAGAAATAATATAATTTGGATTTTTTCAAAATGCTTTAGCACAAAGCAAATTTTCTTTGTTTGTTTAAATTTTAGCCTTACATTAGATTATTTTCACGAGGAAAATTCAGGCAGTCTTACAAGTAAAGAAGTGAACCTCCATGCCCATGAGTTGAGACAGTAAAAGTTTCATCAGCACACACTCCCTCTTGAAGCCAAGCACTAATAGTCTGTGTGCATGTAATGTTAGCAGGTAAGAAAGGAGTAAGTCCTTCTCCTGCCTCCTAGCTGGAGACTGTGCAGTTCAGAGAGTGAGACTGAGAGAGCAAAACCCCACTAGGCAGATCAGCAGGGGGGAGAGAAAGCTCCTCAAAGTCTAAAAAGTATTTTCCTGTAATGTACTACTCACCTCTTCCCAAGGAATGAGATCTTGCTTTCAACAGGAAAAACTCCTCAGTTTCATGTGCTCTTGCCTTCCCTCATTAAGGGATACTTGCCTTGCTCAATCTCTCTCATTAAATCCCAGTCAGAAGATTATGGTAATTTAGGTTATGACTTTGAGGAATCCTGCTAAATTGGATTTAGCAGGAGTGTCCCAGCTCTGCAGTTGGTGTAGCCAGGCTCCAGCAGAATCTGCCTGAGCAGGGCTGGGCTCAAATCACTGCAACCTCCCCCGTGTACAGAGCTGTGGTCAACATCTGATAATGGAACTAAACCGCTTGGATTCAGCTGCTCACAGTGTCCTTTCCTGGTGAAAGCTCCCCAGCTTACTTCTAATAGGAACCTCCATTTCCATTACTTATTTCCCTTAGTTATCCAGCTAGATTGGCCACAGAAATTCAATAGCAGTTGCTGATGCTCTGTGCACACATTCATCCCCATCTTTGAGATAAGGCACCGAGATACCAATTTTCATGTGAGCAATTACTCGCTCACCTGGTGACTGTAAAAATGCTTCCAAATAAACTGTAACATATTCCCTGCTATTGCACCACTATTTCCCACAGGGCCCCACAGATAACACAGATGTGGCAGGATAACTGGCATTCTTTTATAATGTAGTAAAATAAATTGTGTTTTTATAGAATGGCCTTAATGTACAGTAACACAAAATTCTTCAGAGAGGCATCAACAGTAAACTGGAGTTAAAAGGAAAATTTTAAACAGGAGTTGCTGAGGTTGTTGAGTTTTCAGGGCATGATGAGGTGTGTGACTGAACTACCAATATGAGTTAAGTGAAAGAGTAACTGAAAATTATGAAGCATCTTAGCTAAACTGAATGATTTTCATGCCCTTATTTCTGTGATTAAGATTTTATCCATTAGCATACAATTTGTCAGCCTAGGCAGACCTAATAGAAGAATAGTTACAGCTCTGTATGCTCAGTAAGATGTGGAGAATGGATTGTGAGTTAAGACAAGTGAAAGAGTAACTGAAAATTATGAAGCATCTTAGCTAAACTGAATGATTTTCATGCCCTTATTTCTGTGATTAAGATTTTATCCATTAGCATACAATTTGTCAGCCTAGGCAGACCTAATAGAAGAATAGTTACAGCTCTGTATGCTCAGTAAGATGTGGAGAATGGATTATACAATTTATCTAGCTCTTTCTTGACAACAGTTTAACATTTATTGCAGTGGTCTGCACCGCAATATTTCTGTCTTGACATTCAAGTTATGACTTCCGTAATTTTATCATAATTGTTCTTAACTCTTTCTCTGAGAAGAAATCAGCAGTACCCAATCAGAGCAGAAGTGAGGTAGGGAGAGAGAACTTTTATCAGCTTGTCTGATTGTTAGCAATAATATTCTTTTTATTTTTTCTATGACTTTACCATGTTCGTATGCTTTGAGCAGCACAGCAACATCAGCTGCAGCGAGCAGAGCATTGCCTCGACATCCTCTGAGTCTGAGTGCTGGAAAGCTCACCAGTAATTTTGCTCAGATTCCCAGCCAAAAAGAATATCAAATTATAACCTTACAAAGAGAATATTTCTTAGGCTTCAATGGAAGAGGAACTGAAAGTTTGAAAATAACTTCCAAATGGAAACTTGGAAATGCTGTTCTTGCTTAGTTATGTAAAGTTCTTCTTACCTGCTTCTAATAGTGCCTCTTTGGAAACACCAGAGCTCTGGAGTTCCCCATTTATCCACAAGGTGTTTCTATTCCTCATTAATGACATTGTCAGGGCTGTCCCAGCTCAAGGAGCAGGTTCATACAACCATGAGGAACAAATAAGAAATTTCCACATAGGTAATACATAGTGCAGTTTAAAATGCACTTCTGGGAGAATGAATGTGATTTTGATAGTGGCTTATTCTTGTTTCTTTAGTGGTCTTCTGGTTTTTGATTGGTTATTTTATTAAACCTTTTTAAGTAGTTGAGGTCTTTAGATGAAGAGTTGTCCTTCATAACTTTCAGTTAATAACTATTATCATTTGAAGAAAGGGTTGTTTTTACAGTTAAATCAATATGCCAGGAAGATCAGAACATAGTGAGGACCCTAATGGCTGCAAAGATTTGGAAGTGGTTTTAATGAACACTCAGCAGGCAAGAAAATGCTCTTTTATGTTCACTCCAAACAAAAATATACAAGCTGAAGAGAAAAAAAGAGGCTGTGGCCAACCTTATTATATGAGAAGTGGCTGTGAAATTATTTATTTCATCTAAACTAAATAAGGCCAATTATTGGCTCTTCATATAAAACACAAGGGAAGTTTACAGAGGGATTATGAAGCAAGAACAGCGTTTGATGGAGAATTACAGAGTCAGCTTACAATTAAATCATAGAATATTCCAAGCTGGAGGGGGCCCACAAGGTTCATCCCAGTTCAGCTCCTGTCCCTGAACAGGACACCCCAAGACTCCCACCATGTTCTTTGTCATGCTTTAAAAAAGAAGCTATTATTTTGCTCAGAGATAAAGTGCAAGCTGTACCCAAAACCTCAGGGGCTGAGATCCTCTGCTACTTTTATGTTGGTATATGTATTTCTATATTGTCATATAATACATTTGGTGTATAACTTAATACTATATTGCTCTTATACTATCACTATATTGCTATATTCACAGATATTTACCCAAGTTTAGAACATTAGTAAATGCCTTTACACTGAAAAAATTTCTCCAGCAGCCATAGTGAATCAGGTAAAACACAGTTGAAAATATCCACCATATTCCCAGGAATCCCTTGCTCTGTGAATAGCCCAAAAAGCATGGAAAACCATCTCTGTGACACTTCTGAAACCCAGTTCTTTAATTTCAGGGTTTTTTTTCCATCCCACTATCTGTGTGCCATCTAAGAGGCTGAGTGTCTGGCTGGTGTGTCAGGAATGGTTGCACTCAGAATGTGCCTTCTTCCATTTAACTCTCTGAGAAGTCCCAGATGATTTAAATGATTTAGTGGTTTCACACCCAGAGGGAAATGAGATGGAGAACATGATGGAGCAGAGGCTCTGGTGCTGGGCTGTGGGAAGGGGCACAGGGGGGTCAGAGGAGCAAAAAGGACTGGGAAGTCCCTCAGAGAGAAGTTCAAGCCCCATAAATTGAAAGGTGATTTCAATACCCTGCTCAGCTCTGTGCTGTGTCCCTGTGTGCTTCATCTCTCTGCCTGCAAACTGGCTGTATCAGCATTTCCTTTCCCAGGGGCTTACTGGGAGAACAGCTTCATTAAAAAGCACCAGCAACTCCCAGATATTGCAATAGATGCACAAAGAGCAGCAGCATGAAGCTGGTGTCGTCTCTGGGCTTAGCAAAGCAAACACACAGGTGTTTTGGGTGTGATCTTGTGGTTGGTTTTCTTTTTCTCTAGCAGAAATGTGAAGCTTTTCAACAAAAATAAACACATGAACATGGAAAAGAAGTTCTCAAACTAAAGTTAAAAAAAAAATCAGACTAGTTTGGAAAGCCTAAACAAACACTGCAACATCTGTTTCCTGAGTTATTGATGGAGTCTGTCCTCAGGCTCATGTCTGCCTTCAACATCTTCCAAAGCTTTCTATCTTCTGTGTGGTTTCAGAAGTCAGAAAACAACTGGCTTGCTGTCCTACTGGAAAAAATAAAAGTATTCCTCTTAACTTGAAGCTTGTATGTGGCTTAACTGTAAAGCAGCCAGCTTTACAAAGAAAGGTTTGATAATGTTCAAACTCTGCTAACCAAGTGGTAAAATTACTTGTCTTTAATAACCTTCCCATACCTCCATTCTCTACAGCACAAGGAAGATTTCAAACTAATCTTATTTTAAATGGCAGAGACTAAACCTGAGCATTTGTCAGTGCAGAAGTAAGAGTCCAGTGCTTTCAGTATTATTGCCTATGAATAAGCAGGCAAAAAGACTTACTGCTCAGGGTCTGCTATGAACACATCAACTAACTAATTATGCTTCTTACTGAGATATTTTATTTACACTGATCTTATATTATAATATCTGCCCATCACTTTCTAAAGTGTGTCTATCTCTGCCTGACAGCAGTCTGAGTTCTTACCCACATTATTCTGCCCCACTCAGGTGAGACCCCACCTGCAGAGCTGCCCCAGCCCGGGCAGCACAGGAGGGACCTGGAGCTGCTCAGAGAGCCCAGAGGAGGCTCCAGCACGAGCAGAGGATGGAGCAGCTCTGCTGGCAGGAAAGGCTGGCACAGCTGGGATTGTTCACCTGCACAGGAGAAGCTTTGGGCTGAGCTCAGGGTGGCCCTGCAGGGCCTGAAGGAGCCTAAAGAAGGATAGAGAAAGACAATTTCCATGGGACTGGAGTGACAGGACAAGAGGGAATGGCTCCCAGTGACACAGAATAAAGTTTGATAGGATCTTAGGAAGGAATTGTTCCCTGGCAGGATGGGCAGGCCCTGGCACAGGGTGCCCAGAGCAGCTGTGGCTGCCCCTGGATCCCTGGCAGTGCCCAAGGCCAGGTTGTACACTGGGAGCAGCACGGGACAATGGAAGGTGTCCCTGCCCATGGAATGAGATGATCTTTAAGATCCTCTCCGTAGCATGGGACAATGGAAGGTGTCCCCGCCCATGGAATGAGATGGTCTTTAAGATCCTCTCCAACTCAAATCATTCTGTGATTCTATAATTTTAATGATCTGTCTGTTTTGCTGGCCCACTGCTGAATCCCGACATGGATGCCAAGGAGCAAAAAGGAGAAATGTGACTTTCATCTTTCCTTCTCTCCAGAAGCTGAGGGAGGTGGATAGGAGAAGTGGTTCAAGCTTGGAGTGGTATGGATTCTTGGTCTTCAGGTCTTTCTGTAGGAGACCAGATAAATCTGTCCTAAATTCAATACAATCCAAAATTTAGATGCTCGAGATTCTTAGCTAAGCTCTAAGTCTGCATTATCTGACATCCAGCGTGTCAGATTTTCTAGCAGTGATGTTCTCTAGTGACTTTTGGATTTCTGAAATATTTAGTAGGCAAGGTTTTCAGCAAACACAGTCAAGAATCTGCAAACACTTCCAAAAGGCTACTTTGATCAGGACTGAAGTTCTGGAAAAGGTGAGAAAGACTGGTTTTTTTACCCCCAGTAAAAGATGGAATTCCAGGATATGATCTTGTATTTCCTTGTGTGTCCCAACGGCTCCTTGTGTCAGATGCACAGCCCAATCTGATTATATTGAATACTACTTATGTTATCTGTCAGCTGCTTCATGCTTCTCAGTGCACTGAGCCTGGTGACAGGATAAAAATATTTTCCTATAATGGCAAAAGAGAGAATTGCAGTCATTTGGAAGCTGCAGACTGTTCCTTCAGCAAAAGATTGGATGCTCAATTTAATTGGTTGTGCTTCACTAGAAAAAACATAGTGCACTCATTAAAACATCAAAACTCTAACTTCCAAGATATCAGCTTCTTTTTTGAATTACAGCATGAGTAGAATATGAGATTTGAAAATATTTCATCATGATTATACTTTTGTAACCACCATTTATAATTTGCAGACAATCTGTGGGGGACAGGGAAGCTCTGGGTATTATTGATTTACACTGTTGAGATCAATGTTATAAGCATATTTGCATTTATAAAATAGATGGAATAGCTACATTCTTCTCCCTGAAGTCCTAAATTTATGTGAAGCTTGTTTCCTTTGCTTCTTTTTTTTTTCTTTGACACTCTTTATTACAAAAATAGAAAAAAGCCTCATCTTCCACTTCTCCAGTGGTTCTCTGAGCAAGGAACACCACACAGGTATTTCATTTCAGCAGTGTAGACACATCCCCTGTAGGACAATATCCCAGAGTGTTATATGACAAGCCATAAAATATTACAAAGACAATGATTGCAGTGGGGGAGGGGAGATTATTTAGAGAAGCAAAGGCTTCATTTTGTTTTCCAAAGCATTCTGTCATGCAGTAAATTAAATATCAGAGGCATGAGTTTCCTCTGGCAGTGCCCTCACACCCCACAGAAGGGGACAAGTGTTTTTCTAGCAGGGACACCAGCCAAGGAGCCATTGCTGTAATGGGCATACAGAGCTTTTCCCCATTCATTTTTCATTTTTAATACAACCCAATTTGAACATTGTGGTATCTGTTTGCTCTCCCCCCTTAGATTTCATGGTCAGCACTGGGAGTTGATGTCTGTGTGCAAGGCTGTGCTCAGCTTTAACAAAGAGCTTGTCTGTGTCTTGCCAGGGCCCTGCTGAGGAGCTGGGAGGGCACAGAAATTTGCACCTAAGCACCCTTTGGATAATCAAGTTTTTGCAACCCTGAATATCCTCCCTTTGTCAGATTTTTTGGCTCCCAATTACTTCGCCTTCTAATACATTTTGGAACCTTGGATGGAAGGACTGTTGTGTAATTACAGGTTTGGTGCAGCTCTAGGAGTTGCCGTGACTTACTGCTCTCTCTGCTTTTTGTGGCTCATCTGATTTAGTTCCTCACACCTGAGGAATTCTAAAGGCTATTTGCAATGTTCAGAGAATGAAGAATAAGAAATCAGTGAGATGCTTTATCTGCCCAGATTTTTTGTTTTACTCCATCACCTTATCCACTTCCCATTTTCCATGCTTTATAGCATTCAGCTGGATACAAAGTGCATCTGACCATGTATTATTAATCGCATTGCAAACGAATTTTGCAAGGGAGACTGGCAATAATCACAAATACATGCACACACATGCACTACGTCTTTACAGCTCCTCTCTCTCAATGAGCAGCAATTTAGAGAAATTGTAGAATCGTTCTCTCTTCTTTGTAATAAGGTTCCATTGAAGAGTCCAAAATTAATGAGATTCTTTTGTTGCTCTTTATTGTAAGAAGTTAATTTAGAAGTTAGCAATGAGTAGAAGATGCTTGAGTAATTCTTTCCAGCCCCGTGTCATTTCACTTTGTGTAATTCAGCTTTGAGTAATCACACGGCCAGAAATTGTCCTGTCATCTTGTACATCCTAAGAAATTGTGTCATCTCTACAAATTTGAACTCCTGGCTGTTCATAGTATTCATCATTTCTTCTGAGTTCTATTATGAGAGTTGGGGAACTCTAATTGCTAAACTTGAAATTTAAATAGTGCCAGGAACTTGCAAAGGTCCTCCACACAGGAGTGAATTTCACCAGACTCTCTCCTAGAATATTGATGTTGGGGTCCTTATAATTATTTCCTCAAGTAGTTTCATCTGTGCAGCTCTCTGAGAGTCTTACCTGACCCAGTGCCATTTTATGTGGAATTCTGGGACAGCTCTCTGCTCACTCTAAAGCCGTGTCAATCTTCAGGTACTGTTATTTCTTGATCCTCTTTTATATGAAACTGATTCCCTTTGATATCTCTCTGGCATTTTTTAATACAATTTTTTTTTCTTTAGTGTCATCCCCTGGCAAAATAATTTATTTTGTGTTCTGTATATTTTCCCTGCTACAGTACTCCTCCAAGCCCTTGTAAACCTCTTTTCTTTTCTTATGCATATTCTAAAACCCATTTCAAATACGATTCCAGCCTATTCCCTTTTCTTTCATCATTGTTACAGTCTTTTACCTTCATTTACTCTTATGTACCCCTGTGTTTGTGAGTGTTTTAGCTCAAGCTTTGATTGCTTTTTGCATTTAGAGATTTTATTACAGTGCTTGCTGCTGGATGTCCTGCTATGTATTACCCTCTAGGACATAGCATTAATGTTCAGAAACAATTTTTCTTCTGCATCTTCTTCCTTAATTTTTTTATCCAATTTCCTTTTATCCAACACTTACATGACTTTTCTAAATCTCCAGTTCAATATCCTCACTTAGAAATCTTCCACTTTTAAGATAAAAAATGAAAATAATGGGGCCATTTTTAACCAGTAGTTTCATCATGTCTGGATTTCTGCCAAATATCACTGATTCTCTTTTAATTTTTCTTCTTTATTACATTGTGTGCAAATTGTACTTCTACTGCTATGCCATATTTTAGTGATTCTTTCCTTTTCAGAATTTATATCAAAGTGACTGAAAAATGTGGTCATTAACTTTCATGTTTTGTCCTATGTCTTTTTCAAATCATTGATTCTTTCTGCCATTTTTTCCCTTCATAACTATTAATTCTGTATTATATTTACGCGATACCCATGAAAATGGGTCCGCTCCCACAATATTTGTATCTCCAAAATTCACAAAATGCGAAACATTTCCTGATGTACCTTTCCAAAAGAAACTTTCTCCCTTGCATCTTACAGGCTTGGAATTTAACATCTGATTTGTACAGCACTGGGCTCTTCATTCCAGCTGTGAAGGCAACACTATATCAGGTGCATTTTTGGCTGGATCACTGTAAGTAATAAGATTTTTTAGGGTCAGTAAAAGAAAAAAACCTGGTCCAGTGTCTTGAAAACTTCTTGATACAAATGTGAGAGTCGAGCTAATACATGTGCACTCAGTGCATGGTTAAATGTCCAGCCATGCAGGGTTGTTGAAATTGGGAATGTTGACTGTCTGGTTGTGTTTTGATAACTTAAAGCCTTCAAGTGGTGATGTCAAGACTCAAGTGTATTTCTTATGTGTTCTATAACAAAAGTTTTGTCAGCTTTCAGTGCTGAATCTTGCCTTAAGGTCTTTCATCAAGATAGATTAAAAATTAAGGAATTATTCTCTTGGGAACCTCTTTAAACAATGGTGAGTTTGTAGGTGTGCAACAGAGTTTTGATGGCAGTTCAGGGGTGTGGAAGTGAAGGTGTCCAAGGCCAGGCTGGATGGGGCTTGGAGCAACCTGGTCTAAGGGGAGGTGACCTTGCCCATGGCAGGGGTGGAATGGGGTGAGATTTAAGGGCCCTCCCAACCCAAACCAGGGTTTCTGATTCAATCATCCAACAAACACTTCTGGGAATTTTGCATTTGGTCAGGGGCTGCCTGACATCTCCCCTACTGAACTGTTGCTCTTATTGTAGAATGTTTTTGCCACCACTTTAAAGAGCAAGTAGGCCAAGAGGATAAGCTCCATTTGCAGAGTTTTAAGAGATTAAACAATGTGTGTACCTGCATGTTCTGCAAACTGACCCCCAGGGAACTGGAGATTTACTTAACCCCTTGCCTTATGTGAAGCTTTCCAAACACAGCAGGTTATTGTAGGAAAGACACTTACATTTCATCATTATAAAGTCTGTACAGGAGATTACAAACTCTAAAACAAACCCTCTTCATTAAAAAAAATTCTCTGTGGGAAACTAATAGGGAGTAAAGAACACTTATTGAGAAAGGAAAATAAAGGCAAATTTGAATTTGTCTCTTGTCCTAATTAACAGTGGGTTGTGATACAATCTATGAAAAAAATATCTTTCAAAATAAAATACTCTTGAAAAGTAAAATGATGGTAATAGGCTGGCAATACATGAAAAGAAAATACTGGATATCTACATGCATTTTGGCTTTAGGTGACATGATGCCCCATTAAGACCATAAGCAAACCATGCATTATTTCAAATTCTCAAGCTTAATAAATATTTCAGCAGTAAAATATTCCTGCTGATTTAGGACATAAAAAATTACCTTTTATACATTAACTACTCTCAATTCCATTGGCAAATTGATATAACTCTTTAGTGAAGTTGAAGTTACAGGAATTATGATTCCAAAAGTCAACATTTGTAAGGCACGGCAGCCTGTTACTTGTTAAATCCTCCTTTTAAATTAGAGGGGGAAATCATCTGCCTTGTTTCTCAGCTGCTGTGGAGGAACTGCTGTTGGAACATGAGAATTTTAGAGGATGGTAATTGCTCCTGCATACAGAATACATCTCCTGAGCTCTGTGTCTTGCAGAAGAATGCAAGAAAGTATAATGGGCATTTTACTGATACCTGTGAAGGCACTGAGATGTGCTCTTGTCAGGGGGAATCATTTCTTTCAGGTGATTGCTCACATAGAGATGAATTCCAGCAGGTTCCCACATTCAATGAGCCCATGTCAGATCTTTGTGGAAGGCCTAACCAGGGTTGTAGTAGAATGATTCCTATAAATTTGAATACGGTCAACCCAAAGGACGTTTTAGATCTTAATTTTTTTCTTCTTGTTTTTTTCTTTTTCCCTTAGGATCCCACAGGTGACTGGCTGGAGGCCTGAGACAATCAGGGACTAAAAGTGACACTGAAGAGTGACCAAATAGTAGCTCTTGCAATGCTTGTCCCAAAAAGATTTATTTTTATCTCTATAAAATATTTTCATCTTGATCTCAAGCTTGTTCACAGCACATCTAGCATGCAAACTTTGCTTTCCTGGGTAGCCTTACTGTGTTGTAAGCACACACAATTAGCAATAATTATCAGCTTCAGATAATAATCTGGGTCTAGCAGTTGAGCTGCAGCTTCTCAAACTGCACCTCAAGACGTGTTCATCCTTAGGACAGGTTTCAAGCAGCCACTACAAGACAGGGAGCAAGGGTGGGGGGGGAAAATGATCCTAACAGTGAGAGAGGAAGCTGCAGGAGCCAAGGCTTGGTGGTGGAGGTGGGGAAGCTGAAGGAGGAGAGATCCAGTGGCTGGCAGAGGAGCAGCCCGAGGCTGGAGCCCTCCTTTGGCTTGCTGCTGAAAGCAGAACGAGCCAGTGATGTCCAATATCCGTGATCCAGAAGGTGTTGCCATAGTAATGTGCTGGAGCAAGCCTGATATGCAGATTGGAGATGAGCTGTAGGATATAATCTATCAATGGTGAGCCATGAAAACAAACAAACTGAAAATCCAGCCTTGCCTCTCTCTGTGAATGCACATGGGCTGCTGGGGCTGTGTTTATGTCTGCCTGTACCCTGGCAGCACAGGAGAGGAGAGGAAATGGACCCAGCCTTGGGGAACTCGCTGCTCTCGCCTTGGCAGCAACAGGAACAGCCCCAGTTTTCACTGCTGTCCCCTCCCTTGGGCTCTCTGCCACCAGCCCAGTATTCCCCAGCCCACATCTCCCCCCTGTTTCTCTGATGGTTTCCTTTGGAGAGCACTGATGTCCCTCCTTGCCATGGAGAATTTTTATTGCACCCTTTATCCCAATAAACTCCTCCATTTTTCACAGGCTTTCTCACTTTTTCTAAATTCATTTTTCCTACTGATTGACTCCCTCCTTCCTCTCCAACTAATCTTGTTTCATTTTTTCCTTTCACTGTGAGGAAGATGTTGCCAAAATGTCACCTCTAATCTTGTTTCCCATTTCTAGCATGTAATTTATTAATCCTCTCTCTCACTTTTTTTCCCTTTTATTGAGCAGTCTACATGCTAATACAGCTCAAGTTTTATTTTCAGATTGTCAAATAAATAATTTCCCAAGCCTTAAGAGTAGAGGAAAAATAAGAGCTTTGAAATAGTGATCAACCCTGTCTTTTGCTGAGGCATTTGCTTTTAGATCTATACAAATCACCTTGTTCAGGGATAATATCCCTGAATGTCCCATATCAGATAAATTAATTATTGGGTGGGGAATTTAAGGTGGAAATCCAGCCTTTGTCTGATTGATAAAGACCAGCTATACAGAACCTTCACATTGACATAACTCTGATCTCTTAAATATAATATTCCTCCCCCCATTCCTTAACTCTGTGTTGTTGGGTGGCATTGGGACAGGATTTTTCCTTTTTTCCCTTTCTTACTTTGATTTCAGTAAGAGTTTTCCTTGGCATCTTGCATTGGTAAACTGATAACCTGTTTTTGGCTCTTGTGAACACTAACCCTGGATCTCTAAGTCAAAAGGAAAGAGAGAATGGTCAGTCCTTTTCTCAGCAGAGATAAATGACCATTAAACGCAAGCACAGTTTGGTCATGCTGTCAGGCCTACTTTAAAGTGCAATATTATATTTACTGATAAATTAGCAATAATTATCAGCTTCAGATAATAATCTGGGTCTAGCAGTTGAGCTGCAGCTTCTCAAACTGCACCTCAAGACGTGTTCATCCTTAGGACAGGTTTCAAGCAGCCACTACAAGACAGGGAGCAAGGGGGGGGGAAATGATCCTAACAGTGAGAGAGGAAGCTGCAGGAGCCAAGGCTTGGAAATGACCATTAAACGCAAGCACAGTTTGGTCATGCTGTCAGGCCTACTTTAAAGTGCAATATTATATTTACTGATAGACTTTTACATGTCCACAGATTGCTGTGTTCAATGAGAAAAGGATTTTACTTCCCAATTTACCCACCATTCTGTCATTTCAGAGCTTAAGAAGTTTTGGATGACCTTCTCATTTTGTGGGCTGCACCTGGGGAATCTTTTAGTGAGAGGTGCTAATTTGGCTACAGGAGACCATGGAATTCCACAATCCCAGGATGGCTGAAGCTGGCAGGGCCCACGGGGCTGCTCTGGTGCCACCTCCCTGCTCCAGCAGGACCATCCCAGAGCACAGGGCACAGCAGAGTGTCCCTGTGGCTCTGCAGTGTCCCCAGGGAGGAGCCTGCACAGCCTCTCTGCCCCATCTGCTCAGGGCTGGCACTGCCCAGGGCAGCAGTTCTGCCTCCTGGGCAGGGGCAGCTCCTGGGCTCTGGCTCTGCCCGTGGCTCTGGGGCCATGGCTGGGCCCGGAGCAGAGCCTGGGCCTGCCCTGAGCCCTGCACACAGGGACAGACAGACACACAGACAGACACCCTGGGACACCCAGGGCTGAGGCCCCTCTCAGCTGGGGCTCCTCTCCAGGCTGAGCAGCCCCAGCTCCCTCAGCCTTTCCTGGGCACCGAGATGCTCCAGGCCCTTGCTCAGCTCCAGGAGCTCCTGTCCCTGCTGTGCTGAGGATCCAGAGCAGGACACAGCACCCAGAGGTGCCTCCAGGGCTGGGCACAGGGGCAGGATCACCCCTGAGCTGCTGCCAAGGCTCTTCCCCATGGCCCCAGGGCACCCTTGGCCCCCTTGGCCCCAGGACACTCTGCTGGCTCAGGGACAGCTCCGTGTCCCCAGCACCCCCAGGACACTCTGCTGGCTCAGGGACAGCTCCGTGTCCCCAGCACCCCCAGGACACTCTGCTGGCTCAGGGACAGCTCCGTGTCCCCAGCACCCCCAGGACACTCTGCTGGCTCAGGGACAGCTCCGTGTCCCCAGCACCCCCAGGACACTCTGCTGGCTCAGGGACAGCTCCGTGTCCCCAGCACCCCCAGGACACTCTGCTGGCTCAGGGACAGCTCTGTGTCCCAGCAGCCCCAGATCCTTGCCCCAAAGCTGCTCCAGCAGGTCCCCCCAGCCTGTGCTGGTGCTGGGCTTGTTCCTGCCCAGGAGCAGCACCTGCATTTGCTTTGGTTGAATTTCAGATGTTTTTTCCCTGTCCATCCATCCCAGCTGTTGAGGCCCCTCTGAAGCACCCACAGCACCAAGGAGATAAAGGACTGTGTGGAGCAGATGTACTGTGACCTTGTCAAATTAGATATCACGGATATCCTACGACAACAGGGTCGTTTCTTCCATTGCACCATTCTGGCAGCATAAATAAAATAATTTAGTCAAATATTTGATGTAATTTTCAATAAGGAATTGTCTTAGCTCTGCACACTAAACCCATCACACTCATATAGGTTCACTCTAAGATATTCTAGGCATTACCCATCCCTAAGTCTGGTTCCTTGCCTGTGAGCACAGTTTTCACCTCCCAAAACAGGTATTGCATGTGAACCCACAATGGCCAGGAAAGGCCTGCTCAGGAGCTTGGCTGGGGTTTCTATGCTAGCCCAGGGTGTACTGAGAAGTCAGACAGGGGGAAGTGCATCCAGACTGTGTAGATTTTCATGGATAAATGGGTTTAGAAAGCAAATTCTGTAAATGTGACCCCATCACTGAGACAATTAAGCAGCACATTTAGTTTTGTTACTGTCCAGTTAGCCCAGGGTGTACTGAGGAGTCAGGCAGGGGGAAGTGCAGCTCTGTGCTCAGAGAGGGATCTCCCCTTGTGCCCCCAGATTATCAGTGCTACACCCTGCCATGGAGCTGGGCGCTGTCAGGATTAGGTGGTTTTGTATCCAGGCTGTGTAGGTTTTCATGGAATAAATGGGTTTAGAAAGCAAATGCTGTAAATGCGACTCCATCAGAGACAATTAAGCAGCACATTTAGTTTTGTTACTGTCCAGCTTTTGCAGAAGTATTAATATCATTGATTAGCAGCTGTGTATCTGCATGTGCAAGAGCCATAGATACAAGAAAATACAGTGTCAGGTAAGTCCAGTAATTAAGTACCTTTGAGACTGTAAAGGTTTTTCTTGCTTCCTGATGAATTCTGTAGGAACTGAAATTGTTTGAGTGAGGGCAGAGCAGGGATGTCACTGTACAGCTACAGAGTCTGTCTCCATCCATTGCACCCTCTCCATCTCCATTTCTGCTTCAGGACACACGCAATGACAATTCATATCCTTCAGTGCTGAATATCTGGGGGTTTTGCTCTGGTTTAACTCTGTTAGCAGTTTGTGTTTCATGATGTATCTCACTTCCAAGGGCTTCACTGGACAGTGAGTCTCAGGAGGAATCTTGGACATCAATGGATTGGCCTGATCCAGAACAGCCAGGCTGGCTGATCTCTTGTCATCCAGCCTAGAGTATTTATTGTTTTGGAGACACTTTCCAGGAGTAGGATTAAGATTAGAGGGAGAGTGTCATCTACCAGATTGCCTGAAACAGCATGTATGTCATGTTTTGGGGCAGGACTTCATCCCAAGCTGATTAAAATACAATAACTTATTTCCATTATTGAACTATAAAGTTATTATTATTATTATTGAAATATATTATTTATATGAATATATAATATATATGAAATATATGAAATATATATAATATATATGAAATAAATTAATATTATTGAACTATAAAGGTTATTATTTAAAAAGAATGGAGGGAGCAAATGTGACCTAACATTTCTCTTACTCAAGCTAGTGCTCTGCTCACTAGAATCAGTCACTCACTCAGCTTCCTTCCAGTGATTCAGTGACCAGGTAAGTACTGAAAGAACCAGCTGTGACAGGATCCACAGAGGTGCAGTTTGGTGCTCAGGCAGCACTCAGGAGAGGAGCAGGGGTAGGATTAAGATTAGAGGGAGAGTGTCATCTACCAGATTGCCTGAAACAGCATGTATGTCATGTTTTGGGGCAGGACTTCATCCCAAGCTGATTAAAATACAATAACTTATTTCCATTATTGAATTTACATAAACTATAAAGGTTATTATTTAAAAAGAATGGAGGGAGCAAATGTGACCTAACATTTCACTTACTCAAGCTAGTGCTCTGCTCACTAGAATCAGTCACTCACTCAGGTTCCTTCCAGTGATTCAGTGACCAGGTAAGTACTGAAAGAACCAGCTGTGACAGGATCCACAGAGGTGCAGTTTGGTGCTCAGTCAGCACTCAGGAGAGGAGCAGGGGAAGCTTCATGTTTTGTGTACAACCTGTTTGTGGCAGACAAGGTCTTTGAATGATGCCTCCCTTGGTTGTGCACATGGCAGATGAAATATCCAACCTGTACCTCCCAGCTCACACAGCTTTGTGCCTCACTGCTTGGTATCTGCAGTATTTGGGCAAACATTCTCATAAAGAATCTGTTAAAGACTTGGTGAAAATCTAAATTATTTAGAGCTTCCTGATGAATACAGGGAAGTATTTACAATTGTGTGGCTAAAATGCCAAGGTCTTTTTGCAGCTCTGCTGTAGCTGTCTAACAAGGTACAGTTCAGGCCACATTTCACTCCTTGGAGTTTCCAAGTGGCAGTGCCAGCTCACACTCAAGCCTGGTAGATCTGTCAGATCTTTGTCACCCCAGTGAGCTGGAAGACAGCAGGGCACTCAGGAATTAAGCACTAATTATTGAAGTCTTTCTGCCTTCCCAAAGTCATTTGTGTTTTTCATCCCACATGTGGGCAGAGATGCTGTGTGAAATTTGCAGACTCAACAGATTCTGCAGTAATTCCTGCTGGAGTGTGACAGCACACATGGATCTGGGAATTGAGTGCAGATCACAGATATATGATGTGTTCAGATATGAACAGTCAAGAATTTGTGAGCAGTGCTAGGGATAGCCTGCTTTTGGAACAAAGAATACTGCTACTTAAAGGAGACAGAAGCATTCTCCTGTTCCAGAAAAATAAAATTAAAAAACCCAAACCAAACCCAAACCAAGCATCCCAACCTGGTACATCTCTCTGCTGCACTGCTGATAGGTACTAGTAACCAAGAGCTCAAAAGATCACTACCAACATCTGTTACCTCCTTGCAAGTGTGATAGTGCTCTCTGCCAGTGTTTGTCAAGCTACCATGAGCTATATTCATATTCCATATGGATACGTATTTTTTCTTTGTTTTCCTTTGACATTAATGCTCTGGCAGAGCTTTCCAAGTAGTAAAGCAAGGAAATTAACTTACATTTTCTAGCTTGCTAAAGTAAATTAGCTACACTTTTGACTTTCTGTGGTTTCACTCTGAATGGGAGAAGCAATAAAAATGAAATAAGGCTAATCACTGTTGTTCTATGATTTTCTCTGTGGTGTGTTAAGAGGAGAAGAACCCATAACAAAAACTCATGAGTTCATATCTGCTTAAAACAGGTCTCTAATTAGCTTCCATAATCGATCTCCCAGCTCTAGCAGGTGAACCAGGTAATTATCTTGTTTATACTGTAGGTGAGTCACAAAATGTTAGATAGCTTTCTTTGTATTTTTGAAAGATAATGCATTGTAACAAGTGCTCCCAATATGAATGAACCACTGTCATATCCCAAACCATCTGTCTCACACACAGCAATGCGAGATCTCATTTTATTCTTTGCTGCAAAGAGCTCCAGACATCAAAGTTCTGTCCCTTTGACCGCTGTCCCAATCAAAGGATTTTACTTAGACAAGTCTTTACTTCCCATTACAATTTCAGTGCTGCAGAATATCAGGTGTTTCCTGGCATGAAGAGGAGGAATCCAGTCACCAGTGCTTCTTTTCACGGGCCAAATCTTGTCGCTGTTCACTTCCCATGGGCCTTTTGAGTAGCACAGAAACTCCAAACTCAACAGTTAATTAGGGTTAGTTACTTAGGGCCTGAGGCTTGAGAGACAGACTGTGGTGCACTATACAATGCATGGCTTTTATTCAATATAATGTGTCTACCTGTTCCCCTCCAGAAGGTGAAGTACAGATAAGTTGGCTCAATGCATGGTTAGGATTAAGTTGATGTATAGAGAGCACTATCTCAGTGTGTTTAATTGCTCACAGAAAATTCCCTGTCTGACATACCTTTGAGCCTTCTTTATTCTCCTGTTATTCAATCTATGCTTTATTTACATAATACAGATATTTCTCTTTCTTGCAGGCCGTTTCATAGGACGCTCTACAAAGGAATAATCCTTTTTGACAACCTTTAAAGGGTCACAGTTGCATTTAAAGCCCATGACCAGTAGCACTATTAATGGTGTATTTGCAAAGAGAGGACACACAGAGCAGTTCTTCCCAGGATAATGTGGAAGTGTTTAATCTCTTTTGCACTACAGAAGAGGCTTCTTGCTTGTGTTGAATGGCTGAAATATGAGACTACATGTTTTCCATAATCATTGAAACAATAATGTACCAGCTTCTCCCCAAGCTAAAAATAATCCTGTCATGTGCATGCCCCTTTTCCTCTTCGCCTTGATAACAGAATTCAAATTCCCATAAATAAAGTTCCTTTTTTTTTTCATTTTTCATAGACTTGTCCCTAGCAAATTTAGTTTCAAGGTCTTTTATTTCTGTTTCTAAAGTAATTATCCTCTGGGCCTCTTCCTTTCTTCCTGGTATGATGCTAGACTAATTATTCTTCTCCTAATGAATGCCTGAAATGTATCCCATATGGTGGCATATGCGCCTTCAGATGGAAGCTTCGTTTGAATAAAATAAGAAAATTCTTCTCTTGGGGCTTTCTTAAATTTTTCATTCTGTAACAATGATGAGTGAAATATCTGTCTTGGGGATAGATGCAGCCAACTTGCTTTCTATTACACACTGAGCTTTCTCTGAACTGGAGATTTCCATGTCTTACTCTCTTGCTGTGGCCATCAGAGCTCTTTCTCCACACTGTCAAAAAGACTGCTCGAATGAGGCAAAGCATCAGTACAACTGATCTGAAAAACACTCTGTACATCATTGTTTCTCTCACAGTTCTTTGTCCCCTTTCTCTACTCCTATCCCATGCAATACCTACTGAAATTACCTAATGTGTGCAAGGATATGTACAAATCCTGCTCATGGATGCGTACAAGCTTATATTGAGAGCTGTGCAATGGAGAGGCTTTTCACTGACTTATGCAGGAGCAGGGTCCTGGATACAACTTTCTGCAAGCACCTGTACGTAAAACAACTGAGCTCACATCAAACTAAAATATGTCTCACATATTTTATTCCAGCTCTGCCAGCCAAGTTGTTGGCAAATTCAATCTTTCTATTGCTTAAAATCCATAGTTTTTTCTATAGATTTAATGTTAGTTCTCATGTTTTGTGTAACTTTTAGTTTTTTATTTGTGGAAGTACTGGAATGCTGTGTCCAGTTTTGGATCCTCAGCACAGCAGGGACAGGAGCTCCTGGAGCTGAGCAAGGGCCTGGAGTATCTCTGTGCCCAGGAAAGGCTGAGGGAGCTGGAGCTGCTCAGCCTGGAGAGGAGCCCCAGCTGAGAAGAGCCTCAGCCCTGTCACAGAATCATCAAGGTTGGAAGAGACCTTGAAGATGATCCAGTCCAGCCCCAACACACTGAGCCTGAGTCCACTCAGCAATCCTCTAGTGGGTAAGAGTGCACCCTCTAACTCTGGAGGTGATGCAATGGCCTGGACCAGCCTGACACAGGGCTGTTGATACAGCTGCATGAAAGAAATGCCAAAATGGAAATATTTATAGACAAATGAAATTGAAATGCTCTTTTAGAAACCACTGATTCTGCATGAAGTTATTTTAGGAGCGTTTCACTTGAATCATGCTAATGGCTTGGGAAAACACAATCATTTTATCTGCTGCAGGTATTTGATCTTGCTTTCAGAAACACTGTGGGGAAACACTCCATTGATTTTTCGTTGGAACATTTGATCCCAGGTTGATAAAGGACAGTAACTAACTCTGTCACTATTAATATTGAGCTCTGCTTGGATTTCAAAAACACCTTCAGCAACATGTGATTCTGCAGGCAGGGAGAATGGTAGAATAGGCAAAAATGCCTGATTTTAGGATGTGCTGGGAGGCCTTTGTTTCTGTTCTAATGGAGAGAGTATTTGTCTCTGGGTGGTCTCAGTGTGAGAATAGTATCCATTTTGTCCTGTTCTGCAGAGAATTTTCTGATACACTTGTGAAGATTTTTAGCAGCCTAAAGCTGGGAGAGTCCCCAGTGATCTGCTCAATAGCTTGTGTCCTCTACCTGACTTTCAATCACTCACTACAAATAGCCAAGGGAACATAAACCATTTTAGGACATAATAATTTATCCTTTACCGAACAGTTATTTTCTTTTCTTTGCTGACTCAATGCAGTGACCATCCAGAATGCCTAATTCAGGGTTCAGCAGCAGCTTCTTGTTCAGCTTCCTTATTAAAATCCCAGAGTCATTTTCTAGCAGGGCAGTATTTGCATAGATAAACTCGATGAAAGACCAGAGGCCAACAGGGCAAGGGGAAGGAGTCATTTCTTATTCCCATCTCAGTACTGGTTGTTCTTCTACTGGACAATGGTTCTGAGCACTCTCTCTAATAAGATGTGCTGCTGAAGGTAATAAATAACTGGGAAGCTGGGCAGCAGTAGCTTTTCTTAGAAAACCAAGGCATTCAATGTTGCCTACTTAAAGTTAGGCCCCTACATTCAACCTTAAGTACCAAAACAAATTGCTGTGATGATGAAAAATTCCACTTAGCCACAAATCTAATTCTGCCAATGTGAGCTGTGAGTTCTCAGAGCTTTGTAGCAGCAGAGCACTTTGATCTATGTAATCAGATTTGGCATTGTGTCTGTGCTTACATCTCTCCAGGAGCAACGTTCCAGGACTCTTGTCCAGGCAATATCAAGTGCAGGACACTGTCATTGCCCTAATAAAAAGGAAAAACTTTCTGTTCTCTTCTCAAGTTATTTCTTCTTCATTCGTTGAGCTCCAGAGACAGGAATTTCAGGAGTTTACTGGAACTAGAGGACAGCTGCAAAATCAGCAATACTAATTCCCTTCATAGCACCAGCTGTGACCCAACTCTTTTGGGCCCAGAATTAGGGAACTGTGATGGCATTCCAAGCCCATGTGGATGTCTGGTGGGATCTACAGGATTACTGGAGCAGAATGTAAACTGGGGAGCAGGATTACATTCCTCAGGAATTAATCACCTCACCTGCTCTACCCACTATGAAAAGGCTGTGGGGGCAAGAATCACAACCTGATATTTATTCCTTTGAATGTGATATTGCAGGAGTAGTTCTCAAAAAAGAATCAAGTTTTCTTGAAAACCTGTTGCCAGTTTATCTGCCCTCAGGAACCCATATTAGTTACTTAAATTTATTTCTGTGGAATTGGCATAATCTTTCTGCCCAACAGAAAATTCCAAATTTATTTCTTAGCCCTTGAGCAGGATCTATCTGCATCACTAAAATCTTTAGGAATCTTGATTTTTATACTTTCTATCACACAAAAACAACAGGCTATGTGCTGGGGTTTTTTGCCTACTACAGGTGTGGCAGGACCCTGAGGGACAATTTAACCACCAGCCTCAAATAAAACTCCAATGTAAGATGATAAAGGAAAAAAATAAAACCATTCATGTGCTGGGTGTTACAAACCAATGGAGAGAATAAAATGGAGAGGCTCCTCCCATTGACCAATCCCACTTTTTTTAACACCAGTCTAAGGCAGTGACACACTTCATGGTTGGACTGGGTGATCTTAAAGGTCTTCTCCAACCTAAATAATTCTGTGATTCTATAATTAGACCATACTAAAAAATCTGCAATGTCATGGGCTTTTTCACAGCTCTGTACCTACAAAAGAGCCTTCTATTTTTTACTGGTTCTTCCTTGTAACTGCTTATCTGCTGCGTGTTGGCACCTGCTAAGAAGCATAACAAGACAATAAATCCCAAAAAGCAAAGAAATTTGGAAAGCTCCAAGCAATACTATCAAACACCCCATAAGATTTCTTTGTCCGACACTTTATATTTAAAAATTATCCCAGAGCACCCCCCAAAAAAATCTATTTTACTTGTTTAACAAAATGGAGTATTGATTTGCCAAAGCCTAAACAGAGCAGCCTACATGATTCATTGATCATGAATTTGGGCTCAGGCCATATGATCATTAAGTTCTTTGTCAGATGCATTAATTTATTCATAAGCTTTGTTTATGGCAGGCCCTTTTCACTGGCTGATTTCAAAATAACAAAACCTAAATGCCTTCTTTACCTTCCATGTCCCTGAGTACAGAAGACAAAACAGACTGTTCTATCAACTTCAAAGATTTAATGAGCCTTGTGAAGAATCCAGGAATGCCAGAGGTTTTCATGTCAGTCCAAGCTCCAGTACTACTTTGGAACTGTACTTCATGAGCATAAAATTCCCCAAAGAAAGCACCCCTTGTGCTGCCATGTGGGGAATGTACCCAAATCTGAGAACATCAGTAGTCAAACTATGAGGGACTCCATATGTTTTTGCAGGATTGTCAGGAAATGCTGGTTGTGTGACACAAAGCTACTTTTTTGATGGGCCAGCATGGCAATAAATTATATTGGTTGGAAAGTTTTGATAGTCAGGTTAAAGGATTTTAAACCAGGATCTGGTTAACACCCATGGCTTAACACAAATCAAAACCTTTTTGCTTTTCCTTGATACATCCTCTTCGATTTAAAGTAAAGCAACAGGAAGAGAGTTCTAGATTCTGGTGTTTTGAACATAGTACTGTTTTAAATTCCAGAGTTGGCTGTAGAGCTTAGTAGGCAGGAGATATCTACAATGAAAAATGAGTCCTCATAATCAATATCTGAGTATTTGCTGCACTCCATTAATCCTGCATCAAGAGGTAACACTGCAGCCATGAAGAATTTCTTCTAGAGGAGAATAGGTTGGGATCTTACACTGAGTCAGGTAGGCTGTGATAACAGACAGGGTTCAGCATCTGCCCAAAACTCAGGAGAGTCCTTGGAGGAAGTTGGATAAGCTCTGCTGCCTTTTCCTCATGGTGCTGGGGTTAAAGGCATACCCAGAGCCAGCTCCCTCCCAGGATGTTTCCTCCTCACCTTGTCAGAATTCCATGGCCAGCCCATCTCCTTGGCATGCAGCTGTCAACCTTTGAGCACCAGCCAATGCTTGGGAAGGAAGATGAAACACCTTGTGCTTTTCTTGGTCTTGTTTAAAGAAAGAATAAAATAGTTCTGCTCTCAATAATTTGTGTGTCTGGAGTCTCATTTGCATGCTGGATGGGCTGCAATGGAAACAATGGAATGCAGCTGGATTTTGAGAGCCTGGGAACGGCTGAGGATGTGAAATTGTGTCTTCCCACCTTTCTATGCTTTTTGCAAAGGCAGTTATGGAAATCCCTCTATATGAGACAGGACATTACTGGATAAACAGCATAAAGTACATCTAAAGGAGGAAATAGAGATCTCATCCAGAATGGTGAGGATGGAAGTTCATCCACAAAATGAAATGGATTTTGGATTACACACCAAGGCTGTAGATGCTACACAGCCATGGTGATATGGACAGAGATCCTCAATGTTTATATATTTGGAGAAATTACCTTTATCCTGACCTAACTTTGTGTGGTTAACTTGATCAAAACCCCCAAATAAGAAGAGAGTTGAATGCACCTCCATGCTGGGCAGCCACCTGAAACCTCAGTGATGCATCCTCTCAGAAAAATTTTGGGTCCTACTCTTAAAACTGGTGAATTTGGAAACATCTGATGCTGAACTCAAGCATTCCCTATGAAAGACAGGCTGATTTTAGACTTACCTCTGATGTAACTGCTGATTTTGTGCCAACAGTGGAAAAGAAAACAGAATCACACCTTGCCTGAGGCACAGTCCTCACATAGTCTGTTCTATCATCGATACAAATCACAAACCCCTTCTGCAATGAGATCTCATTACAAATATTTTTATGTTCTACAATTCGTTTGATTAAGCTTTCCTTCTTAAGTTTAAACTATTTGCATTTGGACAGAGACAGTCATGTATTATGAGCCATAAAAAATGAGCCATCATTTATATGTGCAGTGTATTCTGTGCACACACAAAGTGTGTACACCAATAACTGCTCAAGCTGGCTCAGAGACCAGAAACAATAAATTAAAACATTTGCTTAATATTAATGCTATATATGTATATATACATTTCCCTGTTAACAACATATTTTCACAATGCTTTCTTTCTGCTAAAGATTGAATATGTGCCTCAAGAAATAGACTTTAAATGGATGCACCATAGCTGCCTACAATGGGTAATTTCATTTAGGCACAGAATTACAAAGCAGCCATTTTTAACTTCAACTGGATTGCACATTTACTCAACCCTCAATAAATTCATCATTTGGCTGAGTCATGTTGAGAATTGTTTTAAATAAATCTATGAGAAAATTAAATTTAAGTTGAAAAGCAGCAGGAAAAAGATGTATAGTAAGTACTTCATTTGTTGTAATAGGACTATTTGGAAGGAATACAAATGCACTTCAAATTGTAAAGAGCATAATTATTTTTCTCCAGAAGCTGAATGAAATAGAGAAACCTCTCCCTATATAATATTTTATATGAATTATCTTTATAAAATTCAAGTTGGGTTTTGAAAATTAAACTTTTTCTTGGTTTACAGGATTTTTCCAAATGAGTTCTACATTTTTTTTGTTCCGTTAAAGTGGCCAAAAAAACCATAGGAGTTGTCTAAGCTGGTTGGACATGTAGTTCAGCTTCCTTTGGCAGTGGGCACTAACAGATGCTTCACAGACATTTCAAAAACCCATTTTTTACTTAAATCAGGGTGGAGATGATGGCAGTGAATGAGACATGGAGGGCACGGACAAAACCCTAAACCTGAAAGGACCTTAAAGAGGTTATCTAATCCCCAGTAATCCACAGAGAGGGGATTCTACCCTCTGCATTCGACCCCTAACAGTGAATCTTGGCTTTGGGGTCTCTTTCCCTTCCTCTCATTTCTAACAAAACTCCAAATGTGCACATTATCCATATGATGCCTAATCCTTTCCAAATGCCATATGGAGTTGGTGTATTGGAAAGGACTGAAAGACATCCGGAGTGCCACGGAATAATTTATTGCTAATAGGTGATTGCTGGGATTCTGAGGCACTTTGTATGGCTTGGATTTGGTGGGGAATATCAGCAGGAATGAGGATATTGTTCCAGACAGCCATCCATCAAGTGGCACTTAGGAGCTGCTCAGAAGCCACGTCAGAACTGTTAGATTTAATGACTCCAGCCTCCTTTTCCAGACAGCCTACCAAACTTGTTCTGACAAGAAATACTTAAGGAATCACACCCAAAAAAAAAAAAAAAAAAAAAATCCTCAAAGAACAGAAAAGCAACAGGTGAAGCAGGAGGTTTTTAACAGAAGAGAGGGCGAGGCATTGCTGCCCGGTGGGGCGTTGGGAGCAGCTCAGGAGCGGCTCCAGGGCTCACAGCCACACCGAGTGCCTGGAGCCTGCTCGGGGCTCGCTGACAGCCCCGGCTCAGGGCACTGTCCCCACCCGCCTCGGGTCACCTGGCCACCTCTGCCACCGGCAGCCAGGATCATGCACATAGGCTACCTGAAACAGCTGCCCTTGCTTAATCCAGCCACTCCTTCCCTGCTTAAGGCAGCGTTTGAAAACCTCCCCCCTGCAAGTTTCTGTCCTTTTTTGTTTTCTTTTTTCTCTTCAAAGATTTATGCCCACAGTCAAATGCCAAGCAAAGAATACTTTTCTTCTAAAAATGTTATTCTGGCACTGACCTTCCTTCATGCACAGAATTTTTTGGGGGAGTTCAACCTCCAGGGAAAGAATGATTGATATCCTGAATATCATAGCTCAGGGCCTGGTCTAAAAATGAAAAAAAAAAAAAAATCCCCTCGAAGGAGCCCTACAAGCCAGGAATGTGCTTGGGACAAGGGAGACAGAGATGCAGCCGTTTGACGAAGACACTGCATCATGAATGACAATGGACAGTGATAAACTCCTGGCTTCTGTAGGTTTGAAACACATTGACCTTGTCACCATTAGGAAGTTTAAACAAGAATTTTTGATTTACTGTGTCTGTGCCACCCATAATTTTGTACACTCCCATCGTCTTCACTTTCCTGTCTCACAGTTGTTATTTATCCTTTTTGAGACAGTCCTGGTCTCTGTTGTGTGAGTGGATGATGCCATTTCTCTGGTTTGATGCAGCATTAATTAGGTAGTCTTTGAGTACTTTCCTTAAGAGAGACAACACTAAACTCTTTAGAGACTTTGCCTAAAATAAAATCGTGCCAAAGAAACTGCAAGCATTAAATGCCTACTTTATAAATAAGTAACTGCCTTTGGAAAGGAAACAAATGCAAATTCTAGTTACTGTGCTTGAAAGAGGTGACAAGGAGAAGTGCCAGCATCTTGGCTCCCGTTGCTGCTTTATTGTCACAAATTGTTAGTTACATTTGAAAATTATGGATCTCTCTCATTGTGAAAGTTGTGTCTGCCAGTTGGTGCCTGCACACTAGAGTGGGTTTACCCAATTAGCAGGATTTCCCATGCAGGACCCGGAATAGCTGTGCACGGCTGTGAGCGCAGCTGCGCTCGGGCTGGGAGCGAACTGCGGCAGGTGAGCCCGGCGGGGACGGGCGCTGGCAGCCGGCCCTGGCACGGCTCCGCTCGTGTCTGACACAGGAGCTGCCCCGGTGGCAAACGCGCCCTGCAGCCGGCAGCACGGGATTTGTACCCGGTGCGCCCGGGAGATGAACCGGGTCACGGGAACAAAGCCATTGAAGCGCTGCTTGTAATCTTCATCACGGGCCATCTCCAGCTGTGTGCATCTCTCTTCTGGCACTCCACCAAGCGAGCTCAGCCCGTGCGGAGCTGTTCAAGGCACAGCCAAGGCTCTCACTGGGATGATGGGAGGGCGATCAGGAAGCTGCTTTAAGGTTAAAAACATCCGAGCGACTGAAGAGATTGGATTCATGTAAGAGTTCCAAGCGACAGAGGAGGCGTGAGTGGGGAAATTGCAGTCCTGGGAAAACACTGCAGCTCCTCACCCGCCTCTGCCGAACCGCACCTTCCCTATTTCTCTTCCATTAAACGCTGCAAACCCAGAACAGCAGTTTGCCATCGATAATGCCGAGCTGGAGCCTTTCCCTCTCCTTTTCTTGGGTATAGATTTCAGCACCTTTTTTAGCAAAGCTGAGTAGAGATGCAGCACTTCCAACTGAGTCACAACGGACACATCACACTGGACTTCAACTGGAAGTTATTATAGAATATGTGGAGGTGGACTAAAAAGTATGAAACATGGACCATGAACTATCTGCTGCTTTTATAAATAGGTGGACAAAAAGTAATACTCTTGGAAATAAAGAAAAAAATAACTTCCCTCTAGGAGTAGTTAGCAAGCCACACCTTTTCCTTTCCTTTAAATGATAGGTAGTGTTTGTAGGTAAATTCTTGTTTCTCCAGCAGGGAGTGAAAATGATCACTTCTTCAGAGAGAAAACCAAAGCTGCTACAGCCTTCTTAATCAGTGTTTTGATGATCTACAGATCGTGGCAGGCACTGCTTTATTAATTGGTCCCAAGTTAACAAAAGCAGCATTGTTCATAGAGACATTCCAATAATAATAAGTGCTGGGAAAATGCTAAATTTATTTATAGCCATCACTATAATTTAAATGGCTTGAGGAATATCCCAATATATCTAAAGTGAGTTGAAAAATGTGATGAATTTCATTTTACTTGATCTTAATGACTGCAAGGCAGGCATGTTTCAAATACAATAAATAAGTGTAATAAAGGCTGTTTTTTTAATATTTTGCTTTCATTAATTTCTAATTTATCAATGGATATGGTATGATGTAGGTCCTGCCCTGTAATGATCATCTTAGCGCAAAGCAATATGAAATTTTAATATAGTCTACTTTGAAATAATGTATTTTTTATTGTGTCTCCTCAAAATTCCTTCTTTTTTTTCTTCTTTAAAAGTAGTTCTACCTTATTCTGATATTTGAGTTCTTAAAAACTGCTAAGTATAATTTTTCCCATAAAAGTAAACACAATAAAAAAACAAAACAACCCTGTTTTCATGGGGATGAACTGGATATAAAATATTGTGATTTAACTGTGTTAGATATGATTCAATTAAGGTTTTTCTGGGAGGAGGGTAAAGGTTTTTCTGCTCAAAACACTCCTCTTTTCTACTTACCTAAACTGTGTTTTAATTTTTTCCTCTGGAATGTTTTTTGTGATTAAGATACCAGACCAAGCCATTCATTATTCATCCACTTGGAGGTATTGATGCTCTGGATGCAAGCTGAGCTCCCCACTTTAAACAGATCCTAATGGTTCTATACTTTTCACTATTGATCAGTGTCATTTGCTGTGATTTGGACAGTCACTGGGAACTTTTTGGTGGGGTTAAAAGTGGGCTTTGCCATTTGTGCCTCTCCCTCTCCAGCCCTCCTGCAGGGAGAACCTGAGCTGACACAGCTGCTGCTGGCAGTGTCACTGCTTTTCATCCAGAAAAATGAGGTCTGTGTCTTAAACACCCTAAAGGAGGCTGAGCTGGATGCTTTGTGTCATGCTGAGTTTTGCTCAGGCAGCAAGGGTTGCTCCTGCTCAGCTCCCTCCTCACCAGCAGTGTTTCAGAAAGGCTCTCGTGGGAAACTGTGAATGGGATCAAGGCAGAACTGCAAACCCTGGGACCAGCATTCCAGAAGAATTGATTTCACCAGGAAAATCTGTAAGCTGAGTTACATTTCAGCATCAAGGGTTCTCTTTCCTCTTGTAAACGTTCACATCTTTATGTATGTCAGATAAAAGGGGCGTTCTGAATATGTTTCACTTGTGTATAACAGAAAACAAAGTATATTTAATCACAGACCACAGCAAAACAATGATTACCTGCATTTCTTGGAGACTTGCTAATGTTTGTGATGGTCAGATACTGCAAACAAAACCCAAAAGATGAGATCTCACATTGTGCTCCTTCATACCCAACACGAAACTGAGGGTTCATGGATCCACAGGATGAAAAGCACCTTTGCCTTATGTGAGAAACCAGGGCTCTGGATAGGCACACTCCCCACCTTCTGTGGGTTTGTGAAAGACAGCAGTGATCCGTGCTTTAACCACCAGGTAATGGAGCTTAATAAATGACTTCCCATCAGCTGAGCTGCCCTAATAGAACCGATCACGTGTGTGCTCCAGCCTGCCCCCCTCCCTGTGTAAAACGAGCTTTGAACTTTTCCCCAAGTTGTGTTAGATCACAGGCACAGAACTTCTTAGACAAATGTAGTTTAATCATAAAATCATAAAGTCACAGGGTGGTGTGTTTTGGAAGAGACCTTGAAGTTCATCCCATCCCACCCCTGCCATGGCAGCATGGCAGGGGACATCTTCCACTGTCCCAGGCTGCTCCCAGCCCAGTGTCCAGCCTGGCCTTGGCCACTGCCAGGGATCCAGGGTCCCGGGGCTGCTCCGGCTGCTCAGCCCGGCCCGGATGGATCCCGGGGCTGCTCAGCCCGGCCCGGATGGATCCCGGGGCTGCCTCGGCCCAGGTGCAGCCCCGGCACTCGGCCTTGTCAGACCTCAGCAGATTCCCAGGGAATTCCCACTCCTGGAGCTCGGCCAGATCTCTCAGGCGTGTCCCTGCCCCCTCAGCTCTGTCACCTGCAAACCTGCTGAGAGTGCAACTCCATCCCTTCCTTTAAGTCATTAATGGAGATATTAAATAAGCCTGGCCCCAGAACTGTGTCTGATTCCCACTCCTCATACTGGAAATCTATGTCTTATTTATTTTGGAAATATGCTTTCCCCTAAATATAAATAAATCCTAGCTACCCTTAAAGTAACTTTCAATTTTTCCAAAGCTATTAAATGCTGTTGTTCTCAGTTTATTCAAATTAACACGAGGCAGCTTGGCACATTTAAAGGGAATAAAATGAGGCTGGAGGTTCGAGCTCTAATACACTTGACATACTTTGCTATGATAGGGAGGTTTTGCTTCACAGAAGTTTAATTGCCCCTCATGCAACAGTGAGGATAGACTTTCCAGGTCAAGGTCAAGGCTCACAGGTGGCAAATAAAGAGCCTTTCTCTGAATTAGTTCTTGCCCTAAAGACAATCAAATGTATTTCCAGAGTCCACATGGGATTGCTACTTGCAAAGACCAGCTGGTATTTTCTCCATTATTACTAAAGAACAAAACTGTTCCAACACAAAATGCTCATTTTTAATTTCATGAGAACTTTAAAATTTCATGAGAACTTTAAAATGTGGGATTAGAAGAATGCAGGAGTGATAATTAGTGGTAACTCCTTATATCCAGTTTGCAGAACACAGCAGAGTGCGGGACAGTCTTATTGGAATGACTTCCTACGTTTTAGGGAATCTGAACCTACATTTTTCCTCCTTCCTAACTGTAGGATTAGAATGTAAAGGTGTGCATCTGCTTCCAAATTAGTATATCATGCAAAATAAGCAGCTTGCCTCAAACACTGAAGGAGAACACTCCTTCCTGTGCTTACAGAGACACAGGGTGAAGCACACACTGCTGATGAAGCACTCTCCAGAAAGACTGAGAAGCATTTAAATTTGAATTTCAGTTCCCTGGATAGAAGAAGCTGTGATCTGAAGTGCCCTACCTCTTCAGTGAGCAGTTTAGCTGCTGAGGTAAATGAGGGTAGAAGAGGAAACATCTCCATTTCAGCCATCTGTCTCAAAGAAGGAAATGTTCCTTATTTTTTCAAAAGAAACCATCAATGAAAATTAACACTTCTCCTTAGCTCGAATCTGCAGAAGGAAGTGGCATTTAAGATATTCCTTATCCCTCAGGTTTCCAAATGGATGTGTTTCAAATGGCCCTCTCTCCATACTTTTGCACTCCAGTTCTTTATTCCCACAACAAAAGCGTCAATGAAAAAAAATCTTTAAGAACTCCTTGCTCAAAATTCTTAATGAAAAAATGTTAATGTTGACCAAAGCTAGTGGGGAATATGTGCAGGTGTCTGGGAAGGAGGCAGCTCAGAGACCTCTGCACATGATGTACCAGCTACTGCTGCTAGAAGCTCAGACATTCTGGCTGATTCAGGAGGAAAGTTCATTTTCCATAAAGGATTAAATTCTACAATTGCATAAATTTTAATGTTGCTCTGCACCTGCACAGAGCCCCAGTCCCAGGGTCTCTATGTATATGAAATTACCCCTAGAAGTCTATGTAACATATTTATTCATCATATTTCCTTTTGCACAGCAAATTTATATGAACACTTGAGACCAAATAAGATTTTTTCCTTCTCTCAATGTCATTCCCTAAAATATCATCATTCACAATATTAAGTATTTATTATATTTGTGTGAGAGATTGTATCATTATTGTCACAGAACAAAAACATCAACAAATGTAATTGCACAGCCTTGAAATAAACACACAATTGGTGTTTTCTCCTGTCCCTTAGTGTCACCCACTGTTCACTCTCCTCAGAGAGAAGTAAAAGGGGACTGTTTGTGAATGCCTAACACAATCTTACTGAAAGAAAGGCACTTCCTGTCAGGTTGAGAGAGTTAATTAAAAAAATTAAGAAAATAAAAAAGTAAAAAGTCATGTAAATCTATAAGAAGAATCTGTATTTTGTCTGGATTTGCCAAAAAGTGTTTTCCTGAAAGATCCAAGAGAATATCTGCTTCCTAAGCACCCTCAGTGCAATCTGGATTATAGAGATGGAAGAAGCATTTCAGTTTTAAGCCATATCTGTGGCATGTTGTTTTGATCTAATAATTTACTAGTCATGCTTTGTGTCTGGTTAATGAGGAAAAGTTTTAACAGTTTATAATTAAAGGACAAAAATTAAGTTAATATTGATAGTTTCTTTCCACCATGATATCTCTGTCTATTGAAGAAACGTCTGGAAGGTACTTCAGAGAGTCTGCCATGTGAGGGGCAGCTGAGGCAGCTGGGAAGGGGCTCAGCCTGGAGAAATGGAGGCTCGGGGGGCCCTTCTGGCTCTGCACAACTCCCTGCTTTGGCAGGGGCTGCCAGGGAGGTTTGCAGTGCCCATCCCTGCAGGTGTCCCAGGAAGGGCTGGAGGTGGCACTCAGGGCTCTGGGCTGGGGACAAGGTGGGCATCGGGCACAGCTGGGACTCCATGGGCTGGGAGGGATTTTCCAACCTCAGTGATTCTGTGAATATTCAGTGGAATCTCAATAACTTGCTGTAATGGTTGGCAGATTCACAGAAAATTTGAATTCTAAATTTTACTGAGGAAAAGCTGTTTACTTGGGATACTAAGATACAGCTTGGCAGACTGGTACCTCTTTTCTTCTCTCTTCCACTGTCTCTCTGTTCAGATAATCTGAATTGGATTTTGGGCGAGAGTGTTTCAGCTGTGGTGATCATTATTGACATATGCTGTGGAAGCATCCAGGTCTGTACTGAGCTGTATTCTGAAGGGAGGGGGGCAGCACAGACTTTCTGTGTGCATGTTTCACAGGATTATGCAAAATGATATTAGCAGAATTCATCTCAGTGTTACAGAAAATGCTGTACAGCAGCTCCTGGAATCCTCAAACCAGAGCAGATGTCATAACGCCAAGCCCTCATCCCAGCAGAGCACAACATTAAAAAAATTGTTACTTTTGGTTTTAATTTACTACTCCATGGATGAGAGAAGTCCCATCTGCTTACTTTATATTTAAATGAAAACATAAATGTTGTCCTTTGCTGACATTAGGCTGGATATTACACAGAGACAGAGACCCCAAGCAGCTAAAATTTACATCTAACAAATATGTTTTCTTGCATGCAACCATCTGCATGAGTAAAGCAATGAATAAGTTTGCAGAGCTAGTGTAAACAGGATTCAAAGTGTGACCCATTTTTGTGCCACCCTGGGAATAAGAATTACAGAATTTTAGGAAAGCTGGAACCATAATTCCTCCCATGGGAGAAGTTTGGTCACGGAGGATAAAGGGAAAATCAATTGCTGGAAAGATTAGATCTGAAGACAGTAGTGATTCAGCCCAGCTAAAAGCACACAGCTTTTGAAGGGCTTCTCAGGACTTCAGAACCACCTCTAAAATCTTAAGCCTGTCTCTGATCCTGTGTCAGTGGGAGTTCTGGTTTCACAGCCCACTGTTGTAAAAGAGTGGCTCAACACAACAGAAAAATGAGGAGCTGTTCTCTGTTCAGTTTGAAAGGGAAGAGGAAAAGATGGTGGGGATATTAGAATGTTCTTTCTCTCACAAGCTCAGTTCTTTGATGGATGAAAATAAAAATCAGCATGTCAGAATGGTTGTCTGGGATTACTATTAATGAAAGCATTCACTTTTTTTCTATGGGGAAGTAGTCCAGCATGGACAGTTTTGATAACATGCTAATCACTTAAACTTTTCAGCGAAATGGGCTCACATCTCAAAGAATAGGATTTCAGAAAATAATTTAATTTTTGCTTCCCCTCCCCTCCCCCTCTCCAGAATTACCTTTCCAATACTGAACTTTTTGGCTTCAAGCCTACAACCTCTTCTAGGTCAAGCCTGGTGAGATTTGGGCTAGGAATTGGCACTAGTGGCAAATTCTGTCCGAGCAGGAGTTTCAGGGTTGCTGCTGCCCCTTTCAGAAACATGGATAGTTTCAGTGTTCCATTAGCCAGTGACACTCCACACACTTGCCAGGAGGAACAGGGCAAGGTCAACAGGATCCCAGGAAGAGGAACGACCTTTTGAAAAAAGGTGGAGCTCTCTAAATATGCTTTACTGCCCAGGCTAGAACAAGGAAACTTGGGAATTCAGGAGACAGTGCAATTCCAAAGCATTCAAGTGATATCTCACTATGGAATAAATTAACAAGTCATTTTTTTCAACCTCTAACAGTACTTCTACAACCTTCCCCACATGTATGAAACAGTAAATTACATAGAGAACACAGAAAAGCAGAAAACAGTGAATGAACTTACTACTCTTACAGTCTGGGTAGAGGAAAATGAGTATTATTATCTTTCTTCACATAGTTAAGTGAAAGGAGTGGGCTGATGCCTGTTCAAGGTAAACATAATTTAAAAATGTGCCCAATAGGTTCTTGTTTGGGTTTTTTTCTGGCTTTTCAGAGAGTGAGAGCATCACTGGCTGTCACACAAGTTTACCAGTCCCAACCCAAACTCTTTTTTTTTCTTTATTGGGGGTTCAGGAATTTGCAACATAAACTCTGGCTATGACTAGCTCCATCTTGGGCTTCAGCAGATCTTAACTTTCTGATTCAGCAAAATGAATGGAGATTCTGCTATTTACCTTCTGGGCATATTGTGAAAATTAAGTCCCTGATGTCCTTGTAGATGGACAGAACTGTAACAGCTGATTATTAATATCCTTAGATTCAGCAAATATTCACAGACTCCCTTTCATGGAGCTATAGATTTCAAGGCCAGGAGGGCCTTGATCTTGTCGGTGATTAGCTCAATTAGTCTGCTTCCTTTAATACCATTTCCTGACCTTTTAATTGCAATTATAAATTGTGAAACACAATGGTTAGAGATGCTTATGGAAATATTGTAAAATAACTTGCATTAGCATACATGCATGCATTTTCATATGTATTTATGAATATATGGGCAAAGAAGGGAAATCACCAGGTTACTGGTTTACCAATAAATTAGTGAAATCACTAATATTTTTTTTGTGGGACAGATAGGCTGCATTGCAAGATGAAGACTAAAGGAGTTGGCAGGACTCGTGCTCTCCCAAATCCTCTCACTTTCCATTTCCCTTCTCCTTGGAGAGTGTCATAATGCAGCTCTGTGCATTTGCAGCTAGACTTTGCCAGATGTCTACTTCTTGCATATATTTGGAAGAAGCTAAGCTTAATTTAATTGTGCCCCAATTCAAGAGAGTATCCCTATGCTGGCAAGTTGATTAAGCATGGTGGTAATTTTAATTATCTCCTTATCTCTCACTGGAGTGCAGTTAGTGGAGCAGATGAAGTTAACCCCATGGATAAATACCCTTTTAAATCTGGGGCCTGAGACAAGAAGGCTAAAGCTTTCTTTCCAACACCAAAAATTAGCCTTTACCTGTCTGAAGCCATTTCTTCTCCACTTCTCCATCCATCTGTGGATCACTTCCTCGAGAGCCCCTGATATTACATTTGAATTACCTTTATTGCAGGTTGTTTTTCCCCCTGGTAATTCTGCTCTTGTCTGTGATTCATTTCTGTCTTTTCCCCATGACAATGAAGTTAGATGCTCATGCTTTTTTTTTTTTTTTAGTTTTGGATTTTTTTCCCCTTTTTTGCCAGCTGTTCCACTCTCCTCATGACTAATTCTTTTGTGTGGGTTCAATAGAAATGGCACAAGGCCAGCATTTAAGGATGCAAGTTCTTGCACTGAAGATCTGAGGAGTTGTAGTGTTGACTTTCCATGTCAAAGTCATGGTGGAATCGTGGAGACTCACAGGGTTCACTTTTCATTTAAGACTCAAACACATTAAGTTATTATTTTCAAGCGTTGCGTTTAAGTGCATTTAGTTTCCTTTCAGAAAATACCCCGTCAAAAGCCTGTAGGAGGAACAGCAGCATAATTTAAATGTCACTTTCCTTCCCACTCATGAGTTTCATACCCAGTCATTCTATTCCAGTGACAAAGCTCATGTGTCCACTAACTTGTTTCTGGCCATTTGGCCCTGCTTTCAGCTGGGTGTGCACAGCAGCTTGAGTGCACATTTGTGTACTTAATTGCCTGGGTTTTAATTAACACAGAAGAACAATAGCTTGGAGAGAAGAACAGAGAGGGATCCCATAAATGAGAAGGTCATTCACCACACTAAGGCAGAAGGTCCTCATAGGAACAGAGCTGTAACATCGCAGCATGCAGCATCTGAACTTCTCCTCTGTTTTATGAATATCCAGCCATTTGCATACTTTCTGGCATCTCAGATCATTAATAAACACAACAGGATTCCTGCTTGCCTTATAAATACTCACCTCCAGCATTTGGCTGCAGAGATGTTCATCTTGCCCTGCATCTCCAGCCTGGCTGAATGGCTGAGAACAGTTCCATTTGAGATGATACAAAAATATCCCCGTCTCTGAACACGTATCTGTGCACATATTTAGAGTCCTTCACGCCCTGGGGGACAGCAAGCTGGCTGTGCATGTCCAGCAGCATAATCCTGACTCATTTTCTTGTAAGGATATCAAAAAGGCACAAGAAAGCTCAGCTTGTTCACATCCAGGAACAGATACAGTTTTTAGGAGAGCAAAATACTGTGCACACATTTGCAGGGCTTGAAACTGCTCATTTCACCCCAAAATGCTGTACAAAATTTCTCACTTTATCCAGCCTATAACTCAGGCATACCTAGGGCGACACAGCCTCTGCTTGAACAGCAAAAGGGAGCAGCACATCCCAGCTGAGAGGGGTGAGTCTGAGTGCTCCCTCCAACAGCAATTTAGGACAGAAGAATATCATTGCTGACAGCCAAACCCCACCCCTGGGAGCAAACTTACAATCCTGCCCAGCACTGAAACTGCCATCTGAATTTCCTTCGTTCCTCCATTTTGCATGTCATTTGCAGAAAACTACCTCCAGTTACAGCAAGACAAAAGCAGACGGTGAGAGGCTGCACAGGGCTGTGAGAGATTGTTCTGGGTATTGATTCTTCATCACAATTTCTGCAGCCCTCGAGATCCAACATCAGAGTCCTGGCCAGGCCAAATCTTGCTTCTCATGTAAGAGCTGCTGAGTTCACATCTTAAGGGAGTATTGATCTACAACAAATAATCTTTTTTTTTGTTTCAAGCAAGCTGAAACTCCAGAGAGAGGACAGCAAAACCCTTTGCCAGTGCTTATGAAAAACATCAGAATAAAGCAGTACCACTTTGAAAAGTTGCAAAGTGGATCCAAACCTTAACAGCAAATGTAATATGGAGATGAAGAATTGTGTATATATATATATATATATGGCACCTCTTCTTAAAATCCAAACCTTAACAGCAAATGTAATACGGAGATGAAGAATTATATATATATATATATTTATATATATATATATATGGCACCTCTTCTTAACTGAGCTTGAGCAATGTCTGGCACAACTAACCCTTTAAAATATCACTGCTGTTTATTTGTTTACAAAGGATCTAAGAGGCTGGAAATGAAAGGGGAGATGCTAAAGGATAAACCCACTCAAAAGCATCTTCCCCTTTTGCTGGTAAAGAATTGGGAACAGGTGCTGCCAGCCTGTTACTGGTGCTATCAGCCAGCATCAAAAGCAGTTGGCAATGCTCTCATCATGCAGAAATTCCAATCAGATTTCTCAGTATATTTTAATTACTGCAGTGACACTTGTTATGGGCCTAAATGACTACCTCATCACAGCAGACAGGTCTGCCTTCTATTTAGGGTTTATTGGCTCTTAAATCTCTGCCTCCTCTAATTGGTTATCTGTCTTAGCAAACACATGTAGAAGCCCACATTTATTCACCCCCTGCTGTAACCCCCCTGCACGTTAAGGGCTGTGCTGCCATCTCTCCCCTACACTGTGCTTGTGTCCAGCCCAGCTTCATCCCAAGAAAGCAAACTTGCTCTCCCTTTCTGCACAAACTGTGCCTTTGCCAAGGGACTCATGCAGATAATGGCTTGTTCTGCTGGCTGTGCTGGTGGTACCCACACACAGGGACTTGGCAGGAGCTCTGGCACACAAATGGCACTTTCTAACCCCATGGTTCTTTGCTGTCGCAGTCCATATGAAAAATAAGATTTTTCATATAAAACATCTAAGGCTTGTACATACTTTTCCACCCCAAAGGCCTTAATTTCATTCAAACCTACCAAAGCAACTGGCAATTACCCTGCACAGACAGTGCCAGGAGCCAGCTGTGGCACCATTAATTGATGCCTGTTCCTTCACTCAGAAACACAGAACGTATCACTTATTTCCCTGATCTGGACCTGGTTCAAATAAGCTGGAGATCAATACAAACTTCTCTTTTGATTTCAGCAGATATTGGATCCTATCCCTGAAATGCATATTAATCCTACTGAGAAACAAGCATTTATATACAGCAAGGTATGCATAAAAGCAAACTGCATTCTGCTTTCACAAGCACCATGGTCAAGATGAGTAAGTGAATAAATGAATAAATGATGAAAAGCAGGAGTATGTTGCTGTAATTTCCATCCCTCGTTTTGCTGTGCCCTAGTTGGCTTTTACTCCAAGTATTTTAATCTTTTGCTGATCAGGCCACGGATTACCTTTCCAAATTAATCCCTGTGCACCTGTGTGCTCACGTGGTCCCGTGGTGCAGAACTGCTCTGTGCAGCAGTATCCAACTCAACACAAGCATCCTTTTCACGCTCTGAACCTGAAATCTGGGAGTTTTCCCTGCTGCATGGCCACGATAGAAATCTGATGCTCTGGTAGACATCGTGCCTTGAGTTTTAGCTAATCCAAGTTTCATGCAATTACCCTGCATACTGATTTTGTATAGGCTTAGTTAAATGCTGGAGTGTGAAGCCAAGATTCAATATGCCTTGAAAGTTACCATAAAGTCACTATGAAATTATGGAAGTTCCAGAAGTGCAGTTGTGCATCAAGAAAAAAACAGACACGAGAAAAAAAAAAGTTTGAAAAAATCTGAGAGGAATGGGAACATTGATTTTTGTCCTCTGTAAATAGAGCACTCTGCCAGAGTATGAAACCTCTGGCTGCAAATTCCTGTAGCTTAAACATGAGATTGACTACAAGCAAATGTAAACGTTGAATCATTGTCATCAGCCAAGCTGAGGAAACTGCAAAAATCCAGAAAACAAGCAGAATAAAAGAGTTATAAATTTATCTCACAAATTTAATTGACTATTATAATTATTATTATTATGCTTAGACTGAAAAGAATTGTTCCCACTCTGAATTTAAAGTTTATTCCTTCAGTCAATTTTCTGTCATCTAATTAAGCATTTAGACTTTTTTTAAAAAAGAAGCTGTTAATTTCTGCATTCATCCTTGTTCCTAGACATAAAAATAAATCTACAGTCATCATGTGTGGCCACTTCTCATGGAAAAGAACTTCTGGTTTTGACCACAGATGGAGAAAGCATTAAGTGCCTAATGATAATTGTCATAGTTAAATGAATGTATCCTTTTTCTCTCTCTTTATTCTTAATACAAACTGTTCTGTCACAATATTTAAAATATTTTCTGCTCTCAGTACCCATTGTGGCACTGCATGAACTCTCTTTGTATGAATACTTTTCTAAATGTATGTCTACTGTCTTTCATCTCATGCTGAATAAATGACAGCCCCAACATTAATATTGCAGTTGAGCTCATGGACCAAAGATTTTTCTATGAAATATAAGTTGAAACAAGTTCAGGCCACAATTTGTGTACCACCAGAAGTGCAAAACAAAACAATACAGAAATATCTGATGTATCCTCCAGCTCCTGTGCCCTGGGACCATGTAACTGTGAGTACAAAAGGGAGCAGTAATCCAGATAATTGCAACTGCTAATTGAGATAGGGGAGCAGAGAAGAAACTAGAAATTCATTAAAGCACAAATTGTAAGTTGCAGATGAGTCACTAAATTTGGGCTGGAGACTCCTTGGTTTGCAATAACATCCGTGCTGATCATCACTCCAGTTGCTGGTTTATTTTGGATTGTCAGGATTTTCTTCCTGTGCCAATTATTTTTTATTTATTTATCACAGTGGCCAAACAATGACAGCTCCTGTTGTGGAAAGTGCCAGGAATACACTGAAGAAGAGGGACCCAAGCCCTGGCTGCATCCAGCTGTGCCCACAGCAGAGCCAGGGCACTTCACCCAGCTGGCACTGGCAGAAGCAGCAGGCAGGGGAGGAGATGAAGCTCCAGCAGGTCCCTTGGTTTGGATGGCAGCTGGCAGAACCACAGCATGCCTTTTGGACCACACCACCCAACAATTTAGGCAGAAACTCTAACTGCCAGCTAGAATTTTGCATCAAACCTCTTCCAACCAAGAATAAGTTTTAAGTTAAAAAAATCAGTGTTATCAAACATGTAACAGTTTGGAACAGAGACAAGATTCTGTAGCAGAAGTAAGACTACACTTCTGTCTATTATCAGCTTATTTTTAGATGTCCAGACTGAATGTAATTGAAGCTGTCTAAGCTCTCAAAGTAAAGAATTCAGAGGAGTTTTTTTATAGATTCATACACAAAAGTACAATTGCTCCCCTGAAGCAGGATTTTTATTTTATTTATTTATTTTCACCTTCAGACTTTCCCCAGCTCTTGAAATGATTCCAGGCTGGTTTCTCTTTGATTGTTACTCGTTTTGATGCTGCCTCTGAATTGAGCACTGGGTTCTGGGGCTTGTCAGCATGGAGTGCTATTGTTGTACACTGGGATAGAGGCTGGGCTTCCTGCTGGGAGAATGGCCATGGCACTGCACATGCTGGCCAAACACAGCCACATGCACACACAACACACAGCAGCCCCCACCCTGCCAAAAAAACCCAAAAAAATACCTCTTTCATCACATAAAGGAATGATGTCTATAAAATTACTGTTGCACAAGAGGCCAGTTGTTTCAATGACTGCATTACATGAGGTACAAACAGATATCTCTTCTTCATACAAGTAATTTTCATTCACAGCTTTAGCATAACTCTTTTGTAAATTATTATTATTATTATAATTTTGTTTTGGCCACTTCAACAGTTGGGGTTTTTTTTTCCTTTTTATGTTTTTCTTAAAGCTGACTATATTTTATACACATCACAACTTTTATATGATTGTATAATGCTTTCTCTCTCTAATTTATTTCGTTACCTGTGTGGATAAAATGAATAGTGAATGCTGTCTTATTCCATAAGCTTTATTAAGCCTTTGGGGAAGCTTCAGTGTGCTCATATGGAGAGGCAATATAGAATGTACCCAGTGTATCATGAGAAAGAAATTATAATTCTAAGCTAGAAATAAATGACATTCCAGAAAAAGCAGAGGGAACAACATTTAAAGAGTTAATAATGAACCACTTGTCTTCATTTTCAGGTCCTTTAATCCTGCTATTGTGCAGTTTTCACACAGTGCTAAATTGAATTACTGCATCATTTTTTACAATTTCTTTGTACAGTTGACCCAGTTTATAGCAGGTTTGGAAACATTATCATTGCTTAAGGTTCAAAGATGCTGCTGTGTATTGCATTACAAGTCAATCAGTGCAGAAGGATTTTGATGTAATTTTGCTTTTGGACACAGAAGAACAGATATCCAAATGAAGACTGGTATTTTGTTTTGTCATAATAATGTCACATAAGGCAGCGTGCCTTTTTAAACCCATTTTATTCTATTTCTTTGTGCTTCTAGTCCTAGTAAAGTGAATTCTCAAGTTTGTCTTCCAATGGTTTGATCAGCTTGTGCAAGAAGAAAATTGAAAAAAGCTGTAATGTATAGATTTTTACTGGTGTGTAGCAGAGGATGTGTTTAGGTGCATACCACTGAAAGAGGAGCCTAAAAATGAACACAGAGTTTTTCAGCATTGTACCACTTCCAGAACGCTCCAGGTGAGAAATTCTCTGTCAGAAATGTTCCTGTTCTGAGGGACAGTGCTTCCTACAGCTGTTTTAGCACATAAGCACGGTGCTTAGCTTAAATACACTCTGAGCAATGTGTTTTACATAAAGCATTTCATTCTCAAGGTCATTCTTTATGCTTCAGGTGTTAATTTGTGTTGTTCTTCAAGTATTCCTATTATTGATAGTAGAGCCCTTGGTATATGTTATATTGAAATATTGCTAATGTATGAACTGTAACATTAAATTTTTAATCTAATCAATCAAGTGGCATGCATATGCAGTAGATGCTTGGCTTTTACTGAGATTAATTACCATGTGCTGGGAAGGGAACTGTGTAAGGTGAAATATTGCATGCACACAGACACACGCATGGAGGAGCAGAGAAAAGAAAGCGAATTGTGCAAAGGGATGAGCACTGTAATAAGTTAATGACTACTTCTGTCATTCAAAACATATGCATAGCCTTTAAGACAACACAAAACAAAGATTAAATGCATGTTAAATCAACTATCTATTAAAGCATTTAGAGCTTTTCTCCAGATTCTATATGGAAATTATGCAATCTGTTGCAAAACTAAACACTTGTCTCCCAGATGGTGCTCAGAGTCTGTCTGAGCAAACACCCCTTCCATGCTCTGTGTAACAACTTGTGCATATTTTTTGTTCCCTGTGCTTGATTTTATCATTTGAGGACATTTGCACTGAGCAGGCTGTGTAGACAGGACCAGGTTTGCATTGCAGAAGGCAGTGGTGCTGTATTTACCCACCTGATTGCAGCTAGGCAGCAGCAGATACTTCATCGTGGACAGTGGCACTTCCCTGCCTGGAAGGTGCAAACTTGTGGTGCTTCCTATTGATACCAATCTGGGCTCTAATTCTCACAAGGCATTGACAGCTGCCCATTAAGTAAGAAGTAGGGGGTTTTTTTTAAACAGGGCTGGAAAGTTAAGCTTCTATGACCATGTTTTGAGGGAGTGTTTTACCATGCCAAATACCAGTTGTGATTGACGTGAAAATAAGATTAAAGCAGCACTAATACTGTTATAATGTTATTAAAAAGTACATTATTCATGCACTAGACATAGGGATTACCCTTCTGGATGAGACTGTGGTATAGAAAAAAACCTATGAAAAGACACTACAGCATGAGACAGTCCCCTGCAATAGAGGAGGCTGCTCTATCACCTCTGCCTTGTTTCCTACCTGTGCAATGGAGACAACAGCAGCTCCCTGTCTCACAGCAGGGAGGGTCAGGATGTCGCTGTTAGTGAATCACTCAAATACCTGGAAGGGCATTAGCTAAGTACCTGACCTTAAAAAAACCTTCCTTTGGAGGAGAAAACCCTTCTAATTATAATTTCCAAGCAGTTTCTCCAATCTTAGCCTGCAGACACCCCAAAGTAGTCTCCTTTGGAGATTCAGTCATCCATCTTGTTTGCAAAACCCAAAAACACAGGAATAGTCACTTAGTAGCATCAGATGTCGCATGTAACTCTCCATGTTTTAAAAAGCAAAAGTACTCATGGGCATAAACTAATATAAAACTTAAGTAATGAGAGAACTTGAAACATATTTCCCTGATGAACTGCTCTGCAATATGTCTTTCTCTTCCTTGTTCATTGTTTTAGCTCCTGTCATAGAAGAAGCCATTGTATTAAGTGAAAGAACTAAAAAAACTGAATTGAAATAATATCATTTTAGTTCATTTCTGGAACATTTTAATAGAGAAGTAATTGTCTCCATTAATCAGCATAACTTTTGTTAAATCCATCGGGTTTTAGAGACACTTTAATATTGCTTCCATATTTTGGAAGGATGAAGAAGATGAAGTTCAAAAGATAGATGAATAGAAATTAGATATATAATACAGCAAAACTGCAGGGGAAGAATTTAGCTGGCAAGTCCTTCAAAGCATGATTTGTAATGTCTTCAAAATGCCAAGAAAGACACCCAGCACACCAGGGAGCAAAACTCCATGGGACACCTCAGAGCAGGGTCAGCTTGAATGTTGGATCAGGGCTTTGTCCAGTCAGACCCAGGTATCAGCAGGGAGAGTTATCCCACAACCTCTCTGCACAACCTGCTCTCTGCTTTAACCCTCTGCTCTGGGGGGAAACTTTTCTTGTCTGCAATTCCTCCTGATAGCTCGGATTTGCTGCTTCTCGTACATTTTGAGAAGAATATGGATCCACCTTCTCTACAGCTCTCCTTTAAGCAGCTGAAGGCAGCAGTTAGATCCAGACTCAGCCATCTCTTCTCCACAATGAACAAACAACTTGTCTCTGGTGTCTGTCCCTGTGTGTCCCTCTCTGTTTGTGTGTCCCTCTCTGTCTGTCCCCTCCTCCCTGGGGACATTGCAGAGCCACAGGGACACTCTGCTGTGCCCTGTGCTCTGGGATGGCCCTGCTGGAGCAGGGAGGTGGCACCAGAGCAGCCCCGTGGGCCCCTCCAGCCTCACCCAGCCTGGGATTGTGTGATTCAGCCTCTCCTTAAGTGTCAGGTGCCTCAGTCCCCCAACGATGCTGTGGCTTTCTCCTGAACTTGCTGCAAAGTTCTCTCTTGTCCACGGGCTGCAAGAACAGACAAGGTTCTGCTGTGGTGCTTCATTTGTGCTGAGCAGACAAGTGTCAGCTCTTCCCTGGCTGTGCCCTCCACAGCAGCCCTGTGCTCCAGGCACAGCCAGCTGTCACTGCCACCACCATGCCATGGCCACCAGGGTGCAATTCCTTTCCAGAGCTGCTTCCTGGTGAGTCAGCCCCTTGCCTGTATCACCAATTCTGCCAAGCTCACAATTACAATTTTGTGGGTTTTTCTCCCCCCTCATGAGGTGTCACCTCTCTTAGTGACTCTGCCCCAGGGTCCCACATAACCTGGTCCACCCAGTTTGGTGCCAGCCATGGCTGGGGGTGCCATGCCACTGCTCCAGTTGTTCTTAAACCAGTGAAAGAGTGCCAGCCCCAGTCCCCATCTCCAGCACACACCAGTTGGAACTGAGGTCTGGACTTTGCACCTCTGCCCCTTTGAACCCAGCAGTGTCTGTCCTGTCTGGTTCTCCTCTGCTCACTTTGGTACAGAGGTACTAAAGGATGATTTCTGGTTGAAGGGTGGTGCAGAGGCACCCACTGTTCTGCTCTGAGCTGCAGGCAGAGCTGTACCTGCACAGGTTGCTCTGAGTGGCTCTGGGAAATCCCTGCTGACTGATACCAACCACATTCCTGTGCCTGGAAATGCTTTCCAGGGTGCCTTTCCTGGGACTGAACTGAGGCTTTAGGGGCAGCATTCCCTAAAACCCATCTCACCTGTTTTGAAGATAAGCATGGCTTTTTCTAGTCCCTGCCTGCAACACCTTTTCAAAGATGAGATCAGCCTTCCAATGCCATCAGTGTCATTGGATGTATCTTGTCCAGCACTGTGGACTTTAAATGAGGCTGGACAAGGCTCTGAGCACCCTCTATTGTTCATGCTTCTTTGAGGGGCAGCAGGCCAGGCCAGAGGTTCCAGAGGCTCCCTTCAGCCTCAACCATTCTATGACTTTCTCTATAAGTCCAGCTTATTAAGCAGTCCCCAACTTTCTATTAAATCCACACCGTGCTTGTATAAGGATGTTTTGCATTGCAAAGCAGATTGTCCAGTTTCTTGAATAGCACAGTCTAACACTTCATAATCTGTTCAATATGATATGCCTGTTTTAAATTTATGAAGCTGTAAACCAATTTCCTGTACTAATAAACACCTCTGTTTTCATTCCTTTTTATTCTCCCTTTTATATTACTGCACTCCCTTGCTGTCTTTTCTTGTCCTTGTCCTTCCCATCTTGTAAGATGGGAAAAAGAGATGGGGGCAGGGGAGACAGAGAAAGAAGAATAAACCATCACAACAACAACAACAAAAAAAAAACGAAACCCCAAAACTCATCAGCTCATAAAAAAAACCCAAACAAACTTGGTGAGAATCCAAGATCAACAGACCAGCAAGCCCACTCATTGTTCTTTATCGCTTTGGCTCTCTTCCAGTCCCTCTAGGTTTCTCTCTTTCCAAACTGCTTTCTGCATTCTCACATATGTTATAGAAAGTACAATGATTTCTGAGAAGTACTTCAATTTATAACAGCTTTATCTGAAAAAGAAGTTGTCCAGTCTGTAAAACAGATGAAGGGAGCTTGTTGCTCTGGCTCTCCTTAGTGTTTGAGTGTAAACTCTTATTCTTAGCAGAAGATCCATGTGTGCATGGTATCACTGAAGGAGAAATGGGTGCCTTGCATACAATTAGTGGGCATAATTATCTGTAAAACTGTTTGTGTTTGGAATTGCTCTGGCAGCACAATAAATATTTAAAATCCAGCACACATCAGACCTGCCAACATCTTTACAGTGAGCACAGAAATTCAACTTTGCATTTTGTCACAAAAATGATCCATTTTTCCAATGCAGCAGAAAAACAGTAAGGTGATGGTATAAAAAGGCATTGATGTGACTGATTTTATCTGTGGTTTTAATAGAATCTTACCAAATGTAATAAATTTTGAAAATTACTGATAGGATCTGCAGAGTTACTAGAATACTTCAACCCCTCTGATCTATGTGGCTGCAGGTTGGAAACAAGTTCATAACTTAAGAGCTTAAACCATAAAAGCTTAATTAATTTAATCATTATAGGAATCACTCTCCCAGGTTAAAACAAAAAGGCCAAGCTCTATCTTTGATGTGCAATCATGCCCCTTTGCACTGCAGTCTGTAGCCTGCAGGAACATGGTGCTCCAAGGCTGAACTCTGCCGGGGTTGCCTTCCCTGCTGCTGGATGTGCCAGGAACTGGCAGGGACACACCAGGACACTTCCAAGGGAACCTGCAGCCAGTCTGCACCTCCTCAGGGCCACTGGTGCTGCTGGAGTGCAGGGATTTCACAGGAGACATTTTCAGAGGTGAGACCAGCACAGGATCCACCCTGGCTGCTGCTGCTGCTTCACATCTTGCTGGCCATCCCCACAGAATTGCAGCCAGGCTTTGTGCAAATCTCACCTCAGAGCTGGGAAAGGACCTGGGCATGACTTGAGTGTCATTCTCAGAGAACTGCTAGCAGCGTGGGACTGCTGGGGAAACCAGGTGCCATTGCATCCAGGGGGGTTTGCCTCAAAAGGGGAGAACAGCAGCAGACTTGGTGGTGGTGGGTGAGCAGCCTCACAGTACCATTGCTTGGGAGTCCTTTATATTTGGATAATTCAGGGACACTCACTGAGCTTTCAGTCTGGGATTAGTCTCTGAGAGAATGGAAACATGCACTAGGGCATGAATGTATCAATACAATCATGGATTTTTCAAGACTGTTGTTTTCCTTTCTTCTTGAATAATTATTCTGAAGTGAACTGGTCATTTGAACAAAAAATGGCATAGTCCAAGAGGTTATCTAATATTTAAAGAGAGATGGAAATGTGTGTGTTGAAAAATATTTGAAAAAAATCTAAATCTCCAAACTTCGCTAGGTATTGTATTTCAAATTATTTAACATTTTTTGTTCTTATTGATAACATCATTCAGACATGTAAATATGAGAGATAAGCCCTGCTTACTCTTAAATGTGTTACAAGATATGCATCTTTAGTTGAAGAGGGAATGTTGTTACCAAGCCCTGAGTGCAAATCCAGAGACTGTGAACAGGAAAATAACCCAAAATTGTGCTGAGACTGAGAGGCTGATTTAGACCAGCTCCAAGCAGAGACAAACCAAGTCACCTAAGTGTAGAACTGTGACAGCTAAATAAACAAAAAATGTTTAAACCTTCTGTATACCCCAGCTACCCCCATGCTTACTCTTTTGGAGTTTTGCATCTGTAGGTGCAGGAAGCTTTCAGAGACACATCTATTTAAATTCTCACTTTGGCTCCGAATTTTCATTGGTTTTACTGCCTCCCCAATATCAATAACAACCAGAGAAATCTGTTCATTTGACTTTCAGCACTGGGCTGGGAATATGCAGGTTTGGGGTGCAGTCTGCCTTTCAGTGGCACAAATTTATGTCACCATTATTAATGATGACATCTGCTATCTTCACAGGTTCTAACCATGCCCACCATGATCTCCATGGCACATAAATAGTGCAGCCTCCAGAGGGCTGAAAGGCAGATTTACAGGTTTAAGATTTATATTGACTGCAGTTCCTCAGTGAAAATTCTGACTTTTGGGGAGGAGGTTATTTTGGGATTGTTGATTTGTTCCTTGAAAATCTGCCTGATGAGCAGTTCTGACACAGTTGCAGAGCTGTGCAAGGGAGTCTGGCAAAAATAACAATCACTTCACCTGGAATGTTCAACATGTTCTGGTTAAGTGCTTCTGTCTCAGGTGACTAAAAAAGGTTCCCTCTACTCCAAGTCTTTGTTATTAATGCTGTAATAATTTGGTTACACAAACCCATAAACTTATATACACACACACATATATGTGTGTATATAAGTTTATATATACAATGGGAAGGGACATATATGCAAAGGAAGAGATATTTGTAAAATCAAATATTTTGTCTTGTTATCGATTAAATGGATCAAAATTTGCCAGGCCTGGGAATGATGTGAATTCCAGAGAGGCCAAGGAATCTGCTGGCTGTTTGGTAGCTAAGGTTAAAGACAAGATAAAATGTGAAGCAAGTAGCTTGGGGGATTTTGAAAAGGGAGAGATTTGTAAAGGCTGATTGCCGGTACAGATACAGCTACATGTGATAAGCCTAGTTTTATGTCTGTATTTACACATTAATTGTAATTCATCTATGGCATAATTAAAGAGGCTCGATGCAGGGTTTTATCCAAACATCACTTGCATCAACAATAAGCTGAAGACTTTTGAGTGCTGGCAGTGGATTCACTTACAATGCTGTGATGGCTCTGATTGCCTGGGGTTTGTGGCAGGCAACTTTCTTGTTTAAGGACTCTCACTACAGCTTTTCAGAGATTCATGTGCAGAGATTTATTATACAGAAATGCAAATTTAAATGAGCATAAAGTGAACAACCTAGAAACCCACATTATTATTACTTATTCTTACTACTTCTCTAATCACTATCAAGCATCTGTAATGACACAAATATGTCTCCTGAAGCTGTGTAAAAGGAGAGGAGCATCTAATGAAAGGGAAGGCAAAGAGACAGACTCTAAAAGCTCATTAAGCTGCTGGGTATTTGTTGTATTTCAGGCATGTAAGCAATTTCATTGGCTTCACTGAGATTTCTGGAGTAGATCCACAGAGCAAAACTGGATAAATGCTATTTCTTACCCAGTTAATAGTCGCAGAGGAAACAAAAGGAGGACAAAAGGAAACTGTGTAAATAGGACAGCAGAGAAGGCAAAAAAGGGAGTTTAGGGAGAGGTGAATGGCATGGTCAGAGGGGCAGAGCATGTGACAGGAGTTATGCAGAAAGGACACACCAGGACCTCAGTGAGGACAAAGAGAGATTGACCTCAGCTACAGCATCATCCAAATGCCAGCTGATAGCAATTGTGTCCATGGTGCAGGGAACCTGGCAGTGCTGATCCACACATCTGCAAATGGCCACGGTCATTTGCATTCCATGTGCAATTTGTTCTGGCTATTTCTAATCTGATCCTTAAACAAATTATGGGTCTGGGTTTGGCCAAATATCTCTTTGTGTAGTCTATCTGCTTCAGACATTTCTCTTAATAGAACAGAATAGAGGAGGAGAGAATAGAATGATCATTCTGTGATCTATTTATCTTGGGCAAAGGCATCCTTTCTTTGCATCGATTTAAGAGGCTAGACTATGGGCTACAATAGATTGTACAATTAGTACTCCAAAAATATATTTAGAACCAGTTCCTCATCAAGATCAAACCTGAATGTTCTGTGGAAGTGCCAGGTTAGCAGAGCCAGAGTATCCATGAGCTACTTTTTCCTACTCCCAACTCTGTCCATGTCCTAAGAGCATAAACTGGGATGCTACACCTCAGATATTTTATTTCTCTTGCTTCCATGTCATTATCTTTCTCTAGATCTGCTCATTTTGGTCTGTTTCTCTGGCCTGTGTTCAACGAGACAGGTTTTAAACATCAGTCCCTTCCTCACTCACTGTTGCACACGAATCATCCAACCTTGTTGTCAGTTCCTGGTTCATTGGTAATAAATATAGATTAGAAATTATGTTATTATTTACAAATCAGCAGTATGTGTACAAAACTCTGCGTGCATGAACAGATGGATGCCAGTTATATCCAAAGGCATTGTTACATTCGAGACTTCCTTATCTATGGGATTTTTAGGGGCTTTTGGTTTGGTTTGGTTTATTTCTTTTTTTTTCTTTCTCTAACAAGGGAGATTGAGCTACATATAATAAAATACTGGTAGGGTAACAAAGGTTAAATAATTAATATAAAAATATCTATTTGGAAGCATACAATGATTTACATTCAAACCCTGAATATTTAAAAATTAATAGAAAATATTAGCATGTTAATAATTGAAATCACAGGAATGTATAATGAGATTGCACTTACTGCAGTATATTAACCATTAGCTGCAGCCTGATAGGAAAATGTTTAACCTCAGAATAAATAGGATGTGCATTCTCTAAGCCCCTAAGGCTTTGTTACTATTAAACCAACGTGATCCTTGAAAACATGTACACGCACACATCTTGTGGAATCAGAAATACAACATGTACTCTCATTGCAATTTCCTTTGTCTGAAAATAGTCCTTTTATCTGTAAATCTGGGAGGGAAAAATGAAAGCACTGAAGAGTGACTTAACTACAAAAGAATGCAATAAAATTAGCACTACATGAATGTCATTTTTCTGAGTTCTTCACTGTTTCTCATACTGTTTCCTTTATCTTTCAGGAAATTCTGGTGTAGCAGCTCAGCAAGCTCGCAGCAGAAACAACATAATGACTTTTTTTGGTCAAATGGTTTATGACTTCACACCTACACTGAGAGCTTTAACCTCTACCCATATTTATATTTGTCCTCTATTTCTTCAATTCAAATGTCCTTTCAGAGAAGATTGGTTTCATGCAGAGAGTAGATAAAAATCAGAACCCATACCTCACATGCAATAAATTCATCGTATTTATTATTTCCCTAACACTGGTGAGTTAGAGGGAAAAAAAAAAATCAGCTTTTAGTCCCTAACATTTAATTCATATTCTTCTTACAGCTAAAACTGTAAAAAGGAGCTGGAAGGAAGAAGGGGATGTTTTGTTTGTTTTTTTCCCCTTCCAGCCTGTGTGTTTTTCAGAGCTACAAACATTGAAATATTCATATTAGGAAGGTTGCTAAGTTGCTGTGGCCCAGAATGATGAGAAAAAGAGTGACAGGATGGTAACAAAGGGTCTGGTGCAACTGTGTTTCTTAAACAGGGAATGGAGGTAAAAAAGCCAGCAATGCAGAGCTCCAGACACTGCTCAGGCACGGACATGAGGAGGTTGGAGAGTCTGGTGTTGCTGCTACAGCTGGAAAACTCCTTGAGCAGCTGGGTCTGGTGATGGGAATGCTCTGTGGGACAGGGCTGGGGCTGCCCAAGGGGGAAACAGCCTGCTCTGGTCTTCAGGTGCCAACTTAATCCTCATAGCAAAAAGCAGGCAAAGGAACACATGCAATTAGAAAATGAAACTTTTGTTTTCCATCATAAATGTAGCAGTGTAGAGAGTTTTGCCCACTAATCTCTAGTAACACTTTTAGGAGTTTACAAAGACATTTAGCACAAAGCTCCGATTCAGCCAAGAATTTCTGACTCACTTGAGCTTAAAGTCCCAAAGACAGCATTCCCAAGCCTTGCTGAGTCAGAGATGTCACTGTACCTCAAAAAGGACATCTTAAGAATATTAAATAAAAATAATAAAGCCAAGTTATCTGGTTGCTTTTAATAATTTGTTCTTATCTTTCCTAAGCATAGGAACGCCTGCATATGTTTTTCAAGTTCTGAGTAAGCTTCATACAGGAAAATACAGGGCAAAAACGGTCTATAGACCACAAGGGATATAAATCCTTTATGGGTTCAGTATGGATTTATTCTATTTGAACATCTGACCCTGTTATGAAAGATTTACATGGAGGAGTAAGTCAAGTATAATCATTTTCAATGATCTGGAATTACTCAGCCTACGTGAAACACTTGTTTATTGCTCTGTTGATGTTTATGTGAGAAACTAATAGATTTTTCTTGAAATATTAATGTGGAACAATAGAAAGGAGTGAAAAAATATCTGGTTTGTGCTGTTCTGTGTTAAAATTAAATGCTGCATCAAAGGCTAGTGTGGTTTGTCAGTGCTGGGAATGAAATGCCTCTGCCTTTTACTGCCCCCATGCCCAGCCCTGTCTGAGCAGCACTGGGGGTTTGGTGTGACAGAAGGTCAGTGTTTGCAGCTCAGCCTCGTGGCTTCTGAAGGTACTGAGGAAGTCTTGGGGATTTAGAGAATCTGATTCCTCCTATCTGTGAGTCCCTCTTAATTTCTGATAAGCATGGCTGAAATTCACATCCTTTCCTAAATTGTGTTGACTGCTGTATTCCTGTGTTGTGCCAAACTCCTTGTTGTGCTTTGAGATGAAAGCAGAGTAGACTTTGCTGTCATTAGACATCAATGGCATTACTTAAGACACAGAGACTTTTCTTTCATCCTGTTACACCTGATGTTTTTCAGAGTGTGTGTGACCAGAGGAAAAACACCCCATGCTGAAGCTGTCTAAGGAACCCGACAGTGTAAGAACAGAGTCACTGATGCTCCTCAGTTTCTGCACTTCAGGGAAGTGCAGTGCTGGTAAATCAAAGTATTGAGCTGAGCTGGGCCATTTTGTTTACCAAAGGTGCACATCCTCTTCTTTTCCTCTGTCAGTTGACTAAAGCTGCGCTACTTGCAGGACTTTGTCAGTTACTAACCGCTGGACTTTCTCTTTTTAATGGTTTTTATCTGTTGAGCTGGTTTTACTGAAAGTCACAAAATCCCAGAATCACTGGGGTTGGAAAATCCCTCCCAGCCCATGGAGTCCCAGCTGTGCCCAATGCCCACCTTGTCCCCAGCCCAGAGCCCTGAGTGCCACCTCCAGCCCTGCCTGGGACACCTGCAGGGATGGGCACTGCCAAGCTCCCTGGGCAGCCCCTGCCAAGGCCTGAGCAGCCTTTCCATGGGGAAATTCCTGCTGGAGCCCACCCTGAGGCTGCCCTGGCCCAGCCTGAGGCCATTTCTTCTTGTGTGAAGAGAAGACAGAAAAAAGAAGTAGTCCTGCTCTCCTTTGTGTCCTCCCTGCCTGAAGAGATACAGTCCCTAGAACCCCTCTTCCATCAAAAAAAAGGGAATCTGTTCTAAAAAGGTTTAAAATAGATCCTTAAAGTATAAAATTAAACCAGCAAGATACAAGGAAGAAATGTTAATATGGAGTAAAAGTACAATATCCTCTGCACTTACATGAAGGACTAAACAGACGTGGGGGAATAGATGTGAATCCTGAGGGCAGCTGGATGTGGAGACAAGATTATTTCAGGTAAGTAAAGGCAGGTGCTAGAGGTTCTCTATGTGGCTATGTGCTGGCCAGTGTGAGGAATCAGGATAAGCAGCTGTGAGTGCCTGGAGTTACTCTGACACCACCAGCTCGGAGACATATCTGAAGGGTTTCCAAATGCCAGAGCACCAGCACAAGGACATTAAACTCTTAAAAAGCCAGATATTCAATGAATTAGAATTTAAAGACTGGAATCAAACGTCAGAAAACCATTGTGGAGAAGTAAATGATATTTAAAGGGCAAGTGGTAAAGAAATATCACTAAATAAAAACGTGAATTCCTGTAATAAACCTGAAACTGCTGTGATTTTTAATAATCAGAAAAATAAGAAGGAACAGGTACATGAGCAACTGGAAAGACACGCTGGTGGCTCTGTGATTTTTGGTGAGTTAAATCATGGAGAAAAAATTGTTAGGGAGAAAAGCACCAGGGAGCCAAGCTGCGTCTCACACCCATAGCAAAGGAAAAAGAGATGGGGAAAAACATTTGCACAGAGTAGGGCAATACAATGGGACAAATATCAAGGAAAATTAGATAATTTGTATCATCTTTCCATGATGCAAAGAGTTATTTTATTGTACGCCAATTAATTTATATATACTCTATTTTCAATTTCTATATACTGAATTTTCCAAGCCATGCAATCGTCCCACTTGTTTCATTGCACTGCTTTAATTAAAAGCAGCACAAAAACATCCACTTCTGTGTAAATCCCTGTATAAACACCCTCAGATTTAAATGCTTATCTTATATCAGATTATTGACAGTTTTGCTAAATTGGTATAAATGGATCTGGGAGCATTTCCAGAGAGATTACAGGGATTCAGTTCATGCAGTGTGTGCTTAAATACTTATATGTGTGCTTATCAATAATGTGTGCATATACCCATGTATAGGGGCCTCACTGTATGAGACTCTTCACAGTGTTCATTAAGATTTTACTGTGAAGTACTCCTTGTCATATTTTTTCACTGTTCAGAGGCTTTTCATTTGAAAAGAAAAAAAAAAAAAAAAAAAACTTCACAGTGTTCATTAAGATTTTGCTGTGAAGTACTCCTTGTCATACTTTTTCACTGTTCAGAGGCTTTTGATTTGAAAAGAAAAAAAAAAAAAGGCAAAAAAGAGACAAATATTTTTATCCAAAATTGATTTTGCTCTATTATGAGCTATCAGATAATTTTGATCTTCAACCATCTAATCATACATCTACATTAGGAAAAGAAACAATAAAATATTTTTTCTATTTTCCCTATTTTGTTTCTTTCAAGCAGAACTTCAGATTTTCAAGACAAAGTTAGCTCACATTTGAGAGAATTACTATTCTAAATATTTCAGATAGGAACACAACCACTTTCCTGTCTTGTGATTCAGAATCTGTGATTTTATTCCAATCTCATTGTTTCAGTTATATGGAATTATGGATTTAATGTCCTTAAAGCAGATATGTTTCAAGTATCCTGATCCTCCACCCCTTCTCTTCTGCAAAATGACTTAGAAATTATAGAAGCCATGGGCTTAATTTTAGTATCTTACCTAGATCATCGAAGACCTGAATTACAGAAAATTCCAAACCTCAATGCTCCAAAAATTAACTTTTCTTCTAGTGGCTACATCAAAATTTGAGCAAGTGAGGAGGCATCCATGAGAATTAGCTCCTGTGGAAATGGCAGCCTGTGTCTGAGAAGCTGTGAGGATTTCTGCTGAGAGCCGCAGGCATGAGCCAGCCAGCACATATGCCAGCAATAACAGTTCACTATTAATGAAGTGTCTTTTTTTCTGCCCGTAATGAAATTAATTCTTGGCGTTAGAACTCTGCCTCACATCGGGGAAAGTAAATAGAAGATGAGCAGAAATGGCAATTATTCATTAAAATTGCAAAGTAGCAATTAAAGCCTTTTCTCCTTTCCTTCTGGATCATCTGTTCTGAAGCATCTAAAATAGGGCCCATCCTGTGGGTCAGGCTGACCAGGGGATCACAGCCCCATTTTGGAGCAGCCTCTGACATTTGGGGACTTGTTTGTATTTGAGCATGTTTGTTTTCAAGAACCAAACCCCCTAGAACAAATCCATGTTAAAAACAACCTGGAGAAGTCAGGAAGCCCCACCGTGGGTGGAGGAAGGCTCTGGATGGCAGCAGCCAAGCCAGGAGCATGAGAGAGGAGTTTAAATGGGTTCTCTGTCCCAGAGAACAGGGCTTCTCCTCTCAGCCATCACAAACCAACACAGATGTGAGCTGGGCATCTCCCTGCCTCCTCAGTGCATCTCAGATCCAACCCCAAACTACTCCCAAGAGATTTTAAGGAAACTGTGAGGTGTCCAGGAAAGATTCCAGCCCCTCAGATGTCCATGGGCAGAGGAATCAGAGCAGTTTGCTGACAGTCCTCATCCATCTGATATTCAATGTTACTGTAGCACTTCAGCCAAAAGTGCTTGTCAATGGGAGTTAAGTATCATCATCCTCATAACACACTTCTGAACACAAGTGCAAAACAGGGAAGGCATTTTTGAGATCACTCAGCTCCTGTGAAGCCCTGCCAGGACACAGACCCGTCACAGTGAATGTTTCATTAGCAACATCTGTTCTTTTTGACATCCCATTTTCTACACTTCCTTCCACTTTTCTCCCGGTGACATGGATCTGGCATAGCCACTTTGGTCTGCCCTTTAAACCTTCCCTGTGCTAAGGAATGTCTTTTTTATTCCCTGGTAGACACTCAGATGGTGAAAGGGGCATACAGGACACCAACAACAAATTGGTTCCATAAGTAGCTGCTGGTATCCTGCAGTGAGTCGGTCTGAGCTGGATGAATTAAAAAGCTCAAGGTGATTCTCCTCTACCTTTCCTCCCACATCATTTGCTACCATTCCATATGTTCCATCCTCTTCAGAAAAGGTACATGTCAGCCTAAAATAATTAAGAATTTATCTTCTTTCTGGGAATGACAAACACACCTTATGAAGATGAGGAGCTCACAGTGTGACAAGGATTATTTATCTCATTACTCACATATCAATCATGGAACAGGATAGGGCAAAGGCATGGACAACAGACCATAGGTGAAGAGTTAAATGGGATACTGGCACAATTAAATATATTACCTATTAATAAAAAACCAGCTTCCCCTGCAGCCACACAGGCAACAATCTGAAAAAAAAAACCACAAACAAGCAGCAGAACTCAATGATTTTACTGCTGCCCAGTAAATCATTATAAGCTACACTAGTCATAACATCCTGGAATCTCTCTGCCGTGTGATATTTTACCTGAATAATAAGTCTCAGATTGGTTTAATAGTTTATTGCTGAAACACTAATTTAATTAAAATATTCTCGGAGCGCTCCTGCAGTAATGCAGTGTGGGTTTATATCTACATTCTGCCTGGGGTCTCAGTGAAATTGCATCAGACTTGCAGTGTGTGTGGCAATCTAAATCTACAAATGTAAATGCTGAAGCTTCTTGCCTTACCAATTTTTCATCACATCCATCAAAATATTGCACGAGAGCATCAGCCTTTTGAAATGGGAGATCTGAAAACTTCAATTTGGTTTTTTAAACAAGGAATTTGTTGAGAGCCACTGCTCCTCATATAATGCTTTGATACTGATAGATTTTGATTTCTTCTTCTTGTTTCCCTCTCTTTCTAATTAAATAAATTTTACCAAGAGATCTCCAATCAGTCTTCTGTCTCTAATGTCCATTTTGTCAGTGTTGAAGCATACAGAAAAGCACTGCAGATGTGTATGGAAAGCATATGGAGACAGGGAAATAGCTGTTATAATACAACATCAGAGGAAGCCACCACAATGCTTAAATGGGAGCTGGGAACTCAGAATTCAGAAGATCTGCCTATAAGCAGCTACCCAAAACCCCTTTGTGTCATATTTGTTAGTGGGTGTTAAATGATGGTACAGGCAGGGAAGAGCTACATTTGCCTTTCTTGGCACCCATAAAGGCTCAGCAGCTAAAAACCCTTTGTGTCATATTTGTTAGAGGGTGTTAAATGATAGGTATAGGCAGGGGAGAGCTACATTTGCCTTTCTTGGCACCCATAAAGGCTCAGCAGCAGCACTCATCTGTATTAATGGCCAATACAAAGCCTCCTGAATTACCCAAAGGCTTAGGATCAGGCCCTAGTATTAAAAGTGCTTTATATTTTTGAAATCGCTAGTTAATAAATAAGGGGCCAGAAGATGCTACAAGAAAACAAAGCAGTATAGTCCCTGGGATTTATTAACCAATAAAACTTGTTGTTATTGTGAACTGCAAATGGTTTCCTCTGTGCAGCTCTTTACATCAGTTTTTAACAGCTCCTATAGAAAAGAAATCCTTTTTCATTACATTATTGGTGTACCTGGCCCCAGGTAAGTGGACAGAGAAATGTGGGACAATCGGGGAACATCTAAACTGCTGAGCCCCAGAGGGCAAAAGAGTGTACACAAGGAGGTGCAAACAACCAGAACAAAGCCCACAGCCCGGAGAAGAGAAGAATTAGCACTTGTTGCAGGAACAATCCTCAAAAGCCTTGCAGCCTCCTGTTCGGCTGCTGGAGACTGAAATAGCCGGGCTGGTAGGACGGGAGCTGGGGACAGAGGGTGACCAAAGCTGGCGTGTCCTGCACTGCCTGATCACACCTCACACAGTGGAGGAGAGCTGGGGTTTGTCATCCTTCCTGAGACAAGGCGTAATTTCTCTTGAAGGAATGTAAAACTGAGTGACTCAAATGGTGCCGAACTTCGAAGATTTAAAACGTGAGGAAGGATGGAGAAATGTTAATGCGCAGCCAGCCCCATAAAAATAAAGATGATAAATTTCTCTTCAGTTTGCAAAAGATTTGGGAATTAGAATTATGTCTCTCAGTGATTTCTCCTACTTTTCTCATTCCTTTTATTATTACATTAAATAATGCCACTCTGGGCAAATCACACAGTGGCAAAGGGTCTAGAGGGGTGATCTTGGGTAGTAAAACTGGATAAAAAACAGTCACCATGCATGCATGGGCATTTCTGTGCAAAATATTCTTCCTCAAAATCTGGATTAAAAGGCAAAATTGTGTTCCCAGAAGAGGAAAACTGTAACACTGTTTCTATTATTTCAAGAATGCATTGAGTTATTTTGTCTTTCAAATGTTTCACCTGCATGTTATTTATATTTCAAACCACAGTGTATTTTGTTTTCATTAGAAAAAGTTGACACATCAGCAGCTTGAAATAATTTTTTTCAGTATTTTTCCTGAAGCGAGAAATTCAAAAAAGCTAGTTTTTCCCAAGCATTACCATTTTCCAAAGGAGAAAAAAATTCTCAAAAGGTCTATTTCAGCAGCCTGCCACAGCTTGATCCAAAGGCCACAGAAGTTAATGAAATTACTTTTGTTGGTTTTGGTAATTTGGGGGTCAAGCATTTCACTGACAGAAAGAGACTGAAATTCTACTGTGATAATCTGAACTGCACACTGACCAATGGCCAAAGAGGAGTAGAAGTGCTCCACAACTCAGAAAAGCTCTGAGCTGGGAGAACAGTGGCAAAGCTGGTTCTGGACTCCAAGTGTGGATGGCAGGAGCTCAGCAATTGCACCTGTTAGATCTGCACCCTTGAGTTGTGGCCAGAGAGCCCTGGAGGGGCTGGAGCGTGTCCAGGGCAGGGAACAGAGCTGGGAAGGGGCTGGAGCCCCAGGAGGGGCTGAGGCAGCTGGAAAGGGGCTCAGCCTGGAGAAATGGAGGCTCGGGGGGCCCTTCTGGCTCTGCACAACTCCCTGCCAGGAGGGGACAGCCGGGGGTCGGGCTGTGCTCCCAGGAACAGGCACAGGAGCAGAGGGAACGGCCTCAGGCTGGGCCAGGGCAGCCTCAGGGGGGGCTCCCGCCGGAATTTCCCCATGGAAAGGCTGCTCAGGCCTTGGCAGGGGCTGCCAGGGAGCTTGGCAGTGCCCATCCCTGCAGGTGTTTAAGGAAAGACTGGAGGTGGCATTCAGTGCTCTGGGCTGGGTGACAAGGTCACAGGCTGAATTCTTTTCCAACCAAAATGATTCTGAGATTCCCTATCTATCTCCTGAAGTGTCTCAAGGAGTGAGGAGTGAAAGAGCTTCTGCTTCTGTTTGAGGGGATGCCTCAAAAATGCCACTGCTGCCTTTTTCAGAAACAGCTCCTTGAATGTTCCCAGCTCTCAGGAGTGTGTGTAAGTGTAAAACTGGTACTTGCCACTTGGACAGAATTGATTGGCAATTAAAACCCTTCATGTAGGAATTGTGGCTACCCCAGACTCATGTGGCTTCTGATGAAAATAAAACGTGTTGTTGAACTTCCTCTCACTGGCTTCACCTTATTATTTGCAGTGCTGTGGTTTGTGTTTTCCTCGCTGTGAATTGCAAGGGTAACTGCTTGTCCTCAGCAGCATCTAAATCCCCTGCTTGGCTTTTCCTTTCACACAAAGGCTTTTACCTGTTTACACTGCTTTCTTGGCTGCCACTGTCTCACAGGAATGCCCTGTTTTGCCCCAATCTGTGCTAACACCCAGATGCTCCTCCTGTGCAAAGCAGCAAAAATTCTCTGTGGGAGCCACCTGTGTGCTGTTTCTTGACCTAAAGGAGCCTGGAGGTGCTCTGGCCACAGCTCCTTATGGCTGATGCCCGATAATGGGAGGGTCTCCCAGAGGTGGTAGTGGGGATGGGTGTGGGAATAGTCAACCAGGAAAAATTGAGCCACATCCACGCACCCCAGTTGTAGAAAAACCAGCACCATCACAAAAGCATCCATGGTGCTTTCATAGTCGATATGAAACACCTTAAAAAGTGGAGAATCTCAGAGTAAGCAGCAGTTAAACATCTGGCTTCATGCATGTCCTGAGACAAAAATCATACTGAATAAGCTCAAAAAATACACAAGTCCAATTATCCCAGAACCACAGTTGTGTGAAAATTCACTAGGAAAATTCAGTATCTGGTCAAACTGCCCAGCTTGGAATTTTGCCACAAGACTTACACTTGGCCCAGACCTCCCACTGAAGCCTAGATCAGTTTTCAGGTTTGCATAAAATTACTGTGGTGATTCTGAGGGCTTTGTGGCTCTGTAATTCTAGGTATTAGATTGTCAGCTTGTAGAGAACTGTACAGCTCAGCTTCACTGGTTTTGGTGAAATGATACTTATTTACACCAGGTGAAAATCAGGCCGGAATGTATAAGCCTACATGAGTGAGAACAAAAGGGTTTCATAATCCAGAGTTTGCAAAACAAAAAGCCCTCTGCTTTGCACAAAGAACTTTGGATTTGAATTATCTCATGCAAAGTGAGCATAGTTGGCTGCACAGACACTGAAGCCTGTACTTTTGGCTTGCCAAACTCAGAAGGCTTACAGACCTGTGAGAGGAATCCCTCCTAATAATTCTTAGAGTAGATTCAACTCATATTTAGAACAAAACTAGCTCTGGGAGAAAGGCAAGCAAAACCCAGCTGTGGCTCATTCATTACTTGTATTCATAGAATTATTAAAGCATAAAACAAGAAAAAAAAATCATCCCTCAACAGACCAGTGGGGAATTGTTATCATCTTACTAGAGGCCTCTAGAATAGCAGGATTTAAGGAATAAAGAGGGCTTTTTAAAATTGAAAATTGCATGTCTGGTAAGCAGAGCAGTTTCAAGACAATGAACAAAGGCAGCTGGAGGATGTTACAGCCCTGTAGGATTGTGGCTGCAGTGCACAGACTGAACAAAACAAAAATCTATCACCCAAAAGGCAGTAGCCAAAATAGCATATATGAGGGCCAGGTACATCTGGCTGGTGTCTTGGCACAGGGGCACAAAAAGGCACGAAAATACTTCATCAGCTTTGTTCCCTTCCTCTTCCAAATCCAATTGACTTCAGAATTCTTTATTGCCAGTTTTCTTTGAGGTGCTATCTCCCAGAGTGAGAGAGAAGGAGAGGATCCTCCCAGTCAAAATAAAAAACAAACAAGAGCCAAGCTATGTCACCCTCAGTGGGAGATTGTGTTCCCTTTCTCCCCACAGGCTCAGCCGGAGACATCCTGCCTCTCTCAGCATCTCTCTGGCTCCTACTGCTCCTTGTCTCTGGCACAAACTCCACTTCTCATGGCACAGCATGATTCAAACGAAGAATTTCAGAAGAAGGAAAATAATGGACTCTGCTGACTTTTAAGTTGCCATGTTAGTGAAATTCAGGCACAAGAGACCCACAGTCACAGACTGCACAAGCTGATTTTCATGCAAGCGCCTGCATGGGCAAACACTTGTATTATTAAAATCAAAGCCCCATGTGGCAGGCTCTCCAAGGCCTGTGCAACCAGGGAAATGCATTAAAATGCCTTTAGTAAGGACTATTTCTATTGGAATGATATGCCAAATATACAGGCCTTTTGAAAACCTGGTTCCATGCGTCAAAATTCAATCTCTTTTAATCTACCTTAAAAAAAAAAAAGGGTTGGATTTCCTGAAATGAAACTCAGAAGCCTGTGATTTCTGGCTGGAGAGGCAGCAACATTCTCCCAGCAATTGAGTCAATTCTCTTTAAGAGTCATGACTGTTTGCATAAATAGAAATGACAGTTTATAGGTAAATCCTACCCAGTGTGGAGTCCATTCATTTTAAATGTTATGCTCAAAAGGCCACAGCAGCATAATAATGTGAAGGCAGGCATGGAGCCTCCAATAAAGCTGCCCCCACTGGGTCAGTGCCATTGCATGGTGTGCTCTGGGTAGTTACAGAGTGATTAGACACTGGGTGGTCAATCAGAGCTCAGCCTGTCTGTCAGAAATATCAGACCTGAAGGCCACAGGTGTGAATTTTACAGAGCTGCTTCTGGTCTCCACTCTCAAAGGGTATAATACCTATGTGCCTTGATGAGGAAGCTGTTCTCATTCACTCAAGCATTTCTTAAAGTGACTCTTCTGCACACAGCATCTCACATGTTGGGTATTTATTAAGGGTACTCCCCTGGTGCTCATACCTCAAGGCAGAGCTGTACTGGCATTTTTTTTTTCCTTCTCTCCTGTGGTCATGGAGACAATGCAGTGGGAACTCTGCTGCTTACAGTTTTCCACTTACACAATCTTATCACTTGATGGCAGATGGTTTGGGGGAATCTTAGGGAGAAAAGAGCTCTGCTAATGTCACCACTGAATCTTGAACTTTAGTCTTTCCCCACTGCATGTTATTTGTTAGCAAAACATGGACACCAGAGCAACAGAGCAGCCTGTCTGAACTGCGAGAGCAGCTTTCCTCACCCAGGGAGACAAACCACAAATAGCTGTGTTTTGTAAATCAGATAGAAGAAAAAAGCCAAAACAGCCACACAGCTACGCCAAAAAACTTCCCTATTGTAGTTCTGCAAATCACAGAGTCAGTAAATTTGGAGAAAACCTGTATATTATTGAGTCTAAACATTAATCCAGCACCACCATGTCCATCACTAAACCATATTCCCAAAAGTTACATCCCCTGCCTTTTGAACTCTTCAGAGATTGTGGTTCCACCACTTCCCTAAACAGCATGTTCCAAAAGCCAGGGGTTAAATGCTTAATAGTAACAAATTTAAATATAAAATAATGGGCTTAGAGAAAAGAGTCAAAAATCCACCCCGCTCCCAAAAAAACAACAACAAAAACCAAAACTAAAAAAAACCCCAAAACAAACAACAACAACAAAAAAATCAAACAAACAAAAAAAACCAACAAAAAAACCCCACACATGAGTAAGAGCAGAAAATTGTGGCACAAGGGACCAAGGGGAGTGGAGCATGCACAGGATTTGCACAGAACAGGCAGCATTCCTTGGGGTGAAAGAGCACCAAGGCACAGCTAACCCAGCATGGCTTCAAGGGTGGCCAGTACAGAGCAGCACCCACAGCCTGGTGTCTGCACAGAGCAAATTTAAATATAAAATAATGGACTTAGAGAAAGGAGTCAAAAATCCACCCCGCTCCCAAAAAAACAACAACAAAAACCAAAACTAAAAAAAACCCCAAAACAAACAACAACAACAAAAAAATCAAACAAACAAAAAAAACTCAAAAAAAAACCTAAAAAAACCCCACATGAGTAAGAGCAGAAAAGTTGTGGCACAAAGACCAAGGGGAGTGGAGCATGCACAGGATTTGCACAGAACAGGCAGCATTCCTTGGGGTGAAAGAGCACCAAGGCACAGCTAACCCAGCATGGCTGCAAGGGTGGCCAGTACAGAGCAGCACCCACAGCCTGGTGTCTGCACAGAGAACAGAGAGCACCTCAGCTTTGGAAACCACCCAGCTGGGCCAGAGTGAGCTCTCCCAGGGCAGTTAAGGGTTAAGCACTTCTGGAACACCCCAGGTGTGCCATGAGGAGCTGCTGCTGTGGGCACCTTGGGATGAGCTGTTCCTCAGCTCTGGTGGAGCCCAGACACCAGCTCAGCCCCAGGCAGGGATGATGGTAATGCAGCTTTGCAGTTTATGGGCAAGTTTAAGTTTACCCAGACACCCAGGCAGGGGATGATGGTAATGCAGCTTTGCAGTTTATGAGAAAGTTTAGGTTTTTCCTTTGTGGGCAGCTGGGTTTTTTAGGTTGGCTGGGTTTTTGACACATGGCAACTTCTTTAGCAAAATCCATTAATGGCAAGAAGCTGCCTCAAACAATACCTCTCATCTGTGTTACAAAAATTTCTGAACTTAATTACAGAATTTTTGTGTTCCCTGCGATTTCAAACCCATCTTAATGGTTTAGCAATGGTGCTGAAGGCTTCACAAACCTAGTGGGTTTGCATAATTCTTGAGTGTATTTAAACCACATCTCCAAAGCAAGCAAAGTCTGTAAATTTAAATATGTAAGAGCACAACAGAATTGCACTGGTGTCCCAGCAGAGAACTTGAAAGAGACACAAACACCAATCCCACTGAGATACAGAATTCTGCCCGGAGTCCAACCCACTTTTATGAACTCTGACTGCTCCTTTCTAAGTTATTTTAGCCCAGACAAAGTCAGCACTATTCACCATAACAACTCATGGTTTCATACATGCAGAGGACAGGCTACTTTTGGCATTGCTCTACTTTATGTAGGACTTTGAATTATAGTCTGGGGACCTTGGGGGAATTTGTCCTGACTGGAGTTAAATGAACTGCAGTAGCTCCTGTCCTAAGCAGAAATTGGTTGTGTGAGAAAATAACGAATCTCTGTAAATTCTCTGGTCCAGTCACTGACAAAACCTGTAGTTTCTGTTGTAGGCAGGACTGGATTTAGCAAAGTTTGGACTCACTGAACATGTCCAGGCAATCCAAACCATCTTCTAAGGATCACAGGAGGACTGCAGGGATTCTTCACAGTGTTGTGGCAGGACACCAGCACCAATCCTATATGTTCATTTTTCTATTTGTTGACTGCAGCTGAGTTTTCCCAGTGACATTCAGGAAGCAAATCCTAGCCTGTTTGGTTTTGTACTGGAGTAAAAGTCCATTTTCCCATAGAATTATCCAATTGTCAAATTTTTGCTAGAGGCTCAGAGGAGATTTTTACATGACCAGGAGGAGATTGTTATTGCAGTCAATTCTTTCATGAAATTGTGAAACACGCATCATCAATATTTAATGTGAGTAAAATTATAGCTGTTTTGTACTAAAATTCCTGTATACAAATTAGCAGTACAGGAGACTCTTCTGCCTTCTGAAAGATTTTAAAAACACAGTCTCAGAGTACAAGTCACTTCCACTGAGGGTCTTAAAACTGGAAGCAAATATTTGTTGCAGAATACTAATAATATGTTTACACATAATGAATGTTTCAAAGAACTGTCAGATTCTGACAGAACTCTTTCTCTCCAGAAAAAGACATTTTTCATCCATAAATAAAGATGCAGGAAGTATTGCCAGAAATTTGGTGTGCATTGCTATGATTTCAAATTAGGCATGTTAATGTTAAAAATGGGACAAATCTGACATTCCTTACCAAAGGAAAACAATCTCACAGACATGGATGTGTGCTCACTTAGGTGATATCCACAGCTCTCTTCCAGCTTCAACTATGTTGTGATATTGTGAATATGAGGAAGAAAAACTCTTTTCTGTACTGCCAGGAAAGTCAAGATATTAATTTGTTTTCACAGACATGTTTGGGCTTTTTTATCATCTCAAATCAGAATAAAAACAAAGTTATGAAACATTTCATTTTGATCATCAAAATGTTTCAGACTGACAAAATATGCTGCATTGTATTCTTATAGAGTAACACAATCTACTGATCTTACTAAATATTTCAGTATGCTGAAAACCCCAAAGAAGACAGCATATCCCATGCACCATTTTTATTTTTTGTCTTGCCATATAAAGCTTTCCACTGGAAATTGTTCACCCCCAGAGTTTGCAGGTAGTTCTTGTTGAGGAGTACATTTAATGAAAGCAGCTTGCATTGAGGTGTGAGTGGCTGCTGGATGGACAGACAAGGAAGGTTCTTTAGCAGATTTTTATGTTTTTCCTTTTTACCTTGCTTTGTTGGTTTGGGGTTTTGCTTGGTTAGGTGTTTTGTGTTTTTTTTGTGGTTTTTGTTTTGGTGGTTTTTGGTTTTTTTGGTTTTTTTTTTTTTGTTCCTTGGTTTTTTGGTGGGTTTTTGTGTGTGTGCGTGTGTGTGTGTGTGGCTAGGGTTTTTTGTTGGTTTTTTTTTTTTTTTTTTTTTTTTTTTTCTTGTGGTTTTTTTTGTTTGCTTTGTTTGTTTGGTTAGGTGTTTTGTGATTTTTGTTTTGGTGGGGTTTTTTTTTTTGTTCTTTGGTTTTTTGGTGTTTTTGTGTGTGTGTATGTGTGTGGCTGGGTTTTTTTGGGGTATTTTTTTTTGCTTGTTTTTTGTTTGTTTCTTTGGGTTTTTTTGTGTGGTTTGGTTTTGGCTTTGGGGGTTTTTTGGTTAGTTGCTTTTGGGGAGTTTGGGGGTTTTTTTGGGGGGTTTTTGTGTGTGTGCGTGTGTGTGTGTGGGTAGGGTTTTTTGTTGGTTTTTTGTTTTTTTGGTTTTTTTTTTTTTGTTCCTTGGTTTTTTGGTGGGTTTTTGTGTGTGTGCGTGTGTGTGTGTGTGGGTAGGGTTTTTTGTTGGTTTTTTTTTTTTTTTTTTTGCTTGTTTCTTTGGGGTTTTTTGGTTTTGGTTTGGTTTTGGTTTTTGGGGTTTTTTGGTTAGTTGCTTTTGGGGAGTTTGGAGGGTTATTTTGGGAGGTTTTGGGGGTTGTTTTTGGGGGGGTTGGGGATTTTTAATTTGTTTTGGATTGGGAGTTTTGTTGGTTTGGTTTTTTTTTTGTTGTTTTTTGGGGGGTTTTGGGGTTATTTTTGGGGGTTTGGGGATTTTTAATTTGTTTTAATTTGGGAGTTTTGTTGGTTTGTTCTTTTTTTGTTGTTTTTTGGGTTTTTATTGGGATTTGTTTGGTTTGGCTTTTTATGTTTTGGAGATACTTGGAGATACATAATTCTATCAAAATGTAGACAATAAAAGCAAGGAGAAACTGCTAGCAGAAACAGAAGGAGATGGAGAGCAGAGCAGGTAGCACAGGTCTCCCAGGTAAGTTTGCCTTCCTAACCACATCTTCTTTCCCTGCAGCTTCCAGCACCAAGGGAAAGGACCCTGGGCAGTGGTGCAGCAGCAGCTCCAAGTCCTGGCAGAAAGGACAGAAAGGTTCCTTACAAGCTGCCAAAGGAGGGAGCAGGATAATTCCCTGGACCAGAGGAGCCTGTGGGTAATGGGATTAGCTAACACATGCTGTTCCATCATGCTGTGTGTGCAGCATCATCCCAGAGCTGCTGGAGCAGTGGGAGCAGCTCCATGAATCCTCCCTTCCATGTGTGGATCAGCCACAGAGCCATGCAAAGCCACATCCACCCACTGCACACTTTCCTGTTTTGTTACACAATTCCTTGCTTCAGCCAGCCTGCAGCTAAGCCTGGGTTTATTTGTCTTTCTCAATTATCATAGACCACTGCATGCAATAATCCTTTTATACATTCTTGTAATTAGATCATAAAATATGACCGGTTCCTTGCTGAAATGTATATTTATCCAATTAAGAAATAGATAACTACTAGCATTTATCATTAATTACTATCTCCCAGATACAGGGCAGGCATTTGCATTTTATGACATGCCATCAATAAGTAAATGCAGAGCCAAGCTCATCTCCTGCAATTACTAAAGGTGCATCTCACCCAAAACGTGCCTCACTTTAGGCACCTGTATGAAATAAATGTGTGATAAACCACACAGTGGGGTGTTTAGATTGCCAGAGTGTTGCAGGTAAATGCCACCACAGGCGTGGTACTCCTGCTGCTGTGCCACTGGTGACCCTGCACAGCCCTGCTCCTTTCCCATCCCCTGTGGAAGCTCTCCTATTCCTTAGAGCCCTCCTAGTCCTTAGAGCCCAGTTAGACTAAAGCTGGATGGAGATGTTTTCCTCAGAATGGTGTCAGCCAGGAGTGTTCCTGCAGCAGTGAAAGCCCTGGGGTAGACACAGTCACACTGAGCAAAACCAGCTTATTTCATTCAGGGAAGTGGCATAAGCAGTTCTGACACCAGCACTCCTTTACTGTTAAAAGTTGCACCCAAACCAGAGCATTTTTTAGCAGAGCAGCCTGTCTTTTTGGTGAATGGCTGAAAGACTGGGATTCAGTGAATTCTGTCTGCTGCTTTGATTATCAATTTTCCCAGTAAAGACCAGGTAGTGACAGAAGACATGATAAGAGCACTGATTTATTGCTCCCCTCTGCAGCTCTCCCAATATATATCACAGCAAGCCTTTGCTAAAGGGACTAGCTCAGAGGCCTAAATAAACCCAGTGTTACAAAGTTAGGGCTTTGTCTCCACACAACAGTTCAATTTCTTTAATTACATCATAAACTGTATTGATAAAAATGTTCCTTTGCGGCTGTGATACACTCTCAAATATTTAATATGCTCAGCTGGTCTGAGGCACCTTCACAGTGGTAGAACTAAAAACATAAATAAAAAATTCTATCATTGCATTTTATAAGTGGTTCACACTAAATTAGGGTCTTGCAGAGGAGGTTTAAGAGCTAAAATAAACAGGGAAAAGAAATTCTCCTGCAGAAGAGAATGCAAGTAGATAAAAATTAATTTTTGATGTCCACAATGGAGTGACAGGTAGACCACCAAGTACTACAACACAGAGAAAATAACCTAGTTGTTCCTTCCTAAACAATGGAGTATCATGTGCAAAGAATTCTCTTGGAAAGGCAGACATACCCACAAAAGCACTGGAAAGTTTTCATCTTGGTCTTTGGAAAGTGAAGAAATCACCCTGCTTTTTCAGCTCAGATTGAAGTCAGAGATAGTCAGAGCTGTCTGAAACTCTGCTTCTTCCCAAAGTCAGAAAAGAAGAGAAAAGAGGACTGGCAGGGTAAACTGTGGCTCCTGGAAGTGGCAAGAAAATGTAGGAAAAGATGGAATATGTAACATAACTCTGTTCTCTCACTGTAATTTAGCCAAACAGATCATGCACCTTGCTTGAGAACTCTGACAAATGCCAGATGATGATAATGAATTTGTAGTCCAGCCATGCAAAATATTTTTTTTCTTTTGTCAAATTTTTAATTAAAAGTACTTAATTTTAAGAACATGGTTTATTAATATCTTTCAGAAAAAAAATGCAGTCAAAACTGCAGGGCAAACAGACTGTCAGGAAACAGAGGTTGTATCTGTCAATCTGGACACAGTCCTATTGTCACTGGAAAAAAGAAAATCGCAATTTCCCTCCAAGATGAATATTTGGTACACATGGTTTCAGGGGAACCAGAAAGGGACCAAACTCCGAGACTTCTGCCTTAATTATGATATTTCTATACCAGAAATCAAAATAAAATTAGAACAGAAACTGTTTGGTATCAAGGCTTTTTACCAAAAACTTAATCACAGAAAACAGGGGCTCTAAGAAGGAGGAATTTAATTGATCCAAGTGTCCTGATTTGTACTGGATAAGGACCTAGAGGTATATAAACATTGTAGATACTCCCTGGTGAGAAAGAGAGTACCTGACAGCCTAAACAATGTTGTGACTTAGAGATTCTCTCTGCCTGTGCTTTTGGATGAATTGAGTGCAGTGTATGCACACCTGGCATGCAGAGACTGAGCTTCCTGAGGAAGGGAGGGAGCCACGTGCAGCCAGACCTGAAGAAGCAGAAGGACCCACTGAAAGCATTACTGTCCTGTGTACTGGCCAAAGAATTGAAAAATGCTGATAGTGTCTTTTTCAGAGTGTTTCATTCATGGTAGCAGATTCAAACACTCCATGCCACTGACTAGCTTAACATCCTTTGACTTCCCAGCTGCACAGTGGTCCAGTTTCAAAAAGAATATTTTAGATTCTGTTGGTTAGAGTCTCCAAAGTGTCTGCTGCTTTCTTCTCTCTTCCACTCCCTCCTTCCCCCATTTCCCTTTTGCAATATTTCCCTGATGCTCCTGAGTGTAAAATTGAGTACTTAAACCTTGGAGCTACATCTTCAAAAAGCAGGAGAGGAGAAAGGAAAAGCACAGAAGAGAAGCAGGATGAGAATTACACCCCACTCATCTGCTCCAGCTCATTTTCAGAGCTTTTCCTTGCCTTAGTTTCCTGTGTGTTGGAGAAACATTCCTGGGCATCAAACCTTTACCTCCTGATACAGAATTTAGTCACCTGGATTTAGCTATGAATTCTACTCCTAAATAGAAGGTGATCTACACAAGGTCTTTTTATTTTTGGTGCTTTTGGCACATCTCTGATGGGACTGGTGATGCCACACTTGTTCTAGAAGCAAAATACTCGCAGGGCTTTTTGCTCTCAAGGTTATCCCAACCACTGCTGTGTATTCCACCACTCACACTGATGTCTTTGCTTCTGATGTTATAAATAGGTTTCCATCCCTTTCCTAGGAAGATTTTTTCCAACCTAAAACTTCATGTGGAGATTTTTATAATTTATTACTTGCATTGTGATATTAACTCTTTTCATTGCTGAAAATTTCTGACAGAAACAAGGTTGTGGTCATCAAGAGAAGTCCACAGTATAAATGTCTGCAGCTGGCTGGGTGGGTGAGTTCCCTTTGTAGTCAGTGGGGAGGCAGAGGTATTTTTAATGCGCACTAACTAATATATTTTAGATGTTTATTGCAGGAAAAGAGGTGTTGCATCCTTTGCCTCCACTGATTGTGGTTCCTAGGTATCTACTGCCTCCATTAAGCCTGGGAAACTGGACTCTGCATCCTGAATTGTAGAAGTCTAATGAGTAATACACAGAAAAATGCATGGAAATCACAGATGTGATGACAACAATCTGTAGGGATATTATATTATACTAATTTTCAAATTGTACAGAGTCAGGATTAAGCCATTTGGCTGTTCCAGACTGATAGCCAGTGAGGAAGAAAGGACAATTCATACTTTGTACAGCTGGAGCAAGATGCCTGTGTGAATGAGCACTTTGAGCTAAGACCCAAAGTTTTCGTGCCCCATCAGGGCTTACTATCAGTGAAATAAAAATTTTCAAGAGAAGTGGGCACAGCAGTCAGGGAAAGCATGCAGAGAGCATTGCTGTGTACACCCATCCAAGAACAGGGACCATGGCCCTACTTGCCAAATAAGCAACAGCTCAGGTCAGTTTGCAGTCAGGAGAGAAATCTCTGATAGAACAATCTGAGGTTTTGCAAACCTCAGTGTTGCTGGTACACGAAGTGCTGCTCTCCCTTTCCATTCATCTCCAAATCAGTGTTCCATGGCTCCCAGCACAGGTATCGGAAGCAAAGTGGTTTTGTGAAGTGATCCTTTGGCTGAGAGCCAAAACCTCCTAAGTGCTGTTCTTACAAATGCATTATGGCAACCTGGGCTTTTAGGCAAATCATGAATCCCAGCCACATCACTCTCCTTATTTGCAAAATGGGGAAATAAAAGACACTTCCAGATTTTCACAGAGTTCTTTGAAATCCATGCCTTGAGAGGTTTTAAGAGCATTTGATAGTAATGATTACTATTGTTAGTTAACTCATGGGACAACTGTGAACAGCCACTAGTTAATATTTAAAGGCAACATGAATTGTGTTTATCTCCAGGGTATGAGTTAAAGGGTGTCTTTGACCTTCTGTCAGCACTTGTTATGGAGGAGAATATGTCAAATAATATCTGGCAGATAATAGTTGTGTCTTGGCCATTTTCCAGTATAAACACTTGCATTTCACTCTTTAAAATTCAGTGAATTATGTTATTCTTCAGTACATGCTTCATATTATTGTAGGATGGTTTTGAAAAATATAATTACTCTTCTTGATATCTCCTATTTACATTTGATAGTGGTGTAGGATCAAAATCTGCTCTCAGTGCCCATACAACTCCAGGAATATGCACATGAAAAGCAGTGGAGTTTCCTGATTGTAATCAAAGTCATGATTTGTTAAACTGAAATTGAATTCTATTGTCTTACAAATGAGAACAGAAGGGAGAAGGGAGCACAGATTAGAAGAGTGACCAACAACACTTTCTGAAGGGCAGGAGACCACAGAGTGCCTTGAGATTTATGACCACAGTTCTACGTGCAGGACATGCCTCCTATGAGCACCCCAGGAAGGGGATGGGTGCTCATTCTGGGGCTTCTACTTTCAGAGAATAGAATTGTTCAGGTTGGAGAAGACCTCAAAGATCAAGTCCAACAATCAACCCAGCACCACCACCATGTTCTCCACTAAACCATGTCCTCAAGTGCCACACCTACTTATGTTTTTGAAAACATGGTGATTCCCATCACCTCCCTTGGCAGCTTGCTCCAAAGCTAGACAACCCTTCCATGAAGAATTTTTCCTCATATCCAATCTAAACCTCCCTTGGTATGACTTATGGCCATTTCCTCCTCACCTGCCACCTGAAAAAGGCAACAGCAGCATTTTTGCAGTATCCTCTCAAACACAAGCAGAAGATCTTTCACTCCCCACTCCTTGAGACACTTCAGGAGATCAGATAGGGAATCTCAGAATCATTTAGGTTGGAAAAGTGTCAAACCTGTGATGACTGATGCTTACTTTGTCACCCAGCCTAGAGCACTGAATTCCATGTCCAGTCTTTCCTTAAATATCTCCAGGGATGGGCACTCCAACACCACCCTGGGCAGCACATTTTATGCTTTACTACCCTTCCAATGAAGAAATTTTCCCTAATATCCACCCTGAGGCTGCCGTTTCGGTGCTGGCCCAGTCTCACCCCAGTCTCATGAGCGTGACCTGGACGTGCTCTCAGTCCAGCTCACGTTGTCAGGGACAACAGGCAGTACTCATGTGAATAATGTAACGGAATTATTCTTCCTAAAAAAATAACTGTTGTCTGATCATCTTTGAAAGCTTTGCTTTCAGCAATAATATCACATGCTGCCTGTAAAAGGGGATGTTCGGGTTAAGCAGGGCTTACCCACTCGTTGTTGCCCTGCAGTGGGGAGGGTGCAAGGGAAGCGATATGAGCTGTACTGAGATGTGTTTTATCACCCAGGAAGCCATCAAGAAACCCTTCTGGAGGATGAGACCATATGTGAACTACGACAGTGTGATGTATGAGTCATGTTGCTGAAATCAACTCTTGGATTCCACAGTGCCATTTGAAGGGACAAAACCATTATTTTCTTTAGCCATTCAAGCAAGGGAAACACACTAACTCAATTGCCAGCGCAGCTACCAGAAGGATATTGTGTATTCCTTTTAGTATTCAAGACATTGCTCTAGTGCCTTATTCATAGGAAATTCAGCATCTCTTTTGAAAAAAGCAAAACAATTACTTTGTCTCCATTTTAATTTGGAAGGAGTCCAAATTAAGCTATTATGAGAGATAAATGATATAATGAGAGCTGCATGCAATTTACTGTAAAAAAATGAACAAGCAGAATGACCTCTCAAATGTTTGCATTTTTCTTTTTTGAACTTACTGAAATTTTAATGTTCTAGGTAGCAAAGTCAAGTTTCATATTCAGCTTTCCTGTTAATGTCAACATGCACATGACAGGTTCCAACTAAGCAGAAAAATAGGACATTAGGATGCCAACCTAGCATTCCATTATTATCAAGAATAAATGAACTCAAGTTACACAGGGGTTCTATATTAACTGTTTCCAGAATACACTTCTATGTACAGTTCTGTCTCACAGGAATGTCTCTGTCTGGCAAATATTAGATGTTCTGACAGTGAAAAAAAAAAGTCTGAGAGCCTTTGCTTTTTCAGAATTATAATTGTGATACTATAATTGTGAACAGAAATATATTTGAGGTACTGGTGCAAACATGGGATCCTGGACCTACATTCCCAAACCTTTGGAGCAGTAAAGTCCTCAGCTCCCAGCAAAGGTCATCCTCAATTTTATAGCTTCAGGCTTTTAATCCCAAGTAAGCCAATCAGATTCATATTAAGTGATGAACATATTATGTTAATGAGCATAATTATGCTAATTAACAATCCTTCAAGGAATCCTCCTTCTTGATTCATTACTCAGATAGTATCATCTGAGACCAATAGAAATGTTTTGAAAGACTCAATTAACCCCTCTTGAGACAGTCCCAGGCCTCAACAAATTGGCTTTCAATGCCACTTTTCCTGTGGATTCCCAGAGTTGCACCTGCCTGTGGTCATTGTTTCTTTTGGAGTTCAGATTTTTCAAATTCTTAATTTTCTTTCTGCCAGGGACTTCAGCCTTGACTGGAAAAAAGAAACAAACCACAAGGACCCACTAAAAATACCAAAAACCAAACTAAATCAACAACCTACAGAAAAGCCTTATAGTCATGTTTTATTTCAGAAGCCCTCTTGTTTCTTTGCAAGTAGCAATATCTTAATTCAGTGATGGTGGCATTGGTTCTGCAGACTGTCCCAGAGGAATGGTCTCCTGAACAAGAAGGGGGAAGCACTAAAACAGCAGAAAAGCTGCCAGAGTCTTCCTACAGAGGGATGGAATTGTGTGGCTGCCCTGGGACTAGCCCTGGACTGGCACTATCCTGACCAGTAGATGCTGATTCCATAAGAAAAGGATTGCCTGCTCCTGATCCAACACGATCACACCAATTCCTAAGCTTCTGCCTTCCCTCTGGTGCATTATTGCACACCCAGTATAATGCATGAGTTTTTTAAAGGCTACATGCATTTAAATATTATTCCTTTCATGTGCTGATATTAATAGCAAAATTTATATCAATGGATATAAAACATCATCTCTGCAGTAAGTTCAAGGCCACCCACATCACTTCAGCTCAGCAGCTGTGGCAGTGCAGGGTTTAAAAAATACACCTAAAGAGGGACTTTTCTCCTGATGAAATATAGGAATGGTTCTGTTTTCTCCACAATAAATCTCTGCTGTAAAGTTTGGCTTCTTTACTCTCTGTAATCAGTACTGCCCCACCAGTGGGTTTTTAATGTGCTTTATTGGCTTAATATGCCTGAACATTTGTGTGTAGGAAGGCTGGGAGTGTCAGCCCAGGCTCAGCTGCAGTGAGAGCAGAGCTCTGCAGCCCTGGCCCCAGGTTTAGGGGTGGCATCTCATGGCATGGGAATCACAGAGTCACCAGATAATTGAGGTTGGAAGACACCTCCAAGACCAACAAACCCCACCTTTCACTAAACACCATCACCAAGTGCCAAGTCTATTCATTTCTTGAACACCTCCAGGGGTGATGACTGCACTGCTTTCCTGGGCAGCCCATTCCAATGCTTAACCACTCCTCCAATGAAGAACATTGTCCTAATATCCAAACTGAGTTTCCCCTGGCACAGCTTGAGGCCATTTTCCTTTTCTACTATGTCTAGCTGCCTTGGAGACGAGGCTGACTCCCACCTGACCCCACCTTATTTTCAGAGAGTTGTGCAGATCAAAAAGACCCCTCCTGAGCCTCCTTTTTGTCCAGGCTAAACAGCCCCAGCTCCTTCAGCTGCTCCTCCCAGGACTCATATTCCAGAAGTTAGGGGTCTCATCCTCTCCTCCCACCACTGTGTCATTACTTCACTCCATCAAAGCTGGGACACGAGGAGCTCTCTGCAGTGACCTGTGAGATCCCCCAGAGGCCACAGCACTGACTGATTTATGATGATTGACAACTGCCAGTGATTATGAAAATTGGTAGCCAGTACAGCACGTATTACTCATGCCTGCACAGCAGGGCATTTTTCTTTTTAATATTCCTAAAGGTTTACTGTTCTTAGCTTTGTTCAAAGAAACTGAAGGTTCTGGGAAAGTGATGCAGTTGTATAAACAGGTCAGACATCATGTCAAGCTGTTTTAAAAATGTCACTGTCTTAGTTGCCACAAGGTTCTGACTAAATATGTAAGAGAAAACAAATGAGTCTGAAAATCTGTTTAGTAGTTTAGAAAATGGGATCTGGGATTGCTTTAAACAAGGTCATAAAGACCTCTCAACCCTTCCCTTTTTCTTTTTTTTTTTTTTGCAAATATATTGACTGGCTTGATGGTGCACTGCAGACAAATATCTACATGCTGCACATAATGAAAACCTTGTCGTTGCTTCATCTGGACAAACTCCCAGTGCAATTGCAACCGAAGTAAAACATCTCTGAGCCTGCGAAGAAGTGTCGAAACAAGAAATAGAACAGCACAGACCTGAGATGTTTTCCATTTGCAGACCTTCATATAGGTGTCTTTTTTCATACCCTTAGCTGTATATTGCAAAGCATAATTTGATGATAGACGTGAAACTGTGGATTAGTTTTTATTTTGACAAATTCATTAAACATCACATAGCTTGAAAAATGAACCAGGAGGCACTAAGCCAGCCTGGGAAGATTGTACTTCATAAACTGAATTGCTCACATGGGCAACATTTTGGTGGAAGTTATAGATTTTCTAGCATATCCCTGATAGATAGCACTAATATAACTTCAATAAAAACTCTGGATATGTCAATATAAAATTTTTTCTAGCATGGAAAGATGTAAGATACTTCAGTTAATAAATTGGAAGACTCCCTACTCCTCACGGAATGCTAACTCACACATGGATTAGAGCAAGTATTGAAGCCATCCAAGGTGCAGCAGGCAGCTCAGGTGCCTTATAAAAATTGCACTAAATTAAGTTATCAATGTACTATAGGCAATAATTGCAATTTGAGATCTGGAATAAGCATTTCTGTACAATATTAATATTATTCTATTTTTAACCCTTAGATAACACGTTTTTTTCAAAAACTGACAGAAGAATAAAAAAATAAACTGTCTCTGCTCCCTACAATTGATGCTCTTTGTTCTCAACATATAACTTTTCACCCACTTCTCTAAGATTTACTGGCTCTTTTTTAATTTCCTACTGCTTCCAAATTGATCTGAGGTATGAGGAGTGCAGGCAGGTTTCTTGTTTTGGAAGAAAAACAGACACAGGACGTAGAGAGCTACCAGAGCATGAGGTAAAGGTGTACATTTGCACATCTAGAGGTGTACATGTGCATATAAAGAAACTTAAATATAAAACATCAGTTTGTGCCAATGTTTAAATTCTACACCAATTTCTGCATCTTCCAAACCATGACATACTCCAACAGGATGCACAGAAAGGAACTGGAAAGAGCTGCCTGGTTGTTTTTGCACATTCAATCACCAGTGATTTTAAATAGAAAGGAGACAGAAATTCACAAGTGTTTGAATGATGACAATTTTGAAAAGTGAACTAAAAGGCACTTTAAAGGCCTGAAACACTGTGACTGAGATAAAGCAGTGCTCATTGCCAGCTTTCATATTCTTCAATCGCAGACTCCTGTATTTAAATGTTGCACCAGCACAGGGTGTTCATTTATCTATCACAGGCTCCACTTTGTACTTCTACCTGGTATTTGCCTCTACTCTCACACAGTTACATGATGACATAACATGAAACATTTTTTCATTTGAGTTACAACTAGAGGAAAACACGTTTAAAGTCTTCAGCTGAAGAAATCAACAAATTTTCAGTGATCTGAGACAGCTGTTCTGTGTTCAGTGTAGGTAAATGCTCCATATTCATATGAGAATCAACAAGACAATAAATTTGGAAGCTTGCAAAATTATTATTATACTGACATGACTGCAAATTCAATCTCTTTAGTCTCCAAAGATACGTTGCACAATCTAGGAAAACTATTTATTCTTTCAGTTAGGACAATGGATGATTTTCTTCTTCCTGGAAAAAATACCCATAAAATGCCCCTCCTTTTACTCTCTAAGCTGAAAAAATGCACATATGTAAAAACTTTTGGTGTTGTTGATGGTCAAGTACAGAATGGGAAGAGAGTGTTATATCCACAATATGGTTGAATGAAAGATTTTCCATTCCATAATATGGAAGATTTCCTCTTCTGTGAACAAGTGCAGAAATGTTGTAATTAATTCATTGGAATATAGGGCATACATTCCCTTATGTTTTTTTCTTGCAACAAATATGTGATTAATCTAATATCCATGCTGCATATTCTTCCTGAATGACGATTTCACTTCTGAAAAGTGATGAACTCAGAAGCCAAAAATCAGCAGATGATCCTATCACTACAACTGGTTTCCAGAGAAATACCTGTGGTTAGAGAAGAATTCCCAAATTCGGGATCAAATCCAGAATTTAAACTGAAATACTGAAGTACTTATAGACATTTTGTCCCCAAGAAGATTAGACTGTACAGAAGTAGTAACTTGCACCCTAAATTAGAGATGCAGAGTTCTCACCACAAGCAAAACAAGCAAAACTATTTTAGTCCTAAAATCTTTAGTCCAATAAAGCATGTTTTCACATGCTCTGTATGTTTCTTGTTTGCTTTCAAGAAAATATGTCATTTGGGAGCTAAAAGCTCTTCTGAAGGTGAAGTGCTCATCAAAATGAGGGTGCTACAATCAGAAACATTTAGAAGGAGATTTTGGTAGCAAAGCTGCTAAACCCACTCAGCAGTTTGCCTTGGTTTGCCCCCTGACCAGAGAAGAAATTCATGTCCCTCTTTTCTTACCTCAGTCCTGTCCCTAAGATCAAAGCCTCTTGTGAGGGTCCACCCTCATTGTTTGCCAGCCATAATGCACTGGAGTGTTACATCAGATCTGTAGAGGTTAATAAAATTTGAACTGCTTAGAGATTTGACGAGACAGAGAAGAGCTCTTCAACCCCTGAATCTCCTTTCATTACTGTTACACTCTGGCAGAGCCTCCCCCACAAGTCAGAGGAGGCAATTTTGGCAGGTGAACAAGCTGCAGGGATGACCTGAACCTTGTCCACGACAGATGAGAAAATATGACATATTGCTCGAATGTCTGAAAGGTTTTCAAGGCTGGTGGAGAGGAAATACCAGTGGAAATGGGGAGATTGAAGGCTGGGCAGAGGGTAGGTCCAAGAGACCAAAAATCACCAAGAGTAGGACTCACTGTACAGACATACTGGAAATTGTGTTCCATAAGAACAGCAACTTAAATGAGATCTATGCTTTATATTAAAGAAATGTGTATGTGTATTACACAGGGGTATCTCACATGCCCAGTGATGGCAGGAAAAGCAAACACTCCTGCCTGTGAGCATTTCTATGATGCCAAAGCTGAAATTTACACAACAGGCATGAGTTTCTGGGGTACCTCCTACTAGGCTAAAACTTTGCCTCTTGTAATGTAAAGGAAGCTGGCACCAACTTAAAATTTAATTTCAAATTGATTAAAAAATAGTCCAATTCAGACTTAAGAGCAGTACTCTGAATTTAAATTTATTGGCCTGACTAGCAAAGACATAATATGATCAAATATACTCCCTAGCTTTAAAACTTATACAAATTATTTTGGACACTGCAACAGTTAAAAATTTATGCAGACATAGAAAAGGAATAATGCTGCTGAATGTTTAATGCTATTCATTTCCCAGCACTGCCTAGGAGTAAGCAGGAGTGACACGTTCCTTTCTGATGATGGGCTGTGAGGAAGATCTCAGATCTGAGGTTTCTCTTGATGCCTCAGGTTTTAGCTTTTATAATTTTCAGATTCTGTGCTGCTTTAGAGTGTGGGTCTGGGCTTCATATTAGCTCTCATCACAGAGCAGGGAGACAAAACAATTTCTTCTCTAGCTGGGGACCAAGGACAAATGATCCAAATCTCAGGCCCAAGAGTATAACAGAAAAGAGAAAAACAAGAAGGATGGGACTTCATGGACTGGAACAGTAATTGAACAATTAACCCCAAAATGCAAATGGAGCAGAACTTATAAAATGTGAGACCCCGTGAGCACCCGTGCATTTTGGGACCATTTTGGTTCATCTTGTGTGCACTCTGCCTGGGCTCTTGTGCTGCCCAAGGTGGATCCATTGAGGAGATTGTTCTAATAAATCCCTGCTTTATTCTTTAGCTCTGTCCAGCCTCTGTTCTAGGGCAGCCTTCTCAAGGCATCACTGTCCCAACCCTTCTCATCAGCCTGAGTGTGGCTGCCCGCTGGCACGAGGTGCACTTGGGTGGGAATGCACTTGTGCAAAACTGGAATTAAGTGGGGGTTTATGTGATGCATTTCTTCCAGCAGAAGTGGAAGCTATATTGTACCAGACAGATAATGATCTCTAAACACATTCATTGCCTTAAAGACTTTCCTTGATTTTAGCTCTGCTGTGATTTCTTTCTTATCATATCTCCTCATCACAATAAAAATATCTAAGAATAATGCATTTAAAAAGGGGACATTTAAGTTTTCATCTATACAGAAATGTATTTTTTGGGGCTGTGTGAATATCATCCTTGGATTGTTTTACCACTGTACCTTTACTTACACAGAGTCTAATTGATTTAGGTCAGACATTAGAAAGGAATTGTTCCCTGTGAGGGTGGGCAGGCCCTGGCACAGGGTGCCCAGAGCAGCTGTGGCTGCCCCTGGATCCCTGGCAGTGCCCAAGGCCAGGCTGGACACTGGGGCTGGGAGCAGCCTGGGACAGTGCAAGGTGTCCCTGCCATGGCAGGGGTGGGATGGATTTTAAGGTCCCTTCCAACCCAGGCTATTCTATGATCGTTATTTAATTTTCAAATCCAGGGCAAGATATACCTTAAACTTAAACCACATTATCATATATTTTAGATTTAGGGAAAAACAAAGCTGAATATATGAATAAAGCCTCTGCTGATGTGTTTTAAAATTTACTCAGGCATTCTTCAAAATGATGGTCAGCATGTTGATTCTGACTAAATGGAGCTGAAAATCAGATTTTCTCAATATACCACATCAGTATACACATCTGCTGATCAGTGTTAATTGGTCCTATATTTTCCAATTTGTAATCTGTGTATGTTTTATGGGGATGTGAGTAGCAACACATTAACATATATAATGTCTCTTTGGAAAGCTTCTGCTGAGCAAGTGACCAATAAATTGCTGTTAATGTAAACATTAATCAAATTGAATGCCAGTATGGAAAAAGTATCCAGTTTAGAGGGAAAATCACCTTTGTACTGTGTATTTTGCTGTTGAACTGTAGCTAAATAAGACTATGATATTTTCTGAAATTCAATTACAAAAAAAGTATACTTAGTTTAGCATATTTTATGACAACTTGAAGAGCTAATCACTTCACCATTGGTATTAATGCACACCAGTCTGTCTACAATCCTGAATTAAATGTCTATCCATTGACTGAAGGAATTAAAAAAAAACCCAGAAAACAAAAAACAGCAGGAAGAATTTGCATAAGTTAGTATGAAATTATTTAATCTGAGAAAGAAAAGGTCAGCATATAATGCCAGACAGCAATGAGTACTTCAAATAAGTGTAATGACCTATATTTGGCCTAAACAAGCTATTGTCTGAGCATATGAGCAAATGTTCATTATTGTGAAAAAATGAGAGACTGCAGTTAGGGCATATAAATGGCAACAAAGAAATAACATGCAGTCTGTTGTCATGAAGAGAGAAAGCATTTAAATTACAGTGCTCCTGTGCACTTTAATAACACTTTTTTTTTGTTTCCCACCATAAAAAATTTCTCTTATTCGTATAGGAATTACCTTTCCTCAGAAAAATTCCAGACATTGAAAGAAGTGAGGCTAAGCCAGAGTTTTTTATGAACTTACTAAGGTAGGATTATACAGATGTAGAAACTGAACCTTTCCTCAGAAGAAATGTTTAAGTTTGGCCAAGAAAAGAAGCATTGGTGAGCAATTCCCAGAGAGGCCAATTGGAACACTGTGATTTCTCAGATCACAAATAAGAGAAAGCATTATGCCAAATAAGGCCAAAGGAGTGAGATGACTTAAAACTTAGTTATTGATGAACCTTACAGATATTTCTTTCTTTAACAATGTTGAGGGGTGTATACAGAAACAAGCTCAGACCAAAACATCCTCCCAAAATTAACTGGAACAGAAATACCTCTGAGCTTCCATGGGCTGATTAGAAGAACACAGACCCCAAGGAGAAGCAATGATGCTGAGGAAACCTGGGGGACCACGGCGTGTCAGACAATGCCCTTTTCTGACCCAGAGATGGGGCAATGAGAGTCCTTTTGAAAACTTTTATTCCACTTTCAGTCTCATGTGAAAGGTTATAAGGTGATGTTATATGACATCACATTATACTGAATTATATGAATCACATTATAATGACATTTTCTTATGCTGAAGATGTTATAATTCACACCATCACAATCAGAAGCCAACTACTTCCTAATTAAAACGCTATAAGTGTTTCTTGGCTTTTGCCACACCATGCTGCAAATGCCTTTAAGCCAGTAATCTAAAATTACCCCTTGTGGGTCCTACTAAAATGCATCTTTCACAGTTCTGTTTCTCCAAAGTATCCAGTCTTATTTGCAAGGCCATCCTTTGAAACGTGTTTCTAGTTCCATTTCTCTCTCAGCAAAGTCTGTCCTCTTCCATGGTATCTCTAAGTCATCATTTCTTATCTCAAAGTTTTCATACAGATGCACACTGTGTGAGCTTTCTGTCAGGCAGGCTCTGAGAACTCTCCACAAATTCATTTCCCACAGCGGTGAGCTGCCAGAGACAGGAAGCTGAGGGATGGAAGGAGGGAAGGTAGGAGGGATCTGCAGCCCAGGCTGCTGAGTCTGACAGCAGTCGAGCATCACTCAGGAGCTGCACAGCCACAACAGCTCAGAGCAGCCTGGAGAAGTAGGCTGAGAGGGGAGAGGAGACAGAGTCAGAGACAGAGTGTGAATTTATGCAAACTTTAGGCTGGAAGCACAGCAGCAGAGCTGAGGTCTTAAAACAAAGGGAGATAAGTTGTCAGAGCCTGGAAGTCCCAGTCTGTCAGGCCTAAGTGGTCACCAAGAGAAACACAGAATGGGACATCTGGGCTTTGGCTGCTTTTTCTGTTCTTGTTTGCTTTCTAGATACTGACCACTGGGGAGGCTGGAGAGTGAGCCTTGTTTATGGCATTACATTCATTTTCTTTTTCAAAAGGGCCATTGCTCAAGCAGATCCTGCACTACAGAAAACATGTGCAGGAGCACACAAAGTTTTGTGGAACTTTTTCTCACTGCTAAGGAATGAAGGAAATACTTTATGAGGAAGGTGTTTGTCAAAAACAACATGTCTGCCTTTTGTAAAAGAAGTAGTGGTTCATTTCTTAACTGAGATTCTAGAGGAGGTTGGTCTCCTGATCAAAATGGCCATTTGTTTTTTGTACTACTTGTCACTATTTCCTTTTAGACTTTTCTGAATAATTTATTTTGACTGATATGGGTTTAATTGCAGTTATAACCACCACAGGAAAACTAAAACACAATGACCTTTTAAATTAGCATTATTTACTGAAAAGAAAGAGGAAACATTATTTCTCTCTGCAGCAAAGCCAGTAAAAGCTCAGGAGGTTTTGGTATTGCTTTTAGTACAATTGCAAAGATTTCATGAGTAGGGAACTATAATTACCATCAAGTACAGCTTTGACCTTAAGAAATACCTCAAAGGACAATTAGGCTCAGTTCTGTAGGGTTTCATCTTTAACTTTCATGCTGAATAAAACCATTTTCTTTCCGCAGTCCAAACTTCATTATGTGCCAAGCATGAATATGGTATTTTTGGCTTCAGTGAAGCACCAGAACGTTCTGGCTGCTTTAGAATGTGTGCAATCATCTTCAGATCACACAACCTTTACAAGTTTTCCTCTGCTCACTCCCTTCTAATGGATCTTTACAGACATTTGTGGTATCATCCTTTGCTATTACAAAGTGCTTGCACCTACTGTGGATGAATAAACCTCCCAGAGGTTATCAGAACAGTTATCTCTGTGGAGATTTGGTTGTTTTCATTAATACATGTTATACTTGCTGCCAGACATTAAAGTAATGGATGATGAGGTAAAATTAGGCCTGAACAAAGTAAAATTAAACCTTAGCAGCAAATGTCAGTAAAACAACTAAACACTGAATCAGTATTGGGGTATTTGACAGTGTTTTGTGAGCAAGACAGAGGAATCATTTCTCTAAACCTGTCACAGCAGGGATCAGATAGACCTAGTTCAAATATCAGGAAAAAATTCCACCCCACCACACCCCCCCTCCAAAAAAAAAATTGGTTTGGAAGTTCTTTGGGGTTTGATTTTGGGTTTTCACACCATATTTTTCACACTATAGCCACAATATAATTTTTTCCTCTCCAAATCTGTCCCTCTGTCAATGAACAAAGCACATTTCTTTTGAAAGATTTTTTAATTCTTTCCATATTTTATGAGACCTCTGTTGTCTAGAAAAAACCCAGAAGATGGTTATTTTCCAAACAAAACCAAAACTGTTTTCATTGCACTGTGAATGAAGTCCTTGGCCTATGGAACTTTCCTCATGTCTATGAAAATCCTCAACTTTCCCTATGCTGAAAATACAGTTTTCCTTTTGTTGCCTTCTGCCACAAGGCAAATCTTTATTATTACTTGTGTTCTGACCCTTGTCACATTTAGAAGTTTTAATAGGTACAGAAAACTGAAATCTGCCAAAAATATTTTTAAAAGAACCTGAAATCTTGATCAAAAGACTTTTCTAAATGGATATCACAAAAAAAATATGTTTTTTTCAGAAGATAAACCAGTATTTTATTCACCAGTAATCAAAGCATTAGATACTTAATTTTCTTCAGCAGGAATGAGATTTAAGTGTGTAAATATTTCTGCAAACCCAGGCCTTAGACAAAGATGGATAATCCCATAATGTGAATGGTGGTGTATTTTCCCCCTGTAATTTAATTTTTCCCTTGTTATCCCTTATTCTCTCCCTCCCCTATTCCCTCCATGCTTTTTACAATTCCTTTACTAGTAAACAAACAGCTCACTCTTCTAAGTCCTTGACTTCAGTGTGCTACAAATCAGCCTAAGAATTAAAGTTTTACAACTGTAAATTAGAGGATGGGCTGCCAGAACCAGATCCTGCTGAGGACTCGGGGCCCCTGGCACACAAATTTAAGGGGATTTATTCTGGACTCACCTCAGGCAGGTTCTTTGGCTTGGGAAGAGATCAGCTGGTTGAAGCTGATCTGATTGGAATGCAGTTCAATTGTTCTGAGTGACCAAACTGTTAATTTGTCATGATCCAGGAGGAACATGGATGGGAGGGATGTTACAGACTAGGACACCTAGAAAAGTAGAGATTAAAAAAAGCCAAATCTACAGCAAGACCTCTGGAAATTTCAGTAACTGCTCAGGAAAGCCATGCTTAAATTTCTAGAGCTACCGCAATGAGGTTTAACCCTTTGAGGATGAGAAAAATTGTCTGAAACAGAAAGGTAATGAGTTTTTGGGGCTTTTTCCCTTCCGAATGTGGATATGCTCAGGAGAAGCTGAAACTGAGATCCCAGCTAGAACTCTGGTGCAGTTTGCAAAGCCACCTAAATCAGATGGACAGTGCAACCAGGAGCTGAGAATGTCACAACAAACTCCTTTAAATACAAAATAATCTCTCAGACTCTCCAGATCATTACTGTTTTGTTATTGAAAAGAGAGTTGAAGAATGCACAAGGATAGTTTAGGTGTTCTTTAGCTATGGTTGTGTTTGAGGGTCCTAGGATAAGGGAAGAGAGGAGAATCTTAATTCCATGTTTTAAATAATTTATTATATTATGATATTATATTATATTAAAATGCTATACTAAAACTGTACTAAAAAGAATAAAAAGATCAAAGAAAAGAAAAGAAAAGAAAAGAAAAGAAAAGAAAAGAAAAGAAAAAAATAAAGAGAAAAGATCTATCAAAAAAAAGAAAAGGAAAGAAAAGGAAAGAAGAAAAGAAAAGAAAAGAAAAGAATGAAATGATAACAAAAACTCGTGACTCTCAGAGTGTTCAACACAGCTGGATCTTTGATTGGTCATTAAGTGGAAACAACTCACATGAGACCAACCAAAGATGCACCTGTTGGTAAACAACCTCCAGACCACACTCCACAGCCATCAGATTGTTATTGTTTACAGTATTGTTTCTTTTCTGAGGCCTCCCAGCTAAAATAAGAAAAAAATCATAGCAAAGGATTTTTATAAAAATATCATGGTGACACTTTACCCTCATCCATTCCACATTTTTAGTTATTGCAACCCTTTTCTTATTATTTTGCTATGTTTATTAAAAAGCTTCTTGGTGTAGAACATCTTCTTGTTGGTTTACAGTCTTAACCAAATCTTTCTTTACATTGTGCCATTTGCATTTTTTCATTATTCTGTATTATGAGTAACCTGTGTAATTCATTCTGTGAAAAGGGTTGTTTTTTTTCTTTCTCTCTAAAGAAATTAGACCTACTTTTTGGATCATTAAGTAGTGCATAATCTTCAAATGGGACATTAAAAACTGTAATCAGTGACATCACCATGACAACCGATTAAGAAATGTCTAGAGAAGCCTCTGGAAATGTAATTTTTTAATATAATACATTTAAATTAGTTCATCAGAACAAAGCACCCTAAGTAGATTTATTGTGCACTGAATATCTAGAAATAATTTGGCAATATAGCTAGCACTAAAAATCTTGTCAATGTGACTTCAATAGATTGGGGGTGGGCATTAAAATCCTCACTGTGATGTCAGTGGTGAGGGGAGCAAGCATCAGAAGGAAAAAAAATGCTTTTTTGCACCAACAGACAATCCTTCACTTCTTTAATAAGTTTTTTTCATTTTGTTACATCGTGAGTTATTGTTTTTCTGTGCATTCTTCTTCCAGTGTTGTTTATAAGGTCTACTAACATGTAGGTACATATTACACCAGGTAAGGGCCTCTACAAATGAGGCATTGCTGAAATTCTTGCTGTGTTTTCAGCCCTTGGTTATGATGATTTTTTGCCCATTGTCCTGCCTGCTCTAATGAATGAAATTGGAAGCAGCAGAAACCTCATTATTGCACACAGCAACAGTAAAATATAAATAAATTATGCCATAAAATGCCTACCTGCAATATATGGTGTTACAAGGTTACATAAATTATATGCTCAGTAGTTGAGAAAAAGGCACTCATGAGAGCAACCCCTAAACAAAATAATGCATTTAAATGTATTGCAAAAGCTTAAAAAGAGGAAAAAAAAGTACTTTTACAGATAATCTGTTTGAAGAGATTAGTTATACTGCACAAGAGTAAACTACCCATCACTCTCTGTAAAACTCCTGCCTTGTCCTCCAAACAGCAAAAAAACATCAGAATTTCTTCTGCTGTCTTCCACTTCCCAACCTGTCGATTCAAGTTACAGCTTGTTCTTGTCTTTTATGGTCCTGTCTCCTGCTCCTGCCAGCTGGGTTTATGATGCCCTTTTCCAGAGCAGATCTTGAGTTAGTTATGGCTGCTGCAGGCAGGGAATAAAGCATTTCCAAAATCCTGTCTGCTGGTGAGTGGTGTGGTTGGCTGATTGAGGCAGAGGGGGTGTTTGTAGCTTTTCCCAGGACACTGAGCTTTTCCTTGCACTGATTTGTCCTTTTCCTAGTGCAGGGAGCTCATGGTTGGGGCAGATCTCCACTGCCCAAATTGGCGCTGCTCTGCCTGCAGGATCTGGGGCTGTGGTGTTTCACAGCAGCTGCAAATCTGCCCCATAAAACATGCTGGTTATTCTTGTTGGCTATTAATGTCCTAGACCATCTCAAAGACCTACTTAGCAATGAAAAAAAACCAAGTCAACTGAGATCCATGTACTAGAAACATCTCCTTCATTTCAGAAGAAGTCTCCTGAAGATTGTGGATCTAGGTGGTCTAGGAAAAAATTTTTCCTGGGAAGGATGAAAGAGTCTATTGACTTTGGGGTGCTCACCCTCAAAGTGCTTTAAAGCACTTGCAGGGAAAGATTTGAAAATCTGCTGAAAACGAGGTGTTTGGAATTGATATCAGCATTAAGGCATTCCCAAATCACCAATACCTTCTGAAAACCCAGGCCATTATCCTCACAAAAAGCTGGCTCTCTATTAAACTCCTTGTTATTCTTTTCCTAATGAGACACTTTACCAGCCTGTCATCACCCGCTGTGATTAATTCTCTGCTTGTAAAATTTTAGCTCTCTCTCTGCTGCTGCTGTTAATGTGCTTTGTACCAAATAAAAATGAAGTTGATGTTTACAAATCCTGTCTGGGGGTTGCTTTAAAAAAGCTCTGCTTTGCCTTACATTAATGAGGCCAAGTGTAGTGATTTTTGTTCTAAATTGTTCTGGATAATTAAACACTGTAACAGACTAGCACGGAAGGTGTGAAACTCATCATTGCTTAAAGAGCTTTAAAATATAATATCTATGAAAGTATATGCTTTATTACTACCTGCCTGTGGTTCAAACATGAGATTGCATGTGTTCTTTTAATCTTAGCAGCATTAGTAAATCTGGGGATAGGCAGGAGAAAACATTTCTAAAAGGCAGGATCTATGATTCCTACAGTTATCTTAGACAAAAACTGACATAAAAAGCAGAAATGAAGGAGATGTTTCTAGTACATAGATTTCAGTTGATTTTTTTTTTTCAATGCTAAGCAGATCTTCTAGATAGCCTAAGACATTAATAGACAACATGAATGAGAAATTGTTCTGAATTACACTTTTACTGTTCCTTAGTAATGTACTTGCAATTCAAGACTGGACGCCTGAGCATCCTCCTGTATTAAAAGGAACTTCAGAAGCTATTCTGCCTCACAATTTATAAGGCAGAAGGAAGGCAATATCTAATTCATCTAAAAAGCACAGTGGCAGTGTTCAGATTGCAGGCCTCTCAGGAACTAATGCATTTAAAGAGCTTTTATGCTGGAGACAGTTAGCTTTCTCCCTTTTTCATACTAAATAAATTTAATTAAATTAAATAGGATGAAGCCATCTGCTTTCTTTAAGTCTTCTAATCTTAAAATCTTCTAATGCCTTGCAAATCTCAAATATCCCAACTTTAGACAGCAGATGGGTCTTGCAAGAATGCAGATTTCTAATCATATTTTTTCTTCAGTTTACTCAGATACACATATTTACTAAAAGAATACACACAATTTTGTATTTTAGCACCGTGATTGTATGTGTTTGTGTCTACTGTTTCCCCACTGGTGGGTGGCTCTCCATGGGAAATCAAACTGAGCTCAGCAGAGGATTTCACAGGAGCTCATGAACAGTGGGATCCCCCCTCTGTTTCTTCCCTAAGATCAAGGCTGAAAATCTGGGGTGTGTCTGCATGGATGGGAATAGAGAAAACAGCAGTTCTCTGCCAGCTCCCAGCTCTGTGAATTCAAATAATTGCCACTCCAAATGTCCTGTGGGTTCGTTAGCCCTCAGATTAATGGGCAGCACCCTACCCAGTGCAGGTGGAGCTCTACAAGTGCAAACTCCTGGGTTCCACTGTGCTCCCTGGCCACTCATACTGGGCTTACAAGTCCTGGTTTAGGATTCCATCATTTGGAGAAATATGTAGAATGCATTTGAGGGTGCATCTCTGTGTTTCATCCATTACAAACTACATCCAGATCTGAAATGAGGACAGAGAGCATCATTATCAGCACAATGCACTGCCCAGTGCCAGTCATGGGGCTCCTGAATTCACCTGCCCTCATGCTGAGGACAGCAGCAGGACACAGGTCCTGCACTGACCATATTCCATGTGAAGTTCCATTCTATTTGTTTATTTTTCTTTCACTGCATTTTCATTAAAATTATTTATCTTTACTTACTAGAAGCTTGCCACATTGATAGAATGAATTATCAATGTGAATCCTCTACCATTTCCTTTTAACATGTATTTCAAAAAGGAAGCCAAGTGCTTCTATGCTATTTTGTTATTTAACAAAACTAAAATTATTATTTATTACAAGGCCATAGTTTAAGTAATTTGGTGTAGTCAATTTGCTATAACAAATAAACACTCTGAGGAAGCTGTGAATTCTGAGATTTTACCTGTTTTCATGCACTGAGAGCGTTGCATTTTGTGACCAAACAAGAGAGAGGAGCATGGCAATCAGAGGTTGCTCTTCCTCATGCTCCCTGTGAAATACTGAATATTCAGCCCTGGCTGTGATTCCTGTGGGATGAACCCATGTTTGTGGCTCTCTTCAGGCAAAGCAGCAAACAGCATTAATGTTTGAAAAAGGGGAGCAGCAAGTATCAGTAGCACTGTAAACCAAAATGACAATTTTGGACAAATGGATGACAGGTCTATGCAGTGCTTTGCTTAAGTTAGATTATTGCAAGTGGCTCCACTGTGTAACACATGAGAGAAACATGTATAAATAATACTAAAATACATTATTACAGGATGCTATCCATTATTTCGTAGCACTTATACATTGTAATGTGCATTAGTTCTCACTGTCCTACTCAACACTGCCCTAAATAACTAAGGAGGAAAATGTGTGTTAATCATTTACTGATTACTAAAATATTGGTTTTAAGTGGCCACAAGTCAAAACTGTTTTTACAACTGATCTTACAAGTTAATATTACAATGAAAGTGTGTTCCTTAAGGTACAGCCATGAACCTGATATAAATTCTGTGTTTAACAAAACTGATATATAGTTCATGGTTAGGAACATGGGCAACCTTTTAAGAGTGAAAATCATATATATCAAAACAAAGGGACATTGCCCTAAAAGGACCTATAGAACATATTGTGGCATTCATGTTAGAGGCACAGCTTTATTTTCCTCCAATAGCTGGGTTTCCTCCCACGTCCAAATAACAGACACCATTAAAGTCAACAGCAAAAGCTTTTCAAATTACCTAAGCCACAGCTGATTGGGACATTTGATACCTCTAAACCCATATTCAGTGTAAAATTATCTTCTCCCTTCTTGCTAAAGATATATACCAGAATAAAATATGTTAGCAAAGATATTAGTATCAGGAATGTCAATAGGACTCAGAGATAGATTACATATGCTGGAATTTTCAAGAGATCTAAATGGTTTGGGACTATCTCTAATGACAAGCAAAATGCAGAGCTTATCTGAGGAGTGACAGGGACATTGGCTCTCCTGTGATGTACCTGCAGGTTTTGAGCTGAAAGTTGTATTTCTGCCACTGCAGAATCAAATCAGGAACCTGGGTAACAGTTACCCCATAGCTTCCATGTACTCCTATGTACTCCTGGTATGGAAAACCCTGCCTGCAGGGAATTGCAATCTTACTTTCTCTCTATCAAACAGACTGTCCATGTGGAATAATAAGATGCTGACATAAAATACATTTGGGTTTTATAGACTTGTAAATTAAAAAAAAAAAAGTTTTGTTTTACCTACAGCAGTTTGGAGGGAGATGATGCCACCAGGCCCAGGGGATTGTCCTGCTCTGCTCTGGGGCAGCTCTGGGCACCACGAGGTACAAAAGAGCCAAAGCTGCTGGACAGTGTCCAGAGGAGGGAGCTGGGGCTGCTGGGGGGCCTGCAGGGACAGGAGCTGGGTCAATGATCCCTGTGGGTCCCTTCCAACCCAGGACATTCTGTGTCCCATGGTGCTTTGAATTGGCACAAATTACCATCAGCAGTACTTTTTCACCAACTGCAGAACCAAATATTAAATCCTCCCCACACCCCTGAGTCACTTGCTCCCACTTGCCCAGAGTTCCTGCAGAGCTGCCTGACAAAGCAAATATCCAAAATATTTGCTCTACAGCCACTTCAGCCAGGCCAGTCTGTGGTGTTGACTGAGAACTTTCTTTCTACTGACCACACAAAACCTTTCCATGGCAAAGTCTGTGCACACTCCTCCTACACAGGGAGCTCCTGGGATGATAGAAAAAATTAATTTGCTGTTTGAGACCAAATGTGGGTTTCTTTTTTGCAGCTAAATTTTCTACAATTCTTTCTCCATTTTCTTTTTCTGTATGTTCAAAATGATCTCTAGACAAAAGCACCCTTTGGAGAGCAGCATCTGTTCACCATACTGGTTCAGTTAAATATTGCCTGATAAGTAATGAAGCTCATATGTTTTCTACAGATTTGTCTTGAAGAAAACTTTGCTGCTATTTGGCATTTGAATTTTCTTAGAGTATTTAGAGTTTTTCTAGGGAAGAATTCTAAAATTAAGAAGAAGAGAGCAAATTATCTATACCACATTTCATTGGCCTGAAAGTCTTATTGAAACCAACATTCTAAAAGATATTCCCTTTTTTAAATCTACTGATGGATAGCTAAATCAGGTGGAAATACTACTTAGTATTTTTCATGTCTGATCAAATATCAAAATATTAATTAATTGTTTTTAATATCCTATCCTCACAGAGCTTTTTTATCTCCAGGTCCTACTTGGGGAAGCTGAGGCAGGAAGTGAATTGCTTTTGCTGGGGGCTACCCCATTACACTTGGAGCCCTTCTGGCTTTTGTGGTGATATGAGAAGGGGCAAAATTGAGATTAAAGACAGGTCCCTGCAGCTCATTCAACAGCATCAAATACCTGCAGCAGCACCAGACCGTGCAGTTTTTTACATTCACAATCTTTAAGTATTCTTATTCACGTGCCTCACGGATCCTAAAAACTGTTTCTTTCTGATAGAAAGCTCCTGAAAACAAGAAAGACCTCATACATGAAAAGGAACCTGTTAAAAAACATGAACAAGTTTCTCAAGTAAGTGGAGGGACTGTCTGGCTCAGGGGAAGGTGATTGAATTTCAGAAAGGTTTAAATCTAAGACACCTCCTGAATCCATGGCAGATTCCCCGTGAGTGAAAACCATTACCATGGTATTTGTGCTGAGGTATGTGAGCTGAATTTGGTGTCTCAATCCAGTGTGTTTGGAGCAGTCACTCGGATCACAAAGTCACTGTGACATCTCTCAGTAACTGGCATTCTTATTGATGGAATCAACAGGATTTAATGGCCATGGAGACTGAACTATCTTTGCTCACTCTCCAGGCATATAGATGAGGCAGGGTGGATGTTTGTGCTGTCACTGACTATACTATCACAGCCCCAAGATAAACAGAGGGATTTCAGCTTTCAAACCTGTCAATCTGACATTTTTCACAAGAAGGAAACACACTAAAATAAAGAAGGGAGCAGTGCAGCTCCAAATGACATTAATACTGATGAGTGGCTGGGAAGGCCATGCTTAATAACACTTTGTTAAAAATAAAAGACGCACGCCAAGTTTTCCATATCCTGATTTTCAGCCCGTTTTAACAGAACCACCTGTATGTGGAGAGGGAGAAAAGACAGCACAAGTATAGGTTGTTAGCACTGTTGAAACTATACCTGACAGAAATGTAGAAACTCTGCATACTGCAGTTCAAAACCAAAACACAACATGTTTCTGTATTTCAAGCAGCTCAGGCACAACAAGAATCTAACCAGAATAAGTGAGGACTAAAAGCATTTCCATGGAGTGATGGCTTCAGTAAAATTAGTCATTAGGGATAGGAAACACATTATTTTTTTATTTTCCCATGACAACGATATTTCTAACTGTTGACAACTTCATCAGGAAACTTGGTGAGGTTTATTATGACATTTCACAGTCCCTCCACTTTATTAGAAAAATTCAGCTGGCTGGCAACATTTTGTGGAAAAATGAAGAGGAGAAAAAAGGAAAGAACTTTTATAGTTCACACAACTGCTGTGTGAATCTTGGAATGTGGAGACTTCTATTCTCCTGTTGCATAAGCATCTGAAAGAGAGGGCTGTACTTTGACAGGAGAAAATCTTAGGCAGCCTACTTTAATAATTGAAGTGGAAAGAGAAGATCATTCTTTCAGTGCCTGTTTTGCAGCGAGAATATACTGAAGATTTTTCTCTGGAAACAAAGAGCAGATTAACCACTGGAAAAGAGGTTTCTTAAAAAACTTGCAAGAAAGATTCCATTGTTCCAGCACTTGAACTGAGATTACACAAGAGGAATTTCACAGGAAGTTATGGGATGGAAGAGGAAAGAGTTCCTAATCACTTCATCAATTTATCTTCTTCACAGCTCATTGGGACAGTCAGCCTCAAAATATATTTCTTTGCAGTGCTGGTGCAACCACTGAAAACAACCATGAAGAAGGGTTTTAAAGGACTCTTTTCTTTCTAGTTTACTTAAAAAACAACATACCAGAAATACCACAGGAGAACATTTACCAAGATTGATACTGCAACCCTCATTTTTGTTGGATGGAGGCAGATTAAGAGAGGAAGTTTTTTTCCATAAGTGAAGTGATAAAACACCACTGTAAAAGAGGCATTTGTGAAGACATTGGCTTTTCTGTCTCATCTTTTCACTGCTCAGCCTTTGATTTCTTTTTTGCTTTTCCTTGAACTTATTTTTGCATCTTCTTAAACTGCAACATTCATTTCAGACACTGATTGTAACTTCTCTCTAGGAAATACTAATTATAAAACAAACTTCTAAAATATATTGGATTTTAATCAGAGTCAATACAATTAATAAAACTGACCTCTCTCTGCATTTCTGTTGGTTCCACAATAACCAGCAGAGTTTCTGAGTAAGGAAAGACATTTTGCCCTTACTAATCAGGAATTATTAGCACACCTGTGTGAGTTGCAGGGTTAAATTCCACAGAGTTTTCATGGTTCTCTAAAGGAAAAAAAGACATTAGTAGAAATCAATGGATACTACAGTGCCAAATGATGTACTTTTAAAAAGGTCATTTTATAGTAGGGAGTAAAACCTGGATTTGATCACGTGGTTATCCTCTGATATATGTCCTCCTTCTAAAACTCTTATCAGAACAAAACAAACAGAAACCAGCTCGTAGTTGTCACTGGCACTAAGAAGATGCACCGGTCAAAAGTTCAGATTCAGGTTCAAGTCCACTCTCTAAAGTAAAAGAAAATCAAAATGTCCATTGCAACTGTGGTTGTCTTGTTTGATCCACTCTAGTGAGGAAATTTTTCCTTTGGTGGAGGTTGCTGTATCAGGCATTATATACTTACATATATAAAAATATATATAAACACACACACACATATATACATTAAAAATATATATACACACACACATATACATATATATATACATATATATATATATATATACACTTTTTTTCTCATTGTTTCCTTGCCATTCACTAGACATTGCTAGGGGGCAGCCATTGGCACAGTTCTGTATTTTTAAATATTGTGTTATACCAATTTATCTGGTCCCTAATAAATATCATCTCTCAATTGTTCCTTGAATCTAGACTTTGAAACTGGATTGAGTGGTTCATTTAAAATACCAACCAAGTACAATTAAAATACCAACCAAGAGACTTACAAATAATCCTTTCTGGTTTTCAGTGACAAATTCATCATATCTGAAGCAACAATGCAAAACCTGTATTTCAGCTGGCTGCCTTCATAAACTGCTATAGTAATTGCATGTAAGCAAATTAGGATTTCTGATGTAAACATCACTAAAATCTACACCATGCTTGTGTTGACAAAGTGCAGCAACAGAACACAATATCCACCTTTCCAGATTGCAGCATCAAAAACCTGATAACAATATGTTTCCCTGCCTGGTTGCTCTCTGGAGATAAAATTAGGAAATTATTCTTGCAAAACTGCAGAGGGTAGAAAATATTTCTATTTCATGAGGAATATCTTTACATTCTCATCTGAATAAAGTAAAGCAATCCAAAGCAGTGTACAGACACATATAACATGGATGAAAATGGAGGCTAGACCTATATTTAAACAGGACACAACAAATGAACAGAACATTCCCACACAAAATATTGCACTCATAGAAAACTCTTCAAGAGGATCATACTGAGAGAGGAAAAAAATGGGGCAAAAGAAGAAAAAGAACATGCAGAGTTACCTGGGCTAAAAATCCAAGCCCCCCCTTCCCCACACTTTAATTCACTATATGATATTTTCATAACTCTAGTCCTTCAGCTCTACACAAAAGCACACAAGTTAGTGTCCAATCAAGAGAACTGGGCATTTAACATTCCAGAAACATCAGCTGTGCCTTGGTAATCTCTGACCCCTGTTTCCTCTTAAAGGGTCATGGGATTAAAGGCTTTTATCTCAAGTTTATTGGCTCTTTAGTAACCTTTTTGCTTTATTGGATTATACTTGTATAAGTTTTCTCCTACAGCACTATGAGGCTATTAGATATGTGCTGCCAAGAAATGGAAGTCATTCACCAAGAAATGCCATGGCATTTGAATTTTATATTTTGGCCTAAATTTAGACATATTATGTGTTAAATCTACTCTCAGTATACACAGAATATATTTCTTCACTATTTATCTGTGACATTATTTTGTTTCTATCTTTGTCCATGCTTCCAAGCTGGCTCCACAATATTCAAACACAATGCAAAATAAATAATAAATCACTTCCTAGCACCTAGTCTCACTGATACTCTTTGTTTCAGTATTCCATCTATATTTTCAGTCTGTTTTTTGTGTTCACAGCTATTTTCTGTCTGTAGCTCCAAAAGCTCTCTTGTAAACTGCACAACAAACCCAGTGCTGCAAAAGGCCTGGGAGTGCTCTCTATTTTAGTGCACATTATTGGTGCACTCTGTAGTAGCTGGGAAATTCACTTAGGCAGTGAATTGTACCCATGCAGATTCAATGCTGAATTCTAAATTTAAATCACCAAAAGACTATAGGGTGCAGTTTCATGTCTATGCTTCCTATGTGGGAACCACAAAGAATATTCTGTCTGAAAATATCCAGCAGAGATTTTTACTGAAATTAATGTGATCCTTCTGGGTACAGGCATTCCAGCTTTGTACTTCCTTGCCTTCACACTTCAGCCCATGGATGTGACCAATTAAGCACATAACAGGGCCCAATACTATCCCAATATAGTTATTCTTTTTTTCTGGAGAGCCCATTAAGCACACAGATCCTGGCAGTCTGAGCTGACTGATATTAAATGAGTTTCTCAGGGACTCTGGGATTACAGATCAAGAACCTTCACTAAAGTACCTGATTTGCCACAGACAGTGTTGGACCTGTGAGAAAAATCCATTGCCAAGTATTTGATGGAAGCAAAGCAAATTCCAGGAGGGAAAGGGGGACACTGGGCTGGTTCATTGCTACCATGGCCATTGCTTCAGGTGTCTTCATTCCCAGGCTGGCCTTCATCCTCAAAACAAATCAATTCCCTGAGTACTTAAAGGAATTTCGGTCATCCACTGCCTGTGGTGTTATCCAATAACAATAATTACATCTTCCCCTTAAAAAAAAAAAAAAAAAAAAAAACCCCAAAAAAAACCAAAAAAAAAACAAAACTTTATAAGGGAATCAATTCCCTGAGTACTTAAAGGAATTTCGGTCATCCACTGCCTGTGGTGTTATCCAATAACAATCATTACATCTTCCCCTTAAAAAAAAAAACAAACAAAAACCCAACAATATATAGGGTGGATTAAATTTATGCTCATTTACACACATGCATTTGATCTGACCATTCCCAGCTGGGCAGTTTTACAGCCTGAGGAGAAATTTGTTCTTTCTCCCCACATACAGGAAGGTGCCAACACAATTCCCTCCCTACAGAAGAGGCAGAACATCCACAGGTGATGGGATTCACACAGAATCATTATTTGCTTTCTGAGCAGAGTGGCACCAGCACCGGTGGAATCTATAACTCCCACACAGCCACCACTCCTCAGTGTGCTCAGAGCAGGAATCAATGCTCAAATCAACACAAAAACCACATCCCAAATGGTTGTGAAACAATGTATAACTCCAAGGTTGGTCTGGACTGAATTTATCCACTTACTGATGGCAGTGAAAAAAAAAAAAAAAACCCCAAAAAAACCCAAAAAACATAGCAAACTTATATAGGGTGGATTAAATTTATGCTCATTTACACACATGCATTTGATCTGACCATTCCCAGCTGGGCAGTTTTACAGCCTGAGGAGAAATTTGTTCTTTCTCCCCACATACAGGAAGGTGCCAACACAATTCCCTCCCTACAGAAGAGGCAGAACATCCACAGGTGATGGGATTCACACAGAATCATTATTTGCTTTCTGAGCAGAGTGGCACCAGCACCGGTGGAATCTATAACTCCCACACAGCCACCACTCCTCAGTGTGCTCAGAGCAGGAATCAATGCTCAAATCAACACAAAAACCACATCCCAAATGGTTGTGAAACAATGTATAACTCCAAGGTTGGTCTGGACTGAATTTATCCACTTACTGATGGCAGTGTCATGAAAAGCCAACCCCAAAGATGCTTTGCAAGATTGTATATGCTGCCCTGAGTTGGTGCTAAACACACTTCCCAGTAAATACAACCAGTTTTGATTGCCTCTTTTGATGTAACAAATTAGAAACTTGGGCAAAAGAAAATATATTGCAAGCCTTTCATTTACATAAATTGGAAAATGATCTGAATTAAACAGACATGGTTTTTCTTTATAGTTGCTAACATTCTGCACAGCTTAAAACTTTCTGCTTGAAGTGGTTTATCATAAATAGACATTTCTGAAGGTCCCCCAAGGCAGACAAGTGCACTTCTAGAGAATTAGACACAGCTTTGTTTGAAAGCAGCCTAAATTTCTTTAATTTCTATGAGAGAAAAATTGTCAAGTAACGTGTAACATCAGCTCTGCCCTGATCATCTCTGATGGGGTCTGTCAGTAATATCCATTCTTAGTTCAAAGCAAACTAATTTTATTTTCTACTTTCTAATCTAGAGTATCCATCTCAGATTCAGTGCTTGCAGAGATGATAACATAGGTGACAAAGAAACCAGGTAGACTCTGTTTATCCATAGGCAACGTCAGAGTGGAGCAAAATCCTTGTCAGTGTCTCTGCAGACACCCCTCTCCAACACAACACAAATTGCAGCCTGCAAGGTTAAATGTTAGCAGATTTCCTCATCTACAATTCCATCTCCTCTGACCTGCTCATTCGCTGCTCCTGGCAGAGTGCAAGGACTAGATTTCAAGCCTTTGTTTAATTAATTTCCACCGCAAGAAATGGATTTAAAGTTTTTTAGCTGGACACGAGGATACCTGAAGGCAGCTCCCAGTGAAACTCCTGCTCTCACACCAGAATATAATGGAGTGGCTGCAGTGATATCTGTGAAGCACTCAAGAAATTCCTCACTGTAACACAGGTCAGGCAGTGCTCCCTGGGCCCTGTAAGGTGTTGACCTATTCACAAAAAGGTCATTTTGCTGCAGAAGACAGTTTATAAGTGGAAAAGAGCCCAACATATACTGATGCTGAAGGCTTTTGATCTAAGCAGGAGCATTTTGCACACACTTGAACTAACAGGAGCACAGCTATGTACTGAAGGACATAAATTTTGTGTGACATTTTCCAGACACATATATTTTAAAGAATTTAATTTGGCTTTCCCTTTGTTACCCTTGAGCAATAACTTCATCAGTGCTTTAAAGCAGGAATTTCTGCTCCTCAACATTTGCATGTTCTTACCTCAGTCAGTGATTTACAGAGTTACACTGAATTTTGCAAGCATGATATGGGCTCTGACCATTAAGCTTGGTGTTGGAACCCTAGATACTAAGAATTTTAGACTTTCTGTGGTTTTAGACACAGACCCTCAAAAAAATCACTACATTTAACCTGGAGCTGAAGAGATTATAAGTGTATAATTTGAATAAAAGTGTATAATATCACATAGTAGAAAACTTAGAGTTTAAAATTTTACAATATAGTGATGTATATAAAACTAAGATAGAAGTTTTAAGGCAGTAACTAATCCTTCTTTCTCTTCATAAGTTTGAGTAGTACTGTATAATTAGACAGAAAAATCCACATTACAAGACATAAGTAATTAGTTATTGAGTTAAAAGGGAAAATAATTTAAGTATAATTTCTTAATTAGATAGTTTTTCCTTAAAAGACCTTGGAAAAATAGATAAGGAGCCATTTTGTAGCTGGTTAGTGAGATACTCTAAGACTCACAACTTGTAAGACTGTAATATAGATAAAAAATAATAAACATCTGAACACAAAATACCATCTCAAACATTTTCAGTCCTGACCCTGACAAAAACAAAAGATAAAAATCCAACACCTTGGTTCTAAAAAAAACCACAAAACCCACAGCATCCAGCCAGAAACAAAATACTGCAATGAGAAACCAAGAAAACTAGAATGCTTATTGACTCACCTGCACAAACCCCTGTGCACCCAGAACTGTGCAAGGCCCTGAGCTCTGCTGCTCTCAGCCTTGCAGCAATTTCATATGCAAAATAAGGCACCGAGATTCTTTCTGCTTGGGATAAACCATAGAGAAATTTGGATATTTCTTCCACATTTTGATGAAGCCGAAATGCACAGGCTGACAGCATAACTCACCCTGTATTGATTCCATGCCAGTGCTCGTTAATGGAGAAGCCAATTCTCACTGAATGTATGACCTACTGCTATCCCAAGGCAGTTTTTGTCTCAAATACCTCCAAACACACTGAATTATTTAGAGCACAAAAACGTTACAAATGCTTGGTGCATCTGCACAGCCATACCTGGGTGTACAGGTATAAATATCCATCAACACCTCTGTGAACACACACACACACACTGAAATTTGGCTGAATGCACCACCACCATCACATTGCTTTAATGAAACCTCAGGCCCTTCAGCCTCTCACTAAACATCACCTGCAGGTTCCCTGGGGCAAAATAATTCCATCTGTAATTTGCTTAAGTGTAATGGATTTGTAGTGACAAATCTGGTCATTGTCAATCTATTGACCTGAAATTGCAATTTACTGATCCTTTTTGTGTCATTAACCACTGTTTTGGAAAGAGCCTGTGGTGATATAGAGTATTTGTCTGTGGATAAACACTCTTTTTTTTTGCAAAGTATGAAACCCAAGTCTTCCTTAGATATTCAAACAAAGCTTTAAAAGCATCAGCCATGACATTTTGTATAAACATTTTCCAACTGCCCCATGGATTTTGGCAAGCATGTGTTCCAACATTAGGAAATGATAAGAGACTTAAGAACAGATATGCTGTGAGAAGATATCTTCTTAAATTCTTTATTCAATCAGCTGTGAAACAGTATAATATCTTAAAAGGACACATTTGGTAGCATGAAAGACAAGTGCAGTCAGGCTTGAGCTTGCTAAATTCATTGCATTCTTCAACCTTAGGGCTGCAAATAGATTATTTTTTAACCTCTCAAGAGGATGGCAGGTATTCTGAAAGCAGCTGGCATTGTGAAGCAATTTAAATCGTCTCTATTTGTTAGCTGGTTTAGTGACTGCTAAAAGGGATGGGTTAAGTTTCTTAGAGGCTTTTTGCTTTTACTCAGTAACTTCCAGGCTAATAGCTTGCATTGCCAAGCCTGACACAATGAATCCACTGCTCCAAGTGGATTTGAAGACACAGATTTTGGAAAGCTGGGGACTTGACTTCTGAAGCAGAGCTTGCAGGGTAGGTTAAAATGTGTCTGTGGTAAAATACAGACATAGCTTTTGCTCTGCAAACTGCAGACCTGCCAAACTACTTTGAAATTATTTGTGTAGTCTCTGGGAAATCATTGCAGTTATCTCACAACTCCATCCCAGGCTGTTATGACACCAGAATGCTTTTTGCCTCTCTCTTGTGTTTTCCTGATCTCTTTGAACAAGGAGGGCTGGAAGCATTATTCATTCATCCTCCCAGGTTTGTATTAATTGCATTCATGAAATGGGTTTCATTTACTTGGAAAACTGCATGAGTCTGTTGAGCATTTCAATCTGGCAACACCTCACTTTCCAAAATTTACTGAAATCTGCTGAAGTCCTAAATTTTACCTGCATTTTTAATTGATTGTGTATCACATATCTTCCTTTGAAACTTGCACCCAGCACACAGACAGATGGGTGTACTGAAGCATGATATTAATCAAAAAGAAATCCAAAAGTATGCCATAGCATATGAGCATCTCAGGCCATCCACAGAGCTGAGTGTGCTTTGCCAATCTGGGCAGAGAGTTTGGAATCCCCTTGGTTCTGCACAGAAAACTACAGACATTTTCATGCAGATAGAACACTGTACATGGTATTTATCAACAAGGAAGCATCCTCCCTCCAGCCTGCTCATGTGGCTGGTGCTGATGCTGGGGCTTCTGCTGCCTCCATCTGCTCCTTTGCCACTGCCATGACAAACCCTCTGCTGGGAGGAGGCACCAGGGCAGCACAGTCCCAGGCTTCACGTGGGAAGAGGAACAACTTGTCACTGCATAAAGGATGGGAGGAAAAGGTCATTATCTGACACTCCCAACCAGTCTTTGGCTCTGGAAATACAATGGGATTTCTAAAGCAGCACATAATACATAGCTTGGGACAAATTCAGTGTCATACTATGCTGTACATAGTATTTTCAAAATATATTACAAAGTCCTTGGCATTGCCTGGAGTGTAATTCTCCCTCTAGTTTCTTTCTTCATTATATCAGGAAGGAATTACAATGCCTGTGCTGGATGTATACCTTGTGCTTTAGGATTCACACACCTTTTAAACCAGAAGAATGGCGCACATTCACACACTCACAGACATATTTTTCCTATACATTTAATACAAATTAATCTGCATGAGCCAATCACTGTGGTATAAAAATTCAATTATTAACAGGAGGGTTAGGCTGTACCTTTGCTTGTGGATATCTTCAAGAGACCAACCCCACCAGACACAGGTGAAGGAGAAATGTTGATCCCTGTGAGAAGTGTTGTTCCCTGTGAGAACAGAGGGTTCCTGATCAGCCTGATCACCTTTCTAGGGGAGAACAGAAAGTTCACTTCTTTGCTTTACTGAGACCCACCTTATACAACTGCTCCCTATGCCTGGGTTTAGTCTGAACCCATCTTTTCACAGCATTTCTGAAGCCACAGATGTTTCAAGAAGCCTTTTTTTCTGATGACCATGGGGGTATGCACAGGCAAACAACTGCATTTGGGTGTATCTATTTCAAAGTTTATTTTCTCTTGACCCTGGAATTTGGACCCCAACTCCCTCTCCATACTGAGAGAAGCAGGCTCTATGCTTTGAATGTTTGTGTAAGAAAAATTAATTATGAAAATTAACTGTTGAAACTCACGGAATCATCTCCATTCATTCTACTGGGCCCTGTCTGTGGTGTGGGCAGGGACTGATGGGAGAACAGGACTGTGCCAAACATAATCCAAAAACGTTATGCATTTCTGTAACCAGATGGTTACCCAGCAGCTTAACACAGAAAATGAAATCCTTTCTTATTATTGCTCACCACACAGAGACAGATAAAGATAACAGGCCTGGTAGTGCCATGCTGAAAACTCAGTGTGAGCTCCTTCCCACATTGCACTTTTATGACTCTTTTCAAGTTCCTCTCTTCTCTTCAAAACAAAAGTGTTCTTAAAGTTTGATGTTGGAGCATCCTATTTGTGTTTCAGTGTATTATTATACATGACCAAGGATTTTAAATGTGCATTTCTCTGACAAGTATGAATTGTGATAGGTTTTAGCATTCACATCTTACAGTCTGGCTTCAAGCTCTTCTCACACTTGATTTGTATCTCTTGTCTTAGTGGATAACAAAAAAGCACTTTTATATGAGCTATGCATTTTATGCAGATTCTTTTTTTATACTGAACCCCATACTCAAAATCAAAATTACATGTAAACAGTACATGCCAAGCAGCCAAATCAATACCCAAATAATAACTAAAATGTATAACACTTTCAAGAATATAAGATAAATTAATATAAAGAACATTACGAATCCTTTGAAGCACAACAAAAGGAGCCATAGTTAAAATTTTAACAAGTTGGAATCATTAGCTAAACAAATCTTGACAGCCTAGCTTTGCACTTCCAGTCACACATGCTCAGAACAAAGGCTTGATATGTGAGGCAACTTTAATAGGTCCCTCTGCATATGACTAATTTTTCCTCAAGCAGTCATTTTTTATTTCGTATTTTCCTCTGGATCCTGAAATGTCACATTTTATTAATCTGTGTCACTCATGTGGATTGTTAAAAGAACAGACTAGCACTGGAGGAAGTGCTTCTCATCATTGCCATACGTATGTGGGATGACAAAGGAATGTGCTAAAATTTGGAGTAACAATTATTAAAAGTAGAACAAGCAAGAATAGAATATAACCTGTTTTCCTTTAATCACATTCCAAACTGCATTTAGAGAAACAGCATCAGCAAGATTTGGTCCAGAAAAACTCTGGTTTGCCTTTGCTCCCTCACTAAAACACAACATGGGGTCAAATTCACTGCCCCTTGCACCAGCTGTGGCAGAGCTGAGTCCATCTCAACAAAGAGCCAAAGATGATAAAACTGGGCATTTGTTTTTATTCCTTTCAGGTCAAGTTCCCTGTTTGAGTGAAAACATTTCCCAGCATTCACAGAATTAGCCAAAAGCAGAAACAATGCATTTTGAATGAACTGACTCTCCCCTCAGACGATACTGGCTGAGTGACCTCTCAGACTATAAATACCCATGCAGAATTCAACATGCCTCTGCTGTACCTTAATGAAGGTACAGCACACATCTGGGACAGGAAGGGGCTGAGAAAGGTGTTAAGGTTTCTGAGAACAGAAATCTCTTCTAAGTGATGCATTTTAAATGGCATATCCATTCTCTTAATAACAAAGAGCAATTGTAAATTTCTCTTAACAAAAACATGAAGGATTGGAAAGAAGAAGCTGTAGAGAAAAAAAATAGATATGTGAGGAATTAAATATACAAAAACTTAACTGAAAGTTGTGTAGGAGATATTATCTCCAATTCCAAAACATTTGCCTGAGGAACAGGCAGTACAAACACTGTTACACAGCCTGTCCCAAAGAGGAAATAAAACCAAACAAACTACTGAAATAATTATCACAGCTCAGTTGTTTACCAACCTGCTCCAACCAAACCAAAATATTATCACAAAAATGAAATAAACACACTGCACTGGCAGAACCACTGGGTTGCAGAGGGAGGGTACCTAAGGTTACAGAACAACACTTAACAGTTTATATTCACTAGGTGTAAATATATTTCTATTTCTAATTGATACCACAAAGTAGTTTATCAGTAATTATCTCCTTTAACTGCCCAAATCCACACTGCAGCTTTCCTGTCTGTGCTTCACAGAATTATCTCTTCCTAAGTCCCAGCTTTACTTAGTGAATTTTGAGGACCAGATTAAGTCTGAGGAGTAGCTGGACTGAGTAAAAGAGAAATCCTCTTCCTCTCACAGAATGCAAAGTTGCAGATGGACTCTGAAAATGCCACTGAGAGCTTTCCTTGGAATTGATTTAAATTAGGAGGCTCTCCAGCTTTCCAATGGTTTCCTAATGAAGGGCTCTATGAATTGTGGCCCTAAATGTAGATGTTTAGAAGCTGAACATGTCAAGACAGTAATGTAGCAGAAAAATGATGTAATTTATAAAAGATACTTTGCAATATATTATGACACAGCTACCATAGAGCATAAATGGCATTTGACCCTAACTCTGTAATAGCTGCTTCCCTGATATTAATTTAGGCATCTGTCTGAGGAGAAAATACAACAGATGGATTCAGGCAGAGATGGAGATCTAAAAAAAATAATAAGCAGTGTTTTTCTTGGTACCATCACATGAGTATTAAACAATTTAGGCTGAAAAGATGAACATATAATTTCCCCAGTGTGCCTGTTTTACTGGCCATCACACCAGGCAGAAAGAGTGAGAGTTATACAGATGTCAGTGTCAGATCTGAAAACCTGTTCTCATCTTCCTCTGAAGAAGACTGAGAGGAAAACAAAGGGAGACTTTTAAACCAGCCTAAGACTTGATTTTTTTTTCCTGTCAAAAAAAATCTTACTGCAGTACTTGAAGTGTATTCAAACCAGAGTGGTTTCCTACCTAGGATTGTGGGGTAGAGAGTCTAAAATTAAATCGAAGATTATATAAAATAGGCAAGCCCATGACTGTTCCTGGCCTTGGCTGAACATGTGTGGAGCAATTTGGCAATCATTCAGCTATATCTGCATTCATGGCACACCCTGGAATACCCCAGTGCTTACCTGCAAGAGGTTCTGATCAGTGGCATATTGTTTGCAGCCTCCTTGCAAGGAGCATTGTGAGGAAAGCTGTGTCTCTCCCACACACACATATGGTTACATAGACAGGAATTAAGAAAAGATCTTTCTTACCTTTCTCTGGCTCTCCACATAGCAAGCAAGACTTCCTAGAGAGGAGGAGCAAAGAAAATAATTAGACATCCAAAACTGAAAACACTGATTTTTGTCCTCACAGACTGGGTGAAAAACAAGAAGACTCGTCCCTATATTTTGAAACCTTTTCTTCTGACAAGTTTTGCACAAATCAATCAGTGCAATTACGCTTAAACAACCCTTACAATGGTCCATTAACCCATCAATCTCATCTGGGAAGATGATTTCCCCACCCCAAATCTGACAATAATGCTGAGATTGTGAGCAAAACATAAAAGCCAGGCCTCTCAGAAATGAGATATTACAACAAGTGTAAAGGCTGTTAGACTGATCAACAGCAAATCCCTTGAGACCCATGGCATCTACACTAGAACTGGAGTCATTTTAAGTTCAAGTTGTATTTGGAACTAGCAGACACTTCAGTCTGACCCACTTCATATCCTTTTCCTATTCCAGGTCAGAAGATGGGAGAATGACTTTTGAACCAGGCTCTATTGCTTGCATAGTCATCTTCCATTCATTAAGAAATATAGATTTAAAGAAAATTTTTTTGTGAAAAGTTAGATTTTAAATTGAATTTTAATCTTCCTGCTCCCACCTTTGAGGCTCTACATAACTTTGCTCCTCACTTCTCACTTGATTTAGTCTCTTCTCTCATCACACTTCACCCATATCACCCCAAAAGCAATTTAACATAATCAAGTGTCCAGCTATCCCAAAGCCACATCTGCAGTTGCCTCCCCCTTCTTCAACAAAATATATTTTATTTTAAAAGCTCATTTACTCACACTATTGTCCACTCCACATTCAACCTGAAGGCTCAGTAATTTGTACTCCCTCTCCAAATCTACTTTGCAATTTGTTTGGAATCCCCCATTTCATATATTTATCTAATTTCTTCTAGATTTCATTAAGCCAGGCATTGCTTTCACTCCTAAACAGCCAGGTTGCTTTGATCACAGTAAAATTTCCTCAGGGAAGCAATTCCTGCTTTCACTTACTGTTATATCTTGCCTTTAAAAACAACAAGGAGATAGATTGGGGCTTAAGATAAATGATTGAGTGGCTCATATTTTATAAAAGCCAGTTTACTTAACACTAATAGTGAAGAGGTGTTGACAATTTAGGCAACAATTTATAAGAGTGGAATGAAATCACTGTGATTTATTCCGGTGCTCCTCTGTGCCTATAATTCTGGAAGTTACAGGTAAGAGGTCTGTACCAGAGGAAAGGAAAATACAGCCTGGATGTGTCAGCATTTCCAGGACTAAAATATTGCTTGCAGATATAGCTGGAGATAAAAATCTTTCTGCTGGGATTAGAAGGGTCCTACAGACACTGCCAAACACAGATTGGCATGGCTTCCCTACACGGGGCTCAGGGAGTCTCCCCAGGCTGAAATAATTCACCTTCTCAGGAGAGCCTGAAACAGCATCTCCAGCTGAGGATAAGGAGCTCCACAGTACGGATTCCTCATGTTTTAACAAACCCTAAAGTTTGCCATTTAACTCAGAATGAACCACTGCCCTTCCACTGCTTGGTGAAGAATGTTTCCAAGTTGTTGTACCAGGTAACTGAGAGTGATTACATTCACACCAATTTCTTTAGTCCATTTTCTCACTGTAGGCATCTCTGTGCCATGCAGCTTCAAGAGACAAACAGAAAAAAGCTTTGCAACCTCTCTGACAAAGAATAATTTTGGCAAACACATTGCAATAACATGAAGTGTCAGGAAATCAAAACTTCCTGAAAAGCTCAGCAAACATCTCTAAAGAAATGCGAAGCACTGAGTCAAAAGTACAAATCCTTTACGAGATGGGAAGACCCTTCTTTAAAAGCCTGCAGTCTGGATAAAGTCACCTTCTTACACTGAATGCCCTTCCTGATAAGCATAAAAAGCCGAGCAAGAAATAAAAGGTGTTGAAGTTAAAAATAATTCTGTCTCATCTGTGATAATACTTTCACATGCAATTAATATTTGAACATATAGAGGGTTGTTAAAAGCCTTGACTACTTTATATACATATTTAAGAAACAGAACTGCTCCTCCATGGCCCAGGCAGAGGTATAATAGGTAAAATTTAAATCAAATTAGTACCTTCATATTAAGACTCCTCTAAGAAGATGAATTTAAATGTTTTTAAATTCATATAAGTATATGGAATTCCTAAACCCTTCACTAACCCCAGCATCTCCAGGAGATATCCACAACCTCCTCAAAATATCTCTGATTCAGCCTTGTGTTAAGTGACACCTGATCTGATTTGGGTTAACTGGGATTAATTAGCACAACCAGGAGACACACCAAAACCACCGAGTGCTGGAACCTGGTACTTTTTAATGTTTTCTATTCTAAACCTGGAAATGAGTTACCATGGACAAGCTGTGAATCCTGCCTATGTGCTGAAGTGTTAAGTACTCCTTTTCATCAAGTTGCTACTAAAAAAAAGGAATAAAAGCCTTCTGATCTTGGCCGGTCATGTCTTCTCCCTCCATATCCAGTATATCCTCTTTTCTACAAAGAGTTTCTTCTCAGAAGCCCCTCTTCAGTGGCAAAATGTAACCATTTGTAAGTTTTGGAGGCCCATTTTCACCTTTCATTCCCCATGATGGTCACTTCCTGGGTGAGATGAGACTTTTCCCAAAAAGCTTCTCATCCTGTAAGGCCTTAGAAGAAAACTTTGGTGTGTTGTTTTCAAATTATCTGCAGAATGCCAGGTTTTAGAAAGGCTAATTTTAGGAATGGGGAGACAATCCAAGTTCACTCCCTGGAGAGCTGAGAGTGTATCTACAGTGTACATAACTTCAGGAAGCAAATTTACATCATTCACTCCACTTTGATGCAGATGTTAGAACTTCTCCTGGAATTTCACTACTGTTCTTGAACCTTCAGTCACAGATGTATTTTACCCTTATGAGAACTTAAATATTTTTTCATATGGGCTGAGACAGCTATTTTTTTCTACCTTTTTAGTAAGTAAAACTGTATTTAAACTACAATATCTGAAGCAAGCCTACTCATTTAACAGCAACTTGAAAGGCACAAAAGACTCGGGAAAACAAAATTATTCAACTAATGAAAAAAAATCTTTTAATTTTGAGCAATTACCAGTCAGCGATAGGAAAAAACCTCCCAGTACCTCATCTATTAAAGAATGTGCCAACTTAATACACCCCAAAAACCCCTCATCAGTACATTCAGGGGAAGAGCTGCTTCATTTAGTGCAGGGGCACAGCCCCAGCTCTCTCTAATTACACATCACTCAGCGAGCTCGCGCACAGCCCAGCGTGTTCCTGGTGACAGCAGTAAACAGGGGCTGATGGAAACTGCTAATTTAGAAATTAGGCACCAAAAATAGAATCTTAATCTGCCACTCCAGCGAGTCTGACAGCAGAAGGGATCCATTAATCTGAAGTTTCCCAGAGCAGCCAATCTGGTCTCGGCCAGGGGTGTGCGACAGGCAGGTTATGGATGAGATCTCAATGCTCCACCATTCCATGAACTTCTGGGAATATCCTGCACTTTATTCTGCCCCAGCTAGCTTGAGAAACAAAAATGAGCCAGGGGTGTGCAACAGGCAGGTTATGGATGAGGATCTCAATGCTCCACCATTCCATGGACTTCTGGGAATATCCTGCACTTTATTCTGCCCCAGCTAGCTTGAGAAACAAAAATGTCCCTTCAATCTGATGTATTTAAGCTGAATATTACTTCTCTTTTGGTGCAAATCTGTTTGCTGCCTGTTTGTTAAGTCAGTGGTAGATCCTTTCATCACCAATGACTGAAATACCTTTGTATGGACTTTGTGCAGCCTGAGCTCAGCAGCATAAAAAAAAACCCAAAACTGTCCCTTCATTGCCAATATTTAAAATGGAAAGAGTTCTGCAATTTTGGATCTCTGCAGTGCAATAATTTTGAGAGGAGTGGGCAGGCCTGCACAAAGAATCACCTTCCTGCTGTGGCAGAGCCTTACTGCAGTAATTCCAGTAAATAAATTCAGAGAATATCAGGAATGAGTGATCCTAAAGCAGATATATTGGTTTGTTAAACATGTCCTTGATTGGTGAGGTGCTGTTGTATTTTAGTAACAGTGATTTCTTCTTCCAAGGAAAAAGTAAGCACACATCTACTTTGGGTAAACACAAAGAGAACTGAAACACTGAGAACACACTCCTACAGTAAGCAATCACTAACATTTAACTGTATGGATTTTATTGTTAAATTAATATTAAACTAATTAATGTTGAAAACTGGTCAATAAAAGTCACAAGTTCCTTTGCTGTTTATTAACATGCCATCATAAAATACATGGACATATAGTTCATGTATTAAAAAAATGTGTACATATATGTGTGTGCATATAAAAAATGGGGGCTTAATATATAAATATATTTAAGAATTTGTATTCTTAAATATATTTCTATATGAAACAGTAAGTGTATTTCAAAGTGATGACTCCATTATGTTGCTTCTTGCCTTTCTGAGGAAGCATGAAGGAGCAGTCTTCTTCCTCACCTGGGGATGAATAACTCTGCTCTTACTCAACTGCAGTTTCATATTGTTTCTCCTCTCCAGCACGAAAACCTTGCACAGAAATAATTCTTTGTGGTATCTGAGAGGGAGACAGCCTCCTGAGACACAGAAAAGTGATTCACAAGAAGATGCATTCATGCCAGCCCATAACAATATCCTGTTTGTGCAGCCCCTGAGCCCCCAGCTCTGCAGCCACCCAGAGCAGGGTGAAGCCCATCCCACCTCTCTGCCCCTCCAGCAAAGCCCATTAAAGTTAGAACAGCCTTAACTCAGCCCAACACACACACACAGAGCGTTTTCCTTCCAATCCCTCTGCAAGTTTAGCTTAAATTCAATATGTTTCCACTGTAGGCTATGTTTACTGAAATAAAGCTACATTCAACTATGGGCAACCTGTCTTTGAACATATGCTGTAGGCAGCAATCTAGCAGAGAAATGGGCGACAAGCTGTGAGACTAAACTTTTATCATCGGCTCCATAAATCAAGATGAAAGCTATAGACTTCCTCCTGTGGACCTCATACAGCCTTGAGAAAGAAAGTTAAAATATTTAGATTGAAAGAACAAAATAATATAAAGAGAAGAGAAGAAAACAACTCAAAGTGAAAATTAGTTGAAGCATTTGTCCAGTACTAAATAGAGTTCCCAAGAAAGCACATTTTAATGTATTTTTTTTAAAGATATACTTGACATCAATTGCTAATTAGTAAGATTAATGATGTCTGGGCCATTCAAAAGTCTTCTTTCTTCAGTCCCATTCATGTTGTTTGCACAGAATTCCCACTAATCCAACTGTACAGCAAGTTATACCAGCACAGCTTTAGTGCAGCAAGTAAGAGAGTCTTCTTGTAATTATCACCTGTCAGCTAATTAAGCAATTTACAGCACATCATATAGGCAGGTAATAGCACCTGTAGCCCCATAAACAATAAATCCATAATAAATTCCATTAAGTTTCCAACATATATAAAATTACTGTAGAGAATGGGGTTTGCAGTGATGTTTTTGCACTGATAATGAATACAAAAGCACTGTCCTTTGTGATCTCTGGGGAGGATTTCAAAATTCCTCAATATCTGGTTAAAAGAGACTTTGCAATTCTATTGAGATAGGTGATCTGTATGGCCCCTTCCAATCCAAACCATTCTATGATTCTATCCATTTTTCCTACCATTTAAGCCATCCCTCCCTGCATGGCATTACTTCTTTCACATCAGAAGGATAAAAGAATAACCTTACACCGAGCACTGGCATCATATCTAGAAGCAGCATGCAAAGGTAGGGTTTAGACTTCAAAATAAATAAATACATAAATAAATAATTAATCCCCAGGCCAGAGATGTCCTCTGAAATCCACAGAGCAAAGCTCACCCCTGGTAACTCCTCTTGCCCTGCACGCTCCAGTCCCATTGATCTCACCAGGGATCCTCTCAAAATGAGAGCTGCTTATTAGAGCTCAGCTTCTATGTGCACATCTAAGAGGGGAATTTTGTCCTTCAGACAGACCTATGATCAAGACATAAATTTAGACAAAAAGGAAACAGGAGTATGTGAACTACTTCTGTATTTGCACAAGCAAAGGGGGTAACAAGACAGGAATGGGAGTGCCTTGAAATGAACTTTACATCTCTGCACACCAAAACTGGGCACAGAAATGTGAAAAATGTTCCTGTTTTACCAGAAGCAAATACCACATTATGAAGTTCGTTACTCCAAGTAGTAGAAAAAGAAATTATTACAACAATTTTGCCCTTATTTTTCATCTGCTATTTGTCATGTCCTCTTCTACTCTCTCTCTAATATTGTACAGGTTCCATCTTTTCATTTAATCCTCCCAGTCTTGGAAATAACGAACCACAAGAAGTCAACAAGAACCTTCATACTTACCACATTGTCTTGTGAAGGCATCAAATAAAAAAGGGCTGTAACACCTTTCTGACTTCCATTCCTGCCAACATGGCTCTGACAGAACACACATTTCAGAGACCTCCTGTATATTTTATTTCTTTTTTCTTTGAGCCTTCTCATTCAGAGCTATTTAACTTAACCACCTCAGGCTAATGGTAAAGTGCTCAACAGCTAAGTACAAAATACAACAATATTAATATTTCTGCCCTTTCAGAGCGTTATGTAAGGTTTGCTTTATCTCCTGATATGATACCTGATACGGCCAGGACACACCAAAACTATTCCTATTATATAAAAAGGCAAATTTTCCTTATTTCATTTAAAGATAAGACGTTTTCTAAATTCAAATTAATATGCACGCACTTTGTATCCTCTCTGACACAAATCTGTGCAAGGTGCTATTTACAGTGTGCCTTTTTACCTACCTACAAATTCTTCTATCAGCAGATAAAAGAGATTTATTGTCAAATTCCCATTTTATCTTCCAACATTTGCCTAGTGGGAAAGCATAAAAGAGACAGGTGACCTCGTGTTTGGGGGTTTGGATCAGTGCTTAGTAACTCCCTGAGACAAATCCTACTTAAGGAGCAACATTCTTGTTTCTTTTTTTTTTTTTTCTTTGTTGCTTATTCTTCAAATCTGCTTGGCAGCTAAATATTTGACACCACTTTTAGAGATACCTTTTAGAAGGTGGATTTAACTGTCAAAAATTATAGGGGAAAAAACCCCCAATTGTTTCTAAAACTCAGTGCAGATATTTGAGTTTAATTTGAAACCTTTGTACTGAAGTAAAATAGACAGATGTCTTGCTAATTCTGGTGTGCCAGGGCATGGTGTGCTGCTGAGGTGAGGAGTGCAGAGATTCCAGGTGCTGGGCATTTGTGTGAATAAGGATGTGCAGAACCAGAATATTTAACACCAGCATTTGCAGACAGACAATTTCAGACTTCAATCTCCAGACATCTGGACTGTAACCACGGGAATGCAGTGAGAGGACACTGCTCCTCAGCCCCGGTGCCACCCCACACCCTGGTGCTGCTGGCTCTGCCACACGGTGACACGGAGCAGTTTCACAGGCTTGGAGAAAAGTCACAGTGCCTGGGAGTGTCCTACTGCTCAATTTGTCACTGCAGACAGCCTCTGCCTCACCTCAGAGAAGGGCTTTTGAGGAAACTTCGTGTGAAAGAAAGGACACTGAGAATAAGTGCAGGAGTGAGGTCACAAAGCTCTAAGGATGTCCTGCTGTTCTTCCTTTCATCACCATGAACCTGGTACCCTCGACAGGCACAGCTCTATCCTACCTTTGTCAGCTGACAGTGGGGAAAAAAGATAGACCTTATCTCCTACTGATGTTTCCCAGCTGTCATCCGGCTGGAAAAATCCTGCCTTCACAAAATAAATTCAGTAGAACACTGTTTTTGGTGGCCTTGATAAAACGCCTGTGCAGGCTGTGCTTCTCCTGGGGGCTGTGGGAGATGGAGATGCAGGCTCTGCTGGCCCTGTGCTCCCAGAGCAGCTCCAGATCTGTGGCTGCAGTGCAGGAATGAATCTGAAGAGAGAGAAAATAGTGGCCATGGCCTGACTGGATGCCACTGTCTCAGGGGGAAGGGAGGTGCTGTCGCTGCAGAAACAGAGAGCAGTGAACACACACAGGAAAGTCTGAATGATCCAGGCTAAAACAGTCCAAATCCTACAGCAGACTTGAGATCTCTGGTTTTCAAAGCAGATCTCAGTAAATCTCTGAGAGAGCACTGTACACACTAACAGTAAATCTCCGCTAGAACCACACAGGAAAATGTAAATAGTAAATGATATAGTAAAATGTCATCGTGGAGCATTTTGGAAAAGTATTTTTAGCTTTTGGTGCTGGAAATCAAAAACTCCAGCCCTTTGTGTTCTAAGGAAGAGAACGAAAAACAGCAGATTTAAATGCAGATAAAGCAAAGGTAACACCTGCTGTTACATGCTCAGTTACTTGAGAGGAAGCTGATGCCTACATCAGAGACAAGGAAACATTGACTGCAAAGCCCTTGTAAGTGCTACGAGTGCACAGGAACTACACAGCCCAACTGCAGCAGCAGGAAGGGAAAACCTGCTATTTTATTTAATAAAAACCTTCATGTTTATTAAAATCATACAGATCTTCATTTTAATTATTTGTTATTTCCTTTAAGTTGTCATCTTCCTGGACTTACAATTTTACATTTCTCTTACCCATTTGAAATGGATGATTTAGGAAACAAGGTGAGATAAAAAACTTGAAAGCAATAACATGATTCATCTGAATCAAGCTCTCTTATCCTCCACTCTGGTTTATGATTCCAGATGCTGCATCAACCACCTGGCCTCCTCCTTCCTCTGCTTTGGCCCTAACGGAATAGATCAACATTTTGCTTGTGATTTTATTAAAATTTGATGTTTGAATGTTTTCCCATTCGGATGAGACAAATTCTTAAAGCTACACAATGCATTTAATAAATCACATTACTTGGCTGAAGAGGTGTTATTCTGGAGGGAAATTACTTTATATAATTCCTACCTACAAAGAGCTGGAGAGGGCCTTCTTAGGGTCTGCAGTGCCAGGAGCCAGGGAATGGCTCCCAGGGTCAGAGGGCAGGGCTGGATGGGAGATTGGGAATGAGGAATTGTTCCCTGTGAGGGTGGGCAGGCCCTGGCACAGGGTGCCCAGAGCAGCTGTGGCTGCCCCTGGATCCCTGGCAGTGGCCAAGGCCAGGCTGGACACTGGGGCTGGGAGCAGCCTGGGACAGTGCAAGGTGTCCCTACCATGGCAGGGGATGGAATGAGATGGGCTTTAAGTTCCTTTTCAACCCAAAACACTCTGGGTCCGTGATGCTGATGGCTGCAGGGGCCATACTGAGGTATCAACTCCACATAACATCTTTTTTCTCTTCACCCATTATCTCCATCAACACCTGCACCATCCACTGGGATTTATTCTCTCTACTCTTGATTCTCTCACCCCACCAGAAATGTAGGACATCACACACTTATTCTTTCAGGATAATTTCTACTCTAACATACGTGGTTTTGGTTGTGACTGTAATTTTGAATAATTATAGTAATTCTTGTGCATTGTGATACATCCAGCCACTGGATGCCTTGTTGTGCTTGGTCTGAATTTGTACATGTCTCCTGGAACAGCTTTTTTGAATTGTGACCTGTGTGACACATTAAGGGCATGGCTCAATCATGCCACGGCCACTTTACCAGAGCCCTGCATCACCTGGGCCTGTGAGGAAGGCATTAAAGTGGGGTAGAGGCTACTAAAACCTGCTTCCAACAGCTCTTCCTACCCCCCCCACATCCGCTGCCTTTTCTCTTCTCAAGGCTTTAGTCCCTGGCAGGGTGTCTCAGCACTGCTGGTGTCATCTGTCCCATCCTGAGACAACCCACAAATGGAGTTTCATTCTCTTGCTGTTTTCATGACATTTGAATCTTTACTTTGGCAGCCATTAAACCCAGTAAGAAGCAGTCAGTTTGTTTATAAAATATTGGTATGCACAAAGTCACCAAGACAAAGGCAGCCTCTCTGCTGAACATGGCACTGCAAGTGACAAATCTCTTTAAAAATTAAACTCTTTTCTCCACACAATCCACACAGAAAACTCAGATCAACAATAATAAATACTTTAGAGTCAAATGTTGAGCCAACATGAATAATCCAGTGTGCACTGCAAAAATGAAACCAGGAGAGCAAATAAAAACAGTCCTTCAAATTACTATAAAGAGGAAAAGATTGGTTTGGTTTTTCTTAGGAGTAGAAAAGTAGGTATGTTAACCACACTCCCTAGGGATGGTAAGAACACAAGAGTGATGCAGAAAGGCTCCTCCTACTTTTTATATAATTAAAGTATAGATATAAAAGCTTTTGAAAATCCAGGTAATGAGCACAACCATCACTCAGCCCATCCTGCCAGTTTGCCATTCTCCTCCTCCTCTCCTGCCCAGTATTCAGGGGAATAAACAATTCACCTAAACATGCAAACAGTTTTGTTCACTCTGAGTGGACACCTAAAATGTGCCAAAGAGCTTCCCAAGACAAACACATCCTTCCCCACAAACTCCCAAGCCCTGGGCTGTGCAAAATGCTTTTTGAGTGCATTCTGTGCTGCTGTCCTCAGGCACAAACAGCTTCCCAGGAAAACACCGTGCACTTATTACATCTTATCTCAGAAGAAAAGCCAGCTTATCTACAGGCAATCCTGGGAGACTTATTTCATTATATTCATCTTTATGCATTTTAAAACTGCATGCAGTGCACAGGTCAGGCTCAGCAAAGTATTGGCTGCAGAGCCACAGCAGCAGGACCCTCCCTGGGACTCTAATTGCTGGCAGAACTCCGCAGCTCTCTTTCATATGTGCAATGTGGGGATATTTTCTTAGTTAAATGCTGCCTTGCCTTTTGATCCTGTTCCTGCTGATGTTGCTGAGTGATAATGATCTGTGCATCTGGACTATTGATAGATAGAAAAATTAATAGCACAGTTAAAGCTAGTTGGGAACTTTTATTTACTTTGACCTAAATTACCAGAACAGAAATTTCAATGTGACTAAAAGGCAGGAAATTTAAAGGTAGTTTTAAAAATTACCTACAGTTAAATTTTCAAGCCTCAAAAATCTATTGAAACAAACAGACTGATAAGATTTAAAATAATACCAGACATACAGCTCACTTCTGATAAGAGCTTTTCCAATTATACCCACTATGGGGCTGCTACAAACATTTTCCATTGCAGCATGACTGTCTCTCCCCTTGTACAAAGCAAATACTTGGATTTTGCTGAATTTGTCTTACATCAGTACTAAAACCAACAAAAAGCTACTGCACAGGTCATTATTTTTTTGCAATTTATTTTCTCCATTCACTCAGATAATTACTAAATTAATAACTAACAGGAATTTAAATAAAACACTAAATTTGGGCCACTGTAGAAAACATGAGAAAAGACAGCCTCTAAGATACACAAGTCGGACATAAGATGAGGCAGAAAAAAAGTGTCATGAAGGTCACTTTCACACTTGATTATGCATTTTATAATATTCTCTATGCATCTAGAAAGTTTTCCAATCAAGATTCAATTCTGTCCCTCCCAGCCATGCCCTTGCACCAGCCCCCAAGATAAACAGAGGCTTAGGAAGGACTGACATTATATTAGAGGACATACTAGATCATCACATGACTATTTGTCTGCAAATCAATTGCAATAAACTCAATAAATGTAATTACAGGAAATCCTGCAATATCTATCTCCTCACAGTGCAGTATTATTTTGCAATCAAAAAAGTTCTGATAAAATCAGGTTTGTGCAAGCATAATCTGCACTGACAAAATAGTACCAATGGTACAAGCATAAAATCCTTGGGAGCAATGAATGCTGACCTGAAGAATTTAATGTTGGCAAAAGAAGGTGGTGCAGAAGGAGAGTTTTATGACTATCAAGTAAGCAGGTAACAGATAACAATCTGATTACTTCAGTTTCACACTTACAGAGGACTGGAAAGCAGAAAGATAATGATTTTGTTTCAACACATCTCAATTTAAGTACAAATCAATGAAAACAGAAAAAAATAAATTTTTAAAATGCACATAATCACCTCACTTTATTAAGTGAAATGTTCCATTGGTTAGAAGTTTGATGGCATTATCTACCAAGATTGATATTATTACAACAGATTATTCTTTCCAGTGAGACTGCAGACAAAAAAGTGAGCCTGTAGAAGCACAGTATTACATTTAATCAAATTTCTTAGAAATAATAGTTCTATTATATTAGCATTTGAGCAGCTTTCAATGAACCAACGGGCAGCTGTGTCTTCATCTTTTATTTCTAACCAGCTAATAAATCTACAGGTTGCCAAAGCCATGCCCAGATGTTGGTGTGCCTTCTCATTCCTCATCATCTGACTGCAGCCATGTGCACTCCACTTAATGACTGTTGCACAAAATGTCTACAGGAAACAAAAGCACATTTTTAAAAATTAAGCTTCTCTAGTTGGTCTACCAAGTTGCCACCATGGTATTTTGTTTATTGAGTGAGCATTTTGGTTTAGAGCCTTTTGTGGAGTAAATCCCAGTGGGTGGATTAGAAATTAAAGCAGAGGGGCCTGTTGGGGTTTCTGAGGGCAGGATGGGGATGGGGGAAGGCATTGCCCCCAAAGTCCAGAACAAACAATATGGGAAATCAGCACAAGCAGTTTCAATCTGAACAGTGTCAGTAGGCAAAGAAAAGGTCAAGAGTAAGAGTACTTGTTTGGGGTATTTTAGAGACAAACAGAGAAGTGAAATTAAAATGATGCCAGAAACAGAACATGGGAAATAATAAACTAATATACCAAGAAAATAAAATAAAGAAATAAAAGGTCTTAAGAATTTAAGAAGAGTTTAGCAGCTCAAACAAAATATTTATTCTGGGAAGAGTTAAGCAGAGCCTTAATTATGTGACTTTGAAGATAGGGGCTTATTTTTTTGTTTGTTGAATTTATTTGTTGAGTTTGAGGGTTTTTTTGTTGTTGGGAGGGGTTTTTAATGGCTTTTTTTGTGGCTTCCCCTCCCTCCCCATTCCCTCCCAACCCCAAAAGGTTCCGTTAAGCTCTGTACTGAAAAGGACAGCAAATAAACATCCCAAATTCACTTTCTGCATGCCACTCACAACTGAGCAGCTCTGCTATACCCCCTAAAGTCATCCCTTTTCCAGGCTGAAAAATCCTGTTTGATTCAATGTCCCATATACAGAACATGTCCCATATTTGATTATCCCTGGTGTGCTTCGTGGGAAAACTTAAATTCTTTGGACAAACAGACATAAAATCCCTGGAGTAACACTCTTATCTGTCAACTGAATGTACCTGAAGTGAGACCTGAGATGTTTTAAGCCAAATGAGGTGGGTGTGGAGAGTAGTGGACTCACAACAACCTGGACAGAACAAATGGAATTGTGCCCAGAGTGAGTCCCTCCAGGTTTTCCAGAGCACAAAGCAGGCTCTCCAGCCCACCCAGAATGCCAAGGCACTGCTATCAAACTGTGCAGGAGATAAATCCTCCCAGCTAAGCACAGAAATAAATGACATATCAGAACTGTTAAGCTCCACAGCTGTGAGAGTGGTGCTTTAAAAATGAAGCACATAAACCATACTGGAGAGGGGTTTGATAATGATCCCACAGTCACAGTCCAAAAGGCTGCCTGCTCAACAGAACCTTCTGGGGACTTGCACAATGCTTTCCCCAGCTTCAGGGTCCCAGTTAGGCTCAGGATTACAGCTGCTCAGGCCAGGACCTGTGGAGAAAGCAGAGCAGCTTAAGAATCTCTATGTTAAAGCTGAAGGCTGCCAGCAATAGACAAATATTAAAGTAAAACATAACCTGAAATTTTAATTTTGGATTTAAGCATCTGAACCCTGCTTGTGTCTGGTGAAAAGCCACCCGTGCTGGTTTGTAATCATCACTGCTCTGCTGGGCTGACCTGAGCATTCAAATCATGGGAATCTACTTGGAAGGATGATTGATTTCAGTCTTTTAAGTAGACCCCTCATCCACATAGCAATTGAAAGAAAAAAAAATAAAAGCTTGATGGTGAGCTGCCTATTCAGCTCCCCATGCTTATTTTTTTTCCTGAAAGGTCAGATAATTGAAAATTGCAATTTAGCTGTCTTGGAAAAAACCCAGAAGAAAGCAGGAGCTGTGATACAGACTTACTAATAGCAGAGTCAAGACACGTAGTTACTCTGTGCTTACCTCATCTGCATTGTTTTCATTTACTTAATTTCAATTAGATTGCAAATTATACAGGGATTAAGGTGTTTCTGCTGTGTGACCTATTCAATTTTGCAGTCAATTGATTTCTACTTATTTAGTAAGTGTTTGGACATTAGCTGCAGTGGCAGTTGGATTTGCACTTGAAGTCAACTCTCCAGCATGGCAAGATGCTCACAAGTTTTGTTCCTCAAGAACATGGTGGAGGAAATAATAAGATGCAGGAAAGGACCTGGATGAAGATCCCTTTTAACAAGATTTAAGTCACCAATGAAATAATTAGGCAAAACCAAACACTATATGTATAGTAGGACATGTTAACAAAGCACTTTGCAAAACTCATTGTTATCCTTCCACTCCATCGGGATCTTAAGATAAAGATTTAGTTTCAGCATCTTCCATAATGATCAGTTTCAGCATCTTTCTTCAAAAATACTGATGGCAAAACACTAACAAGGCAGAGATTCAAAGATAAGAGAGAAAAGTGTTAACTGCTCAAGCAAAGGGGAGGAGAGAGGGGAAAGGCTGGCCAGAGTTCAAGCCAGAGAAGAAAATTCCAGGGGAAAGGGAGATGGGAGGACATGACAACAGTCTTCAAATAGAGTATTCTGCTGCAGACAAGAACAGTGATTACTGATGTCTCTGGTCAGTGCAGCAGCCAGAGGATTAAGCTGCAGCAAGGAAGAGCTGGGTTAGACATCAAGAATAATGTTCAAGTTAGTGAAGGAGTTCACTGAAGCAGTTTAGTTTCTGTCAGTAGATCTGTAGCAGTTGGACATGCAACTGTCAGAAATGACAGAGAGTTCATCTGGATTTTCACAAGGGGCAGAAATAATGAATGGCCTTCTGAGGTTTGTTCTGATCACATGAGAAGCTACACAATATTAATCTCCTCTGCTCTACATTCCTGAAAACTGAGGGCAGCTTCTCTCTCAGGCAAGGAGATTTTAAGAAAGGGGCCTAGAATGATTCTAACATTTTTAAATCAAGGTGTAGTGAAAAGAGGCTCCCTGCTGGCAAGCCAGGGACCTTGATTTGTTATTGGCAGAGATGTCACAAGTGAGCGGGACAACTCTGGGATGGTACAGACAGGAAGCACTCCCCTCCTCTTTGCATCTTACCATGCTGAAAGGCCACGTTTCTGCTGGCTTTTCATTTCATCATTGACATGAAAATTGAAATGATCATTGAAATGATAATGGCATTAGCATAATTAATAAAGAAGTTAAGAGGGATCCTGGTGTAGCCATTATATTTTATGAAAATCCTATGCTAGGATTTTTCCCATCCTGAGGAGCTGAGAGCCTCAGGAAAGAAATGTAAACAATAACTATCTGCTGCTGTGGAATGCAACAGGTGCATCTTCCACTGGTCCATGGGGATTGTTTTCAATTAGTGACCAATCACAGCCACTTGTGCCAAGGCTGTGAGCAGTCACAGGATTTTGTTATGCATTCTATTCTATTCTATTCTATTCTATTCTATTCTATTCTTGTTCTTTGTAGCCTTCTGATCATTTTCTCTCTCTCTGTTCTTTCAGTATACTTTTAATGTAGTATTTTAGTATATTATATAACATAATAAATCGGCCTTCTGAACAAAATAGAGTCAAGCCTTGTGTCCTCACACATGGGAGGATCGCCACAAGATCCTGGATATTCTGATGAAATGTTCAGAGCCTTCAGTAGGACACCAGTGACGAGTGAAGATGTGTGAAGGGAGAAGGTGCTTCAAGATCTGGTGCCAGGCTTCAGTGCTGTGCAGAAGGAATATGGTCAGAGGAAGTGCAGCCCTGCCCTTACTCAGCAGCATTTTACACCCAGGTCTCACCCAGAAAACAGCACCAGCTTCACTTCAGCTGCTGGCATATTGTTCATAGCTTGTAAGGGACCAAAACCTGGCAGCCCATCCCCTCCTGTGCCTCTGCAGTTTTCAGCATGCAGGAAGTTTGGTGGCACCAGCTGCATGCCCTGTGTCCCCCGTTCAGTGGCTGCACAGAGGAGCATTTGTCATGGACACACAACCCCCAGTACAGGCAGGACAAGGCAGGACAGGGGAATACTGCTGGCACTGCCTCAGCCATTGGAAATGCAACACAGGTAGAACTTGCCAGATCTTCTCCAAAAATGTATTGCAAAATTCATTTTTCTTTCTTTTGCCCAAGTAGAATTTTTTTCTATTTCATGAAGACTTCAATCCTTCCTTTACCCAGGCCAACTGTCCAACTCAGAGCAATTGTGGCATCCTTTGCCAAAAGCCATCAGGAAAACCCTCGCTGTGACTGCGAGAGGCATTTTTTATGTTAAGGTTTGTGCTTGCTGAACATGTCTGATATTAACTCAATTTGCATTGCTCTTGTTTAGCCTTGCTGCTTAGGGGGTTGTTCTAACCTGCTCTGTGGATTGAGGGGACATGTTTGCCACAAAATATTCCAACAAAAAATTGATCCAAATTAGTATTCTGGGCCACAGCTTTAGTTGTATTTATTTTTTTGCTCAGTGAGTTTGCAAAGCATAGAAATAGCAATCCCCCACTGTTTCCATCATGTTTACTTTCTTGTTATATATGTTTGCTCTGTTTTAGGGTTTTTCCTTCTGATTCTTATTTTATTTTTAAGAGTCAGGGCACAGTTTCTTAAAAGAAAAGCAATCAAACAGGGGCACAGATACTGCTCTGCAGATTAACAGGTAGTGAGGGGTATGTTTGTGTAAAGGACATGTTTTTATGTGCCTCATCCTAAAAACACTGCTGTCAATACAAATACATTCAGCTTATCCATGGAAATCAGTACTTGACAGGAAAGGGATCTGAAAGGGAGCAGATGATTCCACTGTTCTTGTTAAGTGCCTTAAATGTGATCTAAAGGAATTATGAGCAATTTACTCATGAAATACCAGAATGTAGCAATAGTGCTGCTAAGTGAGTATTTATGAAGGAAAACAAAGCAGAATGATTTAACAGGAAGGACTTTGAGTAGAGCATGGAGAGGAAAAGCAAAATTAAATCAAGAAGCTCCCATATAACAAGTAGCAAAGAAAGAAAACAAAGCAGTGAAGAAATGAAAGTAAAAACATTCAAGAAATATATTCAATTATTCAAGTTGATACCCTTTTCTCCCCCAAGCCTTGTTCCATGATGAATATCCCCACAATCCTTCCAGCTAGGAAATCACTCTTTGGATGCAGACCAGGAGGTGCAATGAGTCAAACAGAAACAGTCAGGAAGGAGAAAAAAAAAATACTGAAAAATAGAGTGGCTTTGCATAATGCATATCCACAATCAGCAATGTGGTCATTGATTTCTGACCCAGAAGGTAAATATAAATAAATAAAAATCTAAAATAGTTTCTCTTACTCAAAGACAAGTTAAATATAAATAGAACAAATACATTATTATTACTACTCTGACTCTGAGTGCCACCCATGATACAGTAACTTCAGAGAGTTTTCCCCATTCGAAATAGAACTTGAAAATAGCAATGAACCACAAAACCCTGGATCTCCTGGGCCTCTGCCCAAAAGCAGCAACAGTCATTAGTGCCCAGTGATCCAGGTTCTTTGGGTGGCAGGTGAGCAACATTTCCCAGGTGTGGGGGGCAAGAGCTGGATGTTCCTCTGGCTCTGGTCCAGGGCTTTCCCAGATGCCTTGTGTCCCACCTGGGTCACCAAAAACTGATGCCTTGAGAGGCTGCCCTAGAACAGAGGCTGGACAGAGTTACAGAATAAAGTAAGGATTTACTAAAAGGCCTCAACAGATCCACCTTGGGCAGCAGTTCAGCTCCATTTGCATATTGCAGTTAATTGACCAATTCCAGCTTTAGCCCATGCAGTTCCATCCTGCTTGTTTTTCTCTCTTTAGCCCACATTGTTCCTGCTCTTGGGCCTGAGATTTGGATCATTTGTCCTTGGTCCCCAGCTGGAGAAGGAATTGTTTTGTCTCCCTGCTCTGTGCAGAGAGCTCACTATCCCCTAATACGAAGCTCAGACCCAGGCACTAAAGCAGCACAGAATCTGAAAAATATAAAAGCTAAAACCTGAGGCATCACCCAGGCACTCCCACATCCATGTTGCCTCTCCACACAAGACATCCCATAGCAGCTGTGCAGGAGAAGAGGCACAGGGGTCCTGTGCTGAGACAAAACACTCTTTTAGGGGTTACCCTGGAGAAAGCCTTGCTCTCTGAGCAGGAAGGAAGTGCTTCATCCTCCTAAAGCCTCTCAGAGTCACTCAGATGCAAGCACCTTAAAACATTTGCTTGACCACAGCCAGGAAATTCTGCACAGGAGAATTTCAATCTCTGCCCTTAGAGACTGCCTGTGCTTCAATGCCTTCAGCTGAGCCCTGGCTTTGTGACCTGAGCACTCCCTGTGCTTGTAGGAAGCCTGGCTGCCTCTCCAGTGCAGCTGGGGTTTAACTAGCATGAGAACTCAGGCTCAAGCCACCTCCAAGCCTGTAAGCCTAAACTTGGGCAGAACCACTGAATCACTTAGGTGGGAGCAGGCCTCTGACATCACTAAGTCCAACAGCCAGCCCAGCCCCACTGCCACGTGTGGCAGCAGCTCTCTGGCCACAGAGAGAAACACAACTTTCCCAGGCATTATCCTGGGAAAAGTCTGTGAGATCAGAGAAAAGAATGAGAAACAAGTCTTATCTTCACTTGCTGTACCTGGTATTGTGAACATTTGGAATGTGTTATGGAGATTTGTTTACTAAAGGGTGGTTTCTTAATTAGCCAATGGTGATGGTGTTTGGATTGGAGGACCAGTTGGGTCCACCTGTGTTGTAAGTCTATAAAAGAGCAATGGGTTTCTTAATAAAGATTATTATTTATCAACCTTCTGTGAATCATGGAGTCTCTGCTAATTATTACCCAGCCAGGGCCCCCCGTGCTCTAATAGCCATGCTCACCACTGAACCTCGACCTCAGGCATCCATATGCTTTGTGAACACTGCCAGGGATGGGGACTCTACCACTTCCTTGGGCAGCCCATTCCAATGTTTCAAATTCTTTCCATCAAAAAAAAATTTCCCTAATATCCAATCTAAATTTCTCCTGGCCCAGCCTGAGGCCGTTCCCTCTGCTCCTGTGCCTGTTCCTGGGAGCACAGCCCGACCCCCGGCTGTCCCCTCCTGGCAGGGAGTTGTGCAGAGCCAGAAGGGCCCCCCGAGCCTCCATTTCTCCAGGCTGAGCCCCTTTGCAGCTGCCTCAGCCCCTCCTGGGGCTCCAGCCCCTTCCCAGCTCTGTTCCCTGCCCTGGACACGCTCCAGCCCCTCCAGGGCTCTCTGGCCAAGAGGGGGCCAGAACTGGACCCAACACTGAGAAGCACAGAATATTCTGTGTTGGAAAGGACCCTCAAGGATCTTAGAACAGTGAAAGACTCTAAACATTGGTCAGAGTAGATTTGCAAGCCAACAGAAATGAGAGCAGCGGTGTAGAAGTGATTCACACAGCGTGTGTCAGTGTGCAGATGGGGCACAGCACCTACACACAGGTCACCCCTTGGAAATCAGGGCCGTGGACAGGGAGAGCAAACCCAGCCTTCAATACCAGCAATGTGTGAGTGAGAGATGGGCTTCAGCTGGGGTGCCGGGGTCAGCTGTCACTTGTCTCTGCCCCAGCATGGGAAAAGGTGGTTCTGGGCAGGCCGCGCTCTCGAAGAAGGAGTCTGGACTCTTGCTTTTGGTCTTCAGTTGAGTTTATTGTTCCTTATCTACAAAGTTTTTCTGTCTGTCCAGCCGAGGTCTGATCAGCAAGACAGCCAAGGGCACTCTCTCCCGCCCACGGGGCGGTTGTCTCTTTTATAGTAAAAACTACGTATAAGATATTTACCTTCAATTTCCAATACTTTTTGCCCTTGTTGGCAAGTGCACTTTCACTATGAACCAATTCACACATGCCAACATCATCCTGAACATGGATGCCAAGGAGAAGAAAGAAGAAGGACAGGGCACACCCAAATCCCTCCATCTTAGAACCCCTGACCCCCATGCACAGGATTTCAACCCCCCCTGTACAACATACAAACCCACCCTGTACAGTGCTCTAAAATTTTTTCTTTCACCCTGTGATTCCTACTTTCTGTGCTACTTAAACTTTTGTGGCCTGTAATTCTTCATATAAGGTTGGCAATTTGCTCTATGAATTAGGATTGAATTTCCAGGTGTCTTTGGCTTCCTGCCAGGGTCTCCGAGCCCCTGCCAGGGCTTTGAGACATCCAGGGCATCCAGAGAGTGCAGAAAATGGAGAAGAATGGGGCAGCTCTGCACAAACCTGTGGGTTGTGGTGGCCGTGCCACCTCCTCAGAGCCCTCAGGCCATGCCATCCCTGCAGGCTCAGCCTGGCACTGCCCTGGGGCATTCCTGCTCCTCCTGCTCTCTGCAGGCCGGCTTTCCGTCGTGCACAGAGCTAGCAGGCTCTCACCCTTCACTTTAAATCATTTTACTGGTTAAACTCCAGTTTTCTGCACCTTAACAAAATCAGCCTGCCAGGAGGGCAGGGGGATCCCCTGCCAGGTGGCCACACAACTGGAAGGATCAGAGCTGGATGAAAGCAAACAGCTAAACTGCCCCTGGAGAATTCCAAGCACTTCAAAAGGCAGGAATCAGGAATTCACTGTGAGCCATTCAGTCCTGAGCCAGCCGGGGACTGTCCCACACCGCAGTCAGTGTGGGTGTTTGGCTTCAAAGGACACATGAATTTTGCACAACATGAATCCTTTGAATTTCACACCATTTCCCAGCAGTTATCAGCTTGGTTCATGCTCCGTGCAAGTGCTTTTAACACTATCCTGCTTTTCATGATGTGTGATTTTGTTTGCCGCGATTTCCTATAATCCAATTAAAAATTGCAATAAAACACTACCCCTTTTCACATTCTACTTTAATTTCATAATTTGTATTAATAAAACTGCACAAACATAACTCATTTTGCATAGCACCAAGACTATGGGTACCCTCCTACTAAAAAAACACCCCAAAAGCTTCCCAAAATCAGAGACATGTTTCAAAGTAGAAGGGAAACTAAGCAAACTTATAAAAAACACATCAGATTTATGCAAAACTTAAGTTAGATGCTCAGCTCTGACAATATATATCTAACATAAAACATTTAATGCATAAAAAAATCAACACATCATCCTATTTTGACCATATGATCATTTAATAAATATTAATATTCAATTTCCTTTCACTTACTGAAATGTCAGAAACCCACAAAATAGCAATTTTGTGTGAAGTGCAAGAAGATAACATTCCCACATTGAGGGAAAAATGGAAATTATATTGAGTGAGGCTTCTTTAAACAAAAAGATAAATTTAAAATGTCGTAACTTCTGATTTATTTGTTAGCTTTATACTGAAAGGATTAATAATTTTTCCAAAAACTTAAGATGTGTAAGTATAATATCAGGTTAATATATCAAATAAGTAATCTTAAAAATTAATATATATTCCCATCCTGTGAGTAAGAAAGAGATTTTTCTTTCCACGTAGTAGATCCATCCCTTTTACTTGGGAAATCCCTTATTAAAAGGCAAGTTTCCCAGCCCTGGATTCTGCCTATCAGGTTTGGTTTTTAAAGCCCAGCTACCAGGAACTCCAAATGATAGGTTTATGAAGGCACAGCAGCTTCACTTGGATCATTGTTTTTCACAACTCTCATCCTCACACACTTTCCTGTTGAAAGGAAGCAGCAAGAAGCTGCTAATATTATTTTCCAAATAATTAATAATATAACAATATAACATAACATAACATAACATAACATAACATAATATAATATAATATAATATAACATAATTAATATAATATAATATGACATAATATGACATAATATGACATAATATGACATAATATGACATAATATGACATAATATGACATAATATGACATAATATGACATAATATGACATAATATGACATAGCATATATTATATTATATTATATATGTTATTGTTATGTAACATACTATTATATTTATTATTACCGTATATTTATATAATTTTGTACAATTAATGATATACATAATATAATATACATAACATATAGTTTTTGAATATCATATCATATCGATAATATTATTTTCCAAATACATCCCAGAGACCTGTGTGAGTACCAACTGCTTACCCTTAGGGCCTCTCTCCTCCCCAGCAGCATGTGCTGCTCCTCAGAGCCATTATTTGGGTTGTTGCCCCTAAGCCAGGTGTGGATTTTTCAGCCACATAAATATATTGTGTTCTTCAGGAGACACTGCAGAACACTCAGACAGGCTTCAGCTCTGCAGCCACCTAAATGATCTAGCACTTAGCAGTTTTATTTTTCTTGTTTAACAGAAATGATCCCTGGCTAGTGTAGCATGAATAACCTTCCTCAGGATAGTTTAAAGCCACACTGTAATAAAGCATGCATCCGACTGCAATGATTACAATGTCATCTACTCCATTTCTGCATGAACAGCCTAAATTGTAAGTTATTACAGCATTGCTGGCAATGTGCTGGGTATTTTTTTAAACCAACACTCATATGCTCAGGGGGCAGGCACAGGAAAAGGCTGCAGAGTAGAGGTCAGTTAGGACAAACCCAGGTGGCAACTGCAGTTTTAGCATTTCAACATCTGCACTTTGTGTACAGAGTCCTGCTCCAAAGGCCTTGGAGACACCAATTAACTGCTTTTGTGGTTTTAGGGGACACACTTGATGAATACAATATTTTACAGAAGGTACTGATGAAAATCAACCTCCAAACCATCATGTAACAACAACTAAAACTGTTCAGAATTAGAGAATATTAGCCTACAGAGAATGATGCTCACTGTTGGTTTAAAACCAGTATCTCCCTAGCCCTGTTCTCTTTGGATATTCAATGCCCAATTTTAGACCAGCCTGCACATCTGTATTTGCATGCAGGGTGTTATCACCATGTACACATAGCTCCTAATTTAGGCTCAGACATATTTAGATACCAACATCTGGATAGGAGAGAAGTAGTATTAGACAATTCCTTTGATCTGGCACACATATTAAATGTTTCTAAACTGCATGTTTGTTATGAAAGGCAGCATTTTATGCAGATCAAAGTATGTTTATGTGATTTAATATTTGTTGACTTCCCATTCTTTAATGTAACTGCTAGGACAGTGTCTCTGATAAGGCCATTCCAATGCTCACAGCTCCATGTTTTAAAACCAGGGAATTTCTTCTGATGGGGATACTTTGGGGAATGATCACATCATTGTTTTTTCTATACTAGTATTTTCACAATTGACAGGTGAGCCATGTATTCCCTCAAAGCCCCCGCTGCCGGTTGGGCACAATCTAAGCACTAAAATTGCATTTCTAAGATAACTGAGATGCAGCACTCACACACAGAATATCCATTATTCCACGCTGTTCTAGACCAACTGTTTCCTGAAGGACTCCAAGGTGAAAGGACCACAATGATATAATGGCCTTCAATTTATAGTGCTTTAAACATTCAGCAGTCTCTCTGTTGCTGCATTTTTCAGCAGTGATAAGAAACATTAATAAAAAAAAATATTAAATTCTAGATCACTGTTGATTTCTTGGAAAGACCAAAAGCGTTTCAGATATCCCAGCAGGTAAAATCCAGCTGTTGCTCTATTAAAATTTGGGTTTGAGGGTCAGTCACATTATCATAAAAGAGGTGAAATAGCCCTGAATTGACCAAGGGACATTTGTAAAATGATCTTTAGCTATGGCATAGCTGTGTCTCTACCACAGGTGGGAATGGGACCCATGTGGAAATCACCCTTCACTTTGCAGTAGTTTTCCCTTAAGTTTTCAGTAGTTCCATGCAAATTGCCTGGTAAGAGGCCATGTGATTAACACTCATACATTACCAATAAGGCTTGAGAAAAAACACCCAGAGCATGCTGAGGTGACAATACAGAAACTGTGAGACAGAAATCCTTTTGGAAAGTTCTTTGTACAAGGAAACATTTCAGTTCTTTTCTCAAGTTAATTCAGAAAGTTTGTCTGAATAAGGACAAACATTTCAGCCCTCTTTTCAAGTTAAATCACAAAGTTTGTCTGAATAACCACCAGATATTTAGAAGGAAATGTTAAACCCAGAAGGCAGCTATGAATACAATTGTCTAAATAGGAATGTCAAGTCTAGTTAGTCCAGAGGTTGTGGGAAAACTTATTTTGGTTTCCCTTTACTATGGAAAGTGAAACATTAGCTGAGAAGAAAGAGTGTGAAATGAAACAAAGCAGTGATACAGTGCTGTGTGATTTAATTGCAGACAGCCTCCAGCTCAACCCCCAGAAGCACTTACCCAAAATGCTCATTCCTCATGGAGGCAGAGTGGGAAGCTCCCTAAAGCACTTCACAAGTGTGCCCTGCACTCAGCCAGGACACCCTCATAAGGGTGAGAAATCATGGAATTTTCACAAACTGGCAGGTGTGTGCTGAGGAATGATGGAATCAGCCTCAGCCTTACTGCAAGTGGCTCCTGCAGCAGGGACCTCACCACAGACATCAGCAGGTGCTGGTGCTGATTGGACACAGAAGGTATTCCAGGGAAACAGAGAAAACACCACTCCAGGATCCTTCTTCTGTGTCAAATCCATCCTGACCAAATCATGGGTCTTAGCAGAAATAATGTAAAAACTAATTTTTTAACATTTGGGGGAAAATAATTTACATAGTTTCTAATCATAGACTCATAGAACTGTTTTGGAAGGGGACTTTGAAGATCATCTAGTTCAACCCCCCCTGCTGTGGGCAGGGACACCTTCAACTGGATGCAACATTTAATAAACAGAAAATTAATCAGACACGTGCCAAAGAGCTGGCACCTGTATATTGTTTCAAATGAGAGGCTTTAACTTGACCAGCTCTTAAACATTCACTAATCTTTAGACTGAAATCTTCAGAACTGGCAAAAAACAAACTGTGAAGAAATCATTGTGTAAGTGAGGGAGCACAGGAGCCAGCTCAGGCCAGGAGAGGAGTAAACAGAGATTTTGGAGTTGTTAAGCACAGAAAGCACCTGAACTGTGCTGCCAGAACTGCTGGTAACTCTCCAGAAGGCTGTGCTTGATGTGCCTGCCCAGGCAGGAGCCCTGCAGCCTCAGCCTTCCCAAACACTGGAGCAGAAAGTCAGGCAGGGAATGCAGAGTCAGAGGTGTGGCTTGGCAGGCAGAGCTGGCTGCAGGTGTGCCCAAGGCAGGAGCAAACACCCAAAGCACAGATTAGGAAGATTAGGAAGATAAAGTGCAGGTGTTGCCCCTCTCATGGGCCTCAGAGGCACCCCTGATGAGGGAAATCCTCCTTTTAACAGCTCTGTGCCAGGATTGAGAGATGCACTGGACTTTATCAGTCTTCAGGTTGCTGTTTGTTGTTATCTCATCAGAAGCCTGGCACACCATCTGCAGCAGACCCAGCGTGCAAGAAAGTACAGCAAAAATGGTCACAAGATGTACAGTTTCAAGGTCTTTCACAACTGTTTTATCCAATTAACTCTCAAAATGTACTTTATTTCTACCTTTCTACCAAAATAACCAATCCCGTCTCTCCATGTAACCTCTGCACTGCTGCTTCTGATGGCCAATCACCCTGTGCCACCAACACTGCAGAAAATGGAGAAGAAGAAGAAGAAGAAGCTCAAGACAAAACCCAAGATACTCCATCTTGCCCCCTATCTACTTCCATACTAAATTCCCCAAACTCTAAATTTCTCACCCTGTGACAAATGACACTGTTCTGTATTTATTTCAGAGTCTGGTAGACTCCAGTCTATCCCAAAGTCTTGGAAGCCCTCTCCATGGGTGAAGGTCATGCTTCTCTGGGGGTCAGGACCCCTCAGAGCAGGCAGAGAAATATTCCCTGTGCCCTGGGTTCCTACAATGAAGCATCACTTTGATCAAAACCCAAACAGTTCTGTGAGAACAGACTAGATCCCTACCAGGATTCACTGCATGTCCTGAGTGCAGGCAGGAGAGGAAAGGACAGGGAATGGAGACCTGGAGCAGCACTGACGGACAAGAAAAGACACAGCCTCCAAAGCAGGATTGCTGAACATTTTCTTTAGAGAATTCAAATCCAAATGGAAATTTGCAAGGCAATAAAAAGGCATAGGAGTGAGGATGTGTATGAAGGAACAACACAAGCAAATTTCATGCAATTCTACCTACAACCAACAAAGAATATGGAAGTCAAAAGGAATGCAAATATTGTACAGATTCACCTCCCATCCAACAAGTAAGAGGAGAGAGTTATAATTAGCAGCCAACCCAACTTCAATTGCTTGACAGATTCTGAAAAAAAATTATTAAATAATCAATTAATAATCACCTACAGGATAATAAAGTGATGGAAATAGGCAACACAGATTTGTCAGGAGCAACCAATTAAATTTCCTTCCTTTACAGGTAGCTGGTATAACTGATAAGGCAGAAGCAGCAGATGTAATACAGCCCCACTTCTCTAAAGCTTTAAATACTGCTAGGCATGGAATCTCCATTGGCAAGCCAGGGAAATATTACCTGGATGAAAAAGACCCTTGAGCTAAATCTTTAATTAATTTAAAAGATATGTTCAAGGAGCAATTACCAATATTCTTATTTTGAACTGAAAGAGGCATTACGATGGAAATTCACAGGAGTCCACTCAAGCAATATCTAAATTATCCTCCAGTGAAGAGGGCCAGGGAAAAAGTGCTGGGGAAAGAAGGCAAGAGGACATGCAAGCAAGGATAGCAAGGATCTTTGTGATACAAAATGATCTTTACAAGCTGGAAACAAAGCCAATAAAGACCTCTAGGATGAAATTTGGTAAAGGCAGATTCAAGTTATTTTGTGTGGGAGTAAGTCATGAAATGCACCAAGAACACCTAACAAGAAAAGGGTCAGATGTCAAAAATTAATTTAAAAGATATGTTCAAGGAGCAATTACCAATATTCTTATTTTGAACTGAAAGAGGCATTACGATGGAAATTCACAGGAGTCCACTCAAGCAATATCTAAATTATCCTCCAGTGAAGAGGGCCAGGGAAAAAGTGCTGGGGAAAGAAGGCAAGAGGACATGCAAGCATGCATCTCTGTGATCTAAAATGAACTTTACAAGCTGGAAAAAAAGCCAATAAAGACCTCTAGGATGAAATTTGGTAAAGGCAGATTCAAGTTATTTTGTGTGGGAGTAAGTCATGAAATGCACCAAGAACACCTAACAAGAAAAGGGTCAGATGTCAAATTGAAGAAAAAAATAGATGAGGTGGAATTTGAACAGCAGTGAAACATCCCAAGCCCCAGCTCATTCTCGAGGCACAAGCAGGACTGGGAAACATGGACAAGTATTCCTGACAAGTGTGAGTATGAGCCAGGTTCTGAGATCCCAAAATAGATGATGTTAAATTTCAGGCTCTACAAGAGGGAAGCAATAAAGACAATAGATTTTAGAACATGACAGATAAAGAGGAGCTGAAGAAATTTGATGTGTTTGATTTACAAAAGGAAACATTAAAGCAAGATTCATGAGAGACTTACAATGCAAAAATCTGCCAAATGACAGTCATCCTAAGCAGGGCAGGAAAAAACAAATGACAGGCATTATAATTTGATTCAAAGATTTACTTTAGATATTAGGAAAAGTTTTCTGACTAAAAGAGGTACTAAGTCTTCAGAGATTTCTAGAAAGGCTGCAGAAACCCTTTTGATTTGTTGTTGCTATGAACACATTAGACAAACAGCTATTTTAGTGCATGATTTCTTACAGACATCCTAGCCTTAATTTTCTATAGTTAATGGATTCTTTTGCTACAACCAGAGCAACTCTAGACCAACAAAATTCTAAGCAAACTGAAGAAATTATTTCTAAATCCTTAAGGAAAAATTAATCTTTGCAATTTTAATGAAAGTCACTAAAAGACATAGAGTAAAACAGATATTTAATTCCAAATGTGATTGAAACTCATTAGAGGTGGCAAGCACTAATACACTGCATATTTTTATTGATTTTTCTTTTTTTAGAGAAAACTGATTTCCCAATAATTTGTTACTACAGATCAGGTTATGTAATGGCAAGGACAGCTGAGCTTATGTTGTTCACTAGGATTCACCCCTTATATTCAAAGTCTGATTGTAACTGTAATGAGAAAAATGTCAGAACTTACTACTTCTGACAAAGTACTTCTAAAACTTCCTTCAGATGGAAAAAACGAGCCCCTTTGACATCCAGGACAAGATTTACAGGACTGTAAATCATCACATATGATGACAGCATCCCTGCTGTGGGAGGGAGCAGAGAGGGACAAACACATGCATGGGAGAAAAACACTTATTTCCAGTCACTTCATGGAATGGCTGCAATTCAGCCACTGAATCCAACCTTAGTGCCAGATTCAGGAGCAGAAATATTCACCTTACCAGTGCAATTGATCATTTATACCTGTTTTGATCAGCAGAGAAAGATGCCCAGGGATTGCTTTGCACAAATAAATTATTTACCACCCAATCCAAATCCTGTCCTTTCCTAAACACCAGCAGCTGGGTCAAGCCCAGTGTCAGGAGGAGTTTCAGCCCTGTGGGGAGGATGCTCAGAACATCTCCTGCTGAACCCATCCCTGACCCCACCACAGCCCCACTGGATGATTTATTCCTGGTTGCCAAGAAATCTCACTGCTCCTCTCCTTACAGTGTCTGGAGTTTTATTTGTTAGGCCTTAACACAGGTGTTTAATTCGTACCTTTTGTTTATTAAGATAATCTAAATTTGTTTATGAAGATAATTAATGCTTCTTAGATACATGAATAAGCCACCAAATGGTTGATATGAATGAACAATGCCTTTTTTTTATTAAGATAATCTAAATTTGTTTATGAAGATAATCTAAATTTGTTTATTAAGATAATTTGTGCTTCTTGGAAATATGAATAAGCCACCAAATGGTTGATATGAATGAACTTCAAGTAGTATGAGAGGTGGAATATTAGCAAGAGGATAGAAATAACCTCAAGCTCTGTAGAACAGAGAATTGACTGCTCAGTTTAAACTGGACCTTTTCCCTCTCTATTCTGCAGCCTATCAATAGGAATTTCTTGGTTTTAGGAACACACAAGCAATGAAACTTGGATTTTTCAGGCAAAAATTGCTCCAGTGTTGTTATTAGCTGGTCAAATGATGGCGATTTTTGGGCTGCTGTGGTATCCCACTGACAAAGCTGAATGCTTCCATACAAAACCAGAAACAAAACAAATTTTATTTTCTGGCCCACAGACCAGCAGACAAGTAAGAAATAAGTACCATAATGGACATAGAATGTCACAGTCCTACTTATTGATAATTATCTTTTACATATCTGAGTAAGCTCATGCTCCTGAAGGTGTAGGGATACCCTGGAGGAATAGCAGCAAGAATTAACACTCTAGTGCACATGCTAATTAGGATTTAATTAGGGAATTTAAAAAATGCAGAGTGCATGTTTTCAGTAAGTGCAAATTACCAACTTATTGCTTATAGGTTTGGGGGTTTTTATTGCAAATATTATAATTGTCACTTTACATAAAATTCAAGAAATTTGAATTCTATTTCAGTTTTCAGAAAGAAATAATTTTTCCTCTGGCACATTTTCATCCATTATAATTCTTGTAACATTCTATCCCAATTTATAATTTTTTCTACATTACTAATTCAGCGTGAAAGATATTAAATTGCTTTTCTTTATGCTATTACAATGTACACAGGATGTTCCCTACAAATTGCACTATAACATTTTCCTTCAGCCTTTGCTGTTCATCTGAAAAACAGTTATAACCTGTGGGTCAATAAAACTATTTCCTCAAAAAAGGAAAAGGGTGCAGGTCTTTCTTGGTTTATTTTTTTCCAGGAAAAAAGCAAAATGCAAATGCCCAGCTCTGTTTTAACACAGCAGTGCTTTCCCCTCCTGCTCCCACCTTTCTCTCCCAAGCAGATGCTCCACTTCCTTCAGAGGCTGGTGGGATCCATCAGTAGTCTGGGAATTTTGACCCTGATCGAAAACCACACAGTGCTGACAGGAATTTTTCCAATCCTTTCCCTGCATTTGGCCATTCTCTGTGTCTGCTCACTGGAAAATCCACACAGGAGACACATAAACATGCAATAAAGGCAAATTTTAAAGATCTCTCTAGCTGGGCTCTGAGAGAAACTTTTGGCTAGGGACTTCCTAATGAAAGGGAATTAACAAGATGATTAAAGTGTTAAGAAAACTCAATTTGCATCAGAATTTTAATTCTTTCAAAACAGACCCTTTAAACAAAAGGTAATCTTGTCAAATATCTTTCCCCCTTAATTATTAATGCTAATTTCTGCTCTTCATTGTTTTCTTTTCAAAATCAAAACTTTTCCAGTGTGCTTCCCTTGCTGTTTCTGGATGTGTTTTTCAGCCCCAGTGCTCAGTGAACCTGGGTGTGTGATTTGTGTCATGGGAAGGCCAGCACAGGAACACCCCCTGAAACTTCCCACTTTAATTCCTGGACATCTTCAGAACCTACTAATTAAACTCCAGCACAATTGCAAGTGTTTCCATCCTCTCATTCTCTGTGGCTTTGGCTGAATGGAGAGAAAGCAGATAATGGCTGACTTTACCAGAATCTCTGGGATGGAGCACCAGTGAGGGCACTGATGGCACAGCCTGTGAGAACAGCCAGAAAACCATGGCAGGATTGCTCAGGACACAGAAAACTCCAGTGGATCACAAGTCCAGAGCTCCTCTGAGTCAGCAGTCACCACCAGCACTGAGGAGCAGTGTCACTTTAGGGGTTGGAATGGCCACATTTATTTTCTTTGTTTCCATAGGCTGCATTTTGATTAATTTGCTGAACCAAGATTTGAAAAAATAAAAATTAAATGAAAACCAAGAAAAAAGCCCAACCAACCACAGACCAAACAAGTGGAAGATACTTCAATAAGACAGCCCTGACACTGCATTTAGTTGTCTGAGTGATTTTTTTTGCGCTGATATTTAGGCAGGTAATTTGGGTTCTGCATCACTGAATTCATCAGGTTATTACTGGTGGGGTGGGGAGAGAGGACCTGAAGAAGCACTCAGCACAACTGGGTCAGCCAGAAAGGAAACAACACCTAAAACTAACTGGGAGATGCTGACGACAAGTCTTTGTGGTAAAAAGAATTCATCTAACTTCAGACACAAATAATTTTCTTTAAAAAAAATTGAAAAAAAACAAACCAACAAACCAAAAAAATCCCAAACCAAACAAACAAAAAAAAAAAAAAAAAAAAAAAAAAAAAAACCCCAAACCCCACCAAAACACACCTAAATCCTCAATTCCTCCCTTGTCATAAAAATGGTTGATCTACTCTACAGTGATCTAAATATACACTTCACTTCTTTCAGTGCTTGTACTGAAGCTTATTAGGAGCAAACAAAACATTTCAGAAAACAAATCAGAAAGGAAGATTTCCAACCTTTAGGAGTCACCAGGTCTGAGAATAACATTTATTGTTTCTGAAGATCATGCCCCATGTAAAAGGTAAGTGAAGTATAGTCCTAAACACTGTGATTGTGTCTCAATGAAGTTACACTTAAAAATAATAATAGAAGCTTCAGGAACTGTCTGGCAGGATGGATGTGCTGTGAGAGGATAGCCCAGCAAAAACTAGGACTTCAGACTTTGTTTAGTTTTCCCTTTGCTTTCATTCAGCATTCAGGTTCACCCTCACTCAGACGAGATTATAACATAATAATAGGCAAGAGCTAATAAATTTGTGCTCTCAGTACATCACTCAGCTGTCTCTGATATCATAATATTTAAAGGATCTATCACAGCATGAAACATTTCAGATAAGTCTTTGTAACAATTTAACAATTGCAAATTAAATCATTTAAAAACAGTTTTATAACCCACTTCCTTCCAAACAATTTTCCTTGCCAATAGCTGGACTGAATTTCAAGACAGCATATAGGGATATGATAAAAAACAGCACAAAAAGACAAAGTTTTTATTAAAACATTGTTTCAGAAAAGACTTTAAATGAGATTAAATTTAGCAGATGTTTGTAGCTAATTAGTAGGTCATGAAGTCTCATGAAATGTTTCAAACCAAATGAAATTTAGCAGATGTTTTGTAGATAATTACTAGGTCACTTAAAGAAATATTTACTTTTTGACTACTCACCATGTGTACAGTAAAACAGGTGGTTTTACAAGCACTTCAAAGCAAGAGCAGGGAGAGGCTTTATTTTGTAGAAATTGAATTTATCCTGCTGAAATGCCAAATATTGTCAATTGAAATATTGAAATATAAGATGCAGCTTTTTACAGAAATGCTGTAAAACATTTGAAAACATCAGACCAAGGACTTTCACAGCTGGTCACCCACCCTGCTGTATTTTCAGTGACATCCCCATTGAGCACAGCACTGGATGCATTCATGTTACACTTTCATCTGCAAATAAACCAGTGAAGGGCAACAAGACCAGACAACAAAAATTTCTGAAAACAAAATTGCACACAATGAAATTTTTTTTCCATTTCTTCTTGGAGCAACTCATCTCTCTCCAGCAACTCCTCCAGGAAGCCTGGCAAGAGCAGGTTTGGGTTATTTTGTAGGCTGGAGGAGAAAGATGGCATCTCTTGTAAGGACCAGAGGCTCTTTCTCTCCACCTCCAAGGAGGAAAATCAGGGATTCAGATGGAGCAGAAATTCAGGCAGAGCCCTGCTGTGGATGAGGATCCATCTTTTGGATTTAACTTCCTTCTAGTGACATCTATCCTGGTCTAAAATCTTCATCAAAAGATCAAGGATTACTCTCATGAAAATAATTTTTTTTTATTATTATTATTGTCAAAAATAGCCATGATAGTAAAAAAAGTGCAAATCTAAATTCAACAAGAGACTGCAGTAAAAGCAATTTTATTGGCAGATCTCTTACTATCACTGGGATAACCCTGCAGTTACACATGGGTTTTTATCACAGCCCAGCAAAAGCAGGGCTGTCCCAAGAGCCCAGCCTGGACAAAGAGACGAAAATAATTTTTTTTTATTATTATTATTGTTAAAAATAGCCATGATAGTAAAAAGTCCAAATCTAAATTCAACAAGAGACTGCAGTAAAAGCATTTTATTGGCAGATCTCTTACTATCACTGGGATAACCCTGCAGTTACACATGGGTTTTTATCACAGCCCAGCAAAAGCAGGGCTGTCCCAAGAGCCCAGCCTGGACAAAGAGAGGGAATCCAAGGAAAACCCTCCTGCTCTGCAGGGCTTGTTGTGCCCAAAATCTGCATTCAGAGCCTGGTGCAAATGCAGGGCATCTACTGGAAACATGTCTCAGGATTAGCTGGGTGTGTGCTCTGTCACCATCTGTCAGAGCTGGGGCAGTTCTCTCTGTCCATGGGGCAGTTTTCTTTATCTCCCACAGCCAATCCTCCCTCCAGCAGATCTCTGCTGTCCATGACCAGTGAGCATCCCTGCATGGCTGATCAAATTCCACCATCCCATGGGGAGATGCTCCACCCAGGGCAGGAGCCATTGTCTGAGAGCTCCTCAATTTCAAAATTATAATAGTTTGGATGGAGGGGGTTTACATTTTCCATTTCAGGGGTGTCTCCTGCCTTCCTTAGCAGACACCTGTTTTTCAAAGCAAGACAGAAAAGACACTACCAGTACAGAAAAGATAACATAAATTATGGGGTCACAATGAAGGGGTTTTGTGCAAAGTCTTGCCCTGGAGCATTCCTGTAAAATTTCAGGTGCTATGGGCAAGTCTGCAGCCTGGAATATGGCAGAGATACTGAAGGTGTTTTACATACAATGGAATTTTAGGTACTGATTTTGGGGTTTCTTACTGCAGTTACAGCCACACGTTTTGTGCTCTGGAGGTGAAGGTCTTAAAATAAGATATATTTGGCTCAACAAGGCTGGTTGTATCACCCAAGTCACCTCCCCATGGCATCTCTAAGTCACATTAAGAGCTGGAATCTGCCTTAAACAGCACCAAGGAGCAGGAATAACTGCTAGGGGACACCACCCACCCAAGTCACCTCCCCATGGCATTTCTAAGTAACATTAAAAGCTGGAATCTGCCTTAAACAGCACCAAGGAGCAGGAATAACTGCTAGGGGACACCACGAGCTCTGGCAATTTGTGTGGACATTTGTCTTTATCCCACAGCATATTTAACACAGATTAACCCCTAACCTAATCACTTCAGCCTACTCTGTTATCTCAAATTTTGCAAATAGTTGCAATGACTGATTTCACAGCATTTCAAAAATGGTTCAGTGGAATTTAAGCTTTTATAAATCTTAAATTATAATTTGGTTCTGCAAAACAAACTTCTTTTTTTTTAATGCAGCAGGGAATTTTCGACAAGTGATATTTTTTTGGCACAAACAATGTAAAAATGAGGAATTGAAATGCAGAAGACACAAAGTTCCTGATTCCATTAATATGCAGATTCCATTAATAAATGGAAGCACTGTTTCACTGTTTCAGGTAGAGGGGGTTGCCCATTCCCAGACTACAGGAATGGAACTGGAGCACTGGAAACATGAGACAGGAACTTCTGTGCTGGCAGGAAGAGAAAACACCACAGTGGAATTAAGTTTAACTTCCACAAAGGAAGTAGCAAGAGCTAAGACCAGAATTTAAGTTTTTTTCTTTCTTCATAGTACAGCAGACTACAGATAATGCTACATACAAAAATCAATCCATTGTTAGCAATAACACTTCTCTCCCTCTTACCTTTTTTTTTCCCATCCCATTTTCTTGAAATAAGCAACCTGAGTATACATCAGGTTCCACTCCTGACACTTTTTAAAGCAAAAATTTTCACTTTAACCAGACAGCCAACATTCATATGCTTTTCTTAAACAAAGAATGTGAATTATAACTAAAACAAAAAAAAATTAATTCTAGCTCCTCCTAGGCAATAGAACCATTCTATTTAAAGAACTAATTATTTTAATAAAGAATTTATTAAAAATCAAAATGTAGGACAGACTGTTTAAATGTAGAGTTTGTAAAGCCAGAAAGAGGCAGCATTCATTCTCTTTGTCATTTCTAATTGACTGTTACCAACCCAACAGGACATATAATAATGAGAGAATAATGAAGAAAACTCTAAGAACTGAGATGATGCTTGGAGAACCCCAAGGTGCTCTGTGGACCAAGAAGGCAAAAGGAGTTTTCACACTGACCTGGGTACAGATGGGCTTCTGTGAAGAGAATGAAAATTTGTCCAAATCTTACTGCAGAGATTCCCAGAGCCTTTTGGGGAGGCATTGTTCTAGGGCAGTTTGCTGCAGACAAAATTCTGCTGAATTCTCTTCCACCAGCCCAGGGATTATTAGAACAGCACAGGGAGCCCTCTCTGAGCGTTCAGTGGTGACCTGAGTGGCCCCAGGCAGAGGGAGGACACGTGACCCAGTGTCCTGACCAAGAAATGGGTGAGGGAAGATCAGAGAGGCTGCTCACAAACAGAAACTAGTGAAAGGCCCCTGCCCCAGTTCACCCATTCCAGCTGGAGTGCAGACAGGGAAATGAGAATATTTTCTACTTTAGTCATGTGCCTCATACTTAAATAGCCAAGATTTGAGTCCCAGTAAAGACAAAGCAAACTCCTTATTCACAGTGAATCCTGATGAGACCTCACATCCATTTCCAATTATTTATGCAGGAGGCCTTTAAATCAATCCTTTTCCTCATCACAGCCTTCTCCATCTCCTTTTCCCTCCTTCCTGACTCTGCAATTAATTCTTAATGCTGAACATGGGTATTTCAACATCCTGGCTTTCCAAAGCATAAATTCCACATGAATGGATTGGCTCCCCAGTTAGGATGCTCCAGTGTGGGATGTGGCTTTGGCCAAAGGTGAGGGAGCAGCTCATGGTGCTTCCCCTGGTGGTGTTGGGTGCAGTATTATAATAACCCAGTCTGTTGGACAGCTCACAACAGCTCCACACACAGGGTTTCATTTTGCCCACAGACTCCAAAGGAAGAGGCTGTCAGAGCTGCTGGGAGCTCACAGGAGAACAAAACAGAGCTCTGTCACGAAACATGCTGCAGCAGAGAGCTTAGGCAGATATTCTGATTCTCATTTGGCTGAAATTCTTGTGCATTTTCTTACGATGTGTCTGTGGTGTGACAGACAACAGAATGTGCCTTACAGCTCCTACATGGCCTGATTTGTGTGCATTGATCACACAAACCCCATTGGCACAGTGCAACCCTCCTGATATTGATTAAACACACAAATACACCTTGTGACAACCTACCTGCACCAGAATCCACACATTGGTACTCCAGGTTACACCTTGTGGATTTAACTTCCTTCCAGTGACATCTATCTTGGTCTAACATCTTCATCACAAGATTAAGGATATAATAATAATAATAATAATAATAATAATAATAATAATAATAACAACAATAATAATAATAGTTATTGTTGTTGTTAAAAACAGCCATGATAGTAAAAAGTCCAAATCTTAATTCAACGTGTTTCTTTCAGATAACTTTAAACCCACTTTTCCACACCTGTAACTTTTCAAATAAAAGGGTTATAATAATAATAATAATTCTAATATTATTAATATTATTATTATTGTTAAAAACAGCCATGTTAGTAAAAAGTCCAAATCTAAATTCAACGTTTCCTTCAGATAACTTAACTTTACACCCACAATTCCACACCTGCAATTTTCAAATAAGAGTGTGAAAAAACAGCGTTCCTTGCTATGACAACTTCTTTAAACAAGTTATCTCAGAAGAAAGGTCATTCCATTTGAGTGCATTTCAGGTTGTTTTGTGTCTGAGCAGCAGATTGCACCACACAAACACTGACCAGTGAATAAAAAAATGAACAGTACAGGGTATAAGCTTTCAGGATCTGCAGATTAAATATTTGTTTCAATATTTAGAATCATAGAATACCTTGAGCTGGAAGGGACCCACAAGGAATATCCAGTCCCTGCCCAGACCCCCCAGCAATCCCCCTGTGCATCCCTGGCAGCCTCGGGGCTGTGCCCATTCCCTGGACAGTGCCAGCACCTCTGGGGAAGCAGAACCCTTCCCTGATCTCCAGCCTAATCCTTGTGACTTCAGACCTTTACTGCAGTTCAGATTCCTATTCCTCTTGCCCAGTTTAAACAAGTTTCAAAACACATTCCTCATGTGGCATTCACATTCTCTGGAAAATTTCCTTTGCCCTGGATTTTTCTCCTTGGAAGCTGAGAAGCCTCAGAGAAAAATGAAAACAAATATTATCTCATTTGCTTCTCCTGTGTTTTGCTCCTTTGGAATGTGTTTGGAGATTGTTTACCCACAGTGATTGTTTCTTTGGTTTTGCTGTGAGTTGCTTTGACTTTTTGGCCAATCAGGGCCAAGCTGTGTCGAGACTCTGGAAAGAGTCACGAGTTTCATTACTATCTTTTTAGCCTTCTGCAAGTATCCTTTCTGTGTTCTTTAGTATAGTATAATTTAGTATTCTTTAATATAATATAGTATTATAAAATAATACATTTGCCTTCTGAGAACATGGAGTCAATTCATCATTCCTTCCAACATCTAGGAACCCCACAAATACAATACCCACATCACTGAAATCCCATTTTGTGTGCAGTTGGCACATGCTTTTTGAGCTCTCCTGCTGGTGACCACTCATTACAAACATCCTTTCCTCCATCACTGTTGCAGCTCCTGGAGCCTTCCCACCCACCCAGCTCTGGGGGTGCCACAGGCTGCCCTCAGCCCCCCACACCCTGCAGAGCTGAGCTGGGAGGGCACAGCCGTGGCTGCAGCCAGCCCTGACCCTGTGCCAGGGCAGCTGGCAGCATTCCTGCCCAGCCCAGGGCTGGGGCTGCCACACTGGGCTTGGAATGGGACAGCACATTTCCTGGGAATAGCATGCATCTCAGGAGTTCTGCAGGAGAAAAGTAACATATTCCTGAAGGTCTTTAACTCCTGCCTCTCTCTCTCTCTCTGCTTCAAACACACTAATGAAACATTCCCTCACATTTTTGAGTCTATTTATATTAAGCCTGACTGTGAGAGATCCATTTCCTGGGGTTCATTGCACACAGAATAATATACAAACAAACACACTAAATTCTCCCTTCTATCATAATATTAGGTTTGTGCAAAAATTTCGGGTTTTTTTCCCCATTGCCTCCTGTTTCACCCCCTTTGATGGCATTTAGCCAGTGACCAAGCTGAATGAGCTTGTGCTGATATGTTACCATGGGTTTGTGTAAGGGCAGGCAGATTTCTTACACTTCAAACAGGTTTGCAACTCCAGGAACTTACTTATTCTTTCCAAATGAATGGTGGTAAAGATTCTATAAAAGAGAAAGAAGGTGAGGGGAAGCTGACAAGCTGACTAGGTCAAGAGAGAGGTGAAGGATCTGAAAGACTCATAAAAAAATAAAAATAAAAATTCTTTGCAAGCTCATAATGGCATTTCTTCCAGTACACCAGGGAGCAGCAAATGACCCTGCAAAGGGATGTAAAGGGGGAGATGGGGAGGGGGGAATTTCTGTTGTAGGAGAAAATAACCAGAAATCCAGTCCTGCAAGGACATCTCAGAAACTCACAGTCTGCTGGGCAAGAGCAAACCAGAAGATTGAGAAGATGGTGCTTTTGGAAATGCTGGAGATGTTGAAGAATGGATCAGGATATATAGAATTCTGCTAATGAAAATTACAGAAATCAAAATAAAATACAACTTCTTATTGTATTCCAAATTGAAATCTATAGACTGGGTGATTCTTAAACTAAAATGTTATGGGCCAGGAGTTGGCACTGATCATTCAGCATCCTTTCATCCTGGCTGCTGCCCTTTCTTGGAAAAGTTGACAACTGCAGAAGTTGGACAGGGACTGTGGCCACATTTCCATTTGGCATTATGTGCTCTGCCAGGTAAGAAGAGCAGATAAACTGTGAGCTCATATCTCTCTGTGCAGTGGGGTTCAGCACAGGATCAGCAGGAGCTGTTACTGCGACTGTAATTCAAAAGCTGGGGCTCAGACCTTCAAGGCTTCTGAAAGGCTATAATTGCCTAAAAGAAATGGCATTATTTCCTCCAGGCCAACTTCTTGACCACTGTTCCATGACCAGCTGTGTTTTCTTGGAAGTGGCAGAACATTCCAAGAATGAAGGAATACAGACTACTTAAAATTACTTTGTGCTGTCTGAAGTTGACTCAGGTGCACATAGGGGGACAGAAATATTGTTGACTCTCAGAAAAAAAAACCTTCAGGTTTTGTAAGAACAAAGTAATGCTAGATCATGCCTTTAATTTGCAACACACTCTTCCTGTAGTTACTCTTTTCTGCTGCAGCAAGGCTCTGTCTTCTGCCAGTGAATTGTTTTAATTGTCAGGCCAACAAAGAACTTCAGCAAAGCTTCCCAGTCAGAGCTCTCCAAAGTCAATGGCAGCAATCAAACCTATCTCTGGAAAGTTTTTTTAATTAAAATTTATCTGCTAGAATTAATTCATACTGAGTAACTCCAGCTGAAAGGGCCATCCATAAATGTGTTCATCTATTCCTCCCAGGTCCTTTAGCACTTTTCAGAGTTCTCTCAGATTACACAGATTTAAAAGGGATAAGTCATAAAATAAGAAGTATCTCACAGTAGTTTCTGCTTTTAGTTGCATTCATATTTAACTGAGCTGTGCTTGTCTTATTTGGCTCCACTTATGAGCTAAAATGCAAATTTCACCATGAATCCAGGGAAGATGAAGGCCTCCTCAATTTGTAAAGTAGGAATTAACACAGTTTGCTTTAACACTGTAAAATGTTGCAAACAAACAGATCATGAGAAGTACCAGCTCCTCTCATTTGAAGTGACACATTCACACCTTTGCTGATAGCAGAGTTTGGCTGCAGAGAGCTTCTGCAAGGTTGGGCTAACAATGCAGCAGAGTTTATGCTTGCACGCTGACAGTGTATCCTGGAAACAGAACCACAGCTTCTGGGCTAATTCCAGAACATAACAGCACCTTGTATATTCCAGCTTCTTGTGCACATTTCTTTCCTCTAGGGGTTGTTTGGGGTTTTTTGCTTGGTTTGTTTTGGTGGGAGTTTTTATGTTTATGTTGTTTCTGATGCCAATACAATGGCCATTGGAAGAGTTTCTGGGGACTCCATTGAATTATTTGTGTCATAAACCATGCAGAAGTGGTCTGGCCAAAGTTCTGCCTGCAGGCAGGCAGGGAAAAAATGTGACACAAATTCTGCTGGTTTCCTCAGCAAACAGGATAAGGCTTATTCTGCATCACCCTGAATTTCAGTCCAAGCCATTTCAAATTCAGGTGGCATCTTTCTGTTAGACTTTTGAGCATTCCCCAGCAGAACCCATGCTTAGAACTTTTAAGAATGACCACTATAATCATAAATGCATATATACAAGAGAAAAGGGAAGAGAGCAGTTATTATATACTGGGGTTTTCATTAAGCTTTACCATAAAGTTATTAATATCCTCAAAAGCAAAATTAATGAGTGAAGGTTTTTTTCAAATTTACCAAGAAACACTTTAGCACAACCACTGCAGACAGAGATGTGTTGTTTCAAATAAAAATATCATTCCCTATTACCTCAACACAACCTCCTAATATTAATTTGAGGTTACCTCTAAGCCACAGCAACTTGGCCTCTTCACACAAAGTCCTGTTATTTCCAGCAAGGCTGCAGATCCTTGGTTAAAACTCCCACAACCCAAAGAGCAGCACTTTTTTTTTTTCAGTGAATATTACAGAAAAAAGGCTTAAATTTTCATCATCTTGCCAACTCCCTAATGGCAAAGTTTATAGACCCATATTTAAAGAGCAAAACCACTGTGTCCCCATCTTGAGTCATACAAATTACTGCTTTCAAAAAGGACTTACTTGCTGAAAAGGAATATGCAGAAATGTCCCTGCATCTTTCAGTTAATTTGTTTTCCTTTTTTTTTTTCTTTTTTTTTGACCTTCAAGTGTCATCAGAGGAACAAGCACAGAACACTAATTAGGACCCTCCAACGACTCCTAATAAGTCTTAATAAGCAGTCTGCTGTACTGTATGAATCAGCACCACTGTATGAGGCAATCCTGCAGATTTCAGGCAATATTCCACCACAGTCTGTGCATTCTCCTGCCAACAAAAAACTCACCAGCACCTCTGCCAAAACTCAACACATAGTTACTTTGCTTCTAGTTACTCAAAGTGAGATTAATGAGTACTCACTTTAGCTTATTTTTTACTTATTAAGAGTTTATTCAATTTTAATGTAGCCTAAATCAACAATTATGGGACCTTTGTTGTTGTTTGCTTTTAATGCTTTAGGCACTTTCAGAATTTACTGTTCACATCTGAAAAATTTGCAAAGGTGCTCTGGGTAATTTTTCCTCTGGAAATGTACATTTACAATTAAAATTAATTGCAATTATTAAACACCAACACTTTGCCTCAATTATCTGAGCACTCACATTAGAAAAGAAAAACCTTAAAATATTTATTTGCAAGAATTAGAGAACATTACTTTGGGCCTTAGTGAAGTCTAAAATGCCCATTAAATGTCTGAGTGAGCTTTGGAATACTCAAATTCCCATTAAAGCTAAAATATGGACCACAGCACATACATTCCTTTCTCTGAACTCACCTACAAGTTTAAATCAATTCCTGTTTTCTGAAACTTTGAAGGAAGTGGCTTTTTGAAAATATCAGGGTACAAAGGAGTGATGAGCATCAATCCCTTGAATAAAACTATTTCCCTCTTGACCACAGCACACACATTCCTTTCTCTCATCTCACCTACAAGTTTAAATCAATTCCTCAGTTTTCTGAAACTTCGAAGGAAGTGGCTTTTTGAAAATATCAAGGGTACAAAGGAGTGATGAGCATCAATCCCTTGAATAAAACTATTTCCCTCTTTTGCCCTTTCTTAGAAACACAAGAATTGTTTAGGTTGGAAAGAATCTCTCAGATCACTGAGTCCCACCATTATCTTGACTCATAACACTTTTTTAAAGAGAAAAAAACCAGAAAAATATATCAAGTATCCTCATCATGTGAGGTTCTATGTAGCACACATAATTTTAACACCTCACTGCTTGGAAGAAGAGCTTTTTAAAAAATCATCAGGGTCCAATTCTGAAATTCTGTTACATTTTTCAAAGATTTGCAGACATATTCTGCATGATATCCAACTGTGACACCTTTCTGCATGCTGTTCATTAGCAAACACATAATTTGGTTCTAACTGTCTATTCCAAAATGTTCTGGCTAAAAGGTCTTGAAATATTTCCAGGAGCTTTTGCAAAGTGGCCGTCCCTGATCTCCAGCCTGGACTGGCCCCAGGGACTCTGCTGGAGCTGCCTGGGACACCTGAGTGTTGGAGAGCAGGGCTTTGGGTTTGTGTGTGTCATGGCACCTTCCAAATCCCTGCTTTTCAGGGCACAGACAGATCCCAGGATCACCTGGGACATAAATAATGAGCCCAAAATTGTATCACAGGTTTAGATGTTTGCTGTTTATCCTCTGCAGAACCAGACAAGGCACGGAAATTTCCCTGCCCTCCTACTCCCAAATTTGACTCCAGTCTGCCTGATGCCAACACCTCTTTTTGTTTGACTTATATTAACAACCCAACAGTAACACTGTAATCTCACTTTTATAAAAATACACTGCTCCAATGAAGTAGATGTAAGTAAATAACTTGCCAACCAATTTCTTAATTTTGTCTGTGCCCATTTCTGCTGTCTCAAATGGAGTACAGAATATACAGTCTTCAAGAAGCAAAATAAAGCAAGCAATATCTCTATTATTTTATCCTAGTAATACTTTATTTAATTGTAATCACCTTGAATTAACTTAGACTTTTCCCAGTAAAACATTATTTTCTATTGACCAAACAAAATCAACCAACCTAAATCAGCAGGTTTAATAATTTCACATCTCCTGATGAAAGCAACTTATTTCTCTACTTCAGAAATGCCAAATAAGTAACCATTTTTTTCTTACTGAAATAACTAGATCCATACAAATGCTGCTATTCAACAAAGAGTACCAGCACCAGTACTGTGAAGTTATTAAATATTCAGGTTGGATCATTAAAACAGGTTGGCATAGAATTAATTGACAAAAATTGCTACAACTCACCTCAAAATTATTTGGTCATGATGAGGTAAAAGGCTAAATTGTACATAAAATCATATTTTTAAACCAGCATGAATCAGCCTGGCAGTTAGGCTGCAGTTGGTTAACAGTTTAATCCTCTTGGATGACAGAGTTAAGAAACATTATATATTATTAATATGGCTGGCTAATTTCTAATTAGGAACCCATTAGCAGTTCTAACAACAAGAGATTTTGATGGATTTGCAGTCAACCTGGCCAAAAAGAAAAAAAACTAATAAATTACTAGGTGACCTCTTGCATGGGATTCTTCCATCTGTCCATTATCATTTAATGCCAGTGAAACCTGGATTGGAAATAGAAAAAAAAGTGGGTGTGTTCTGACCTAATTTCATCAATGCACAATGACCCCTTACCTTCTTCTGTGGACTTCCCTCAGGGGATCATGGTAATGTGTCTTAAATCAAACTGTTTTTTCTTAATTAAGAATTAAAATCCCCAGTTATTTCCTGGCTCACTCATTCTCCTAAGTTTGAAGGTGTACCCTGAGAGAAATGCAAGCATTAAATCATATCTACACGGCCTATTTGCAAACGGGAAGAATAATAATTGACATTGGTGGGGTCTGAGCTGAGCTCTGAAGTCAAGACAGCTCCAGTGGCTCTGCAAGGGATCTCCCAGAAAACCAAAAAATTCCACATTGAAGGATGTGAGGCTTTGCATGGAAAGACAGATGGACAGGAAAAATGGAGAAGCTTTGCAAGGCTCACGGGGATGTCCATCACTCCTCCACAGGGAAGGAATTTCAAGTTAAACACTATTTAGCTGGTTTTCCCTTCCATTGCTTAGGGCTTATAAAAGCCAAGTTAGTGTGGGAGAGTTTTGCATATGTTTTATTGGAGTCATTCCTTGTGGATGCTGAGGACTGGGCAGAGAAGAAAGTCAGATAAACTTCCCCAGACATTCCTCTGGGAAGTTTTGACAAAGCTCAGAGGAAGAATTAAAACAATCCTGCAGCTGGTGTTTTGCACTTTTTGTTACTTGTAAGATGTTTACAAGAGGGGTGTTGGTTCTAATTAGCCAATGGTGTGAGGGGTGCTCATTAAGGACCAGCCAGATCCACCTTTATGGTAACTGTCTAGAAAAAGAATGTGTGGTTTCTAATAAAGGCTGCATTTTGCCTTCTGAAACTTTGGAGTCTCTGTGTCACTATTATTCTATGTCACTCTCTATGTCACTTTATTCACCCATCCTCAATACAGTGGCCACAGTTCCTATCACCAGCTGCACTCAACCTCAGCCCAGGTGTGGCTCCTACTCTGGAGAAGGTTTAGCAGCCACACTGCAGCATTTGAAAGAGAAAAGATGTCAATATTGTAAGGCTCAGCTTGCCCTGCACTGAAGGGACAGCAGAGCATTAAGGAAAAGGAAATGTGGAAACTTAAAACAGACACAAATGCCTTCTGTGGGATACCTGAAGGACTCTGGAATCAACAGGAATAAAAGGATGCTTTGCCATGTCCACGATTTGCTGGAGCAGACAGTCCCAAGTGTTGAGGGCACATTTCTAAGGAGTACTGGAGAACTTTTGAACACTGCCCATCAATGAACTGCTGCTTCTTTGTAAATCTGTAAATTCCAGATGCTCTGGCTCCTGAGAACACTGAGGAGCAGTCCCCACCTATGGTTGATGTCATGTGTGAGATGAGAACCTTGACTCCATGTTTCAGAAGGCTGATTTATTATATTATGATATATATGATATTAAAATGATATACTAAAACTATACTAAAAGAATAGAGAGAAAGGATCCATCAGAAGGCTAGAAAGGACAGGAGAGGAATGAATAACAAAAGCTCATGACTCTCAGAGAGTCTGAGCCAGCTGACTGTGACTGGCCATTAATTAGAAACAACCAGCATGCCCCAATCACAGATGCACCTGTTGCATTCCACAGCCGCAGATAGTTATTGTTTATATTTCTTTCCTGAGGCTTTTCAGCTAGAATAGGAGAAAAATCCTAGAAAAGGATTTTTTATAAAATATCATGGCTACACCCACCATTTTACTGGGGGCTGACATGAAATGCTGTTCAGGAGAAGAATGAAGCAGGGCAGGAATTTCAGAATTTCCTAGAACAGGATGAAACAGACTGAGCAGCATCTTGTGTCCCAAAATTCATAAAGTGCATGTCAAGCACACCGACAGGACACAGTGGCAAGAGTAAAGCCAACCTGGCCAAGAACAGCTGTCTACAAACAGTGAGCTGGGGCTTTTTGTCTCAAACCTGTGGCTATTGACTGGAATAAAATGGACTGAGTGGCAGCACAGCATTCAGCTGGGTCAGAGAGGTTTGGAGATAATAATTGGATGCCCAGTCATAGAAGAAAGCAGGTTATAACCAAAGGAGAATATTTCTCATGATATTCCACTTCTGAAATAAAGCAAAAAGCTCATGCATTATCCTGTGCTTGAAAACTATAAACTCTGTGAACCTGTAATCCACTCAAAGTAGCAAAGGAAAGGTCTCTTATTGCTGTGGCGCTTTTTGGAGATTTATTCCACCCACCCACTCTGGTATATACAAATCCCTTTCTATTTCCCCTCTCTTTCAAAATAGAAAAATCAGGTGGGTTTTTTTCCTTGTTTGCTTGTTGTTGTTTTTTAAGAGTGATGAAATCTGAGTCAGATCATAAAACATTTAATGAAATAAATAAAATAAAAAATATTTTAAAGCCAAAAAAAAAACCCTCAAAAAACAAAACCAAACTAAAATGTCCAAAATAAATAAAATAAAAAATATTTTAAAATTTTGTACCCCAAACCAAAAAAAACAAAAAACAAAAAAACCCAACACTAAAATGTCCCCAAGTATTACCACAATACTAACATTAATTTATCATATAATCTGATATTCTTCTAGGTTTCATTAAGAGCAAGAATAAATTTGGGGGTTATCCACTACCCTATAATGAAGATTTCAAGTCAACAAAACCAGAAAACAAAACCAAACTAAAATGTCTCCAAATATTACCACAATACTAATATCAATTTATCATATAATCTGACCTTCTAGGTTTCATTAAGAGCAAGAATAAATTTGGGGGTTATCCACTACCCTATAATGAAGATTTCAAGTCAAGCATACATTATAAAAGCTGAAGATGGCTGCAACAGGTTAGCCAGTGAGTTATTCCTAAAATTCACTGCCACTAAAATGAAATTGACCCTGTAGCCAGCCCTGTTTGTAGAACATATTGTAACAGATTGTGTTTTATTGCTTATTCTTTTAAAGATCTCAGACTGCCAATGGAAAGCCCAAAAGCAGCCATTTATGATTCAGTTTTAAAACCCTGTAGAAGTATGGATTATACACAAATTTATAGCTCATATACATTTAGATCTGTCTTGAAAAATATGAGAAAATACTAAATGTTTGTAAGAAAGAGGCACAATTCAAAATGAAGAGCCAAAACAGGATTGCTAATCAAATTTCTCAGTGTTTCAGTGTCTGGCTCTCTTGAAACATTTCCACAACATTTCACAGCTTGGCTTAAGTTACTACTGCAGTTCAGTTTTTACTGCAGGACTGCCTGGATTTCAGTGTTTGGTGTCCACTGGCATTTGGAAATTTGGTCAGTGGCTCATACCAGCACAAGAAATTGCAATTGAATGCTTGTCTGCCCTTCTAGCAGTTCAATTATCTTTTCTGTGAAGTGGATACCTTGTGCAGTTTAATAAATTATTATTGATAACTAATCCATAGACATCAACAGCCATGGATAGCAGGTTTATTCACTGTCCTAGGCCAGAAAGACTCTCCTTCCCTCTCTCATGAAACAAAGGTTTCTTCTGCTGCAACTTCAATCAAAACTTGACTTTAAGTTTCATATTGAATTTGTTTGATATTTTTATTTTTAATTCCAAGCACTGCCTGCCATAGATTCTTAATTATTGTTCAGTGCATTCATAATATAATTTATCTTTTTTAAACTTATGAGCAATGGCTGCTTTCTGCCTGATTCTGAAACCACATTTTTCTCCAGTGACTTGGGCATTTGCTTTCTCTTCCCAGACCTCCCTTGAAGCTCTTGCATGGGCAACATCCCCATATTTTTGTTTTTCTAGTTCAGAGGAGAAGCTGATGCACTTTGGTCTCAAGGAATGGTCCTGTGTTGAGGAAATAGTAATAAATTCTGCTTTCCTTCCTTTAATATCTCTGAGTATAATATCTCACTGCTGTAGAAGATATTTTAGCTTCAGTCAAGGTATACAGACACACATGGTGTGAGATCATATGTGACAACTTCCTTTTCCACTATCTTTGCTGAGTTATTATAGGAAAATGCAACATGCTCTTAAATAGTGCAGGAAAATAAATTACTAAAAGCCATTCAGGCTTTTAGTACACTTTCAGGCTGTTTTCTTAAATAACTAAAGGCCAGCTAAATTTTTCTCTTAAACCATTGTGGACGACCCCAGGTAAAAAGAGCAATGGAAGAAAAAATACCTTAAAGTTGGTAAGCTGAGTAGCATGAAGTTTGTTCCTTGAGAAAAATCAATTGCTAGAAAGGCAAGAAAGCTGAAAGGAGAGCAGGCTGATGAGAAAAAGGAAAATTAGGATTTCCTTGTTAGGCAGTAACATTCTCACTGACAGCTCTTTTTAAAGATGCTAAAGACAGGTTAGATAATTTATATTTTGAAAACAGGTTTTTCCCTTTCAACTCAGAATACCTAAATTCAAATAATTCACTCTGATTTACAGATCTATATTGTACTTCAAGTTTAATTATGAAGGAGGAACCATCTAGAAATCCACTACTGCCATTTATAAACTGACTCCTCTTCTTCTGAAACTGAAGTTACAATATCCAACCCCACATTCCAGAGGAATTTTGCATATATCCAGTATGGAAACCAGTGTCCCTACAGAATCCTCAGTATCCTGCATGTCACTGTAAAATCTAAATGCTTAGTTAAGGTACATTAATTGTGGGTATGTACAACTTTTCAAAAGCAAGATACAGAAAATTAGTAATCCATCAAAATTTGAATTTTAACAGAGCTGCAACATTAAAGATAAAAACAATGTTGTTGCTGATCATCAAGGAATAAGAACAGCATGTAAATATTTGCTTGATTTCAGTTCACCTTAAAAGAACAACAGAATACAGAACAAAGAAATAGCAGATAATGATGCAACTCCCACATAAAATTTTGAGCCTTTGCCTCGCATTTATGAGGAATATTTCTCTGCTTCTCAAATTATAATTACAGCTTTAAGTAAAGTTTCTACATTCTATTCTTGCATTGTGGCCTTCCAGTACCTGAAGCAACAAGAAAGATGGAGAGAGACAATTTACAGAGGTCTGTAGTGACATGACAAGGGAGAATGGTTTCAAACTGCCAGAGGGCAGGGCTGGATGGGAGATTGGGAATGAGGAATTGTTCCCTGTGAGGGTGGGCAGGCCCTGGCACAGGGTGCCCAGAGCAGCTGTGGCTGCCCCTGGATCCCTGGCAGTGGCCAAGGCCAGGCTGGACACTGGGGCTGGGAGCAGCCTGGGACAGTGCAAGGTGTCCCTGCCATGGCAGGGAGTAGAAAAAGATTTTGAGAGTCCCTTCCAACCTAGCCCATTCTGTGATTCTATGAACATTAAGCAGCTTTCTGCTTTCTCTGATGGATGTTAGCTACAAAATGCATTTATGCTCCCAAAGTCACAGGCACACGAAGGAGGAAAGAAACTGCAGAAAACTCTCCTACATTCAATTTCCCCAAATTGCAGTTTGTTTGCAAGAGAGGGTTTTGGTTAGTCAGGCTCCAGTGTTCGGTTTATTTCACTTACTGTAAGCTGTAGGATTTACCAGGTACAGGGAGAAATCAAGTTTAAACCTTCCTCATGCTGGGAGAACATTAAAGTAGAGGAAGACACAAAAAATTATCTTAATCTTCACTTCTCTGCATGGGCTTCTTTCTGGTTCTCTGCCCTTTGCATTTTTATGCCCACACATATGCACATCTAAATCACATACACACAGACACGCAGAGCTTTTATATGTGGATTAACAATCTTATGTAATATGGCAGCTCCACATGCATGAGATGGCAAGATTTCTGCTACACCACTGGTAACCATGGCTAGGATAAACCTAAAAAGCCAGAAACAATGCAGGCAAAGTGCCACAGCTTATAGAAAGGACATTTAGAGCTGTGGCTGAGCACCAAGATGAAACAGAAGAGCAGCTCTTCACTTCCCAGGGTTTGTTTTGCAGTGGAGTTTCACCTTCAGCGTGTCAGTCATGGTTCACACCAGGGCTGTGACACAGTCACTGCCTGGAATAGGAAATGTTTTAGAGACCCTACAACAAGAGTCCCTCTGGCCCACTTAGAGCTCTGTGGGGCCCTAAACCAGCAGTGCTTTGGGGCCTGAGTGCAAAGAGCCTGGGAGGGTGTGATGGACCCACCACAGCCCCAGGGATGGTGAGGGTAGGAAGGCAAGCTGAGGGAAGCCTTGCAGGGACCCACCCATGGGTCTGGGCGGGACAGTGTGGTATCCACATTCTCTAAACAGAGAGAGACATCATTCCCTCTGCCAGGATTTTTCCTGGGAAAGGCAGTGAGAAGCTCAGAGAAGAAGAGAAAACAATTCTTATCTCTATTCGCTGCTCCAGTTGTTTTGCACATGTGGAATGTGTTATGGGGATTGTTTACTTAAAGGGATTTGTTAATTGGACACTGGTGAAGGTTGTTTTGGTTTCTTGGCCAACTGGGTCAAAGATGTGTCCTGGCTGTCTCAGAGAGTCATGGGTTTTTCTTTAGTATCTTTTTAGTATATCATAGTATTCTTCAGCATCTTTGTAATATAGTGTCTCTTTAGTATGTAATTTAGTATACTATTAGCATAATATAGCGTAGCTGAATAAAGCAATTGTTCAGCCTTTTGAAATCATGGAGTCAGAGCACATAATTCCCTGGCTGGGGGATTGCCTGTTTCTGCTATGGGACAGTGCTGGAGAGCTGCTGTGGAACCCTGTCCACCCTGCCTGCAGCACCCCAGCAGGAAGCTGCTCCTGAACTGAGCTTTTAACTGAAAAGACAGACATAACAGTCAAAAAAAAAGCCAAAAAATCAAGGCAGGCTCAGCTCCTGCTGTTGTCCTTCTCCAGCTGCACAGTGTCTCTTGCTGGAGGTGGGGCTGGTCCAACAGCCACCGCTCCTCACACAGGGACTTCAAGGGGACCCCTGGGCTTCCCCACGAGCCCCCACAGACCTAATCATCCTGACAGGCTGGAAGAAGAGAGGAGATATTACTTCCAGACAAGGTTATTTACTTTTCTCTCTTACGTTTGTCTTTTTCTCCTGCCACAGTTTGCACATTTGCAAAAATACCAGGAAGGATCACTTGGGGCAGGGACCAGAAACTGGTTTCTTTTCATTCTCAGGGCCCTTCTCAGCCCTTCATCTCTGAGAAAACAAAGATCTGATAGAAGTTGAGTGCTGGAGTGTCTATAAAACTTGGGGAAAATATTTTCTGTGATTGAAGATTGTGTTTATTCCTTTAATGATACACTTAGTCACAAGGGCTTTTCAAACATGTATGAAACCTAAAACAATAATAAGTATCTAAAAAGATGCCCTAGTTATAAAGGCAGAGCACACAGAGCTCTCAAGCTAAATATCCAATCACTTGTTTGGGGTATAAGCAGTTTCAAATAGAATTTTTGCTGGTTTTTCTTCTCATTAACACTGAGTGATAGCAGCTCCGTGGCATAAGAGGGAAAAATATAAAGACAGTTCTAGAGATGAATAGAAAAACTGTGATAGTGGGTCTGGTATTACACATAAAAATATGAAATATGCTCATAAAAATGCCACCAATTTTGTGATAATTCTCTTGAACAGAATAACAAAGCCTGTTTCTCATTAGTGGTTTGATAATTCTTTTTCTTTAGAGTTTTCCACGCAAATGCCACCAGTTTTGTGATAATTCTCTTGAACAAGAATAACAAAGCCTGTTTCTCATTAGTGGTTTGATAATTCTTTTTCTTTAGAGTTTTCCACTTTCTCCTGTGCTTCATTCTTCTGCCATTCCAACTCCAGTGGCTTAACAGGTTCTAGATCAAAAGTGCATTTCATTCGCTGAATGGAAAAAGCACCAGCATTTCACTGTCACCTTGTACCTAAATAAATCCAGAAAATCTTGAGCACCAGCATTGGTGGTGGAAAAGGCACCACCATTTCACTGTCACCTTGTACCTAAATAAATCCAGAAAATCTTGAGGATTCTGAAGCAGAACAGGCTGCTTAAGGAGATGAAGCAGACTAATGTAGGGGTCCAGCTAAAACAAGACAAATCCAACCAGGTCCTCTGGAATTTTGTTTGCAAACACATTCAGGAGAGATTATGCCTTCCCACCATGGAAACTGCAGCAACAGAAGCCTTGAGATATCCATGTTTATCACACTTCTCCTGCTTGGATCTGTGGAGACCCACAGCAGCTACACTTCCAGTTCTTTCCTTATTTCTACACATCCCCAGACTTGCCTTCATTGACACAGTTCAATTGACACAAGACTTATTTTTTGGGAAGCTTGGAAATGTGATTTCCATGATCTTTCCAAACTGCTTCCTCCTTTTCTCTGCATAAAGCCACAAACAGTCCTTTGCAGAAGGACTGTTAGTGGCTTTATCCAAAGGAAAGGAGAATCACATCAACAGGAAACATCAGTCCTCCTTCCATCTTGCTGTTCTCTAGCTCAGATCTGAGATCAGTCTAATAACAGCAGTTTCACACTTGAATTTTTTCTGATAATGAGGAAACTGTCATGAACAGTCCAGGACTTCTGCTATCCTGCTCAGCTGTCCTCTGTAATTCTGTAGAGGAAGGAAATATAATTTATTATAATGTAATACTTGTTCCTCTCCAGCCACAGCACATCTCTGAACTTCTACACTGCATTAGCTCACAGCATGTTGTGTACATTCCAAACAATATTCCAGGCTGCTTCTTGATGAACATTTTAATATTTACTCTTGACTTAGCATTTAGATTTGATGGCAAACAGAGCTGAGATAAAGAAGTTCTCTGCTTGGACAGTCCATGAAGTTCAGCCAGCCTGTCTTGACACAGGTGGGTTGCAACCAGAGCCAGCATCACCTTAAATCCCTCATGCTTGTTAAAGATTTATGATTCAGCAAACCCCCCTAGAGCCTCGAGCTCAGTGGCAGCAGGAGGATGCAGTCTCCAGTACAAAGCATATAATTTACACAGAAAACTGAATTATACTGGGTCCAACACGAGGAGCCACCAACTGTGACAAAATCCAAGCCTTTAAAGTGGACTGAGCCTATTTACAATTTCTGTGTCTTAAAAAGCTGCAACTGCCCTAGAGCCAAAACCAGATTTCCACCAGATTCTGAACAGCTGAGCAGAATTTTAAGGAAAATACAACCTTTTTGTTACACATTGGTGTTCAGGTGCTCTGAACATCAAACCTGCATCACTCACTGTTGTTCAAACACAAACATTTGCAGCTTTAGGTACTTTCAGGCTATGTGGATCTCCCTTGTTTAATTGCCTTAGAACACACATCAAACATGATTGAATGAGAAAGATAAGCCTTTCCTTTTTGAGGAAAGATTTGTTCTAAATTCTATTGAACAGGAAACTAAACCAATAAGAAATGTTTCCCCTCACATGATCAAGTTATCAACAGCACTGAGCAAACAGATTGTGCTTTATCACCTGTTTTATTGTCTGTTTATGTACAAGCACCACTGCTATCGACTGGGCACATTCCTCAAGTCTCTGCAGCATCACAGCCCCTCAACCATTTGATCTACAGGCAGAATTATGATAAAATATGAGAGGGTTGATAGATTTCTCAGACAGAGAGGAAACATGAAGGAGAAAAAAGCAGAAAATTATAAAATAAGTTTTCTATATATATCTTTATGCTTTAATCCTACAAGTAAATAACTATTATACTCCATTTGCTGAAAGTAGAATTGTAATTTGTACACATACACAGTAAGCTCTACCAGAAAATAGAATTTTTTATCACTTGGAATTGAAATAGAGACATTTTGTATAGAAGCCTAAAAAGACCCACTACATACCTTTAATGTATCCAAGCTGAACAATATTAATTGCCATAAAAAGTAATTTTTTTCCCACTCTGAGCAATATCAGGTAAAATATTTGCTAAGCAGATGAAGAGGTAAATAAACTCTGTGTTACACTGTAGGCAAAAGGAAGAGACATTTCTTCATGCATTTTCCCAAAGGAATAAGGCTCACAGACAATAATTTAGAGAAGAAAAAATTGCAGGAGACTTTCTTATGAGAGGCTACATCTAAAATCCAGTAAAGAAAATAGGAATTTCTCCACTAAGATCACAGGACTCTAAATCTAACACAATATATAGAAAAACCCCAATGCATTTAACTTCAGTTCTCTGTAAGAGGTATACAGAAAAACCTCTTTTAATGATCAGAAGCACTTATGTCTACCTCTAGAAATTATCATGCCAGGAATATGTTCTTTTTTTGGACACACTGGACTGCAACAAGATTGAGGCAGAAAGCAGAACAGCCACTTTTCTGAATTACTACAGAAGTGTTCAGGGTATCAGATCTAGCAAGTGTCTCATGGCTATCACCTATGCTTGTCCTAATGACAAAGATGAAAATGCATCAAACAAGATCTGAGCTCAGTCAAGGAATCAATCAAAAAAAGCTTAGCCTAGGAGGAAAAAAAAAAAAAAGCTAAAGGAATCTGCAATAAAATAGAGCATTTTTATTTGTTTCTGTGATTCCACACAATATTGTTCTCCCATCCTAGTACTAATAATGAATGCCAATACAGAGTTTATTTGGAGAAGTGCATGCAACCCTTCTGCCTTGTTATGAAAAGAAATTCTTCCTGGATTAAAGGAATAGGATTCTCTGCACAGAAACTACTTTATCTGAAAGTGCACAATTCCTGTGCAGTTTTTTCCTTCTGATATCAGGTACATGTTTATCACTTGGCTCAAGCAAAAGGACCATGTAGTTTTCATAGTTCACTTTTAAACTTTCATTGAGGTATGAAAAATATTAAATAGATTTGATTCCACTCATCAAATGCACAACTGGATTCTTATCCTGTGATGTTTAGTAAAGAGAAGCTTTGGGATCCAAATTAAAAAGTGCAGTTGCTCTGTGGGCACCAAGAAAGAAACACTTCTGCCCTTCATTCTTTAAAGAGAAGACATTTGCCCAGGCAAAAATCTTGTAACAAACTTAATTCTGAGCACATGCATTGCATAAAATATAAATAAATGTAGAAGCAGGTACAAGAAGGGAGGTCACTTCAGACATCTGGTGTTCTGTCTCTAAAGTTCTGTGGTACTGATTCTAGCTGTTATAACCAGTAAGATAAATTAAGAAAGAGTTATTAAAATTGCAGCCAGTTAGAGGAAAAATGACATTTATTTCATAGAATCTCCACCTTCTAATGACACTGATCACTGTAACCTAATTAGACCAATCAACACATTTTGTATTTTTTATATATTATGTATATGTGCACACACTCACAAATATATATCTGTACATATCAGTATATATATTTATATATTAGATGTATTTTATATTTGTCTATTATATATTATATATAATTATATTAATATAAATACGTTTCATTAATATAAATATGTATAGATATATAAGAATATATATTTATATTAAAATGAGCTTATTACTCTTAGATTGCACACTATTCAAGTTATTAAAGTAAAAACTGTGCTTGCTTAAACATTACTTTCTCTTATTTTCTACATATTGTTTACACTGGGGAAATCACTTTTTTAGGTAAACATTTCCTGATTTCTCCACGTTAATGGACTGCATCAGGCTTTGCAATACAGTGAGGTTTGATTCCCCACACAAATGTTTCCTTGTGCAGACCAGCAAGGATAAGGATGGATTCCTCTGAAGGCACCTCCAATCTTCTGGCTGGTTTCATTGCACAAGGAATGCTGGATATAAAGGAAGCTCCCTTCCCCCAGAGGCACAAAGCACTACTGTTAAATTTGTCAGGCAATTCCACCAGCCCCTGACCCCTTCTCAGCCTAACACATGAAATGAGGAGCAGCCCAGAGCGCATCAGCGCTGCAGTTTGTGCTGTCTCGGAGGATGAAGGCGTTCCCAGAGCCCCAGCTGCCCATCACTGCCAGCCCCTCACTGCAGAGCAGGGCTCCCTCCTCCTCACCTGGCAGCAGCCGAGCTCCAGCCCCCATCCCCAGCCTGCTCCGGACTCCTTCTGCATGAAATGCTACAGTGCACTGCTTGTCTTGGGAATAGGAATCATGAAATGACTTACTGGATAATTATGGCTTGAGAAGAAATGTGTTAAAAGCACAAGCTGTTTAAAGACAAAACCCCTACTTGAATTCACAGATAACTTATTTACTGTAAATGTTTGTGCTCTAATCAGTAAGTACTTTAGAAATCAATGTGGGCACACGGAAAATGTTTTACTCAAGAGATGGAATTATCTTTGGACACCTCAGGACTGTGGAATAAATCTTATAAACTAAGAACTATCATGAATATATGCACATTTCACTTAGCTTTCAAGAAACATCTCACCACAACCAGCAAGTGTGGGGCTGAGTAAGCACCTGTGCTGCTTCCTTCCACACCCTCCTGCCATCAGCAGCACATCTGTGCACTGTATGCTGTTATTGTTTTACCATTTCCTTTGTTTTTGCACAAACACATCCCATAGGAAGCTACAATTCAAAACAAGGGAATTTGCTTTAATACACCCCCCTCCTAAAGAGCAAACTTCATGGGAGCTGTGAACTGTGCTGCAAGAAGAACATGGGTACCAGGCAGGACTGAAGAGGCAGCATCCCATCCAGTGCCACCCCTGCCATGGCAGGGACACCTTGCACTGTCCCAGGCTGCTCCCAGCCCCAGTGTCCAGCCTGGCCTTGGCCACTGCCAGGGATCCAGGGGCAACCACAGCTGCCAGCAAACAATTCCTTCCCAATATCCCATCTAACCCTACTCACTGCCAGTTTGAATCCATCAAAGATGGAAGAAAAAAAAATATTGCATAGGTAGGAGGGTAACTTTTGTTTACTGCTTTTAACACATCCACTTATTCATTTTAGGATATCCAAATACATGATGCTAAAACCTTTGAGTCATTAGTTCATGACAAAGCTTTTCGTGAGAAAACTTCACAGATTTTTAGGGGCATTATTCAAGACAAAATATTTCTTTCAGTGAATTTCAGATATTGTTCTTGTGGCTTCCTAAAACACAAAGTGTGAGATTTCAGTTAAACTGATTTTTTCTAAAGTCTCATAAAGTTTGAGGAAAATTTAAAAAATAATTTAAATTAAGCATATTTGTGGAAAACCAGTTGTATGTCCAAAGAACACAGGCAGCACTCCTTCCGCAGCTCCCCTCCACATAAAATTTGTCTGTGAATAAGAAAATATTCAGCTTTTGATTTCATGACCAGCAACCACATTTTTAAGTAGATTTGTTGAAGTATCTCCCTCATAAAATACATATCCAAATTCCAACATAGCACCAAGTTTCACAGCTTAATAGAAATTATTGTTAAAGTTCTCATTTTGCAAATTTAGTGGAGGGATTTGAAAGAGATTCACACTTTCATAAATGTGACAGTGACAGACCATAAAAGGGGGGGGGGAGGGGAATTATCTTACCCATTGGGTTAAATATTGCTTGTATGCCTGCAATTCCTGCTGCACAAAGCACCATGAGATCTTTTTTGATAAATATTTACATATTTTGTAAACACAGCAAATATCCAGCATAAAATGTGTACCTGGAGAGGAACCCAGCAGGACTCTAATTTTCAGAGCTGTCCTGCAATTAAACTTTTAGTCTTTACATCAATAATGGCACTGAATATTGAGCTAGATTGCCATGCAATAATTAGCTTTAAAACAGGACTGGCGTTTCTGAATGCTTTCTAGGCTGCGGCTGTGAAATGCTGGGTGATGTTATTTAGCACATGCACAGAGCACATTGGCAGCTCCTCCCTCCCGGTGAGGGATGGCCATGAGACCATTATTGTCAGGATGATTGCTGCTAACTCTCTCCTCCATTAGTGAAATGGGCTGTTCAGCTGTGCTGCGGTGGCCAGGATCCTGGCAGTGAGTGATGGCCACTACAGATGCTTTATGCATCTGTCTTAATGAACAGCCAAGACAGCGAGATAACAACTTTTAAGAAGGATGCCAAATAGCAATTTGTTTATTCACTGCTACACGTTTCTGGTGCTTTTTGCTTATGACAGGACACCTTTTACATTTTTGAGCAAGGCGTTGCAGAAACAAACATTGGAGGTGGAGTGGAAGATGTAGAGCAATAGCAGAGATAAAGTGAAATAAGACTCCAGCTTTAGCACTGCCAGAGAACAAAGGGCTGACGTGTTGAGTAGGCAGGTTCCAGAGAAAAGTCCCTGTCCAAGATAATTACATTTTGCACATCAGCTTTGGACTGGATAAACTAGTCCTGGGTTTGCTTGTGTATCATGACTCCAAGATTTGAAACAAGTAAAAGGATGAAGGAAATCAGCAGTGCTGTCATTTTCTTCCCTGACACTAATGCAAGAGAAAAAGAGAACATGTTTATATGGTGTGACTGACACAAGACTTCAGCTTTAAGGGAGCATAACCATTTATCCTTGTTTACAGCAAAAGAGAAGGATAAGGAACTGCTCTGTGATAGCAGAGGCACAGCTTTCATTATCAAACACAGCTTACCCAGAAACTGAAGCACATGTGTTTTAGAAACAAACAAAAAACAAGACTGGGAAATATATTTCAGAAAAGTGAGAGAACAGCTCCACAATCCCTCATCTCCAAAGGCACCACAGTGTAACAGTAATGCTGGCCCTGCCACACATACTCCAAAGACACACAAGTCATTTAAGAAGCAGGGTTTGGATCAGTGCTTTCACCCTTGCATTCTGAAGAGATTCTGAGAGAGAAGTTCATCTGCTTCTTGATGCTTCTATGAAAGTCAAGAAGGGAACTCTTTCTGATGAATAAAGGTGCTCTTAGAGATCACCAATCCAAATTAAATTTCAGGCAGTCATGACAATTTGCCTTCCCAGAAAGACCTTGTTTTGCATTTCCAGTTTTGTTCTGAGCCTTTTTTGTAGCAGGTTTGGTTTTTACCAGCTGCTGGGTTTCACTGCAGCAGTGCATCTATTGATTAGGACAGGTGACAAACGAATTAGGAATAGAAGAGCTGATTTAAAGTGGGAGGCTGTAACTTTATTAACTCCTATCACAAGCAGAGATATTACACTAAAATGTTTTTGCTTGGTTCAATAAGTTGCTAACAGTGTTCCAAGCCAAATAAAGATACAGCCTAGGCCTTCAGATCATCAGGTCTTCAACTATTAAAAAGAAGGAAAGCAAATAGAGAAGAGCTGTCTGAATCAGAGAGGATTGAAAATACCTTTTTAAATTATTGTACCAAAAAGATGGTGCTCATTATCTCCTCAATATCCTGTATCACACTGGAAGTAATCTATTACACTGCAAGTAAACCTGTTGCTGGCTGAGTTTACAACTTCCCTCTCCCTGGTAGCCTGGTTCTAAACATCCAACCTGCTGTAAGAGGAGACCTTGGAAATGCAGGTTCCCCGGAAAAATTCATTCCTGGTTGTGTCTTGGCACAGTATCCTGGGAATGCTACAGCTCTCTTTAGCCCAGGACAGGGGAGGTGGTGCCTGTCCCTCACATGGACACACAGCAGAGGCAGACAGGAGCAGCTCTGCTCTCCTGGACCAGCAGCTGGCCAGCAGTGGGCAGCTACCTCTGAAATGAGGTGGGAAAGGACCCCAGCCAGGACTGCAGGGTTCATTTCCAGGGATCAGCCTTCTCCCTGCCTGTGTGATCACAGGTCTGGACAGACAGGATTAAAACTGCCCTGGCACCTGCACACTGGCACTGGGAGGGGTCCAAACCCTGCCACACACTGTTCAAACACACACAGAACTGCCCCAGCTGACTCCAGGGATACACAGCATAAGTTTGGAAACACCACAGAGTCTTTAACCACATTAAAAATTGCCCTCTGACACTTTAACCTGCAATTTAAAAAAATGCATATATACATATTCCTTCAACCTCTACGGTTCAAACAGAACCAGTGAACTCTGCTTGTAACAGAAAGCAGATTTTCTGCAGCAAGAAACCACTGCTGTGGTATCAGTTATTTATATTTGCATGACAAACAGTTGCTGGCTCCTTGCCTAACGCGTTGGTGTTGGAACATTTGGTCCAAACAGTGTGTCTGCCAGCTCAGGACTGTGCTGAATCTGTCAGCAGGCGTTAGAGAAATGTGTCACCCTTGACAGCCTGCATGTGGATGGTTTGAACCACGATGAGGGCGAGTGACTGACCACAATGCAGCCTGTCCTAGGATTGCACACACTTCCCACACACCCAGAAACAGTGAGGGCAGCTCTAGACCCATTTCTATTTCCTGCCTGTGGGTGTTGTACTGTTGCCCACCACTCTGAATACTATTTCAATTCCACGCAAGCAATGCAAGTGGGCCAAAGCAGCCTTTACAGCCAAAAAAAATCCCAAACAAAATAAATGGAATGAAACCCCAACCCGGCACTCCTATGTCAGCAACTCAAAATCTGTTGCACAAATTAGGATATTAAATACCACAAGCAAGTTCTCCAACTGCCTTCCCCTGAGACTCTGCCACTACAGGGCATCTATTCCCCGAGTCAATGGATGCAAAGTGAGCAGCTCAGGCAAAGAAATCCTGCAATCAAAAGAGCCACCAGGGCTCTCACCAGTCACTTTTGTGTGCATCTTCACTGTGTGATGCCAGATGTACTAAAATGCACTCGTTTAGCCCGTGCTGGAATCACAGGGATAATTCTGAGGCTCTTCTGAGGAGGCTGCTCTGTGTTTCACTGAGGCTCTGACCTTCCTCCCTCTGAGCTCAGTAGGGGTTGGCTTTCAAAGAGAGAACCACTGAGCCCAAAGGTACCCACACTACAGGCAGCACCAGAAAAACACTAGTGGTACTCCAGTGATTGGATGGAAAACTTATTTGTGGTGCCTCACTGGAATGCAGAAAATCATTCTTTACAAAGCAAATAGAATGAATTGTAATAATTGAAAACAGCGTGAGCTCTCGCTGTTAATTTGGGGAAAGGGATCTTGAAATCTGAACAGTTACCATCTGAAGCAATGACAAAGAATTTACCAGCAATTTATAGAAATACCAACCCAACGTAATAGGGATTTAACTGAGCAGCAGATGGAAGGGAAAAGAGTTGTCTCTGCTTTTGCAGAACTGCTTAGCACAAATGAAGCCAGCAGGGTATCTGCTGAGTGACATCACACTTGGATAATAAATAGATCTTCCCTGGCAAAATTATGACCTAAAAATGTAACTCACTTTTTGAAAGTTTAGGAAACATATATAAACAGTATATTTAGTAATTCTTATTTGTCCTGTTTTCTGGAATATTAAAAAGTGACTGCCAAAAACTTATATTTGTACCTGCATACTGTGTTCTGGACACTCATCCTGGCAAATTTAAACACTTTGTTCCTTAGCTTTTTTTTTAAAAAAAATTACCTATATTGTACTTTTTTGTTGTTGTTCTGCTTCCTTTTGGGAATTTAAGTCACTACAAACAAGTGATTTTCCTTATCAAAACAGTAGACTTAACTTCACTTGGAGGTTTCTGAAGCTTAATTTCTCCTTTCTCATGATCACTGAAGTCCTAAATATACTTCACCTCACTGCAGTCAATTATGGCAAAACTACATGTCTGCATCTGCTTTACCCTAATCCTCAACATAAATGTGCTTAAGCATGGGAATTAACCTGCTGAACCATACTTAATTACATCTAGGGAAGAAAAAGACAGTTCAGAGCTTGTCCTGGAGATTGGATCCATATACCACACAAACATCAGTCCAGCAGGAGGGCTCTGCTGGGCGCTGAGGGGTGCCAGGGGTTGGGTACAGCCCAGGAGCCAGGCTGTGATGCTGCAGGAGACAGCGAGGGCTGGCAGCCACAACAGAGCCTGTGCTGGGGAACAGCTGAGGACACAGCTCCCTTCCAGCCCAGATGTGCCAGACAAAGCTGCTGCCAAGCTGCCTGTGCCTGCTCCTCCTCTCACAGCTCTGAGTGCCATCCTCCCTCAAACGAGCAGGGTGGCTCCAGCCAGTTTCTGGAGGAGTCTCTCCAAACCCAGCTTGCTGCCTGGAACGGGGCAGGGAGCTTTCCAAAGGGCAGCTGTGCTGCTGGGGAGCACAGCTGGCCCTGCAGGGGTGAGCAGGGGGTGCAGGGCATCATTGGCAGGAGATCATTGTTTCCAGAGGCACAGGGAGCCACAGCCTGGCCCAGCTGTCAGTGCCTGGAATGCCTTGTGCAGGCTGCCCTAGAACAGAGGCTGGACAGAGCTAAAGAATAAAGTAGGGACTTATCAGAAGGCCTCAATGGATCCACCTTGGGCAGCATAAGAGCCCAGCCAGGGCTGCACCCAAGATGAACCAAAATAGTCACAAAATGCACAACCACTCATGGGGTCTCTCACTGTGATCAGTTCTGCTCCATTTGCAGATTGGAGTTCATTGTCCAGTTACAGCTTTAGGTTATGAAGTCCCAACTTTCTTGTTTCACAGAATTCACAGAATCTCCAGGCTGGAAGAGACTTTCAAGATCATCAAGGTCCAACCCAGCCCCAACACCCCAACTAAGCCCTGGCACCCAGTGGCACATCCAGGCTTTGTTAAACACACCCAGGGATGGTGACCATCGAGTCCAACCTAACCCCAACACCCCAACTAAACCCTGGCACTGAGTGCCACATCCAGGCTTTGTTAAACACACCCAGGGATGGGGACTGCACCACCTCCCTGGGCAGCCATTCCAGAACTTTATCACCCTTTCTGTAAAAAACTTTTTTCTAAGGTCCAACCTATATTTCCCTTGGTGGAGCTTGATACTGTGACCTCTGGTTCTGTCAGTGCTGCCTGGAGAAAGAGACCAACCCCACCTGAGCACAGGCACCTTTCAGGAGCTGTGCAGAGTGATAAGAGTACCCCTGAGCCTCCTTTTCTCCAGGCTGAGCCCCCCAAGCTCCCTTTTTCTCTCATCAATCCACCATTGTTTTTGCTCTTGGGCCTGAAATTTGGATCATTTGTCCTTGGTCCCCAGCTAGAGAAGGAATTGTTTTGTCTCCCTACTCTGTGCAGAGAGCTCACCATCCCCAAATATGAATCTCAGAACTACACTAAAGCAGTACAGAATCTGAAAAATACGAAAGCTAAAACTGAAGGCATCACCTGTGCCTGCTGATGAGCTGGGAGCCAGCACAGCCCAGCTGGATAAGAGCTACAATCCCCAGCCCTCTCCTCTCCCACCTCCCCCATCCCTGTGAAAAACAGGATGTGATAAACCCAAGGCAAAGATTTGGTAAATGTTTTACTGGTCTTTTCACCTGGATTTTAATGATTTGACTGTCCTTACAATTTTAAAGTACCTTCCTGAGAATCCTTTGAATTATTCATCCATTGTGCAGGAAGGCCAACGTAGAACACCACTAAATATTATGCAGGTACTGAATGGGGAAGTGCTTTGTCTATTTGCTATTGTGTTATTTAAACAGAATTCTTATTAGAAACAAAACATGACCACCAGCAATAAAACACCTCTTTTTTGATATCTGAGGGTTCACAAACTGTTTTAAAATGCACCATGCTCAGTGTTATGCTGGTAAAATTACACTTTGCCTCTCCACTAACAAGCATTTCCATTAAACATAGCATTCTCAGCGAGATGTTTTCTCAATGGCGAATACTTTGATTGACAAAGGATTAAATTACTGCTGAGTCTTTCGTGATTTATGGCTCTTAACATCTGTTAGGTGTTAAATTTACCTTTTCACATCTCTGCTGTGCAAGATATCTGCTCCCACTTCGTTAAGGTCCTGTGTTTTACACCGGTGATGACACTTCAACACAAAAACTGATGCCTTTTTGAATATAATACTGCAAGGCTTTTTAATAAATTTAATCATTTCACAGGCTATTTTTTGTCTCCCAGAATGGATTCAAAGAAGGAATTTTGGAAGAAAAGCGGTGCTGAATTTGGCGTTTTTCTTGTTGCCCCTTGCAATATGGCACGGTGAAAAAAAAATACTTTTTGCACTAACAAAATGTCTATAGACGTTGTATCTGAATAGCAATAGCAAAATATATTGAATTCAGCATCTAAATTTCAACTGCAATGTGGCATGGTGAAAAAAAATACTTTTTGCACTAACAAAATGTCTATAGACATTGTGTCTGAGTACAAATGGCAAAATATATTGAATTCAGCATCTAAATTTCAAGAAAGGATTCTCTTAAGGGCTATGAATTACACCTAAAAGAGGTTCAATATATATGTACAATCAAATATAGCATATAATTAAACAAAAAAATATTTAATCATCACCCAAATTTTCTCTTAAAGAAATTTATTACAGTGCTGCAGTAGCACAGTTAAAAACCACTGAGACTATCAGAGCATCACAGTGTATTTGTACAGGCAAAAAGTGCTCAAATGTTTTAATATGGTGCTGTGCAGTAATAACTTCAGTGTGCTCCCAAATCACAGAATTAATTTACAGTCCTTTTGCAAAACTAAATGGATTTAATATAGTGATCATAAACTAACATTAGCAATTGATGTAAACAGCTATGTGAGAGAGATTTCCTTCAGTTCTGTACCTGTTTGTGGTGTGATAAACCAGACTTCAAGGTATTACAGCAGAGAGGCAATCTGTTTAATATGGGAAACAGACTTGGAGGCAGGGAGGTGACCTGTTTGCAGAATTCTCCTAAATCCCAGGACAATTATTAGAGAAGCACTTCTATATAATCTTGACAAAGGCGGTGGAACGTGGCACTGTGGTGATGTGACTTCTGGAGAAATCTTTTAATTAAACAAATGCAAAGGGAAAGGTTAAGTGAAAAATAAACAGCTCCTAAACAGGCATGATGAAAAGAGCTTAACCCACATCAAAGGGGCAGGAGATGGTTTCAGTATTAAATCAGACCTCGGAAGTTAAGCTGGCCAGGAGGAGCCTCAGAGTCTTTTCTGAAGTGCACTTCTGTGTGACTCAGCCTGTTCTTGCTCACAGCCAGGCTATCCAGAGACTCCACAAAATACATATGCAAGTTTTCAACTCCACGTTAAACCACAGCAACTTGCTTTCCATTTCCTTCTTTAGGAACCATTTTTATGACAGCTGCAACCCACTGCTTCAGGATTCCAGACTGGAATCTTGCAACAGAAAAAACTGCATAAAACCTGCAGGAAGCCCAGACTAAATTCAGATTGGGTGGTGCTTTTTTGTGTGTAACTTCTCTTTGGAATAGCAGTGAACCAAAACCGCCTGGTCATCTTGCACAGGACATCACTCTGGTTCTGAGGAGAAGGATCTTTCCACCAGCTGCAAAAGAAGCTGGCACCCACACTGCCTGGGTAAAAGCTGCTGCTTCACTAAGGCCTTTGGAAAATCACTCAAAAGGTAGTAGGAGACTTTATTCCTTCTCTTGAGAGTCTACCCCATTTCTTCTTTCTCTGTAAGAGAACATGCAAAATTAAATCCAGCAAAGAACTGTTGGAAATATAATTTCTGAGACCTGAGAGCCTCATGCTCATGAGTGCAGTGACAGCCCCAACAACCATGCACCTGCAGTCAGTATTTCCTGCTATTTCAACCAGTTCTAAGTGGCTTGTCTGTCATTTTGTATAATTCAGTGCCTCATCCTCCTAAGATCCATACCACCACTTCCTTAAATCCTACTGGGAACACTCTGCATTTTCAAATGTGAGAAACCTTAATTGGAAACACCAAATGTGCCTTTCTCGTCCCAGTAGACAAGAGACCAAGCAGATTCCAAGTTGGATGTGTGCACCAGAATTAAGATTTAAAGGAAATTTATGTGCTTCAATCTGCAAGAGCAACACTCAGAATTCCCATCTACTCCATTCAAGCAAGTACATTTTCACCAGTAATATTTCAGGTGTTACAGATGTGATTTTCTGGTGAGACCAGACCTAAGTTACAGTAAGGGTGCCTTTGTTTGGTTTTACCTCAGCAACATTTGTCTTCTACATTAACATTTTTCACTAAACTAGAGAAGGGGATTCTCTCTCCTCCTGGCCCAGCACATTTGCCTTGTGTTCTCCAGGTCCAAGTACAGGCACCTAAAGCACTTTACATCCTGCTGGGGAGCTCATCTCCTCCCTTTTCTATCCAACAAAACTCTTTCTCATGTTCAACCTCTCTCCTGGCCACAGTTTCCAGGTGATTGGGTTGCAGTTTGACTGATCCCCTGCTGAGGATCAGTATATTAACCCAGAATGATGATTTCTCTGCAGGAGGAAATGGGGCTGGGGTTGTTTTTCCTGGGGTTGGCTCAGCTCAGTGAGTGGTCAGCAAAGCACCAGACTCCAGATGGACTCAAGGGACCACACAACTTTGAAAGTGATAAACAGACAGCTCTGGCTTTAGCTGAAGTGGAATATTTAGATATTTCTGTTGCTATCTAATGGGTAACATTAGGTTCTTCTCTTGCTTTAAGGTTTTTTATATCAGCTTTCCAGGTTTCTTCATTATCTGACCACCTTTATTTGATACCTTAAGTGTCTAGTTCCAAACCCCATTATGAATTATGAATAATGCTGGCTATATTTATAATACATCCAAAATCAGATAAAATATGTAAAAAGAAACAATAATTAGTTTTACCACCTGTTTTTTTCTGCGAGGCAAAGAATTTATCAAGCTAAGATCAAAAAACAGTCCTCTTAAAAAAATAAATATTGTTCTTAAAAGAGATATTGATTTGCCATATCTTCAAACAGTATAAAGCAGGAAATAATACTGCTAATGAAAACATCTAAACAGCTAAGGTACTTGACCTTTCCCAAAGCTCACTATAAATAGCTTCCAATACTGAGGCTTGCACTCTGCAACTGCAGCAGATTGATAAGGAACAACAGCAATGCAGAGGGAGCAAAGCAGGTTATGAAACACTGTCCCCTGTTTCAGATAGTACAATATAAACCACTCCTGTTAATGCACTGAGAGTGCCAAGGTTATGTGGCTGAATTCAGTCCTGTGATGAACGAGTGCAAAGGATGTCAGAAATGGGCTGGGATAAACAAAGAGCAGAAACAACTCTTGTTTCTGCAAGAGAAACTTGCATTTCCTTTGAAATAGCCTGGGTTTTTTGATAATTCCCTAAACAGCCTGGGAGCCTGTGTTATGTGACTTTAGGCAGCACCTTCAGTAACACAAAGCTCAGCCCAAGCAGACAAGGCCATTTGGCAAGGAGAGATACGATAAAAAATAAATAATAAAAAAATATAGGGTAGAATGATGTGTTTAGAGTTGTACCCTGTCTAAACACACTGTTCCATATTGCTATGAAGCAATCTTTTCTATAGTAAACCCACCTTCAGAATGAAGATATTTCTTCTGATTGCAAAAAACCCACATAATTCATAATTCCACATCAAGAGCAGTATAGAAAGTGGTTACTACTTTCTACAGTCTCCTTTTTAAAGGTAACTACTTTCTCTCTTTTGGTTTAAAAATTATCCAAAAAGCATGGTATAAATAGAGGTAAGCCCTACCTAGGTAAAACCCTTCCACAGCATTTTAGTATTCCTAATATTGGCCCAAGGATTAATTTCTAAGAATTAAACAAGTTGGCCCTTTCTAAATATTGACCTAGCCACCAACGTTTTCCTTTTTCAGAATTCATTAGACACTGACATGGCTCATGTAGAAACCAAAATACCTGATCTATTCAGTATCCTATGAACATTCCCTGCCAGCCTGGGGCTGGGCATTTTTCAGCTCCCTAATTCCATTACAAAATGTTTCCAGTGTAGTTGTGATGTCTGTGCATATGAAGATCAGCATCTTACACAGATAATAGAATCTGAATGCTAATTTCTCCTAAAAACAACCACTAGAACAAGAATCATCAGGCCTTGCTGAAGTATTAACTTTGTTAAAACCAGCATTGTTCCTTTACACGTTTTTAAATGCCAATAAACTACCTTAGTCCCCACAGGTCTGTCATAATTCATGCATGAGATTATCTCATTTTACTACTCTGGAATATGTTCTGAATACAATTTTTGTTTCATTTCTTCTGGGAAAAGGGAGAGGTTACTACTTCAAACTGCTTCATCTGAAAAATTTCATAATTAACTCAATGTTAATTCTGTGCTACAACACAAACATAATCACGTTATTAAATTAATATTTAATTATAAAATAATCACTGTGCAATATAAAGGGTAAAAACAAATTACAGAATGATTACAGGGTAATTAAATATTTATCATTGAAACATCTGAGTGACAATTTGTGACCATAATGTGCTGAGAATTCTGTCCACAGCAAACTGCTGTGAACCACAGTCAGTCTCTTTCCTTATCTTTTACACTCAGATTAATAAACCAGGCTTTATCATCTCTGTGTGAGAGTAACCATGGGTTTTCACTCAGCTATATTATCCTCTGTGAGTAAAAACAGAACTATTATTCCAGAATTGTGCTGTTCACTCAGGAGTAACTGAGCTACTTTTTATAACTGTTCATTAAGAATATCATGAAGTACCAATGTTTTCTTTTCCTCATGTAAGTGCGTAAAAATACAGGAAAACAAAAGGCCTGAAAATTTCTGAGTTTTAATAAAGGGAATGAGACAAGAGCTCCTCCATGATCAGGTATTACCACACCTAAAACTCCATGGGTTCAGCCTAACCCACTTCAGATATTCTAAATTTGAGTGAAATTTAAATCTGAGCTGCACAGGGCCCCTCCCAGCTGCCCTGGCAGAATAAAGCTCCTTCCTCAGGCACAGCCCCCAAGCCCAGGCACAAACATTTGCATGCACAGAGCCCTTGCCTCTCCCAAAACGCTGGGCTCAGGCACCAGCAGGGCTGGAATTCTCCGTGCCTCACCCAGGGAACCAACACTAAAGTTTTCACAGGGAAGCTTCCTCCCAGGAGCTGCTTCTTGTTGAGACAAAGAGAGGAGCAAACACGAGAAGAAAGCGAGCGTGTTACTTCACTGCTAAAAACAGCTTCCCTTGAAATTTCACTGAGTGATGATCTAAAAGAAAGCCGTGATCCTTAGGGCTGGGATCTGAAGGTTAACCCTGAGCAGAATCTGCACTCTGTATGGCTGCAAAATAAAAATGCCCCAGAAAAAAAGATGCTAAATTTACCATAGGTGTAATACTCAATCCTAAAAATAAAGGTAAAAGTATTTCTGCCACTGCCATGCAATGAACAGCTCGTTCTGTGCCCAAAAATGATCTTTTTTTTTTTTTTTGTAAAAGTATTTCTGCCACTGCCATGCAATGAACAGCTCATTCTGTGCCCCAAAAATTATCTCTTTTTTTTTTTTTTTTCGTTCTGCAAGCACTGGTGATGGTGCAGAGGAGATGTCACTAATCTACTTTGTTCTCAAAATCTAGTGACAAAGATAAATATTCCCAGAGAATTTCCCTGTGAGGCTCTCCAGAAGAAGCCTCTCTCTTTGCTTTGCCTATTCTCCCTTTCGTTTTTTTAGCACCAAATCTAATTTACTTGGGAAATTGTGGAAAATTATCAAAACAGCTCCGATTTCACCCCTACTGAACAGCAAAAAGCCAATTCTTTTACAGCATTTAAGTTTCCAAATGGAGAATCTTTGTGTTCCTGCAAGATGTTTTACCGTGAAAGTCAAAAATGAAAACAAGAATGCCCAGAAGAAAGAAAAATCACACTTGGGAAAGGTAAACTTCTTCAAAGAACTCTCCACAGCAGGTTATCAATGGAATCTAATGGAACTTCCTAGGAAGATCAGTTCTGAGTGAATTGCTGCAGGAACTAATTACTGCAGAGTAAAATGACAGCACACAGTGCTGAAGAGGGCTGAAGCTCCTGACACAGTTGGCCTGCTTGTTACTTAAATGAAAGAGCTGGATAGGAAACTTCACGTCAGTAAGGAGGACAAAGACGTGAAAAAGTATTTTCTTGAGATGAAACAGAAGGTAACAATGTAAATGAAGAAATTAAAATCAAGCCTGGGCTAACTGCAAGTTAAAAATCGATTTGACTGGGCTAGAATAGTTCCTTCAAACATGGATGTCAAAAAATTCCATGTGAATGAAATTCTGAAATGAAATCATTGAACACCACAAAACCTTTCTGCAGAGATTCTTAGAAAGAAAGAAAATATTCTTAGCTTAGCTACATGTAAATATTGCTGGACAGCAATAAGTTTAAGGCAACTGATGCCTCCACTATAAATTCATACCTTATCATTAATACCATTAATAAGACTGACAAAGCACAGAAATCGAGTAACAGGTTGAAAATATACATTGGAAATAACATAAATAGCAAAAGTAATTTTCCTGGCACAATCTCTGCTTAGTCAAAAATGAGTAGAGCTGAGGAAGGAATATTTGCTGTACAGTAAGGAAAGCTTAAAAAAATTGCAATCTGTAAAATAACATGGACAAGGATAAAAGCCAGACCTCCATACAGTAATCTAAACATGTTTAGTATTTTATTAAAAATGTGGTTAGAATTTTTTTGTTATGATGAGTGTCTTTAATTAGAGAAAAGAAGGAGGATGGGTCTTTGTAGGGTATGGGATTCCAGAAGACATTCCAATCCATTGACTGTTCACAGCCACAGCCTCACTCTGCACAGAGGGACAGAGGGGAGCCCTTCCAGACCTGTTTTGAAATCCTGGATTGACCATAAACTCACCCTTTACCTGGCTGACTCCACCAGGATTAGTCATTTATTCAGACACCTTTGTACCTTGGGCATTAAACATCTTTTGCTTATGCCAGCACAAACCTACAGCAATCTTGCTTTACATCAGCACGAGACAGAATGCAGAATTTAACACCAATTACAAACTGGCTCTTCCTTTAGCTCTTGCCAAATAGCAAGGAATTATTTGTTGCTTCCTAGGTACCTTGGTGATTAATGAAGTTTAAGAAGGGCACCTTCACTAATAATATGTGCCTCACATTGATCATGTTTCCAGCAATCATTAGTATTCATTAACAGCAGTCAACTTCTTAATTCCTTTTTGCTTAAGTCCAAATTATTGCAAGTTATTTACAACACCCTGTAGGAAAGAACAAAGCTCTCACAAAATCTTAATGGCTTATTCCCAGATCCTCGTGTACCAGCACTTCTGGGAAATACATGCACACTGCAAAAATATCCTGGCTGATAGTCCTGAGAATTAACTGCACATAAAACTCTCTGGACAGAGTAAGCAGAAGATAAACTTGCATCAAGCACATGGCAGAAATACAAGATACAGGAAGGTAAAATTACTCACTTGCTAAGGTCTGATTGTCTTCTATAAATCCAGCACTGCAGGCCTTCTCCTCCAGGTGGTCTGGTGCAGTGTCTTAGGATAATTACAGCATCAAACCATCCTACAATTTGTCTGCACAGTCTCACCAGAGAGCTCCCAGGCCAGTTCCATACAAGGAGCTCTCCCAATGTGCCTATCAATTTACTTCATGCTTCTTACAAACTAAATCTGTTTTAGAATAGTGGAATCACAGAAGATGCTGAGTTGGAAGGGACCCATCAGGACCATCCAGTGCAGCCCCTGTCCCTGCACAGACCCCCAGAAATCCCCCTGTGCATCCCTGGCAGCCTCGGGGCTGTGCCCATCCCTGGGAGCCTGGGCAGTGCCAGCACCTCTGGGGAAGCAGAACCTTTCCCTGATGTCCAGCTGTTCCCTGGGTGCTGTCCCTGGCCCAGGGAGCAGAGATCAATTCCTGCCCCTCTGCTTCCCCTCTAAATACCTTTGACTGGGAATTAAAAATATTTTTGCCCAAGCTGAGTATCTCTTGCCTGTGACAGTGACTGGTAAAGATTTTCCCTCTCTTTATCTCACCCCAAAACTTTCTTATTTCAGTTTTTCCCCCCATCCAGCTGAGGAGCAGGGGAGAACAGGAAGCTGGGTGAGCATTTGTCTGGAATCTCTGTCTGCCCAAAGATTTTCAGCATTTCCTGTTCACAATGGTTCCATCCTATTATTTCAAAACCTACTTTGAGATATTCCTACATCTCTTCAGCCAGGTTCTCCATTTTGCAATCTGTGTATGAAAAGTATTCTAAATAATATCTATGCATCTTTCTTATCACTTTTCTCTTTTGATTTAAATATTCAAATATTACAAGGCAAAGCATCAGAGCTCTAAGATTTCTGAATACATCACCCATCTGGCAATGGTCTGATGTTCCTAGCTGCAGTAGAGGAGTAAATCTGAAATTATAATTCCTTCAAAGACTGTCAGGAGGACATAAATTTGCTCAAATCTGTAACATTTTGTGAGATGCACTAGAAACATTGCATGCCTCAAGTTGCAATGTGTATATACCCCATATCAGGAGTTCAAATATAGAAAAACAAGTGAAATCTATGATAATTTATCCACTGAGGAACATAAGAAAAATATAATGCCATAAACACAGAGACTGCCTTTTGGAGAGTTAGTTTCTAATTCCTCTATTGGATTGAAATAAAATGGAAATATTGTGGTTCACAACTGTAAAACACAAATGTACAAGAAAAACACAGACCTCAGGTGAGGAGAAATCTGTTGAAGAAGAAATAGTTGACTGCATTTGAAAATATCAGAGATTTCTGCTGGTGTGTCATTCAGGAGAGATTGTTTCTTTCTTCCTCAGGTGAGCTTCCTGTGCAATAGGAGAACTAAACAAAATAATTGTCCAAGCTTTAAAAACCCAACACTCACATTCACTTGCCATTTGTGGTTCTGCACTTCTGGTGCCACATGGGACATTCTGGAGGCATCTCATTGGTGTTCAGGCCTGCCCAGCCAGCCCCAGCTCCACTCACATCCATAGATGAGGTCTGTGATGTGCTGCAATCCTCCAGCCAAGGAATTTATTGTCTCACCCACTCCACCTCTCTTCTCTCCTTTCACATCAGAGCAAGAAGAGCACAGGAATGAGGAGAGCAAGGTTTGGATGTAGGCTTTGGCAGGAAAGGCTGAAAACCCTTCCACACTGAGGAGATCAGCCCTGCTAATGATGCCTTGTGAAGGCTGACCTAGAACAGAGACTAGATGGAGCTGAAGAATAAAGTAAGGATTTATTAAGAGGCCTCCATGGATCCATCTTGGGCAGCACAACCCAAAATAGTCACTCCCAAAATGACTGCTCACGGGGTCTCTCATTTTTATCAGTTCTGCTCCATTTGGAGATTGCAGTTAATTGTCCAATTCCAGCCCATGCAGTCCCATCCTTCTTGTTTTTCTCTCTTCAGTCCACATTGTTTCTGCTCTTGGGCCTGAGATATGGATCTGTTGTCCTTGGCTAGAGTTGGTCCCCAGCTAGAGAAGGAATTGTTTTGTCTCCCTGCTCTGTGCACAGAGCTCACCATCCCCTGATATGAAGCCCAGACCCACACACTGAAGCAGCACAGAATCTGAAAAATATAACAGCTAAACCTGAGGCATCACTAACACTGCTCTGAGTACTTTCTGCAGCAATGAGGGGGCCAGTAACCCCAAAGCTGATCTCTCTCCTGGGTTCAAACAATGTCCTGTGCTATCATACAGTTTCTGATGCAGAAATTTGAGTTTGATGAACAGATCTGTGACATAAAAAGAAATAATTGCCATCATCTTCCTGAATAGCTAATTTGAAAGCCTGGCAGCTATAAACACACCTCCAAAAAGCAGCTATTAATGAATGGCTTTTCCTCTCAACTTTTCAGGTCTGAGAAAAGAATAAGGAACTTCAAACTTGTCCATATGAATGATTATGGAGATATTTGTCATCCACAGGCCCAGCTTCATGCATGGGTTAGCTGTGGATTCACCTCTGTGGGTTGGCATGAGGCCCTGCAGCCAAAAACCAAAGCAGAGCTTCAGCAGTGAAAAACATGACCCAGCCACACAGTTAAGCAGCTTAGACATTCCTTTTCCACTGGATTTCTTTGTAGCAAAGAAACAGCTAAATAAATAATAAAGCAAATTTTAGAGAAAGGCTTGAAAAATTAATGGAAATCTGCAAGATCAAGCCTGGAAGAGCCCGATGTGAAGCTGGCTGCATAGCTCTGATCAAATCAGAATAGTCAGGGAACAGTTTCACAGCAATGCAGACATCTCTGGGAATACTTTTATAGTGACACCACCTCAGCACAATTTATTAGACTTGTTAAGATATATTATAATAATATCTGACAAATAAGTAAGTTTGGATCTATTCCAAAATGAATCTACATATCATTCTAGCAGATTCACATGCTGGTTTAAAAATATGGAATTATGCAATAGGCAAAATTACCATAAAGGTAAAGGAGCAAAATAAACCAAGCACAAAATAAATTGATTTTCAGGTAATATAGCTCTTACACCTCCTCTGAACCTTGGCAACACAAAACAACTCATGATGAAAGAGATGAGCAATTCCACTTCACTTGTCCCATTGCTGGGCTCTAAAACCTGGAGCAAATTAAGGGATGGGGATTTCTAGCAGAGAGCTTTATTCTCACTACTGCTTAAATGTACAAAATAAAAACAAGGCCTATTTAGTGCTGATATTGGGGAACTCCAGGCAGCACTGAACACTAAAACTCTATGGCTGGTCTTTTCTTCAACATCCTGGTTTTTCTGGCTCAAACTTTAGCCAGCTCTGTTGGCATTTCCTACACTGGGTCTCTCTCTCTCTCTGGTTGAGCTTTTCTTTCTCATTTTTGAGAAATACTTTCTCATACTTTCCTCCTGCTCAGCCATTTCTGAGACTGGCAGTGGGAGAGAGGAATTTTGCACATGTAAAACAGTTCCCAGACTTTTTTGTTTTGAAGCCTGCTAGCATTTCCACACTTCCCACACACGTAAGCAGGCTCTCAAAGAATAACAAGAGAAAGAATCTGTTCTCAGTGACTGAACTGAAGCCTCTCACAGCTCAAACTGTTGGATTTTGCTGACCAAACTTTACAAGCATTGTGTCTCTGGAGGAAAGTGGATGTTAAATTAATGTCCCAATGCCCTGGGCTCACTGAGCACCTCCTGCTCTTTGGTAGTGGAGAAGGGTTTAATGATAATTGCTGTTACAAAACAAAATCAGGTGTTGGCATAAAAAGCTGAGATCTTTTGTCTCCTTGCACTCTGCTGGCGTTCTGACACCACTGAATCACAAGCTAAAGAAAGAAAGAAAAGGAGCAGTCTGAAGGTGCAAAGAATGTGCCAAAAAACTGACTTGTTAAAGAAGAGAAGGTTGATGATAAGCAAAAAAAAAAAAAAAAAAAAAAACACAAAAAACACAATCCCAAACAGACCAGGGTTGGTTAGCATTTCTGAAGGGTAAAGAGCTGGGAGGAAGAAACAACAAGGAGCTGAGTAAGAAAGCTCAGGTTTTGTAGTCAGTCCATTCCTGGTGGGGAACAAGGTGTAATCACAATGTAAGAAGGGCCCAAATGCCAGGTATTTCTCAGCTTTTAGAGTATGTGCAGTGGAGTGTCACTTTTATTTTGTACATACTGGATGGAACATAAACATGCTGAGAGCAAGTTCAGGACGGAAATTTCAGTTCCTCAGAATTTTATTTTCTAGAAAAATAACATTGAGTCAGGACAATGAGCCAAAACTTGGGAGCCTGTACTTGTTGCCAAATATGACATATTTCTAGAATGAAATATCCACTTCAAGGTACCAAACTACTTGCTAAAAATTAGAGCAGGACATCCAAGCAAATTTGGTAGTTCTAGAGAGATATGGATAAAATATATGGATATGAATAAAATATCTGTCATTTCCATGGTTATTCACCATTGACTAACACATGAGCTTTTTATTCTGACTGTGGAACTTAATTTCAGTCTGCACCTGCCACAGCTCCCATCACAGCTCATTAGGGATCCCCCACAGTCAGGAAATCTGGAGAGCAGATGCCAAACAAGTTGGCCTGCCTAGGGATCTAGTCTAGAAGCCATGGATTATGAAATCACATGGCAAGTGGTTCCAAATACATGACCTAAGAGGTGTTGGGTGCTTGGCAACCCATCTGTATTCATCTAGAGCCAGATGAGCAATTTAAGAGAAAATGAAGTTTCATTATGAGCTCATAAAAATGGAAAGCACTTACATGAAATGCTTCCAATCACATAATATGAAAAATGGAACAAGTGAAAAAGTCACAAAATGCAAGGCTATTGCTACTACAACAATCTGGTAAATAAATTCCAAAAAAAATTCTCATTTTCGTGTTCTCCTCCATTGCTAGGTCATATCCTCATAAATTCCTGAAAACTCTTACCAAAGGAATACAAAGAGCAGTTTCCTCATGTGGGAAAACACTCAATATTGTAATGGCAGCACTTACTACAATTTATAGTTTGCTGCCAAACTACACACTGCACAGAGGGCACACTGCTGCAATGCATATAGCATCAGTGATCCAGTTTTTAAAATCATACAGAAAGGGGATATTTATTGAGCAGAAAACCTGACCCTCAACAATGCATTGTTGTTGGAGATGATACGAGGAAATCACATGATATATTTCACACTAGGGACCAAGGAGAAAATGCTTCAAATCAAATGCACTTTCTGGATGAAGGAGAACATACAGAGCAAAGCCAGACAGAGAACCTGCGACAACAGGGTACAATTACAGTTACAACTGCTCCAAACACTGCTCTCCAAAAGCAAACGTTTTTTTAGAATTTCTTTGGGACCTCTGTGGCAATTTAAGGTGACTTCTTTAATGGAGGAACTCTTACAACAATGGGAAAATCTCTGTGCCATAAAATTGAAAAACCTTTACTTCTCCTCTCCCATACAGCACACGAGCATTTTGATTACCACTCCACACTAAAAGGATGTTTCAATTTAAAGCTCTTCAAGGGGCTGCCAGAAATGCTCCTCTCAATGATAAGTCCATTTTACAAGACAAGTGGGAGAGCATTGCCTTCCTAAGGGCCAGCAAAGTATATTATTGTGTTATTTACAGCCAAGTGACAAAACAAAGAGAAATGAGGAAGATGTCAAAGAGAATCCAAAACCAGAAGCATTAACAAATAATCTGAAAAAACCACACAATGCTTGGGTTTTTTCTCTCCCCACCCCACTGGTCTTCATATACTCTGAAGTTTAAAAGTGATGGAAAACCTTCTGAGGGAAGCCTCAAAGCTGTGATCTGCAGGTTAACCAGGAGGTAACTTGGTTCTGCAGGTTGAACAATCACTGTTGGACCTCCTACCTCATAAACAGGAAAAACTGAGGATGAGAAGGTCCATGGCAGCCTGGGCTGCAAAGATCACACAGTGGAGCTTAAGATCCTGAGAGAAGTGAGCAGGAAAAAAACCCAGCTGAATTAGAGCTCTGAACTTTAGCAAAGGAGATTTAGCCTGTTCAGGGACCTTCAGGGAACATCACAATATGAGACTGTCCTAAAGTGCAAAGAGGTGCAGGCAAGAGGCAGGGCCTGGCTTGGGGAAGCGTTTCTATCGAGAAAGGTCAAACCACAAAGTGCTTTAGCAAATATCATGGACATTTCAAAGTATGGATTGAGGATGCTCAGAGAGTTTTTCTATGCATTGGGAGACCATTCCCTACCCCTCTGAAACTTTCCAGCAGCCACACCAGGTGCCCAATGCACAGATCGTGAGCAATCTGCTTGGAAAAGCACCACTGCATATGAGGACAAGAGTAGGTGATAGAGAGAGGCCTTCTAAAATAAATCATTTTAATCAAACCCAAGATATTTTGGAAAAAATCTAACAAAACCCAGGATTATTTTGGTTCTCTGTAATAAAATGACATCTGCATGAATGAGTATTGCTTTCATGTTTCTTGTGCTGCATGTATACTATGATAAACACAAAATACAGACATAATTCATTTGAGAGAGGATATAAACTAACAGTAATCTGATAATAAAAACATATTTCTTGGTACAAAAAATTAAATAAGAATGCACTTTATCAAAAATAGTTTCCTTTGTCAAATATCCTGTGCACTAATTACTATTGCATTTCTAACTATCTGCCACTGGCAGATTACAAGCCTAATACTGTATAGAGAAGAGCCTATTTCACTAATATTTTTAAACACTAGTTTCCTATCTCTGGAGGTATTTAAAAGCTGTATAGATGTGGCACTCAGGGACATGGTTTCGTGGTGGGTCAGGCAGTGCTGGCTTAATTGTTGGACTCAATCTTAAAAGTTTTTTCCTACCTGAAAGACTCTATAATGTTGTAATTGTATGATTATGGCTCTCATTCAAAAATGCCCCTAGATTATTCCAACATCTTCACTGCAAATTGGATCAGACTCAAAGGTCAAGAATGGTACCAGAAAACTGACTAATCTCAGGAGAAGTGATGAAAAAACCTCTATAAATTAGTCACTGCAAGAGTGCACTTACCTCCCTTTCTCCAGGCCTTGTGGTGGCTAAACTCCTTCAAGGGCTGAGGAGAGGCAGAACTGTACCTGTAAGTAAAACAATTGTTTGGTGAGCATTTAGTTTTCGTGCAGGAAACCTGTGCCAGTCCATCAGGAGCCTGCTGAAGTTTGCCAGAGTTTGTTTTCCCTGTTTTGCTGCCACCTGGGCGTGGAGCTCCAGCCAGGTGAGGCACCTGGCCGTGTCACTGTCACAGGGGCCATCGACCCTCACAAGGATCACACCAACCACAAGCACTCCTTCCCAGGGGCCTGGGCTCTGGGACAGAGACATGCAGCTGACAACTGCCAATTATTTCATCTTTTGTGCCCATTTCCCTCTGGGACACTCACAGTGTCCACTGCTGAAGGTGAGAAAGCTGCAAAAGTCTTCATTCTTCCAATGCACATTCTGCCCAAGGAATTTAATTACAGGGAGGAGTCTTTTGAATGGGTTACTCTTGCAAGCAGCAGTAGACAAGAGAGATGAGAAATTAAAAAAAAATAAATTGTAATGTTAGTAACAAAAAGACAGACATGATGCATAATTTGTATATTAAATAAATATTACCCATTTTGTTTGAAAATTGCAAAGGGGTATCATGGCAAATAATCATTTGTCTTTATAAAGGAACCAGGAGTGTTCTGGAAGTTTACTGTGGCCTCAGTCAAACAAGGCATGCAAGCATCAGTTAAGTTTTAAGTTTAAACTTTACAACCCATGTAATGTAAAAATATGTAAAAATGGACAAAGGGCACATTTTAGATGACCAGAGTGACATTATTTGCTTCTTTAAAAATGCTTTGGGTAGAGATATGTGCAAGCAAAGCACAGTTCTCAGACTATTTGGAAAAATGTTTAAAGTACACACTTATGTTTTAGCCACCATGACAATTATAACTCTGTTATTCAAGATCTGCTTATTTTATCATGGTAGCTTGTAACAATAATAGCAGTATAAAAAAAATAAAAGGGAGTTAGTGGCAAGTCCTATCAAAATCATCAAAAACTCTGTGTTAAATCTTAGCACACCTGTTTTCCAAGCTGTTGGCAAAGTTCACAAGAAGGTTTGGGGAGCACACAGTGCAGATTTCTGTTGAAAACATGTATCTTAGCCATCAGGGGAAAGAATCATAAACTAATATCAAAGAAATGAAGGCAGAGTTAGATTTTAAAATAAAAGCCCTTTGTTCAAGTTTAGTATTTACTATTGCATTCAGCTACAAGTACCAACATACTTGGCTGGTTACAAAGCTACAACTTCTCTCCAGGAAAAAGGAAATGCTAAATTAAATAACTCCAGGGTTTTTTTCCTTCTTCATAGGACTTATCTTTTGAAGTAAGAAGTTCCAAAAATGTTGAGAAAATTTCAAGATAAACGGGTGGGATGAAAAGAAAGTCTGTTAGATCACCCACTAACAAAATGTGTGGATTTGGTAATTTCATATCTCAAGGAGAGTTTCAGGCACTTGCTTAGAGTAAGGGTACACTTAGGCACTCTTCAGAACAAGGACCTATGCTGGCTTTGCTCCGAGAATTGTGGAATGGTTTGGAAGAGACATTAAAGATATTTTGTTCACATGGTAGCTTGTAACAATAATAGCAGTATTAAAAAAGAAAAATTAAAAAGGAGTTACTGGCAAGTCCTATCAAAATCATCAAAAACTCTGTGTTAAATTTTAGTACACCTGTTTTCCAAGCTGTTGACAAAGTTCACAAGAAGGTTTGGGGTGCACACAGTGCAGATTTCTGTTGAAAACATGTATCTTAGCCATCAGGGGAAAGAATCATAAACTAATATCAAAGAAATGAAGGCAGAGTTGGATTTTAAAATAAAAACCCTTTGTTCAAGTTTAGTATTCACTATAGCATTCAGCTACAAGTACCAACATACTTGGTTGGTTACAAAGCTACAACTTCTCTCCAGGAAAAAGGAAATGCTAAATTAAATAACTCCAGGTATTTTTTCCTTCTTCATAGGACTTATCTTTTGAAGTAAGAAGTTCCAAAAATGCTAAGAAAATTTCAAGAGAAACAGATGGGATGAAAAGAAAGTCTGTTAGATCACCCACTAACAAAATGTGTGGATTTGGTAATTTCATATCTCAAGGAGAGTTTCAGGCACTTGCTTAGAGTAAGGGTTCACTTAGGTACTCTTCAGAACAAGGACCTATGCTGGCTTTGCTCTGAGACGAGAATTGTGGAATGGTTTGGAAGAGACATTAAAGATATTTTGTTCAGCCCCTGCCATGGCAGAGACACCTTCCACCATCCCAGGCTGCTCTAAGGTCCATCCAACCTGGCCTTGGACATCTCCAGAGATGGGCCACACTGAGCTCACCCCAAAGCTGGAACAATCCCAGCTGTGCCAGCCTTTCCTCCCAGCAGAGCTGCTCCATCCTCTGCTCATCCTGGAGCCTCCTTTGTGCTCATTCAGTGCTCACCCATTTTAGAAAAGCACAACAGCAAAAGCATCTCCCCAAATCCACAAATCCATCAAGCAGTTCCTCCTTTTTGCAGGAGCTGTGCATGTGCAGTGCAGCACGTACAGTACTGCTGATAAGTGTTGGCACAGCAGGCAGTCCATAATAAGCCACAGAGACAGTAAAGTATTGCAGCAATTCAGCACAGAGACAAAGAATTCTGGCCATGAAGTCATCTGTCTACACAAATCTAGGAAAAGCAGGAAAAATGACATCTTCACTGAGGCAAATAATGTTCCAAACATACCAAGCCATGTAAATCATTGCAGGAGAGCACATGTTCATCTTCATGAGCAGACTATGTGCTGACAGGTAGATCATTCACAGCACTGGCAGCCATGGTAGAACTTCTATTTTCTCTGACTTGACTTCCCAGCACTCTGCTTACTTCATACATTTCAGTTGGAGGGAATAAAATAATCCAGCACAAATAACTGTTGCCACAGAGATTATTCTGGAATTACATACTCATCACACTTTCTTTTTTCTCACATTAACTAGACTAAGACTTGCAGGAAGAACTTTTCATATCCTGATTTAACTTGGGGATAAATGTCAATTAAGTCCAAAGCAGTTAATGCTAAAGAAAAAGAGTCTTTCTGAGATGGGTACTGAACCAAACCAAGTGAGTTCAGAACAGAGATCTTTATCTCACCCTGGCCAGTTCTCTGAAAATTAAAAAAAATATATATAACCCATACAATTATTACATTATTTTCAGAAATTCTGCTTGATTTAAATTCATGGAAGAATGGCATCTCATATTGGAGCCAGTCTGGTCACAGAGCTCAGAGAAGTAAGTAAGAAGATTAGAGAAGACAACACCATAGAAGGACTGGCTAGAACAGTGTGAGAAAGAGGCATTAGAATACTACAGAGATTTTATAACATCCTGAGAAACAGTGAGGAAAAAACTGTGGGGCAATAGATTTTCTCACAGGTCAAGAACTGAGAAACCATCAATGCAAGTATTAGGTAGCATATTAAAAGTCCAAAAAGGAAAGTAATGCTTAAACTTTTAACAAAATCCATAGTTACATTGTGAAATTCATTGCCGCGAGATGTGGTGGAACATGAGAATAATTTTTAAAAGTCTGTGCTATAATTCCTGGAAGATTCTTCACAAGTCACAATCAAATGTGATTTGAATACTTTTCAAGGCATTTCCAACTCAATAAATCTGCACCATTGTTAGCCAAAAGCTCAAATAATAAAGAGGGGAAAGGTCACTCTTCTCCTTCAACATTTCTAATCCTTTTTTCTGGAAACAGTGAAAATTCTGTAGCTTCAGGTGTTAGGAACAAGATACAGAGTATGACAGCTCTCAAATTCCTATTATTTCCTTAGGAATCCTGAAGGAAATCCCAATCAGAATGCACTTTAATAAAGGGGTCTTCCTTGCATAGGTGACTTCAGGCTGCATCATGTATAACAATATTAGTTTCTAACAAGGGCAGAGAAATATGACTAACTGATAAGATGTAGACATTGTTGATTAATTTCTCAAACCAGCACCGAAGTTTCAAACTTACTAAACTCATAGAAAACTAAAGTTCTCAAAATCCTGCTCAAACCATGAGCTACATATTTTGTATTCTAGAAAAAATGAGTTCATGCCTTACATTTCTAAACTTCTAGTATTGCCATAAACATCAACCAAGACATGTAAAACCATAAAAAACAATTCCCCAAAAGTACAAAATTAGTGCATGTAGGGATATTTTTTTCTCCTCACGGTCCTGTTCATATGTTTGGTGAGTACCCTTCTAATTGCACTTACCAGAACTTAGTTAATTAGGGCCCTTTGCTAATTTTTTCAGAGCAACTGGAATTCACTGTCCTGTTGGTAAGTTTGGTGAGTACCCTTCTAATTGCACCACCAGAACTTAGTTAATTAGGGCCCTTTGCTAATTTTTTCAGAGCAACTGGAATAAAAGACAGAGATTCAATTCCATTTAACATCATGCTACAGCTATTGGAAACAAAGCCTGCTTACTTAATGAAAAATAAAGAAAAAATCCAAGTAAAAATGGCATGCATTCCACATGCTATGTCCAAGCCAAAAAGACATAGAGCAGATTTATCCAGAAACATGATGGATTCTCCAAATACTCTCAAGGTCCCATGCTGCCATGCCTCCACTCATCCCAGGAGCAATGACCACACTGGAAAATCCATAGGAGAGCCCTCTCCCTGAGCATTATTGACCTTGAGAGGGAATGGATCCACAGCTCCCAGTGCTACAGTCCCATCACTTACACTCCTATGGACACTGGGGGTTGGGATCAGCCAGGATTCTGGGAACAGCTCAGTGTTCCAAGGGCATTTGACCCTGGAAATTCAAGTGGAGACCTCTGCTGTGAATTATTACTCCCTTACATTTGAAATAAAATACCCTGGAAATTCAAATGGAGATCTCTGCTGTGAATTATTACTCCCTTACATTTGAAATAAAATAAAATATCATGTTTTGAGCTGTATTTCAATTACAAGAGTCCCCGAAAAAGGAGTCCTGAATGCCTAAAGAACTGAAGCAGTCCTTTTGATCTGAGGATCACAAGCTTCCTGAAAACAATTTCACAGACTTTTATGAGTTGCAAATGCCTCTGTGAGTGAAATGTTCCTTTAAAGAAACAGCCCCAGACTAATTCAATCTGTGACAACAGCAGTTTTTAGCTGACATGCCCGTGCCATTTCCACACCAAGCCCTGGTCTGTAGGGTCCAACATTGCTCCAGAAGGAGTGGCATCTCATAAAGAATCAAAATTTCTTGGTCTGATATCCTCCTTTGTTCAGAGAATGGCCAGAGGTTTCTCCACCCACCCTGACCATGCAAAATGCAGTGCACTTATACTTGTTAAAAGTTCATCTAGTGAACTAAAAGCACTGAAGCAACAGGAGAAGCCAGCAGTAAATATGGCAAGTTGAAAGATCTTAATGTGGTCTTAAAGACACATTAAGAAACACATAAAGAATATAGTTTTATTAAAAGTCTTACTGAGGTGTCAGTTTGGGATTGGACAGAACTGGAAAAATATTATCTTGGAAGTTGCAGCTTGTTTTTGGATTCTTTAGGGGTTCTTTGTTAAGGTTGGGATTAAATGTGTGAGATGGTATTTCTTGTTCAGATTCAGATGTTTATTAATTCTTATCTATGGTACAGTCTTATAAGTTATGAGTTCTATAGTATTTCACATATAAACTAAAAATTGAGCTGAATCTTTTTCTCTAGAAGGCCATTTAAAGATAAACTGTCTAATTGAGAAGTGACACCTAAATTATTTTTACTTTTAACCTAATGATTAACTACTCGTGCCACACAATGCTGATGTTTTTATCCAATTACACAATACTATCTAAACCTTTGAAACAGAAGGTGAATAAGAAGGACTAGCTTCCACCTTAACATTTCTATCTTGTTTTATATATATTATTATATTCTAAAACTTTAAACTCTAAGTTTTTTACTATGTGATATTACACACTTCTATTCAAACTCCACACCCACAATCCCAGTTCTATCACTCAATTTTGGAAGCCTTCTCCACGGCCTCAGGTCAAATGCAGTGTTCTCTTGGGGGTCAGTGCCTGGCAGCACAGGAAGTCTAAAATTCTCACCAACCTGGGTTCCAACACTTATTTTCTCTCCATTTGCATTATACACTACTTTATCTAGAATGCACCACTGACAAGGAAAATCTTCCTGTTGCTAAAAATACTTTGGAAAATTGTTTGTATTGATTCTTGATTCAATTTCTAATTGATATCACTAGTATTCTGTGTTTCGTACCAGTTCTTACATTTTATGCAACCTATTTTACCTATTAATTTAAAACCAGAAATGTGTTCCCCAGGAGCTGAATACCATTTTTTTCCTACTTGCCATGCTAATGTTCATAATGGCTTTACCAAAAATCATAAATGGATAATTTGAGTTAAAAAAATATTAATTACTTCTACTGCCACATGTCCTGAGTATTTCCTAACTGTGTATAAAACTGATCCTTTCAAGATTAAAACTCTATTTTCCATAAATTTCAATCAAGTATTTTAAGAGAGCTCTGCACTGGTATTTTAATGTTCACTTACTTTGAAAACAAAGTGTTTTCATCCTGCAGATATCTCATTATTTGTCAATCTTGACAATTTCTTTGTTCTGCTCTCTCATAAACCACTTTCCTTGGGAATCCCTGAGGAATGCCTGTTTATCCTAGGGAATACCTCCTTCCTATCAGTCGATGTAATTGAAGAATCTTCTTTTCACCTAAAAAGCATCCATCAAACCCTCAAACAAACAACAAACAAACAAATCAACCCCACGCCCCCACATCTTTCAGATCATTGTGCTGTTCAAAGGAAGCACCTTTAAATTTTTTAGGAATGTGGTGAAGAACACAGTGAAGAACATGCAGCTCCTGTAAACACCTAGGAGACTAAAATGTGCTGACAAAAACCAAAAAAACGTGGTATGCTTCAGTCACCACAAAAATTATGAATGAATTTTTCTACTGGTTGACAACACAAGTCCACAGTCCTCTAAAACAGGTTAGCTGTAAAAAGAAATGTGATAACTCTCCAGGAGCAACACAAAAATTTAAATTCAAAATGATATACAGCATTTTACTTCCTAATCAAATGCTTGCCAGATTATGGATTTGATAAAGTGCACACAGCCAGAAATGACACTTGTAATGAATGCTACCTGTCAATAGCTGGTCATTTATTTCTCCAAAATCAAGTGTTAAGTCATTGAAAAAGTTGTGAAGGGAAAAAAAAAATCCAGAATAGCAGCAACAATAACAGAAAACAATCTGCAAGAACCTCCTTAATTCTCTTTTCTGTAACATTTGAAGTGAGAAAGTGAAGAATCATTAAATACATTCTGTGCTTGACTGGTATGCAAAACTTCCTGTCAATGGATGTAAACTCCTAAAAAGATCTGCAGCTTAGATAAGAGAGCTGCTGTGGGACCAGAGAAAAGAATTTTACCTCAAGGATAGCACAGAAAAGAAAATAAATGTCAGGTTCAGAGCAGATGTTAGGAAGCTTATCAGGAGATTAAGCTGGAAATGGCCTGAAACACAAAACATCCCTACACCTTGTAAGATGCTTAGCAAGGTGCATCAGCATCACCCAAGCACTGCAACGCAGAAAGGAGAATTTTCTTTTGTTGGCTTCCTTTCTGACATGTTCTTTAACCAACCCTGAATGTGTGCTGCTTCTGCTGCTTCCTAAAGCAGCTGCCTCTCCCAGGCTATCAGCCAGCCCTCTACCTCTCTTGGAATTCTGTCATTACCCCCAAATTCCCCTGCTGTTGTCTTCACAACCCCTTGGCCTTTACCCTTCCTCCTGCCCTCCCTTATCCACTTCATTCTACTCCTATTTCTCACCAGGTACCCTACACACAGCAAGTTTTACTCCTCTTCCCCGACAAAGAAAGTAACTCTAGAAAAACACACATCATATTACTCACACCTGCATACTTTATTTCTATTGCTGTGTTATCAGTGTTCATTACACACTGTTTGATAAGAGGATTACCTGTTGATCTCTAGCACCTCTTCTGCACTGGGTATGCACAAATAGCTGTTTCCTTGCCATTAATATAATTTGTTACTTGCAGGCTAAGAGTTCCATGGGATTTCAGTCTGAGCCCCAACTCCAGAATTGCAGCTTTACCTGTGGTTCACTCCACAAGATGCAATAGTTTTCCCCATCTACCACCAATGCAGATTTAGTTTTAAAAGCTTGTCAGTAACACACAACCGTGCTGTCTTCTCTACCTTATTTTAATGGACATTGCAAGAACAGATTACACTCATGCACCTCACAAAAAGCAAAATTTTTACTTTGCTCACTCATGCAAAGGAGACAATTTTATCTTAAAATGTTTAACTGTCTTTAGGGAACATTGCAGCATTTTTATTCTGAAATAAAACAGTTCCTACATAAGCCAGAAGGGCACTCCACATTCTAAGATTTGAGCTCTGCTTAATAATTGACATTTTTTATTCAATTGCTCATTGAAATTTCAAGTTTTTGATACTAAAGAGTGCAGTTTAAATGAAAACAGGATCCCTGGAGAATTTAATAGCATACTTCCCATAGTTTAGACTTTCTGAACAAGTCAGCTTTTATCAGCAATAATTGAAGTTGCCAAATTCAAGAACAGAACTGATGTGGCTACACACTGTGAAACCGTTTAGTGACAGCACAAATACAGAACACTGTAATTAGTTGCCTAACCATTGGTACAAAAAAATTGTGCAATGTACTGCCACCTCTACAAAAAAATTCAGAGTGCTTATATTGTGCATTATTTCTAGAGTCATCAACATTAAGTGGCTTGCTTTGCCCACCTTGTACTTGTAATTAATTGATTCATAACTTTATGTAACTGAACAAAGATATTTGAAATATATTGAAGTGTTATTGAAAGATCATTATTCCAAATGATCACAACAGCACCTGCATTTGAAATTCCAGATTTTCAGTTTGACTTGTGTAAAAACATTCTGAAGGACTACCCAAAGAATGCTTTTGAAAGTGATATTTGTTCCCATCAGGTACATGATGTTGCTTGCCTTTAAGCTGTTTCAGAGCCATTCTTATTTAGTGAAGATTTTTTACTTCAAAGAACAGAGGTTTACATGAGGTCTCCCCCTTGGTGCAACTTCAGAGCTGCACAGGTGGAGGAAAATGAATGAGCACCACAGCGAAGGAAAACAAAACATGTTTTCATACAAAACTCCCAGAAAAGAAGGTTATGAATGTTCTTTTTGACTTTTGACTTACATTTTTATTATGCTGCTTGACCTGAACTTCAGTCTAGCCTTTCTGCTGCCCATGAAACTCAAAAGATGGACAGAGGACATATTACACTCACAAAAAGAGAGAAATATGCCCCATGTTGCTGCTTCAGAAATTTACCTACCATCACCAAGCTGTTTATTAAATTACATGTAGCAGAACTGCCCAAAACGTTAATCTTTACCAGCCAATAGTAGAAGGCATAAAGGCCATTGTATTATTCTACCAATTTTCCTCAGCCTAAATCCTTTCAACACACCCAAAGCCATGTGTACCAAGGAAATTTAAAAAAAAAAAAAAAGAAGTGAGAGGTCATTTCCTCTTATGATATATAAAGATGGAGTTCCATATTTATGCAAATTATTTAACAGTTTCCTAGGTTTATTTTACAAATTTAGATGCCCTAGTTTTGAAAGGTAAGTAGTTTATTGTACATATGTTCAGAACGTCTTTGCTTGATTCATTTAATCTCTCCCTTGCACAGGTATCAAACTATGATTCAGTCACCCAGGTTTGAAGACTTTCAGTTGTTTCTCTTACAGGGACAAGTGGAAGGAGCTTGTGACTTCTTGGATACACTCACTGTAACTTTTAAAACTAAATTTCCTTCTCAGAGCAGGACACAAATGATGACACGTGATTTCTTCATTCAACCCTCCAACCTTCTCCTCCTAAAATTCTCCTATTAAAATGTTAAAAATGCCCTCCTAAGCTTTAGTTTGGACAGCACTTCATGAGGTTGTTTAGGTGGGACTCAAGGTTTCATACCAGACTCCTTCACTGAGGATTCCTTGTCTTTTGTACTTTGCTTTCACAAACACAAAAGTCCTCAAAAGAAACAGACCATTTAGAAAGGCACTGACATTATTGTGTTTTTTCTTGACCCAAAGACTTCCTGCAGTTTCAATTCTCTGCTTCTGTGAAGCATCTAAAATACTCTTCAGGTTCTAAAGTGACTGGCAGCAATTAAACTCCATCCACAACAGAACTACTGGATATTAATTTAGGCACTGGGCAGCACAGAGATATCAAAACTGACTTCAGGGATGTCTCAAGAATTATTGTTCTTGCTGTGTATGCAACAGCTATTTATCCCAGGTTCCTGGGCATCAGGAAGCTGAGCAGAGCTCTAAAACTCCTGCCTGGCGTGTAGAATTACTGACCAAAAGACCAGATACTGAAAGTAAAGAGGGAAAGGACAGGAAGAATTTAACAAGTAAATGCATACTTGAAATGGATTAAGGGGTGGTGATCCATGTGTACCCCTATGACAATCAATCCTGGATATTCACAGATCTTCTACTAACACCTTCTGCCTGTGCAAATTGATATTTTTGAAGTCATTGGGCAGACTGAAGAACTTTGGAGGTAAGGAACACATTCCTTTATTTTGTACAGTACTAGAGTATGGTGCCAGGAACACCAAAGTGATGGGCTGGATCCCCACAGGAGCCACTTGGATTCAGTGAATCTCCTGGGTTAGAATGTTCTGTGATTCTAATACCAACAAGATTTGATATTGAGGTAATACAAGAGATGTACACTGATGAAAAATCAGCCCCTCTCCAACACTTCTGTGCAGTTTCATGTGCCTGATCACTGCATTTGTTCCCTGCAATCATTCCACCAACAGAAGACAAGTCCCATCTATTTGGAAGAAACTTTCCATAAAGTTTCAGAATGCTTCTGTATATAAGGACCAAATATACTCCTGTTTCTGGAGAGAGGTTGCCATGGGGCTGAAATGCAGGAAACAGGCACTACAGCTTAGAAATATGACTGCAGGACAAGCCCCCTGTATACTTGTTTTTATTTTATTATCTCAGTTAGTGGTAATGAATTCAACTATTATAAACCTCTCCTATAACAAGCAACAATGGATTAAATATCATAACAGCTATCAAAAATATTTTGCTATCAGATATTTCTGCTTCACTTTCAATCAATTCCAGCACCCTTTGGTGTTGGACCATTTCCTTTGCACCCAAACACTCTTTTATGAAAATATAAAAGAAATGTAAGACATTTTTCCAACAAGACTACATGTAAAATAACAGAGTTCAGAACACTCTGTTGGAAATCTATCTGGAATGGACAGTTCATCAAGAAAAAGAAATTTAAAAAAAAATTAAAAAGCAGAAAAAATCTATACTTACACAACATTAATTTGTGGGGAAGAATAACCAGGTAAAATCTTCACACCTTTGTGGATCATTTCACATGTGCACATCTACATGCTTTTCTCCACAAATAATTTGAAATATTTTTTATAAATTGTCAGAGAATGGCATCCTAAGTCCTAAGTAAGTGTAGCCATCTAACAGCACTGATTGCCTGTATTTATTACTGGGGGTTGCTTTAAGAGGAACAGATGGTTTCCATGTGCTCCCAATCAAATACTCTCAACTGCTTATTTGATCATCCACACTAGGTTTTTTGATTTAAATAATTGAGCTTTAGCATTCTGCACCTTTTAAATTTGACCTGCTGCCTGCAGCTCTTTTGACTTGTGGCAATTGCTGTTGGCTGGTGGCCAGCAGCCTTCTCCTCAGACCCCAACACAGTAAATTCAGCAGTGAATTAAAAACAGACACTCTGTATTCCTTAGGATAACATAGTCTAAATTCTGTTCTCCAAATAATCCCTATAGAGGCATACAAGAACAATTAATAATTCAACTATTAACCAAAAATAAAAGACTCGTTTAATCTCATTTAACACTGAGCAGTCTTATGACACATAAATGAGTGGCTTTAACCCAGTGTTTATTTAATTATTTAAAGAGTAAAGTAATTTAAAATACAAATGCATAATTTACAGGGAGACAAATAACATTTAAAATCTACCTTCTATTTCTCTTGTCCATTTGTTTCAGAGCCAAGGCTTGTTGCAAAATCATTCTATTACACTCTGCATCTTGGGTTATTTACTTGAAAACACAAATATGTATATCAGTGACTTCTTTAGCTGCTATTCATTGCAAAAAAGCAGCCCTTGGTGTTCTGCTGACTTTAGTTTGTTACTTCCACTGAAGTTGAATGTTTTAATGACATAATATAAGCTCTCTTGCCTGGCAAGTGCAAGGAAATAAGCACACTTGACTTGTCTGGTTACTGAATGATGGAAATGTATGTTTTTAATTACCAACACACAACTTGGCATATGGTCCCTTTTGAGAGAATTCTTCAAATAAAAGTTTTAAACATCAGGGTAATCACTGGCAAAATGGAGGGCTAATCCAAACATTAATCTGAAAATAAAAATAAAAATTCAGAGAGTGACAAAGTGCCTGGGAAAGAGCACAAGCACAAAAATGTATTCAGGGAAATCTTAGTTCTTTATAAATATGTATTGAAGGGTCTTCCGAAAATGAAGACACATATAACTGCACCAAGGCATATTGTCTAATGGTGGAATTGCCTACAAAATTTGGCATATTACATTTATAAATTAAATGTGAATTATTTTTTAGTTTTCCGTTTTGGTCCATCAAGGTGAGGCCTAAGGAAATTTTGTGTTACATTGCTGATTAGCAGTATAAAATTCCAACCTAAAACCTCTGATGGCTGAGTCAGGTCAATGAATCTGTTAGAACACAATGAGGATTAGTAGGTTGGTTTTCTTCTGTGTGCATGTATATGCAGTGAACCATACAAGTTTGGGTGAGGATAATAAGGGCAATTAAGGTAAGGATAACTGATTTGTTTTTTGCACCCATCCTCCCAGAGCTACAATAGTGCATCAGCAAAATATCTTCAGAGCCAAGAAAGGAAAGTAAAATGAAAAAAAAAAAGTGTCGTTAAATGCTTCCAAACACAGAAATGGTGCCCAATGGGCACCCTGGCAAATGGAAATGTGCAGGGGAGGAGAACAGACAGTGAGAAGCAGGGTCTGACAAAGGGTGAACATGCTCCAACCCACCCTGGTTCTGGGTTCTGACTGTCAGGGAGCAGAAGGTCACAGCACATTAAAATGGAGTTTCTGCACAGGGAGGAGAAATAAAAGTAAAAAGGGCAGTACTACCAGTGCTGCCAAAAGCAACAGCACAATCCAGGGAGAGGAGGAGGACTCCATATGCCAGAAGGATGGAGAGCCAGATTTGCAAAGATACTTCAGTACCTAACAAATGGTACTGAGCTCCTAGCTGCAAGACATGTTAACAGTTGATTAATCTCGTTGATTACAAAGCTGTACTGTAGTTAAGTCTCTCAGTTCCTCAGGGACATAACAGGGTCTTTTCAGTCACACAGGTTTTTCAGCTCTTTTCCACCTACATTCATCTAGTACCTATAGGTTTGGGCAATATTCATCCAGTCCTGCCCAGACCCTCGAATTTTACAAAATGCTTCAATACTTGGATTTTGAAATGAGTACTCAGAAGGTATCCCAACAGTTTGTAAATTAGTAAAAAACCTCAGCTAGCACTGATTGAAAAATTCTTGCAGACTTCCCATGTTCATCCACCTGAAGTGGATTTCAGTTTATTATTTGCTTTTATTTTTTGCTAATTAAAAGCCCAAAGTGAAAAGAATAACTACTTAATTCTATTGGGATAAAACCCTTAGATCAGTTGAAGTAGAATGGAAAAGCAAGTAGCTGCTCAATCTAATTTGGAGTAGGATGTTGGATGTCTTACCCCAAACCCTTCTTCCCAGGCTAGGGGATATTGGAGGGATACTCTCACTCAGCTTTACTATTTACTGCAAAATAACAAACTAGTTGTTAATAACAAACAAAAACAAGCAAAAAACCAAACAAAACCAGAAAAAAACAAATCAAAACAGAACCCCAGAGTGGGTTGGGTTGGAAGGGGCCTCAAAGCCCATCCCTGGCAGGGACACCTTGCACTGTCCCAGGCTGCTCCCAGCCCCAGTGTCCAGCCTGGCCTTGGCCACTGCCAGGGATCCAGGGGCAGCCACAGCTGCTCTGGGCACCCTGTGCCAGGGCCTGCCCACCCTCACAGGGAACAGCTCTGAGGAAAGGTAAATCACAGAAAGAATATTGAATAAAACTGGGAGGTGAAGATTACAGCTGCGTACTGGAGAAACAAAAGAGGCTTGGAGGTGTTTGGGGGTTTCAAGGTAACTAAAATGTGTTGGTTATGTAAGAGGCTTCTCCTAACTTCAGGAGTGTGCATATGCTCAGAGTGCTCTGCAAAAGCAAAGTCTAACAATATGGAGAAAATAAACACCTTGATCATTACCAGATGGAATTTGTGTATTCGGCACTACTTAATTTCATAAATACTTAATCATAATTAAAGTCACTAGATGGCTTTTTAAAAGCAGTTAGTTGTTAAGATGATTGGCAGTTTTCCTTGCTGTTGATAACACCTAATGATGCATTGCAGAATGGAAAGCTACATTAAGAAATCCAAAAATACCTTCCCTGTACTCGCCACATTAGATAATTCTGAGTTTTCTTTCCACAGACATTTATTGGTACTTACCAAGTAAAGAAGGCTGATGGATGTCAAAGACTCTCCAAGGATACTTTTCTGTTTATTTATTCAAAAGTTTCTTCAACAGATTTTTATGTGTTGGTTGGTTTTCCCCCTACTCTATGGCCAACAAACACAATTAGTTTCATTGGGTCAACTGAATCACTTCAGAATTTTATCAATTTTTACCTGTCTTTAGATAAGAAACACAATTATTATATTCAGCATTTAAACTCAAGCCTTGGCTCACAATAGAGCATTAGGACATGAAAAAGTATCTTCACTTGTTTGTGCAATAGGAAAAAAAATCTGTGGGAGTACTGAAGAGGCCAAAACCAGAAGATAAAAATGGGACCAACCTCATATATGAGAGTTTAGTAAACATAAATTAGCTTCCAAATCAGGTTTACACAGGACACCACTCACACCTCTGATAGCCACCCTGACTTGCAGCAAGCCCAGAGTACAAATACAGAGTCCACCTTCCAAACCTTCCTTTTTGCTTCTCTTCCCAGTGTTTATATACCAGAATCCTACAACACTGAGCATATTTACTTAACTTCAGGCAAACAAGAAAAGCTCCTTAGTGATGTGCTCTATTTAACTATTTTTTAATTAATTCTAAATACAGAGGCTTTTGTTGTATTTAATTATTCGTATTTGGTATGACAGACTAATCACAAACATTATCATTAATTCTGAAGAGAAGAAAAAGAGAATATAATATTTTCCCTAAATTTCCACTTTTTTTTTCTTTCTGGTTGGCTGCACCAGTGGTAAGTTTCCCCTATTTATGAAGGAATGAAAAAATAAAGAATTTGCAAAGCTAACCACCAACTTTGATATTTCTCTGGAAATGTAATTGTTAATTCCAATGAGAAATTTAAGTTATGCATAATTTAGGGCTTTTAGTCTGTACAAATACAGCATAGCAAAAGAATAAAACACTTACTACCTAAAAGTTTCAAGCCTTAATTTGGCCTGGATTTATAAAGGAATTTCTCTCAAAATTGAGTTTCCAGTTGTTCACAGTACCTTTGCATAACCATCACCAAGGCCAAGGGCTTAAAAATCAGGCTACTTTTAATTTTCAAAGCCTGTATGTGCAAGCCAGACTTCGAATCCTTTTTGTATAGAAAAAAAATCCTCCAGAAATGTGTAATTTTACACATTAAAAAGACAATAACAAGAATACCCATGAAGATTGTTGATGAAAGGACTTCAGGTGCTCCACCCTGGGTAATGCCAATGGCCAGGATGGCTCCTGGCTTCTGCTTCCTGCCCTCTGGAACACTGAAAGGACACTTTGCATTCCTCCAGTGCTCAGGCCCCTCTCCCAGGCTCCATGGCCATTCCTAGGCTGTGGAGAGTGGCTTCCCAGGGAAATCAGGCATGAACCCATCAGGGCCCAAGGAGTTTTGCACATGCAATTTAGGTGCTCCCTAACCTGATCCTGTCCCATCACAGCAAAGACTCCCTGGATTGCTGGGGCCCTGGGTTTCTGCAGGCCAGCCTTGCTGCCAGAGGCTGGGATGGAGATGTTTGATGCCTCGGCCTCCTCAGCTCTGTGCCCCAGGCCCCCACCCCAGCTCTGCAGCAGGCTCCTGCTTTCCCTCCTATTCCTTTGGCTCCTGATGTATTCATGAAAACTCTTCTTGGAGCCTTTGACAGCTCCTACCAGACTTGACTCCAAGTGGGCTCTGGCTTTCCTAAGCCCACTCCTGAATGCTCAGCTTCTCTGTATTCCTCCCAGAAATAATTTTGTCTTTGTCCTTGCTTCTATCTCCCATGTATTCCCTTCCCATGTTTGAATTTTGCCAAGAGCAGCGTGTTGATCCCTGCAGGCCTCCTGGCTGGGTGTCCTGGTTTTGGTTAGGACTAGGTTCCCCAGAGTATTGTTTTTAGCTTCTAGGATGTTCCCCAGAGTATTGTTTTTAGGTTCTAGGATGTTCCCCAGAGTATTGACCAGCTTTCCTGCAACCCTGCTGCCACTGAGGCCCCATCCCTTCCTGCTGAGGGAATCCACACTCCCTGGCAGCAGACTCCTGAAAAGATCCAAGTCTGGCTTTCCAAATAAAGCTTTGGGGTTTCTAATCTTCAGGAAGGAGCTGATTCTTTAAAAGTGTGGGGTTCCCCCTCACCCCCTAGCATGGGACAGCCATGGGACACCTCCTGCCCCTCTGCTCCCTGGTGAGGCACAGGCAGAGCTCTGGCATAGCTGATTTCTCAGCCCCAGAGAGGGCAGCAGGACTGGGACCCCTCCTTGCAGCCCCCAAGATGACAGCCCAGGAGGTTAGGCTGTGCTTTGGTTAGCACTAAATAAGCTCAGTCTACTTGAATATAACAGAGATGAGAAGCCTAAGGAGCTCCTATGTCTAACATGGGGCCTCAGGCTACAAACCAAGGGATGACTTCTGCCAGCAAATGCCCCAGCAATGCCATCCTCTGCAAGGTTCCAAACCCCACAGCACTGCACAAAGCTGAGTGCACTGAGGCCACTGGTGCCCTTGATGGCACATAACTCATGCCCTGTAGCTTAAAAATACCCCAGCTGCTCTGTAAGGTGACACCACTTTTCCTACTGCAGTTTTTTAAATGATGCTGAAAGAAGAGTCACACCTTGTTCTTAAAATAAACAAAGTATTTTGCTTTTTTTGTAACCTCTGACAGCACAAAGTAAAATGATTCATTAAATGACTACTTTATGGTTATTTATGAGATGCTAACTAGGTGTATGATGTGCTAATTATTAGGAAAGCACACATTTGGAACATATCCAGGTGTCTTTCCAAATCTTTTTCCCCAGGTGCAGCTGTTTTTCAATTTCTTTCTGTTTGAATGAACATTACAGTATCTACAATTTCTTCACTTAGTTTCATTGTTTCATCAAAGCAAATTCAGGGCACCTGATCACCAGCCATTCTCCCTTACCTGGACACTGCTTTTACCAAATCCACAAAACCATTTAAGCAAGAAAAGAATCCCCACCATAATTTTTAAAATTAAAACAACAAGATAGAAGACTAAGAGGCTGCTAATATTCAAAGCCTCTGCAAGGGCAGTGAAGAAGATCTTTTAAAAGCTTCTCGGAAAAAAAAGATTGAAGGACTCCCCAGGTTCATCCCAGTCTAACTTAGGGAAACATTCCTATTTCTGATCATACAAGTCTGGATGATCAACATAAGCACCTAAAAAGAAAACTGACCCCCTCCATGCTCTGTGCTGTCTCTAGGGCTGACGGAATTGTCCTGTTCTAAAGACACAAAACAAGGATGTGGATTCCTGGAGCAGGAAGAGCCTGAGCTGAGTCCCAGAGGCAGAGCAGGCACCAAGACTGCCCCTCAGCCAGAGCCCAGCTGCAGAGCTATTCTGCATCTATGGCAAGCAAGAGGAGCCCAAATGAGTGAATCTTAAGTTAAATATCTGGGAAATTCTTACTACACTGGCATGTTCAATTGGAGGAGATCAATACACACACCCCATTTCATGGACTATTTACTAGTCTGATTGTGTGATTGCATCAGTGCTAAATGGAAATGTATTTCAAAAGGATTCACTTACATTGACATCACTGTCACTGATTACACTGATGTGGTCATGCCTGGAAAGATGTTTAAGTAGCAGTAGAATTCAGAATTAATCAGTTTTGACATATATTTGAGTGCAAAACCTGTGGCTCCACAGCACAGAACTGAGAAAAGAAAGAGAAGAGAAAGTACCACCAGACAGTGATATTCTTTTACCCTGAATACAGCATTTTTTATCTCACCCCTAGCATTTTCCATAGTACTTTGTTAAGATTATTCCCACACTGAATTGGATGTCAAACCATACAGCACAATCGTATCTTTGTGCTTCAAACAGTCATGAGCTAAGAACTGAGTTCCAGGTTTCGGCAAATGGAAGGATGGAAAAGGAAGATATTTTCCTGACAATAAATTTGAAGTTAAGACAATAGTAAATAACAGAAGGCAGCACATTGTGCAGAGCCATGGTATTATAGATAAGGCACAAAGCATTTGGTGCACACCATATAATTAAGTTGAATATTTACATTTCCTAATATAAAAAAATATTTTTAAATTATAGATTGCAAACAAAAGGTTTGCTCATCTGGCAGTAATGGGAAGAATAAAAGATTTTACTTAATATTCTGCTAAGTCTAAATTCCTGAGCTTGTCACAGAGCAATTATTTCATTTTTAGTTCTTAAGGATGCATGCCTAATTTGGGGAGGTTTTTGATCTTTGCTTACAACCTGCATTTTTGTGTTTATTAGCTAATTTAAGTTCTTTTCCACATTCTGAGAAAATTATTTCAAGTACTTGGATTATGTTACAGGTCACATGTGATAAGTTAAAAAATAATTTCATTGCACTTTCCCTTTAAGCAAAAGTTGGGGAAAAAACAGTTAAAGTTCAGACTAACAATAGATGTTTTATGAAAACCTGAGCTTGTGAATTGTAGAAACAAAATATTTCTAAGGCCTTTTACCAAACTGAGCATACTTTCTCTTATAAGCAGAATACATTTTTTTGCTTGGTTTACAAAAATCACTAAAGTCACTAAAAAAAATCACTAAAAATCACTTCAACAAAAGCAATGTTGAAGGCAACAAAGAAATATTCTAAGACAGAAAATAAAAGAACATCAGCTTGTTGCTGGTATAGATAATTGTAGCCTCAAGTTACAATTTTATTCAAATGCACATTATTTCCCCCCTCTCTCTCCTGTCCTGCCCTGGAGATGTTAATGCATATTTCAGTGACCATGACACTCCCCTTTTAGAACAGCCTGGTCAGCTGCTGCTTGATGAATTTATGCCTCATCTGTAATTGACTTTGCAGTCTGGAAAAGAAAACCAGGAAAGACTTAAGAGAAGAAAGGCTGTGAGAGAAATTCTGGATATATTTTTCCCTAGAAAATGAAGTATATTTGCTTTTATTTTCATCAATACTTTGCTAAACGTAAATAATTTTCAAGAAAGAACCTTTTTTTTTTTTTTTTCATTTTATACCATTCATTCAAAATTCAAATAGAGCTAAACATGAAACTACCCCTGATTTTGGTATTGTTTGGAAAACTGACAAGAAGGTAGCAAATGAAACTGTAGTCTAGGCTCAGGGTGCTGGCCTGCCCCAAAATTGCACAGGAGCCCTTTACCTTCCTACCCAATCCTGCAATGGTTTTTGTTCATAATTTAATCCAAATGGGAAGAACTCTGGGGTTCCAGTAGGCGAGACTCAGGTTCAGCCCCTTCTTTAAATGCTCAGAGAGTACCAAAGAACAATGAGCAATCAAGAGGAATAACAGACTAAGTAAAAACCAAAACTCAATGAGCTAAAGCCCTCTCTTTGAAGCAGGTGCCCCAGGCTGGGTTGGAACAATGCCCCTCTCCCTTTCACTGGGTCTGCTCCTGATTCCCACCGGGAATCTCCCCCAAAGGGCTCCACGCTGCTCTTAACCCCTCTCCACCCACAGGATTGTCCATCAGTGCTGGGGCCACCTCCTCTCCTCCTGCTGATGCCTCAGATTTAGCTGTTATATTTTTCAGATTCTGTGCTGCTTTAGTGCCTGGGTCTGAGCTTCACATTAGGGGATGGTGAGCTCTCTGCACAGAGCAGGGAGACAAAACAATTCCTGCTCTAGCTGGGGACCAAGGACAAATGATCCAAATCTCAGGCCCAAGAGCATAAACAACGTGGGCTGAAGAGAGAAAAAGAAGCAGGATGGGACTGCATGGGCTAAAGCTGTAACTGGACAATGAACTGCAATCTGCAAATGCAGCAGAACTGATCACAGCGAGACACCCTGTGAGCAGTGTGCATTTTGTGACCATTTTGGTTCATCTTGGGTGCAGCCCTGGCTGGGCTCTTGTGCTGCCCAAGGTGGATCCATTGAGGAGATCTTTTTAATAAATCCCTATTTTATTCTTTATCTCTCTCCAGCCTCTGTTCTAGAGCAGCCTCTCATGCCATGGGTGTGATGGAGATCAGGCAGCTCGGGCTGGCCAAGTCCTTTTCAACCAGAACAGGGCCAGGAAAGCCTTGCTGGGTTCTGTAAAATCCAAATAACAGTGACTGCAGCACCTGGCTCCAGGCTCTCCAAGCCTCTGATTATGACACATTATGGAATCCACTGCAACTTCCATTCCTGAAAATTATTCTTTTAAATCTTGTAAAAGAGGTAATGCCACAATGCTGTAGGTATTTTGATAGTGAAAAAAAACCAAAAAATTCCTAACAAAGCAGTGCACAGTTTAAAAAAAAATCTAAGTATTTTACAGTCAATATGGTTTTAAGTATTCCAACAAAAAATTTATATGTCTGTTGGCTTAGCTTAGTTGATTTTTTTTTACTTTAACCCCAAACAATTTTCTCTGTTGTTTCAGGGTTTAAAAAAAAATTCAGCTGAACTAAAAATTTCTAATGAACATTACATACAGTCTGAAAGACAAGTCATTAAAAATAAATTCATACAGAAGTTGATCTTAAGCCAGCACAGATTTAATTCATGGCTTAATATAATAGATAGACATGTTTTTAAAGAAGATAATATATTCCTCATATGTGAAATCACTCTGGATCAAGACTGTAGTGAATTTCTAAACAAATAAAGGAACAAGTTTAGAAAAAAAACTTTTGAAGTATAAAGAAATTGTCTAAATTTTACCAAGTGAGTTGGTAATTGAGTTAGTTAAGCTAAAGAAAGAGCTCTAAAACACTTAACAATCATTTCAGAACAGAAGCATTAAAAGTGTCTAAGGTGGGCAAGAATACCCATCTGCAATCAACCAGAATCTAGATATTGTCTAATTTCAGTGCAGTACAGTGGAAAAGGCTTATAGGTGACATAAAATCTTATTACAATTTTCCTCATTCTACTGGTAATTTTCATTAATATGAAAAATAAAAAGGCACATTACTATGACAGTGACATGATGTGAGCAATTTTATTGAAGTAGAAAGCTAAGAATGATAATATGCAATAATTATTTTATTGATGCACAGGAAATGAATTATTCATAGTTACAAAGTATCTGTGGATAATTCTAATTACTTGCTTTTAAAGTATATGAGATCCACAGAAAATACATTAACAACTTTGATTGAACACCTGCTATCCTGTGGAAGATAACAAGCACCAGATTCCAAACTTTTCTGACATTGACGTCAATGGCATTAGGGCTTCCAAGGGTGTATTACTGAAAGATCATGGAGGATTTTGTTCTATTCTGTGTTTCAGTAGTCTGTGATAACTTCTGATAAAACCAGGCAGACAGTAAGAGCTCAAGTTCATCTCCTGTTTCATATTTTTAGTTCATGGTTCACTTAGTATCTGTATTTTATCTAATGCAGGGTTATTAATGAGGTCAAAGTCTGTATTATCAAGTGTCCTCTGGGATAAACTTATTATTTAAATTCTCTAATCTGCATAACTCTCAGTGCTAGCATGTAGTAATAGTTACTGTTATTCTGTATATTAAGCTGACCTGCTAATTGTTTGATGTGTCTGATCTTTGCAAGCAGTTTTAGGTAGGTGGCTACAACTTCCAAATTTTGAATTCCTGAAGTTCAGATTCTGCCACTTCACTCTGAGGATTACCTTTAGACTAACAACAATCCAGTATTTCTACTATCAGCTGCTCAGCTGGAAGCTCAGTGAAACAGAGAAGGGAATAAAGTCCATTATGAATTTTAGGCATGTGAGGTAAGGGGCAATTCTTCACATCACTTGCCATAAAATCCTGTCCAAAAGTGTTGTGCACCATAAAACTCATTGCTTTTAAGACAGGCAGAAAACTCATGGATTATTTCATTACCCTTTGCCAAAAATAAAATTAAATCTAGAGTGATTTGAACGGAATCCCTGCCTCTGAATCCCTAGTTTGTCAAAGCAGCAGCAATAAATATTTCTTTGGGATAAAAAAAATGAACCAAAAAAACAAAAACAAAACCCAAACAAAAAAAAACCCCAAGCAAACAAAAACAAACAAACAACAACAAAAAAAACTTTCTCCCTTCTTTCCTGTTTTGCAAGACAAATTATGGGCTGTGCAATGTATTTCTGAAAAATACCCAAGAATATTTTAGTACTTATCTGGACATTGACTGAGCTGACTTATAGGGCAGATAATAATTACCAGTTGCCTTGGGGTTAATCAAGTTAATTACAGTATGAAACATACCACCATATGATACATTAATTTTTAAAGATTCCTTCTCTATTCCTTCTCTATACATTCTGCTGGACTGCAACACATATTCCACAAGACACCACATAATCTTTCCCCCTCCACACTACCCTATAAAACTATTTATTTCCTGGGTATTCTGTACATTCCACTACAGGACTGCACACTAAATAAAGTATTTCCTCATAAGTTTTCATAAAAGATGAAATGCAGTGGGCATGTGCTGAGTTAAGCTCAGCTATACCTCCTGTTCATCCAGTGTGTTTGGTCTCTTCTAACCCAAATAATCTTAACTTCCCAAGCGGACATTCCATTGTTAACTTCATTTTGTCTGACTAAATATAGAACAGCTTTTGAAATTACTTAGCAATGTGTTTGCTAGGGCAGATGCACAAAATAAAGGAAATGTCAAGAGAAGCTGAAGTGTTGGAGCTGAAGGTCAGCTGATTTTTCCTGTGTACATTTGTTAGGCTCAATAATGATTTACCCTTTTTCAATTGCTTAAATGTTTAATCAAGCAGATGCAACAGAATTATGAAACAAGAGTAAATACATCACAATCATTTTGACACAGAATTCATAAAATCAGAATGGCAGGTTTTGTTGGTTTGAACTGTTCCAAATCAATCTGGTGTTTGCAACTGCCAATTACATTCTTAAAAATTTCTGTAGGTTTTCAGCTACTTAGGAGCAGCTCCAGCTCCCCTTCTGCTGTGAGGATTCAAGGCCCACAGGAGCAGCTTAAGAGGCAGAAAAATTATTTCATTTTCCTTCCCAGTTCTGGTTTTCAGTTGCCACAGAAATTGTGCCAGGCTGCAGTGTGATGGAAGGGATTTTACACAGTAATTATTTCTTTCTAAGAAACAGATTAAGAACTTGATATGTCCTAAAAACCATCAAACAGCCACCCAGATATGATTTTATCACTGTTGGATTTCAACTGATATGACACTATTTGAAAAATTACTCATCCTATTACCAACCTGTGGACGTGTCATCTACTATTCTCTGACAAGACTGGTCTTTAAGAGGATATTGACTTTTTTTAAAAAAGAAAAAAAAAAAAAAAGAAAAACACTGCAGAAAAATTTGTTCCTATTTTTTTTAGGAACTTTTTTTAGGAAAAGCTAAAATTGATTCCAAATTTTACCTAAAGCAGATGGTGAGATACTCTCCTTCTCCACGACCTGTACCAAAAAGCACATACCACTCTTCAAGGAGTTCATGAAATGTCAAACATATTTGTGCTGAGGGGGCCAGACAGTAGAAAAATATGGACATTAAAGGATGTTTAAAAACCATCCTGACAGGAAATAAAGATGAAGCATCAAAGCACATAAGAGTAACTTGAAGCCATGAGATCATTTCAGGGCCTGCTGCAAGATTAGGAGTTCATTTGTTGGTGGATGCTGTATTTGTTACTGGTACATGATACACATCTGGAGAACATCTCTGCTTGTTTGGATGAACCAAAAACTGAAGGGAAAACACAGCTGCCCTCACCAGAGCTGTAAGTTACAGACAGCTATCTCAGCCACTTTAAATAACATGCTGAATTTTGAATAGCAGATGATTCAGTACCTCACAAAGTGGGGGGAATTGCCAGAAAGGAAATGCAAAGAAACTTGAACATACACAGAGCAAAGCAATCAAAGTGAGAAAGAAATAAAGTGCACTGCCACAAGAATGAAAACTTTTGATCATAACCTAATATGTGTACACACCAAAGCAAGATGGACAAAGGGCACTGGGAGCTGTGCTACTGAAAAGATGGTGATTATTGGTTTGCTTTATGTGAAGCAAAGGAAATGAAAACACAGAGCTTAGATATGACAAATTAAACTCTGATTTTTTGCTAAAGTTTACCCTAAGTGTAACTTATGTAACTCACTGAGAATTGTATTTAAATTGCACAAAATCTGAGAGAAGCCTTCTATAACTGCCTACTCCAAAACTTTTTAGCTGGCTGTTTGCTCTGAGCTGTAGCTCTAAATCCACTCTTATCTTCCATGAAATTCTCACAGTTCAGTTAATCCAAAAATATAAACATTTACTCATTTATGAGCTTCAGAATCAAACAAGTTTCCAAATGTAATCTCTGAATATGACAGAGGAAACAGCATGTCTAGAAATGACTGATCAAAGCAACAGCAAGAGCACAGCCTGTCCTTGGATTCACATTCAAATGCTTGGCTTGCCTTTAAACAAGATACACGTGTAAGATGTGAGCCACAGCCAGCACAGGGCTTGTAGTTCCCATCTAACTCATCCCCAGTTTGATTTGTGCAAATATGTTTATTTATTATTTAAAAATGATTACTTATTTTCAAAGCCTTCCCAGCTAAAATGCGAACAGAAATGTTGTCATCAGCAGAGACTAAGGTAAAGTTTTGCTAGAAAATAAAGAGCTATATCACTTTCTGTCAATGAATGGAAAGTCAAGTCCAGCTGAATTGTAATTATTCCAAAAATGTGTGGCAATTTCATGTGGCAAAGTTCAAGTGGTGATGTACTTGGGGAATGGCAGAGATGTCCTTAGAAAGGTAAATATGCAGGTATTTTCATGTAAATAAATGTACTGCATGACTAGACCTGTTAATCAGAAAAAATAATGACTGGGTGTTATAATGAGACATGGCTGCCCTGAGCTGATTGATCACTCAAGGTTTATTTTCAAGTGTTACACCAACAAAACTACTAACAACAGCAAAGCAGCTCAGCCTTTCCTGGGACATTTTCAAAATTAAAATAGAACGTCTTAGAGAAAAACAGCAAAAGGCAACACCACCAACAGGAACTGTGAAACTCATTTCCATGCAGGGAGCACGAAGAGGAAGAGGAAGGGAAGAAGAGGGAAGGGGAGGGAGAGGAAAGGAAAGGGAAGGAGAAGGAGAAGGAGAAGGAGAAGGAGAAGGAGAAGGAGAAGGAGAAGGAGAAGGAGAAGGAGAAGGAGAAGGAGAAGGGCCAAAGTGAACTATTTCTACTTAGGCTATTGTAACTATTGCCATTTTTGAAGAAGCCAGAGTTTTGTCATAAGGGCTTTGTCATACCGTGACATAAATATTACATCATGTGAGCTGAAGTGTTTTTCTTTGACTTACACTGGACAAAACTTTCCATATTCTTGGAGTAGAAATCTAATTCTTGTACAAAAAATACAGTTATTATAATATAAAAAAATAATTATATGTGAATGAACATTGTATCTGACCTTGTGCAATGTGTTCAATTAGGATGAATTGCTGAAAGTCATTCTCTGAGAAAAACCCATATAAACTCCTTCAGGCTTACCTCAGAGTAGCCCAGTGTTCTTCAACATGCAACATAATTTTTAATTGAGAGAAGCATATAAAAACATCTCTATACATTATAGACTCACTGCAGAGAATATAAATAAAGAGTCACGGTAGGATTCAGATTAATTTCTTTTTTAAAAATGTCATATTCAGTCTAGAGAAAATTAACTGCACTTTTTTTTTCCTGAAGGTTCATATCTGAATTAAAAGTATCAAAGACAGAAGGACACATCTAATGTGGTCTGAACACCACAGAGAAGGAGCAAAGCCCATAGAGACCTTCTAAGATTGTTCAGTAAAATAGAATTTGAAGTAGGGGCAAGAACTGCTGCATTCAGGGAACCAGAACTTCATAGAATGTCCTAGAAACAAATAATGCACCAAAATGAGAAAGGCCCCACAGGAGAAATGAAATGAAGAACCCTGAACTTGCAGTTCTATTCCTGTGACCAATCAGGACAAAACTTTTGGCCCCTGACCAGCCCTAAAAACCCCAAACCACAACAGCTTTTATGGTGAGATACCCTGATAACTGCCTGAGCTCTTCACATTCAAATCTCTTGTAGAAAAGGTTCAAATCACCCCCCAGTGACAGAAACTGGGCCGATGGTTTCTACAGAATCTTTCTGACTGACATCCAGCAGACCTTTCCAGAGCAGCTTAATGCTTCTTTCATGGTGTCTCACCTCTGCATAAATAAAAAGTCCAGGGAATCAGCACACCAGTTAGACTGGGAAAACCCCCCTGCAAATTAACACAATTTTGATGAATGTTATATTTTAAAAACATTTCAAATTCATAAATTTATTAATAACAAAAGGATAAAAAACCCCAATAGTTTTTATGCTTTTCCTTCTTACATTAAAACATGTGAATTACAGACATTGAAATACTTCCCCACATGCTCTCTTGTATTTTCAAGGTGCTAGAGGAAATTAAAACCCTACCAAAAAAATTTAAATCCCTGCAAGCTCCAGCTTTTATTTATGCTGGAGATATTTTATATAACCATGTATATGTATTATACATATATACATTAAAATATCTGAAAGGGAAAAAGAGTATTTTTTCAAAATCTGAACTGTATTTCATTCTGAAATGTGCACGGTTACCTTAATTTTGATAACTTAGGAAAATCCAATTTATATAAGCAGATTTGGAATCCTTTTCTGCAATTGCCTCCCCTGAAGGTTTTTTTTGATGTCTGTCTCTTTTGCTGGAAGCATTGCCAATGACTTTTTCTGAAAATATTTCAAAGTAGCAATATTATCAAATACATAGGAGGTAGAAACCTATTATTTTAAAGAAAATAAGACTTATTACTACAAAATGAAGAGACAGAATAAGCACCTTCTTCAAGATTAGCATCAAGGCAACTTTTGTAGTTGCTGCTTTTCAAATTGTGTGTTCTTTTGAAACTAGAAAATATAACTCTAAATACTTGGACACTTGACATGTGCAACACATGCCTGAGGCTGAGCTTCCAGTTTCAGATATTTTATTTTTTAATGTATTAAATCATTCCAAGGACTTCCACCTCTTACACAGGGACTGGAGAAAGCTAACACGTTGAATCAGAGACAGCAAGGATTTTTTCCTTTTACCCTTCTTTTATTTAGCCTTTGCTATCCCAAATCCCCTCTATTTCTGGGTATGGGTTCCCATCAAGAAGGAAGCAGTAAGTTCTCTTCCCTTTCAGAACCATTGTTACCAAATAAAAAGACCCACATTTTTCAGAATCGATATATTTGTATTCTAAAATGTCAAAAAATTACTTGTTTGTATTCCTATTTGACATATAAAACTAGGGTCACTTGGAAACAATTAATAGCCTTTGCAAGTAATATCACTGCAAAATGCCACATCACAAGCATGATGGATTAGTTTGTTTAAAAGATGATAAGTGAGAATTACAACCAGTCTGGTAGTTCTTTATCTAGCAATACTTCATTTCTTTCATCAGCAATTATAACAGAAATTAGAAAATCATGGAACATTTCTGTATTCTCTGTGTACAGGTCATGAATCTCTATTTATCAAACTTATATTTTGTGTTTAGATAGTTTGAATATTTCATAAAATTTGTGATGCCAGTAAAATAGCCAGTTTTTCTTTAAGAAAAAAACCCCCATATTTATATATCTTTGTTATATAATTTCCTAAAGAACAGCTTTTCATCATAGAATATCATTAATATCAATTTTAAAAATCAGTAGACAACTTATCAATTCTCTCACTGAATTTCATTCAATTTCAGTAATTCTCAACTAAATTTCAATTAAATCCAATTTCTTCACATTAATTTAATTACTTCTGATCTCTATCAATAGCCTTTGTTAATTTCAATTACTTTCAATAAACCTTCAATTAAATCCTTTTACCTCTAATTCATTTCCATACATTTGTTTAACTCATCTGATGGCTTTAAAACCAATCAATACAATGTCTGACAGGTTTTCTCTTGAAACATCATATATATATATATATATACACCAACTCATAGAAAAAGTATTAAAAATTGGAAGAAATTAATGAATTAGAAGGTTTATATAAATTTGACAGTTTCCTATTGCCTATGGAATTAATTGTGAATACTCATAAAACAGTGAAGGCTCTTGGCTTTTCCATCATGTTAGAGGCATGTGGGCATCAATAGTTTTCAGAGTTATCCAGATATTTTCCAGTTTATCCTCTCCTGATTTGAAAGTCTCCTCAGAGACACCACAAAGATTGTATTTAGGGATCCACCTACAGAAAGAAACTCCCAAGTGCCAGATTGCAGAATTCAAAGCAGGTGTGCGTGCTCTGGGTCCAGGAAAGCTGCTCTGGCTTCACCTGAATGAGGCTCTGATCACTTGGAATTTTGATTTTTTTTGTTTTGTTTTAATTTGCTTTCCCAAACGTGGATTAAATCTTTATTCCTTCAAGCTAGAACTTCTCTCTGAAGCAGAAGACAGAATTAAGAAACACTGGCGATCACCAGCTCAGCCCCTTCAAATCCAGACTCACAGCCAGGGGAGCTCTGTGGATGGTTCTGATCCTTCTCTTCTTCCTCTCTACCCACCTGTCGGTGGTGCTGATCCTTCTCTTCTTCCTCTCTACCCACCTGTCGAGGCTAAAGATTTTTAGGGGTGCAACTTACACTCTGCTTCCTCTCAGCTCCAGGAGCTATGAAATTCTGAGCTGCTCCAGCCAGGACCATCACCAAACACCAGCTAGACAAAAGGTTTTGCTGCTTGGTTTTGCTCCCACCTCACAAAGGTGAAGCACATTCCCACTGGATGAGCCAGGCTGCAATTCAGGTGAGAACCTCAATATTCCCATCTCCTTAGGGTACATTCCCAAAGTTCACCAGGCAGTGACTCTTACCACTGAATTTTGCAGAATCCCATGAAAACTGCCCTAATCTGCCAAAAAAATATATTGTTTCTTAGTAAATGCTGCAGAAAGTCCTCATGAAGCTGGTTTATCCACTTTGAGTCACTGAGGAAAATACACACATGCAACCCTAAAACCCAGGGTAAGTCAATAGTTAGAAATGTATTTTTCTTTCAGGAAATACACTTTGAGCCCCTATTTTCCCGTGCTTGTGTCAAGTCCCCCTCTCAGTCTAAGTATTTCCTTCAAATGTCTAAAAAAGCCTTTCAGACTTACAGAAATCTATCAAATGCTCATAAAGCTTTACATTCCTATAATAGAGCAATAACAGAAAAATAAATACACTGAGCTTGTAGGAAAAGGTGTTAATTTTCAAAGAGAATGTGTGTTTTATAAGGCCATTCCTGAAATAATCCCCCCGATTTGCCCTCATTAGAGAGCATTCCATAAGCACTCTCTCTACCCAGAGTTGCTGATAATTAGACCATGAGGGATTCTTTGCAGCCTGGCTTGGACGAGGACCTCAGTGCCCTCAGGGCAAACTCCTTCCTCTTGAATGGAGGAAAGTGAAACAAAGCTTGGCAGGTTTGGTTTCTTTAAGCAGTTTTTAAGGCTTCTTTTGTTCAATATGAGAATTGGGTTTGTTTTCTTTCAGTCTCTCAGGGGTTTAATATAGAATGGTACCCTGACTCTAAGTATTGTGAACCAGAGAAAAAAAAAAGTATTCAATGGAGTACTTTATGTTCTTCGTTCTACAGATTTTCCTCAGTTAAACTGAAAAACAAGGTGGGGGAAAAGGAAAAGAAACACACACACAAAAAGAAACTAACAAAAAAATATCTGGAAAGAAAACATTCCGTAAGACATTTAGAATATTTTTGTAATATTCAGCTCTTTTCTCCACTAAAGTTCTTACTAGGACTTTCCCAAAGCAATAATTTTCAGCTGAATTTATTAAATACTTATAGCCAAGCCAGAAGTATGTAGGGAAAAAAACCCTCAGATTATTGAAACTTTAATATGTTTCCTCTCTGCTGTATGATGATCTTCTGAAGTAGGCACTAGTAAATCATCTTCAGTAATCTATAGATTGTAAATTGCAACAAACATATTTTTCTCTCTTAAACTGCTACTAAGTAGAAAAGGTCTACATGACCTAGACTTTTGAAAATCCCACAGAAGAATCACTCATCTGAGGAAGAAAGTTCTTGAACACTGAGGAAGTGCTATTTTATTAAAAAATAAAAGGAAAAACCCTCAAGTAGTAATCACTTAATGCACTACAATTTAAGACCTAAAACTCCTTTAAGTACTCAACACATGTAAGATAATAAAAAATACAAATAGAATCACAAAGCCAGTAGCGTTGGAAAATCCCTCGCAGCCCATGGAGTCCCAGCTGTGCCCGATGCCCACCTTGTCCCCAGCCCAGAGCCCTGAGTGCCACCTCCAGCCCTTCCTGGGACACCTGCAGGGATGGGCACTGCCAAGCTCCCTGGGCAGCCCCTGCCAAGGCCTGAGCAGCCTTTCCATGGGGAAATTCCTGCTGGAGCCCACCCTGAGGCTGCCCTGGCCCAGCCTGAGGCCGTTCCCTCTGCTCCTGTGCCTGTTCCTGGGAGCACAGCCCGACCCCCGGCTGTCCCCTCCTGGCAGGGAGTTGTGCAGAGCCAGAAGGGCCCCCCGAGCCTCCATTTCTCCAGGCTGAGCCCCTTTGCAGCTGCCTCAGCCCCTCCTCCTATGACTCACAAAATGAACACATCTCCCCCCTTCCCTACCAGATACAGGCACTAAACAGAGTTCGGGTTTAACCGAGATGCAACTTCAAAATGGAACATTTTTGATAAAATTAGCATCTCTCTCAAGCTATTTGGCATACAAATCACATATGCCAAAGATATTAAAAAAGTACACTTACACTGCCTGTAACAGCCATACACTGTTGTCTTTCTCTAAAAGGCACTAAGCCTAACAGAGGAATTCAAATTCCAGTCTCTATTCTCTTCTCCCTTTTCCTCCTTGTCCAAACCTCCTAATGATTACACAGCAGTTACTTGTTCTATCCTCCCTGCAATGTACTTCAGATTTTGTCAGCATTTTCCACTTCAACATGGCATTATTCTTTCCTGTCCTACTTTGAGGTTTCTGAGTAGTTTGAAAGTGTCTTTCCAATAGAAATATCTTTGTGTAAGTATGTCCATTTCTGAATGGTTATGATTAAGGAGATAATGTTGCAGGCAACTAGCAGAGCACGTCATGTAATTAAAACCAATTCATTTAGGGCTGGTGCATCATTCTTCCAAACTCAATACATTGGCACTTCTGTGTACTCTTCATAAATTCAAATATAGTTTTATCCCAGCACCATCACAATGTTTGTTGTACAGTATGTATGAGAAAGCATTTTGAACTTCTTGCAATGGTTTTTAAACGGCTATAATTTTTCCAAATGTGGTTATCTCTACAATAAGCAGAACACACTTGAATGTTGAGGACAGGGTCTATTTAAGGAAATTGTTTTTCTGCTAATCATGTATTATTCTACCTTCTCAGAGTAACTCTGCTCTCTTCAGAATACTTGTCAAGGCACACAAAAAGCTGAAAGTTTACACACGCCAGAAATTGTCAGGACAGTGGCTTAAAACACAAGCATGATACCCCCAAAAGTCATCTTTGTGCCTGATAGCTGAACAGTTCAAATATTTTCCATTACCAGAAAAAATGAATTTATATTGATCTTCATCCTCTCTAGAGCATCCTTTGGAAAAATGATATATATGTATAGATGAGGCACTGTTCACTTCAGTACCATAACGATTGGCTCCAGGTGAGGAATGAGGACAGCAGCCCATTATACAGCACACATGGGGCAGTGCCTTTGTTTCCTTGGCTTTTCTTTGCCAGAGCAAATGTTCTCGTTTAAAACTTCCTCACCAAAAGCACCTGTATTTACATTACAGCATAAGGAGGCTTTAGCCTGCAACCAAAATTCCCAACCACCAATTCAAAAAGCAGGGGAGAGAAAGGGAGGTTTGAGACAGTGCACAGTCCTTACTCCTCCTGCTGTAAATGGATAAATCAGTGCCATTTTTATGGAACATAACCTATTATAATTTATTATTTCTCCACAATCATTGTATTTTGCTTTATAACGTTCTTTATAAACATGGATGACAAAAATCTAAACTATCTCAATAAGCCAATCAGATGGGACTTTGCAAACAAAAAAACCAACACAAGCAACAATCCACATTCAAGATCAAGGAAAAAAAGCCCAGTAGCTCTCATAGAACATCAGAAGGGTTTGAAGGGACCTTTAAGATCATCTTGTTCCACCCCCTGCCATGGGCTTCCACCAGCCCAGGCTGCTCCAGGTGGAAGTGTCCAAGGCCAGGCTGGACAGGGAAGGTGTCCCTGCCCATGGCAGGGGCTGGAACTGGATGGTCACAAAGCTCCCTGCCTACCCAAGGCACTGTGAAAATTCTGAGGCTGAGCATAATTTCCTCATCTGATTGGAAAGTGGAAGATCTTACTACCTGAAAGATTAAAGCCCAGTAATTAATTATCTTTATGAAATAAAGAAATCTTGTGGAGAAATTCAAGAGGTACAAAACAGTAGGAAAACCAGCACCAGAATTTTTTTTTTTTTGTGAGACACAAGATCCCTACTTCTTTTTCAAAATTCTCTACATCCAAGTGGAGATAACATCACAAATAATCTCTTGTGGAAAGGGTTATATTTCTGTATTCCAGCCCAAAAACTGCAACAGAGGAGCAACAAAACCAGGTGATATTAAATTGCTCCATAGTGACTCTTCTCTAAGGAATTTGCAAAAGGCAGATTCACCAAGAAAATGTGGAGTAGGGAAACATCTAAACACTTCTGACCAATTATCCATACACCAGGATATACCCTGAAGCTTTCTGTGCTGGCTTCGCTCTCACAACTAAGGACAGGAGTTTTGATTGGTTTGAATAAAGGAGAGAATAGAGGTTTCCGATAAATATTTTCCCTTCTGGGCTTTTTTAGGAACAAACAGACTTACTTTACTACAGCTAAGAGCTCTGTTTTGCATCCAGTGAAACGTTCTCTCCTCTGGATCAGCAAAGGAAGCTGATTAAATGAAAGCATTCCTCTTTGCTTTGTGCAGGAAGAGTTTCTCAGGTTTGTAGATAACCAGAAAATTCCTCAGAGGTCCAATCCTCCAGCATCACCAATTTCAGAAGCAGCTGAACACTTACAGACATCACAGTTACTGTCAGAAGTTTGGAGCTCTCATCTTTGCTAAGCCTGATAAACTCATTTTTATTTCATGCCAGCAGTTAGCAGTGGTGAGGGGAGACCCAAGCAGGCAGCACTGCACTCCCACCCTGCAGCAGCCCCAGAAGGCTCAGAACCAGGTGGAGGAATTTATGAGGAGCCTCTGAGGGGTGAAGAAACTTCTGTGCAGAGATGTCTTGGACTAAAAGCTACTGACTGTAGCTGTGCAATCAGCCAAAGGTGGGGTTTGCATTGCAGTGTTTGGTTCCTTCCCAGTCACCAGCTCCAAAGCCAGCGTGGGGCTCTGATCATCTCCCTGCAGTTCCCCAGTCAGGAGCCCCTGCCAAAGTGCAGTGCAGAACTACATGACGTGACAAAATATGATGTGACAGGGAAATTTTAAAGGAGAACCCACTAATTTGAACCAGTAATTGCTACAATTCACACAGCCCCATTACTTATATGCTGAATTTTCCAAGCTGGATTTGTGGCATATTTTTTAACTGGATTAAATGTCAACCTCAACGGAGCAATTAGCATTTTTAAAAAATATTTCTCATCAATAGAGTACTATTTATCACCTGGCAGGTAATAATTTCTTATTCCTACCTTTAGTACTGTGGAATATTTTCTCTCAAATAATATATTCAATCAAAAGAACACAACATTTTATGCTAATGTAATCTTTGTACAGCTTTAGCAAAAATCTCAAGTGCTGATAATTACAAAGAAGTCTGTGATGGGATTCCAGAAAACTGGCATTTTATTTATTTATATTTAGGGGACAAAAATTCAGCACATTCTTGAACAATGTTCAGTAGCACAAACTGTTATTTTTGCATGTCTTGTATTTCTAGCTGAGATATTGGAAATAGCTCTGGAAAAGAGCAGACAACACAGTGCAAAGCTTCTGGAGAACTGTGCCATCTACATACAAACACCACACTTCCTTTGGAAAGGTGACACAAACATTTCCATCTGTCACTTTTTAAATTTAAAAAAGAAAAAAATGGGCCAGGTTCTATATAAAGTAGCACTCTGGCACCATGTAGCAATATTCTAGGATGACAAAAGTTACTCTGTGAAAAGTAATATAAATTTCTGGATGGTCTGCTGGGCACCACCACAATGCTTCCTTGACTGGAGATTGTGAGTGGAGATTTCATCTTCAGAATGAACACAGAAAAAGTAATTATTGGAAGATGAAAGTATGCATTTAACAGATTATATATTAGAATCCCAGAATGATTTGGGATGGGAGGGACATTAAAGTTCATCCCATCCCACCCCCTGCCATGGCAGGGACATCTTCCACTGTCCGTGGGAGGGACATTAAAGCTGATCCCATCCCACCCCTGCCATGGCAGGGACACCTTGCACTGTCCCAGGCTGCTCCCAGCCCCAGTGTCCAGCCTGGCCTTGGCCACTGCCAGGGATCCAGGGGCAGCCACAGCTGCTCTGGGCACCCTGTGCCAGGGCCTGCCCACCCTCACAGGGAACAATTCCTCATTCCCAATCTCCCATCCAGCCCTGCCCTCTGGCACTGGGAGCCTTTCCCCTAATTGTGATTGTGGACATTTACATTGCAATGCTTGGATTTAGCACCAAGCCTTGCTCAGAGTTTCCAGATGTCAGGTTAATACAGAAAGGAAACTGCCCATTCCTCCTTGTTTATTTACTGCTTCAGATGTTTTTCCTACACCCAAATGGTTTTGTTCCTAGAAATTTCATAAGGGATTCGTCCAGGGCTCAAGCTCCTGCTCAGCTTAACTGGTTTTATTGCCAGTACCAGCCAACTGAGAATAGCCAAAAGACTGAAATTCTTTATTTTTGGGTGTGTAATTGGCTCGGAGCATTTTTAAAGCTAACAAAATATTGGAAATCCTTAATGCTACTGCACAGTCTCAGCTCTATTTTGCAGAGAACTGCTCAGTATCTTTCCATTCTTTGGGTGATGTGCCAAAGTTAGCATGTATTAAAAAGTTCCATACAGTACATGACCATTTCTAATCTCTCACATCTTCAGCTTTCTCACAGCCAATACCCATAGTGTTTGTTTCCATATTAATTACACATATTTCAGGCAGGATTAAACAGCACATGAAAAAAAAATCAGAGGAACCAGAAGGAAGAGGTTTCTTAAGCTCTTTTAGCTGCTTAGAAGTAAATAATAAAATGTCAAGCTAGAAAAATTGGCTGAGATAAGTATGATATTTCCTGAATTAGTTCCCTAAGCTTTTATCCTTGCTGAACACTTTCAAGTCAATCCTAAATGCTGTGCTTACCTTAATATTAAACAGTTGTGCTACAACATGTGCACAATATGGGATGTATGAGCTGTTCTCAAAGTGAAAGAGTTTGTCTCTGTTTAAATAAGGAAAATATCGAATTTGTTTGGCACCAGAAGGAACAGCAAAGCCATTAGGATTATTTTTAGGTATTTCTCTTCCATTTAACTGAGAGCTTCCACTGGTGTTATCTTCCATTATATTCATTATACACTGCAAAACTTGAGATCTTAAATCTTGCAGCTATTTAATTTCATATATTCAAGTTTTAACAATAATATAGTTATGTCTGTTAGCAATTACACTGTCATAATTATATCATCATATTTTCAAGTGTTCAAGGCTTTAAAAATTTTAAACAAGCTGTCATTTCAGACTCCACAGGGCTTTCATTCTTTTTCTGTGACCTATGAGAAATCCTGTTAATACTTAGTCGTACACTATATATGGAAAGAGAGTACATAATTTAGATAATGTATCCTTAATTCTGGATCCAATGCCCAGAATGTATGAAAGGAAGTGTTTTAAGGAAGTATTAAAATCCTAAAGTTATGTAAAATTGAAATTCTAAGCCTGAAAAGAAGTCTTTACAAACCCTTTTTCAGCATGGTAATGAAAGAATTTAGAATGAAAAATATGTTAATGTGTATATATATATATATACATATATATATATATATATATATATATAGAGAGAGAGATGGGTGCAATATCTATGATATAAACAAAACAGAAATTCCACAAATTTTGTATTTAGCTAGAATTTTGGCTACACATCTCAAGGTTCCCTTTGCTCCCCTTTCAGACATCAACACCTTGGAATCCCCTCCCATCCCTAAATTTATCTGTGCTCTTCCTCAAGGTTCCTTTTGCTCCCCTTTCAGACGTCAACACCTTGGAATCCCCTCGCATCCCTAAATTTATCTGTGCTCTTGTTCCCAAACCAGCAGGATTTCTCCATGAGGTAGATCACTCAGGCCATGCAGAATGTTGTCAGGGAGCCCTTGATTGTGGCCTTAGCAGATAAGACATGATTCTATCAGCACTGAGAGATGTTCTTTCCTCTCAGGAAATGGCCACCAAGGATGACAGCTGCTACCTGCATAACAAGAAGATAAATTTACATTTGAAGCCCTCTCTCCATTCCCCAGCATCCCCATCACTGAGGAGCACTTCTTGCAGTGTGAGCAGCCCAGCAGGAGCAGGGGTTTGTAGGGATGCTCATCCCTGAAAGAGGAACAGGGCTGTGCAGGGCTGTTCATCCCCTCAAACAGGAACAGGGCTGTGCAGGGCTGTTCATCCCCTCAAACAGGAACAGGGCTGTGCAGGGATGTTCATCCCCTCAAACAGGAACAGGGCTGTGCAGGGATGTTCATTCCTCAAACAGGAACAGGGCTGTGCAGGGATGTTCATCCCTCAAACAGGAACAGGGCTGTGCAGGGATGTTCATCCCCTCAAACAGGAACAGGGCTGTGCAGGGATGCTCATCCCCTCAAACAGGAACAGGGCTGTGCAGGGATGTTCATCCCTCCTGCAGGAACAGGGCTGTGCAGGGATATTCATCCCAGCAGGACCACAGGTTGGCAGGGATGTGCCCCTGCTTTCAAGGACTGTGGGTGCAACACTGAGGTCAGGATGGTGCTACTGCCTCCCAGATATGTGCCTCATCTCCTCCTGCTGTGGAAGCTGAGGAGACCATTTTGTCAGGCAAACCTATCTGGGCAGAAGTTTATTTGAGAGGAAATACCTGTAAAAAAACCCTGACCTCTGTGTGTGCCTTGAAACCTAAACAAAAGTGGTTCTTGTGTATGCATCTTATACACAAAATTAACCAGAAACTAACTACAAAGGGCTTCTTTCATCAGTAGCATTAAAAAAAAAAAAAACAAACCTAATATTAAAAATTACAACAGGTTTAATATTAAAATCCACTCCAGTGCATATACAGAGAGTGAAGGGATGGGCATCATCTTAAACTGTGCCAGAGCAGGCTCAGGGTGGGCACCAGCAGGAATTTCCCCATGGAAAGGCTGCTCAGGCCTTGGCAGGGGCTGCCCAGGGAGCTTGGCAGTGCCCATCCCTGCAGGTGTCCCAGGAAGGGCTGGAGGTGGCACTCAGGGCTCTGGGCTGGGGACAAGGTGGGCATTGGGCACAGCTGGGACTCCATGGGCTCAGAAATGTTTCCCAACCTCACAGATTCTGGGATTCTATAAATAGATTTGTAGTGCAAGTCAAGTACACATCTAACTTAGCATGAGTTATAATTCATCCACCCTTAAATGGAACAGCAATTCAGAAAAATAATGTGCATTTCCTTTGAGGTTAAAGATGTCCTAGGGAAAAATAACGTGGCAGAGTCATAAAACAAAACAAGGGGGAGGAAAATTTGTACTACACAAAGTAGAGTGTTTTCAATCCATCTTGATTGATGGTTCAAAACAAGGCATTGAAAAAAAAAGATATTAAATTTCAGCACACAACAATGGTCAAACTTCTCTTCCACAGGGCATATTCAGACTTGCAAATAAACACAAATAGTCATTAAAAGTTTGTATTTAACATATTGCACTTAGTAACTTAGAATTGAGCAAAATCCCTGAATACAAAAAGCAATTAAATGTAAAGAAAATAGAAAATTGCTGTAGTCCTTTTCTCTTCAATAATATATGATTTTTTGGTATGATTTTGTGAGGCAGTTTCAGCTAGATCCCCTTTGTGACTCTCAGAATTATTAATATGACGTGCTGTTTTTGAAAGCATTTGGAAAATGTGCCAACATGCAAATGAAATAGACTATGGCAATAACATATTGATTCTCCTTTTCTGACAATAAATTTTATCTTAAAAATAAGTACATGCCTATGGACACATATTAATGTAAATAATCCATGAAGGAATACAGAGGGTGATCGTTGCCAACAAGCAATCACAAGGTGCTTACATAATCTCAGGAGGTCAAGGGGTTTTTCAGGACTTCAGTAATTTTAAACCTGTCTCTGGAAAAATACATCAAACAAGCAGGTCCCTTTAAACAAGATATTTTGCCTTCTAACCATAAAAAGCACAAAAATATTAAATCTTGGATTAGAGAGCAATTATTTTTTTAAGTACTGAAAGTAATCCCTGTAGCTGCTCTTTAACAGCACTATAGGCATGACTGATAATGCTTTTGGAAACACAGGAACAACGTGACAGACATTTGGGATAAAAAGTTGCTCCAGTGTTTATTTTTAGTTACACAAACTTATATTCTTTTAGAAACTATCTTTTCTATCAGCTATAAAGAAGAATCAGTCTACTCTAAGTGCTGTTTCAAGTGCAGCTCCAAACTTTCTGTAATCATTTTCTGAATTGGTACACTTTTATGATGGAAATATCCTGAATGTCTTTAAAAAAAAAATTGAAAACGTGATTTTCTATTTTAAATGCTCCTGAATAATCTCCCAATGGAAGAGTTGGCTAAATAAAGAGAAAAATAATATAACCTTTCCACTGTTCCCACTGAAGCAGCCTATTCAGTGATCAAACATAACTTAGTTACATGCTGCAGAAATGTAACAACTTGTAAGTAATGAAGAATCCATATCTTCCAGCTACCAACTGGATTTAAGGAACATCTGCCATCTAAACCTCTTGATATAAGGGGAAAAAATAATTTTCTTTGATACTCCAATAAAATCAGATGGTGTGTGGTAATGAGACAGAAATATCCACTTCATAGAGGCACCCAATTAGCCCAACCAGAGGCTGAGGAAGACTAAAAGACAAAGTTTAAAGAAAAAAAAAAAGGATTATTCTTTTAAACTATGAATATTAAAAATATCAGTTTAAAAATACAAGCATATTTTGGCACAGACATGTTAAAAACTTGACTTTCAGTAGCACCACATTGACAGCAGCACTGTAATCCCACTAATAAAATCAGTCCATCCATAGGTGTAACAGCAAAAGGAGACATTTGAGTAAGAAATTGCTCCTGTTTTTCCAAGCATTTACAAAGACTTTTTTCCTGATGATGAAGAAATCTGAATACCATATTCCAGAAAATATGAATATTGTAACTATTTCTGAATGTAATAGATCCAGTGACCCTTTTACTTCTTTATATTCTTTCCTGGTTCCCAAAGGATGATTTCTCAACCCTCCAATAGCAAAAGCTGATTTTTTAAAATTTGAAATAAACATCTTTAAATTTTTAGTAGAACTATTACATACAACTAAAAAATAAAACATCAAAAGATATTTAAACTCTTTTATATTTTTTACCTTGAGGAGAAAGAACAGAATAAAAATTGTCTATGTGAATTTGAATTGGAAATGAAATGTTTCATCTCCCAAATACACATGGAAACACAAAGAACAGAATTGGAAATGAGACCACTAATGAAAATTTCACTGAAAATTTGGGTAAAAGTATATGTCCTTCCAATATACCTATGATTTCAGTAGATTGTATTATTGTAATTTTAAACTTGAAAATTATTGACAAATCTGTTTACTTAATCAAAATTTTAACTAAATCTGTGACAGTAGGAAATGTAGAGAGAAATACCAACTCTTGCTTTCTTTTCCTAATTACTCACTGAAATCACCCACCACCCCTCAGTCCCAGGAGTTCTGTACACAGCACTGTGGTGTGCCCCATTCCTGTTCAAGCCACTGGAGATCTGTAGACAATTCCTCACTGTATTAATCAAAACCCCCTCTAAATGTATTCCTATTCTTCTTCTGCTTTTCACTATTCCTTTCCTTTAAAGTCCCCTAAAATTCAGGGACTCTGCTTAAATTCCCTTTTTCCTTTAGAATACGAATGAGGAAGAACACTACATTTGGTATTCCTGAATTCTCAATGTGTAATGGAAATTTTAAAATTCCACTGAAAAGATTCCAAAAATGCATCTACACATATTTTCATTTTGCATATCAATCCATAACGTCATTCTAACCATAATTTGAATTTTTTTCCCAGCTTATTTTTCAAGCTATAGAAATAAACCAGAAGCTTTGCTTTTCAAGCACAACTGAGCCAATTAAGAGATCCAAATTACTGGATAATTGATCTCATTTTGACCTTTGAGAACTAATTTAGGGAGTAAAATGGCAGATCATTAACAGCTCAGGAAAATAAATTCTGTATGAAAGTCATATTAATCCTTCGTGCAAAATAAGTATTTAAATGTCCATGTAGTTTACTCATCACCTTTTGCACTTTTCATCTTTTATACATTTAAAAAAAATCTACAGTCTATTATTTTGAATTGATACATATTTTAATTTTGAGTTTATTCTCTATGGTGTTCAGGGGTATCCATCATAACAGATTTAATAGATTTACAGGATGGTTTGGATAGGGAGGGACTTTATAGTTAATCACATTGTACCTCCTTCCTTGACAGGTTTGTTAGTATGTTCTTCTTTCAAGTTAGAATACAAATTTCAGTTGAAGTTTTGACATAATGATTTTCTAGTGTACTTCCTGAATGTCTGTTGCTAAGGGAATGAAGAACATGTTGAAATTCTGTATGGAAGGAACTGGATTTGAAAGGTGGGATTATTGGATTTGAAGCAATCACTGAATCACAGAATTGTTTGTGTTGAGGGGCCTTAAATCCCATCCAGTGCCACCCCTGCCATGGCAGGGACACCTTGCACTGTCCCAGGCTGCTCCCAGCCCCAGTGTCCAGCCTGGCCTTGGCCACTGCCAGGGATCCAGGGGCAGCCACAGCTGCTCTGGGCACCCTGTGCCAGGGCCTGCCCACCCTCACAGGGAACAATTCCTCATTCCCAATCTCCCATCCAGCCCTGCCCTCTGGCACTGGGAGCCATTCCCTGTGTGCTGTCCCTCCAGCCCTTGGCAATTGTCTCTCTCCATCTTTGCTGCAGCTCCTTCAGGCCCTGCAGGGCCACCCTGAGCTCAGCCCAAAGCTTCTCCTGTGCAGGTGAACAATCCCAGCTGTGCCAGCCTTTCCTGCCAGCAGAGCTGCTCTATCCCTGGTGACATTTGCACTGTGGCAATTCCTGATCCAGCCCTTTGGGTGCCACATGTGCCACTTTCCTGGCAAGCAGCGTTTCCATCCTGGCTGCTGTGTGACCTTGGTGCACACACTCACAGCTCCTGGGCTCACTTTGCAGCATGGAATTCCCTCTGCTCCTTCTCTGAGCCCTTGGGCTCACTCCCACAGCACCCAGTGCCACTGCAGGGCAGCCACAGCAAACCAAACTGCTGACTTCCCTTCTGGATTTTCCTGGTTTGTCTGAGGGGAAATTCATGGCAGCAAGATTTCTCTTCAGCTGTGAGAAAAACATTGTTTTTTCTCTCCTGTACACTGGGCTCAGAAGGGTACACGAGCAGCAGAAGCTAATCGCCGTGGTTGTACATGCAGAGTACAGTGAGTCCCCTTGGTTTTTTTATCTTGAAGGTAGCTTAATAGTTTGAGAACAGAGTCTTATTAATGTAAATGAAGCTCTAATAGCATATTGCATGAAATTCTTTTTATTAAGCATTTCTTTGGAAAACAGCCTACAAACTGGATTAATCCATTGCACTGTATTTCCTGTAAGCACCTAACCAAAGTGACTTTTCAAACAGATTGCTGAGTAAACTTTAAAGTAGCCAATAAAGATACTTCTGCTGTAAAAAAAAGTGTTTCATATGTAGTTAATTTCACACTTATTTGCACTGGAAAATTAAATTTTTACTTATCAACATGCCACAGAAATACTGGGGGAAACTCTGCTCTGATGTTCTACACAGCACTTTTTGCTTCAGGCAAACTATAATACAATTAATTGACAATTAGGAAGCTGACATTATAATCCTGGTAATATTGTCTAATTCCCCAGTGGCACTGTCCACACGGCAGGTCCATTTCATCAAAAAGAACAAAAATACTTGTTTGCAATGCCTGAGAATGAACCTAAATTCCTGGATTATTTTCTAAAATAGTGTCAAGGAACACTAATCATTAATGTGCTTTTGGAAATGATGCCTTAGGCCTGTCATTCCGGGGCACTACACTTTAACTGGAAGGAGAAAGAAAATAGGATTGAGCATCTGTGACTGACACTAACACCTTACACTGGCTCATTATCTACTTAAAACGAGAAGAAAAAGTGAAAATATTTTCTGGGCAAAATCAAAGAAAGATTAATTATCTGTCATTTAAAACAAAATGGTGTAGACAAAGTTTAGGAGGTTACCTCCATCTGACTGAAAATCTGCTTTATTTTCAGATAGATTCCAAATCAAGAGGTGTTCATCATTTCTTTTTAGATTTCAAATGTGTTCCAAGTTGTAAATATTACTGAGAGTTGTTTTTCTATTTCTTGTCCTGAGGCTTTTCTCATATAACAAGTGTAATACCCAATACATTATAAATTAACTCCTCCTGACAGAACCCAAGATGTATCATGTAGATCAATTAAGACTTAAGCACAGCAGACAATGATGCAAGTTTGATTTCTTTTCAACAGTCCATCAATAATTTCTTAAGCATTTTTCTTCTTAAATATTGAATCAAGCATCAACAATAAATCCAGTTACAAGCCTGCCTCAGTGGCTTAAAGAGGGCATCCATTTGAGTCCCTGAAATACAAGAGTTACTTCAAATTCCTGGGAAAGTAACAGAAACTACAGAAAAACCCTGTCCTACAAGGCTGTACACTGCTAATAGTCAATCACAAGAGGAAGATCACAGGATCTGTCTGTGCAGGGCCAGGGTTCTCCTCCATCACTTCTGTGTGTCCCTTCCAACTCAGGAGATTCCAGGTTCTGGGATTTATCACAAAGCTGAAAGTAACACCGAGTAGATAATATATTTAGTGATTCTGTTTAGTGTGTAGTTACTCATACATTTAGTGATCTGCTTCCATTGCACCCCTGACACAACAGCTGAACTTTCAGACTTGTTTAATCAGGAATAAACCAATCCCACTGGGAAATAATCCCATTCCCCTCACTGCTCTCCCTGATCCCTTGTCCCTGTGAGTTTCTGCCATACTGTGGTGAGCAGTCCTGACCAGAGCCTTGCAGCTCCAGGTTCTAGGAGGAAATGGTGAGGCTTTGTTTTCTCAGCAATGATCCATTTTTATATTTGCAACAGGCCTTCCCTGAGTACCCACGTGGGATACAGAGACTGCTTTACTGGAAAAGATCCTGCATTCACTTAATCCTAAAACACTTCTAAGAAAATGTATCTTTGTTTCTGACAATTTACCAGCCTAAGTCTGCTGTTCCTTAAAGTTTTAGGAAAACAAGTTAAAGACAGACTTTTCTCCCTATATTCTCTACTTTCAATGAGTAAATAGTAAAAAGTAAAAGTCAAAAGATTTGTCAAAAGTTCTGCAACATCTTATAAACAGTGTGCAGTACTCCCTGTAATCAGGCAGTATAAATATTGGCTGACTCACACTCCCTACTGCTTATCTGCAAGTAAAAAGCTTATCTTGTATGTAAGTAAACATTCTCTCACTGTCTTTCATTGATGCAAAATGATAAAATAGAAACCCAGCCTGGAGAAGCCCTCTCAATTTTAAAAGGCTTAGAAGATCTGAAATATCCAGATGCAAGATGCTCAAGGCAAGGGGTGCAGCAAACCTGCTTGTTCCCTCACTGAATAGCACTTAGAAAAGTGTCATAATGGATTGCTTGAGGATATATTCTATATATTTCCAGTGGCCTTATTGCTCCCATGCAGTAAACACAGAATTATGAAAGGTTATCAATTATGAATAACCACCATGCACATTCAAATCACTTTGTTGCTCAATTCTGCAATGGTACTTCCATTATTTTAATAATTCCATTTTGCTTTTATTTCCAGAGTTGCTAGTTGGAACAGATCTTTTACTGAATATGTTTTGCTTGATTTTAATTGTTTTACGTTGAAATAATTCAGAAATTTTCATTAAAGAGGAATCATGAATTCAAGCTAAATCAGGACTGGCTGGTGATTTTAAGTTTAAGTGAAGTGCTGCAAGGGAGGCCTAATAGTTTATGACTACAAATAGTGGGAGATCTGTAGTTGGAAGACAGATTAAATATAAATAATTACTAATATTTACAATGCAAATCAACAGTGCCATGATTGTCATATTTGCAATTATCCTTACAGAGTTGGCTGTCATGAATGTAAACACCCATGTCGTGTAAGACAAAAGCGCTGCAAGGGAGGCCTAATAGTTTATGACTACAAATAGTGGGAGATCTGTAGTTGGAAGACAGATTAAATATAAATAATTACTAATATTTACAATGCAAATCAACAGTGCCATGATTGTCATATTTGCAATTATCCTTACAGAGTTGGCTGTCATGAATGTAAACACCCATGTCTTACAAGACTTAATTTCTCTTCTCAAAGTGTCAGATGCTACTTTTCTTTTGATATATTTATTTTTCTTTGAGAAATTATGTTGTTTGGGTTTTTTTAACTGGGAAAAATTATGCTCATTCATAATTTCATTAGAACACTATGGAGCCAGAGATACATTCTTTATCAATCAAATGTTTTTAATATTTTGTTCAGCATGATTAGCCTTTATTTAGTTTGTATAAGGGTGGGTTTCTTGCATTTTCCCTCACCTTAGATGTTTTTACTCTTTCCCTGCTTCTCTATCTCTTCGTAGGGATAAGTCATCAATACTGGATAAATCACCAATACTATACAAATAAAACAGACTTGATGGTAAACATTGAATATTCTCTCATACTCTTCACATACAACTGCTCTCACCTTGCTTCTCTGTTGGAAGGTATCACACACAAACCTGGATTTTTGTTCTAAAAGCAAAGCCTTTAATGACACTGTCAAAATACTCTTTCCATCTTGCCAGCCTTTCCTGACTGACATTCCCACATCTGCCAACAAATCTCCTCACTCCAAATGTTCTCTAGGAGAACTCCAAGATGTTACTATCATCCATTTTTTCTAACAATCAGTTCAGATGGACATTCATCAGTGCATCAGCAGAGAATGGCTCACACTACCTTTGTCCAGAAAGAATTTCAACATTCAATTAAGGTTCTGTTTTCTGTCTGTATTTTTCTCTCTGGAAATGGACATGGAAGATATGGACAAGGAAGATAAGTGAGGGCAGGAGGGAGATGGGGAAGAAAGCCAGAAATGTTATGAATAAGGAATATTTGTGGCCTTCTCTCTTTTGCTACTCTCCTCTTCTACTATTCTAAGTTGACCTGAGGAAAGAAAACAGACAAGGGACAAGAGTAGCCATAATGAAAATATGTTAAAGTGCCATGTAATATTCTAAGACACCTGACTGCAGCAGGGGATGCTTTAAGGGTTTAGGGGAAGAAAGGTCAAAAATAACATTAAGAAAATTGCTTAGAAATTCTGCTTTCATTGGAATACATCCTTTCCCCCTGAGACAGAAGAGAATTACACAGAATCCCAGGCTGGGTGAGGCTGGAGGGGCCCACGGGGCTGCTCTGGTGCCACCTCCCTGCTCCAGCAGGGCCATCCCAGAGCACAGGGCACAGCAGAGTGTCCCTGTGGCTCTGCAGTGTCCCCAGGGAGGAGACTGCACAGCCTCTCTGCCCCATCTGCTCAGGGCTGGCACTGCCCAGGGCAGCAGTTCTGCCTCCTGGGCAGGGGCAGCTCCTGGGCTCAGGCCCTGCCCGTGGCTCTGGGGCCGTGGCTGGAGCACTGAGCAGAGCTTTTACCTCTTCAGAGCTGTTTTTCCAGTTCCCCAGTGCACTGTCCCTCAGCGCTCTCACAGTGCTCCTTTCCTCCTTTCAGCTGTTAAATGTGTGATTCTTGACTGAAAACCTGTAGCTAATTAACTAAGGGCTAATAAGAGCACAATAGGAAGAGAGTGCCAAATAACTTTGTTCAAACATACTCATATGGTCCAACAGACATTTTGAACCACACTTTCTCTCCACAAGTTAAACTAAAGAAGACCTCTTCTCTCTTCTCCCTGTCTGTGTGTACACAGACTGCTGAGACAGACAGGAAAATTGAACAAAATACCAGTTCAGCTCTAACACGAATGACAAAGTCAAATAACGATATTCTAAAGATCTTTCACTGTGTTAGACAGTCTGAGATTTCATAAAGGATCCAAAGAGCACAGAATTCTGCTGCTTTTTCTCTGCAAGACCATCATCCTTTTAAAATCTTTCTTCTTCTATACATGTTTCACATTTCATGAATTATGTGCATTATTACAATATCTGCAGGTCCTGCTTGTGATCAGCTCTTCATGTTACCAGACCTTGAACTGCACAGTTCTGAACTTCCGGGTCCCCAGGTGCTTTAAAAAAAAAAAAATTGCCGTGTCCCATTTAGATTAAAATAAATTATTGGCTAATTCACAGCAATAAAAGAAAATCCTAGCAAACTAGAATCACAGTTCTGAACTTCCGGGTCCCCAGGTACTTTAAAAAAAAAAAAATTGCCGTGTCCCATTTAGATTAAAATAAATTATTGGCTAATTCACAGCAATAAAAGAAAATCCTAGCAAACTAGAAGCCCTGCCATTTTACTGATTCTTAATATCAGCTGATCTATTTTTTTTTAAATTTATTTCATTTATTCTATGAAAATAGTAGCTAATTCCAGAGTGGCCAAATGGGTATGTCCATAGGCAGACCTGTGGCAGCAATTTAATGAAGGATAAAAAATCATATCAAACTCTGGTGCAGTGTCCATTAAAAGCAGAGGATAACTTTGTTAGATCCTCAGCCCAACAATGCTTATGAGATCACACTAAGCACTTTAAGGAGCTTAATGATTGTTCACAGAGTAGACCAGGCCAGCAGGGATTTCCACATGCAATTTGACTGTGGTTAGATCTTGCATCTGAGGTTCAGATATCCCTCTAATGACTTCCATTTATTTGCACTAAGAAATACCCTGCTGTGGCTCAAAAAACCATCTTGCTCACAGTTACATCTGAAAGTCAAGACAGCTTCACATCATTCCAAAACCTGAAGTGTGGGCTGTGTATAAACAGTACTAACAGTAACAAAGACAAGCTGGGAATTAGGACTGCAGTGTCAGAGAATTCAAATTCAGGAAAGCAAAGCAGAAATCCTTGGGATCCCATACTCTTTACAAATGCAGCTCTCATAAGAACACTACAGAAATTATGTACTTTAAAGTACTTGGGATCTCTAATGGCCTATGCTGACCAGGGCACAAATCCCCTACCATTTTTTAAATTGCATTTTTAAGCAATTTATTCTTATTACTTAATTTGTTAACTGTACAGTAGCAGTTAAAACTTCTGATTAAGGATCAAGAACAAGGGTGAAAAGATATCAATTGCACATCACTGTGCTCCTACATTGTCTTTTGTGTAAAAAATAGACTCTGTACATGTTCATGTGCACATGAACATCATCAAGCTTTGCTTCTAATCAGTACTTCTTTTAGTGTATTTTACCCCTTTTTTCTTCAATCTTAAACATCAAAAACTCCTCATGCAGCCAGGAAGTGGGATCTAAAAGGCTAATATTGACAACTTTCTGCCCTAACGGGAAGCAGTTCAATTCAGCCTCTTCACAGAATCTAGAAATATCCTGAATAGGGTAAGAGTGAAAACATTCTCTGTTACCTTTTATTTACCAACTAACCATTCCCAGTTTGTCTTCTGGAGCCAGCTGCCCTAAATTATAATGAAGTACCAGCTCTTCTACTCTTCTATAACTGCACTTTAAAGTCAACTACAAGAAAAGTCTCATATTTCTTAGGGGATAAAGGTACTTGTTTAGGCATTATGGAATGTAATACCTAGGTTTTGAATCCAGGGGATATGGGGGATAAATCCTGATCTGCTCCAGTCTGTCAAAGTTGAGATGTTCCAACATATAATATAAGCTTTAGTGTAGAAATACATCCACGGCACTGCCAGGATGCCTCCACGATTAGAGTTTACAGGAGTTTAGGATTCCAGCTTTCACAGCCTAAATTCAATGAAGTACCACTTTGGAGGAATAAATCCTTTCATTGACAGGCAATGATTGTGCATTCTTAAAATTCAAAAGGGGGTGCTAGGCTGTGCTATAAATCCCTTCATGGGATTCTGAAGAGTTTTGAAGACTCTGCCTTGTTATATATGGGATAATAAACTTTATGGGTTACCTAAAATGTATCCCCAGCCTAGGACCAAGGGCTTTCCAGACCGAAAAAAATATTATAGAATGCTATGATACAGAGTCCTAAGCACAACAAAGCTGATTAGGTTCTAATTGACCATTATCTCTCTCGCAGATAGAAATATATAGATTTTATGTGCCAATGTTCACAGCTAGTCAAGAGAAATAAAATTGTCAATGCTGTTAAGTTACAATAAGGGAAAAAAAACCAACCCAGCAAAGATTATTTCAGATCTTTTATTGCCAAGCGTTTGGATCTCAGTTGCTCTCAACATTCAAAGAGCACTCCTAGCTTGAACTGTTTTTATGTTTAATTACAGTAAGATGAATGCAACTCATTCTATTTTGTGTTCCTTATTAATGTCTACAAAGCACTGAGTGTGGCATTATCCCTTGATATCTACTGGAATGCTGAAGACAATTCAAAAATTTAATTTACCGCTTCCTAAGTTTCCTATTAAAAGCACATGATACACATTGATTGCTTCCTAACATTTAAATACCCATGGGTGGAGCTATTTTTTTTAATATAAAATTCTCAGACTACTCGAGAATTCTGTTTAGAGCATCACAAGTGCTGCAGGTACTGCAGTTAATGAGTTACTGTCACCAGCTGAGGTCATGTGCAAACCACACCATGAACGAGGTGATTTAGCTGGAGCTGCTGTGAAAACCAAGTGCACACTCAGAGGGGGAAAAAAGGCACTATTATCTAAATCAGTTTTAGGTATTATCCTTTCCTTGGAGGTGTGTCCTGTGAAATTATTAAAATATTGTATTTTGTAAAGCATTCACAGAGAGATCAACACAATCCTTTATCAGTGCACTTGACCTCGATCCATTTCAGATAAGAGATCACACAGTAACAGACAGTAACGAAATTGGATTTACACTTTTTTATGAAGTTTAACTATGTGACCGTGCTTGTGCCCTCTCCAGACCATGAACACCACCCCAATTCCTGCACAGTCATTACCCAAAAGGTAAGACACAACCTTCTCTGTTTAACCCATATTCTGAGACTAGAGCTTGGCAATAGGAACGTTTCTGTAAATAATATTTATTTAGCATAGTTAGCATTTTTATTGTAAAAAGAACATTACAGCTTCTGTAGGACTACATAATCTATAGTCAGGGCTTCAGAACTCTCAGGCTTTCCTGAAAGACACGTTTTATGCTGGTTCTGTATACTGAAGCAGACTTTAAAACAGAAAATTTATTTGTGCAAATGATTCTCCACTGCAACTACAAGAAGTTTGTATCTATAGATATAAAATTTTGCAACCAAACTCAACTATTGTAATAAAAATACTCCTCTACAAAAATAAAGCTATCCTGTAGAAAGCTAAGAACTGTCCCACATAAAGTCTCCTACCTGTGCTTTCAGGCAGTAGAATTCACAAATGTATTTAGACTTTGTTGAAAAAATGCAAAGAGAAAACTACTGTAATTTGAGGTTTTAAAATGACACAAGTTCCAATGGCTAAGGAGACTGTCATTTTTTGAGACAGGACATATCTTTCCAGTAGAAACTTAATATCTCAGATTTATAGAAAACAAAATAAATACCTACTAAATTATTTGTAGTGACATTTTCAATTAAATCACAATACTAATGAAGAACATCAGGGGAAAAATACAAAAAACCCAGTCTTATTTTGTGCAGAGTGGAAACTGAAATAAACTAGAGTTAAAATGAAAGATGAGTTTTACTTGAATTAATAAAAGGAAAAATGCCTCTCAACAAAGAAGTTGTGCCTTCATAAACTCCTACATATCAAGACACTTAAATTTTATTTGATCCCTAAATCTACGTACTTCCAGAAATGTTTTCTGCAGTTTGGTTATATTGCAAAGTAAGATTATATTGCTATTGAGTTCATTTTCTCAGTATATAATGCCAAACCGAGTTGCAGTGTATGACAGATTTATGTCTATATGCTTGGGAAAAGCAGGAAATAGGAGACATTTCAATCTACACTGCATGGCAAGACCTCAGAAACAGTTTAAGAAACTTGATGTGTTACAAGGTAGAGGAGGGTTCAGCTTCTCCCAAGCCTTGTCTAACACCACACACATATTTCCAGCAGCATGGTTTAAAACACAATGCAGAGTCTGAGGTGATTTCTCCTGAAAAGCAAATACCTGCTCTGCAAAGCCTAACTGCAGCTCATGGGTAAATTAAAACAAAACAGGGACACAGTTCCTGTGAAGACACTTGTGACAATGTCAATTGATAGGCTGAATTTGTGAAAAAGCTGAATTTACAATGAATTATTACATATTTCAGTGCTTTTAGCCATGATTACCACACAGACACTGGGAGCTATAAAGAAATAAGTTTTTTTACAACCAACTAGTGATTGCTATTATTTCATGTGGTCCTGCAGCTGCACATGTAAAAATCAATGGCATTACTGCTGTTTGGTGATGTCCCTGATACAAATTGGCAGCCTCTGTTCAGCTGATAAAGATATTGGCATCATAGAAAGAATTACCCTGACTAGCACTGTGACAGCCTTGTTGGCAATCCAGCAGAAACCTCAATTCACAGAACTCACAGAATTCACAGAATTCACAGAATTCATAGAATTCACAGAATGACTGGGTTGAGAGACCTTCAAGATAATGGAGTCCAACCCATTCTCTAACACCTCAACTACACCATGCCACCAAGTGTTATATTCACTTTTTTTAAACACATGTAGGGATGGTGACCCCACCACCTCCCCAGGCAGGCCATTCCAGAACTTTATCACTCTTTCTGTGAAAAACTGCAAAGGAAATTATGCTTGAAGTGTTCTCTCTGCCCCCAGAGCCCTGGCAGCCTCGGGGCTGTGCCCATCCCTGGGAGCCTGGGCAGTGCCAGCAGCTCTGGGGAAGCAGAACCTTCCCTGATCCCCAGCCAGACCCTGCTCTGCCCAGCTCCAGCTGTTCCCTGGCCCAGAGCTGCCCCTCAGGAATTGCTGCTGAGCTCTGCCCTCAGTCTCCAGCCCTGCCTACAACCACATGGTGAAAGCTAAAATGAAGCACAGATTTGGCAGGGAAATCACCTCAACATAAAGGTTAAAGCAAGGATTAATGGCACAACAGAGACCTCACTGTATGGACAACAGTGTCATGCAAAGAAATGAAAGACCATGGCTTGCTTCTTCTCCAGGGTCCTCTCAGGCATTAAAATAGGCCTTTAAAAGAATAAATGTACCTATAGGTTCTGAATATTTAAATTTCAAAAGAAAACCTTGAAACCTGAAATCCTACAGAGTGGTTAATCTCTGGCATTATGTACACAGCAGCACCTGAATATCCTCTGTTAGTCACTACAGTCCTGTGATGAGAGCCCTCACGTTCCCCTCTATCCTTCAAACAAAACACTTTCAGTGGTTCACTGCCAACACTGGCAAAGGCCAGACTGCTCTGTTTTGTACAGCAAAAGCACAACTACACTGAGGTTATATCTGACTTAAGGAAATTTGACAGTTTTTCAATAAATATACATAGCAGCATCAGGTCAAATGTCATTCTTCAAGCTGGTGTACTTCACCTGTGCATCTGCATTTGCAATGCAAACTGCATCTTCTGACTCCATTTCCACTGTGCTCTGTTTCCATGCACTGTCATCAAAGTACCAAAACAGGAGATATATATATGTATAAAAATCCTACTATAAAATATTTCTTATCACGTTCATGCAGTTCACTTGTTTCTTAGTGCCTTGCTTTTCTTATAATTTCTCCTGTGGTGTTGAGCTTTTTTTTTTCTCCTCCTTTTAACATTTTGAAATAAATTAAAAGAAAATAACAATCCCAAAAAGCTCACGCCAGTTGGCAGGGAAATTAAAAATCACAGATTCAAAAGTACTTTCCTAGTTCATGAAAACATCTCTAATGAGACAGATGAAAATATGAATTGCTCCTAATGAGCTCAAAATTGCACATATTTCCCTTAGTTTAATTTTGTAAGCCTTCACAGATATTTTGTGTTATGCTTTATTATAAAACAAGAAGTGGCCACAAGGCTGTGATAACCAATTTGTGAGATTAAAGCACTCAACTTGAATGGTTTCATTAACTTCCAAGCCATGAGTCAGAGTTAGCATAAAATACAATTCCTTTGCTATTCATAGAGGGTCTTACTCTCCAGTGACTTCCAACATTTTGGAGTCATTAGCACCTGAGAAGAATAACACTGTTATTCCTGACAGCCAGAGCTGTACTCAGTGGCAGAGCCATGAAAGGATAATTTACAGCCAAGCTGTGACAAAAAATGCTCTAACAAAGGTTGGGTCTGCTCTGTGGGGCTCAGCCCCTGTGGCAATCTACCCTGCAGTGCCCACTCTCACATTCCAAACAGATTTGGAAGGGGATGAAGCAAAGCCATTGCAAACTGACTTCAGTTTTTCTGAAGAGAGTTTGAGATGGACAGGAACGCATGAAGGTTATTGAATTTTATATAAATCTATAGAAGATTATAGAAAGTTATTCCACTGCAGGCAGAAAATGCAAATATGAGATTTGCAAAAGTTCCATGTCGATTCCTGTTTTAGACGTGACTGACTCATGTAATGGGGGTAGGAGAGGGGAGGAAAGGATGATAATAAAAAAAAAGGGGAGGAGGTAACAAAGCTAAGACCCCATGCAGACAGTGGGCAGTCATGAGACCCTGCAACATTCTCAGATCTGGAGTTTTGAGATTTCTGTATGGATTCTAACACAAGTCAGTGAACTTTACATGAGCTTTTGCTTCAGAAGTGGATGAAATATGATCTACTGCTACAAACTACAGAATAGTTGTGGTGTGCTCAACTAAATAAAGTATATGTGCAACCTCCAGGCAGACTCTGCTTTCTCTCCTGTGGGAAAGAGAAGTGGTGTCTTTAGTAAAAATGAGCTTATCTTTGAGTAAAGTGTTTTAGTATCCAAATGCATTCAGTCTTCACACTGTCATTTGCTGTTAAATCACAGATTTTAAAGGATGACTGCTCTACCACATACCTCAACCTTAGCACTTTGGCAAAGTGAAGAACCTCATTTTCTCACCAGTTGTACGTAAACAGTTTGAGGTGCTGACCATATTGCACTGCCAGGAGAGTCACAAAGTGCTGATCACAGAAGAGCAGTGTCTGTATAGCAGGAGCACAGGGCAGCATGGAATCATACTCAGCACGGCAACAGAACAGAAGGAAATATCACGACTGAATGCCAGAACATGCTCATGGGTGTCCTGTAAGCACCTACAGAGTAGAATAATGAAGAGAAAGAAAAACATTTGCAATAAACATCCTAAAACTTTGAAAAGTAATTCTGTGTATTTGTTAAACCTATTTTAGAAAAGAACATTCAAGCCAGGTTGGAGCAACCTGATCAGTGGAAGGTGTCCCTTCCCATGGTCCCTTCCAACCCAAACCATTCCATGATTCCATAGCTCTCCTTCACCACTGCTATTTGCTCCTGCTCTCTCCATTGCAGCAACTGAAATAAGGCTTTCCATAACCTTGACATCTCCAAGGACAATTTAATTTCAAGACCAGGAATGTCCTTCTCTGTTTGTGAACCTCATCATTGCTATGCAGCCCAGGCACAGTTGGTTTCTGCCGCCTTCCCTTCCCCACACTTGTCAGACCCATCCCTGTGTGACACCAGGGCTCGTGACTAAAGCTCCCTGGAGCCCACTGCTAACAGGTGGAGGACCAAAAATCTTGGCATCCAGCTCAAATTAACTCAGCTAAATCATACCTAAACAATCCTGGGGCAGCTCACAAACTGAGTCCTCTGTCCTTTCATTTTTCACACCAGATTTGTTCATTGCATTATTAATTTTCCTATGAAAATACCAAAACTGTACTTACAGCTTTGCTTAGCATTAACAAAAAGAGTATGCTGTTGACATTCAATATGTGAAAATGTATTTATAAATAATTTACTGATAATCCAATTGCTTTTTGCTGCAGGAATGGATTCACTAGGGTGGTCCTTTTGTACTCCCAGATTTTACGGGGAGTTTGGTACTTCTATGGTATTTCTATGAGCATATACCTAACGCGCTACTTTAAAATTCTTTATATGCTCTTCAGAACACCCAAAAAAAAAAAAAAAAAGAAAAAGAAAAGAAAAAGAAAAGTACACATAGAAAATCTCAGTTGAAAACTGTGGCCTTGGCAAACATTTGTGGATTTCCACAGATCTTCATAGTGTCTTGACTGAACATCAGTCAAATAGATACTGTATGTCATCTCCAAGAACATCTCATCTCCTGCATTTAGTTAACAGTCAGAAAAACCTTCATGCTCTGTTTCTGAAAGATTGATGTTAATTTGAAATCTACTTATTTCTTTGGGGGTTTTAAAATATGCTTTATAAACTCAAGTTTTGGATGTCTAATAAAAAGTAAAATAAAAACAAACAAAAAACCCCAACCCAAAATATCATGCCTTCAGCAAGAGGATAAGGCGAGGAATGGAAGAAAAAAGAAAAAAAAAAATCACAATTTCTGTGGTTCCTTCTATTAATAAAATATTCACTTAGAGGAAAAAAAAAGTATAAACTTAAATGGACTCCAAACTTTCACAATTTAATTAAAATGGCTCTTAAATTAATCTCTTTACAGTGAAAGCAGCAGCCCAGGACAAAATGCATATGGTTTCTTTTTTAAGACCAGTTACATTTCTTAATTGGTTTCAGAAAATACCCAGCTATTGAATCCTATAGAATGAGTGTGTGGCCTTTAAAAACCCTTGCAAATGAGAACTGCTGGCAGGACAATTAGCATTTAAAAGCTAGAATGACCTTAAATCTGTGCATCATTGTGATTCGTTTGGACTTTAATATCAAGTACAGAACCAAAAAATACCTCAGCTGCCAAGAGAAAGAGCTCCCAGCAGCAGGAGAAGGACACTGGGTAATAGGGTGAAGCATGTGCAGTGAATCATAAAGGACAAACTGGTGTGATCAGCTTTGATTTGTGTTGACTTAGCAGCCAACCAGAAGGGCCTTCCTGGGCACTGAGCATGCAAAAGGAAGGGAACAAATCTTTTGCTTCTGATCTTACACAGGAGAACCTCCCTGAATCCCCATAATGAATTTCAGGTTGCACAAGGTAATAAACTGGGTGTAAATTTTGTTTCCAAGGAATCACTGGATATCCAAGTGCCTAACTCTACTGTGAATCTGAAATCATCTAAACAAAATAGATGGAACACTTCACTTTATAAATATATATATATCTCTCAGATATAAATACGTGTGTTATGGTTAAGTCCCATATATGGTTATATACAAGAGGTATCATTTAATTTTAAATATAATTTGCATATATTGCTTGCAATTATACTAATTCATGTAATATTCTGCCATTCTGAAAATGAGATGACTTCTTGTGTCTCTAGAAATGACAGCACTGCCGTGGGGTTGGAGCAGTGGTGTGTTACAGCTGCTGATTGTACCAAAACCAAAGATTCTTAAGTCAAAAGCTGAACATTTATATTGGCTGAGATTGCAATTAAAGCAGAATGATGACTACAAATGTTCCCTATCTGAAGGTGATTTGTTTTAAGCTTAAATCACTGTGTTAAATCTTTTGCTCCAGCTCTCATTCTCATGTTCCAAAGTACACAAAAACAAACATCCATAAAGGTTAAATATATTTCTATATAGAGAAGTCATATTTTTACAAGATTTTAATAAATATAACTGAGGTAAGTCCCATGATAACAATAACAACATTAATAACAATAATAATACTTACCCTGAATATAGATGATGTTCTAAATATCATAAATTGCTTACAGGAATAATTTGATTCCATTTCCTCAAAGACAACAGAACTTAACCAAGTAGTCAATACATCAGTAACTACTGATATCAGTCAAATTTCGGTAGCAGTTTCTGGAAAACCCACTGATGGCAAAAGAAATGCACAGTACCCTGGCCATCACAGAAATAACAAGATCACAGAATTGTTTGGGATGGAAAGGACATGAAAGCCCATCCAGTGCCACCCCTGCCATGGCAGGGACACCTTGCAGTGTCCCAGGCTGCTCCCAGCCCCAGTGTCCAGCCTGGCCTTGGCCACTGCCAGGGATCCAGGGGCAGCCACAGCTGCTCTGGGCACCCTGTGCCAGGGCCTGCCCACCCTCACAGGGAACAATTCCCCATTCTCAAGATCCCATCCAGCCCTGTATTGTATTTGCAGAGACCCTCCTGGCAGTGAGGAATGATGAATCTGACTCCATTTTCTCAGAAGGGTAATTTATTATTTTATAATACTACAGTATATTAAAGAATACTAAACTCTACTATACTAAAGAATACATAAAGGATACTTACTGAATGCTAAAAAGATAATAATGAAACTAGTGACTCTTTCCAGAGTCCTGACACAGCTTGGCACTGATGGGCCAAAGAGTGAAAACAACTCACAGCAAAACCAATGAAAAAATCATCTGTGGGTAAACAATCTCCAATCCCATTCCACATGAGCACAACACAGGAGAGGCAAATGAGACAAGAACTGCTTTCTTTTTTCTGAGGCTTCTCAGCTTCCCAGGAGAAAAATCCTGGATGAAGGGATTTTCCAGAGAGAATGTGAATGCTACAGCCCTGCCCTCTGGCACTGGGAGCCATTCCCTGTGTGCTGTCCCTCCAGCCCTTGGCAATTGTCTCTCTCCATCTTTGCTGCAGCTCCTTCAGGCCCTGCAGGGCCACCCTGAGCTCAGCCCAAAGCTTCTCCTGTGCAGGTGAACAATCCCAGCTGTGCCAGCCTTTCCTGCCAGCAGAGCTGCTCCATCCTCTGCTCCTCCTGGAGCCTCCTCTGGGCTCTCTGAGCAGCTCCAGGTCCCTCCTGTGCTGCCCGGGCTGGGGCAGCTCTGCAGCTGGGCTCTGGCTGAGGGCCAGAGGGGCAGAATCCCCTCCCCTGCTGCCCCACGCGTTGGGGTGGTTGTGCATGGCCAGCTCTCACCCCCAGGATGCTGCACTGAATGGTGGTGTTTGAGGTCAGTGAGATTTGACCACATCCTCCTGAGCCACAGCCCTGCCTGCACCTGAGAGGGTTTTAGCCTGATTCCCCAGAATAGCTCAGCTAAACTTATGGCAAGTGCATTATCTTGTCAGTTTTGCACTTTCTATGTGGATAAAGTTTATGATGTGCAGATTGCTTGAGAGGAGACTATTTAAATCAGATGTTAAGTCCCATTAAATAATTTGTGCACTCATGCCAGGTGTTCCACAGAGATATTTCAGATAGCAATTTTCTTAATATAGCTTACGCAAATACTTAAAAATTTTGACAACAGTAGATACATAAGTAACGGTTTGTCATTCAGGAAATGACAGCTCCATGTAAATAGAGATTACCAAAATGTGTGTGATTACACAGTTTTAGAATATTAAAATAGTTAATAACTGACAAATCACCAAGGGTTAAGCAACACACTAGTTTTATGGATTTTAGGAAAAAAATTCTTCACCAAAAAGGTGGTCAAGCATTGGCACAAGTAGCCAGGGCAGTGGTGGAGTTACCAGCCCTGGAGGCAACATAAAAGATGTGCAGATGGTGCACTTGGGGGACATGGTGTGTGATGGCCTTGGCAATGCTGGGGTAACAGTTGAACTCCATCTTAAAGGTCTTTTCTAGCCTAAATAATTCCATGATTCTGTAATTCTAACTTCATACCTAAGTTAGCATACCTAGCAGCTCTCCAATATTAGAAAGAGTGCCCTGGCAGAATCCCAGTGTAGATAATCACATCCTACCTGCCTCCATCTCTCCTGTCATTTGCACTCAGTCAGTTATTTATTTTCCTACTAAGATTGTCCTGTAGATTTTGCAATTAGCTTTGTATGTCAGAACACAGAGCACTGATTCCTATTTAAAAAGGGTGAGTTCAACACACTGAAGTCAAACAGTACCATGGCAATGTCATGTTTAATTCATGTGTAGCATAGGTTGTTTTGTAAAATTATGATCATTATTTTCTGTCTCAATTTTGTCTTACATGTAATTATAACAGCATTAAAAATTAAGAAATATTCCTGCTCTGTTTATCATCTGAAGAGACTAGAAATAAAGGTGAAGAGGAGGGCAGAGCTAGCAGCTCATCACACTGTGAACATAATCAAGACTTCTAAACAGAACAGAAAGTTTAACAGCCAGACAGTTCCCCAAGCCAGTAGGTGTTAAAATAGTTCTGAAAGATCCCTGGAAGCCAAGCAGATTGAAACTGGGAGTGTGGTCTGCAAGAATCCCACAAGCAGCCGGGAAGGAAAACACAAACACAAATTCTAGATGCAGGGAAGAGAGAGGGCAATGTGCACTGGGAGCACTGGTCCAGCAGTGAGGGGCACTGGCTGCACCTGCCCAGGGAGCACTCAGCCAACAACAGCCAGATCTGAGCCTGAAAACAAAGCTCTGGGAAAGGCAAACAGATGGGAGGAGAATGGAGGAAACACACTGCCAAGAGATGAACGGTGTTGAACTGTACAAATGTGTGCACCAGAATAACTATGTGTGTGTGTAAACATATGCATACATATATATATATAAAATTAATGTCTGTAACCATAATTACATATTATATATAATTAATATGTAATTATATATTAAAACATAATATATAATTCTATATAATTGGTCCATAAATATATAATTAATATAAAATACATATAATTTATATATACACACATATGTAAAAGTTATATATTTTATAGATACATAAATATATATATTATGTGTATGCCATAATATTATCTATTATAATATTATATATGTTTATATTATAATTATATATTATCTATTTTTATATAATTATATATATACATATTTATTTATTTATTTGTGTGTATCATATATTAATTATTGACAACAAACAGCTAGGACAGGATCTGGGAGGGGCAATGAAACCATCCCCAGAACACTCAAGCTACAAAGGACACTGACAGCTGTACTTGTCCTGAAATCAGAAAAGCAAACAGGATGCTGCTGCCCATTTAGGAACCTTCTCTCACTTCTAGGAGTTCCTGAAACTTCTTCCTTGCAAACTGGTGACACTTCCTGAAGGATGGCTGGTCATGCATGGGCAGAAAGGACTGACTAATATAATTCCTTCTGTAGTTAAATATACTCTCACTCACAATATATATTTTATATATATATACACACACATATATATTATATATACATATTACATATACAAATAGATATCTATATAATATACCCACTCACAGGAGTGATCTTTCTTTTCCTGCATCCCAAAGGTTCTCCCACCTTCCCAAGGGTTATCAAACCCTGTGGAATTGAGGCACAAATCCCAGCAGGTTCCCTGTTGGAACTGGATGTCAGTGCTGCTGACCTAACTTCTAAAGGGTTTGCGTGCTGGGAAGCTGCATTGGAAGATGGCAACTGAACTGTGGTGTTTGATTATGTATTTATTTCTCTTAACCTTGTCCAACTGCCTTCAGAATAAAAAATGTCTGAGGAAACTGCACACATGTAATTTGCAAGAGACAGAGCAATACAATTAAGTGTGAAATAGCTTTGGACTACTCTTCTTACAAAATACAGTTCTATTCTATAAAATACTTTGAACTATAATGCCCAAAATTAAGGTTTTTATTCTGAACCATAAATGTTCTGATTTCAGTGGAAAGAAAAATTCTCATTTTTAACGTTGCATTCACTTAGCTTTCAAAATCTGATCCACATTCTGCTCTGTGTGTGCTAACATGAACAGTGTTGTAATCAATTCCATTTAGCACACCGAATTGATAGCAATTTCATTACTGTTTAATACTGAAAAGGTGCTGGGATGAAATTTTCCTAATAAAGGCCTTTTAGCAAGACCTGCTTTTATTAGCATTTCATATACTATGTGGGGACCATTAAGATTTGCCCTTCAAAATCCTAATCCAAATTCTCCTCTAGTCATATGTGAATAGCACCATTAACAATAATTATATTATTTCAGGCTTCCAGCAGGAAGACTGAACCATATCATATATTGAGGAAAAATGATGGAAAATAAATAATGGTGTGGAAAATAAAATGGTAGAAAATAAAATGGTCTGGGGAAAAATGGTGTGGAAAACAACATGGTGGAAAACAACATGGTGGAAAACAAAAAAGAGGATGCATTCAATCATAGTATAGATTCATTTCTTACTGAATTTTTGTTATTTGCTTAGTAACACCATGATCACTCATTTAGCCCAGAATTTCCACAAGTCTCCATCCCAAAAAACTCTCAATGTCTTTTTGTGCAGGCACAGAACTATGAATAATGCTGCAAGTTTTGACACATTTATCACACCATGGGGGAGAAGGGAAGGAACCTTAAAGGCACTTAAGCACTGCTTAAGCATCTTTTTAATACAGCATCAAACTCAAATACCACAAAATTAATTACATTTAATTTGATGTTTTCAAAACATTTCTAATATTTTAGATTTCCTTTAAAGCACACCAGTCAAAAAGGGAGAAGTAGTGTGTAGTTGCATCTTTTGCTTGAAAAAAAAGATTTTTTTTTCTATCAAAAAATTTAAAGATGTTCAGGATGTTTCCTTTGCTCTTGAATAGAACTGATACCTCATTCATTGTAACCTTCATTCTGACATTAAAAGGTCAGAACTGTGTCTCAACCAACCAACTACAAACAGCTGTCTATTAAATAATATGAATCCTTAACTTACAGCACTAAAAATCTAAAAACTTATCTCAATATCAAAAAATATAACAGAAGCCAAACTGATCTATTTGCTAGATCCATCACTGCAGAACAGACACAAGAAGTTCCATCTGGCTTTTTCCATCGCAGTCTCACATTTAAAGTTTGAAAATGAGCCCATTGAATTTCATTTACTATACAAGTTCTTTGGATAAAAAGAGATTCCACTGAAAAGGGGCCTGAAAAAATGAATGTAACTGAGCAGCTGACTTCTTAAAACCACATTTAAACTGTCACGTCTCAAGTTTCACAATCAAGGGAGGCATGGGAGCAATAATCCGTGTTGTGGTTTGTGCAGAATGTGATTCTGAATACCAAACACTGAAAATAAGACCTTAATTTCCTGGCATCAGTCTACCTATTTTGAATTAATAGAGGATTCAAGAGTTAATTATTTCAACCTATAAATATACCCCAACTACTGTAACTTTAAAAAGCTGATCTCTTCCTTCAAATTTACAATTTAGCCTTTTCAAACCAGCGTGAAACTTGAAAACATTTTGTAGGGACAGAGGCAGCAGCACCTACTGCTGAGACACCTCAGTGTCAGCTCTTCATCAAAAAATGAGAGTGAAAGATTTCTTTTTCCTTTACCCTATTTTCTTTTACCTGTAGAACTTTGAAATCTCAGATAACACCTTAAACTTCACCAGAAAATTCATACACAGCCAATATAATATTACAGTGATGATTTAGAACACTGAATTTAATTTGAAGTATCTGTTTTGTTTTTTATAAAGATAATTTTATTAGGTATTATGCACTGAAAGTCTGTTTTCTTGCTTTCCTTTTTGATCATTTACTTCCAAATTCCTTCCTTGCTTAACTTCATTCAACAAGAAAATAATTTGTTCCTCTCCCAGTTCTCCTCTGTGTACATCATCAATATCAAGCCCAAACCTAAACTATTAAAACAATGACACTTTATTAGGGGAAAAAAGAATAAGAGGTATGTTGTAAAACTGTGGATGCTTCAGAAAAAGAAATATAGAAAAATATAGCTGTGACTGTAAGGTAAATTATGTATTAACACGTGATAATAAATTTTTATTCTCACTCCCTTAGTTGTTCTTTGAGAAGTCTTGGCAGCTACTTCATTAAGAATTCCTTTCACTATATACATTTTTACTACACAAAGTCACATTGAAGTGAAAAATCCATGCACCATTGAGTTTAATATGACTTTATATAACAAGACTAATGTACAGTTATAATATATTTCAATGAACGACACTGTAAGGCAGGAAAACTGGGCTTAAATACATAGAATTTGTTTAGTGAAAGGGTTGACAAAGAGAGACCAAAAGTATGACCTAAAGGCAAGACTTCCCAAAATATATGCCTGCAATGATGCGTTAAATTTTGGAAAGGAGATTATTTTCCCCACACTTCCCCTGTGCCACCACTTTTTCATTAAACATCCCTTCTTGCTCGTGCAAGGCTGGGCACTCCTGGCTGGACCATGCAGAAGCAGGATGGATTTCCCTGGTTACCTGCAGCACTGCAAAGCAGAGCTGTGCCTGTCTTGGGGTCAGCTCAGCCTCAGCTCCACACTCACTGTCTTTTAGAAACAGGGGAAAAAAGCAAAATTCAGTTTTTCTGGCTGAAGTTTCAGGTAAGGTTTTACAAATGGGTAATGACATCACTTCCAGCACTCTCACTCACAAGGAAAATATCAATTCTCCATCCTCCATTAGGAAAAAACCTGTGAGCTAAACTCTTCCCCCACAACATTAGGTATGTGTCCGTGTGCATCGTTGCACACTGCATAATGTACATATTTCTGTACAAAAAAAACCCTCGTTGCACACTGCATAATGTACATATTTCTGTACAAAAAAAACCCACCTGAAATTATAGCAGCACTGTAAGTGTGATGTGTTTATGAATCTGCCAGTTACTTGGATTTTGCTACATTTTCTCAGATGACTAATTACCACTAGAGCACCTCCCAGGAAGTTTAGCTGGCTGCTGTAAATTAAACTGTAAGACCTTATTATATTAATTGAAGAAGAAGTGAAGGAAAAAAAAGAAAAAAAAATTAAAGCTGTGTTTGTTGAAAGAAACTACATGGCTTTAGAAATTTGTATAATTTATTATTATTTTTTAACTGTTTGTTTCTCACCTCCAATTTTTTTGTTCTTCCCTCTGATTTGTTTTTCTCCTTTCTGATGTCTTATCTGTGCTGATAAAAACTTCTAAAGACTCAAAAGAATGGGATACTTTGGCTGGTACATATATATACAGCTAAAGAGCCTCCCCACCCTGCCAGGGAACAATTCCTCATTCCCAATCTCCCATCCAGCCCTGCCCTCTGGCACTGGGAGCCATTCCCTGGGTGCTGTCAGTGCAGCTCCTGGTACCAGCCTGTGTTTGCTGTTGAAATGAGATGGGCCAGGGTGAGGACCAGCCCTGCCTTGGCAGTAGTCTGTGTTTGGTGCACCTCTCTCTGCTGATGGACCAGTCCATCTAAATAAAGAAACTCTCCCCTGACAGAGGCAGAAGTTTCAAATCTCTCCTTTGGAAACCTAGGTCTGATAAATTTTTCATAAATGGCTTGAACACAACAACTTTTACAGCTGATGTGATTCTGCATCATTTCCTCAAATCAAGAAATAGCACATTTCCACAGTGAAAAGTGAAACACTAACCCAGCAGTCTCTCCCCATAACCAGCAATACCAAATGCACCTGAGTAACTCCCCTCATTTCAAAACCTTTCAAAAAGATTTCTATCCAGAAGTGAATTTTTATTCTGTGAGTGTGTTCACTTTTCTTCCTTTCCCCCCCTTTTTCTTCTATCTGCCACATCTTATGAACTTATTACATGCACAAATCTCCCAAATTCACACATTTTAACATCCACATCACCATGTGAAATCAGCCAAAGTCACAGAAACTCTTGGACTTTGTGACTCAACTAAAGCCTGGGAATCTAGTCCTCAAGAAAAAAAGATATTTTTTTTTTTACAGGATGGATCATCATTTAATCACAATTAGAATGATTTCCCTTCTTTCTCCTATTATGTAAATTTCTCCAAAGCCTATGACATGTTCCTCTACAGTAGACAGGCACAACTATCAACATATTATCTATAGTCTTCATCAAAAGTCTTATAAAATGATAAAGACACTCCCAAGAAAGGCAGACAACTCAGTCACTGCCCATTCAAAATACTCTCACAACCCTCAAGACAGAGATGCCGTACTACTACTTCAATTTAAATAAGGTAATTCATTATTACATCTTATGTATTTTAGTGCTTAATTATAGACTCCTTTTTACATCTTGTGAGAGCACACACAGAAAATAAGCAATTGCATTAACCACTTCAATATGGACAAAATTAACTGGATTACAGTCAGCAAATTGCAATCTTTGGTTCTGAAATAACTGTAAACTTTCATGGAGAGCATCAGCATTGAGCACTTCTATTTCTAAACACAGATCCATACTTATATCCCAAATTGCATTGCAAAGCTGGGAGTGTGTAATGAACTTTAGGTGTTGCCAAGAAAGAATTAAGACAAACCAAACCCCAACCACACCCACAACACAAACATCCTCTCCTGATTGTAAGGGATTTTCATCCAGACATCTGAGAGACAGCCAGAGGCCCAAGTATTGAAAATGCAGAATAAACTTTTCCGTGCATGTGTTAATTATCAGAAGGTTACACTGGGACATTTAAGTAGAAAACCCCATTAATAACATGACTAGAGGGGAAATCGTTCAGCTCTGGGTTGCAATGGTGATGAATAAAGGTTGCCATGAACTTGAAATTATTGTCTGAAATTACAATGCTGTATCAAAGGTCAATGCCAGCTTTGCTCATTTAGGAAAAGAGCTAATTATATTTACAACATAGACTACTTGAGCTATAAAGCAATTAAAAATAGTTTTAGAATGGAATTAATAAATTGATTGATAAGTGATCAGTGTTGTAGGGTTACCTGATTTAGAAGCCCAACACAGGAACTGAAGGAAAATGGCTTGTAGGACCCTGTGCTGCATCAGGAGCATTAGTTGTAGGGTTACCTGATTTAGAAACCCAACACAACTGAAGGAAAATGGCTTGTAGGACCCTGTGCTGCATCAGGAGCATTTTCCCAGAAATCAAATGAAAAGCTATGAGTTGAGATTACCAAATACTACCCAAGGTGAGGAAAAGCAGCTTGCCATGGCTACCAAATTTGCAACCACACTGTGTCACGGGGTAATACTGACTCTACCCTACACTTCAGTCAATTGCAGAGGAGAGCTGGGCCAGCAGAGCTTTGGGAGGCACCAGGCAACTGTTTCCAGCAATGGGAGATTTACACAAAGTTTGTGTATTTCAACAGCCATTCTGAATTTGCCACAGCTAGTGATCCCAAAGCAGCATTTTGGAAAGACACAAAGAATTTGTTTTGGGGGAATGAGATAACGTCAAACTTGAAACAGATCTTTACAACGAACAAAACAAAACAAAACAAAAAGTGACTCACAAGCCCTCCCCAAAGCACACAACCAGCCCCACATTGTAAATATTCCCCAAAAGACCCAAACACACAGCAGAAACACATGAACTCTCTGCCTCATGCACAAAGTTCATAATTACCACCCTGAAGGTTTTAAACATTCTGACAATATTGCATTGACTACCCTCAGAATCAAAAGTCTGCCCTGCCTAGCAGAGAAAAGACAAAGCTGACAGAAATCTGTCATTTCAGACAGCCCTGAAAGACAGCCCTGTATTCACTTATATTTTTTTCCATTATTTTCAGTTTCTACTTGGTCTTTCTTTTTCATTGACTATCTCAATAGGCAATCTGATATTGTTAATATTATACTGAATAATGTGTTGACCATGGAGACAAAGAAAAATACATATTCAGGAAGCACCAAACCTGCATGAAAGAGCTGGTTGCAATGTTCTTTGAATGTTATTTTAGTGCTTACAGGGCATTATGCTGTTTAAGTAGCTGACTGAGTTTTTCTGCAAATTGGAACATTAATATTTTTCAAGATAACAATTCAACCAAAAAGGAAGTGAATTTTCTCTAAATGTGACATCTATATCCATATACTATGTGGTAGTAACATAGGAAAATAAAGCTTCTGTTATTCTGACTTATGACTTGAAAGTTGCATATCTCACATATTGTATTGTTTTACATTCAGCTAAAACCACTCAGACACCATGAGAAAAAAAATATACAGAAATTTTAATGTTATTTAGGATGAAAAAAAAGTAAAATAAAATCCTAACCATGCCCTGAAATGAAAGAATCAACTTTATTCTCGAAACCCATCTTTTTAGCACTTTCTTTGTATTACCCTGGTATGAGGAAGAGATGAGCACTGCTAAAACAAAGTTAGGACCAGTGTCAATAAGGAGCAGAAATGAGATATCATGGCAAATGAACTGGATTATTTCCATGACTGAAGATAAAGGGAATGAAAGCCGTAAGTATAAAAGCCAAAAGGATTCAGCTAACTAATAAAAATCCTAGGCTGCACCAAAGATGTCATCAATCAGAAATGGCTGTGGAGAAAAGGGAGATGGATGCATTAGAAACCATCCCTGCAAAACACCCTTATTGCTGCAAACCATGTTTGCTCAAGTCAAACAAAAAGCTATAATGCTAAAAGCAAGTTATATTCACTGGAGGTATTGGAATCAATCCTATGGAAAAGTGCACTGCCAGAACATCATTTCAAATAGAAAGGGGCAAAGAGAATAGGACCTGGATTTGTTCCTGCCTCAGCAGGGATGTTAAATGTGAATGACCCATGAGAGGTGGGCACACATTGTGTCACTGCTCTGCCACACACAGAGGATGTTTTATAGGCATTGTGGTTTTGGTAACACCTTTTCCTGTTGTTCTTGCTAGGACAGCCAATAAAACAGCTGAGCTCAGCCTCTTGGAGCTATTTCCTGGTAGAAGCTCACATCTCCTGTTGGTGTCCCTCCCCTTGGACCAGCCCCAGCATGGAAGACCCTCCCTGGCAGTGCCAGGTAAGGCTGTTGGTCCCAAAGTTCCCCTGGCAGTGCCAGGTAAGGCTGTTGGTCCCCAAGGTCCCCTGGCAGTGCCAGGTAAGGCTGCTGGTCCCCAAGGTCCCCTGGCAGTGCCAGGTAAGGCTGCTGGTCCCCAAGGTCCCCTGGCAGTGCCAGGTAAGGCTGCTGGTCCCCAGGGCTCCGTGGGTGCATCTGCAGAGGATGCTGTAAAACTCTGAGGTGTTACCAGCACAGCTTTTACAAGTTATAGGAGACAGATGAAGAAAGGCATGGTGCAAATCAAAGGATTGAAAAACTATTTCCTTTAAAGACCAAGGCAAATTAGGGTTCATGGATTTAAGAAGGAATTTAAGTTTTTCTACAATCAGAGCTATCAGCATCTACAACACCTTTAAGAACAGTCTCAGATGAGAAACTGTAAGGACAAACTAACTTTATATGCATCTTCATAAATTAAAAAAATTAATATTGAATATTTAGGATAATAAATAACAATAAATGAGCAATAACAAACAATAATTACTACATGAACATTTAAAAACTTAATATTAAGAAACGAACGTTGCTGTATATGACTGGTGGCACCAGACCTAAAGGTCATTTCAGATGGAAGGCTGGCACAGCTGGGATTGTTCACCTGCACAGGAGAAGCTTTGGGCTGAGCTCAGGGTGGCCCTGCAGGGCCTGAAGGAGCTGCGGCAAAGATGGAGAGAGACAATTGCCAAGGGCTGGAGGGACAGCACACAGGGAATGGCTCCCAGTGCCAGAGGGCAGTGCTGGATGGGAGATTGGGAATGAGGAATTGTTCCCTGTGAGGGTGGGCAGGCCCTGGCACAGGGTGCCCAGAGCAGCTGTGGCTGCCCCTGGATCCCTGGCAGTGCCCAAGGCCAGGCTGGACACTGGGGCTGGGAGCAGCCTGGGACAGTGCAAGGTGTCCCTGCCATGGCAGGGGTGGCACTGGATGGGATTTAGGGCCCCTCAACACAAACAATTCTGTGATTCAGTGATTGCTTCAAATCCAATAATCCCACCTTTCAAATCCATTTCCTTCCATACAGAATTTCAACATGTTCGTCATTCCCTTAGCAACAGACATTCAGGAAGTACACTAGAAAATCATTATGTCAAAACTTTAACTGAAATTTGTGTTCTAATGTGAAAGAAGAACATAGTAGCAAACATATAATCATTATATTTTCTGCAGAAGGTGGGTCAAAATCATCTGCAGCCCAGGGCTAGTTAATTTTAAAAGACAATTTATATCTGGCATCTTTTGTGCCTAGCTAGACATGATAGATTTATTAGCAGCTGATATGTACTTTACACAATTAAAAACAGATAAACAGGTCCTACCTTTATACTTAGGAACTATTAGGCTGTTGTTACAACAGCTGCTGCAAATTAATCCACTGTAATACTTCTATACTCCACCATTAGTTACACAACAAAATCTGAGCTTCTTGAAAACACAAAAAAGTGTGAAATTGTTCTAATTACATACTTAACTTATGAAAAATGAGAGTATTCCATTTGTCACAATCCAAAACTCCTAGAAAATTAAAATATAAATTACTTTGAACCAGTTTACTTTTCACTACAAGATATCCATCTAGTGAGACCTTACCCTAAATTAAGATATGTTACCTTTACATTCCTATGGCCAGGGAATTTATTTTCTCTGTTCACCTTATATATCAAGAATTTATCCACAAATGAAAAAAGAAAAAAAATCACCAACTCCAAAAATCCAAAACAACCAAAACCTAAATGACCAAACTAAGAAATAAAGGATCATTCTGTCTCATTTGTGTAGCCTGCAGTTCACAAGGACAACAAGTAAAGTTAATTTTTCAAACCTTAGATCATTTCCAATGGCACACAACTTGCAGGGGTCCATCCAATTGCTTAGAAAAAAAAAATAAATAAACCTAGCTAGATAAAAACCTTACATCTTGTTACGAGGGAACACCCATGAGTCCACTTTGGTCAACAGTAAATGTGAACCAACAAAGAATTAACACAGAGTCAGTGAATAAATGTAAAAATACACCTTGCCCTGTAAGAACTAAGCAATAAAAGTTTTACATTTTTTCATCAGTTCTGGGTACTTTGTTGTGGTTCACGTGATGACTTTTGTCAACATCAGACAAAATATTAATTATTGTAGACATGTCCAATTAAGCAAGTTCACATCTTAAATTTTTTTTAATTGCAAGAGGAATAGCAAACTAAAATCTGCACCCTTTCAAATGTGTTTTATACTGAGCTTCATCTTCTTGCACTCTCCTTTTCCTTTCCAACTTAATTTCAACACTGAGACATGCAATGATTTGGTTACAAACATGACTGGCTGCCTTTATGATATTATATGAATTGTCATAAAGAATGCTTTCTAGTTGAATTAACGTGACAGGTATGTAACAGATTCTGTAAAAATAAAGTCACAATATGCCATAATATTTCACAATGCTCTAAAACTGACAAGCAGTTCCCTAATTACTGCTTACATAGAAATTCTAAACACCATTTTCCTCTGTTTACTTTGCTAAGCAATCTATTATTTCTGTGCATGCTATACTGAAAATGCAATCGCAGTTAAAAAGAAAAAATGTGATAGATTTATCTTTCATACTTATCAGAAAAATGTCAAGACCTGACAAGATAAATTAAACATCTGGTTACAGGAAAACTCTGGATTTATAAACAGCACTAAGTTTACACGGAAGAATTGGGTTTTACTTCTCTATTTTATTCTTATTGGCTAAAAATATTTAGCCAATGCCTGCTGTGCTGCTTCAATTCCTAGAAGATTTTTACTCTTGTTGCTTATGCAGATCATGGCTCTTCACAGCAAAGTGAAAAGGACTCTTTTGCAAAAACTCTTTTTGAGACCAAACAGTCTCTTTGGTCTTCCCAAGGTGCTGTTTTCATTACAAGGGGAAAGAATCCCTCTTCAAGGAAATCTTGAAGGAGATTCAATTGATGCGGAGGTCTTTGTACTTAAGGTATCAGTAATTTCAATAGAAATTCAATAGAATAGAACTGTTCATCAGAAAATATCCCTTTACTAAAATTAAAACAGTTATTGATTTATTTCTACTGCTAAAATATCTCTATTGCATATGAAATTTCTGATAAAATCCTGACATTAGGAGCACAAAACAAACTGTAGACCAAAAGCTGGGCTGGGGCTGTGGAGCAGGGATTCTGACCCTTCATGGCTTGCTAAATTGCTTGGAAAAAGGGAAACAAGTAGGACCCTTTCTCAAGGCCCTGTGCCTCTGCTAACCAGAGATCTTTATCCTAAAGTACTTCCAGGGACCCCTATCTTGCAGGAACACAGTGCATTGCTCCACCCTTGGGTGCACTGATTCATCACAGCCTATTGTGTGTTTTTAAGCTAAACAAGCCCACACAAAAGTAGAAACAGCAGCTTATGTTCAGCCTGTGATTTGCATATTTAAATTCAGTGTTTAAACATGTCTTAATCTGCATGCTGTGCTCCATCTCTTGAAGTGGCTATTATGAAACTTATTTGTCTCTGAGAAAACGTTAGATGCCAAACTAAGCAACGTGTCTGGAAGACAGCAATCATTTTATCCAGCCTCCTCGAGTGCTTTGCCATCTTTAGAGCCATTCTTCCAGCTTTCCACAGCTCTGCCTCAGTCTGCAGTTCTGCTAAGAACTGTCCTCACCATTAATCCAAATTCCAGTTATCTGCATAATATTATCACAAACACAATATTAGCACTTACAACTCAATTGCAAGAAACAGATAAATCCCATACTAGAGATGGATAAATACTATATGGGCTCCAGTGAGCTCCTAGGATCATAACTTTATGAATAAACAGCTCTTTTCAGTAACTGCACAGCCTGTTTCTTTCCATCCCTTAAACCAAATGAACATTAGAATGGTTTCTCTACTCCTTAAGAATATGGATTTATTTGTTTCCATTAAAAAAAAACCAACTTCAAGTTGCTCACAGTGCCAACAATCACCTGAATGCAAACCGCTGAGCCTCAAGCCAAATCTGGGAAATGTGTCTCAAATAATCAGTTTATAAGTGTTTTAAGACAACAAGGATTTTTTAAATACTTCTGATAATTTTACATAGGTATTGAAATAGAATTAGAATAATAAAAAACCTCCTTACTTTTCTGAAATGAAACACCAAGGGCTGAGAAAACCACCCAAAACATGAGTGAGACAGTTTTCAGAGAGTTTTTAAGAGAACAGTTGAGACATCTCCTTTCAAAGCAAAAATCAACTTTAATCAAAAAACTTATAACTTTTACTTCAGTCTACATCTTTAAAGAAATTTTCAACCTTTACCCTGAAACACAAAGAACTCCCACTGAACAGGTCTCCTTTCTAAAAATTAGAGTTAAACACTTACTGTAGCAGTTATACCACTCTATTAAAATGAGTAGTGACTGGTGAAGTTGGTAATCGTGTTTGCACTCCAAACCACAGAACAAACTTCATATTTTTGTTTAATTAAAGCAGCTACTTTTAGTGCACTCACGAGCAGACACCAAACTCTCAAATGTTTGATTCTATGAAGCAAGTAACAGCTAAATAAGCCTAACCACAAATTTAATTAGGATGGTGAAATGGCTCCAAAGGAAGCACAGTGGTCTGCTGTGACAAACCACAGACCAGGGGAATCCACAGGAGAGTTTAACTCAGAGCAAATGACCCAGCTGAAAGGGGCAAAGCTGAGGATGTCTTCAAGGAATGCACAGTTAACAGCTACAGAAAGTTGTTGGTTCATTTTTCAAGTGAATATGAATACGTTTAACTGCGGCATAAACAAAAAAATATAAGATCCAGCTGCAGGTTTATAGTTCTTCTCCAAGGAAGGATGGTACAGGTGTAGAAGCCAATGAAAATGTTTGTTTTCCTTTGCCTACAGAAAGAACGTGGCTGGTTTGCTTGTCTGATGTTTGGTGGTTTCTGTAGTTTTCTTTTTCCTTCCTCCCCTCCTCCCTCTCTTTTAAGTGGAGAGATCAAATTTAGCTGGATGTTTTATTGGAACTCACAGGGCTTTGGTCAGTCTGATTCTATTCAAATCCTGGGAAGTTAATATTCCACTTTACAGTTTCGCACCTGCTATCAGAGCTCTGGTGTCTCCTTAGAGCTCCCAGGGTCTCCTTCAGTCCCAGCCTCAATGCAACACCTCTCACTTCCTCTGCACTGCCTTTGATTCTCAATACACAGAAACACAACCCACCTCTGCAATCACAGGTTTCAACTTCAAGTTGTTTTTACTTTTCCTTTACATGCTTTAGAAACTTTTTATTTTTTTTTTAAAACTCATATCACAAGGCTGTCTGGAGTGGTAAGACCTGTGACTCCACTCACTGGGATTTGTTGTATACCTCTGTGCTTCAACCCTCCTGTTTATGATGAGGCGAGCAACATAAAATTTTATCTTATAAAACAAATCCAGTCAAAGAGTCAGGTCTGTGACACAAAAGGGCCTTTACTGACTTGCAGAGACCTGCAACTACAGGCTGAGTGTAAAATATTGCACATGAAATGGCTAAAAGTTCCTTTACGTGGTACTTGGCCTTGTTCCGTGTTTTCTGACATGTAACTAAATTTCATCCGACCAGCATTAATAATCTCTGCTGTTGTTCTTTTGCACAATATATTTCTTAAATTCCCTCTGCATTACCTGCAGGAAGGTGAACACACACAATGTTCTTACAAAAACCTTTGCTGAGACCTCTACTGTCCCCAAAGCTTTAGTGCCACCACTGTTACTCTGGTAAGTAAGTGTGCACTTCTTTCCTTGGAACACCATTCCCAACCACATCCCAGGACTGCACAGCATAACCCTCTCCATCAAGGAAAAGCTTAGGCCCCTGTGAGGGAGCTTTTCTTTAGGGCACCGAAGCATATTTTTCTTCATCAAACTTGTAAAATTGTGTTCTTTATACTCCAGCTGGTCCCAGGAATGGTAATCTGAAGGGGTGGAATGCAAAAAATGTGGTGGCTTGACTGAAAAAATAGACACATTTTAACATGCTACCAAAAAGGGCATAGCTGATTTCTTCTCTACAGGAATGATGATTTGCAAAATTGCTATGAATGTGATTTAATAAGCAAATTATATGCTTGTATTTAGCATTATATTTCTTTTAGAGTGTTATCATTTAGACAAGGTTTTTTACACAATAGATCCTGTCTTACATGGCAGTGGATGCAAAATTAGCATTATTAATTCTCAAAATTCAATGGTAAACAAGTGCAAGAAGTCCCAAACCTATCTAAAGAATTAATACTTTAACATAAATTTAGATAAGAAAGATTTAATATTTGACATGTGTATTTATTATTTTTATTATTTATTTTTATTGTATTTTATTATTTATTACTCTTTTTATTTAAAATATAGATTGAAATGACAGAACATTACACAATAAAATGGGAAGTGCAGCTTGAGGAGGCAAATGCAGTAATGATGTGACATTTTCCTGTATGACAAGTACGTGTGGAGGCTGGTTTGTGTCAAGTTACTATACCTTGGAAAAACATGGGAAACTGTTGCAAAGCTCCCATTTTGTTTGTTTTTGCAAAGACTATTGCCATCACTTATTTCTGATACACCAAACTGTGAAAATAAAATCACTAAGCTGACTAAGAAGTCTCATTTAAAAGGTCAAGATTTTATCTTTTACCAACACTTTAAAAATGGAGATACCACTTATGATGGGATGAGTAACTCTGTAAAGAAAATACGGAATTTCTGCCTGCAGCTTTGAAATAAATATGGAACACCTTCCCTAAAGGAATATCAACCTCCTGCTCTAACTGCAGCATCCAGTGGGATATAGATTGCAACATTTCTATGCCCCTTGTTCCAAGTCCCATATGACAAATCTAAACCCACTGTACATTAATGCACCCACATCTCACCAACAGGTCATTTAGAGCACCTGCAGAGACACAGCACAAGAAAATGATTTAAAAAGTTTAATAATTAAAACTTTTTAACTTTTTATTAAAAGTTTCTTCTTCAAGACGAAACTATTGGTATCTAAATTACCCTTCATATACTACAACATGTTAATTGGCATTTAGGTAATGCACTAATAAACCTAAATGCTCTAATTACACTAACAGCAGCACAGTACTGTGTGGATGTCAGCCACAATAACAGAATCACAGAAATGGGGTGGGAAAGGATTTCAAGAAGCTGTGTTTTCTCATTTCTATGCTTTAAAAATACCCAAGCAGATTTCTGATCTGCTTTGTAATTGTTTCAGATCTATATGTGATGAAAAAGCAATCAGTGCTTCCATGGAAGAGTGCTAATAAAATGACTATTCTACCCATTTACTATCTAGTACATAAAATTCTTGCTTTGTCTGTTCCGTATGTAAAATGTACCTCATGTCAGAGAGCCAAAGACGTTGGAAAATGCTTCCCAGCCCATGGAGTCCCAGCTGTGCTCCCTTCTCCAGCTCTGTTGCCCCATCCTAAATACAGTAATAAAATAGATTTAGATGTGCAGCCACATCTCAGACATTTTCCACTCTGGAAAAAATAGTTTGGAGCTCACTTTTAAGGGTGGTTGTGCACTGTGTTTTGGGTTGTACTATCCTGCCCAACTCAGCTCAGCAGATCTGACTGGAATTCCCATGAACAGGAATCTCTTCAGCAGTTAATTAAGCAACTTGTATCTTTCTGACAGGACGGGTGTGATTTCAGTTCTCATATTCTTTCTTTGGTCTCTGTTTTGTTGGTCAAAAGAAAAGATCATTACACACTACTGAAGGGTGCTCCCCCTTTGCATCTTGAGATGCAAATGAAGACTTCAAATAGTGCAAACACATCTATTAAACATGAACAAAGGTAGCAAGACTTTGAGAGAAGGTGGCCTTTCATTAATATTAGATTAATGAAAAATCATGTTTCCCACTTACTGCTGTCATAATTTACAGCAATTCCACATGGGAAATTAACTTCACAGACCCTTTTTAACCCCTTATTTTTTAACAAGCGAAGGCAATTTAAAGTGAAAGAACAAACCCCTCATTTTGGTATACCTAAGACATTGATTGGCACATACAGACACAAACAATGAACTGAACCACTGGGCTGTATTGGATTTTCTTTTCAAATGCAATATGAGTAAGACTCACTATTTTTGCCTACTTATTCTTTATTGCTGTTGGGCAGTGGATGCAACAGAGTATGAATGGCAGAACCAGCAGCTGTTATTCTACCACATGCTGGAAGAACAAAAAAAAACCCCAAGGAAACAACCAAAAACCATCTCCAGCTGTGTTTTTAAAAGTATCACTTCTTCTAAATGATCACAGGCCATGCATTTCTTTGACTTAGGTGAGAGCCAGGGCTCTCAGCCAGCTTGGTGCAGCTTTTACTAGAAACATGTAAGAATCAAGGAGCTGTCAAAAAATATCATTAGAGCTTTTTAGTGATTATTTTCCTTCACTAAGTCACTCCAAATTAGAATCTAATGCTTGCTTTCTTTTATGGCTTCTAGTTTTCTGGAGGTGAAAGAATACAAGCCACAAATGAAAAATCTGACTTGGTTTGTCGTTAATTTTTAATTTGTTTTGAAACATTTTCTACATATCTTTGTAGGATTCACAATTAATTTTAGAGACAGTACAGCACATATCTGTTAATAGCAGAGAGATGGAAATCTAAATGTCAGATCCCAGAACTGAGTTTGCCTCTGTTCTGGAAGCACGACTGCCTACATGGTGAAGGCTATTCCTGAAGTCCACCACAAAAAAAAGCTCTCTGGCTGCTATATATATAGTTTTAAGAAGTTTGTTTTTAAAAATAGGTTAAGATGTATTCTTTTATTTGTTAATCACACACCACACCCTCAAAAAAAAAATAATCAGTTACTACTGGTTTGGCATTACTGGTTAGGTAGAATCTGAATTTAGACCAATATCTAAGCATGAATGCACTTTATGTCTTTGTTTCTGACAGAGCGAATGCTTTCCCTTTATTACATGCACAAATCTGCCTGCATTGAGAACACACTTCTACTCACCCAGGGACCACAAAGCATCACAGAGATGTAAAGTCAGCAGCACCACTCTGCATGGGGTCCCTGCTTTGGGTATTTATTATCCATCATGCCCTCCACATCCACATGGCCACACCTACCCCTAGTTTCTGCCACACTAATTCAGGAGAGAAAGGAAGGATGATCTGCTCTACTACTCCATGTACCAGGAAAAAAGTGAAGCATCTGCCCCTCTTGGCTCTCATGTGCAAAGTCTGCAACAACACATGTGAGGAAACCCACAGAAACACACAGAGTGCATGTTTGTTACTGCACCTAAATTTAGGGAATAAAGCTGATTCCTAACAAAAAGCATTTTTATTTGCATCTCTCCAGGTACATGTGCTACTGCTCAGAAAGGCTGAATTTGTGACACACCCTATTTTACCATGCATTCAGCAGGGTTTTTTTAAATCTTGTAATTTTCCAGTGCCCCCAGTAAATCTGTAAAAAAATTAGAAGTTTTGAGCACTGCATGATTACTTGTACAATAAGATGATTCTGTCTTCTTGCTTCTTACCTGTGTTATTTTCATTTATTGTGTTCTCAAAGAATACTGATCATGACAGATTGGAGAGCACTATTTCCAGAAAGCACTCTGCAAAGTATATAAGGATAGCAAGCTCTTGGTTTCCCTGGTTACCTTGAATTTACATGGCACTGAATTAAGAACAAAAACCTGTTAGTCAGAATCCTTATTGGTTCCATCTAGAAAGAGACTTTTAGACAATGTTAACCTCAACATTTTTCAGACTGACTAAAAAATAAAAAAACAAAACAAAACACAAAAAAGCAGCAAATTTGTAAATATGATAACTAGAAACTGAATTAAGAAAAAAGAATCAGCCATGCTCAGGAAGCTCTGGAGCTGATGTTATGATGAGATAACCAAGGGAGGAATGCATATGTCATGTACATGGCTTTAGACTGACCCAAGGATCCCAACTCCTGCCTGTTCTAGAGGTAGAATTCCCAGAAGATTGCCAAATTACTTTCAGACCTGGCTAATTTCCCCCCAAAATCAAAGTTCAGCATGCAGAATTAATATAAAATACAGCACTTTTACAAAAGCTTACTATTTTTGGAGAGCCAGATTAGGTTACAGCCTTCTGTGTGAGAACTGGCATATACATATTTATATATATATGTACACATGAAAGGTGTCCTCTGACTTTCACCAAACCCAGTATCAAGTGTTTATCTGGTGTTTAAGAGAGCACCACCCCTCTCTGCTTTCCAGATTTCACAAGATCTGTGTACAGTGTAACCCCCTGGAGCCAGGAAAAGCCACAACACAACTACTGAAGTATTTCCTGATTGAAAATGAGCCTTGACATCAGTACTTATTTTATCATCAGCAGTGACATCACACCAGGCAGCAATGATCCTCTCTTTTTGCAACTTTCACTGGTGCAATTTCAGCAGCTCTTATCTGGAAATCACTAAATGTTATTAATGTCTTTGTCTCCATCATTGCTTCTCCATTTTTTCAATGTATTAAGAATTCATAGAGCAGGAAGAGCACAGGAGCATCACAGTAATTCAGGAAGGAAACAACATGAATACAGCTAACAAAAGAGGAGGGATGGAAAGGAGGGTTGAACACAAAATTGGGAAGGGTAAAGAGAATTTCAACCCTTGAGAAAGGGCAAAAGCAAGATTTTAAAAAGTATAAAGGAAAATCTGTATTCTCAATGATTAAATATATGTAAGGATGAGAACATAATTTAGCTCTCTACTGAAGTCTGTAGAATGCAGTAGCAATTTTGGCTACTAAGACTTTTAGTTTCCACATAAAAATAAAAATCCTCAGTATTCCTAACTTACAAAAATAGTTCATATTCCATTTCACTGAAAGTATTTAAGCATAATTTCATTTTATTATAAATAATATCAGAAAGGAAGAAATACAATATTACTGCATCTAACAACTCAGTCTTTAGCAGAAATTTTATAACAACCTGGAATCCCACAAGTAAAAGGTTGGAGCACTGGTATTAGTTATAACACACACTCTCAGTCTTTCTGTTAAAGTAAAGTAGATTTTCATTTCCAGGTTGGATGGGGCTTGAAGCAGCCTGCTCTAGTGGAAGGTGTCCCTGCCCATGGCAGGGCTTGGAATGAGCTTTCAAGTCTCTCCCAACCCAGGCCATCCCATGATTCTGTGTTTCTCTAAAATTAGGAAAACAAAAGAAAAATTACTGTATGCACGCACACAAAAAGCTGTTGATGCTCTGATTTCTTCTACCACCAGAAATAAAATTACTCACAGTGCAAGGAGCCACTGGCAATGCATACCTTCTGCTGCTTCTTTGCTTCTTGCTGCAGGAAAGTGGATCTCAAAGAGGGCAGAGTCCAATTTTCAGGTGCACCCAAGTACAAACCAACAACCACATGGACAGGGTAAGAAAACCCCCACCAAAACACAGAACAAATATGTAACATTACAGCTGAAATTTTGCTGTGACACCAGGGCCCAGCACATATCACTGTGCCACCTGAAGTTTCCTCAAATACCAGCAAAAGGAAAGTAACTGTACTAGGATGCCAAATCTCTCTTCCCACTTCTCTCAAGAGGATATGGCATGCAAACCATCAGGGAAAAAACATAGAGCTGCAATTCTACTTTACTGCCTGAGGGAGTAAATAAAAATAAAGGCATTTCACACACTGATATCTTCTCTAGGCAAAGAAATCTCTCAAATTTTAGAAGTGTTTCATTACCAGGCTCATCTAAAAAAAGTCTGCGACAACTAAAGCCAAAGCACAGAGCTGCTGCACAGGTTAGAAAAAAACCAAAAATTTCTTGGGATATTATGTCTTGAATCTCTGCTACCATTGAGCTGCTACTGGATAATCTCCTGGCACTGAGAGAAGCTCTGGAATAGAGTCCTGCTCTGGAAGGCAGTGATGGAGTTCTCCTGACCAGGATCTCCAGTGACCTGTACAACAGAAGCCTCTCAAAAAACCCTTTAAGCAACAGATTTAATGCAGGAGTGCAGACACTCATCACCTGTGCCCTGCTGCTCAGCTGGTCATTTTATACAACTTTCTAATGAAAAATTAATTTTGCCTCATTTACCATGTTACTGTTTTCCCTTTAAACTTGCCTAGTATTTCTTCAAGCAGCTGACAGTAAGCTAAAAACCTTCACAGAGGCACCTCAGACTGGAACCACACTCTCCACTTCTGAGATAAGTGCAAACAAAAAGATCTGGGGATTTTTAGACTAGGAAATTAATACCCATGAAGCTGCAAAAGCATGTAAGGAAGGTGCTATTGCCAAACATCAAGTAAAAATTGGGAAAGAGCAAAGGGGGAAAACACAATCTAGTGGTTAAAGAAAAAAATACTATAGAAATAAATAATATAGAAAAAATACTATAGAAAGAATCTGGCCTTTAAACCCAATCATGCACAGTCTGCCAGATCGTTCTCATTTATTCTTATGTTCCCTTTTCAAAAGGTTTGCTTTGTTGCTTTAATGAACTTTACTGCTCTGACACTATCACAAGATGGCAAAACAGAGATGTTTCAATTAGCTAAATAATTGAGCTTCTTGACTGCTGCAGAAGTCAATATAGGATCTATAAATTGGATTTCTTGCTGGATAGGATATAATGAATCATGGAATATAATGTTTGCAACGAGTTATGAAGAAGGATGAGTGGGTTTAGTTCATCTTTGAACCAAAACATTTCAAGTTTCAAGTCTCTCTGCCTAATTCTCAACTAAACCTTCAAATTAGGTTTCCAAGCCTTGCCAGGGGTGTCAGGCTGCATCACATCCTGGCATAATTGATCTCTGAGGCTCGAGCAATTCCACTTTGAATAACCCTGATGGAACAGCAAAGAAAACAAAGGCTGTGAGCCACTCACCTCAGGTGGGCCCACAGTTTGGTGATCAGACACGGAAGGGTCTCTCCTCCTCCCCAGAGGAGCAGCACAGAGCAGGCAATGAACTTCCAGCACAAACCTCACCAGGCTGCAAGTGTCAGGAGAACATCCCAGAGCAGGCACAAAGCACCTCCCACCCACAGAAACCACCTTTGCCAGGGGACAGGGCACACAGCTCAGCTGCTTCTGACAGAAACAATCCAGACCTTGGGTTTTGAAATGTCAGTATTTGTGAACTTGCTCAACGTCTGTCCTAGGAACAATAAAACAATCCTACAAGAGACCTCTTCTCTTTTACTGTAAAAACAATGGTTCAACCTTCTCCTCCCTCCTCTTGCCATCCCCTTTAGCCCACAACTGTTTCACTTTGGGGTTACACAGGCCATCAATTTTCAGAAAACTTTGAAAACGCAAAAAACCAAAACTTTGAAAATGCAAAAAACAAAACTTTGAAAACACAACAAAATAAATTTTCAGACACGTGATCTAAATTTTAACAGCTGACATCATTCTTTCATTGCATTTGAGTAACCCCAAGTTATATGACGACATGCAACACTAAACTCACTCAACACCTGAACCTAAAAACTGATCAAAAGCCTTTAGGTATTTAATCACTCTTTAACAAATATTTGCACAAAATAATTAGCAATTTTAATAGCTCAGTTTTTAGATATGTGGTTAAATGATAATTAAATGGTTAAATTAATTATCCTCACAAATCTAATCTAACAATAGAAATGTGGTCAGGTACCTACCAGCTTTCTAGTTTGAATTAATTACATGCCAAGTAGATTTATCTTTATGTATTCTACCACAATAGGCGCACATTCAACCAACAATCAAATGAAGTTTCTTTGTCATTACTCTTAATTAAATATATTTAATTACAGTAGAACGACAGGCTTGCAGATTCTTTAGTCAGTGTTACTTTGGTTTCTGACACATTAACCCAGTTTTTACACTGAGAAGGGGCTGGGATTAGCACCAAAAAATTATGCAAAAGATTTAATTTATATACCAGAACATAATACATCAGAAAATTCTCTGTGAGCACCTCAAACTGGAGCTTTCAGTGCCCCTTTCTTTTAACAACCCCCTGTTCAGCTGACCCCCTCCACCTCTCTGCCTCCTCAAAATGCACCTCATTTCATGGGCAGGACAAATGGCAATGGCTCACCTCGATTTTACCTGGCTCCAAACTTATATCCTCACGGGATAACCACTATCAATAAAGATATATGGTTGATATTTTGAATTTTTTCCCCCCTTCTTATGATATTTTAGAATTATTTTTCTGTCGCTTTAAATAGTCTTTAGTTTGTTGGGGTTTTTTTATTACTGTTATTTTTAATTTCACTTACAGGAAGTGTGAAGAATCAACCACTCACACCTACTTGTCCTTCTAATATCAACGTTTGTAGTTGCATCTTTCATGTCTTGTCTCCAGGCCCCACCAAGTGCCTTTCACTCATCAGAAAGGAAGAATGAAGAGGTAAAATACATTAATGACAACATCCCATCTCCACATCCCCTTGGCTATTAGTTCAGTAAATTCATTGACAGTTTTGTCTTGATTAAAAAAAAAAAAAAAAAAAGTTAAACAGTTAAAAAAGGAAGATGAGAATAGCAGACTAAAACTATGAACCTTCAGTAGCAATTTAAAAAAGCATTTTAAATCTTATAAAATTAACACCTACAACCAGAAAAAAGCATTCCAGGCTGTCTGGATGACTCTCAAAAATCATTGTACATTGTCAGGAATTGCAGTAAAGAACTTAGCAAAGAACTTAGCAAAATCTCCAACAAACCCTTTATGAATTGAATATATTTTTCTCTCTTTTTTATATAACAAAGTCTGCTCCTGGAAGAGCCACCATTTGCAACCCCCTATAAGAGTTCTGTACAGGTACACACCAGCACTATCTCAATTCAATTAGGTGAAGGAAGAATTAAAATACTTAAGTCTGCTCAAAGTGATGGTAAATTTTATAATAAGCTTAATCTGTATATTACTGCAATTAACAGCAGTTTCACCATTAAATTACATAAAAAGCAGTATTTGAGCATCTCTCTATCCAGCTAGAAAAAAGAGTGCTCAAACACCATACCCAAAGTTAATGAAATGATCTTGCAGCAGCCTAAATCCTGGGTTCCACAGAGACCTTTCAGACCTTCAAGGCCATAAATGCAGCATCACATTTCCACTGCCACTACCTTTGATGGAGGCCAAAGAGACAGGAGCTCCCTCCAAAGTTCAAAGTCACTTCTAGGCCCCCTGGTCTTTAAACAGAAACCCTCTTCCAATTCCTGCTGCTGGGGCTTCTTTTACCTTGTTACAAACACCAGGAACCAGACAGCAGAGATCTCACTGGCACACAGCAAGACAATGATACCTGAGATTTGCTTCAAATTTACAGAAACCTGAATTTATAAAACTATGACCAAGAAGACACTCTGAGCCAGCAGCCTAATCACCTGATTAGAATAGTACAAATATGATAATTCCATTAACAGGTTTTACATTTCACCTACAAAACACCGACAACCAACACACTGCTACAAGGTGAAGATCTGAAGTGGAATTATGTACCTAAAAGCCTTTATGCAGCAAAGGTTGGGCATTTTCTACCTTACCCAACACCACCTGGTTGCAGCTGACCTGCTCTGTGGCCCAGAGCTCTGCATGGGTTAAAGCCGGCCGTCCCAGGGGCCAGAGGTAGAAGTGTCCAAACAGAGACCAAGCAGCTGCTCAGAGAAAAGGGAAAAGACAAAGCAAAATCCATCAGTGGAGGAGAATGAACGTTTTCCAACCTGTCTCTCAGCATCTTATTTCAGTTATCCCATGGTAAAACAAGCAAGACCAAGTCAGCATAAACAACTTTCCTGGGTTTTTTCCATTTTCTCCTAAACCTGCTCGTGGCATCGTCATGGTCAAGCATCGTACCAGTCTTGGTCAAGACTCCAGTTTCCTTCTTTCTCAGGTGCAAGACTCAGGCATGTTCATGTGCTTTTCATTTCAAATGCAACATAATTTTTTCTCCCCATTTGAAACAGAGGTTTTATCTGAAATCTTAAAGCAGCCTAAAAAAAAAAGCTCCCATCAATAAAAATCCATGAGATTTCAGTCCCAGGTCCTAGGTTAAGGCCTTCTACCCCCTGCTCATAAACAGATGATAAATGTTATCACATAACTTGAAGCAGCTTAGTTAGAAGTTGTGGCCTTATGCAAATGCCTACAGACTAAAGGATCTAGATCCAGAATGATCAGAACAGCAAATTATGCTTTTGTGCTACAGCAGTTGCTTGCAAGTGTGTCAGCACCAAATTCAGAAAGTGTATATTCCAGTAGGAGGCTTTCCCAGAGGTATGATTTCTCAAAGGTTAATATGCAATTAAAGCAGCAAATTTATTATACTGGATGGAATTTCTAAAAAGCAAACACACAATCTGTGTTCAAATTACTTTGGAATGGATATTTCTATTAAAACTCCAGTAAAGTCTGTTCAATAAATCACAGCATTTGTAATTAGTTATTTCAATGAAGCATGCTTGGCATATCAAATATTCATGAACTGATGATACGAGGCAGAAATCTATGAAATACAAGATATAATTGAGTTCCTATGTGATTAATCCACCATTGTTTTAGCAACAATAGAATTCTACATAATCTGTTCCACTTTATGTAATGTATGTTTTAACAGTTTAATAATAAGCTTTAACAAGCTGGACATCCATTCAGTGTAGGGTTTGAGTGCTCAGTGAACATATAATCTGCTTAAATGTGCCCTCACTAACCAATGTTCATCCATATATCATGGAATGGCTCAGGCTGGAAGAGACCTAGTTCCAATATTGTAAGGTTTATTTTATAACCAACTGACAAATTTTCAAATAGAAAGGCAACCAACACATTATTTTCCTGTAAAAGTAAGTAAAATGTATGGAAGCCTCTATAATATCTAATTATTGTCATTCCCAGGCTACTTTTACATACGGCTGAATACCAAATAAAATGAAATCAGTGCTAAAATTAACAGAATGCTTGCAGTTATGAGTGCCCTGAGTTTATAAATCGATCTATAGCTAAAAAACTTTTAAGTAAACTGGTGAAAGAAAGAACTCTAAGAGGAAAAAAAAAGACCTTTGGCTTCCTGGGCATCTCTCAGGCAGCCACTGCAGAAGTAACAGACAGAAGCAGCTTTCTGGCTGCCAGTTTTGGATTTCAGCCTTCACAGACACTTTCCAAGACTTTATGAAAAAATCCAATCTATATTTTCCAGTATTGCAAGAGTCTAACTTAAAGTGACAAATCTAGTACAATTTCCTTTTGACGACTTCTTCAATCTTCAAACAGAACAAAAGAAATTAGAAATTAATTGTTAGCACATACAGAACCTTCTAGATGTTTAAGGAGTACCACATATATTAGATAGCTTTGAAGTTCTCTGGTCATCTATGGCCATATATAAACTGAAAATATTCCCTCATGTGCCCTTATCATCTATTCAATCATATAGTAAAGATGTCTGTGGCATCAGACCCTCTCAGTGCTGTGATCCAGGTTAAGTTAGCCTCTAGTTTCATCATGGAGATTGACAGAAGACAGGAAAAGTGAATGAGAAGAGCTTCATCAGACAAAAGACAGGGTGATTCCAAAAATCAGACCTGAGAAGAACAGGAATTTCATTCAAATACCATTAGGATGAAGAGAGTCAATACCAGCTTCTGCTCTGCCCAGAGCACACCATTTACAAGCCCAATGGAAGGCTTTGCTCTTCTACTGCCCTCCACCAGATTAAAAAGTATCCCCAGGTTTTTACCTGAGAACAAAGTTCCCCAATCTTAACATCTTGGGTTTTTTGTAAAATTGCTTGATATCAATAAGAGGAGGAGAACTTCATCACTTTGCAATGGCAGCAGTCAGGCACAAAGTAAATATTTCCATTTCCTTTGCTGTCCTACCCTTTGATTCCATATTCTCTGAACAAAGAGCTTTATCAACATATTACCATTTTTACTATTTACCATAATCATGGCTTGGTTACCATTGACTACTGGAAATTTTCCAGAGTAGGTGAATTTTTTGGGTTTGTAGAATCTGTGAATTTTGATGGAGGTAATCAGTTTCCACCCGTATAAACAAAACTAGTTTTCACATGCACACTACTCATCATCACAAGTTGCTTCACGTGAGCATGAAGAAAGGTTCCCTGGAAACTGTTGCCTGGTCTCTTAGCTTAGAATCAACCCAGCATCAGAATGCTGGAGAAAACTGTTGCTGTAGCTCACAAGAAAAATTTTGCAAATATTTTCTGGGACCTGTTTGAGGGAATTCCCACTAAAAGACTCCAAGAAGCTGGAAGTCACTACAGGGAAGTACTCACACTACTATATTTGTAAGTAGTCAACTTCTTTAACTGAATAATTTTAATTTATTTTTAAAAGCAGAGTGACACCTCTAGTCTACAGTGAGCCCTTCCTACTTTTTCACATGCTTCCCACTCATCAAGTAGAATAGTTAAAATTTGGAAGACCAAGGCAGTTCATCCTTACATAACTCTTGTGCTCCAGAGATGTTTGCTTTGATGAACAACTGAAACCAGCACAGTATAAGGTTTCAAGGATTAAGCATAGAAGAATATAAGATCAAAAAGCACAATCTGCCAATTTAAGTGGAAGCAACTAGAATCACTGCACACAAAATAATTCAAGTCACATGTTATTTTTATTAATTATTGACGAGGGTCAATTACTCATTAAAGTTCCAGTTTGAACAATGTTTTCACCTTAGACAAGAAAAAATATAAGCAGAAGGAGAATAGTTCTTCTTACCTATTCTGATACAGTGACTTATTTTATAGAGCAAGTCAGCACTGAAAGTATCAATAATTTGTATAAAATAAACCTTCTACCTAAGTATTGTTGTTTGTACTTATTAAAAGCATCACCATCCCCTGAGCTCAATCGTTTCTTTAACTACAACTAAAAGAAAAAAGACAACAACCAAAAAAAACCCACAAAAAAAACCAAAAAAAACCCACATATCTAAACCCAGCAACATTAAAACTAGAAGATTAAAAAACCCAAAGCAATGTTTTGAAATACAGTGAAATAAACTCCACATCACTTTTGCCTGCTTATGGAGAGGCCCTTAGCTCTGTTCCCAAGCAGTTCACCCCCAGTGCCCAGCACTGAGCACAAGTCAGTTTGTAATGTCACAGTGTTCCAACAAAAAGGTTCTCGTGTGCACCTTGTGAAAGGAATCGCCACAGAGCATACTCAGGAGCTAAAGGAAATTCCATTCTTTGATTTTATGTATAATATTTTTCTTGATTAAAAATTTAATCATAAATCAATCCCTGAGCTTCAACCAGCCTGAAAAATGACTGGTAAATACCACAAATCAACATAATCCTTGGTGAATATTTGGCTATGGTGAATATTTGTTACTTGCAGGCAGTTGGGATATACCTAAAATACTGAAAATATTGAGATTCTTCTCAGAAGTCAAACACACTAAACCATAATTAGGAGCGGGATTCCTCCCCCTTTCATGACACTCATTAATGCTCAAGTTGTGACTAAAATTAAAATGTATGTGGATTCTCCCTGTTGTCTAATTCATACAACAGAACCTTCTGGTGACAATTGTGAAGTACACAGGTATTTATTAACCTGAGCATTACTCCATGGCTCTGTGCTGTGCTTAATACTATTAATATCCTTATAACTTGATTCTCACCTTACCATTCCATATTTCCTCAACTCCTTCCTCATAAGGTCATTTTTCCCCTTCTACTAATAATTCCTGGTAAGAGTCTTTAAGTCTTAATTTTTGCCTGAACTTCCCACTTTTTGTGTTCCCCAATCCACCTCAGCAGCTGAAAAAAAACAAAACAAAAAACCAAAACAAAACAAAACCACCTCGAGTTACATCTCTTTCCTGCAGCAAGACTATTTATATCCCCTAGTTATTTTCTACAGGGCATCACTCCTTAGCTGTCCCTGAATTCCTCTGAAGAGACCCTCAGCTGTGCCTTGGTACCTTCAGCGTGAGGCAGTCCTTGTTAGTTAGTGTCACCATGAATAATGCACTTCAGTGTTTGAGAGCATGTCTTTTTAACAGCTGCCTGTGTCCCAGCATTGCCATTTACTGCTGGTCACAAAGCTTCCCTCCTTGGGAGAGCTCTGCTGTTTGCCTTTTCCAGCCTTACACTGCCTGACAACGTGAGAAACACTGAGCTACTTCCTATGGATTTATAAAGCCAATTTCTGCCTATGGAGACTAACTTGTTTTTATTATAGGCAGCACAACTGACTGTTCTTCATCACCAGCAGAAGCATTTACCTGGCTCAATGTGAGCAGTGCTTTTAGTGCCATACAAGTACTTTAGTGCACAGTGATGCTCTTGGACAGTAAATGTGACATCTTCCCCCTGCCTTGCTTCTGGGGAAATTGATTGTGCTGCCCTGTGTCAAACCACACATTCAGAGGTGCAATATCTAAATGCATTTTAATGACTGTACTCTCACCTGCTCACTTGGTCACTATAAATATCCCCAAATAATTTCACTCTGAAGAAATGGGCCTCCTAGCATTCACTTCAACACACTATTCATTCTGGTAACTTTCCCAGCTCTGAGCCAGTACCCAGTTTTGAAGCACTTAGGAAACTTTTCACACAATGTGAATGGAAGTTCCATGCACAGCACTTGGTCCCTGTTCAGTTTTATTTACAGATCCATCAGAGGAAGACTTCGTGACAAAACCACTGCAAGAGCAGCTTCAAATTTTGAAAATGTTGAGGTTTTTTATCCTCTTTTTAAAACCCAAGTACGTAATTTGTTCAAGTATCTTAATCCAAGTTACTTCCTGTCATCAGATTAGTTTTCTGGGTCATCTTTGCTCATGTTACTTCATTACTAGGGAAGAGACCATCCCCCTGTGCCAGGCACTGGGGAGGCACCTCAAGATTCATGAGGGTCCCTTCCAATGCAGAATATTCTGTGATTCTGGGTGTTGTGTCTAATTCTGGGCCCTTCTTGGCCAGAGAGCCCTGGAGAGACTGGAGCGGGAAATAATCATATGTAAAGACATCATTACATGAACTGCCCTTGGGTTAAACATCTTCAGTGAAAAGTTAAACTGGTCCTCTCTATTAAGAAAGGATTTTTGGTTCAAATTTCCTTGTCCTTGAAGACAATTCAAAAGTCTTTATAGCTATATTACTGCTTATGTAAATAGAAACACCTTCATGTTAACATGTAGAGATATATTCTGATTATCATTATTGACAGGCCAATGGAAGAGAAAAAATAATCAGATTTTGTAGGCTGACTTCTTCCCTCTAATGCCTGGCCTTTCTGGCTGAGATGCCAGACTCATGACCACACTGCTTAATTCTTTTTCAGTTAAAGATGATGTAGAGTTATGAGAAAAGCTGTGCCTCCAATGAGGCCTAGCCTTGTACACATCTAGTGAAATTGGTATTTCCGAGTTTGATGTTTCTCAAAAGACAGATCTTTGCCTTGGAAATGCAACTCTCAGCCAGTGACTTTGTTGGTAGAAGGTGAAATAAGATGCAGCTTATGCTGCACTTAATGTAATAAAATGGCACAATACAAACCTGATGTACATAATAGATGGTTACATATATCAAATTACACATGCACAGGTAAATTTTTTAAAAGGGTGACCTTCTATAATTTCTTAGGCAGTCTTAAGCAGTGTTAAAAATACATTTAAAATTCTGATGGTTACAGTTCTAAAGCTGCTGACTCAAAGTCTGAAAATGTAACAGCAAGTAGGATCCTAACTTGATGCATGATTTACTGAACCTTTATGATTTATATGAATTATTAATCCTTTGCTACTTAGATGAGCTGGTACAAAATTTATCATAGATTTGAGAAATTAATATTACTTATATTTAGCCTATGTTGTATTTCTTAATTCAATCGTAGTGTTTCATCAAAACTTCTCAAAGCTCCTCTATGGTTCTGAAAATCCTTGGCAGGGAGGAGAGGCGCAAAATAATAAAAGCATCATTGAGTTTGTTTTGCAGATGCAGGGACTATAACCCACTTTAATAAGGATTAACTATCCCAAATAGATGGCCAAATTCTGTAAAGCACAGCTCTGTGACCCTTGCTCAGCTTTGAGGCCTAAGACTGCTGCTGAACCAGCCCAAAGAAAACACGTAAAATAAAGAGTTGGGAGATTCTTACAGCAGTAAGGAACAAATAACAAAAACTTTGGAGTTGGTAGTAGTTAACAGAAAAACACGGACGTGAAGAGATGTAAAATGAGTTGGAAAGTGGCAGTTCAGAAAGATCAAGAATCCTCACACTCCAGCAAGCAGCACAGGCTGTCACCTTTCCATCTGGGAGGTGACTCCCTGCCCAGCAGTGACTCAGCGGTCACTCCATCAAGGAGGTGAGACAAGACTTGGTCTGTGTTAGTTCCAGCCCTTGCTTTCTGCATTAGCAAATAAACAGCTTCTCTCTGTGCTATCAAAATCTTATCTTCTATTCATTATGACCATTACTCACTATTCCTTGGCTTTTTTCCCCTCAAGCTACCAAAATCAAACTGATAATTCCTGGAGTTCCTACCTGACATTAACAGCACCTGGTGCTTTGTTATTCCCAAGGGTTCCCAGTGCCTTCTGAATTTCATCACCAGTTCTTCGCAAAAAGCTAAGTTGTCTAGAAAATAGCTCCCTCCTTATTTCACCACTAAGACTCACTACACAACCACCTCAAACATTCCATAATTATGTTCTTGGCACCTATTTTGAATTCTCAGCTCATTTATTCTGTCCTACAGCCCCCCCACCTCTCCCTCGCCTGTTCCCCAAGGATTCAGTCTCATCATTAATTACCACCCTAGTATTTTGTACTCCTCTCAAAGAGAAGCTTTACTAACACCATTTTCATTTGTAAGGTATACTTATTTAGTACTGCACAGAAATTAAACAGGAGGTCAATGTAATAAAGGCCCTTAGATTTCCGCATAGAAATACCAGCTTGGATTCCGTTTTATGCATCTGACCCTTGTTCACTACCAAGCAACAATTTACTGGTGGTCCAGTGAAACAACAGACTTGTTACCCAAGGAAACCCTCATCACCTGGGGAGAGAGTGATGTGCAACAGAAAATGGCTAGGGCATGTTTTTTTGAGGTTGGTTGTATAACTTAGGAATGTGGGGTGTTTAGTTTTTTCTGTATTGTTACCCAAGGAATTGTTACCCTGGGGAGAGCGTGATATGCAGTAAAAAATGGCTAGGGCGTGTTTTCTCGAAGTTGGTTGTATAACTTAGGAATGTGGGGTGTTTAGTTTTTTCTGTGTTTGTTTTTTGAAAGGGGGTCCAATAATCTCCAGGGAACCATGGTTGGAGAGAGCTCTGAGCAACCTGGTCCAGGGGAAGGTGTCCCTGCTCACAACAGGCTGTTTTTGTGTTTGTTTTTTTAAACAATAATCTCCAGGGGAGCATGGCTGGAGAGAGCTCTGACCAGCCTGGTCCAGGGGAAGGTGTGTCACGGCAGGGGGCTGGAATGAGATAACCTTTAAGGTTCCTTCCAACCCAACCCAACCCTTCTCTGATTCTTAGTAAAACTCCATTCTAAAATGAAATTGTAATCTTTTCAAAGAGGAAGAATGTGGGGGGAAGGTGTCCCTGCTCACAACAGGAAGCTGGAATGAGATGACCTATAATGTTCCTTCCAACCCAACCATCCTGTGATTCTTTGTAAAATTCCATTCTAAAATGAAATTGTGGATATGTAATCTTTTCAAAGAGGAAGAATGTGGAAGAACACACAAACTTATATGTATAGCTTAAACACCAACTGTAGTGCTGACACACAGTCCAAGCAGCAGCAAAGATGCTCTGGCCACATCCATTTTATACCTTCTGAACTTTTTTCCCTGCAAGGACATTATGCATTTCCTGGTCACTTGTGCCACAAGGATCTTTGGCAGTAATTTAACAGCCTGTTAATTCTGAATTTTCTTGCTAAGTACTTCTCCCTCATTTACTTCAGCCTGACTTTGCTGAAAGATTTCTTCACAATACCCAATTCTAATGCCATGAGAATGCTCCATTTCACAAGGGCTCCAGGAGCATTCATGCTTCACTACATTTCTACCCAGTACCCCACAGGTAGCACCAATGTTGTCTGAGACCTTCAAAGGCCTTCCCAGTTCAGGAAAAAGCTCAAGCATGTGCAAATGTAAAGATGAATACTCCTGTTCTTCATGGTCCCCCAAAACACCCTTCCATTGTACTTCTAATCTCCTTCCTTTCCTCCATTAAACCACACAAATATATTTTTGTTCTTCATGCAATTTTCAAGCCACCCTTTGTTTTTTACACTTCAAGGTATTCTCACAGTCCCTCTGTGGTTCCCACAAGCATCTCTCTCAATGTTCTACCAACAGCTGTCAACCAGCTCTGTAACCTGTACAGGCTAGGGCCTCTTTGCTGAGGGATATTCCTATCAATAATTTAAATTCCTCACAGGTATCCATAACTGAGCATCTTCAGCTGTTTCCTTATTGTGACATGGCTCCTTCTCACCCCCAGGCTCAACAGCTGGGGAGCTCTGTCACAATCATATCTCCCTGTATTTATCTAATAAAGCTGCAGGGCACCAATCAACAGGCAAATTAATCCATTTCATTTGACTGCTATTAACATCATTCCCTGTTAAGTGATTCCCAAACATTTTTCCTTCCTATTGACTCAGATACAGATGAAAACCACAAAGTTCCTGGACAGAAGGCTGCATTTGGCTTACAGCAATCTAGAGACACTTGTATGAAGTGGTATAATATTTTTCTGCTTAAACAGTTTCCACTGTATTTGGACAATCCCAAATCCTTCAGGCCAGTTGGAAATTGGCTGGAGAGGCAGCTTGGCCCATCAGCATATGGAAACTTATGATCCCTGCCCAGAAGCTGAAGCTCTACCAGCCCAAGCTCTTATTTTTTGCAGCAAACTGGATGTGAGCTACAATTCCAACTCCCTCCAGCCTTCTACCAAATCTGTTCATTTGAGGCTGCCACTGGACACATGGGACACCCTAACCAGACACGATGCAGTGGTGTTAAGGAGACTTCCCCATTCAGCCTTCCAGGGGCTATGGTTGTGTTCAAGGCTGCCAGGACAAGGGAAGAGAGGAGAATCTTGACTCCACATTTCAGAAGGTTGATTTATTATATTATGATATTATACCATATTAAAATGCTATACTAAAACTATACTAAAAAGAACAGAGAGAAAGGATCCATCAGAAAGGACAGGAGAGGAATGAATAACAAACCTCGTGACTCTCAGAGTCCAATGCAGCTATGTCTTTGATTGGTTATTAAGTAGAAACAACTCACATGGACCAACCACAGATGCACCTGTTGGTAAAAAATGTCCAGACCACATTCCACAGCCATCACACAGTTATTGTTTGCATTTCTTTTCTGAGGCTTCTCAGCTAGGAGAAAAATCCTAGCAAAGGATTTTTCATAAAATATCATGGCTACAAGGGGCCACTCTGGCAGATCAGATGCTCATGGTCCTGGAGGTCCCTTCCACCCCAAATCTATTCCATCATTATATGAAACCTCCCTCTGTTATTTTCAGCTCCCCACAAGAGAACCTTCTACAGCTGTTCTGTCCCTGACTAGAGACAGGAGGCTTTTCTTTAACAGTTAAAAGAGGACCAGGAGCATTAGTTGGCTTTTGTTTGAGCCTGTTTTACAGCTAAGTATAAACATATTGCAAAGCTTAACTTCTGTTCCCCTGTTCCCTGGGACTTGGGCTTCCTTTGTGAGATGTTTCCTCTCCTGAAAAGAAAGACAAAACACTCTCATACTTCAGCCTGGTGATTTGTATTATCATTTGCTATTTATAAACCTGATTTTAGTTCTCTAAATAATTCTGAAATTTTAATGAAAGAGGTATACAGAAACAAAAATATAATGAAGGCAAACAAGCAAGGAAAGGATAATTGGATTTTTCTCAGGCTATGCTAATCTGTAGACTATAAATGCTGTGTGGTTACACTTGAATACTGTTAATTTGCATGTAGCTGGGAGCACTGGCATGAACCACCAACATATTAGATCACAACACCTGACACTGGATGCTCTTTCAGACATCAAGCATTTCATCCTGGAATTAGTTGAATAAGCATATTTAGACACACAAACCTACATTTCTTTTCTACAACTATAAATCAGAGGAGATTTTTTAAAGACTGTATTAGGCATAATCAAGTGTGAAAGTATTTGATCAAATGCTTCTAGCAAGCAGGAGCTAACTACAAGGTATAGATGCAAAGGCTGTTTATGCCTTGCTGGGCAGAAACAATCATTCAAACATTGGTATTCAGACAGCAAAGTGCTTGTCAAGTTCAAAATGCTAATCACTGCTTGCTGAGAAATGCAGTGGTTCCCAGCTGTAGGGAGAGCAACACGTAGCTGGCAGCAGCTGCAGCAGGTTGTTCTCTCTACCCAGGGATGGAATTCCTGGTCACCAGTGTGTCCTGGAAAATTTACAGGGCAAGAAACAGCAATGCTTGCACTAAACATTAAAAAAAAAAAAAAAATCAGAAGTTTTGTAATCCTTAAATCAGAACACCACCTTTTCAATCAGCAAAATGAGTTCTCTAGGGTTCACAATGATGCTACTTTGAACAAAGAGTTTGCTCAATGAATCCAGACTAAGCAGTATTATTCAATTATATTAACTACTGAAATTACATATACATAAGTTCTCATGTATGTTTTCCCAAATAGTACCATTTCTTAAAAAAAACCAACAAACACACAACTCAAAACTAAAAGAAAACCAAATCTACAACATTTCTTTAATTGATGAATATTTTTTTCTTGCTGAATATTTTTTCTTGTATTTGAAAAAAACACAAGTTTAGGGACTAAGTGAGTATGAAATATGATAAAAGGACAAAACTGGTCACAACTCCTGTTTCAGATTTAGCCTGCAATCAGCTATATGTGTAAGGATCCTTGCATCAACCCCACTGTTTTTAATCAATTTTGCATCTTTTTCCCCTAATCCTGGCAGCCCATCTGAAAATACGCACATGCTATGGAAATGGAATAAGTCTCAAAAAACCCCAAAACCAAACAAACCATCAAACCTTTATGAGATATGCCCAATAAAACATTGAACTCAACACCCAGCCTCCGTGCAGCTCACCAGACCTATCAAAGATAGAACTTCCAGCAGCCTTTCCTTCTCTGAGGAGCTCAGCAGTGAGAGCTGCCAGGGTTCTCTTCATTCTCCAAGCCCAGGGAAGAGCCTGTCCTTGACTGGAAACACCTTATCACCATCGTGCCTCCCAAACACATGACCCTGCATTGAGAAACAGCTTCAAAACAGCTTAAAGACCCAACCGAGCAAACAACTGCAGCAAAAGGGACAAGTATGACAAAAGAACTGAAAGGAAGATTTCTCCCAGACCAAGCTCTGGCTTACTCTCAGGGATGCAATAACCATGCTTAGTTTGATTCCAACATCTCAGGCATACAAATGTTGTTTCACTCTGGACATTCTTGATCTTCATGTTCAGTCTTCTTAATCTTTGAGTATTTTGATCTATTTTTGTCCTCCTGTGTTATCCTTTTCCCTTGTGATACATCTGACACTGTGCCCATCCCTTGCTCTGATGACTAAGCTCACTGAGGTTTCTATGATCCTTAAGTGATTTAGGAATAACAACAGATATAACAAAAATCTTTCCAACATTCCATAGTCTGTATTGCTTCATATTTTGGGAGCTTTTCATATTTAGGGAGCTATTATAACACTCTGTAGTTATGGCAATAATTGTTTCATATGGACACTACTGAGAGCTGCAACGGAAACCAAACCCTGAAAACAAACGTTTCTACTCCTCCAAGATGCAAACACCACTGACATCAGAACAACCAACAAGCAGAGACACAGGACTCTGGAGACCAAAGTTCCATTTCAGGCTCTGGGTAACACCTCAGTGACATTGATATGTCACTCCACTTACGTTTCTTACTGGTCTTTGTCAAATAGGGATAAACACAGCACTTTTAGGCCTATATAAAAGCCAAGGGATACAAAGCTGGTTATTACTATTAATAGCACAGAAACCAGTATCAGCCTCTACCCAACTGCTGCTAAAATCCAAAACCAAAGCAGTTGCTGCTAACAATTAAGTTCTTGTATTTCTAGACAGGCAGTATCATTACATAATTAGAGTAACCAGGATCACATCTGCTGACTCATTGTACTGCCATTGTATCCTTATATGCTTTTCTGACTATATTTTTCTTTTCCTTTTTCCCCACCTCAGGTTTGAAATAGTCAATGCTCAATTTTCAAAGGCTTTATGCATGCAAACAGCTTAATTTCCAGAAACACTCCATTCCCCTACCTGCTTAATATCAATGACTTGCTTAAAATAAAGTAGAAGATTGCTTTAAGATGCCTTGTTATGCCAGCTGACAGATTTTATAACACAAGGAAATGATGGGACTGAGATGAAGTAGCCTGAAGGTTCAGGCTGTTTATATTTCTTCGACATAACTCTTCAGGTACAGATATAAATAAAAACTGTACATTCAGGGCCTCAAGAATTCAACTGCGTATTTGGAGAAGCACTGGATATATGAGTTCCATTGAACTCAGTTGAGCAGTAGCACCCAAAAGTAGTCTTCTGTCCCATTATTGCACACTTAATTACCAGTTTATACACCAAGTTCCACCAATCCCTTAAAATTTCTTTGCAAGGGTGAAGCGTTTAAGAGAAATCTGTGTACAAAAGCCTTTAAATATCAGGCTCTTCAGTTCATTAAAACCGGAACAGCATTATATCACTATGAATTCTACCCATTATATTCATCTGCATAAAAGTTTTCAATAGCAAATAATAATTTTGAATAAACATTTCCAAACTCCTGTTGCAGAGGAAAATCTTATTTTTGCACATTTCATAAGAAATTTCACTAAAACAGTTCAATATATGAGTTCAGCAGTACATCCTCATTAGTGCTTTGTATTTACTTCAGTGAATTTCACTGGCCCTTCAATTTCCCGAGCATTGCATTTTTGGATCCCCCAGGGTAACAAATCATGACATCCCTAGGAAACTCCAAATCATGCTATTACACACATAAAATACATGTCCAGTATATGTGATTGAAATCAAGACCTTTCTAATGCAACTTCTGAAGTAAATATAAAGTATATTTTCAAAATCAGTGTTGCATTTTATTGGCTACCGCACATAAAATTCAAAGACTAAACCCACCGTGCAATCCTGGCAACAAGCAATTTTTTGTATAATCAGATCCTGAGCACCTTTCTGAGGTGCCTCAAGAATTATAATTTACAGCAGAATTGCTCTGTGTCAATGGCTACAAAATTTATAACTTGTCCTGTGAAGGTGAAATCAGTTGTTCTGCACCTCCTGTTTACACACAGTTCCACCCATTTTGTTCTTAAGTTAACACAGTTATCCTGCTGGTTTAGAGCGGTGAAACACTTCTGACAAAGCCATTTCTCAATTCTAACAAATATGCTTTAAACTAAACTTAAATGCAACTTCTGGCATGGGGTACAGCTTCAGACTCTGTGAGCCACCAGTGTCCAAATTCAGTTTTTCCAAATGCCACTGCAAAAGCATTAAGAGAGAATTTGTCCACAGTTTTGATCCCAATCACAAATAAGCCACACTAATTGCAAACATCAGAACAGCAGAGCCTCAGGCTGGGTGAGAACCTCCCTTCACAGAATCCTGGAGTAGGAAAAGGATGGAAGGACCCACGGGGGCTGCTCTGGTGCCACCTCCCTGCTCCAGCAGGGCCATCCCAGAGCACAGGGCACAGCAGAGTGTCCCTGTGGCTCTGCAATGTCCCCAGGGAGGAGCCTGCACAGCCTCTCTGCCCCATCTGCTCAGGGCTGGCACTGCCCAGGGCAGCAGTTCTGCCTCCTGGGCAGGGGCAGCTCCTGGGCTCAGGCCCTGTCCGTGGGTCTGAATAAAGAATTTAAAGAAACCAAAAGAGTTGAAAGTATAGCTAGATTTAGTTAGGGGGATAGAAACAATTAAGAGTATAGCAAGAGTAGAAATAATAAGGAATAGTTAGTTACTAGCAGATGGAATAGTTAAGGCTAAGATATAAATACTATTGGGCTCAGGCCCTGCCCGTGGCTCTGAATAAAGAATTTAAAGAAACTAAAAGAGTTGAAAGTACAGCTAGATTTAGTTAGGGGGGATAGAAACAATTAAGAGTATAGCAAGGTAGAAATAATAAGGAATAGTTAGTTACTAGCAGATGGAATAGTTAAGGCTAAGATATAAATACTATATTTGTCTTTACTGTGTTTGAAGAAGCAGGATGGGATGTGGGTCTAATTGTGAAAAAGAAGAGGACCATGGCTTGCTCCTGGGCCTGAAACTTGAGCTATGGCCGAGGGGTCCCAAGCCTGCAACAAGGCAAAAATAAAGGGTCACTGTGACCTCAGAAGACCACTGACCCTTTTCAAACACACAGACCCATTTCAGAGCCCACTGACCCATCTGAAGTGAAAGACTGGGCAGGCCTGAGGGAGATTTTAATATGCAGCAGGTAGGCGGGGTTAGGCAATGAATATGTATAAGTCACTTTGGGAATTCTAGGAATATGTAAGGTTTGTTTAAATCAACAGAGAGCTGGAACCTGTGATTGTCTGCACGTGCCTTTGGAAATTCCTCCGCTTGTGTCCGGTGCTGTAATAAACATTCCACTTTTCAGCTTTAATTAAGAGTCTCCTGTCCGTGCTTCAGCTCTGGGGCCATGGCTGGGCCCGGAGCAGAGCCTGGGCCTGCTCTGTCCTCTGCACGCAGGGACACCCAGGCCTGAGGGCCCTCTCACTAATCCATGGCTGCCCTCTGTCCTGCAGGGTAACTGAACCCAAATGTAAGGAATAACACGTGATTTACAACCATCGCCTTGAAATTATAAAGTGCATTCTTCCCTGCACGCCAGCTACTCATGCCTAGAGCAAGGAAAGACAACACTCAAGAGGACGCAAAAACTTTCAGATGGCTGACACAATCCTTCTTTCTCTCAAATATTTTGGTGCTGAAACACCAGTATTGTAGTAGTTATGGCTTTGTAAGCACTCAAAGAGTCCTTTATGTAGGATTGACTCACTTAATGCAAATTCTCCTCCAAAACAGCACAAGGAGACAGGACCCTCCTCTGCAGAGGTGCATTAGAATCAACACAGAGGGGTGGATGGAAAGCAATCACATCTTTTATAGGAAAATACTTTGGTCCCATCTATTTGCCAGAATTAAACCCTTCCTTCTGAAAGTTTTACCTATACACAAAGTATCTGTAAGTGTATGGAAAAACTAAGTGTAAGTCTATCATCAGCCAGTGACCTCAGCACAAATAGGCCTTTATGGCTCATCCACAGAAAAGCACTTCAAGAAGGAAAGATGTATCTAAACAAAAACAAGGCAATGGTAGCAATTTTCAGAATTTGGGAATTTAGAGCTTAAACAGACTTGTAACAAAGGCAAACACCATTTGCCTTTGTTGCAGGGTTACAAATTCAAGGAAAACTAAACAATTGTCGGCAGATAAAGTGCCACTAGATACAAGAAATCATGTTTTCTATTATTCACACATTCATACGAAAATGTGTTTAAAGTGCAGATGTTAAAAAAAAAAGGGAAAAGGTACGTAGCTTCCAACAAAACAGAAAAATGGCCAAATACATCTTAAGTACAGACATAAGGTCTCACACACACACACAAAAAAAAAGCTCAAGATGGCAAACTGCAAAACCATTGAAGAACAGGGTGTGGTGGGCAGGCTCTGGCACTGTGGCTGCCCCTGGACCCCTGGCAGTGCCCAAGGCCAGGCTGGACACTGGGGCTGGGAGCAGCCTGGGACAGTGTAAGGTGTCCCTGCCCATGGTACCCTGCCAGGGAGCAATTCCTCATTCCCAATCTCCCATCCAGCCCTGCCCTCTGGCACTGGGAGCCATTCCCTGTGTCCTGTCCCTCCAGCCCTTGGCAATTGTCTCTCTCCATCTTTGCTGCAGCTCCTTCAGGCCCTGCAGGGCCACCCTGAGCTCAGCCCAAAGCTTCTCCTGTGCAGGTGAACAATCCCAGCTGTGCCAGCCTTTCCTGCCAGCAGAGCTGCTCCATCCTCTGCTCGTGCTGGAGCCTCCTCTGGGCTCTCTGAGCAGCTCCAGGTCCCTCCTGTGCTGCCCAGGGCTGGAATGGTCTGTCCCTATCTAGAGGACTCCGACAGCAGAGAGCTCAAATATTGGGGTAAGATTTGAATTCAGTGACCACAAAATGCAATTCAGGGCTATTCAGTGTTTGTGTGTGTGCACACACAACGAGAGTTGGTGTCAGCACAGCCACACTGAGGAGTCCATTGCACTGTCCAGGATTTTTAGCCCAAGCTCCCTGTAGAGCCTTTCAGACTGCCAACAGCTCGAGGTAAATGCAGCTTGAAGGACAGTGAAACCGGTCCTTAGGTGAGCAGATTTACTGTGCTTACTCATCTTAGCCACAAGGACCTGATCTAAAGCTACAGACAGGACAGTGAATTATCACCTTGAAGCACTTTACACCCAAAATATGAAAGGAAGCTATCCTAGTAAACGTTGACTGAAGATACAGTTTCAACGTTTTTCTACTCTGTAATCCAGGTTTGCTTGTTATCAACACAGACACAGCTGTTAAACCTGCTTGGATGCAACTCCAGAGGAACCCAGTTGGATATACCTGTCCACAACACCCCAAAATATTCCTTAATTCAGAAAATGCAGCATCCTGTACCACTCTCCCATTTACATCACAGCATCACATATCCTGCAGTCACTGCTAAGTCCTCTTTATCAGAAACTCTGCCATTTGCCTCTCAGGCTTAAGCCATAGATTTAGACTCATTATAATCACAAATATATTCACATGCACATCAGATGAGGGGAGCTTTCTGAAAACCCATCTTTATTTGCAGTTCCTCACCTCTTAAAAGAGACAGGGACTCTGCAAGAGTGCAGCTAGTGCAAGGCAAGAATGTTCTGCACAACTTCTGATTCTCCAGCAGAGAACTGAGGCTCCTGCATCTAAAGAACTGCTGACAGTGTTTGGGGTTGTGACACTCTTACTGCTCCATGGCAGAAAAAGAAATAAATTTTTTTACAAATTAAAGTAAATAAAGATCACTGTAAAACATGTCCCACTGAAATATTGAACATGACTGAGGTCCTACTGCAGTGCAATGATTTAAACTTATTAGCAATAAAACATAGGTGCATATTATAGTTCAATATTAACTGCATTTTTATGCATTTACAAGCACATATATTTAAAGACAAGACAAACAGGGATACTGGACTAAATTCATGATTTTCCAACATGGCTCATCTCTTCTCCTGCCTCAATACTGCAGGAATTAACTTATCCATTAATTTATCTCTTATAAACATAATATTTTAAATTAGCAAATAATGTACACGACACCTTATGCAGATAGACAAATATGAGAGTAAAAAATAATAAAATGGTTGTATTCTGCACATTATGCCTCAGTTGCTCCAAGTCTATTTTTATCCCTTTTTGTCTCCTATTTTTACTAAAACTTTTTCCTATTGCATGGAAAAAGAGTTTTTAACATATACAGATACACACACAGGTTTTTATATATATGTATATACACACACATATGTATGTGGGTGCATGCATATACACAAACACGGGAAAATTTATTTCCTTTTCTCTTGAGAAAATGAGTACAGTTTTTACATTTTTCCAACTGGCACTGGAGGGGGAAGCATAAAAAGAAAAATAGCTGGCAGAAGATGTGGTAGATCCATGCCAAGCATGGCTTTGAGCAGGATGAACTCCATGTGCTTCTCACCTTATGACAATATTTATACCTCATTTTTTCATAAGCTTTATTTTGTTCCCACCAGTCCACGTCAAAGTCACATTTGTTCCTGTGTTTGAACAAACCCCTGCAGTAAAGACAGCATTTGAAAGGTTTGGGGAGGATTAGTGAGTGCATTGATACTTGTTCCTGTTAGACTATGCCAATGTTATGGAACGCTGAATACATTCACTGTGACAAGTGATCTAACACAGCACACAGCTCAGCCTCTGGGGAATTATCATTTTGCCCATCTGTCCAGGAGTAGAATCTAGACTGTGTGCAATATTTCATTTTCCATGTGTTAGGCTGAGCGTGCTGGAGCTGGATGTCTCTCCCATGGCACAGGGAAACAGCCCCACAGTGCTGGGAGAGAGGCAAAGCCACAGCACAGGGATCACAGTGAAGCTGCAAGCGTGGCACAGCTCCTGTCAGCATTTCCTGCCAGGGAGGTGCAGCACACTGCCTGCTGCAAGTGGGAAAACCCAGGAGGGGCTGAGGGAAACGTTTCAGTGCAGATGATTTACTGGTCTGGAAACCAAAACCAACCAAACACTGAGAAGTAGCTTATTCATTGCAATTAATATTTACAGATTTGTAATATGTCTCAGTGGTAACTCAATTCAACCTGAGTCAAAGCTGTGGGAAATGAATTTGTAGAGAATTTTTAAAGTTTGGTAGACAGCTTATATAGCATGTATTTGTATATAAATTTTGAGATAAGAAATGCCAGTTCTGTTTATTTCTTGTTGAAATATTTAAGCCACCCTTTCCTTTTTTTCCCCCCTTTTTTTGATCCAGCCCATTTAACCAATGATTGTCCAACTAGTCAAAAACCTCATTTTTTACTTTAACTGGCTTCCTCTGGCTGCATCAGGGAAATTATCAGGAAAAAAAAAAACTCTTATCCCAGAAAATATCTGAACACCAATTCCAAACAAATAGTTAAATGAGAGCAGGTACTATGAGCCAGGTTAAATCTTGACAGGATAATTTGCAAAACACCAAACTATCAGGAAGAAAAAACTCTTCTCCCAGAAAATATCTCAACACCAATTCCAAACAAATAGTTAAATGAGAGCAGGTACTATGAGCCACGTTAATTCTTGACAGGATAATTTGCAAAACACAGGATATCTTTAGATAAGAAAAAAAAAGATTCCCTGCAAAAAGTTATTGTATGCTTTGCACTTAACACATGTAACCTCAGAGTCACCACATTAATATTTAAACACCGGGCCTTGGAAAATATCCGAGGTCTCCAACATCCTGCAGCCTCACTGGGGACCTGTTCCCTTGGTACTGAGGTTATGAACATTCTGCTGGGAGAACAAACCATGGTTCTCCTACTTGTTCCCTTTCCAGGAGACAAAAATACACACCGGCAGATATGTAATCCTTGGAAAACTGTCTAGCTCCTCTACCAGCTAATTTAACTTTTCCCTAATCTCAAACATTACCCAGTAGCAAGGAAACTGATAGATTTGTGGGCATTGCTGTGTTCATCTCTACTTTGAAAAAATAAGTTTCATATTTCTAAGCAAGAACAAAATATTAATATTATTTCCCCAAACACAGGCCCATTAGTATTTTATTGTGAAGATAAATACTGAATCCTCCAACAGTCCAAAAGTGCTTCAAGTAATTCAATTTTGAAGAAGATCTTAATAATATATGCAGTAGCATTTTACCCATAGCAGCAGGAATATTGATCTCACACCATTAAGGTTTGCAGCATTTTTAAAACCCATTACCTCTGTGCACATTAGCTCTCACTGGCAGAAAGGGCATCACATTTGCTGTTAACTTCTGGCAGACATCAACACAAAAAGGTGATTCCACCTGCTGGAGTGTCTGCCTGGCTGCCTGATAATGTCAATCAATAAGCAAAATCACTCTCTCACAGTTCTCATAAAACAAGACGTCTGCCACACACGCGAATACAGAAGTTGTATTTCTGTACTTAAAATATTAATGAGCCTTAAAATACTTACTCTTACATTTGCTAACACGTACCTCATAAATACCAGCAGATGCTTTATAAAGCATAAAAAGGAGTGGATCAGTGTAACAGGGGCTGGATAACACCAGAACAGATTTAAAACACTGACGGGCAGCGTGTACAGCAGGTCAGCACAGACACCACTGAATCATAAAAGAAAGACCTGTCAGCTTTCAGATAAAGCTGGCACTTGATGATGATAAATTATTTACCAAGTGCTCTTGCTGAACCATTAGGAAAATCCTTTCTTCTTCCTCCACCATCTATTCAAGTCAAGAGTACACCACATGCCCGTTTTAAAACGGCACACAGTGAAAGACAGCACAATTTTAGAGCAACAACAATGGGAGTGAGTGTGAGGATATCAGCTAGGAACTACCCTTTGTTACAAACCTGAAAGTGTTTGGGTTTTCGTCAGCAATGTCAAAATTGCCCAGAATAATGCACCCTGTCAAAGTGTACCATTAGGCTGCCAAGGGGACTGGGTTGGTGAAAAAATATTGAGAATGCACATGTTAAAAAAAAATATAGGCACCCCTGGTATCAATTGTTTTCCTCTGATTCTTAGGATTTTCTAGGAGTGGTAAAAGAAGAACAGTTCTGCCTTAGACCCAGGCAAAATTATTCCATCCTAATAACCGTCTAATCAATATTTCTTTTTTATACCATGGAATTTTATGCCCTGACACCCGTTCTATAAACAACAGTCTCCTGCCACCCCCCCAGCTTGCTGTGAGGTCTGAGCTGCAATTACGTAAAGGCTTCAAACCCCCCAAGAAATTCAGCTCCTGGATGTACAGCTGAAACCCAGACAATTCAACTGAGAAACAACTTGTTTTTAGGTTCACAACACATCTCTAGCAGCAGCCATGGGCCCCAGAGGATTCTGGACACGCTAAATCCAATCCCCTTATCTAAAGTTGGTATTAACAGCAATACTTAATCAGAAAGTTAGATAGGATTTGCAAAAATATAGGAGATTATTTTGAAAGTGAATTAGTAATTTGTTACACATCAAAGGCATTAAAAAAACCTACCAAAGAAAAACCCCTAAACACACCTCTAAAACACAGCAGTAAACTTTCAATCTAGATTAGATGTACTCTGAGCCACTAAAAACTGAAATATCTTGAAAGCAGAGAGTTATATAACATATGCTTAGTGCATTGATACTACAGGAACACTCTACATTGTTTCCACCTGCTCATATAATTGTTTACCATTGGGTGCTGAGAAATCAATAATCTTCAAATCTCCAAAAAGCCACAATGCCTTTAATTTTCCAAAATAACTCAGAATTTAAAACAACTCAGTGATTCTATACATCCTGTGTTTAGATTTCTAAACATTCCAATCTTATATTAAAGCAGGCAAGCCTTCAGTTTCACCTACCAGCTTTCCTATAAACCCCCAAAAAATGCAAATGAAAAAAGAAAAAAAAAAAAAAACCAACAAAAAACCAAAACACAAAAAAAAATCCAAACAAACAAATAAAACCAAACAAACCCCAAATGAAAACCACAGAGACATCTTCAGCTGGGGCACACCTGTTATTCCATGAGTCACTGAGCCTATGGAAATTTACACCAATAAAAGATTTTTCTCAGAAAAACTGCATTTTCCTATAGTATCTATATACAGGTTATTGTCTGGACTCTAAACACTAAAATATGCACATTATTTACACTGTGTTTTTAATAAATAATCCAGGTGAATCTAAAAAAAAAAAAATACAGCTTAAGGTGTAAATTCTAGTTATTAAAATCCTATTTATTACCCCAATTTACTCTGAGCTCTGAAGCCATGTAAGGAAGAGAGAAAGGTTTAAATATGTACCTATTGACATGGCCTAGGCAATTTGCCACAATAAATAACAATGCTGAGGACTCCTGTGTAGGATAAGCTAAAGCAAGGCTTGAGATGACTTTCGTTCCTTGAAAACAGACTTCCTAAAATAAACACATATGCCCATCAACCCATTGTTAACAACCTACTTCAAAGGGACAAGATTTGAAAGCTGATTTTGCCTATTTAGCAAGTTCCAGAGACGACTTTTGTCCCCACAAGTTTTCAGCACACTAAGGTTCTACCTAGGGGATAATGACCCTAGAAGAGACTTTCAGATGCTTGTCAAGGGCCTGACGTGGTTTGGAATGCCAGAATGCTCAGAAAAAATCCAGTTTTCACCTTACACCCACCAAGACTTGGCAGCACCACGTAACAGTGACAATCTTACCCAAAATAGACATTTTTTAAAATAGTAGAGTTACTGATCACCTGTCAGTAAAGTGCCTGACTCTGCTCTGCTGCAGGTACACCCCGGCAAAGTCAAATGCATCAGCTCACACTGCAGCCCTCACCCAAGCAATACAAAGTCTTCAAATAAAATAAAAAATAAAAAAAGAAAGACAAAAAACCACCACAAGAACTGTTTTTTAAAACTTAGTCACAACCAAGTTCCTTGTTAAAGGGATATAAGTAGTATAGATATATGATGTTATTTTTTCCTATTAATATAATGGATAAAAAGTATGTTCTATTTCTGATGCTCAATCTAACCACAATGAAAAAAGTACATTCTTTCACAAATGGAGTTACAGAAGCTCAGGTCTTAACAGAAAACCTGATCCAAAGTCCTCTAAATGTTGATGAGTGTTTCTGAAGGCCTCAATGGCCTTTTTGTCATGTCAGCCCATAATTAATACCACCTTCTATGAAAAAGATTTAGGCTACTAGGCATGGTTAAGTACAAAAATCAAAGCTCGCTTGCACCAAAGGGATTACTGCTTCCATCCCCTCTGAGGTCAAAGACATTTCCAGCTTTAACAACAAGGTACTCTGGTTATCTAGTTCATTAAATGCCTGGGAGATTTATTTTTTTTCTTAAATAATTAGCATACCTGAAGTTTGATATGATTCTAGCATCTCATTTACACTGTAAGATGTTTGTGTTTGGAATTTCTGAATTGCATCTGCGCGAGAGGCAGGCTTTGATAAGTTTTTAATTAAACTGATAATATCACTTTAAAAGCTAAAACACCTAGAGTATAAAGGACACAAGAAATAACAGATTTTATAAGGCTTAGCAGCTTTATAAAGCTTGCTTGCTTTGTGGAAGAAACTGCTTTTGTGAAAACGTGTGTTTGCCATCTGATTGCTTCTGAAGAATATTTAAAGAAGGTTAGACACCTCTGGCTTTAAGAAGTATTGTGTATTACCATTCCAATAATACAGTTTTGTTCTGTATTTTAAAGTGGGAGGGTTGTAAACCTTTCCTACTGAATTAAATAGCTCTGCATTTCATGCTCTCTGCTCTTTTCAGAGAGCAAGCTTTGCCTCGGTGTTAAATTCTATGCTGTAAAGTGACATTTCTACTTAATTACATTGTACTTGCACTTTAACTACTACAATTATTTAGAAAATATTGCTAACATCCTAAGAGGGGGCCACCTTTTAACAGGTGAGTTCCAGTCTGGCTCACAAACAGCTAAATGAGGCCCTACATCATCTGTGGAATGTTTTACATGCAGCTGAAGAAGGAAGAAGAGAACCAAGCAGCTTTCAAAGACACAAAAACCTTTAACTGTGGATAATGTATCTCCAACATTCTGAGCTGTTGAACACCTCAGGCAAAATGACCAAATAAGCACAGAGGTTAAAAACTGGCAAAACTCAGACAGGTCAAGCTACATGGAAATCTACTAAATTGAACAAAATCATTTCCTAGGCAGGAATGGATATCAACCTAAGTCAGTAAAATCCACGAATCAAAACTTCAGCTGCCCCACTGATGATTTTTGAGAATCCCATCAATTTTTCTTCACTGAAGACAATATAGATTGATGCTTCAGGTTTTAGCTTTTATATTTTTCAGATTTTGTGCTGCTTTAGTGTGTGGGTCTGAGCTTCATATTAAGGGATGGTGAGCTCTCTGCACAGAGAAGGGAGACCAAACAATTCCTGCTCTAGCTGGGGACCAAGGACAAATGATCCAAATCTCAGGCCCAAGAGCACAAACAACATGGAATGAAGACAGAAAAAGAAGCAGGATGGGACTGCATGGGCTAAAGCTGGAACTGGACAATGAACTGCAATCTGCAAATGGAGCAGAGCTGATCACAGTGAGAGACCCCATGAGCAGTCGTGCATTTTGTGACCATTTTGGTTCATCTTGGGTGCAGCCCTGGCTGAGTCCTTGTGCTGCCCAAGGTGGATTCATTGAGGCCTTTTAATAAATCTCTGCTTGATTCTTTACTCCATCCAGCCTCTGTTCTAAGTCAGCCTCTCAGGGCATCAAGAAAACCTCAGGTGATGTAAAAAAGAGATCCATCAAAAGGTTCCTGCTGAACATTTTGCCCAAAGCTTCCACATTTTCACCTTTTTGAGATGAAATTTCAGATTCTTATCAGATACACTCAATGCTGGGCTACTATTCCAACAGAACTGATGCTTCCAAAGGCAAATATCAGAGAGCAGGAGACACAGGGTTTAGGTCAGAGCCAGATTCCTGCTCTAAATCCAGTCCCAACTCTGCAGGGTTTAGCACACACGGTCCACTGGCATCACCATGACTTTACACAAGGACAAAGTGCAACATTCTTTGGCAAGCCACAGCACAGAGGAGGTAAATACTGCAATTCAGCCCTTGCTTGGATGAAATACTCAAGGCAGCATTCCAATGTTCTCTTAGAGCATGATTTAAACACTGCCAGGCTTGGGGCTGATCTCAGTGTATTCAACACAGGGAGAACCTGACATACAGAAGGGCCAGACCTTCCCGATTCTTGTGTACTTAGCTACAAAATCACTGGGGTTTGGTTTTGTTGTTGGTTTTTTGTTTTGTTGTTTTTTTTAAATTTTCCCTTAGATCTTTCTTAATTTATAGCAAATTACCACTACCATTGCATTTCAGAGGAAATAGCCTATGTATTTTATAAGTAAACAAATTAATTTAAGTACTGTCATTACCTAAGAAGCAATAAATTAATATGTTGAAAACCATGAAATATTAATTAATAACTCATTTGAGACATACTTCAACACATAAATTTATATATTAAAAAAAAATATTTCTGCAATACAAATGTATTCATTCTGATCTTAAACACAAAACACAGTGTTTTAAGTACTGTCATTACCTAAGAAGCAATAAATTAATATGTTGAAAACCATGAAATATTAATTAATAACTCATTTGAGACATACTTCAACACATATATTAAAAAAAAAAATCTTTCTGCAATACAAATGTATTCATTCTGATCTTAAACACAAAACACAGTCACAAAAACAAAAGATGAAGACCAAACACTAAACAGTTTTACAGGAACAGATTCAGTGCAAGTTATTTCAGTCTGAGTTATACAAACTCTCATGAGGAAAAATTGTGTAACATGACTATTAACTGAAGAGTCTGAAAAACATCCTTGCACATATTTTCATGCTGCACATCAAAACAGAAATTAAACCTTTTTTAGTTTCTTTTGAGGAACAAACATAACAGATACCAGCTCTGGAGTCAAATCTCTTGCTGTGCACTTGAGCATCGAGACTGCCATCCAGCAGGGATCCTACCTATAGAATATTTTCTGTAAAGCTCAGGCAAACTCAGCAATCTCTCTCCACTTGTATTTAGCTTTGAAACCCCCTGTTTCTATTTCAGACTCTGAGAAGGGCTTATGTGCTCTAAAATTCATCTTCATCTCACAGCTGGGCCAATAGAAGTTATTGCAAACTTTGGTCTCCTCTACTTCCTTACACTTCCATGCCAAGAGCAACCTTCCATCTTGTACAAGCCTTCAAAAATGCTTGAAAAGGTTTCTTCTTTGAAAGGATCAGTTTTGAGTTTCACTCATCAGATCATTACCAGTAAGCAGAAGGCAAAATATTTGGTAATTTTCTTTATCTAGCACAGAAATAGGGAGATACTCAGGAATTCTGATGTAGATGAACAACAAATAGGGATAGAGAACACACACAGAAGACCACCCAGAACATCTCATGGAAAAAGAAGAAAAGTCAGCTTGGTTGGAGTTTGTTTGCATTGTCCTTAAATTGGTTGTTTTGGTTTTTATTTTCAGAGGGCTCCTAAGGATCCAAACACCCTTTTCACATTGTTGTGCATAAAGCCCTTTCCTAAATCATTCAGCTCTGCCAATACTCCATAGCCACTGATAAGATACCAGGAGCAGTGCAGTCAGAACTCTCAGCTATTTTCCTGACTGTTTCTATTCCTACCAGCAGTGATTTTTCAATATACAACCCCACAGAGAGCACAACACACTCGGACAGCCAATATTTGTGCCAGACTACATATTTATAACACTCACAGAGTACAGTTCATTAGATTCTTAGCAGCACCAAACTAAAGATGATCTTATTAGTATATGAGATTTCAATTTAATTTTTTTAATCAGTTTTATGCATAATGAATACTTACTGTTCAGTAAATTATCACCTGAATGATTTCTTTCAGGCAATAGAAAAAATTTGTGTCTGCCTAATAGCTGTTTGTAAGGCTGTGGAGCTTCTCATCTTTCAGTGTAGAAAACATGGACAGATCACAAATTTAAGGAAAGATATTTTAGCCTAGTTTCATACAGAAATAACGCTTAAAAAAATCCCAGCCACCTAATGTACCTCCTCCTCCCAATCACTCCTTAATCTATAGGCCACTTTCTTTCCTTTTTATTTTTCTTTTTTTGAGATGTCTGTCCCAAATAAATGACAGTAATTTACATTTCAGAGAAAATAGGATTGACAAATTATTAAAACCCTTCTTAAGGGACAAAACAATACAAGGAAATCTACCTAAGCAAGCCCACAAGAAGGGCTTCTGTATAAGGGTGCTCATGATTAAGTATTTTGCAATTCTGCAAGACAAACCCTCACAAATTTTCTGGTATTGGTGTTTGCAGCCTTAATGGCAAGTGTTCCTACTTTCATTACATGAAAGAGGTAACATAAGTGCAATATATTAAAAATCATGATGATTTTGATATGCACTGGATATAGGGTTATAAAAATATGCATTTAGTGGCAAGTAGGACCTGGAAAAAGGATAGATGTTTACACAGTTAATACTTCAGAAGTAAGTTTTTGAGGCTTAGGATTTAGATTTCAATAAAATCCTCTTCTTTTTCTTTAATTTATTGTCCTCCTCTGGGAAATTAGGTACACTTTCATCCTTTAGAAGCTTTAGTAACAACCAACTAATGCAAACACCTAAAGCTGGATGAAGTGACTTTATCTCTGGAGCTCCAGAACCCACCCAGACCCTGTTACACCTCCACTGACAGCCCTGGGGACACACTCAGTGACATTCAGCTGCTCACCAAGCTAATTCTAGATATGGCAATAATATTGCTCAGTCACCACTTATTTATGACAATTTAATTCCTCAAACATAAGCCTTATACAGTTTGTAGTTACCCAGAACATCAATCACTTCTCTCATGCCAAACCTGAAGGATAGCTCTGCTTGAAAAGAAAATCCTACTTTTTCCCTCTGAATAAAAATAAAAGGGGAGGAAAAAGCCCAAGTAAAGCTCAGAGTGAAAGAGAAGAGCTGTCCCATTCCAACCTCCAAAAATTCCAGTGATTCCTTTGCAGAAAACTCTCTAATCATTGTACTGAAATTTAATCATCTGTAAGACCAGACTTGTCAGAAATCTATTGAACAAAGTTGAAAGTAAGAACCTGCCTCCATAATCCAAGCTGCATTAGGCTTGTGCTGAGTCCCAGAGGGGATAATTAGGTTTGCAAGTGTAATAATCCACTGTAATAGAACAGCCTTTGTTCTCACCAAGCAGGCCTTGTTCCAGTTCCCCATCTCAGAAACGGGAATTTCTGATGTCAATAATCAATTGACCCAAAGAAAACGTCCTGCACTTCAAGAACTTCAGAGGTTCTGAAATAAAGAGTTCACCTCCCCTCCCCCTGCACCAGGTACAGCTACTTGAGAAGAATAGTCACAACTAGGTCTTTGAACCCAAATAATTCTAATGCATCACACAACTAATTACAGATATAAAGTATAGATCACACAACTTCTCCCTTTGGAATATGTAAACAGAACCTAATGTGGCTGGATCTGCTGTAACTCTTATTCCAAACTATATGTAAATTCTAGTCTGCAGGTCTCAGCTGTCAAAAATTGATCAACCCATCAATAAAAATTTATACCTCACAGTCTTAAGCCCCCTCTCTCAGATACCTTCCTATGATGAGCCTAAAACCAGCAACTTGGATGATACAAGCCACTGACATGACACAACAGAAGGTACAGCAAAGCTTCAAGACCAGCTTCATCAAATATTAAAGCAACTGTGACTGCACTCTTTTTCTCACTATTAAATTAATATTTCCTTAACTTCCCGCATCCATCCAGGCCTCTCTTGCTGGCTTGGAGCTGCTAATTTGAAGACTCCCTCAGCTGCAGCTTGTTCTTGACCCTCAAAATCTGCCTGCAGCTGCCTGGGCTGTCCCTGGCCAGGCTGGCTGGCTTTCCCTCTTTCATGACCAGCTCCAGGGGCACTGTTCCCACCACATCTGCAGCCCCTTGAACGTCGCCTTGCTCAGAGTGCCTGTACAGCAGCTCCCTGGGCAGCTGGTTCTCTGATCCTCCAGGAGATTTCTATCAGCCATCACTCCAAACCAATGGAGCCTAATACAGAGCAAAAGGCAAATTAAGCAAAACCCAAATGCTTATGTCAAAACTGTTCACCTTACAAAAAAATACATTTTCTTTAAAAAAAAAAAAAAGAAGGCAGTATTGTACTGCTGCTCACAAAAAAACCCATGTGAGAGCAACCCCTTTAACCTGTATGGGCTCAGCCCAGCCACTCCCTGTCTGATAGAGGACAGGAATCCATTAAACAGAAAAAAATCTGTATTTTCTTTTCTCAAAGCATGTTGCCATCTTATTGCAAAGGCATTATACCTTGTTGGTGATTTTTCATGGGCAGCTCCTCACAGCACTGACTCCTTCTTTTCAGCACAGCCAACAAACTTCATCTTCCCTTCTCTACCAGCCAACTTACTCTTTTACAATACTTATCCTAATTGGATCTAGCTGTGGTCTATTAAGGGAAGGCCTGTTCTTAATTCTTGATAATTAGCACAGCTGTAACTCCTTAGGGGTGAGACTACCTTCATCACTATCTCTATTTTCTTACATTCCACCCATCCACAAAAGCACCCATTGTGCATCACCTGTTTGAGCCCACACCCATCCCTTCCCTGCAGACACAAAGCACAGTGCAGCACAGAAATGTCACTCTGTGCAGCATCATTCCTTCAGCAGCTCCCAGGGTGGGATCAGTCACATTTCCCACAGCTGGGGCAGGGCCTGAGCAAAGTTTTGGAATCACTCTTCATGGAAAACATGGCAAGGCTAATGGAAATTAAACCTCTGGGCCCAGCCTGGAGACCAGGAAAGGTCACCAGGAAAGGCAGCCCGGAGCAGCTCTGTTATCCTGAGGGCACTGCTGCAGACCTCAAACCCAGCTTACTCCCAGTCCCTGCAAGTGACTGCTGGTAATAACAGAGAGTGCAACTGACTCTGTCCCTTCCATCTCCTGCTCTTTCTAAATTTGATGAAAATCCAATCTTACTCAAAGACCATTGCTATGATTAATTCCATATTTTGTGTACTTGAGCCTACATGAAAAAGAATCTTGTTTTGGTGCTTGACTACAACAGGTTTTTCTAATACATATATATTCCTCTCTTTCCAACCCCTCACCACCCCAAAAAAAACCCAATCCAAACCAAAACTCAACCAAACAAAAGAAAACAAACCCAAAACGTGAAGCATTCTTTTTCTTCCATAAAATGCATGCTAGGGCCGAAGCACTATATTAGTTTCATCTCTTAAATGTGAGAAAGGTATATCCAGAGCAGTCAATATCTGGGACATGTATCTCAGAGGGAAAAAATTAATTAAAAAAAATAGAAAAATCAGGATTTTATCAGCAGTTGGAAGCAAACCAAAGTTCACAACTGTTTCTCGAAAAAGGGATAGGCCTCACTTCCCCAGCATAAAAAATAAATATACTGGGAGTCACACAGCATTGAAATATTTAATGCTGTTGAACTGAAACGAGAAAGATACTGCTTTAAAGTATTTCATTTTCCGTAATAATTTTTCTTTTTGCTCTATTTTAAAAAGAAATAACTACTTCAATGTTTTAATAAGCAGAATATATTTTTGATACAAAACAAAGAGTCTTTGTTTCAATAATTTTTTTACAAGTGCTTAAAGAATTGCAAATTTTCTTTTTAATGAGTAATAAAAAAATAGGAGTTGCCATGGATATGAAACAACTATATATTCCTCTCTACCCCCTCCAGCTAAAACACAAGTATTTCAGATTACATTTGTAAGTGTTTGAAAATAAAAACACAGACTCAATGTGCATTAACAATGTAATTTCTCTGTAAGTGTTCACTAACAAGAGGCAAAAGTCTTGGTTCCACCACTTGGTGATTACTTAAACATCCCCAAAAAGCTGAGAGGCTGCCTGGAGGTGTAGTCAAGGACCATTTCCTCCACTGCTGGGCAAAACCTGAACTCTGAGGGGGTCAGTTTTGGCCAAACTCTGCATCCCTTAAATTGCCATCTGTAACACTACCTAAAATAAGAAACAACCTGTTATCCTGTGGAAGCAAGGAGGGAGTAGAAAGGACTAGAAAACAGAGGCTGTAGGGAGTTATGAAAACCTACTTGAATATTGAAGATATCGATTTCTTTTTTTTTCTTTCCGTGTGACCCCTCAGTCTATGGTTTCATCATTTTACTTTGCTTTAAATTAAGCTGACAGCACAGCACTGAAAATGAAGCATTGGAAGGGGTAAAACTTTGACCCCTCAAATCTCAAATGAGGATGAAAAGCTATGTGCTTGGTAGAATCAAATATGGAAATTTTGGTATGGGCAGCATTTTAATTACAAAATTGTTGTCTAGGCAGAACATTTCAATGTGTAAAAGCCTGTTTAGACCCTAAGGTATTTATCAGAATTTTTAATTTAGAAAAAAGTCACACAAATATTAACATTCCAATGGTATCTCCTAACCAATAAAGGAGAAAAATATCCAGTCCACATGAAAGAAAAACAGCACTTCCAAAGGAAAAATTGCCTTTTGTCCCTCAACACAGGCAAAACCAAGAGCCACTTTGGTAGCTGCTTCATAAACCTTTTGTCCTGTCTTGTCTGCCACTCTCAACCCCAAAAGCAGAGAAACATCCAAGCTGGAACCATTTTAACTTTTATAATTGAAACTTGCTGAAGTCAAACCCAAATAGAAGTAGTTTCTTGTAGAGAACAATGTCAGAATACTTTAGTGAGAGGTGACTGTCTTTCCCTGAGGTGGATTTCATCCTGCTGAAAGATCCAGCAGCAACAACAAATGGCCAATTCTGTCCAAGATTTAAAGCTTTTACTTGAATCCATGAAGAAAAATAGTCCAGAGGGGGATAAAGAGAGAAGCCAGCTGAAAATCAGCAGCTGTTAGGGTTAAATTACAGACCACTTCAGGGGATTGTAACTACTCGACCTCTAAGTGAAACTTAGAGGGATTTCCAAGGCATCAGTCCCAGTTTATATTTGCCCATTAGACACAGGCTGTGAGGGAAGGGAGGCTGCCCAGCTGCTTTTTCCATTGGAACAGCAAGAGTGGTGATAAAGGATCAGTACAGCATTGGGTGGAAACATGGAACTGACGAGACCTGAGGAATGCCAAACCTCAAGTGAAAGGAATGGTTTTTGTCCCGTGTGCTGGTGCAGATGTCCCTGGTGTGATCAGGCAGGGGTGGCTCAAGGGTGAGGAAATGTCTTGGCTGTTCCTCCATGTCCTGAGGAGCAGAAGTGGAGAGCTGCTCTGAGCTGGGTCAGCCTTCAGCCAGCCAGGACACCACATTTCTGTCACTGTTTGTGTCCCTGGACAAACACACAGCTCTGAGGTCACCCTGGCAAGTCACCTCCTGCCCGTGTCCCTGCAGTGCAGCAGTCAGAGCCAGAGAAGAGGGCTCAGTGTAGAACCACAAAAAGGGACTCACTTTCACAGGTAGATTTTCCTGAAAATTAGCAGGGCTTAAGCAGTACTAATAGATAGGTAATTGTGTAGTTACAATGAAATCAACTAATTAAAGGGAAGCCAAATGGGAAATATCCAGTGTTCTCTTTTGGCAGGCAACACAGAAGAAAAAATTTCCCATTGCTTATCTGTATCCCTAAGCCATTTATATCTCTAATTCCAGACCTTTTCTCTGTCAGAGTTAAGGATTAAAATCTCTTATGAAAACAGTGTTAACAGGAGAAAAGCAAACAGGAAAGCTTGGTTCTGAGGTGGTAGTTATTTTCTGAAATTTCAGTCTGGAAAGTCTTATCCTCCCATCCTGATAAAACTTGATCTTTACAATTCCTCAGCATTTGGTGGTTTATGGCAAAGCCAAAGTCTGAAAAGAAACTGTGAAATTGGTTACCAAATTAGAATAAATTCATTTTTAATTGCTTTTTATTATGTTAGCCTTCTAAAACAACTATGAAGGAGTAAATTCTGTCCCATCCTCAGGTTCGGTATCAAACTTTTACTGAACTGAGGTCATACAAGTTGTTGAGGATTACTGACGACAAAAGAAAAAATTAAATTTATCTTATCTTTTCACTATTTAGACAGCATTTGGGACAAGTATGGTGACATTCTACTTTCATAGAAAAACAAATTGTTTGGCTGAACAACAGTTCCAGTCTCTGGGCTATGGATCCTACTTTACCCTCAGTGGTGGGAAGGATGAAGGCAAAGCAGAAGAGGTGAGAAAGAAAAGAAGTAAAGACATTTATTCACTAAGTTCAGTCACTTTTATGAAATGTTGTCATTTTTATGAAAATGTGTTGTGCTTTTTTTTGTTACACAAGAAATCTGAAGTGTGATTTTTTCATCACTTTTATGAAGGGAAAAGGGAGCGATCACTGTTTTGACCTGCAGAATCTTTAGCAGAACAAACCAGCTCTAGGATAATAATAGGATGTCAATGTGTTTGTGGGTCCCAGGACAAGGGAAGAGATGAATCTGACTCCATATTTCTTAGAAGGCTGATTTATAATATTATGATATTGTGTTATATTAAAAATGCTATACTAAAACTATACTAAACTATAGAGAGAAAAGGTACATCAGAAGGCTGGGAAAGGAATGAATAATAAAAACCTGTGACTGCTCAGAGCCTTGACACAGCTAGACCATGACTGGTCATCAAGTAAAAACAATTCACATGAGCCCAATCAAGGATGCACCTGTTGGTAAACAACCTCCACACCACATTCCACAGCCATCAAATAGTCATTGTTTACATTTCTTTTGTGAGGTTTTTCAGGAGAAAAATCCTGGCAAACGGATTTTCATAAAATATCACAGTAGGATGATGAAACAATAATGAGAAAAAAAATCTTTTCATGCAAGCAAGAGGTGTAGGGATAATGTTTAAGAAATACTGGAAATCCATTTTCTCAAACTTTTTAAAGGTAGCCAGACAAGCCATTAGTAAAACTAATGTAAGGCATAATTCCACAGTAGCAAAAATGACTACATGACTTAATGCATCCTTTCCATTTTTCTGTCTCCCACAGTCCTTTTGATAATCTTATCATTGTGTAACCATCACAAGCAGCATCACCAGAAGTAATGGTTAGCTATTCTCAGACCACTTTTAAATTATTTAGAGCAGCTCTGTTTCCATTTCTCTGACTCATTCTTTTAGACATAACAGGAAGTAGAAAACATGGAAATGGAAGAGTTATGACATTACATTTTTAGAAAAAATAGAAAGCTAAAAATTATCCAATCCGTTATTTCTTTTTCTCAGCAGTGCAAGAAAGTATTGGCATCTTTCTGAACAATGACCCACGAAAGCACTGAAAAAACCCCTCCAATACCAGAAATTTCTCAATACCAAACAGATCCAGGTTCTGTTCTGCTACTTTTGCAGGAAAAATGAAAGATGAGACATTGCTAGGAGAGAAACAACACTACTTTCTTCTAATTAATATGATCTCAGTGATCAGACTAACCCCAAAAGGACAATCTTGTTTAGTGCATCTTGCATGGGAAGAATGCTTTAAAATGTCACAGTCCTCCCACCCTCCCCTTATGCTTCAGTACTAATTTCTGGTGGTTTTTTTTTAAAGCTTACCAAAAAAGAAGAAAAAAATAATTTCAACTTGTACTTTTTAACAGAGTGATGATAAAGTAATTTACAAAGGTCAGTTTCGTTATTCATATTTTGGGGAAGAGAAGACTGAGGAAAGAGGAGAAAAGTCTTGGCAAAAAGTTCAGGCAAAGGAATGGAATTGAGGTCTGAACTCCAAAAGGCTACGCACAGTTCTCAGTGCCATCTAGGAGCTGGGCAGGTTTTAAAAAAATTTAAGTTCACCACAATGCATTTCAGTATTCTCATTAATTTTAGCCATTTTGACAGTATTGTAAGACAAAACTAAATCAAATTAGTAAAGAAGCATTTCTAGAAGGTGCAAGAAAGGGAGAAGACAACAATCATAACAAGAGATGGGGATCCTATAGTTCCTGCCTGCTTCAGGAGGATTTTCTCTTCCTCTTAGAAGAGCTCCTCTGAAGGTTTTGCAAATTGGCTTCAGCGCTGGTCCCTCTTACTGAAATATAGAAAAATACAGGGAAAAATGAAGTCTCTGAAAGGATGGTCTGGCTCAAGATCTCTGTAGTAATAAACCATTGGACAGAATGTCTTACACAATCTTCCAAAAGTAATTCAAAAAGCCTTGGAAAGGTGCCAGCTGGCCTGGGAGCTGGCTGCAGCACTGCAAACAAATGGTGCTGTTCCACAGCAATGCATTGAGTGCTGCGCCCAGACACCAGGGAGAGCAGTGTTCTGTCAGCTCTCATTTCCAGCACTGCCCTGCTCTGCAAAGTGACAGGCTGGAGTGGCACCTTCCTCCTCAACAAATCTCATCTAGAGATGGACCCAGTCCTGTCTAATCAGTGACAAAAGTTTATTCCTGTTGCCAAAATGGTCTGGAGTTAACTGAGGGCTGCTGCTGCCAGTACATGATGGAAATATTTTGTTTGGTTCCAAATACTTACAGAGACTTATCCAGACTGCACAAGGGGTGCCATCAGCAGTTTAATTCAGCAAACAGACTGATTATTACTGGGAATAATGCTTGAAATGGGAAAAAAAAACCCACAACAACACCACTTAGACTTTCTGAATGCAGGCAGGGTGTATTGGTTTGAAAAGACAGGTGTCTGCTAAGGAAGGAAGAGCCTCCCTTGAAATGGAAAATGTAAACCCCTCCCTCTGAATTATTGTAATTTTGAAATTAAGGGGCTCTCAGGCAAAGATATGGGAGCAGGAATAACTAAGTTCTTTACTAGGAAATAAAAAAATACAAATGCAATAATACAAAAAAACCCCAAAGCACTGCCAGAGTCAGAACATGCCCTGGCCCCCTGTGTGTCAGGGTGGTGGCACAGTCCCATCCCATGGGGGCTCAGCCCTCCTGCAGTGCCAGCTGTGCTTCTGCTGGAGCAGGGATCCTGCACAAGGCTGCAGTTTTCCTCTGGGAAAACTGGTCCCCCTCTGGGAATGCAGGGCAGAAGAAAGCTGCTCCTCTGGGAATGCAGTGGGCAAAGGCTGCTGTGCTGTTCCAGGCTCAGATTGTATCCAGGTAGGAATGCTTGGCTCCTGCCCTGGGGGGAGGATCTCCGCATGGGATGCTGGAATTTTATCATCCATGCAGGGACACTCAGTGGCCATGGACAGCTGATAATTAATAATTAGTGGCCCATTAAAAGAAGAGATCGCCTGGAGGGAGGATTGGTTGTGGAAGAGATAAAGAAAACTGCCCAATTAACACAACATTCCCACCTCTAACAGATGGGAACTAGAATACACACGTATCTTACAACCTATGACACAGGGTTTGGCAGACTGGCAGCCAGATCCCTCTTCTTGAAGGACAAACACACTCAGGAAAGACCCAGCAAGGTGAAACAGCCATGGATCCATACATGGATTTGTGATTTACAAGTGGCAAGACATGGGAGTTCACCCCCAGGACTAATGAACAAGTGTGAAATTATTACCTAAGAGGAAAGTTAAACCACCTTCAATGGTTTAATATATAGTAGATAATTTGGCCTTTAAGCATGATTTCAGAATTTCAGTAATTCTGTCCTTGAATCCTCTTTAAATGTTTATAACATTCTATTTCTTAAAGTGTGCATAAGCTACATTAATTTGAATTATCTTAAGTGATAAAAAAGAATATACATTGTGATTGGGCACTCATTTTCTTAGCCACAATGCTAGTGAGTGCCCTGGAAACTAAGAAATTCAAATTCAGCAGGTGTTATTGATCTATCTTAAACTAAACTAAGCTAAACACAATATACTACAACTTTAAATGCTATACCATACCATATATGTATATAAATAGATACACTAAAATTGTTTTTCATGTGGTTCATGAATGTAAAGTATTGACTGCTCATAATTAAAAAAGTGCTATCACAGTTCATCACACTAAAGGAACTCTGGATGCAAACTTCATTGTTTCTTATAGAGAGGATCTGGTGCCAACTTTCACTATTTCTTGTGCATTTCAGCATGTTCATACTACTCCAACTTTGGACTTTTTCCATTTTTCATTGTAACTGGCAAAATGAGGCTGAGACCTAAAGGCTGCTACCATGCTGGACTACAAAAATAGGCTCTGTAGCACTAACAACAGTTTAATTAAAGATTTCTTTCCTCAAAAAAAGACTCCTTGATTTTTTGCACCCTGTTACACCAAGTCTCAGTAACTCTCTACTGCACAGCTTTAAAGTTTTGCTTCTGCTTAGAGCAGCCATATGGCTGAATTTTGCACTTTACTTCACGTGACTTGTCTACTGCTATTACTACAAAATTAGTCCTAAAATACCAATATTATTTCAGGAATCCAAAAGACACTGTCAACTTACCCTAAAGAACACAAATTTCCCCAATTTTAACCAAAGCCCAGTAAACTTCACCTTTTTCTCTCCCTCTGTTACTTGTCAGTGCCCATGACAAGAACTGCCTGATATAAAACCAAGTTGTTGTCACTTAAAATCAGTGAATGTGACTAAACAGACACAATGGATAAAGAAGCTGCAACTTTCATAACTCCTTGTCAAGTGATATCACACTTTGGAGCAGCACAGAGAGATATTTCAAATATCTCTAAAAATAGCTACTTCCGCTGTGTAATTTTCTCGCTGTTAAGGATTCTTTTTCCTTAACGTTTAAGTGTTTCCTTTTATGTGGTCGTTTCACATTATTGCTCCTTATTATGCCCTGTTCAGCCACTGTCAATTCCACAACAGGGCTTGCTGCAGCTCAGCTGTTTGTAGACATTGATGTCCCTGTCACAGTGCCTGTGTGGCTCCTTGCCCTGGTGCACCTACCAAAGTGTGGTTCACACTGCTCACTGTAAATTGTATATGCTGGAACACGGATTTTATCCTCCAGCATTTGCCTTTGTACCAAAACCATGCAAAATTTGCATGTCAAAAACTCCTCTAACTGCTCGAGCAACAGCCTCAGTCTGGGCTCTGAAAGTCAAGCTGTGTTCCTTCTGCTTCATACATCATCTTTCTAATAAAAGTTCTCAAGTGAGACCCAGCTGCAGTTCTGCTGCTGACGCACGTAACAAAACACCCAGCTCACCCTGCCATTGGCTGGGCAGGGAGCAGAAATAAAAACCAGAAGCCACTCAAGGGATTGTGGGGACCTGAATTAAGCACGTGGCACAGAGTGATGTCAGCAGATGATACCCAGGATCTGGCAGAAGTCTTTCATTGAGATGCAGATTCTGGAGCTAGGCATGGAGTACACAGTACTATGAGTGGAGAATGTGGAATGCCTAACTCCTAAAACACTTGCACATGTTTAAAGTAATTATTATTATTTTGCCCTTTTCTGCTGAGTTGTTTTCCAAAAGCTCTCAGCTGTCCTTAAATATTGTTTCTTCTTTAACATGAACTCCAGCTGTGGGGTTTAGACAATGTCCTTCTGACACGTGAGGAGGAAAAAGTCTAATTGTGAGTTTTAGCTGAGTAACAGTGTGTTTAATTGAATCTGTTTCAGAGCTATTCAGAATTGATCACAGAACCATTGAATCACAGAATGGCACAGTTTGGAAAGAGCCTTAAAACTCATCCAGTGCCACCCCCTGCCAGGGGCAGGGACACCTTCCACTGTCCCAGGGTGCTCCAAGCCCTGTCCCACCTGGCCTTGGGCACTGCTAGGGATCCAGGGGTAGCCACAGCTTCTAACATGGTAATTTGTTCAATTTTCTAGTCCATGATAAATATATCAGGAGTTAGGCACAGACCATGCCCTTCCAGAGGTGAAAATTCCATATTCTCTTAGGCTTCTCACCAGTCTAAACTAAGATTCATCTTTTCATGGAAACCTAGAAAAAAGTAATAATCTTTATAGAGCCACTACCCTTACAAAAGTTCTCTCTGCAAATAAATGGGTTTACATTCCTGCTGTGTAAGAAATTAGAATAGTTTTAGGTCATGTATGTCCTGCAGGGCAGTTCTTGTATGTTTATCATAAATTTAAACACAGAGCCAGCACGCAGGCCTGCTGTGGGTGGTGTTATCTGTTACAGAGTCACCAGACTTCTCAAAAATCATTGGCCTTGATTATATTTGGGAAATTAGTCTGGCATTGATTCAGGTCATAGAGGAAGTGAATTATCAAGGACTGGCTGCCTTGACTGGACTGCGGCACAGATTAAGGCAGATCTCACAAATTGCATTTAGTTCTTATGCAAAGTGAGCATTGCTTTGCTTGGATTTACAGCATCAGGGATGAGGCTCCCCTACCCCACCTGCCAAATTCTAATACACCAAATAATAAAGTGTAGGAAAGTTTAGGGGGTTTTTGTTTTGTTTTTAAGTACCTGACTCTATCCTGTTTCTTTTCCAGAGCCAGTGTCCTGTAAGGAACTCAGAAGCCTTGGATGCAGCTCTCCACTTCTCTGTCTATCCATGTGCAGCCTAAAGAGAGGTCAGGACAAGTACAGTGTACAAGTACAGAAGCAGCTTTTCTTTGGACTTATCTTGATACCAGTGTTTTTCAGTCAAAAATGAAGTCTGGAAACAGGGGAAAATATAGACTAGGACTAGACCAGGTTTTTTGTTTTCTTTTTAAAAAGGACAGTATTGAAAAAGAATGCACAAAAGTGAGGTAAGCTCAAACACACAGCAGCACAATGACTTATGACTTCTAAAAGTAATAAGCAATTTGATTGTAAACAGAGCAATTAATGGACTTTGTATGAGCAGACTAATATTTAGGACTGACATACCTGAAAGATTAAGACAGAAACAGCAAAACCTGCAAAATGAAGGGCCCCTGTGAGAGTAACTAAAGTTCTTGTACAGAAAAATGTGTCAGTGTAAAGCACCACCATCAGACACACCAGAAATCCGCCCTCACTGATCTTCAAGAACATTGTATGTATGATGTCACACCATATTTCTCTATTATGTCACATCGTGCTCCAGCTGACAGCTTATTTAAAACAATACTACTATTTTTCAAAATGCAGATATGCATGCCTTTCCTAAAGCTATCTTCTCAGATTATTGCTTTTTAAATATATTTAATAAAAAATGTTAGTTAATGGAGACTGTAAATGCACTACTGAGCTGCTCTCTATTTGTGGTATTTTAAATTTGATTGAAAACAATTAGCAGATGAGAGAGATGCCTGTGAGCATTCATTAAAATGAGGCTTGTGGTTTGTGACTGTTGAATTTCACTGTGCATCTGGAGCTGTTTGCACTGGTGGCACAGTTTTCTGTCATCATAAAAAAGGGACTGTTCCCTATAAAGGTTATGCTGGCAAAAAATAAATTGTATTAAATGTTTCCAAAACTTCCCATTGAGAGAGCAGCAGCCTATTACCCACAGGGAATTTCTCTATCAGATGACAATGGCTCATGGACAATTTAATTTGTTATTTAGCAACAGCTTGTAAATCCCTCTCATATAAATAACATGCAGTTGTAAAAGCTGACTGCTAATGAGATGATTGACCCTAAAGGTCACACTGGCAGAATCCCCCATTGTTTGCTTAAGGATATAATTTTCATTTTATCTAACTGGAAACTGACATCCGAGCATAACATGACAAGACATTAAACAAAAAAAATTTCTGCATTACTGGAAGAACTCTGCCATTGTTTTTTGTTTGAGATAAACATTGTTAGCTTGGACTGAGCTGCTACCAAGGCAGTCAGCTGATGGATATGGAACTCTCCAATGGACTGTGGGGAGAGATGAATACACTGAAAAATATCTGGTGAGCAAGTACAATATCAAAGGTCAGCGTGGTTTGAACGTGAACGTTCAATTTTTCAGTTCATTAAAATCAAGTTCAATTCCAAAACTCATCTCAAGGTGAGGTGATTGGGGTAAGGAGGTTTTACAGAGGTTTTGCTTGCGTTATACTAGGAATTTTTTTTTGCTGCTGCCTGCATTTTTAATATTGAGTTGCTAGAAGAATCTCAGGCAGCTTAGTGCACTACAGGACAGAATTGTATGGACAACAGCCCTGACTTTAAAATGGTCAACACAGTAAAAATATTTAATTTTCAAAATCTAGGTTCTCAGTCTGAAAATAGCACAAAATTAGGCACCAGGCTGCTGTGACACATTATACTTTCTGCCACCTTCTGCTTTCTCAGTACCTACCACAGCACTTGTCCTCATATTTCTTTCTTTCTTCTGCAGTCATGCAAAAATCCTCCAAATTAATCCAGCATTCTTCCCTGAATAAGGGATTATTTGGGGCTTTTGTGCCAATGTCCATCCTGAATCATGTAGTACTTGGCTGATGTTGAACAGTATACCCAACAGAGAAATATTTAACCAATACAGGAGAGAACAAGCATTACTGATCTGAGTTAATCCAGTAAGACTAAATAATGTAAATGAAAATGAACTGTGCAATACATTATAATTTTCAGCACATTAATTTGGGATAATCATGGTGATTACATAACCAGCTATCTGATCAAGAAATCCATGGACAGATCTGTAAGAATACTTCAGATACATCAAATATATTGACAGATACCTCAGTGCCTTTGTAAGTCCCTGATATCTACTAGGGAGAGCACCTCCACAAGACATAGCTATATATTATTCTTATCAAAATGTTGGTTACACATGAAGCTCAAAATAATGGTCCACTTGGCAAAGTCTACTGATTTTACACCAGATCACTTTGGGCATTGCTCCAGCTCCTGGGAACACATTTGAAAATTCAAGGTACTTTCAAAGGTCAGCCTCTGCTGTTTAGTTCATAGAAAACACAACATATTCTCTCAGAAAGACTTAAATTAGCACTGAAACCCACCAATCAATCTGAAGGAAATTACAGGCTGCATGTAGGTAGATGATACCTCATATTTATATTTATATATATGCAAACCTGAATAAGATCTCTGCTCTGCATGTCCCATTTCCATCTCTAAGGATTCAACAGGATATTCAGGAATTCCAGGTCCCTTGATGCAGGTTGAGCACCTGTTCCCTCTGAATAAAAGAGGATGACCATATTTTAAATCTACTTGGCATTGATTATCTTGGGGTATAGTCACAGACTAGTTGTTTATGAGAACTTCACACTCCATCAGGTTTCCCTGTATTTTAGAGAAGTGGAGAGGTCATACTAATTGACAGGAAGAAAACCCAAAAGCTGTACAAAACAAAGTGAGGATGACAAGAGTTTTCAGACCAGATGTGTGTCCTAGGGTGACTTTCTGATTCTTGTATCCCCAGTTGTCTGTTCTGCTTATGCTGGATATTGAGTTCTGTGGTATACCCTTCTGTGTTATTATTAAACAAAATAATAATGAAATATTCAAATACCTTTAAGGTTTTTTTAAACTTTGGAATCCTGCACTGACAAACAGCATCCACAAGAATGAGTCATTTTCTCAATGTCCCATTCTTAAGCCCCTCTATCTCCTTTTTGTCTGTTTTTCAATAAAAGCCAGCTCTGCCATTCTAACCTAATATTCCAGGGTATGATTTCCAGTGCATACCAGGACATTTATACTATAGCATCACCTGGATCTACCCTCCCTTAAGATTCCTGTTCTTTTAGTCTGCAGCACAGACTTGTACCATCTTAACACAGAACTAAACCACACAAATTTCTAGTGTGGGGAAGATGTCAAGAAGTAATGAGGCAAATGTAATTAATCCACTGTAGACAGCATTGTTTTTCAGTGTAATGGAATGGAGAATTTTTCAAAGAAATCAAAGTAAACATCCGTTTCTGGATTAAAAATGTCTCCAAAGAAGAAGTTAACTGTAAAGTGTCAAACACCCAACCACACAAAAAATTATATTCTTGCAATATTGTTCATACTATATTTATTATGCTGTCCAATGTGAATCTAAAATTTTTTGACATCAGTTTCTGGATTTAAAATATCTCCAAAGAAGTTGTTATCTGTAAAGTGTCAAACACCCAACCCCACAAAAATATATTACTTGCAATATTGTTCTTACTATATTTATTATGCTGTCCAATGTGAATCTAAAATTTTTTCTCATGTCAATTTTATCAGCCCCTTCCTAAGAAATGTCACAGCTCAGCAATGTCACCTGGATGGACAAGAGAACGTGAACAGAAGTGTGACAGAAACCTCACTCACATCCCAGCTGTGGGGATGGGGTTTCCTCCTGTGAGCCAAGGCCATGAGAAGTTGGGGCTCATGTGGCAGATAGGGGAGCACACTAACAATGGGTAGAAGAACCCATCTAATAAACTGAGATCATTTAATCATTCCACTCCTAAATCTGGCTTACAAGAACTCAGGAGGAGAGGCAATCTTAGATGTTGATGTGCAGCTTAGCTGGACAAAACACAGCAAACAGTTCAAGGGCTCCTCTCCTGGTCATGGGCTCTCGTCCTGAGAAGCCTAGAGGAGCACAATAAAGGCATTTAAGGCTAAAGTGTTGTGTATCAATGAGAAAATAAGTGCCTGTGGCCAGAATTATTTTGTTTTATTCCTAGGCTGGCAACACAGGGTGATATTCTGTCTGAAAGAATTGCACAAAAGATTTTATTGGACTAATCAGGGCCCCTGGTGAATAGACCTAATTGTTAAACTGCCATGGAAACATCAGCACTGTTCCAGGTGATTGATAACTTCTGTTATTTTCAAAACACAGAGAATGGGGAGAAGGAAATATTTAGATAACAAAGAATGCATAATCTGTCATACCTTTAAAGAATGTTGATCTTTTATGGAACTACTATTATCTCATCCTTTTATCCATAATCAACACAAAAAGCAAAGCAGAAGTCATTTGCATTCTCCTCAGGCCTACTGCTTTTCCCTAAAACTGAAGGAAAAAATAGCTAGGACCTTTTATCATACAGGACAAATAAAATAGCAAACAAGATGAAAGCAGAATTGCTAATGGGGGTTGTTGCACAGGCATTACCAAGGTCAGTGTCCAGTGGAAATGAAGGAGCAGGATGTTAGGCAAACCCAGTGACAGCTCCTTTCCCTTGCTCTGGATGACTCTGCTGAAATTACTGCAGATTTTCACTGGTGCAGGAAATGGTTGGGAATTGGGATGGATAGTTTATGGAACATTGTTACCTAAAGCCTTCTGGATCATGACTATTGGGAAAAAAATCTCATTGTCCAGAATGCCCCCCTGTTTATTCGGGCCCCAGCTGGCACACTGGAGCACAGCAGTGGAGAGAAGGCTCTCACTCACACATGAGAAATGCAGCACTGCTTAGGTGGAGGATTACGATCAGATTTATTGCTGATACAGTGAAGAAATGTTGCCAGTGCAGTCTGTAATAGAAGCAGGTCTGCAGGGTGGTAACAGAAATGGGTTTGGGTGGGAATGCACAGGTTGGCAGAATGCACAGGCACAGAGCCCCTGTGGAGCTGCTTTGGGGTTTCATCTCCCTGTGGGACAATCTGGCCCTTAGTCACCCATCCCAAAGGGAGTGTCCCCTGTGGTCAGGCCAGACCTGGACATACCCTGCAGGAGTCCCTGCCAAGAAGGGGATCCACCCAGAACCTGCCTGCAACCTTGGGACACCAGTTTATCCAGTTGGCCCAACCTCCACTAACATTTTATACCCTTTTGCAGTCTGATGTGCACCAAAGCAAATTAGCACAGCTCCCCATCTCCGGAATATATCCATCATTTGGGCACCCAGAGAGTTCCTCCTGCAATTCCCACATGTTCTTATCTTAGGACAACTCACACAGAGACAATCCCGAGGGAGAGGGGGTGTGTTGAGGGAGGAGGTGATGATCTGATGACCCCAATGTGTGACTGTCACACACATTGGGATGCCTTGAGAGGCTGCCCTAGAACAGAGGATGGACAGAACTAAAGAATAAAGCAGGGATTTATTAAAAGGATCTCCTCAATGGATCCACCTTGGGCAGCACAAGAGCCCAGCCAGGGCTGCCCCAAAGATGAACCAAAATGGTCCCAAAATGCACGACTGCTCATGGGGTCTCTCACTTTTATAAGTTCTGCTCCATTTGAATCTTGCAGTTCATTGTCCAGTTACACCTTTAGCCCATGCAGTCCCATCCTTCTTGTTTTTCTCTCTTCAGTCCACGTTGTTTGTGCTCTTGGGCTTGAGATTTGGATCATTTGTCCTTGGTCCCCAGCTAGAGCTGGAATTGTTTTGTCTCCCTGCTCTGTGCAGAGAGCTCACCATCCCTTAATATGAAGCTCAGACCCACACACTAAAGCAGCACAAAATCTGAAAAATATAAAAGCTAAACCTGAGGCATCATTTGTAATGAACAGAAAGAGCAAGAGGCTTGTGACGTATCAATAATTTGAGTGAGAAAGCTGCAAGCTTTCCCCCAGTATCACCCAGAATGTGTTATTTCCTCTCACAAAACACACCCTCCACTTTTCCCAAGAGAAGGCCCCCTGTGTTTCCTCCTCACAGCCCAGCTGAGCACAGACAATCAAGGCCATTTTCCCAAGACCTCCCCATGCCAGAGCAGCCCCTGCAGTCCTTGCTGTGGGTGCCAGTGGGCTCCAGAGTGGGCTCCCAGCAGGTGCCACCCAGCAGGGATTCACTGCACTCCCACTGAGCACAGGGCAGGGCTCAGCTCAGCAGCACTGACATCCAGAACCCTCTCCTCCAGCCACAACTCCCTTTGGGACACCAGCAACAAACCTGTGAGTACATTTATTCCCTAACTCCAGGACAGCACATTCCAGATTCAGGGCATGCCCAAATCAATTCTTATCTGCTTAGATCTAGGAATACAAACATGTCATTGAAATGTAAAACTTCTGAGCGCTGGGAACAGCAGCCCATGCCACATGATCTCCACTGAGATTGCTGGAGAGTGAAAAAAAGCCAAATTCAAACTAATGTCAGAAGGAAATAATTTTAAACAGAGCAACCTTTATCTTCATTTCATCTCACTGATGTGATGGAAAAAAAGGCCTTTTATGAAGGAAGGATGAGTCTAAAATTTTTGAAGGTTCATTTCAAAGGCTTTTTAACTGATTATCCAGAGCATCCCTTTGGTACAAAAAGCAAACCAGAGTAATTTTTTTTCATCTCTTGAGACTACCATCCCCATTTGGACTACTCAGAAATACTTTCCCTTCCTTTGCACTCAGAGGTACTTCCCAGGACTGAGGGACATGTGAACTAATTTGCAGGCCAAAAACTATCCAGATTTTGAACTGAGAAATTCCCGATTGGTTCAGTTAAAATATTCCTAAGTAATGAGGCAGCTCACATATCTGAATATTAAGAAATCATTCATTATTAATTGGTCACACTGGTAAGACTCGGTGAGAGGTTTTCCTCTTGTTGTTCCCTTCAGCTGAACAACGTCCCAACTCTGTTAACACAAGAAATAGTAATCAAACAACAGAAACACTAAATCTCCTATTTTCTGTTACACTTTCTCCAGCTACAGTGTGTTCTGTTGGATTGTTCCAGCTCTTGTCTGCTTTAACATAAATGGGGAAGAAATCTCTCCTGGTCTTACAGGACATGCACAGGTTTTAAGGTTCCTGCTTTATTACACTTTCTGTGGAGCCCTGCCCAGCTCCTTCAGTGTCTCAGTTTCAGGAGTTTAATTTGTGCAAGGTGTCAAACAACACTTTGTTACAGCTCTGAGGTGTTGTGCAGGTAACTGAAAAAAACGAGTCATCGAGCTACTACACAATGGAAACTTATCCTAATGTACACTGGAGAGAAGTGTATTGCTCCCCTTCAATTCACTTTGACTCTTGATGGAACCAATCTCCAAGAAAAAAATGTTACAGGGTCTTGCAATGCTGGAGCCTCTAAAGCCTGGCTATTAATTAAACTATTAATGTGCTCTTTCTCTGCTCCAGTAGGGAGACAAATAACCAGGTTAGTGCTTGAGGAAGCTCTTGTGAATAGCAGCGACTTTTTACCCTCCATCATTTTGTCTCACCAATCCAGTATCATTTGCTCCTTTTTCCCTTCCTTTCTACCATTCACTAATCTCAGGCAATACAAGAGCAAATCTTCCTTATTCTTCTTTACTGTTGAGATGTACTTCAGAATTTATCCAGCTTGAATGTCACATTTTAATTTTTTTTCTTCCAGAGACTTTATAATTTAAACCAAGTTTATCTTCTGCTCTCTTTGCACAGTTATCTGTTCACACAGTCACAGTTCTTGAAAGGGACACTATTTTGGCACATAACATTTTCATTTCAATGATTGGTGTATGTTTAAAAATCATTTATCACCCGGGACTCAAACATAACACAAAACACGTGATGAACACACAGTTCATCTCAGTACCAAAGGGTTGATAAGTAAAAAGATAACTGACTAAATGATATTTAGCTCAGGAAAGTACATCTGCCTTCCTGTCAGAAACCAGAGTAGAGATGGGAGAGGAGAATTGGCAGGAGGGTGAACTTTTTTATTTCTGGCCACGTAAAAGTTTGGCATGCAACATATTCCACAGGAACATCATCAGCAAAGCACACAGGCATCAGTCAGAAATATTTTTTGAGAGGATAGCACATAAAATGAGACATGCTCAGAGTAAAGGGTAATGAGGAATTGACCATTGTTCTGAAGTATCTGCTTGGGGACTGTATAAATCCTCTTTATTGATCCATGTATTACAATGACAATTCCTACTCAAAAATTCAAGTTATTTATAGTCCCATAGATCGGCTTTAAGCTTAACACATTTTTTTTTACAAAACAAGATCTGAAAGCCCTTTTTTTCTTAACTGTCAAAAGGGATTAATTTTGCAAGGGACTAGAAATTTTATTTCCAATCTTCACCTGCTGTGGCTCAGGTTCCAATGCCCTTACTTTATTTACACTTAGGAATGTGCTCTGTGTTACTGTGAGAGAGCAAAACTGTCCTGCTCTGGTCCCCTGAGGATCATTATCACTGCTAATAATGAAGGGATGGGACTATCATTGGGTTAAGAACGATTTATTGCTCAGATAAATATTAGTTTCAGAGGCTGTGAGATTTTAGAGGAGTAGGCAGCCAGCCATAGCTTAAAGTAGTTACAAGTTCTTTGTTACAAGATAATATATAACTTTCTAGTCTAATAGATAGTTGTCACAAAGTGTATTTTGTTTTACTTACCTCGACTGTACTGTGGATATTTTGTCTAACAGGGTCCTGTCTCACATGTACACAGATGCTTCTGTTATAATTTCTAAACTCTTAGTTTATATAACTACACCCTTACATTATAAACTCTTCACCATCTTATTAGTACAGTTTTCACTTATTCAAGGCATATTCTTACTCTTACAACTATAGAAACATACGTTTATAATTTTTCTGCTTATTATCTGTGTATTGTATTTTTATATTAATCTAATCAAATAGATTAATAGATCAAATCCTCCAGTGTCTGTGTGAGTTTCTGGTTTTGTGATTCCTACACCTGAGGATACAGAACAACCTTTTCTGATATGGCTGAACTCATTGAGGCTGCATCCAACCAGAGAGTTCCAGGAATGCCTCCCATGGCCATACACAGACCCTGACACCGCTTTTCCTGGAAAGACATTCCAGCCTCACAGAGGGAAGGATGCCACTACAAAGTCTGGAATTGCTTAGAGCTTGTACCAGTGGGGAAGCAGGACTCAGGAGCTTTCCTCCAAATGCATTTTTCCTCTGATTCTAAGGAAAATATGAGAGTGTTCTCTGGCATCAGGACCTGGGGATGCTCAGTGCCTGCAGACAGCTGTGCAGAGGATGCAATTCCCAGCTCAGTGAGTGCTGTCCACGGTGTGTACCACAGTGAAGGATTCATCTGCAATACAATTCAGGCTTAAATTTCTGAATTCGGGGAAAACTTGGAGTAATACAGCTCTCTTTAGCATCAATAATAAGATCATCAGGATCATTGTGGTTCTCTTCCTAATACATGTACAAATCAGTGGTGATGCAGAAATCCATTTATTCTATAAAACAGTTGATAAGGAAAAAAATCATGTTCTTTGATTGTTGTGAAATTCTACCAAACTGAAAATTATTTCTTCACTTCTGAATGACTCCTTCTTTTTAAAAAGTCTACCTCACATATCATTCCTTCAGTTTGCAATAGACAAAGGATTTGTATAAATATCATCAAATCAGAGGGATAAAACACTGCAGAAAGAGCTCCTATGAGATGCTTGATTCTCTTTCACCCCTGGGTGAAAGGCAATCTGAAACACAAAATTCTGTTTAAGGCATGGTCAGATTGTCAGCCATATATTATGGTTCAGATCATGTGACTGTGATGATGATTCCTTTATATCAAGAAAAAACAGTTGATTGTGTTGCAGTGAAGAAACTAACTTGAGGAGGTGTACAAATTTTCTAGGAGTTATCCCACAAGACTAGAAATGCTTGAGAACTGTATAAACTGACCTATCAGCCTTTTTATAAAGGATGAATGTCAAGGATTTAAATGTCCATGTTTGGAGAATCTTTTTCAAAATGTTGATAATTTCTTTGTCGTTCTCTCTCATCCTACACACACATACTCATATGTATGAGTATGTCTCATTTACAGTATATTAAAAAAAAATAAGTCAGGGTTTTTCTTCTTGTTTATGCTGCTTTCTGCTCTGCTACTCATCCCACAAATCATTACATTCCCAATCTGATTTAAGGCTTACTGAATAGACACCAAAAACAATTATACTCAGCCCCAGACTGCAGCAGAGATTGGATTACAAGTGGCACCTTGTGCTTTAGCTGCTCACTCCCTTTCAGCTCCTGTGCATTATTTAAATTTTCATCAGCTGCCTGGTACAACTCTGAACATTTCCAGCTTGCACTGCACAGCAGAGTTTGAAGCCACTGCAGGAAAGTTCCAGTGATGTATGAGACTGCCAGAGGAACAGCAAGGGCTGCAAGTTTGAAACTTGTTCTCTGTGCTCATGTCCTCAGAGAAAATCACTGCAGAGCACAGGGCCATATTTTGTGGGTTTAAGTGTTAATTAAGTGATGAATAGATCTCACTCTGGTTCCCTGCACAGGGAAGTTTCTATCCTTTGAGGCAGGTGAACTACTCACAGCAATAATTTATTTTTTTTCTTTTTTCAGCTGTAGCCCTTTTTCCTCATTAGCTCCTCATCACTTCTAGAAACTCGTTTGAATGTTTTATGTGTAACACCCAGTGCATTGAACACAATATTTTATCAGCACTTCCAAAATTTGAATTCCAGCTTTTAAGAGAAATTCTTTTAGTAAATGTGAAAATTGCTGGTACACACTTACCTGAGCAGGAATCAGGATCGACCAGGATGCATTGAATTATATCTGACTTCATGCCTTGCTGAGTTCTCTGTGCTACACCTACCACCCAAAAGCTATCAGAAATATTAAACAGAAATACAGAAATTACCCCTTATACCTGCACCTGGCATTGGGTGGGACCAGGCCTGTCTCTGCCTTACTCAGCTTGTAACAAATTAATTCATCCAAGCCCTCCACGAAGACTACAGTTCCCAAAATTCCTTGCCAAAAACTGAATTGGTATCAGACTATCAAATTCATGATGAAATTAACACTTGCAGCAATAATGTGCCTTCTCTTAATACAAATTATTTTCCTATGACTGTCAGTATTTGACTGGCATTTGTTGCCAGAAAAAGAACCCACAAAACACACTGAAAACATGACTGGAAATGAAAGTTAAAACTAGATAGAATCATTCTGAAAATTTAGGAAAAGGTATCTTTCTGGTTTTATTTTACATGTTTTTTCTTGCTCTTTGCAACTGTAAGTTGGTATAAAGTTTTGGTAATAAAGGTCTTCACATCAATATGTGTTCATTTGCCCATCACAAAGCATAAGGGGAAATAAATCCTCAAAATCACTAGATCTGTTTGTGTAACATTAGGATTGCAAAAAACCCCACTCACCTAATCCTTTCATACATTTTTAGGTGATAAAATAGTTTCAGAAACAGAAGCTGTGGGAAAACTTGAGAAGTAGTTATTAAGGCAATCACAGGTTTGTAAGATAACACTTTTCCTCCCTCTCTAATATTAGCAGGCTGCCTGAAAGGAGCAGATTCTTACTAGATTCTGAATTAAAAAGCTCTCAAATGAATTGCCACATGGACAAGAGCAGACGCAATGCTAAACTTAATTAATTCATTAAGCCAGAGCATTCATGAAAATGGGACTGAAAGAAGAGAGTAATGGAGACTTCTGGTTTAGTCAAACATTGGACTGGGTCTATATAATCGTGGGCTGAAAATTCCCTGATTTTTAGGGGGTTTTTTTTGTAAATGATGAAAACAGAAGCATTTATGACACTCTAAATAAAGCCCCTTTGTCATCCACTGTTTGTTTTATTTATGGAAGAAGCATTATATAGAACAAAATGAATGGCTGCTGTTTCATGCAATATAAGAGGCCTGGGAGATATCCATTAAAAGCCTACATCATTTGATGATTCATGCTTGACCTTTTTTTTTTTTTTTTTTTTTTGAGGATTAATTGTATCACCTGCTCTGTGTTGCAATGACATTTTACCCAACCTGCCTTTTTTTGGTGTATTCTGGGTGGCCACAGCTGCAGCCAGCTCACACCTGGCACTGCAGGAGCTGCAGGAAGTGTGAAACCTTGGGACAAGGACCAGAAGGTCCATCTGTCCCTCTGGAGGTGACAGGCTCCTGGCCACCTTCCCCACCCTGCCCTGGCAGAGACTGGGATGGAGCCCTGCAGAATCACCCTGGCCTTGAGAGCTGCACAGGAGCCCTGTGGGAAGGGGGAGGTCACACAAATTGCCAAAATCATCTGGAGCTTAATTCTAACCAGCTGCCCTGTCTCACACCTGAGACCCTAGGAATTCAGCTCTGAATCCTATTTGTTCATGTGATTTTAAGTAAAACACCCTGTTTCTGTGTTCCTGGGTTAAAGTCATTATATTCTTCTTTTATAAAATATGGGAAATATTCCTCAGCAATAAAGGGGTATTCCCTTGCATATAAAACTCCCAGCACTGGTATGTCAGTATCGGAAAACGAGTCCAAAAGCAATCCCATCTGTGGCAGGAAATGTGGAAGTGGAGTTTATTTTAAAGGTGATTCAATTGGCTTTGTTGCTCCCAATCATATAAATAATATTTTAGTTTAAAAAATGCACATCTTTTGTTTTCATATTCACTGGTAAAACTGCCAGCTTGTGAAATTTGGCAGAATGAACTGTGTCAGTGTTGCCATCAGGGAACATTACACTAACAAAGGAAGAAAAGACAAAAATGGCCCCCCAACCACAAGACCTGTTTTATAATTCAAAAGCAAGCTGTTATGAAAGACAGGGAAATTACTTTTTTGCTGTTAAATATTTTGAAAGTAAAAAAAAAAAATCAAGGCTAGGCCTGGCCAACACAAAGACCCAAGATACAAAATGAGAACCCAGTCCAGATTCATCCATCATTTTGCCCCCACCAGTTACCAGTGATGCCTTTCTGGCTGTTTCTTCCAGGCTTCACAAATCAGAGCATTTCCACAAGAGGAAAGGAAGAAATCTCTGTGTTCCTCAGCCCCATGGCATGAGTCTGTATTTAGACTGGATGAGCATCCGTGGCAGTGTCCAAAGCCAGACTGGACAGGGCTCAGAGCACCCTGGGATACTGGGAGGTGTCCAGCCCATGGCAGGGGGTGAAAAATGATGATTTTTTTTGTCCTTTCCAGTCCCACCCATCCATGAGTCTACACAAGATGGTTGGCCTGGGGCCTCCTGATGAACAGGAATTTGAGCTGTCAGTATTAATTTATGAGTGTTCAGAAAAATACCAGGGGAGGGTACTGCTGCCCCCATACTAGAAATGCTTTCTCCAGTCATGGAATAAAACAGGCAACCTCTACTCATCCCTTCCCTCTGCCTGTCGTCTCACAAACCTCCTTCAAACTGGCACCAGAAACAGTGCAGGAGAAGAAAGGGAATTTTGCAAGTTATTCCATATCCCCTCTGAAGAGAAGGCTGAGATTTCACTAGTGTAGTGTTTGCAATCTGGGGGGGAGGAAGAACAAAAAAAGAAGTTATTGTTGTGTTGCTATGCTAATGAGCACATTTACAAGGCTCTGCCAGCAACGCTGAGCTTCAGCTCGCTTTTATTAGCCATTTTGGAAGATGTCTTAGTTGCAGTTGCACAAAAAGCATTGTCAGGACTTTTATATTTCTCATTTTGAATACTGTGACATTAGTTGGAGAAGGTCTGGTTCTGCAGCACATAAGCCAGTATCAGTATTGTATAATACAGCAGCTAGACTCATTTTGCAGTGTGATTACAAAACCCATCACTGTGAATTATACAGCAAGTTAAATTGGTTTCCACCTTCTGCAAAGCCAGAATATTATCTTGCACAAATAGTATACAAATGTAGAAATAATACAAGTCCAACTTATCTGAATGATAGAGCACAGAAAGCTTTCATTGCTCACTCCATCAGTACTTTCTATTTTCTGCTAATGACACGAGCTGTGGTCTGAAAGCAAACTCTAGCAACAGTGAATGCTCTCACTTTTTACTTTTTACATTTTTATCTTTACTAAGCTTCAATTTACTAGAACATCCTTCCACTGCTAAAGACTTTCCAAATCTAAAAAATAATTTCTTGAGCAACCTTTTTACATAGAATCACAGAATGGCCCACTTTGTAAGGAAGCTTAAAGCCCACCCAGTGCCACCCCTGCCATGGCAGGGACACCTTGCACTGTCCCAGGCTGCTCCCAGCCCCAGTGTCCAGCCTGGCCTTGGCCACTGCCAGGGATCCAGGGGCAGCCACAGCTGCTCTGGGCACCCTGTGCCAGGGCCTGCCCACCCTCACAGGGAACAATTCTCAATTCCCAAGATCCCACCCAGCCCTGCCCTCTGGCACTGGGAGCCATTCCCTGTGTCTTGGCACTGCAGTTCTGATAAACTTTTGATGAACTTTTCACTTCTCTTGATCAGAAGCACTTGTGAATGTCTGTCACTAATGAACATTCTTTTTTCTATCATTTATATTTTTCTATTAATTAAAAAGCACCATCATTAGCTTCAGATTTTTCAGCATAATTTAAATACTGGATGAGTAACTCAGACTGTTCAGTCTTCCCTAGAGGAGGAAGGGAGCTTGGTGAACCTCACTCTCCTGGGTGAGCAGCATTTTCTAGTCCCTGAAAACTGACCAGCTGAAAAAGAGCTACATAGTCTTAATGAACTTCCTAACATTATACTCCCAAGATTCCAGCTCAGGATAGATGTGATGAAGAGAGGAGCAGGCAAAGGAGGAGAAACAGCCAAACAGCTCCATCAGACTGAAATTATACCCCAAGAAAAAAAGATACAGGAAAAGGCTACCTGCCAAAAATTCCTCCTGCTAGGCAGACCTTGGAGAAGCTTTCTAAACCCATTTATCCAGTTCTAGAATCCCATGACCATGCAAGTTGTTAAAAAAAATTGCCACACACATTTGTAGGTAGATGCAACTGCATGGGTGTAGAGAAGCTGATTTATTTTTCTCTTTCTATTAAAATCAGCAGCTCCATCTCTAGCAGAGCTGTACAAATAGAGTTATTCCAAGCAGACTATTTTGCAGACATCCTGTCTGTTCTCCAGACTGAGAATTGTCACTGCTGTGCTGCCACAGAGCTGATGGGATTTGGAGTTGCCATAGTGTTAAATGTTTCTCCTGTGATCAGCAACTGCTGATTTAAATGAAAGTCTTGAGCCATTTTCTCTCTTCTGTGTTTCACAGTCATTTCAAAGTCATCATAGACAAAAAGGTGTAATAATACCAGGTAAAAAATGTATTTAAATGAGCTTGCTGTGATCTGATTTCAAGGTCAGAGCACACAAACAGCCTCTGCTTTCAGCTGCTGTAAAGGACAGGACATGCTGAGGACCTCCAGCCATCCGAGTTATATTTAATAAACATGTACACACATTCCCTTCACAGTGCTTTCGTGTTGAAATGCCTGAGCTGAATTTTGTGTCCTTACAATGTGCACAGAATTCCAGCTCTCATGGGTGCCATGATTTACTTCAGTGGCTGTGACAAATGATGTGAGGCACAGCCTGGTGAAGGCACAGCCAGGATCAATGGGGCTCTAAGGCACTTGGCACTTGTAAAAGATTTTGAATATTTACTTCTCAAATTTATCAGTATTAATAATTCTAATTTAATGCATTTTCCTTGTCACTTGCAATGAGTCAGTTGCTAATTAAATGTTGTTGAAAAAGATGAATTACACGTTTACATGCTTAAAAACAGTGTTGCTAATATGTCTAAATCTAGATGTGAAATGTAGAACAATATGATCTAATCCCCCTAAATACTGTTGTTATCCAAAATAATTCTATGCTGAGTTAATGTTAATTGTCAAAAAAGAAGAAGTACTGGAAGACTGAATGATTTACATTTAACCCTTTAACATGTATTGGTATAAATTTTATATTCAGATTACATGGAATTACTTTGCAGAATTAATAATTTCCTTTTGGTGGGGAGGCAATGACACCACAAACAGCATATCTCTATTGACAGGTCAGAAATTCATTAATTCCTTTTCTCCCCTTTGCATTGTAGCTATTCCCATTTAAAAGCTGTAGAAATGCCCAATTTTGAGCTCTGCCCAGCAGTAGTGACTCCCATCTCTTTTTGACTGACAATGATGAGATTTCTGTCATGCTTTGCCTCTCCTGCAGGGCCAGTGATGGGATTTTTTTTCCTGGAAATCTTATTACTGAATGCACTGTCCTGGTCTCAGATGGAACTTTCAATCAGAAAGGCAATCAAAAGGTTTTCCATTTGTGAGTTTTCCTACAAAAGAGCTCTGCTAAATTCTCCAGTGCAGCCTCTAACTCACAGAGTGCCTTGCCCTGAACACTGAGGTGGCCCCAGCCAAAGCCATGATCCATGTTCACAGCGCCTTCCCTGGCTCCCAGCACTGGGATGTACACAGAAACTGGCTCAGTTCCCAGTCCCTTTCCTGTTTAAACTGGTGTTGGATCTTCTCAGAACAGCCTGGCAGCCAGAGCAAGTGATGAGTAAGAGTGTGTTTGGTTTTTCTTGTAGTGAGTTACAGAAATACGTTTGATTTCATTGAAATCTCCAGGATATCTCCTTTCCTACCCTTAGAGGACTTCACTGTTTAGATCAGTGTTTTGCCAAAAGTTTTAGATTCAATTGTTCAAAAGCATTTTTGTTTTGCAGTGTAACTTAAATGTACTGGGTACTTCATGAATTTCAATAAAATCTTTATAATATATATCAAAGTGGTATTAATGTATTAGTTGTCTACAGACTACAGTCATTGAACCGAGCTGTGCTGCAGCTAAAGCAGTCAGTGTTACCATCTGAAACACAGGCAAAAGTGGGGGTGATGTGTTAAGAATTATTTGTTTGCAGAATAAGTGTTATTGAGCAGCTTTAAGTCAGTGGGTTGATTTAACCAGCAATGCTTTAACAAAAATCATGTGAGGTTATTTTTCAGCATGGTGCAGTGAATCAGACTCTCATATCTCTTGTGCTCCCATCACTGTCAAAATTCTGCAATCACTGTCAAATATTTCAAATATTCTCCTTTTTTTCTTTTCTTTATTTTGTCTGTATTCAACTAATAAATAAATGATTTTGAAGAAACTACATTCCTCCAAAAACTGAAGTTATTCCGGCAGATTCATTTCTGCAGTGCCCAGGTAAACCTGAAAGAAAAGCAATAACAAGAAAAGTATTTATAAAAATATATTTCACAAAGTAGGAAACAATACAGGAGTTTCTCTGAATACAATACATGGAGTAAATAAACAAACAATAATATAGCTTCAAAACAAAGTAGAAAATTAAAATGATTTGCATGTAATACGTAGTTTTCTTATACAATTGCTACTTCTAAATGGCAAGTTTGCATTACAAATTGAGTATGCTTGCAGCTTCTAGTGTTCTTTCTCTGTGTGCAAGAGCCCTGGTGCATCACTATGAATATTATAGAAAAAAAATGCTAATAACAGAAGCAGTAAAATTATGTACACACTGGTTCCTGCTCTAATACAGTGGAGAACTATAAGCATGGGTTTTTTACTGTACTGTGTTATGTGTGGATTTCTAAAAGTCTATAGTTTAAATATTCACATGAACCAGTTTACTTCCAGCTGTTTGTGCTTGTATTAAAAACACCAGGTACTAGATTTATGAAGAAGATATAAAACTGTCAAAAGTTTTCTCTGGCAGTGTTTAATTTCTGCCAGCATTCTCTTAAAATTCAGCTACTGCAAATGGACAGGGAACTGCTTTAACCTGCAACAATTTGTCATTTTTCTTTTCAAAATGTACATGTATGAAACATTCATTATATATAGAAAAAAAAATCTAACTGATATAATTTAGTTTTCTTCATAATCTTACTCTATAGATTATCAGTCTTAATAAATAAAAGCAATAATGGACATCAATAAAATATTTATTTCAAAGATTAAACAAATAAATTCGATCTTTAGCAATAAAATCAGCAATTCTTTCATTTATGTAAGTCCATCCCATTTCACAGTTTTTTTCTTTCAGAAGACGAAGCACAGGGTTGATCCTTCTTCTAGAAAAAAAGATCCTTTTTTGAAGCAAAGTTTTGCAGCCCTGCCTCTGAATCTCTACACATTAGTAGTATTTATTACCCATCACTGGAATGGATTAAGAACATGTGAATATTTTAAGGCTTGACACAATATTTAAAGATGATATTCAGTCTGTGGTGGCGTGGCCAACAATTACTGTATGTACAATGGATGGTCACTGCACAGTAGGAGCCAGTAGGAATTGGCAATGCTATTTCTGCTCAGCATTGCTAAGAAGACCAAGATATTGCTTTGAACATTTCTGTGGCGGGATCTTTGTTGGCAATGCAGAAACAAACCTTTAGCTTTACACATACTGGGCAGGAGCTACTGTTCAACAGCAAATCCCTGCAAGTCCATTTCCTAAGAGAGCACCAATTTCTTTTTTGTTCTTTTCAATTCACTGAAGATAATCAAAGATCCAAATCTCCATCTTCAGAGTGGTCAAGTGAATATCAAATATCCAAAGACTTCTAGACACTCCACATACTTTACTTCACACTCCACAAGACTTAACCTCCTAACATATACTTTTTTTTTTTGGTTCAACATTACAATGTAGTTGATTTTATAGATGACTGGCGCTAAACTTGCCTCTAAAACAAAAAGCCACATTAGTTTTAACTAACAGCAGTGGCCCTAGAATATTACATGATCATTAAGTCAACAGGGGAAAAGTTTGTAATCCACTGTCAAGTTTCTTTGTCACTTTCTCCGACTGAGTAAAGTTCTCCAAGTCTTTTAAAGCGAGGACCCCATTCACTGAGGTAGTCAAAATTCTGGTCTGAGTCTGATGTGGAGGACTCCAAGGAGCTAAGGGAACCAGCCGCTGACCCCTTTCCTTCATAGCCATAAATCTGGATAGAGTCATATGGCGGAGCTGTGGGATCATTATCAGCTTCATGAAGCCTTACATTAATAAATTCATCAACATCAACACCATTAGGAACAGGTGCAAGACCCTGCCTGGGCATAAACTGAAGATCAGGCTTAATATCCTTACGAGGCAAAAATCCATTAATTCCGTCCGGATTTTGCAAAGTTGCAATGTCAAAGGCTTCTGTATCTTCCTCGCCACCTCCTTCGTCATCGTAGCGAATGATATTTTCCCTCACATCTTCATCATCTTTGATGATCAGAGGCTCATTCTTGTGTCTTCTTAGTGTCACAAACAGCACCACAATGACTGAAAAGACAGCACCACAAGCTGATTAGACAAAACACTTCCAACCCGAACACCACATGGTGAGTGCAGCTGGGGAAGGTGAGAGGTTGCTTTTTGTGGGATTGGGAGTAATAAGGGTGAAAAGCCGAAAGACCTACGACTTCAATGCACTTCATGTGAAGGAAATTGGATCAGAAGCTCTGATTAGTCATCTAGTCTTTGATTATCAGCTCGTATTTACGTCCGAAGCTCAATTTTATAGAAGCAATAAGATTTCCCATACTTCTAATTTCGAGCCTTGACTTTTCCCTTTGGAAGTGAAGTTTGGCTACCATTATTAACATAATCTATAATGATCTACATTAGGGATGGTGTTTTCAAATATCAGAGAATGTTTTTCTGAAAACATAGTCCTAATGGGAGAAGGAAATCAGTGTTTTTCCTATCTGCTGCAAGAGACTCCTATTATATAACTAAAAAGAGAGTGAGATAGAAAGAGTTCAGCTCACTTTCAGAATCATGGACAGATGCATAAAAAACTCGAGATGGGTTATGCTTGGTTTTGCAGTTTAATGCTTAAACCTCAGTTACTGATGTAAATCTCAGTCACAAAGTGAAGCTGCAAAGTGCAGAAATAGAACTGTTTTTTCACTGTTCTCTCCCTCACTTGCTTGATGTTGTATACAAATGTTGTATGCTTTATTAAAATATACCACAGTGCTTATCTTGTAAAGCTTTAGTGTCTCTTGCACCATTACAATCCAGAATAAACTCCTAATAGAAATATACAAATATATATATATAATGGAAAGAGATAAAGCTATAAGAAGGCATCCAAAGGAGGGAGCCTGGGCTGGGAAACGGCCTGCAGGGGCCACCTGAGGAGTAGCTGAGGGCACTGGGCTGGGTCAGCTTCAGCAGAAGGGCTGAGGGCAGAGCTCCCCAGGGCTGTAGGGACAGCTCTGAGCTCTGCTCTGGGCCAGGGACAGCACCCAGGAATGGCTGGATGGAGCTGGGCCAGGGCAGGGTCAGGTTGGACATAAGGGGAAGGTTCTGCTTCCCCCAAGGTGCTGGCACTGCCCAGGCTCCCAGGGAATGGGCACAGCCCCGAGGCTGCCAGAGCTGCAGGAGCATTTGGACAGCGCTGCCAGGGATGCACAGGGAGGATTTCTGGGGGGTCTGCAGGGACAGAAGCTGGTCAGTGATCCCACTGAGTCCCTTCCAGCTCAGGACATTCTCTGATTCCATGATTCACACAAGTCTTAGAATATACAACAGATCCATTTTCCATCAGGTCGTGCCACGGGCTGGGTTGTACCAGACCGTGCCATGGGCTGCTTTGTACCACAGGATGTGCCACAGGCCAAGCTGTGCCATGGGCCGGGTTGTACCACAGACCGTGCCATGGGCCAGGCCGTTCCATGGGCTGGATTGTACTGCAGCCCATGCCATGGGCCAGGCCATGCCGTGGGCTGTACTGCGGGCAACGCTGTGGGCCAGGCTGTGCCATGGGCTGGGTTGTACTGCAGCCCGTGCCATGGGCTGGGTCATACCACAGGCCGTGCCGCGGGCCAAGCCATACCATGGGCCAGGCCATACTGCAGGCCATGCCACAGGCCAGGCCATGCCACAGGCCATACCACAGGCCAGGCCATACCACAGGCCATGCCGCGAGCACCCACCGAGCAGCAGGATGATGCAGGCCAGGATGGCGATGAGGGCGCCCATGCTGAGCCCAATGGGCAGCACGTAGGCCTCGGCGTTGCAGGACTGCACGGTGCCGTCGCTGCTGCAGCCGCACACGCGGATGGTCAGCGTGCCCGTGCTGCTCATGGGCGGCGTGCCGCTGTCGCTGATGACGATGGGCAGCAGGTACACCTCCTGCTTCTGCCGGCTGAAGCCGCTGTGCTTGGCCAGGATGCTCAGGGTGTTATCTGCAAGGCAAAATCTCAAGCTGCATCAAGGGAAATTTAGGTTGGAAATTAGGAAAAACTTATTCATGGAAAGAGTGATAAAGTTCTGGAATGGCCTGCCCGGGGAGGTGGTGGAGTCACCATCCCTGGATGTGTTAAAAAAAGACTGGGTGTGGCACTTGGTGCCATAGTTTAGTGGAGGCGTTAGGGCTGGGTTGGACTTGATGATCTTTAAGGTCTCTTCCAATTTAGTCATTCTGTGAAATCTGTGAAAATGGCAGCATCTCAGCACACAGCTCTTCCTCCGTGCCTTCAGGAACCTCAGTGCAAACATTCCATGATCTCCTCGAGCCAGCAGCACGTGGCACAGAAATGTTTCCCCTTTCTGTCCAGCTGCCTCAAGAAGTGCAATATACACATTTTCTTGTGTCACATGGTATGAAGATACTGATCCCTTACTTCTCCTCTGCATACAACACTGCAGATATCTTCCCATCAAGATTCACCACAATTTTTCAAGTCAAAAAGTCATAAAAATCCAGCCAGTAAAACAAGAGAGAAATGAGATGTTAAAGAAACCCAGACTTAAAGTATATTCACCAATTAACACAAATCTTCCTTGCCTTATAACCAAAAGTACACATTTTCCATTGCTATAAAAGATTTTTCCTTTTTATGTAAAGACAAAAGAAAAGCTAAATGCATTAAAAGTTATGGGTCTAATTTTAAGTGGTCCAAATATTTATTTGTCATCCATGAAGACAAGAAAGCAAACCAGGCTGTATCTCCCATGGAGACAGACAGGAAATTACTCTAGAAAGTCTTACCTCTGCACACATATGCAGAAAGTTAATTTTGGAAATATGTAGAGGCATCTGACTGCATGGCGTCCTACACAGCCATAGAGTTACACAGTGAAATCTCTCAGACTCACTCAGTTCTCAGTTCACCAAATTATTGCAAGTTGATTTTTCATAGGGTAGTCATACAGATTTTAATTTGCGTAGTTATAAAAATTACAGATTCTAGACAGTTATAAACACACACATATCAGATATCAATAATCTTGTATGTGTCATAGTGCTCAGGTATAAACCATGATTCATGGCATGTCAAATGCAGAAAAGTCTGATTTCTTTATATACTTAAATAATCTCTAACTTTTAACTGCTTTATTCTGTGGAATAAAATAATAGTTCAATATTAGGAATTATACTAACAGAGCGCACGTTGACTTGCACTAGTTTGCTGTTTGTGGGTTTTTTTAAAAAAAAAAGTGATTCAGAGGCACAAAGAAGAGTAATGTGAGTGTGTGTGTGTGTGTGTGTGTGTCTGCGCATGTGAGTGTTGCTGTGGAATCCAGTAACAATTTAAAAATAAAGCTGCACTTCTTGTTTAGAAGGAGGAGTTGAGGTTCATTTTCCTGATGTGTCATGAACAAAAGAAAGCCTCCTGATATTTTATGCTCTAAAATGGACACATGCAATGCTAAATGTCATTCCATGTAAGGAAAGAAAACACTGGGAGTTCTCATATGACAATAGGCTTCTCCTGAAGATCAGGTCCCTTCCCACACAAACATTCTGTGATTCTATAATTTTCTATCCCTTCCACAGCAGAATCACCTACCAATCACGTTTACTTGGCCTAGAGAGGTTCTTCCTATAATTTATATTGCAGATGATGTAACCATTTCAGTATTTTTCATAAATTTAGATTATACAACATGTGAAGGTCAATCTAAAAATTAACTCCTTCATAAAGCAGAATAAATATGGCCACTTTACAGAACAAAAAGTATTCCTAATAATTTTTTTTCCCCCCACAGGAATCCTGAGGTTTTATCTATTCCAGTTGGAAACAGTCACATCAAAACTGATGGCACCCTGGAGCTAAATAAATAGTCTAGTTCTTCCTTGTGCCCTTTTTAAAATGAAAGGAAGCATATGTGTTTACTGAAGACAAATTTCAGGTCTAAGCTCTTAAGAATTCTGACAACTCAAATAGGAGCAAAGTCCCTGATGACACCCAGTGCCACATGTGCCAGTGTGCTGCAGTGGAAAAGCCACGTGTGTTTGAAGCCAATAATTAACACACACATAAATAACACACAATTCACTTCCACACATTTGGAAGTGAACAAACCCTGCACTCCTCCTTGGCTGGGTGTGCCAGAGGTGTTAACACATGTGTGCAAGTTAAACCACTTCCAGTGCCATTCTTGTTCTCTGCAGGACAAAAAGGGAAAAGTTATGTTGGGAAAATAATCCAGTAGCTCAGTTTCCCTGAATATGGGTGTGTAGAGCTTTACCAAAGTGAGAATGACTGCGTGATGTGCAAATTTTTTCTTTTTTGATCTGATAGCTTTCTTTTCCCCCATGGCACCCCTCCCTGTTTTCAAATACTGGAAAATAAATTCACCTGTCTGCTGTCATTCTCCTGCAAAATTAAAAATATCCCAGCATAAGCTGTATCCTTAATCCTTTTGCTTTAACCTTTCAAAGGAGAAAATAACTCTATGATGCTCAATTTCCAGCTCTTTCTTTGAGACAAATCCCACTCAGAGGTGTCACATCTGTAGTCGTTTATTTGGAACTCCAGAGACTTTTACAGTTCTATATCACAGTGCTCTAAAATCTGTACTGATACAGCCTGTTCCTTCCTGTGAACCTGCTGCAGTCCTTCTCTGCCCAAGCTGGAGCACAGCATTGATTGCTGAGCCCAACAGCCCTGCACTTTACAGATATGCAAAAGAGGGAAGGCACCTGCTTTAGGAAGGAACTAAAAAAGAGAAGCTGCACTTGTTGGGAACAGCTTCAGATCCCTTCCTTCCTCCTGAGAGGCTCACTGCCATCCTGTCTGCTGCAGAAAATTCTAATAAGCCAAAACCAGAGCATAACCGAGTAAAAAAAGGAAGGGTGTACTCTAAAGAGACAAATAGAAGGGGGCAGAAAATGTGGGAGGGAGGAGAGATGGAGAAAATAAAGTGCTCATCAGTGAAGTTTTGCTGATTGCAAGAAACCAAGAAACCACCTGGGACCAGTAATGGTTATCAATTCAAGTTCAGAAGTAATGAGAGAAAGCAAAAGAGATGCAAAGTATTTGGGATATTAACTGTTAGTTAAGTGCGAAATAAGTTGCAATGGCTGGACAGTCAGAATTATTCAGAAGAGATGCCAAACAACAAGAAGAGAACAACTTTCTTTTCTTACAGATGGCTTGTTTAGTTGGGTTTTTTATTGTTGGTTGGGGTTTTTTGTTTGTTTGCTTGTTTTTTGTTAGAAACCATGTTTGACTAAAAGTGAACATGTTATGAGAAAGAAAAGAAACTAACAAGCAGAAAATAGAAAAAGCAAAATGAAATTACCAAATTGTTTTACCAATGGGTGGCAAGCCTTCCATTTGACTTAGGAATTTTGTTTAGCAATAAATACTTTCCCCTTCATTGCTATGTCTTAAAATAAATATACCTTGGTGTAGCTGGAGATGTGGCTCTTGAGTGAAGAACAATGACTCCCTGGGTCGACATTTTAGTTGGTTCCTAGAACTTGAAGATAAATCCTAGCAGCTGATCAGCAATAAACTTGATTTATCTGATTTGTTTTCTCCTTTCTGTGGACATTCCCCTCTCCCAGAGCTGATAAAACATCAGGAATCTCCTCCAGGAACAGCCTCCAGCACTGCTGCATGAACAAACCTGGCAGCAGGTGCTCAGCAGGGGAGGGGACAATCACCTTCCCTCATCTTCCCAATTAACCCACTGATCCTTCATTACAGCACTGCTCAGGTTGTTTAATTATTCCTGATGCTTTTAGCAAAACAACGAAAAGCACGTGCAGAAAAGCCTCAAAGCTCTCTGCTCACAGAGCTCTGAGCTGTCTGCCACAGGCACAGAGCCACTGAGAGTGTTCCGCCAGCCAGGGAGGCACATCCAGGAGGGGCTTTGACATTCTCCACCAGAATGAGTCTCCAGGAATTCTGTGCCCTTCTGTGGGGAAGGGGCTGGAGAAGTTCATGGAAATGCCTGAGCCCTGTGAAATGCCCTCTCCCTGGTGATGGACCCACCACCCAGGATGGACCAGGAGCTGCATCCTGTCCTGCAGCCTTCAGGAATGGTGGAAAATCTTAATAACTCTCACAGCATCAGTGTCAGGTCAGAGAAACACAGCTCTGGGCACACACAAATACAGCTCAGAGCTGGAGCTCACTTCTGCCTTTTTTACATGTAAAAAAACCTGGTGGCTCAGCTCCCTGGCTGACTCTCAGTCTCTGCAAATTACAAGCAGATTCTTGAAATAACCATGAAAGGGACTGTTTTGGGAATATCTTCCTCACAGCTGGAACAAAGGATGACAGTGCAGAAGGTCTTTAAAAGATGTCCAGTGTGGTTTCCAGACAAAGGTAGTTTGCATAACCACAGCAATTACCCCAGGGCAAAGTGCTTTCTGCACATTCCCCAACTGTTCTCAAATCTCCCAGATCTCTTTTGAGGCTCTTGGATGAACGATTTTGAGAAAATGTAAATGCAATCATTTTAATACAAAGCTACTTCAGGATTTTCTGGACACGAGTGACTTTAATGGCATCAACAGCAATCAGGATGTGAAATTAGCAGGCAGGAGTCAACCCCTTCATCTCCCACTTTGTGCAAGAATGCATCTTGCAATTTTAAGACAGACAATAAAATAACAGAACAAAGTAAAAATCAGAAGCAGTGAGTTTGCATCTAAGTGTCATTTTTTCTGCACACTTTAGTGCAATTCTTTAATTCTCCTGCAATCTCTAATATGTCGAGATCAGTGGAGTTCCCTGCTGTGCTACCTTACACCTACAGAATTCTGCCTTTCTTTTTTTATCCCTTTTATAATGTCCTCAGAAAGATCAAATAATTAATGGTATTAAGGACTTTGTGGTAGAAGTTCTTATCTATGCTGGATATATTACTTATGTGAAGAAGGAATTTTAATTGGAAACTCTACTGCTGGAAACAGCAGAATGATAGAAATATATATTTCTTCCTGTTTATTAGAGCTATCATTCTGTGTACATTTTTAAATCTCGGATTCTCTGTAAAATAGAGTTCTTTGACACAAGTAGAAGAGCAGCAGGAATATCCTTACTGTGACACTCCCTGCTTTTTCTGATAAGGAAAAGACAGGGCCAGTTCATTCATCTCCAATCTCTGTTCAAAAGTAGCATCTATTCTTAAATAAAAACCCCAAACTTGAAATAACCGAGCAATTGAATTATTATCATCAAGGTTTCAGTGGAAACTAGCAAAATACAGGCAGAAAACCAGAGCACATGACATTTGAAGGAATGTGAGCTCTAGAACACTCAGCAACCAGCTGCAAAGGCACCAGAAAAGATCATTCAAGAGAATGCTGATGCCATTTCAGCTTTGTATAACCATTAATGACCATAATTAATATGCATGTGCCTCTTGTAATAGTTAATATTCTCTAGTGGAAACCTTACAATGTCAAACACAGATTTTTAAAAGATCATTTTGAACATCGGTATTTTTCTTTTTCTTCAGAATTCAAACCTAATGACAGAGAAATGGATGGATGATAGCAAGATTCCAATCCCCTTTTTAGAGCCTGAGAATAAAACTGTCAAGAGACACAGAGGCGTCTCAAAAAGTCACTGCATAAGTCACCTTAATCATTATTCTTTTTTGAATAATTTCTCAGTCATACTTTCTTTCTATGAAAAGATTTACACATAACACCTTTTTAGGTTGGTAGGATTGCACTGCAGGAAAAACCCAGTGACTGCAGCCCTGACAAGTCACTGCCCACAGTCCCACGTGCTCTTGTTTTGAAATTTCTTTCTTTTCCTTTTGCAATTACAAAATCCCTGGGAAAGAATAGTCCAGATCTCCTTTCTGATCCACCACAAGAAGCACAAATGACAACTCCAAGCACACCCTCATCCATGCTCACCTTTTAAAAAGCCACTGCTCACAAATGGGCCCTGAGCCGAAAAACTGATTTATTTGTTTCAGGCTCCACTTTAGTACAAGTTGGAAGCATCAGTTTCCTGCTTCCAAAAGGATGAAATTAATATGCTTTATGAGAAACCCATGTAAGGCAAATTTTTTTTTTATTTTTCTGCCTTAGGCTGAAACACGTTTTAAAGGAATATTTGATTAAAAGGGCACAATTATAAGTTTGTATGTTATAAATTTGGCAATAGTTAGTAGCTGAAAAAAAACCAACTATTTTTTCATTTGAACTGCTATAACTATTTTGTTTCATTATTTAACTCAGTGTTTTCAACATGCCTGTGTTTATAAAAAATACATTTTTATGATGACATAAACATATATGTATGTATATTGATATATCTATATATACATACAACTGTGTCATGTGTATTTTTACAGCTGTACCAGGCCTTCCTTGATGATTGTCTGAAGCAAAATCCTCTTGAGCAGCAGTGTACAAGAAAAAGGACCCTTTGCCTAATCTGTATAGTAAAGGCATAAATGTCCTGTTCAAACAGAAGGTTTACAAAATCATCTAAAAATTAAGAGAGGCTGTTTTTTACAGTATATTTTTGCTGATTTATGATGGCCAAACCATATGGGCACTGAAACCTTCACAGGTATTCCAAACTGACCTGCTTTTCATAAATGTAAAAAATTTGTGATGTCTTCAGAAAAGCAGATTGGTGATTGCTATCAAATTTGATAGCAGACATCAGGTTCAGAAGAAAAAACTTTTTGTCATAAAAATTCAGCTGATTGATCAAATTCTCTTTCCCGCCCCATAGCAAGCTGCATTCCTTACTGGCATATTTAATGGCAATTCACAAAGCATTCTTATGACAAATTAACAAGTGCTTGAATGTTTTTGGTTTTTTTATAGACCTGAAGTTTCTGCAATCCCTTAAAACACCAATAAGAACACAGAGAAAGAAAAAGTATTTCTTGTGAGAAAATGTATTGGTAGAAGAATAATTGGAAAATGTCATATATTTTGTATCTTTGATTATTTTCTCCTCTTTACCAGTTGGCTTAAATAATAACAGTTTATGCCAGAACTGAGCAGCTGAATCAACTAATGAATAAAAAACCCTAAACACATTTCCATGTAGTCCTTTGCAGAAATAAAAAGTACTGCTGGGAATTTTGAATCATGAGTAAAGTAATATTTAATCGTGTATACATCATTCTCATATGTTAAAATTTCTTGGAAAGGGGAATAATTATGTTAGTGCTACGGTGTAATACAGAACTTGTAGTAAATAAATTCTTGACAGAAGGAAAAAAATAGCCAGAAGAATTAACAGCAAAGTGATGATGAATAAGCATTTCCTCCTACCTTTTTCCTTTGAAAATGTGAACTTTAGATAATAGTCTGTATAATTTCTAGTTCTATTCCTTTGGAAAAGTCTGAACTTTAGATAATTGTCTCTTAAGTATTCTAAAACTTTCCTTTGACCTTTAGGCCAGCAGAGCTACAATCAAACATAACTATATGGTCCCTTGCAGTCTAGCAGCAGCTCCTGTATTTTGTACCTTGGTTTTTTAACTCATTGAAGATAGGACAGAAAATTCCCCCTGAAGAAATAATGATGTAGAACACATTGAGTCTGAAATAATACCAGTTTTATTGTTAATGGAGTAGAGAAATAATTAGGACCTGGTACCCCTCTCTCTTTTCAATTTACAGACACATAGAGCAAGCCAAAGCAGGAAATTTTGGGTTCTGAGTCTGTTTAAGCTCCACCTTGTCTGAACTGCACCCAGCACATCTGACTGAACCTCACTGACTCTGGTTTGTCCATTCATCTCTTCCAAACCCCTCATGCCACTTGGGCTTGCCACTCCCATAATTGGAAGCAAATCCAGGGCAGTGAGGTGTGAGATGTGCTAAACCAGCACTGGCTTTTGCCCCTCCTCTTTCCCTCCTGTATCCCAGCAGCCAGTCACAAAGCTGTTTACTAATAATGTCCCTGCTTTGACATGCTTTGCTCCATTCAGATCACATCACTGCGGGGCACGTGCATTGAATGGTACATCTGTAAAGTGTAAGAATTAATGCAGCTTGCCAAGCTCTGGTTTAGAAAGAGAGATGAAATGGCTGTCAAATGTGCTCAGCATTAAAAATACATTATTAACACAGCAATTTGCATAGACTGATGGATCATTTTTGAAATCTACATATTCTAGTTAATTCTCTTCTGTTGTTATTTTAACCAAAAAGTTTCAGAAAGTGATACGGTGTTTTACAGCATTTTGATAAAATAATGTCTATATTTTGCATTTGAACCAAGAATTTTGCAGTACTATACTACCAGATTCCAACAAAAATACTGCAAGGATAAATAAATAAGCCAAGATATCCCAAGGCTGTGCCATCTGCTTTTCTTTGGAGGGATAATGGATTCTCAATCTTTCTATGAATACCTACTTAACAAATGCAGTGTGGGAGGAGAAGGTGGTGGCAGACAGGGATCTGAGCCCCTCAGGCCACAGGGACAGGTACAGCTTTAAACATTACACTGACTGCTGTTCTCTTCTGAGTAGAGCTAAATCTCCACCAGGTTCAGTGAAATTCAGAGTGATTTTTGTAGGTGATGGAAAAGTTCCAAGAATTCCCAGCCATGTTCTTCACCTTCCTCACTTCACACATCCTCCAATTCTTACGTCAATGACTTCCAGGTCTGGAAAAGTTCACAGACCTGGGGACTACGAAGACAATCATGGATGTTTGAAGTGAATTTTTCTTTCTACAATGTAAACTCTCAATATCACAGTAAAAAACATAAAACTCAAGTAGCAACCTTTTGAGTGTAAGATGTGATGTGTTCTTGCCATTTAAGTAATTTAACATCCACTTCTCCATGCCATGATTATCACCTTTTCCATTCCAATTCTGTGCTGAATATACACAGGGGATTGGTAGGGATTTAAAGCAATTTACCAGTAAATCATACACCAGCCCTTAAAAACTAAATCTGTAATCAGACCTATCAACCATATTGAAGTTTTGTTGTAACAGTAAAAGCCAAATTCCAGCCCTAGTGTATTTCTATTACACCACTTACTTTTTACATAATGTCCACTTTGAAATATAGCAGCAGAAAGCAACCAACAGACTATAAAAACAGCAACCAGCATTTATTGGAATGCTGCCTTTTTGTACTGGTGTAATAAAGGTCTTGTCAGCACTTCCATTACAAAATGCCAATTTTCAGAGGTTTATAACTCTGACATAACTACTTCCTATGAAAAGAAATTTAGAATGTGGACTCTCTGCCAAAGAGCATTGAAAGTTAAATACAGCTTATGTTGGCCGGGGCATTTTAAGTCAGAAAAATAAATTAAAAACAATTCTGACTTAACATTTTCTTGAGCTGGTGCCACTGAAGAAAAAAATGTGGCTTTGATAGTAAAAAGTGCCAGATCCTGCAGTTCTTATACACGCAGAACTCCCTTGAAGTTCCCTGAGAACAATTTCTGTGAGAGGCCTGAAAGGAGTGCCATTATACATTTTCGTAAATGTCATCAAGAGTTATATTAGCTTTTTGTAATTTGAAGAACTGAAATGTTATGGTGTAACATTGCCCCTGGGCACACAGGCAGCATGATAATGACTTTGGGAAGACATTCTGATATGCAGATTACATATAACAATAACAATTTGTTACCATCAGACCATTAATGGCAGTAATTCAGGCCTCAGTCTCACACCCAAAGGATTCACACACGCCTTATTACATGCACACCCCTCACCGTGATTCCCATGGGGAAAACTCATGGCCTTTTGAAAAGCAGGGAAGAGAAAAAGGCATCCAGAGAAGGAATTCCAGTGAGTGAAAAAAATCTAATTACCCATCTATAGAGTGGAAAATATATAGCTTGAAAAAGTTTTCAGATGAAACATCCCAGATACTCTGGAATGTTTCTGGACAGCATGCAAACATTACATAGAAAAAACCTGGAATAGGCACGAGTTCCAGACTGGGATACACAGCTGGATCATGGAGAATCACAGCAGGAGACACACACATCTGAATTTAGATTACAAGCCCAGGACATACTGCAGGACCCTGCCTTTGCTCTGTACATGGTGTGACACAACACAGAACTTGGAAAGAAGCAGCCAGGGAAAGATGTCAGCACTTGAATTCTGCCTCACCGCAGAGATGTGACAAAGTCAGTGCTAATATGGGTGAATATTATGAATATATATGTTCATATATTATGAATATATGAAACTACAGCACCAGTTCAGAAGTTGTTTAGAGTTCTCATGGAATCACAGGTTGAGTGAGGTTGGAAAGACCTCCAGAGGTCACCTGGTCCAACCCTGCTCACACAGCTACCCAGAGCCCAGGACCTTGTCCAGCTGCCTTCTGAATATCTCCAAAGATGGGAGTTCTAAAAATAGTAAAACATTTGTATTTACAATAGAAATATAGCTGTGACAAAACAAAAGACATCATATTCAGTGTTTCTCTTCATCCCATGAAGAGAAGTGATGAGGTATAAATATATAAAGAATCTGTAAGCTGAGAGAGCACCTTGCAAATGGTTCCTTGTTGTCTAATTTGTGATGAAGAGTCTGATAAAGTACAAGTGAAGTGTTTAGGCAGAAGCTGCAATAAAAATACAAAGCATGATCACATAAAAATATTAGAAGAGATGGGGATTCTACTGGCAGAGGAAAATACATCTCAATATGCCAAAAAGACCTCTGTGATCATGAAGAAAAAAACATATAAAGTCAAAAAGGTGAGCAGAAAAAACCTAGTAGATACTTTGAGAAAGTTATGTTTCCTTACTGGGAAAAAAAAAAAGGAAAATATGTAAGAAAAATAATTTTCATTTAGAAAAAGCTACAGTCTACAAATGAATTTTTGAAGCAAGTGGTTCTGCTAGACAGACTGTATTAGAACTCTATGAAGTTTTTAGCAACTACATCTTTTGATCTTGTCTGTTAGCACAAAAAAGGCACAAAACAAGAAAAAGTTGATTTGTTATAATTTTTTTCTCATTTAAAAATAGAAAATATTAGTACAAAGAAGCCATAACAATGTGGATTAGATAAAGATGATGCAGAAGGAGATGTCAGGGGTAGAACTGAGTTTAAACTACCTCCCTCTGTAGTCAGTATTGCAGTTCATATCAAAGATACCAGCTGCCATCAGACTGGGCTCCACCATCTCTTCCCCTGACAAGCACATTCCTCATGTTTCCTCTCTGGGACTTCCAGAAGAATCCAAAATGTCCCTCTCTTAGAGCACTCCTGAAACTCTCAGCCTTTACCAGCCCCACTGCTCACAGCTCTGCAGTGTTTGCACAGCACAACAGCAGCGCAGTGATTAAATGTTTTATCCAAATTCATACAGGAAACATAGCCAAGCTAAACAGAAGTGTTCCAAACTCCAGAACAATTCCTCAATCAAAAATCCATCACTCCTGTAGAGTGCTCTGAGATCACAAGGTCTTAATCTTCGCTGGGGGAACACTGCATAGTTTACAGAAGAGTCACATGTAATGGATGAAAAGGTTATAGAAAGTGACAGGACCCAGCTAAGCAAGGTTAGGGAGCAACAAGTTGGAAAAGCCTAGACGAATTACTTTTATTTTGTATTATTTCCAACAAGCTCTATTTTAGCTTCAGTTTTAGGTTAGACTGAATGAGAGTTTCATAACACAGGACAAAGCCAGAAAGTTTTACCTGTGTTTACAAAAAGTGATGTGAAATTGTTATGTCATTAAAGAGAAGAAAAAATTCAGTGTTCGTATTCAAGACAGCCCAATATTCTTAGAACAGAACAGAGAACTTTCATCAGCATTCAGACATTACTGTTGGTGCTCCTTTTAAGGTTTATGACTTTAACACCAAACTCTACTCCAAACTCCATCAAGAGGACTTCATTCCTGATTTATCTCTTAGAGTCAGATTACAAAAAATCCCAATCCTGCAGAGTTACTGTTTAGGCATGAACACAGTCCTTTGCCTACAGCCAGAGTGGAGTGTGCTAGTCTGAGCCCAGAGTTAGTCAGGCCAGGTTGGGGGCTCAGCCTTTGCTCTCTGAACACAGGCAGAGAGCTCCCACTGCTTCCCTGATTCCTGCAGCATCCATCAGTTACCTTTGGAGGACCCCACGAGCTCTTCCTCTTCAGTGCCATCAAGCAGACATCTGGTCCTTTTCTTCAAGTTCTATTTATCTCTCCCTAACAAGCTGCCTTATTATCTCACTTCAAACAGGGGCCCATCTTCACTCCCTCTCTAATCAGTGCTGATTACCAAGTGTGCACATCCTATCATTTTAGGATATGCAAACTCTCTCCCCAGACTAGACAGGTCAACTGATGCATTTCATTTCTTTGCTGCGTTTGGCTCAGTGTGTAAGATCCCTGTGTTCAGTCAAATCATGTATTCTACCTCTTCCCTGCCCTCTGAATGCATTGCCTTCTAGGCAGATTTATTATATAAATATTACATGCTAATAATTACATAAATATGTTGCTAATTACTGGCTGCTTGCCAAATAAAGTACGTCCTAATTAGACAATTAAATGAAGACCAACAAAGTGACATATTTTACAACAAGATCACCCATAAAAATTACAAAATCAGGAGTTGATGGGAAAATAACCTAAGTGACACAAAACCACCCCCCAAAAAAAGTTTTCTCTCCCTTTTTCTCTAAAGGTTGATGTCAGAAGCTGTAGTAAAAAAAATCATTAAAAAATATCCTGTTTCCTTTAGTGTGTCTCCGCTGTTCTTGCTGTGACAGAGAAATACAACCAGTTCTTAAACAGTCACCTCCTCAAAATGAGTAAGGAGGAGGGTACGTAAAATATTAAAAGGGTACGTAAAATATAAAATATAAATTTATTTGAGCACCCCAGACAGATTCAGGAGAATGCAGAGACACAGAATTCACATAATAATCAATGTTGTGGTCACCCTGCAGGAACAATGACTGACTCCAACAGTAACTCCTTCCTTGTGTAAAACACTTGTTGGATTTGTTCAAAACAAGATACAAATTAGAACATGATCTGAGCCTTTTAAACTCACATTATAATGTCAGTTCTGTAATAATTAATCAGATAATCCTTAAGGCTAAGTGTGAAAAATCAACACCTTCTATTTTTAATGGAGCATCCACGTGCAAATATAACGACAAAATTTGATTTTTCTTAATCAAAGGAAAAATTAACAGTTAATGGGTGATGATTCCTGTTTAATTTTTTTTCCACTTTTAGCCTTTTTATTCTTCCTCTAGTAGAACAGTGTTGGTGGTCTTTTAATCTTTACTGCAACTGAAAGTTTAAAATGAGACTCCTATCTAGTTTCTCATTAATTGACAAAAGTGCAATTAGAGCAACTACTAAATTAATTCCTCCTCAACAGTCTGCATTTAGGATACGATAAAACAGAGATATTCCATAATGAGAGCAGCCAATAAATTTACAGAGGGAGGAAGGGAAAAACAAAGAAAGGAAAAGGAAGGAAGGAAGGAAGGAAGGAAGGAAGGAAGGAAGGAAGGAAGGAAGAATCACGTACCTAGGTATAAAATCCAAATTTTCAAACCAAAACAAAAGCTAACCAGGGGGTGAACACAGAAGAACTTCTTAGATGCAATGACTCTGCTGGGCAATATATTGAGGTGGTGATGGGACAGACGTTATACCAGAACCTTTGGCCTCAAGACATCATTCCTCCTTCTCAGAATTAAAACCATTTCCAGGAAATCAAACATAGTCAGTGCAAATGTCCATGAACATTTCCACCACAGAAATTGCTTTTTGCAGAAAACCTGGAGGAATAATATGTACCCATCAAGCCAGAAGTGGTACTTAGAAATCTCTGAACTCTTTCAGAAGATAGCTGATTAAAATCCTGGAAATTTATCTCCAAATATTATATATTCACTTAGCTATAAATACTACTATGAAATACTTCCAAAGTCCTAGAATATCATAATCATGGGTGCTGGGAGTTTTTAAGGAGTTAGTGCACTCAGAGCACCTTTGATTAAAGGCTGGTGGAACAATGTTTCACAGAATCCCAGGATGGGTGAGGCTGGCAGGGCCCACGGGGGCTGCTCTGGTGCCACCTCCCTGCTCCAGCAGGGCCATCCCAGAGCACAGGGCACAGTAGAGTGTCCCTGTGGCTCTGCAATGTCCCCAGGGAGGAGACTGCACAGCCTCTCTGCCCCATCTGCTCAGGGCTGGCACTGCCCAGGGCAGCAGTTCTGCCTCCTGGGCAGGGGCAGCTCCTGGGCTCAGGCCCTACCTGTGGATAAATTCCAAGGAGCTGGTACTGCAGATCTTACTGCTGTTAGTGCACTCAGTAAGAACACCACCCTTCTGCCTGCTAAGCAGTTCAGTCCTGAGACTGATTTAATGTCTATTCTCAGACATTATATGTCTGAAATTAAGTCACACTGGAGATTCAATTTGTTCTTCTCTGCTGTTTCTTTCATCCATGTTCCATGTTATTACTAAATCAGACAGATTTTCAAGCTAACATACTGACCAAATTCTTTTGCTCTCCTGTTTTGTTTTCACAACCTTTTATCCCTTACTCATTCTTCTTCAGATTTATTATGAAATTAATGCAGTAAACTGGAAAAGAGATGTAAGGACGTTACACTACTGAGCTTGATGAGACTCCTACAGCAGGAAAATTCACAGCTGTCCAATCCATTCCCTCATCATGAGTAAGCACTGTCGTGCATATGGTGCACAACACTGACCTCAGATCTTTTTCACTCAGATTGCATCTGGTTCTCAATTAGTTTGATTTATAAAATGAAACATAATTGACGTCTTGGCAACATTCTGTTGCTAGCAGCACAAATAATAAATTAAGAACGAGTGAAGTAAAAGTCTCTTTAGTCATGTATGCATAATGGCAGGCTTCATGTATTTGGGATTAGCTGGGTCTCATCACTCCCATTGGAAGCTGTTTGGGGCTGGGTCATGTTTGCACTAATGCTCTGCAATAACTCTGTAATTGTGCTTGATTCAAATGACCAAAAAAGGCAGTCTCTGAAAGGATGGGATGCTGTGGGAATCAGTCTGATTTTCCAATGTGCAAAAACAACTCCTCTGTAGCTGTCTGAAAGTTTGCATTTGGGAGGCTTGGAAAGAAGTTGTTATCACAGAGCTGAACTGAACCAGGAGGGAAAGGTTAAACAGCATTTGGAACAGAAGCTCCCAGGAAACATTTTGCCAGTGCAAAACTGTAAAAAGTACAGACGTGCTGGGGAGCACAGCAGGGCTGAAGAGGAGCTGGAGATGCCTGCAAGAGGACAATCAGCTTACCAGATGGCCCCCTCCTTGCTGGTTCATCCATCAGCTTGGCCTGTCCAGTCCAGTGAAGACTTGATGGATCACCTCTGGCTTAGGGCGGAGAGAGAGGGAATCTGTCTGGAGTCCTGCATCCTGAATACAGGAGAGGAGTGAATAAGGATTCAGATGGACAGAACAGACAGAAGGCTCGCAGGGTGGAGGAGCTGGCAGCTGAGTTAGACTCTCAAGAGTTGATCCTAGTTCTCTGTTTCAGCTGTGTGCACCAAGAAGGAGTCACCTCTTTAGCCTAATGAAGTGGTGAAAAGCACATAACCATTGTAAGAAGCTTAAATCACCCAGACAGGGATGAAAAGTGTTTGCAGAAGAACTGTACTGACTCTTCACCTGGTTTGTGGTTCTAATCAGAAAGGAGTCTGGAGAGAGCAGTGATCTGCATGCAAGAAGAAAGATGGGAAAGACAGCAGAAGCAGGTGTCAGTGAAGGACAAAGGATTGGAGTGGAAAAATGCTGGCTTCCCATCTACACTAATGCAATCACTTCAGAAAACAACACCACAGCCATCCTTGCCAGGGAAGTTCTTTCAAATCTCACTCAACTGATAGTCAACATCAAGGAAAAACAGAACTTGAGGGAATAACAGAACACAGCTGATAGTGATTATAGTAAAGAAAGAAGGGGGAAAGGAAGCAGAAAGTTATCAGCAGAAAGACACTGAGAATATTGTCACCAGCATTCCCAGCTAGGTGGGACTAACACTGCAGTACCAGGGAAAGGTGTAGCCTTGCTAGGAATAGTAGACAGGAGTCAGAGATATCACTTCAACTGCAATGTAAAATCATACAGTGAAAATGGAAATTCATCCACTGCCTGGCAAGACAGAACCTCTGAGCACTACTGGAATGTATTTGGGTCCCTTGGGAATATTATCATTACCTTGCAATTCTACCAAGTCTTCTAGAATTTAAGAATAATCTAAAGATGTATAACACTGATTTCCTCCTCACGTAGCTCATCACTTGTCACTGAAAAAGGGCTCCTCTCTTTCAGTTCTTAGGCACAGTCCTACTTCACAGGATGACATTACATCTTAGAATTGTCAGATATGCAAATAAGAAAATTGATTACTTTTCTCACAGAGGATGATCTAGCATGTTTTCTGATCCAAAGCAGTTTCAGGCAGGTGAATTGTCTTAGGACCAAGGGTAAAGGAACCTGAGTATAATAAATAAGGAGCTGCATGAATTATTTCAGGGACTTGCCACTTGCCAACCAATGCACAACCACTCACTCCAGCAAAGCTGTTTGCACTGGCTGAACATCACTTTTTGCATATGAATGGAGTGCAAGCTTGAATCAGTCCTGTCCTTTCCACGGTGTCCCTGCCTGCTGCCACAGCAAGGGAGTGTGGCAGCACAGTGTCCCCAGGGCCCCTCCCAGCCCCACTGTGGTCCTGGCACACTTTCCAGCAGCAGAACAAGGCACACAGAGACAGAATTCTTAAAAGGGTGCTCAGCAGTTTAGGGTAACTTGCAGGACATCAGTAGACTGTGTTACTTTGGGCCTGTAAATCACATTTTGTTTTTAGCTGAGAAAGGCAAGTATGCATCCAAAATATAATTAAGTATTTTTAGGAAAAAAAAAAAAACAAAACAATGCCAAATTATTCTTAATTCACAGAATTACAATGTTTCATAGAATTAACTACCACATGATTTGTTTTGGTAATATTTAGATCTTCCTACCCAGCAAAATAACATTTTTATGCTTTGTTTTAATTTATTTAACTTAAAATTTCTAATAGAAACAAAAAAGGAACTTATTGAACAAAATTTTTCAATCACGCTACAAAGAAAACATTTCAATAATTTTGTATTAGCAATTTCATTATTAACTCTATTATTCATTACGAAATCAATAAACTGAGGTTCTTCTGGCATGCACAGGTTATAAAAATGTTGAACTTTGCTATTTAACAACTCCAGTTTAAATGCCATGCTGAGAAAAGATTGATAGTATGATATTTATAATACATTTTTCACACTATGAGCACTCCTGGAGCAACATGATGTGTGCCTGTGGATGGCAGATCCTGACACACAAGTGCCAGATAATAGGATACTTTGTGTTTGTTATTTTTTTAATACACTGCAATGCTTTATTTTTAACTCTGCTCCTTTCACATTATTTGCACCTTGTTATGCCACTATTCCTTGTGATTTCTGGTGACAAAACCACATCTATTAAAAGAAATGATGATCAATGCTTTTCCTAGGATTATGCCTCATATTCCTTTACGTCTTCTGGATGTTATTCCATACCACTAATATTGACAGATGGTAGAAAAATAATAACTTATAAGATGCAAGGCTGAGCACATCACTTAATTTGAAGAAAACCACTAACAAGGATGTGATTTGGAATGTTTTGGAGTTTGAAAGTCTAATTACTGATATATAAAAGAAATGAGGATGATAATTAAACCCATTAGAAATACATAAGCATGTGCTTTCCCTCGAGCAGTGCCATTGTGGAACACCCTCTGGCACGTGGCAGCTGGGCCACAAAGCTTCCCAAAACTGCCTGAAACTGCAGCAATGTGTGAGGATGTGCTGCTCACATCCAAGGCGCTGTTTGGGTGCTGTGATTCTGGATGTTCACTGCACATCCACCCAGAAATGATGGGTTTAATGATGTCCTTGCTCTGGCAATTTGTACCTGGGGTCAGGGGGTTAACTTTGAAATTGGGCAAAGTGAAAGGAGGGCAATGAAACAGAGGAGTCACCTCAGAGCTCTCTGAGGGATGCATTTGGAGAGAAAAGTCAATCAAAAACACAGAAGGAGCTTCAGCTGGCAGCTGGGACAATGGCAGAGACTTATCCAGAAAAGCCAAAAGAAACTGTTTCAGGGAAAGACTTATTTTAACTCATGAGAGTTACTCTGGTGGGAACAAAAGACTCACCCTCCAGGTATGTATTTGACAGATGCTGCTAAAAATACTTTGATGAAAAAAGCTGGGGAAAAATCCAGGTTTTATTGTATTAAAATCACAGTAACAGAGAAGTACTTTAACAAAAAAAAAAAAGTTATAATAATTTGTCTTATTATTTGGGATATCTAAAAGTGCTTGCATGTAATTGTTTTCCTCAGCTATTGTGAAAGTTTGGAAATATTTGGATCCAGATTTTATTGTATTAAAATCACAGTGACAGAGAAGTACTTTAACAAAAAAAAGTTATAATAATTTGTCTTATTATTTGGGATATCTAAAAGTGCTTGCATGTAATTGTTTTCCTCAGCTATTGTGAAAGTTTGGAAATATTTGGTTTCTAATGGTAAAGAGGTAATGAAATATAAAATAATCCATTATACACAAAGGCATGCAAGGCAGTGATTGAAGTGATAATACCAGGCCATTTCCTTTAAACACCTGATAGAGTGCCTGCACTTTCAAGGCAGCACAAGGAGGACATAAGCAAGATTTAACTTGAAGGAAAGAACAAAAGAAATTCACATTAAAACATGATCACTCTTGGAGCTGTTATATGTATCATAAATGTAAAAGACTAAGCATGGCTGAGAAGAAATATTAAGTTTCTTAGAGAGAACCAACAGAACAGTTCATCACTCATAATGATATAATCACATATAATCCTTCAATTAAAAAAAAATATATTTTACTATGCATTCAATAGAGTCAAGACCAAACTCAGAGCTCAATTTGCCAGATGGACGCTGAATATTTGAGGAGAAGGAGGCTGGTCACTGATAATCAGCCTATTACAAGCCAAATCAGCTATTGGATTTCTGCAGGAATATGAGGTCATGCCAGTACGGTTCTTAACCCAAAGGTAAGCCCTGCCCATGGGCCAGGCAACCCCAGGACTGCTGTGCTACATAAGCCCTACAAGAAGTATGGAATATCCCATCTATCCTGTCAGAAGAATTACTGCATCCAAAGGCACTGTGGAATGTTCAGTTTGGGGTTTATTCCACTAGGAAACAGATTCTGGCATCAGAAAAATGGAATAGCAATGCCAACTTCTCGTGGGAAAAACTTTAGGTCTCTTTATGGCAAAGATGTGTTTGGTAGTTTTTGACAGTAAAAATTGCACTGGCAGCATATCAAAATGTTTGCATGTGTGAAAATGCTCCTATCACAGAGTTCTATTCTCACTTGAACAATCTAAGGGAACCTGAAGGAGTCAATGCTGAAAACAGGTACTGCTGTGAGAGGATTGTTTGGGATGCAGCAGAAGACTTTAGGTATGATCTGTGAATACCATTCACCTGAAAAAAAAAAGGCTGTCCACAAATTCTAATTCCATTTCCAGAGGCCTCATTGCAGTTTTCTGATGCCATGACAGTACAAAATCCTCATCAGTTGTCTAGATTCCTGTCAGTTTTTTGTCATTTATTGTGAGCCTACAGTTTTTTTGGAAGGGTTAATTCCAGGCAGTCTATAACACATTGCTAGAGTGTATCAACACTTGTCTAAACATGAGATATTTTCATCTAAAATTTGAGGTTTTTCTGGTTAGAAGTTTCTCAGACACACCACACAAAACATGGGTTTTCATTTTTTTCCCCGTTTCTGCTCCTATGCAGAAAACCCAGCACAAAAGCATGTGAAAAGTGCCCAGAGATTGAGTCAGGAGTTTGTGCAGTCAGGGACTTGTTATGTCACAGAGTCACAGGTTTAGTCACAGGTCTAACACAGAAAACATGACATGATTTTCATTTAGCACTAACTTCTTATATATTTTCTTTTATATAACTCTATTATTTCTCTTGAGAGGGGATAAAGGTTTTTGCACCTGGCAATCCAAGTGCTCAGCATGCCTTGATTACAGCTTGAGAGGGCATGATTGCCTGGATTTGGATTATCACTCATTGCCCAGGAACCCAAGGCACTAAACCTACAAACCCCACCAGTAATGGACATCAGCTCAGAAAAGGACAGAAGAAAAGCATCAGGAGATATAGAAAATACAGATGGCTAAGAGGTGATCTACAGATATTCAGTGAGCTGCATGATGGCATTTAAATTTACATTTTTTACATTCTTTACATCAGAAAGGCACCACATTCTCTACAGTTTTGGATATCTTGTCTACAGAAGGAATATGGAAATTCATAACATGGAAAAATAATATTAAAATTAATAAATTAATATGGAAATTCAACAAACCAAGCAAATGAAGAACACCAGTGCATTATTTCAAGGCACAGATTCTGCTGGGAGCACAGCATAACTTCTATATATGTAACAAAACCTTCTGAGAAGTGTTTTGGGTTGGTTTGGGGGTTTTTTGTGTGGTTCCCGGTGAAGACACCTGTTGTGTCACTTAGTTAAACACATTTCTCAACAACGTGGCCAATCATAATATTTGCAGTGCATGTCAGCAGCACAGTTAATTACTGACTATCAGGGGAAGTTGCCTTAGGCTGATCTGGAAGGTTTGAACAACAGAATCAGAATCAGCCTGTGTGCAACAAGCTAAATTGATTAATGGTTATGCTTATGTTCTACACAGGAAGGCAATATTCCAAATCACAGGCATCTTATGTATTCTTTGGCAGGAGGGACAGAGAGAGGGCACTGCAGCTTCTCCTGGCAGGAGCCAAACTGCACTGTTGGCACACCAATGTCACCACATTCAATGTCATCATTACATGTGTGGCCAAATGCCACACAGTTAGCTAAAGCACCAGAGAACTCAAAAGGGCCATATCATTTCTTGAGAAGTACTTCTGTTTATCTCAATCCTCAAGAGAATTTTGAAGGACCAAAAGGGCAATATCATTTCTTGAGGAGAAGTACTTCTGTTTATCTCAATCCTCAAGAGAATTTTGAAGGAAGACAAGGAATTAAAAATTATTTAGATAAAGAGATGTGCTAATTCTAGCAAGTAAAAATTGGCTTTCTACAGGATGCTTCCTGAGAAAATGCAGTCCCTGTGTGGTATTCACAAGTAGACAGCATTTCTTCAGCAGCCATAAAGTTTTTGCTGCCTTGAAGAATTAATTTGGCAGAAATTAATTAACCTGGGAGGAAATTGAGGCTGAGGACACAGTCAGGAAGATGTCAAGGATTTTGGCCACCAGTGTGATGAAAAGTTTTTCTGTTCCAAGCTTTACTGTGTTGAGCACTGATCTCCAGAAAGGAGAGGAGGGTTTGTTACAGGCATTTCCTTACAGTTCCACACCACACTACCTTGGTTATGCACTGCCCAGACACTCAGTAATACAAAAAAAGGAGAAATTTCACTTGTGAATTCAGGTTATTTTAGGGATATTGGTAGCTTTCAACATGAATAATCACTCATGCTTATCTGGTAGATATATACAAGACAAAGTCATGGTCAAGTTCATTGTTTAAGTGGCATAGCTAAATAAAGACTTACTGAAGATCTATGATGTTTAAAGGACATAAAACTCACCTCAGCCAAATTATACCCTGATTTTGGCTCTGACAGGAGTATTTGCTTCCTGTGGGAGATCATGTTCTAGCATCAACCATGCACTGCACCCCTGACTGAGCAACCTTGATAGACAAGGATGGCATGCATAGTTGGAATTTTATTATTGGATACAGGAGGATTAAATCAGAAAAGTCTCTTCAAGCAGATTTTTAATTTCAAGAGATTTCAGGTGGTTGTTTTAAGAGGATTTTCACATTTAACTGATTCAAACACATTTGAAACTGCATAAAACTGAGTGGCAATGATGTAACAAAATTGGATTTATTTTTTTAAACCTTGTTACATAGAAAGTTTCCTCACTCCCACTCAGCTCAGGACTCATTTTGCCATTGTCTGTGAGTAGGAGCAGGAGTGGGTCTTAAATAGGTAACAGATTGGAAGGACAAGGGTAATTAGCAACGTGAGCTCAGTATTTAAACATGAAGAGAAATGCTAAGATCTTTTTTACTTTGTCATGCTGTGCCAAGCAAACCACCTCACATTTAGGATGCTTAATTCAATTTGTGTTACACTGCTGATGATTATGAAATGCATTTTGAAGAGATTTGTTTTATCTTCTCCAGAAAACACACAGAGACTCATTTACAAGAAAATAGAGATATAAGTAGACACACTTTGTGAATGCTAGAAGAGAAAAACACATCTAAAGAAAAGGAAAATATAGGATATATTTAAGCAGATTTAAGAATTTAAGTGCAGTGTCATTTAGCAAAACAGTGTCATCATGCTTCTAGGTTGGAACAGATAGAATAAAAAAAGGCAAACACAGCATTTCCTCTTTAACTGACATTTCATGTATTGCTTTTACACCCCTGCACATACAGCACACACATTCATCTTCTTATTAGTAATGGACTAAACAGGGCTTTACTTTCTTACAATTTCAAATAAGAAGCTGAATTTGACTACAATTCCTGGCAGGGTGTGCTTTATTAAAAAGAGCCAAGATAGAACAACTTTGCTGAATATTCAAGTACAAACACATGGAGCACTCCTTATAGCATTCTTGGGATCAGTCCTAGCTCCTTCTCTCACCTGACCTTCAAACAGATCTGTGTGCCAAAGAATAGGATCAGTATAAATTTATTGCCCAACAATATTAAATGGGTCTTTCTTTCCATCACACGTGAATGGTCCCTTCTGCAGCCCTGCAAAATGGCATTTTGCCATCACCCTTCCAGAAGTGCTCCAAAGCACAGGGACTCAAAGTGCCCTTCTGGGCTTTGCTGACCTAAGGGATTTTCCTTTCTAGCAAAAGTTCCTCACCAAAATACTTTGGAACCTTTATACACACAACAAACAGGCTGAAAGGTGCTTTCTCTGGGAGATTTAATAGATACTTAATTTTATATTCCCATCCATAAACAGTCAATGTAGGAATCAACATTTATTTATCAACATAGTTTCAGATTTTCATCTTGCACCATATCTCTGAAACTTCAAATTAATAGGAATAATACAGGCAGTAAATCCATGCTTTCATTTTATGTAAGCCAGTGAGCTGTTTTGTGGATCTAAATTCCATTTCATTTTACTTGCTTCTTATCTACTTTAAAGTTATTGGAAATAGCTTAAGTGATATAATGAAGGTACCATTCAGCAGATTGTTTATATTTTAATTGCACAAAGGACACACTACTAAAGTAACTGGAAATCAACAAAACAATTTGAAAGTAACTTGTTGAGATACACATTTTATATTTGTTCTATTTACCTTCATTTTTCTTGATGGTGAAATTTGGGTTGTTGACCATTTCAGGAAGAAGGCTGTACAGGAAATAATGCCCATTTTTAGGATCATCCTTGTCAACAGCACTGACAATCTGAATTACCTGCAACATAAATGGGCTCATTAAGTTTTCACGCTCCTGATAAACAGACAGTGCTGAAAAAAAAATGTCTTTATTGGACACATTTCATTTCTCTCCATGCCAGATTTAAAAAGATAATTTATAACTCTACAAGGCTTTTATAGACCTTAGGCTGAAAACCTTGGGAAGAGGAACTGTATCTGCCCCTTTTAAAATGTTTCCAGAACAAAGAAGCAGCAAATAAGGAGAGACAGGTAAGAGAGGCTAGCAGAAACTGCTCATGATTTAGACAAGTAATAAATTATTATTAAACAAAAAAAGGAAAATTGGGCTTTAGAAACACTGATATTGCCTATGGCAAGCTTTCATTTACACAACCACACTTCTCGCTGGACTTGGATACATAATATACCTTTAATCCTTTCTCCCTTCCCCACCCCACATTTCACTTCATAGAATAATAATTATTTTTTAAATTATTTTTGATGTGAAAGTTTAGATGAGGAAAAAATCAAAAATGAAAAAAAGAAAAAAAAGAAATTATTGAGGGCTGTATTTTTCCCCTTAATTCTATTAAAACCTCAGCTATTCCCATACTAGGAAGATATGCTGTTTGTTTTTTAATAACATCATTTTAAATTAATGATTCCTAGAAATATGCAAGATAATTAGGTGAGAAGAGTGCTTTGGGTAGTTTGGATAACTTTGAATAATCAAGTAACTTTGTATGAAGTACTTCATATGATTTACATGACCAACTGCAGTGTCTGAAGTGGATTTACCTCCATTTACAATTTTTACCTTTTACACTATTCAGGTACTGCAGCTGATCATCTGCAAATCATACCAAGTTGCACAGGACTATGAAAGGAATAGACACTATTTTAAAATAACCAGAAGATTTGGGGTTTTTGTTTGATATTTTTGGGTTTCTTTGTGATTGTTTTGTTTCATTGGGAATTTTAAAATATTTGGCGTACTTGCTTTTGATTCCAAAGGTTTTCCAGAGAAACAGAAATAAAACCAGCCATGGATCCAGATCCTACCCTCAGATCTGGCTTTCAGAGCTAGTTAGCTCATGCTAGATGAGGTTAATAAGAAATTTAATTAGAATTATTGACCTTTTCCATGTCCATTGAATCCAATAACAATTGTCTTATGTATTTATTTGCAATGTCTAAAGCAATGCACCAATAATTTCTTGCACAATTAAATTCAAAGTAGGAATCACAAAAAAATTTAAAGTATAGAATGAAAAATGGAATCAGGGTTTGATGCTCTCCAAATTCATAGGCTTTTATTTTAAAATTTCCTTGTTTCCCTAAGAAAATGCCAATAACATTTTGTTCTGGTTCAACCACAAGGACTATTAGTCTGTATGTGCTATATGTATGACAAGAGTCAAAATCATATTTATGTTCTTCAAGAGTCAAGGAAAGAACAAAACCTTACTAGATAACCACAGGGATCAACGCCAAAACATAAATATCTGAAATTATGTATGCAAAAAAAATGTTTGAGCAAGTAGTGATATTTGCAGGACAGCCCAACTTAGGAAGGAATGTGAGACAATTAATTCCTAACCTAATCATATTCTGGATAGGTCAACCTTATCATTATTATTATCAAAAATCTGCTGAAAAAAAAATAGATTGCTTACATAGCACATGATTAAGGTTGTTTGTTTGTTTTTTTCTTTTTGATAGCTGCATCTATCAAGGTGGAAATCTCAACAGGATTTCAAACAAATGTATTAGAAGACATGGATAAAAAAAATAGGCCTAGCTCAATTTTTGCCTTTTTTACTTTATGAGATCTTCAATTTAATAGCTGAATAATGGATCCTAAAGTGGGAAAAATATAAACAGTGGAAAAATATCTAAGTAGCCTCTGTCTGCCCCAGTGCAAAACTGGAGCCATTTGCAGATGGGAAGGATTTTCATCTTTCTCTTTGCAGAGGTGTCAGGCACTAAAGCACCCACTGTGATTTGCCCAGGGCTGGAGCAGGTAGCAGTAATTCATTATCATAGGGAAGTGCAGCTTGGGCTGGGATCCTGAACAAGACAGATATATTTAGACAGATATATTTTATGGCTGTTCAATTTTTCAAACACTGATGGAATGGGAAAGCAATAGGGGAAAAGGATAATGGCACAATGAAATCTGGAAGGGCAAGTGCACATAACAGGTGCAGTTTATCAGATTGTTGTAATATTTTGTATGTACTGGTATTCCATCCATTCCCTACATTGTTCATAAAATGCTTCTTTTTCTGAAAATGCACCAAAAATTATACGCAAAAGACAGGCTTAGTGCAATTCTACATTTGTTGTGTTACACGCACACATCACAGAATTAAGAGTTAGAGTTCCCATAGCAACCTTATTTCTTTGTGGGTTTGCATTAAGATAAGTTCTTAAAAAAAAAAAAAACACAACAGAACACCAGAAAATATAATATATATGCAGTGATATTAAACTGTGGTATCTTTTACTCCACAGGGGTCAGAGAAGTCCAGTAATTCTCATTTCCAAGTTTTTATTAGTGTGCAGATAGGCATACTATACTACTCTGTGTTGTGTGCTCACGCAATGGAATATTACTGAGGTAATTCTCCAACTCTTAATTTGTGGTTCACAACATGGCTGAGAATCACAAAATCACAGAGTCGCAGAATCGCTGAGGTTGGAAAATCCCTCGCAGCCCATGGAGTCCCAGCTGTGCCCGATGCCCACCTTGTCCCCAGCCCAGAGCCCTGAGTGTTGTGAGGGTCCCAAAACTGCCCCCAGTGCTGGAGGTCCCTCAGCAGGGCCAGCCCAGGTGCCTTTGTCCTCTTGCCCACTACAGATGTCTTTTCATTTCTGGTAACAGGCACCCCAAAGGTGTTCCACAACAGAGAAATTGGTCAATAAAGAAGACAAGAACTGATTTTTTTCTTTTTCACTACATATCCAGTAAAAGTTAATAACCCTTTGGCTGTTCAGTCTTGAAACTTCTGAAATTCTTACATGTAAAATTCCAACTTTGATGTTGTATTAATACTTCATGCATGCATTTGATTCTGTACATACATTTAGCAGAAACTTAGCAAATCAGCATATTTTGTTTAGCAGACAGCACTGGATTGTAATGAATAGTTAAATGGTCCCCTAGGACAGCTTGACTTTCTAATTTGTAGGTTTGTATTGCAGTTCTACAAAGCCACATGTGCCTGAAATAATATACACAAGGATAAATAGAAAAACAAAGTTATATTCAACACATCATAACTATCTACGTGCAATTTTAGTATACGGTACTGTTTAAAAGACTTTGCCTGTGATGCAACTTGTTAACCTCACTAAGAATGGTTTGTTATCACTAATAAACATTTTTCTAATTTTAATCAGACTGATCTTCCAACTCTGGAAAACTCTTTTGCAGTCCCATTGCTCTTCATGGTTATTTCTGCATTATTTGCAGACTCAAAATACAGTAAGACTAGAGTCACTACAGAGCAATTTTGACTTTGCCTGAAGAGTCAAATACAGGTTCTGGCAGTAAAGGGATGGCTCCAGCTGAAAAGGCAAAAATCTACCTGAAGATTTCACCCAATAGAAAGAAAAACAATTTAATAGGAGAAGTGAATAAAATAGAGAGAATTTGTGGGAGGCTGGAGGAGCACTGTGCTCAGTTTTATATTGCTCCAGTTTAAAGCTGGCTTCAGCTCTCATATATCGCTGTCTGCACTACTCAAATGAACATTTTGTAGCCTTGTTTCCAGCAAACAGAACTTCCCTAGAAAAGTCTGAGTATGGACTAGGGAAATAGCAAGTGAGGTACTTTTCTCATTGAACATTACAGAAGTTTTGTTCTAGGTCCACAGGAGAATTTTACTGTGCTGGAGAACAACCAACAGCACAGCTATAGTCAGCAAAGCATGAATGCTCTGGTTTTAGTAATTGCAATTATGCAAAAATAAGGTGTAATAGGAAAAGACAAGAGGTGATTTGTGGCTAACTTTGAGGTACTGTAATATTACTTACATTCAAATTTTTGGGGTTTGTTATTTTTTCCCCCTAAAACTGACAAAAAACATTTCTGGCAACTCTCTGTCGTGTGTAAAAATGTGCGAGGAGCACACAAACACATGCATAAAAAATAGATTTCCTTCTTCCTCCCTTTCCTCTCCTATCAGCCTGTGGTACCTTTACTCAGAGGTAGGTCAAGGCAACAAAAATGCATCTGGCAGTGTAATACATCAGGAGCTTTTAATGCATTGTGTCACCTCACTAGCAGCTGTACTTGCTACTGCGATTATATCAGAACCCAAAACAGAACACTTAGAAAGTGAACTGGGATAAATGTGCAATGTATTTAGTGGCTGCACATAAGGTTTTACCAATGGTTCAAATATAATCTCATTTATGGTAAATTAAATTTGATTTAAACTTAGATTTAAATGGAACTGCAAATGTCAACAGACAGAAATACCTTAAGACAATTGCACCTTTCCTGCACATGTAACATTTGAGTTTAAGCTTTGGACAGCCATCCAAATTAGGCTTTTGCTACTAGTAGTATCTTTTTCATATCACCTATTTCATAACTGAGATAGATGTAGTTTCTTGAATTCTACATTCTAACTTATTGATAGGATTTTTTTAAAAAACTTGAATATAGAATTAAGCATAAGAAAATACAATAAGGCAGTGGAGTTACTAAAATCTTTACAGGAGCTGATGATTTTTGAATGACGACTTCAATTCAGAACCTAACCTTGGTGATTATTCTGGCCTGGTTACTGTTCCAGTAGTGCTATTTGTTTAAACACAGAATAAATTACAGGATCAGTGCCACCTCATCCATGCTGGCAGCCAAATATTTAATAACCATCTGTAAAGTTCACACGAGGATTCATGCTCAAGAGTGACATCTGCCATCAGATCAAGAGTGTAAGAGGCAATGGTAGATAAAGAATATCATGCTTTAATGAAAGTTTTCTGTAAGTGCTTAAACAAAAGCCTCTTTTACCTGCTGACTCTTAATCATCTCATTTATTGTTTTATTCCAAAATGAAATGTGAACATTTTTCACCATCCCTTAAACCACCTGAAATTTGATAGGAATACCTAGATAAATACAGTCAGAAAACACTGTACAACAGAACATTCTGATTTTAGGGAGGCTCACTGAGTCCTGGATAAAGGCACAGTCATTAGGATTTAATCTATCCTGGAAAATGCAACTACTCAGCATCAGAAATCCACCCTGAGCTAAACAGAAATCCACTCTGAGCTACAAGAACTGAATTGCCAACAGTAACAGGACTGTCTGCCCATGAAGGCACATCTCCTCTTCAGTGGATAGAGAGAAGTCTCATTCCTTAGTGGCACATTTTTGACACCTTTTTTACTAAACAAAAAGGGGTGCTAGAAGTCAAATGATCCTCTGTAACAATACAATCCTGTGTGCAGAACTGGGTTGTCATACACTGCTATATAGGTTGTCATTTAATACTACTAAAAAGAAAATAACTTCTAACTCTATTGTCAGGTAACCTTCTTTGGAGAACAGTGAATTTAATGTCTAACACCCACATGAGACAGGAATAGTTGGATTAACAAGCCATGTCATGCTGTCAGCTGCTGTTTATTTACATAAAATGTCACAATCTAGAAATAAATTGCAAAGATTAAAAACATTGAATTGTTGTAGCACCCAGTGTTTCTGTTGCTGGACAAAAGTTACATCTCATTTACACTGCATTACTTTCTAAATGTCTGTGCATATTCTTGAATCTTCACCTTGTCATTTAGGTGGCATATGAGATATTCTTCCCTATTTCTGTACATTTGTCCTTCAAAGTGAATACCTTTTAACAAATCTGCTTCATTTCTTTGAAAAAGACTAAACAGCTTAAATCCTGCTTCTGACATGTTGCTGTTTACTTCACCTTGGAGAGTGTTGTGTGAGTTTCTTCACCAAGCTTTTTTTTCATTAAATGAAGAAGGTAATAACATTTTTTATATATTTTTTAATATAATGAAAACTTGAACTTCCCTTCTCCAACATCATCTTCAAACACAATTACAATTTACTTCACTTTCCATCAAGTTCTGGTGTGCTGTCTTATTTTTTCCCAACTGTCATAGAAAAGTAAGAACTGAATAGAGATTATAACTGAGATAAGGTCAAGGGGAAGTGGGTTTATTGTTTTAACTGTTTATTCTAAATTATACCTGGGAGCAGCTGCAATGTAGGTCAATAATTGAACTGGAATTCAGGTTGGATTATACTTTCAGCTACTGACACACATGAATTTACAAAGTGCTGAGCTCCATCATACAGAGTGTGACATTGGGAGCTTAAAGACACTTAGGATTTTTTCAGAATATTGTCCCAAAGTACTCACCTTTAATTTAAAACTATGCCTTAAGGGAAAAAAAGTTTGTTTAATTATAGAAGACATCCCACCAAAGTGAAATTACAGAAGACATCCCATGAAAGTGGTCATGGGTTCATCTTCAGTTAATGCTAAGAGCTGTTAGCACTAACACATTGTGGGAATAAAGATGACATAAGGTGACAGGGAGAAACTCCAGCCCTGTCTCACACCACAAAAACCTGGGATACTCACTTGTCCAGGCTTGCCATTCTCACACAGGAAGGCCTCGTGCTCTGATGCAAACTCAGGGGCATTGTCGTTCACGTCGAGAACTTTGATAGCAACAGGCACCCGGGACACCTGGCTGTGGTTCCCTGAGGAGAGAAACCAAAGCACCCAAGGTAAGCATATTTAATTGGGCATTAAGTACAGCAGTGCTGGCACTGTGACCGTGCTCTTCCCGTCTCCCACCCTTGCTTAATTGGGCTGCCTCATCTGCAATGGATCGTGGAGTTGGAGCGCCAGCTGAAGAAGGATGGCCAGGGCTTTGTGGCTGAAAAGAATAAATAGATCCCTGCTGCAAACAGCATTTGTTGGAGATTAGCTCAATGAAGACCTTTCTTGGTCTAAATTGGTAAGATTTTTCTTTGATGAAGTTTGTATTGTTTTATTGATAAAGTCCATTATATATGGAAAAGGGAAGGCTGCAAACAGCAGAGATTTATTTCTTTGTTTATCTTTGGCAGAGAACAGCACATTTTACTCCATTAATTGTTCTGACTGCACATCTATTATTTCTTCATTGCAAACATAGTTAAAGTACTGACCCACATTGGGAAAAAGATGGATGGGAGACTGACAGGGGGGAAACTAGACAGTAATTTGGACTATTAAAGCACTTTGATAATCTACCAGTGACCAAAACTGTGACCTGTGAACTTCTTCTTTCACTGAAGTAACAACTCATTATTTATAATATAGAGCTACTTTGCATAAAATTGCTTATCACTGTGAAGAGTAGCATGAGCTGTAAGGCAAGAAAAGCTAAACCAACAGTTTTTGAATAGCTTTCAGAGGCAGCTGCCTGTGTCTTTCCCTCAATTCAGCATTGTTAATTTGCTTAGAGACTATTATAAATATTTTAAATTACTTTTCCAGGAGCAAGCTCATGAATTCAGTTTAAACTGAGGTCACCAGCTGATTTGGAGAGTTTGATAAACTGTTCCACAGCACATGCACACCTCCACAGGTACCTCAACCCCAGTGTCAAAGTTCATCTCCTGGTGAATATTATTTTCCAGCCGTGGCATTGTACCTCGTTTGTATCATCAGCAATGACAAATCTCAATATTCAGTGCACTTCTCGGTACAAATGACTACAAAGTACAAGAAGATCAGGCTCCACTAGTGGTCAGGGACCAACTGGTGGCAGCTCTACAAGTGACAGAGATGAATAAAGGCAGAATCACCATATACACTGTGGGTTTTGTGGTTTCCATCAGGGTTAATGCTGTTGTGACCTAATCAAACCTGATATCTTACAGCCCTGTTTCCCCCTTGTGTGCTAAAGACTTCCACAAGATGGAAGGCTCCACCCATAAATCTGACATTGAAATGGCATAAAAATAACAATTTAAAAATGCAAACTCAAATACACCAATGCCATAAAAGGCTTTATATCTCTGGGATCATCTGAAATATCAAAATTCCTCCTGGATAGGACATGGAAGATCACCACACATCAGGATTTCAATGTTTTCCATCTTAAGGAGTCGAAAGTTTTAATACAGAAAGAATATTACAGAACAAAAAGAAACACTCACCAAAATATTATACGAGCAATATTTATGTCACTTTGTATCTTATGATCTTACTTACTAACAGGTGAGAGGAACAGTTTTGTCATGAAATAATAGTGTATTTGAAACCAAATAAAACCTAACACGCACATCATGAATTCCAAATATTTTTAACACTTTTAAAATCATCACTTAATAAAAATACAGACAATGAATCTCAAGCTTATCAGAATTCTCAGCACTAGTGTCATATTTAAATACTAAAGATTTACTTTTATCTAAATTAATGAAATGATGGCAGTTCAAATTTTAAAGACATTACAGAGAAATGTAATTAATTAGATAAGCTTCTAAAGAAATTATTCATGTCCCTTGTGACTGCCCCCAAAATGTTTGTCTTTCATCAGAAATACAAACATTAAATTTAAAGATATTATAATTAGAAACTTGATGAGAATTCATTTAAAAAATTAATTTACTAAACACAAGAGAGACCCTGCTGGTTTGGAAATCTCCAAACAAGGGGATATCCACTGCCTTTTAGGGTTCCTGTGACTGTGGTGAAATTTATTGTTGAGAAAGGGAGAGAGATGGGAGAGGGAAATGTATCTACAGCTTGTACTGCCCACCACCCTGAATGCACTGCATTATTTAATCATTCCACTTTGTGCTGAGTGTTCTCCTCCACCCTGAGCACACCTATTCAAACACAAGTGAGTCCTCACTAAGCAAACCCAGGTTGAAAACGCCGTCAGGATGGAACAGTTCCATCTGTTCATCTCCATACATTTCATGTCTGCAGACTCTCGGTGCTGAAACATGCACAGAGGATGTCCAAGCCTAAACCCAGATCTGCTGGCAGTGTCCCAAAGGCTTGAACTGGGAGTAGGAAGGGGTTGGAGTGGATCCAGGCTGGTCACAGCCTGCCCCATCTGCATGGTCACTGCCCTTCAGGCTCTTGGGTGTCTCACTCGTTAGTATTCAATGTTCAGAACTTTTCCTCATTTATATGAATGGACAGTCAGTTCTTTCTAAACTAGGAACAAAACTGAGATTAATTACTGCGTGGGTTTTTGTTTAGTTTGGGTTTCTGCCCAACAAACCCCTCAGTCAGTAGATTTAATGGAGACAGAATTTTCTTGCATGCAGCAGGTAGACAGCTAGACTGACTGCTTAACTTCCAATCTGTTATTTTATGCAAAATCATAAAAAACTGTAAAGTTAGAGACTCTCTAAGGAACTCACCAGATTTTTAAAGCTCTAAAACCTGTATTTATTGTGATGCACAGTTTAAAAAGACCTACCTTGAATTTTGCAATATAAAAGTATCATTAGGACTGTCACTTGAGAAACATTAGCTTTGTTTGAAAATTGAATGCTGTGAGATGCAAGACTGAAAAATATTGACAAAATTTCCACTAGTCTAGTTAACTAAATGTCTTTTCAAGCTAGGGCTGCCCAGAAGGACTTAGTAATCTGAGGACACCATTCTGTGTCTAGATGAGCATAGAACATTTCTGAACTCCAGCAGTGAGATCCAGATGGGCACAGAACACACTGGACAGATCCAAGGAAAGGAAGACTCAATGCAAAAATAATTAGTGGAACGTAGTTTGGGTTGATAAATAAACTTCCAAAATTTATGGCAAATCCACCTGGGTTTAGAAATGCATATTGAAAGTTTCCCAAGGGTTATAAGGACCTAAAAAGCTCTTCTGTTTTCTCCCCAGTTCACGAGACTCCACTGGAACATGAAATGTTTGAAATACCCAACTTGCTGGTATTCCTCTGAGTAACACACTGAAACCAACTCAGGGTTTAAAAACGTTGTAGAGTTTGATAGCTAAATGATGAGGCAGATCAAATAACCAAAGTGAAATTAAAGCAAACAAACAAACAAAAAAAACCCAAACAAATATTATCAAGCAACTTAAGTGTCTCCAAACCTGAACTTTTGGATGCTACAACCCCATGTTTTACCACTTCTTATTGGGATCAACACTTTTCATCCTTCCTGGAAATAATCCTACAAAACTGAGATGTGCCTGTATTGTAGGAAATTTGTATTACAAAGCACTGAGTGTTGTCAACATTGTTACTGCATACAGCAAGAGCTTCTAGGAGTAACTAGAGCTTATAAATATAATTTTTGGTTTTGTACCACAACTAACAAAATAAAATGCAGGTTTTCTACTCCCATAAACACATAAAGACTTCATACACTTGCTTAAAACACTTCCCCCTGTCTTCCCTGGACTGATGAAATGCTTTTTGAGATAAAGAGTTTATTGTGGCCCAAAATTAAATTTATAATTTATTTAACCCAAATAAATCCAGTTTAGTCCAGTTTTTCTTTAGATAATCAAATAATCCAAAATCACTTCAACATTCTCTATTAAAAAGTCATTAGCTGTCTTGCATTTTACCTAAAATTTACTTTAATAGAAAGTAGATACCTAGAAAATAAATAAATAAATAAATAAATAAAATAATGCTAAAAAAAAATCATTATTAATAATAATAACAACATCAATAATAATAACATTATCATCATCACCACAACATGGTTTGGAAATGGTTATTTCATGCTTCTCTGATTCAAGGAAATTTCTACAATAATAACATTTTACATTAGAAGCAGAGGAAGACCTAGCTCTAACAAAGATATCAAAACAAAATCTGAATCACTGACTTAATAAAAGCAACAGTGCTTGGTTTACATCCCTTATGTTTCAAACTTATTAAGTTGTATTTTAACAGATCAAATCCCCATGACTTTATCAAAGTTTTATCTGATGACTTTATTAAGATAATGCTCAGAACAAGTTTATTTCTCCTGTTACAGTTTATGTTGTTGTTTTCTTTAGGCAATCCTTTACTTCTAGAATGCCACAGCTTATAACAATCTTTCTGTCATATAAAACTGACAAATCTGACTTAAAGAATCCTTAGATACATAGATGCTGTTGTGAAACAGAAGTTTTATTTATGTTGAAGCTTAACTCCAGAAATCACATAGTGCAGCAAATACTGGGCTCGTTTGTCTGCACTTGGGTAATGATCTGATTCAAGAGAGGCTGAGTGCCTGAAACCCACTCCAAAATTGTCAGGAAGACAGCAGTAATTGCCAGCATTTCTCTTAAAAATACCAGAACACAAGCTATTTCTGAGCTAGGACAAAATTCAAACAACAAACGAAAAACCCAGACAGAACTGTTCACCAGGAGGATTTTGACTCCCCATTGAAATGATTGTCTTTTTAAAGGATGAGAAGTCGTGGATTATTGAAATAGCAATATAAACATACCAGTACTTAGCAAGAAGGCTCCTGTACGAGGTGTTAAGACAAGAAACAAGCACGGCCTCCTAATTGTTATTCAATTTGTATTTCTTTAGCGCATGGAACTCGCCGGAGCAGCACAGATTGTGGCGAGTGTCTGTCTGTACATGTGTGGGAGGGGCGCGGAAAGGAAAGGATGTGGAACATATTTCTCAGGTTTGTTCCTTCAGTCATTCTTTGGGAGAAAAATAATAACAGAGTTGAGAAGCTTTGTCTCCTTTCAGTAGCTCCCTGGGTGTATTTTGTTGTGGGCTCCAGAAGGATGAATGAGGCAAGAGCAAAGCTTTGTCACACTCTGTTTCTATTTCCTCACCGAGAGACTGTCACAGGTTTAACCAAGAAGTGTCTTAATATCATCCAGCTCTTCAAAGCTGGATTTGGAGTAAAGAGGTTCCCAAAGCTCAGCAACTCCATCTGTAAAGAGGTGACTCAGGAAGGCCACACTCACCTATCTTTATTCAATATATGAGATATATCACTTGGGACTAACAGACTGATTTTACTTTCAGGTTGCTGATAATACCAAAACAAAAAATAAAAATTAAACTTTCTTTGATACATGCATACACCATGCCAGAAAATGCTAATTAAATACACCATATCCTTCAGGTCCTGATTTCACTCACTTTCTTTTTCTGTGGGATTTTTTTTTTTTTTTTGGTACATAAGTGCACATAAGACATTAAAATTATTTAATATAACCCAGCACCAAACAGATCCTGAATCAATTATCTAAATTATGCAGAAAATGGAGACATGCCTGAAAAAAAGACCAATTTTTTTATAAGTGATATTCCACCTAGCCCTGCACTCAGCTCTTTACTTGTCGCTGTAAGTAGCAATACTAAATTATTTACTATATTTGAAATAATTTAGGATTCCAAATAAAAATATACTTTAAATTAAACCAGGGATTTCAACCAGGTACTTTGTTAACTTCAAAGGATCAACACTGATTTCTAAAACTTGATAATGAATTTTAAAAAGGGAGCCTATTCCTTTCTTACAGGTACAATGCATACTGATAGAATCAGTTAGCCCTCATTTTGCTTATCTCAGGTCAGGCTGTAATTTGACATTCCAATGCAACCTCTCTGCTATTTTTCATGCCAGAAAGCAATGGGAACAAATGGATGGGATGAGACTTGGAAAGTGTTGGAATAAGTATCCTAATCAGAAATTGTAACATCTTTGTAATATTTGAGTAAGAATTACGGGTCCTTGTCTGTTGACAGATGCTCTGGATACAAACAGCATGTTCTTAGAGGCTGCTCTGCATATCTAATTCTGACCACAGTGAGGTTTATATTCACAGTGACACATAATAAAGATATATGTGACACATCAATATGAGTAAACAAATACATAATTCAAAATAAAGTATTAGTAGAGCTGCTTGAGAGAGCTGTATTGGAAGCTGCTGAAGTCATACCAGGTTTATGACAATGAAGCAATCCAGTTTGTTCACTGATTCTAAGTAAATCCTTAAGGGAAAACAATTAAAAAAACCAACACTACCGATATCCTTCCACCCACACATCTATCCAGAGACCAAACTGAAAACTTCTGACAGAAAACAACCTGTATTTGTGATAAAGCACTGTCTAATTGAGCCTTATTTATCTCTAACGAGGACACAAGTCAGGAGTAAGTTTGCAGTTATGTCACACTCAGTAAATTAGCTGTGCTATGTACTGAAGTGGGGAATCATTACAACTGCAAAATTAAAAATACAGCAAAAGTTTTAGCACTTACTAGCAGTGCACTTATTAACAGCTACAAGAAGTGGCTACCTAGAAATATTTGAAGTTTTACAGTTAGGTTTTTGTGCAAAAGGCCAATGCAAATCAAACAAACATGAAACAAATGGGAAAATGATACGTAATGTCAAGACTGAGCAATATAAAACCAACATTTGTGATCTCTGGAAGCATCTCCAAGAAGGAAGCATGATCTACAGACCTACAGATCTACAGCATTTCAGCAAAAGAAGTTACTAAAAGGTTTTGAGTGAAGGTTTTCCATTTCCTTGTGGCAAGCACCACTAGGAAGGAAAAAAGTTAGGAAAACAAAGAACCTCAGAATCATCTTTCGGATACTTTCATTATACACTCTAGAATAATAAGAGTGTGATGAAATGCCACTGGATTTGTACTTTTGTGGATCAAAGCACCACAAGCCTAATTAGGATTCCAGATTTTCTGAGGCAATGTAATGACTTAAATGGTTGTGAGGAAGTAACAGGTTTTAATTTCTAAATATAACAATGAGAAAAAAAAAACCAGAAAATAACATGGTGTCCTTGGATGACAGAAAAGAATTTGACTTAAAAATAAGGCAGTGGAAAGGCAGGGAAAGAAATTGACTGAAAAAAAAAGACAAAACAAATGTACCAGGACATGATTTGCTGCTGTGTTTCTCAATTCCAGCTTAACCAAGGGAGTTGTGCTGCCATAGAAGAGTCAGGAATCTGTCCCACACTTTAGAGCAATTATATTATTAATATGCTAATACCTCATGCATATTAAAATCTTATAAAAATATTGACTTAGATATGCAAGGTCTTATTGTCAATTATAATTAGCTACGAAATTTTCTAATGACTAGCAGCAATAATAATAACAATAAGCAGACTGATTGAGGACAAGTTGTCTGGAATATTTGGGGGTTTTTATTTAAAATGATTTCATGATTGAAGTAAAATAATTTATAGCTCAAATGAAATCCCTCCCTTACTCATAGACAAAACATCAAAATGCTTTAATAAAGATTTTTATTAAAGCAGCATTTATTGTAGAAGCATTTAAATGTCATTACTTTTAGAGCTCATATTTCTTTCTGAGACTGATTTTTCTTAACACTGCAATTTAATTAATCTTATGTTTCCTTCACAGATAAAATATTGTTGGATATCCTGGATATGAATCAGGCTGTAGGAGTTCAGCACCAAACCTTCTTACTTGCATACCTTCAGTAATGAGCAGAAAAGACCTCTCCAGCACATCAGGATGCACCTTTAAAAATGCCATCTCCTTTGTTTTTCAGAGAGAAAATAGTTCCATTCTTTCCTGCCCTGCACCTTGGCCAGAAGCTCACACCATGCTGCTCAGTCTTTATTGCAAACAGAAATGCACCTCAAGAAGATTGACTGAAATTATACTGAGTTGCAAACCCCTACTCTGACCTGCCCTCATGCAGAAAAACCAGTGGAGATTTCAGATAGTCCCAATCTGCTCAGAGCTGATGAACTCAGGTTCTCAAATGAGGTGAATTTCACACAGTATTTCAATTATTGTCTTTCAAACTTCTAATTCAAATGTTCAAAGTGAGGATGGCCAGCTGATAGCTGGTGAGGGTAAATATGTACTTGGCTAATATAACATATATCTATATATCAGCTATATACCTATATGGTCAACTTCTAAATTTCCTCAAAATAACTAATAAATATTCTGTGTGCTAGTGAGGTGAATTTCACACAGTATTTCTAAGATTAATCTTATTGTCTTTCAAACTTCTAATTCAAATGTTCAAAGTGAGGATGGCCAGCTGATAGCTGGTGAGGGTAAATATGTACTTGGCTAATATAACATATATCTATATATCAGCTATATACCTATATGGTCAACTTCTAAATTTCCTCAAAATAACTAATAAATATTCTGTGTGCTAATTAATCATGTGCATTTCTGCTTGCATTTCTTACTTGAATCCTTCCCTGCTTTATGTCCCAGGAAACCTTATTTCCTTCTAAAACACCACCCAATGCCCCAATTTTTTGTATTTTGAGCTTTATACAGAACTCCTGTATAACTTTACAAAATGAATATTTGCCAGTCTAGAACTCAGATGTCCAGCCTGGATTTATAAAGCCCAGAAAACAGAAGTATAACTCAGACTGTTACTGCAAATCTCTCCTTTTCCTTGTCATAATGATGTTCACTACTTTCTTTGGCCTTTTTTTGGCTTTTTCTTTTTTTTTTTTTTTAACTGAATTACTCAGATGCTTTATTCACAGCTGACTTCCATGCCTCCCTCTAGAATCAGAGGTCTCCAGCTTCTACTCAGCACCCAATACCTGAATTTTAGTGCCTGCTCCTGAACTACTGAAGCCATTTCACACAGAGATTGTTTCACAAGCACACTCCTTTCCCATTTGTATTTCCTCACAATATGGCCACTCCCATGCTATTAGCTATGTGGATCACCTCTCTTGCTATTCTTGAGCTGTGTGAAACACTAATGGGAAAATCTGTGCTATGTTTGAGCAGACTTTCACAGCTGAGAACTGCAAACTGCCTTGACAAGATGCACCAGCCCTCCACTGCCCAATGCAAACCTTCTGTGACCCCTCAGGATCTGAGGAGCTCTGTGTAACCTTCTAGTCATGTGCAAAAGAATAAAAAAAACACCTTAGCAAATTCTGTGTTTTAGTGTAAAAATGATGGATTATACAGTTTGAGATCCACTAAACCAAAGCAAAAAGGGTCAAGCAGAAAAGGTTAATATTCCTGAGCTTCTCTTGTTTAAACTTTCATAAAGGCTTATTTCCTTCTCTTTCACAAACTTACCGAAATTTACTCAGCCCTAAGTTAGAGATAATTATATGATGTACCAAAGTAACTCTCTAAAATGTTAGAATTATTGCTAATAATGCCTATAGTTATTTTTACCATAAAAGGCTAAATTAAATTAAATAAATGAAAGCATAATGAAAGCAAAGGTATTCGTGGCATTAAAAAGTACATTGTAGCTGAAGGCTTGTTCTGAAGAAATATGTCTCTCTTCCTTTTTAATTAGTGTCCTTGCATTTTTTAAAGGAATACACATTATAGATAACTTTAGCAGTGCATGTGCTGGGTGATGATTCAATTACTCTATTTATGTTCTCGGTAAACCATATAGAGCCTTTCTGGCTTTATGCCCTTTCCCATTAGGTGACAAAATTGCCTCATACTTCTTCATTTCCAAAGAATGCCATTGGTGTGGGTAATTACCTGTGTCAGAGCCCACAGCTTTGTCCTTGAGATGCCTCTGCTCTGGGCCTGGAAAGTATTTATTGTTGTCAAATCACCATTTATGTTTCAAGATCTTGTATAGATTTTCACCTCTTGCTTTGAATAATTATTCAGGAGAATTTCTACTTGTTGTGGCAGTTCTGGTGCTTTGCCCAGCTCTTGGGCAGGGGGCTGAGGCTGCCATGGGAGTGCTGCTTGCTTGGCACGTGGGGCTGAGTGCCAAGAACCCTTTGATCAAGCAGTCAATCCCACTGAAAATTACATCTCTGTGACTGCAGTGCCTGCAGAATAAGGACAGCAGAAATTCCATTAAACCCTTCATTCAGAGATTTAAACCTTGGCTGAAAGCACAGCTCAAGGCTACAAGAAATATCCTGTCCCAGGCACTGGCTTTGGGATTCCCTAGTGGACTGCTCTATTCTGTCTGTGGGTGTGATGTGCAGAGTGTGAGGATCACAGGATCCCAGAGTCGTTTGGGCTGGAACGACCTAAAAATAATCTTCCACCCCCTGCCATGGCAGGGACACCTTGCAGTGTCCCAGGCTGCTCCCAGCCCCAGGGTCCAGCCTGGCCTTGGCCACTGCCAGGGATCCAGGGGCAGCCACAGCTGCTCTGGGCACCCTGTGCCAGGGCCTGCCCACCCTCACAGGGAACAATTCCTTCCTAATATCCAGCCTAAGATGGAGAAAAATAATCATAACACAGCTCAGAGGAAAATATAAACCTCGAGTAGTCCACTCAGTGCTACATGTAGTGAAAGCCAGCTTGGGGACTTTAAAGGGATCATCATTTAGCTGTCTTTAGAGATAACGAGCAAGGCTTTTTGTTATTTATTGATGTGTTTGTCACAAATCTGAGCTAGCCAAGTGGAATATATTTAGAAGTCTTTACTTGTTGAAATCTAAGGTATCATTCAAGGAAGCTAAACCATGTAATACAAATATTCCGGGGAAAAAGATTACCTCACTTTTAAAAAAGAGAATTTCAGATAAGCATTGCTAATAATGAAGCCATTGCAGTATATTTTGTTTCCAAAGAATTCACTAGAATCCTGTATCTCAAGCAGATCTCAGCTTCAGTTTTGGAGGGATGAATATGCAAATATCAGGATATTCATATTTAAATCAGAGGAATGTTGTGCAGTCAAATTCTACTGCTAATAAATTTCTTTCTAGCCTAAGTTAAACCAGCTTCTCTTACCTAAGTCTTTGCTTCAGTTTCAAAGTACACTAAGTTCTCCATTTATTACTGCTGTTGTTATATCAGTTAACCAGCAATAATGGTTAACTGATATAACATTTCCCTAGTATTAAAGGCCCACATTGTGAGTGTGCTAGGAAATATCTGCAAGGTGGCTGTTCCAGGCATTAGAAAAAGGAAATGCAAATCCATGGAGCTGGAGGGAGAAAGAGGAAAGAGTTTAATTATTACATGTCTTATCCATGTCTGGCAATCTGATCTCTTGAATGATCAGTGATTCTGAGCTCCATTCAGAATCAGTAGGAAAAAATGGTTTAATAAATAAGTAATGGCTATTTGATTTTCTTTTCCTCTGACTAGCATTGACAACACGTAACGTGGTAAGTGCTGCAAAACCTGTGCAAGAAACTGGGAGAATACTGAGGAGGTTAAGCCCAGCCTGAACCCTGCTCTGCTTCACTGCCCAGCAAAATTGGCAGCCAGTTAATGCCAGCAGCACAAGCATGTCAATGGGAGCAGGAGTTACAGCTATAATTGTAATCTACACAATGAAAAAATGTATTTGTGGGTTCAGGAGAACGGGATCACATCTGACTGTTAGGATCCTGACTTCACCAGATTTTACTGAATGGTAGAAAATTCATTTCTAGCAAGTAGCAAAGAACCAAGGATGTGATGAGCCTTTGTACACATAAAAAAGATGCACCAAAAGAGACGTCTGTAATTTAATCATTCATTCTTACTGCACTGCAATTCAGGCTGTCAAAAAACCCTTCCACATGCCCCCAGATTCCTTTCCTGTTCAGGATACAGCTCCAGAGAGCTCAAACACATAAGCAGCACTATCAACCCTGATTTACAGAGCAAGTCTACATTCACCCCTCTCTCAAGCATTTAAATTTAAAATAAACCTCCCAACCTTGGCTACGACTTTAAGCTCATGGAAGTCTCAGCTACACCTCAAACTAATGAGAAATCTCATTAGGTCAGTGTTTAAAGTCCAGAGTCAGTGACAATGTTCACCCTTTATATCCACAGAGCACAAAGGTTCATTCTCAGGAAATCATTTTGCCTGTGGACCTGCTTCCTCTCATCTGTCATCACCTTGATATTCCTGCTCCTTTCCATTCAGCAGGGTAAACTTGGTGAATGGCAACGTAGAAAGAAAATTTAAGAATCCATTCACAGGTTCAATAGCTTTGAGTCTTGCCCTTGCCATGAGTGTATTTCTTCTGCACACCCTAAGCCTGCGTTTCAGAGGCATCTTTCAAAGATGTCAAGGATCTTTCTAATATTATCTTCTCTTGAAAATCCGTATGGCTGAATTCATCGGGACAGAGGAGACGAGCAAGAAAAAAAGTTAAGCAACAAAGAAGCAAAAATTAATTTGATCCCATAAGAAAGAGATGCAAGAAATCACACAATAGGAAAAATGTGCAAAAGATATTTATAGGAGTAGATAAATTTAAGGGTGATAATTCAGTGGACCAGAGCTGCAGAAGGAGTTTAAAGGAAAACGTATAACTAAATGTATAACTAAATCTGAAATGCTGAAACCAGCACATAAACATCACCTATATCACCTAAACATCACCTGTACTGCAATAATCTCATTCAGTTCATTCTTTTCCACAGATGGCTCTTTGCTTGGTTTAATGTCTAGTAACCACAAAAAGATTAAAGAATTCACTCTTTTGGGCATGTAACTATTATGGGGAACCTCCCAGTGTGACCATTCATGGGACTCCCTGTCAGGCACACTGTCACTGCTGGGAGCCAGCAGCAGCTCCAGGCCCTCTCCTGACTCCCCACACCCCACTCACAGCCAGAGCAGATTTCCTCACTGGTTCCGGCCCAGGTTTCCCTCAACAGAGTCTCAGATCTCTCGTTCCATAAAGCTATTTATTCCCAGCACAGTAACAAACCACAGCCACAACAGCCACAGCCACAACAGCCACAGCCTGAGCCTGTGCCTCTGAGGGCCCCCACAAAGACTTTTATCTCTGGACTTTTATCCCTTCACAGCCTAAGCACAGGGAAGTTTTGGCTCTTCTTCCTGAGCCCTGGGTTCCTGCCCTGACTCTGAGTGTCCCTCACCCAGCTGTGCCACAGGGCATCGGATCCCTTGGCATGCAAAGGGTCACAGGTCACATCCTCCTGTCTCTCTGAGCTCCCACCCAAAGCTCAACCTGCAGCTTGCAAACCAAGCTATCTGCACCAGGTGTGTCCCTCAACACAAGCAGAATGCACCATGGTTACTGGGATTTTAGCAGGAGGCAAAACCCTGTACACTGGCCACACATTTTGGGAACCAGAATGTAAAGGCAATACAAAATCTGGGCAAAGGTCTGAGGGAGAGCGACTCAAGGCAGCTGCTCTTCAGTCTGGCTGGCCAGTTTAACTCCCTGAAAACAAAGGCTGCAGAAAACTAGAAACTCCTTCAAACGAGTCTGTCAGCAGTGAGAAAGTAAAGGAGGGAACAGCACCATCCAAAATGTCTCGCTTTGCACAGGTCTCAGAATACAATGATAATACTATTTGTCACCAATAGCATGAATTTCATCTGAACAAGCACTGGCCAGACACTTGCCTATGAATGAGAACAAAAAATGTCTTTCTTCTAAATAAAAATCCAACCAAATGAAAAGCCACACAAAAAAACCCCAAACTGGTCTTTCACCTTTCACCTATCAAGTACACGTAGAAGAATCACATTCCCCACTGGCTCACACTTTCCTCCTCCTTGTTTTGCTATACAGGAAAGGGTTAAATTCATATTTTGGAGCATTAAGATTAAAAATGTTTAAAATTATCTACACACATTTTAAATCTGATCACTTTTAAAAAGATCAGCCAGTCTGAGCCTGAGGAGCTTCACCCCCATTTCAAGTGAAAATGCAGAAGCAGTAACGCTCCATTCAGCCACACCAATCCTGCCTTGGAAGACTCCTACCTGAGACAGTGGCTAAGGGATGATGCAAATAAATAACTTTGTCATGATGACAAGCAGGAAGCTGTGAAAAAATTAAATCAGCTTAAAGCACAAATTTAGATGCAGGTACCTTACCATCACCAAGCTCTGAAATAGTGAATTATGGTTTGTTAAAAGTTGGCATTTATCTATGGAAGTGTTGCTAAATTAGGGCATATTCATATCATTTAGTATCTACCATGGATCTACCATGGAAATAAAAATCCAGTATGATGGCTTATGAGTAGTAAGCAAATTTAATGGCAGTTAAATGGCCTGGTCATTGCCCTGCAGATGGAGAGGAGAGCCTTGCACAAGCCCTGGGAAGCAGCCAGCCCAGAAAGAGGAAATGTTCCTGCACGAACAATTCCCACATATTCATTTTCCTGTGAGAGATCAGCAGTCCATTAATAAGGCTGTCAGTGGAGGCATTGTAATGACACACTTTGTATTTGCATTTGCTGCTTGTGTCTGCCTCCAACAGATTTCTGTTATTTTACTACAGAGATTTTGTCTATTACTGTCTTGGAAAAAAAATCTAAAAATGCCCATTTTGCCCTGTTTGACAGTTCTATAAGCAAATTTAATTTCTGCTTGAGGAGCTTAAAAATAATTTCACTTAAATAAGCAAAGACAGTAGTCTATGAAATTAAGCCCTTGTTTTATGTAAATGTCAAATAATTATATTAGAAATGCAAAAATAAGCCATCAGCAGGAACACAAATGCTTAGAACAAGATTGGCATTATTATTTTCATAGACAGTCTGATAAGAGGTAATTTTACAATATCAGTAGATGCTGAGGCTCCCATGAAGTCTAATGACAAGGCTGATTTCTTGCAAAATTCTTGAGTATAATTATGTTTCAAAAAACTGAAAATGCAACAGGGAGACTTCATGCTTGTGTGGCTTAGTAAAGTGCACTTCTGGCAACTTTGCTCTGACACACACATGTAAAGGAGATATAAAAATGAACTGGAGGAGTGTCTTGCAAAATTATTTGTTTTATCTTGTTCCTTTTTAACTTTTTGGAGGAAACAACTTGTAAAATGACTTCACTTTACATCTTTCTATTTCCAACATCTGAGAGTATTGGATCACAAACTAATAATTCTGCTTTCCATGCTGTTGGTAAATCTCATGATCTAAGAAAATTAGCATGGACATTTTGTATATTTTTCCTTAAAAAACATTAAAATTATTAACTGGTTAGATATTAAGCAGAAAAAGCATGCCTGCTAAACCACAACTTTCTTTCTCTCCTCATGTGTTTCCCTGTGGCTTGGCTGCCCTGCAAGCAGAAATCATTTCTGCTAATTTATCAAAGTAATGTTTGGCTGCAAGATGGCACAGTGACAGGGCACTGTTGGCACTGCTGGCAATGAAATCCCCAAATTCCTGAAGTGTGTCAGAACAACACAGGGTACAAGGATTGGAAGTTGGGAGCTCAGCTCACACCCAGACCCACATTTCCCACTCATGTGTGCCATGGATTCCTAATAAGTTTGGTTTTGAAATCAAGTACTGTTGAGATATAGGGACACAAGACAGATGATGGATTTTGGACCTGGTTAGCATAAGAGATTTGATAACAGGATGCCTTGGCAAGAGCAAAGAGAACTTTGAGAATTAAAAGAAGATTCAATCAGACTGGTTTATCAGAAAAAGAAAATTTAATTAAACTCTGCAAGCAAGAGATGTTGTAATATGCATAAGTTTGTGTATGTGATTTTAACCTAATCATTATAGTAAACATTACTAGTCTTCCTAAAACATAAAAGTATATAAACATTGGTAGCCCACAATAAATTCAGGTTCTGATAACCAAATCAGTCTTCCTCATCTCTCTTCATCACTGACAAGTACCACTGGAAAGATATTAGACAACAAAAAAGGGCAAATAATAAACTGGGGGATAAAATATGCTTATGTACATGGCTATAGTACTATGAAACTGAGCTTCAAATGCTCTGCACCATAATGCTGTATCCTTCAAAGCAGAGATTTGGGGAAAAGCAAACATGGCATCAGGCAGTTGTCCCTGTGCAGGAGTGAGCAGCCCTGGTCACCAGGCTCTGCAGACAGATATTGCTCCAGTGCTGGCTCCAGTGTGTGCACAGTTGGGTTCTGCTGCACACTGAGTGCAGAACAGAGAGGGATCCAGGACTTGTGTTCCAGTTCAGGACACGACACAGGGTGCCAGCCCCACCTTCCCCACCTGCTCCTTTCCCTCAGTACTCTTGTGTCACATGCATTGTCTAAAATACAGTGCTAATATGAATAATAAATTACGCTGTCGTGTGTGATCCTGTCAGCAGCTCCAAATTAATTAAGAATTCTCCTTGATTAAAATCTCTGACCCGTATTGCCTGGCAGGGCAGCTCTCCTGACTCAGGTGCATAAAGCAGCCACCAGGGCTCTGTGGACCTGAACAATGCAGGTTCTTGTTGAGAGCTGGGTGTGAGTAAACTCATCCATATGTATCCAACAGCACTACTTTCATGCAACATTACCCCTGTGCTTAATCATTTATGGCTCTGAAACATAATAGCACTCAGAATTAAGAACGTCTGGGTTGAGCCTTCAATTTACTTCTACAATAGCAAAGCTTTAATTTTTTCTGTCCTAATAGAGCTAATTAAAAGGCTTAGGTCTGGGCTTTTTAAACCATTTTTTACCGTTTACCCTGCATACTCTGTACATATGTACTGATCTATCACTTCAGAATATCTATTGCCATTTTCACTGGGAAAAAAAATTTCTGTTGTTAAAACTAAAAGAAATGGAGCTTGCACAAAAATTAAGCTTTCTTTCCAAAATTCTCTAACTTGAACACCCAGTACATTTTATTTTACTGATTACATAACGTTTCCACTGCACAGCCTGTCAAAATCAATTATAAACCCAACAGAACACTCAAACACTTACTGGTTTCAGTGGCTACAATAGTGATGTTGTGCCATGTGCTGGTTTCTCTGTCCAGGGGTGTTGCCAGAGTTATTTTCCCATCCTCTGCATTGATGTTGAACTGTCTCTCAAGGTCAGTGTGGCGATCAATGGAAAACCTGCAAAACAGACATCCCTGTAATCTACTTAATGAAGTTGGTGTAATCCATACAGTCACAGAGACAATTTAGGGAGCCCTCTGAGAGCTGCAGTTTTATAGCCAAATGGATTGAGAAGCTCAATAGCATAATAATTTAGTAGACAAAATGACAAACTGAGGCTAAAAAAACTTAATAATTATTGCCCAAGGAGTAATTAGCTGTATACCCAGTGTGAAGGTCGTAAAGTGCCCTCAGGTTCACTGGGTAGCATCTCTGAAAAACGGTGCTGATCAAGAGTTAATTACACAATCCATCACATTTATTGGACAGCTTCTATGGTATTTCACAGTAACTGATGATAATTTCAACAGTAATGCATTAAGTCGCAAAAGTGGTGGGCTTTGTGGTTATTTTAAAAAAGGGCTGAATAATATTATTTTACCAATAAATTTCAAATTAACGAAGCATGAACAATTCACCAAGAACATTATTTGCTTATGGTTCTAGCAGCTCCATGGGCAGAGCACAGTGAATCACCATTTTTTCCTGTAAAACAATGCAAATGCTGGAGGCTTGATTCTTTTCTGGGTTGACATCACTGATTTTTAGCCAAACAAGTTCCATCTGACAGGCAGTCAGAGTTTGCAAATGTGAATGTCCAGGTAAATTCTGCAGCCCAAGCAGGGAGCCAGAGCTGCAGTGGATTGCTCCAACGGTGCATTAAGCAGGATGATGATTTAAAGCTCAGGTCCAGATCTCCAGAAAGCTTTTATGTTTGTCCATTTGCACAGAGTTATTTTATTAATGAATTGTTCGTGAAAAGAAACTAAATGACAAAATTGAGCCTTCAGTTTCTTGACAGGAAAAGTGGGGAAAGAGGGAGTTGAGTGATAAACTATTGATATGGTTTAACAGCAATTGACTTCAAGGGGTTTTGCTGAATCCTGATTGTGGATTTATACAAAAGCCTTTTAAGCCTTTGTGTCTGTGTATTACAGAAGCTACCAGCATGCACTGGCAGTTTTTACATCTGTTCTGCATTACAGCAAGACACAATAGTTAGGAGAGTTGGGATAAGGTATCACACTCAATTACCTTACGGAGTGGCCAGAAAAGTGACTCCAGACTGTCACTTTCTCATCACTTTTCTACCTTTTTCAAGCACATTGTTAAAATAGCCCAATAAAAGTAAAAGAACGTATTTTACTACAGTGAGAATGGCATAGTTATCTGAAAATCAGCTATTCCATTCTGGTTTGTGCTTTAGCAGAAGCAATTTCCACAAAATATTCTGATTTGGAGGTCCCTTTATACACTGCAATAAATATATTCCAATGAACTCAAACTCATTCCAGCCTAACACAATCGATTTTAATAGACACAGCATTAGCATCTGATTTCAAAGCTCAGGATTATTGTGTTCATCTTTTTTTTTATTTATTTCAGTATCAGATATTTTCATATTCAGAATGAAAGTTACATTGCAATTAGATTATTTGTGCAATGCATTCTGAAAGATACAGCTCACGTTCAAAAAGAGCTCTAAGTAATGAAAACTTATCAAAATCTCAAAGTTTAAGTGTTTAAATACTGCATTGCCAGAGTTCAAGGCTAACCTGGTCACACTGGTAAGGTACTTCACAAGTACTGGATTTAAGAGGGAAAATCCAAGCTTAACTATAAAATGGGATTTGTTAGATATTTACTTGTTTTATTTGAAAGAAGAACTAGTTCTACTCATTGAAAAATTACTAGTTCAGTAAGAAGAGTACCACAAAAATATGAAGTCAAATTCCAAATATCTGTGCCTCGAGCTGGGCACATGCATGTGTATTTGGACACTGAAGTAAACTGATTTTCTCATGAGCTCCACATACTCACTTCTCAATGGTTTAATGGGAGCTGCACTAAACTCAGCATTTCTGAAAATCAGGTCACTTGTGTGGAAGAATAAAGCTGCAGGTACTTAACTTCAGGCAATCATTTTTGAAAATGGATCTCAACTGTATTTTGATGTCTCCCAAGTTCCAATTAAAGTATTAGAAGTAAAATTCTGGTACTAGTGAAGTTAGTAAAAAATACCTTACAGCCTTTCACAGGTTTAAGATTTCACTCAAGAAAATACAAGAAAAGACAGCAATCAGCTCTTTGTAAGAAGTCATCACTTAAAACTGTCTTTTCATTTTCAAGTTTTATGCAATGATGCTGAAAGCACTCTGCTGATACCAAACATATAAGAAATTTTCCCAGTCCACAAACAAAATAAAATGTGAAATGCTCATATGGTATTCAGTGTTTAGTTGACCTGGGCTTGACATAAATTCCACTGAGGAAAGACAGTTTTTCTCTAAGGATCAATCCTTCCTTAAACTTCCACTCACGGCCTTCCTGCCATGAATGTTTTGAAGTTATAAAAGAGGGAGTGACACATTCATGAGTTTATTATACCACATCTCATCTCATCCCAGCAGTATTTACTCACAAGACAAACCCAGCAATTCAAGAGGAAACATTTTTAACATAAGTTGTGTGTCTTTGCAAGACAACAAAGAGGTAAAACCCTCTCCTGATTTTAATGTGATAAATATTTGTTACAAAATCAAAAAATAAAATCTGCAGTGTCATAAACCTGGAAAAACTAACGATACATTTGCAGTTTCCTTTTCATGATAATGGTGTTGTAACTCTTTTTAATGGGAATGCATTGTCAGATCCATAAAACATACATAAAACATATATTTCTCTAAAAATGAGAAAATAATATCTTGGGAAATAATATCTTTTGAAATTGCCATAAAGCCAGCACAGGTTATTGGGAAGTTTGGGTTAGTTTATGAGTCTGCTATGGCAATTATAGGAACAGCCCCACAGTGGTTTAACAGAAGTCTGGAAAGGATTCTCAGTCCTGCTCTTGCACTGTTGCTGTTATGACTTATTTGATCTACTCCTTATTTGCACTAATGTAAATAGGAACAAAAACCTTTTTTTTTTGCTGCTCCTGCTGAGATTTGAACCCCAGCACTTACCCAGGAGTGGTAAATCTCCATTTTTATTAATGCCAGGCAGATTGGACAGGGTACTTAGTGACAGATAAACAACTGCACCATTGGGGAGGCACAAAATATTGGATCTGGGTTTTTAAGGCCTGCTGTGAATTAAGAAAATGATCAACTGCTGCCAAAGATGAAATCTCTGCCAAAAGGAATGGGGAAAACCAGCTCCAGTGAATCTTATCTCTGCACAGAAAAAGCCACTGAAGGGCAGTAATTTATAGGAGGGCACTTGCAGTATAGGAAGAACATTATTGCTCATGTGTTTTGCTGTGTGCCTGGATCATGCTTTATCCAACATAACTCACTGCAGATGAAGAGAGCATCCTTATAAAGTAACAGCAGGAGCATGGAGTGGGCACCACAACAAACTGCAATTATTTGCAATTATTACCCAACTCTGTAAAGCCTTTTCACCATCAGCCTTAAAAAATAGGAAACCCTTAAGCAGCATGCAGCTAAGGACCAAAAAGAGCTTGTGTTGATTATTTTAAAGCTGATGGATTAGAAAAAGATATCATAGAATCACAGAATATCCTAACCTGCAAGGATAATCGAATTCCAGCACCTGGCTCTGCACAGGACAGCCCCAAAAATCCATCTATACACCTGCTTGTAAACCTATGAGAGGCTTTGCGCCTTTAGATCAAGTGAGAGAAAGTTCAGACAATGCTTTATATTTTCTAAGCAAGCATTAAGAGCAAACTACTGGTGAATTAGTTAGGAATTAGGATAAAGAATTTTTTTTTCCTTAAAAAAAAAAATAAGAAAGAAAGAATAGTCTGGGTTAGAAAGGATCCTAAAGATCATCTTGTTCCAAACTCTGCCTTGGGCAGGGACATCTTCCCCTAAGACCACAAGCTTCTTTCCAGGCTGTGTTTGATAACAACTTTTCTAAATTCTTTAACATTTTATCCTTTGACTCAATTATCAGACTCTTCCCATGTTCAGAGATATCCAAGTTCGATTTCATTTGTGGCACTGCAATCCTCTGAATGTGTGGAGCCTTTGTGTATCAGACTAATGCAAAGCAGACTGCTATTGGGAGCACAGAAGGTGATTCATATTTTGTTTGTGCTGCCTGGGTTTTTATAACAAATGTACACAGTAGCTCTGTCTAAGCTAAATATTGATAGAACAGATATCTATTGAAAAAATGTAATTTCCTTGAAGTACAATTCATTGTTGCCTGCTAAAATTCTGTTCTGAAGGAAAAAAAAAAAGGGATTTTAAAAAGGCCAGGCAACACTAACATTAAAACAGTCCATCAGTTTTAGAACAGCTTGTTGTAATTTTTCAGATTTTTAACTAAAGTTTGATATTTTTGGTATCATAGAAAATATGCATAAAATCTGCATCATATACATGATAAAGTAACAGAAGAAACACCTGAAATGTACATTCCAACCAATAAAACCAGTGCTTGAATATGTTTCGGTTAGAACCTGCCAGCTTTCTAGTTTGTTCCAAACTGGAGAGAAAGGAATTGTATTTCTGCTCCTTACTTATCTCCAACTACTATTTTCCCTCTTTTAGTAGCAGAATTACTAACTTGAAATTTTTCCTGTCCCTAAAATATTTTTTTATGCCAAAAATCAAAAAAAAAAAAAAAATAAGAAGAATTTGAGCTTTCTAGAACTCCCCCAGATAAATCCAAATTAATCAGGTAAGCAAGCAAGAGCAAAAAAGTTGCACAGAAAATTGGGCTCTGTATATTTCTTAATTGGTTATGAAGCCAATATTTTAGAAAACATAAAATCTTAAGTACTGAATCTATTATTTAAAGAAAATATATAAATCATACTAATAAATTACCCTTTTAAAAAATGTAATGAATTTTGGCCAGTTCTGTTTCATGTATGCTAAGTGTTTTTATATGACCTGATGAGCAATAACATTCTAATTCAGTTTCCAAACACAAAGTATTTTTCTTTTTAGAAGTTTGAAGGTCTCTTGATTTATAAAATGATGAAAAAGTAGAAAGTAGATGTCTTTTACTCAGATCCATGTTTTGGGCTTGGACAGAATAAAAAGGCTAAGTTTTAGAACATGGGTAGATTTGTAAAAGGTCTGAATTATTAAGAGTTTGAGGCAAGTGAGAAAAAAATTCCAGGGAAGCAGAACAAGAGTGGAAAAGCAGCCAAGGTAAGAGTGAAGCAGGGCTGGAGGCTCAGGCTGGGGTGAGGAACAGAGGGGATGGGGCAGAGGGAGAGGAGCCAGGAGCAAGGCAAGAGCAAAGCAGAGCAGGGCAGAGAGAAGGAGCTGAGCTTCCACTGAGAGAGAGATCACTGTGGAGCTGGAACACAGGGAAGAGACTTGCTGTCACCATGGCTGGTCTCATTCCTCACAGATTTTTTTTGTCTTTTTCACAGTGGGCAGCAGCAAAAAAATAAGGGATGGAGCCACTGCTTCAACTGTGACAGATTGAACCCTGCTGTTCTATGGTACTTTTGTTTAGGAATCGATGATGATTTTATGACACAGCTGATGCTGTGTTTATCTGCTTTTGAAAACCTGATTTAGAAATGAGAGTCATAGAGGATGTCCTCAGTAGGAAGGGACCCACAAGGATTATTGAGTGTTGGCATCTGAAATGCAGGGAATTCTCAGAACTTTGGACCTGTAAGCCAAAGCTTAGAATTAAATACAGGATTTGATCTGAGACCTTGGAAAAGGCTTCCAAACTTAGGTGACAGAAGCGAGAATGTGGATTTATAGTTTAGACCAGAGACATGTTAAGCTAAGTAAAGTTTAGAGTTTTAGACTTTAAGATACAGAAAAAATAAAAGTAGCTACAAAGGTAAACAAGGAGTTTAGAATGCAGTACTGTAGGTTTGTGTATTATAGCATGACTGGCTTAGAAAGCCTAAAATCTAGCATGGGTCCATAAGATGAAATATTTAAGGATTGGGTCAAAAATATAAATATCCTTGTTGGCAGTGTTTTATTGGTCAATAACTCCTTAAAAGGTCTTGTATCTAAAGGTCTTGTGACCTTCTGAACCATGTGGTGAAGATGTGAGCTGAACTCACCCTTCCTGCCTATCTAGAAGATAACAAAAATAAATCACTTTATTTAGAAAACTCAGAGGTCCCACCTCTAACTCATTCAAAACTCCTTCAAAAAACCCCATAATTGAGTCTGACTCCTGTCCCTGCAGACCCCCCAGCAATCCCCCTGTGCATCCCTGTCCAAACACTCCTGGAGCTCTGGCAGCCTTGGGGCTGTGCCCATTCCCTGGGAGCCTGGGCAGTGCCAGCACCTCTGGGGAAGCAGAACCTTTCCCTGATCTCCAGCTATTCTCTGGGTGCTGTCCCTGGCCTAGGGAGCAGAGATCAGAGCTGTCCCTCAGGAGGAAGTTGTGTTAAACTCAAACATACTCTCCAACATCCTCACACACAAGACCCAAAGCATCCAAACATGTTGGTAATTCTGAATTTCTAATTCTGAAGATACTATGCTATGATATGCATCATGCAGGACCTCTGTATAAAGGTTTAAAGTCCAGCTCTGCAACAAACCTGATGGAAGTGACAATGATTAGAAAATGATAGTGATAGAAAATGATGGATTATAACAGCTAACATCATCCTCCTGATGCTGCTGACTACTTGCCTGGCTTAAATTCCCTGAGGCAGCAATGCACAGTGATGATTACTATTAAATAGACTCTCTCCACACATACTTTTGCTATGAATTCCACGTTTTGGTGTTGGTTTTCCTAATGCTTTTAGCAGGCAGTACTACACAGAGCAGAATGTGCTTTGGAGCACTCACCACACCATGGAATCACTACCAAGAGGGAGGGGAACATGTACTCATCAAATTAGATAAAACTCACTGATCTGATCCAACTGGAATAAAAGATTTTGTTCAAATTAGATCAAAAGAGGAAAATATTATAAACTGAAGATGCAGAAGTCATATGGGCATAATCATCTCTGACTTTCTATCTTTAAACCAGGAATGGGTTTAGACAAAGGAATACAAAATATGTTTTGACAACCTTACAACTGCACAGCACAAACTCAGTATTGTTAGTGCAGACACTACTGGATTATTTAAATTCACTGCAGAGATACACTCGGATGATTCAACCCCATCCAACCTCATTTTTCATAAGAACCACTCACATTTCTTATTTTCACTGCATTCCTCTGTTTCGTAAGACTACTCCTATGGCAAGGAGCATTTTGGGGACTTTGAAAATGATCTGAACTGATAAATCTAACATCATAAACTAAATCCTATCCCGGCATTTTCACAGAAACAGAACAGCATGAAAACAGCCACAGAGTGAGTGGAGAAATACACTTGGGATCAGCCAGCAGCATTCCCAAAGAACCCCTTAAAGCAGCCCTACCTTATAGGGCTGGAAGACACGTCAGGGTCATGGGCTGTCACCTGCCCCAGCACAGAGTTGAGAGCAGCATTTTCATGCACTTCCAGAAGGTAAGTGGGTGAGGAGAAGACCGGGGGCTCATCAGCATCCTCCACCACGATCTTCACGGTTGCTGTGTCCTTGAAGGGGCCCCCGCTGAGGAAGCGAGGGTCGATGTGAATGTTGGCCGCCTCCACCTTCAGGGTGTAGGACTTTTTGGTCTCAAAGTCCAGTGGCTGTTGAGAAGGACAAAGGTAAATGTCATTCACTGATGGCCACAGAGAGCAAGTCGTTGTAATGCTGATGGATTGGAGTTATGTGCATTTTTAAGCACATGGAATGAGTTTTAATGCAGTCACTTCCCTCTCCCAGAAGCCCAACCTCCAGATTTTCTAGGCACATCAAGATATCTGTTTATTTACCAGCCTCAGAGAAAACAGCGCTGTTTCCTTGTTTTTCACAAGAAATTTACTGAAATATTCCCTCCCATGAATTATACCATTACAATTACATATCAGACAAATACTACAAATTTGTTTGGGATGACACGAGTTGCATACTAATAATTCACTTCATCAGTGCTTTACTGGCTGGAGATAAGAAAATAAATTCAACTGGTTCCACAAAGAATAAATATTTTATTACTTCCAGAACAATGTGAGAAATGCAAAGAACTAGAAATTATTTTTTGTTGGACAGGAGAGGTAAAATGTAGAGCTAATCATATGAGAAGGTATTTCAATATTCTTGCACTGCAAGTATCTCTGTATTTCAGTTTATAGGAGTAAATTAGGTAGACGTCTCTCAGGAATTTCTTAAAAGTGTAGCAATTTCTACTTCTGTATCTTTTATCTTTTTTTTTTTTTTTCCGCAGACAGAATCACAAACCAAATTACTTTATTCTATCAATATGTCTGCCATGTTACCACTGTTTTTACTATTTTACAGTCCTATATTAACTCATAAAAGATGAAAACTCAGTGGATTTAAGGGACTGAAATACCAAATAAACCCCAAATCTGTGACACTTTTGAGTGGTAGACTTTTTCATTATGGGAGATTCAAGTTTGTGTCTTGAAGCACATCAGTATATTCACTTCATAATTCTCTTGTGTCTCACAACGATTCAAATTTCAAAGATGCAAATTGCCAAGCATTGGAAAGATATTAAGATTTGCATTATAATGTCTCAGGGATAAAAAGAAGAGGACATAGACACTCTGAATCTGTAATGCAAATACCAGCAAGAGCACAAACAGGAATCTTCAGGAAGTCTGTCAAAGCCTTCAATATGTATATCTCCAAATTCTGTGGATTTTTTTTCAGGTATGAATCAAGCTCTAATGGGATTTGCTCTTTCTCACAAATTCTAGTAAACACAAGAAAATCTTGCTTCTTTTGCAGCTCTTAAATTAGTACCCTTTTGAAATTATGAATGGGGATTTATAAATCAGCATATTCACAATTTGCCAATCATGGCTCCTGTAGCACTTTTTCAATTGCTTTTCATATGCTTTACAGAAATGACAGCACCCCAATACATTCAGTCATGCCTAATCAGAGTATCATATTGAAAATTTACTCAGCATTGTCTAAAGCCCATGATTTTATGCTGAAGAAAATCTGTTGGTGAGCAGTACCCTCCATACATCATCTACTGGAGTAGAACCAAAATTATTATTGCTGTCAAAATGAAAATATGAAACAACATTATGGTTGAGATTCAGTTATGAAATAAAGCCAAGGGAACTGGGGCAAAAGGCTAATTGCCTCAGCTTACAGGAGAGGCCACAGCATACAATAAATAACAGTAAGGAGAGCTGGGATGTATATCATAATTTTCTCTTTAGAAAAACAAATGTAAATTTAGATAAATATACATCAGTTTATTATAAAGCTACAGTGCTGACCTACTCACTGAGAAAGAGAAAACACAAAGTTTTGACAGGCAGTCTGCCTGACCTCTTTAATGACAGGTACAAGTGGAATATTAATTACCTGTGCTCATTGGATGCACCTTTTCTGACTGGAGTATCATGGTTTGGGTTTTGTTTACTTTTGTTTTTTATAAATAAAGATTAATTTAGAGTAATCTGTGCTATGCAGTTGAAACCCTCTGCCACTGCTATAAATTATATTAATTCCCTATTTTCAGAACACAATATGAGGAACAGCTTTTTGTCCTTCCCCAGAAAATAGTGACAATTAAATCTGCAATTAATGTTTCCCTGGCTTTACTAGAGGAGTTTTCTTTTATGCTGCCTCTCCTCATATTTCTGTAGATAATTGGGTGGTGTTTTTGTTGTGTACATGCAAATACCTCACCTTGCACATTTCAAGACTATAAAAGCATTGAAAAGGCAACATGGTTTTCTTGAGGGCCCAAATTTGACACTTCTCATGTGCAACTACCAATCTCCTTAACAAAATTCACTGAAATCCCTGTTCATTGAGTGAAGACAGTAAAACATGAGAAAAAGGTAAAAGGCTAAGCTCTCACTTATCAGGTAATTTAATTAATGCACTGTGATTTATTTTTCTCTGAACAGCTACACAAGAAATCAAATAATTGAGAGAAGTTGTTTGATGAATACTCAGACAAGACTTGACAGAAGTTTAAACCACCACCAAAGTGGAATTTAATCTACTCTTCTCCTTTGGATCCAAGGAAGCAAAACCTGCATCATCTGACCACATGGGAGCCTGGATAAGATTAACATTTCCAGCACCCATGGATGTCTCCCCAGTGGTCAATCTTCTCTATGAAAATCCAGAGGAACATGGCCAGTAGACCCCTTTTCATCACTCCACTGGCTGGACACCTCATCCACAGATGAAAGAATCCCTGGAAATCCAGCATCTTCTCACAGAGCCGAGTCTGGCTGGGCAGTTGCATGTACAATAAACATTTATGTTTTTAACAGAGATATGATTTACCTTTCTCACTCTAATAATGCCGTCCTGAGTTTGGGCATCCGTAGTGATCTCAAACACATCCATTCCATCTCCTTCAATAATATCATAGGATGATTTAGCATTTTCTCCAATATCCAGGTCATTTGCTTTCACCCTTCCTATTGGTTCACCAAGAGCAACATCTTCCATTACTGAGAAGTGATAGAGACCTTACAAATAAGAGGAAAAGACTAAACATTACAGCTGCTCCCGATGTCCCCTGTGTGCCCTTCAATGTTTACATGTCCCCAGTGCCAACTCTTGAGATGATCCAAGCCCCATTTACACAAGTTATTGACTGACAGCAGCACAGTGTGGTCCTCACACAAGAATATTCACTTCACTGTAGGTGAGCATCCTTTCCATTCCAGCAGTCTCCTGCTTCTGCCTTGCAGGGATGTTTTGTGTTGGCAAACACAAATATTGAGCTCCTTTCAACACTGCAGAACTTTCCTTTTTATACAGATATCTTATTGACAAGGAGTTACAATTCAGCCAAGAAACTCTGGCTTTTACTCCACACAAAAAACTGGTCTAATTCTTTAAAAATCTTTTGTGTAAATACTAACACAACTTCAAATACTTTCTACATATCTTAAAATATTTACTACTTTTAAAAATGTAATTTGATTTTGTTTGTTTAAACCCTTCCACCTCTCTTCTGTGGTAAGAAATTAATCAGGAAACATTCAAGGAAACTCCAATTATTTTTCCTTTACTGGAAACAATAACTTTTCATAGCAATCATTACTGCGTTTACTATTTGTTGCAGAGTTACTCTAAAATATGTTTGAAATTTCTATTCAAATTGTCAACATTTTATTTTTTGTCACACCTGCTTCAAACCTTTTAAGCTAAAAAGCATCAAACATCTATTTAGATATATTATTTTCGGCAGAAATTTTTTAAAGGCAAAACCCAAAATACTTATTTTCTTTTGTATCTCCCTGCTCTTAACAGTACTCTAAAAACCCAGAAGATAAATATTTTATGCCCAAAATTCCTTCTAGAGTCCTTATATTTCTACCTCTTTATAATTGATTCTTATTGAAGTTAAGAATACATGAGCTAATCAAACAAAATGCTGCTCAGGAGTTAAAATAGGCAAAAAGAATTCAAGGATAATAGAAGAGACTATTAAAAAATGTTTTGACACAGGACTCTGGCCTTGTTCTTCTCTGTCCTCCCTGTTGTTCCAAGATAATCTGTTAAGTGCAGGTAACAATTTTCCAAAAATAATGTTCTGGAGTTGTTGCTTCACCTGTTGTAGGTGATTGTAGTAGCAACAGTTGAAAATCTGAGGAAATCACAAATACATGTATTAGCTACACAATGAAGTCCCAAAGTGACTTGTTTTTAATGTTCCTAGGCTAAATTATTAGAGATAATTTGGTGATCATCGAGATTGCTCAGAATATCCATAATGGCTCAAAAACAATGAGCAGCCAAAGCAATGAAGTGCCTTGGGAGATTAAATTATGCATTCATCATTTACTCTGCTGTCCACACTTTGTGGTTTAAATCTCCAGACACAGCTGATTGCGTTGTTAAGTTGAAATTTTGCTCTCAGATTTATTAAAATAGTTTACAAAATATTAAGAAAAAATTAAAAATTAGGATGCAGCTTACTCTTTTACACAAATTCCTCTCCAGAATTATGAATTGTGTCATAGTGCTGCACTGACCAAAATATCCACTCTGGGCATCTTTGAAAACCCTGGGTTTCCACAGCAGCACACAGTTCCCCTCATTACAATTCTCTGCTAAACTGCCAGGTTAAAAACTTCAGTGACTTATAAAACGCCTCTAAAATTATTTCAGAGAGATCACAGAAGTAGTGAAAGTTCATCTTTTTCATTTCTAAAACCCAGGAGGCTAACGCTCTGAAATCAAACCATAAATATACATTTCTGTCCTGCCTGGAAACAATAACCTGATATAACACCCTGTTTCCTGAGCTCATTACCATTTATTGTGCAAGCAGCATGTATTACATCTTATGAATTTCGATTTCATTCTGGTTGGGCTTATTGTAAGTTTGATCCTTTCTTATTTTCCTTTCCAGGCAAATGCAAACTGTGCTTCAACAGAGTTAAAAAAAAAAAAAAAAAAAAAAAAAAAAAAAGCCAGACTGCCTCAGCTCTTGTCCAAGGGCAGAGTTGTGGCTAATCTGTGGTGCTGGGCAGCCAGCTCAGGATGCTGCCTTTCAAAAGGCAGAATTTGTAATAACACCCAGCTCTAATGTTACTGTGGCTCATCATTAAAGCAATAAATACAGAACACCCAGTGATAAAACAGGCAGCGCTTTTTTTTCCTAAAGAATTTGCATAATGGTCAGTGGTTATTCCTAGGGGAAACTCAAATCCTGCAAGGGTTGTAACAGCTTCAGAGGCAGCACCTTCCTCATTGCTGCAGGAAAACTCATCCAGGAGCAAATGTATTCCAGGGATAAGGATGCAGCCTTGCTGGTGCCCCAGTCAGTGTGCCACTGTACCCAAAAGCACTGGGAAAGGGCAGTTTCAGCCCCACATGCTGTGCTCCTGGGCTGCCCCCAGTTTGGACCAGTGTGCTGCTGATTTCCAGGTCACACTTTTGCCATACTGGCAGCCAAAGGCTTCCTGGGGCAGTGCTGTACAATATAAAAGCCAGGCAGGCTGGCAAAGGCAGGTCTGTGCTCCTGAGTTGTACAATGCAGGTATAAAAGAGACATCCCTCTGCAGGCTGGTGATAGAGTTCAGCTGTAGACATTGCATTGTTAGGGAAATTCTTGGAAAACACTAGCACAGGGAAAGGCAATGCAACAGGACATAAAGTAAAAAATCTATGCATTTCCTGCTTTATGAGAGAAAACCTTTTATTGTGCAGAGTGCTTATCTGTTAAAAACCACTAAGATGAGGTAATAAAATAGATATTTTGAAAGTAAGCTTTTGCCTCTGCTTATTTGTATTAGATTTCTCTCTCTCTCTCTCCATCACTACATACAGTTTCTACAGGCTACAGAAGCAAATTTATCATTTGCTGAGCAGTAGGACAAACCCATTTTACTCTATGTCTCAGAACAAGGCAAAAGTGGAGTTGAAGTCATCCATAGATGAAAAAAAATTAACTTTATGCTGGGTCCCTGAGCACCTTGTTAGAAAAACATACTTCTAGGAAAACAAAAATGATGCAAAATCTAGATGCAGCCTCAAAAACCATTTAACTTTAATTTTCCAGAACAAGCTGGATAAAATGCTATGTTTCTAATAGTGTATTAGGTTGCACCCGCTCCAAATAAAATCAATCCAGTCATTATGCTTTTCTTCCTCTTTTTTTCTTTTTTGTCTTCATCTTGGAAATAGACTACAAAGCTTGCAGAGAATCTCAGCAGGATGCCAAATCATTTTAACCTAGCTCAGCAAGATACCCATTGGAACCACAGTAGAAAATATGGATTTTGAATTAAAGATCAACAATTATCTAGATTCAGACTTATCTTCTTTGTTTTCTTCAGTATTGCCTAATTAGTCAAGGCTTTTATTCCTTTTATCTGTTATATGTGTCTTTTACTGGTGGTGTCACTTGTCTGCATGAGATGGAAGCAACAAAGCATACAGAAACAACTGCACTGAGAGGAAATAAATATGTTTTCTGCAGTGTCCAGGCCCTTTTGGGTGGATGTAAGAGGGGTAACAAGGAAGGCAGAGATCTGTACACTGTTGTGGACATAACTCCCTCCTTCCTAAGCTCTTAATCAGGCAGAGAACAATTAACCTTTCTCTAGTCACAACTACATCTTTTAAATTACATTAAAAACCCAGGCAATATCAAAAAACCCTTGATTAAAAAAAACCCAAAATAACAATAATAGCTTCTTATATAGGAGCACACACACATGGCACTTACTCTGTGCAAACTTGGGAGGATTGTCATTCACATCACTGAGGGTAATTGTCACTGTTGTGGTTCCAGAGAGTCCACCCATATGTCCTCCCATGTCCTTTGCTTGGATGACCACAAAATATTCTTCTTTGGCTTCTCTGTCCATGTTGGGAAGAGCTGTTTTAATTATAGCTACAATAATGGGCGGGAGGAAACAATCAGGTACAGACACAAATTCAGTTTGCAGCTGTTTTTATGGATATATGCAAATATTGGTATACAAAAAATGTTAAAGGTCCAGTTAGCTTGCCTCATAACACAAAGGATGAAAAATTATTTGAGATTTTGAAAAAAATTGTATTAGAGGTCACTTACCTTGATTTAATTAGAAGTGCACTGAAACTGTGGTTCAAAACCCAAGAATTAATCATAGCTGTGATACATATTTCTTTTTCGTTTTATTCCTGACAAACTTCTTGGTGTCTGCCCTACCTCCCACAGAAATCCATCTTTTCCCCACGGAATTCCCAAACAGAAGTCAACCACATAGAAAGCTGACTTTGTGAACACTGTTAATCAGATCTGTTCAGATTCTTTAAAATAATTTAAACCCAAACCCATTATTTCACCTGCTCCTGTGCATATTGCAGGCCACAGTTGTACTCTTAAGTCTGAAACTGAGTGCCTAAACTTGAACAGGAGAAAGACAGACTCCACTCACTGCTCAAGGGGGTCACCTGTGGAACAGGAAGCTGCCATCGCCTACTTTACCAGGTTAGAAGCTTTTAAACCTAGGTAAGTTCAATGATCTGCTGTATACCAAAATATAAAATGTCAGTGGGCTGAAGGAAATATCAGCAATGGAGAGTTTGGTTAATTCTGGGGCCAGATCCACTGTAAACTCCTATACATTTTGCAGACATGTAGTAGAAGAAATAATTATTTTTTCTTTCCAAAATCTTTCCACCTGTAATGTGCTAATACATTCACAATATGTATTGAAAGTGTAATACTAAATGTTTAAAGATAAATTTAAATAGTGCTCATTGCAGTTCAGTAAAGTCCACCATAATCATAAGATCATAAGGGACTAAAGAAGCCCCACTAAACCTAGGGAAAACAATTCCAAATGTTTAATTGGAATATGGCGCTTTTTTAATCCATTTTTTAAAATTCCATTTTAAAATAGTGTTTTCTTGCAGACACAGACAGTAACACAACAAATCTTTTAGTTTTGTTTTCTTTGTTGGGGTTGGAATAGCTGTGGAGACTTCATCCATCTCTTACTCTTTTGTCTGGCACAGGCTGTACCAGCCAAGCTTTTTAGAAATGACACTCTGGCTGAAATGCTGAGATCACCTATTCATATAGAATAAAGAAATTGTCTTTTTGCATTAATAGATATGCCTTTTAGTAAATTCTAAAATTTACAAATTATAAAGAAAATGCTAACATTTATTAAATATCCCTTTATTTGTAACAATCTAATGCTAAGAATCTGATCAGACCTTCTTTTCATGGCTGAGGACCACACTAAGAGCAAGGGGGTGTAAGACATTTATAATAAAGCAATACACTTCCTCCATAAACCACCAAATATAACATGAGAGCAGGCTTGGAACCTACACCCTTGTAAGTTTTTTTCCATGCAATATTTTTGGTTGTTGCCTCACATATTTTATAATTCTGCAGGAAAATGAAATGTCTGCAGCAGCCAAGGCAGAGAAATCTTTTATTCCCAAGGAACTCAGAGTCACAGGAGGGCTGGGTTTGGAAGGGACCTCTGGAGATCAGCAGGTCCAGCCCCTCTGCCAAGGAAGGGTCACCTGCAGCAGGTGGCACAGGAACATGAGAGAGGGACAGGAAAACTCTCAATTAGTGAGTTTTTATTCCAGCACAGGTAATAAAAACCCACAGTAAGAGGGGTTTGGAGCTTCAAGGCCAGTGGCCCAGCAGGTAAAAGTGCCTCAGGAGGGAGCCCACATTATTCTGCCACACACTGAAGAAAATGCTTGTGTTAAGTTTTCTGAGTGAAAGCAGGGGAACAATAAACCCCATTTATCAGATTTGATAGGTGCAAAATACAGTCAGTGAAAGAGTAGGGTCATTTCCTCCATGGCAGCCTGGATAAGGAAAGTAAATGATGCTTAATTCTAAAAGCATCTGACAGTTGTGGCTGGTTTGGACTGACTGGGTTACTACTGACGAATAATAATGATGCATTCTGCAAATAAGTCTATTGTTATAAGTGAAATGACTCATAAAATGCATTCTAATGCAAACTTGGCTATCAGAATTTGGTTCACATTCATTTTTTTCACTAATATAGCAGATCCAAATATCAATGAACCCTTATTTCAATAGGGCTTACATTAAGTGTACTGTACTTTATCTCCATTATTTTTTTAGGCAGAGTTTCTATGTTTGTTTGGGTTTTTTAACCTAATTTACATAGTTAGCTCTAGCTTACAGATGAGTTGTATGAGATGCCATATTTTGTATTCTGCAGTTTCCACTGAGAAAAGTCAATTATTTCACTAAATTGATGGTTTTTCCCAGACAGGTATTTTAATTTGTCTCTTGATGCATTGAACAGTTTAGCCACTGCCTATGGTTTGAAATATATCAAGCAAACTGAATACCTTCAGAAGTGCCAAAATAGAAATTTAAATTTTGGCTTTTAAGACATAAAAATGTTGGGGTTCTTTTTTTCTGTATAAAGGTACTAACATAAGCTGTTGTTTCAACAGTTTTATACATATCCACTGTCAGAGACCATAAACCACCTGCCAGAAGCTGAGTCAAAGTCAAGTTTCCATTTCAAATAAAATGGAATAAAATAGCAATAAAAGGCTAAAAAGAAGTTTACTATTTAAATTACTATAAGAGGAACTGCAGATTTTTAAGAACCAAATCTATCCAAATTACACAGGCTGATTGTTGCCACTATATTCAGAATCTATGGAATTGTGGTCAGCAACAGGCAAGTGTTGATACCTTTTAGGAGGCAAATTTATAAACACCCAAAAGCTCCATCCTCATCTATCATGATCAAGAAAAATACAGGCTAGGGGAGTTCTGCATGGAGAATCTCAAGGATATTTATTTGTTCTTTTGCTTTATTCACCAGTCCTCAGGCCAAGCTTGCAGGAAGCACTGGAACCATCTGTTTATTTTTAGAACACAATCCAGGCTCACCAAATACCAACACACACCCAGCACACAGAACATTAACTCACTGAGCATTCAACCTGCTCTGCTTCAGTTCAACCCAGAAACAAATGGAGAATAAAATCATAATCACTTTCAGCATGCGGTGATGGATGAGAAGGAGATGTGCCAAACAGGAGTAGTTCAAAAGCAAGAGAATTACCATAAACTAATGTAAGGCAGGTAGATGCCTGCTGAAAGATTGTATTCAGAACAGTTATCAATGCCTTACTGTCAAGTGGAGAGATGGATGACGTGGTTCATGGGGTTTGTTCTGCTTCTAGAATCATTCAATATTTCCTGAAAGCCAGAAGGCAGGGAGAACTTATCAAGCCTTTCAGATGACACAAAGTTGGGAGCCATTGCAAATACAGGAAGAACAGGATTAGCGTTCAAAACAATTTTCACAATTTGGAGAGTCTAAAATAGCAGGATGCAACTCAATTTGGCAAGCAAAAAGCATTTTGTGTGAGGGAAACAATTAACTTCCCAATTACAATAGAGCAGATGACTCACAAGACAGAAGAGAATGTGGAGTCAAAATGAACTGAATGTGAGACAACAGCAACTTGCTGATAAAAGTGCTCAAGCGTTTCCTGGTATATTAGTTAGTATGTTATGTGCAAGAAGTGTGGAATAATCTTTCCAGTGCACTCACACAGGTAAGGCTGCAGCTGGAACAGTGGGTCCAATTTTGAAAAATATTGATTTATATAGTCAGGGAAGTATAAGGAGAGCTTCTACAGCCAAATATGTAAAAATTACTGGGAAATACTCTCCTTTTCCACTGGGGGTAAGAGAAGAAGTATTGGACCTAAAATATAACCCCAAAATGGGTTTCAGCTGCCCCAAGAGAGATTTCAGTGGAACATTAGGGGAGCACCCACAGAGGCTGCCTGTAGAACTTGCTGCATTCCCATTCTTGCAAGTTTTTAAGAATGTGTCAGTCAACCATCTGCCAAGAATGGGAAGGGAAAATCTGATCCTTTTTGGGGCCAATGGCACTCACTGCATTCTCACTCGAGGTTCCTTCCCTCCATAATGTCCAAGTCAAGGCTTTGTCTCCTTGTAGCCTGAAATAATTCCCAAACCCTGCTGCCATGAAAACATTCACAGACGTGGCACAACCACTGAACATGCACGCCCCAGAATTTCCCTACAGATCCTCTCCCTCAGGCTGGAAAGATCAGGAAACAGCTTGGAAGGTAAAGAAGTCAAGAAGCAAACTATTCCTTCCAAGGATGAAACCTCCAAATATTGAAGTGCCTTTTTTTTTTTTTTTTTTTGGCTGATTTGCTTTTCCTGAACAGTCCCACTGCAAATAAAGCAGCTGCAGAAGGGGATTTACTTTTGCAGTGGTCCTGACTGCACACACTGAGCAATTTGCACAATCTGCCTCACAACTTGAATCAGTTAAAATGCACCCTGGGGACTACATTCAAAAACCCATTTGGAAGAATATCCACTGTGTCACTGAAAAAGTCCAGGGGAAAGGAGGCAAAGTGGCAGAGGCTGCAGCTCATGAAAAGAAAGAAGCAAAAAAAGCAACAGTAAGAAGGACCTGGCTTTCACTTTTGTCTCCGTTTTTTTTTAAAGATCTCTTTATGATAATGCTATAAAACTATACATAATAATAATTGAGCACATGGAACAAAACCAAGCAAGCACTATGCAAAATTGGAACCTGGCCCTGAAAAGCCTTTCTCAAGCATCCCATTCATCTCACACATGCTTTGTGGAAGACTTCCTGCTATTTCAGCTTGAATACTTTGATACTTTGGAACTTTCCCTACTTCATTTTGTAAGAGCTAAGTAATTGCTTTGATCTTCTTTCTGTGCTAGAATCTTGGTGGAGATTCTTATTAAATATAACAGTCATTTAGGACCCAAACTCCTGAAAATCAATCCTGCAATTTCTTCAGAGCCATGAGTGGCATTCTTTGTATTCCTGTGAAGAACAGCAACCTCAGTGATGTTTTAGCAGTCCATAAAAAAGGTTTACTTGTAGATCTGTAGAAAACCTGTGCCACAATTTTTTAAAAATTAGTAGATCATAAATACCTTTACTCAAAGTTTAAAAAAAGTTGTTTGATTATGTGATACAAAAATAGTGATGCACTATTTTTAATTTTATTTACCTTTATCATAATCTCCTTAATAAGACTTATCATCAAGTCTTCTAATTTCTTGCTTTGTTTCTAAGCAAGACAGGAAACATCTCTGCAATCACTAGCAAGGCTGCCTAACTTTCTATAAAAGTTACTAATTACAGGAGTTGTGTGAACTACATTCAGATCTAGACACATTTCAAATCAAAGACATTAAACTCAGCAAAAATAATGACTAGCTAAAGAATCAAATGCTATATTACATTTTCTATTTGTGCCATTTTTGTATTTTCAATAGAAAATCTAAGTGTACACATTTTTTCCAATGTTTATTTTTAGAAAGTGTATGGGAAGATGGCACTTTTTTGGTAAACAGAGAGCTCAAGGTTGAATATGGTTTTATTAATTTGGGGTTTTTAACATAGGAATTATTGTCTTTTCTCTTTTAACCCATATTACTACCATCTTTGCAGTTTCTGCCCTTGTTTCCATTCTGAAATAGACCCTGAAGTTTCTCACTGCAAGTGAAATTACCTGCCTTTGTCTATGTGCACTCTGCTAGAAGGATATCCTATAGGACATGACTGGATAACACCTATTATAATGGTGCCTTTTTAATTCAGGTGAACTTGTCTCTGGGTTTTAGAGGATGGGTTTAAATCTTTCAGCTCTACTTACCAGCTGTTCCCTTTCCCTGGGACCCTTTCATGGCATGGTGAAAGGATCACTCTCCCACCAGCTGAGAACAAACTCAGTAAATAAACATTTGGCACTGCATTTACGACCTCGTTTCCTTAGGATTTTATTTGTAGCAATCTAATAGCTGTGATTACACCAGACACTTTACAGAAAGTAGCCTCGGATTCTTTTTCAGGTGCTTTCTAGCTCCAGCTGTGTAGTTCAAATTCCTCTCTCTAATTCAGGCCCTTGAAGCACATTATTTAGATATGTTGCCCGTTTTCCTACCCAGCATGAGGAACAGTCAAGTTCAAAGTACCTCACAAGCTTTCTAAAATGATAGAGCTATTGCTCTGAAATGCAAGAAATATATGTGGGATCAGCTTTTTTTGTTACTGCTATTATTTGATAAACTCAAGAACCAGAAATCGCTTCTTTCCAAATGCCAATCTGCCTTGATCTTAAGCCACTCAGCTCTACCAGCTGCAGACCAGCAGAACTGTTTTCAAACGTCTCTGCAGTGATTTTACACTTACTTTATTAATCAGCAAGGACAGCTCTTGGTGCTACTGAGGGGCCCAATCCTAAATCCCTGATCCGTAATAGCTGCACTTTGTACTCGGAGCTAACGAGCGAGAGCTGCGGCACTGACTGGGCTCAGCTCGGCTCTGCCAGCCCAGCCCTCTCCTAATGGGCTGTCACCAAGACAACTCACAGGGCCACCAAACACCTCGGTGCAAACACCTTGACACATCTCCTCGCGTTGCACAGACTGTTTAGTACACAAAGACGTGAAAGGACTCCCAGCAGTGTGAGACCAGACTCTGGTTCCAGCGCTGTGCCCGCACGCTGCCACAGCAGTGAGCAGCAGAGGGCTGCAGGAACCCCTGGGAATGCTCCTGAGCCACACTGCTGCCCTGGGAATGCTCCTGAGCCACACTGCTGCTCTGGGAATCCTCCTAGAACCACACTGCTGCTCTGGGAATGCTGCTGGGGCCACACTGCTGCCCTGGGAATGCAGCTAGAGCCACACTGCTGCCCTGGGAATGCTGCTGGAACCTCACTGCTGCCCTGGGAATGCAGCTAGAGCTAGACTGCTGCCCTGGGAATGCTGCTCTCTGGGCTCCATGGACCTGCATACTCCTGCCTTCCTCCACGGGAAGGTGTCCCTGCCATGGCAAGGCTGGAATGACGTGAGCTTCAAGGTTCCTTCCAGCCCAAACCACTCTGATTCTGTGGTACTACCATTCTATGGAAAGGAGCTTCTACACACCTCTTGCTAAAGCACAACACCCACCCATCCCAGTTCATGCCTCTTTTTATTATTTCACTGAGGAGTTTACTTCACTTTAAATCTGCAGTAACTGGCACAGCCATGGCAGCAGCAGCAGTCAATAAAATGAGCTGGAAAGCAGCAGCTCAATCCATGCTCTGACTCATGTCTAACAAGTACTTTCTCTACACTAATCCCATGAGGGTTTAGATCTAAAGTATTTAGAAGCTGAACTATTTAGGAAGGCTCTGTTGAACACAAGTGAGTTCTGCTCCTAGCAGCTCATTACTTTCCCCTTACAGTAGTAGATTCCTTCCTGGACCAAAACTGTTTCCCCATTTCTCTCCAGCTTGAAGTGCTTCCTTCCTTGTCATTGTACCATGAGTAATTACAAAAACAGTCCCCATGTCTCTCTTTTATTAACACCTCTCAAATATTTGTGCAGTGGTTTCATATCCTTCTTTAATCACCTCTGATCCAGTTTATACAAATTTATTTCAATCAATCTTTCATTATAAGTAATATTCTCCTGACCTTAGCTACCCTTCTTTGAACTTTCTCAGTATCTCAGCAGTGTTTTTTGGGTTTTTTTTAAATTATGACAGCTCTTATCAGCCCTACACACAATATTCTGGGGGTACCTTGTGATACTGGAATGAACTGGACATTAACAACCAGATAGAAGGAATAGCCTGAACATCACAACCATATCTGTAACTGAAAAGGTGCTGGTTTATTCCCTCTTGCTCCCTTACCTGTTTCTATTTTGCTGGACTGTTTTATAAGGTTGTAATGGAGGCAAGACTGCAAATTAAAATAAAATATTCAAACCTGGCTTCTGTTGAGTGAAGTTTTCATTCCTCCTAGGCCTATTCATTTATGGTCTGATTTCAGGGCCACACACTAAATTGAAAACTCTGCTGTTTAAAGCAGGGGCTCTTCCAGCTGAAAGTTAAACCAGGTATAGGAGAAAACCCCACAATTATCCACTCTCCAAAGATATCTACATTCTATTAGGAGAGTCTTCATCTTTCTGGGTCTGCTGACTTTTCCACCCATCTCAGTTTTACCTCCTTGAGCCTTGGCTTTGTACCATTGCCCATCTCCAAGATGGCAGTGCTTAAAAGCTGTTATTTTTCAGGCAAATTAAGTGTTTGTGCTCCACTGATCCCACGAGCCTTCCAGTGCCAGTAGGGCTTTGCTGTAATTTGCCTTCTTCATGTAACTATATTTCAGGTATGTGTAGGAGTGACATTATTTAAGTTCATGTGAAATGTAAATAAGTCAGACACAGCTGAAAATGTGTTTCCTCTGCCATCCCTGTATTGTAGAACACAGTGTCACTTCATATTACTTTTCATTATGATAATCTTATTTTAAAGCTGACAGTCATGATTTAATATCCTTGAAAAAGCTTAAAAGTGAGAAGTGTGCTCCAGCTACTTTTAGCAGTCTTAAGGAACCCCCTTTCCCAGCATTTGTATTGTCATCATTCAGATTACGAGAGAATCCATACAGCTCCTGTGCCTTTATAAATAAAACACACTAGGCAGGGAGCCTGGCATCACTTACTGAGATGGAACCACAATGATATAAGGAATATATTTCTGCCCACCATGAGTTTTGTTACTCATCTGATGCCATCACATTGCAAGTTTTCGTTCTCACAGAAAAAAAAAATCTAAATCTGTATCTTTGTCATGTATTAATTATATTCACCTTCTATCCAACAAATCAGTGGTCATAATAAAATTCACCTATGAAAAGTGAAAAATATTCAGAACAAGCCATCAAAAAAGCATTTACCCTAAGCCACATTCAGAGCACTCAGTGTAAAATAACTTCCAAATAACCTCCTTTCATGTGTCTATAACTCTTACAGAAGAAATTGCAAACTAGAACTGCAGCAATATATGCATTTTTCATCTCAGGTAATGGAAAATTATTGTTTTATGGGTCACTCACCAGCACTTGTTTCTTTGTGCCCAGCATTATAGAATTGTTTCAGTGGGGAGATTGAGTAATGTGACTTCCAGCTGAGAGTGATTCAGAGATGGGCACTGCCAGCTCCTGCCAAGGCAGGAGGAACCAAAATGCAGGAGAGTGAACACCTGATTTCCTGCCATTTACCCTCAGGTGTGACAGCCCTTCCTTAGCACAGGCACAAAGCCTCACCCTGCTCCTCTGCTCTCTCTTGTTGCTCTGAGGGTTGCAGAGGAATCAGGAGGCATGGTTGGGATCATTCCTCGTGGCTCACTCCCCACATGCCATTAAAACCAAGCAGGAAGGTCAGACAATCCTCACTCTGAGCCAGGAAAATCAAAAACACCCTGCTCCTCTGCTCTCCCTTTTTGCTCTGAGGGTTGCAGAGGCAGAGGAATTAGGAGGCATGGTTGGGATCATTCCTCATGGCTCACTCCCCACATGCCATTAAAACCAAGCAGGAAGGTCAGACAATCCTCACTCTGAGCCAGGAAAATCAAAAATTACAGACAGTACTGCCCTGGTCTTGGTAGCTGCACAGATCTACATTTACTCTTGGTTACTAAGAAACATGATAAAAGGTCAGTAATCTAGAAAAACTGTAAACAGATCAGCTCTCAATGGCTATTGTCTTGATAACACTTGATACACTCCTATGAATGACAGAAAATATTTGCTTTCTGAAGTGGATCACTCTCACACAGCCCATTTCTTGAAATGCTGATTCCATTTAGGGGAAGACACAATATCTGTGCTCAGAAACAATTCTGCTTCAAATTAACCGAAAAGGCTTTCAACTTATCAGGGTACTAATGAAGTGTAACCACAGAGAAAATGCAGCTATACACACATCCACATTCCCTCTCACACCCCCAAACAACCCTCAGACCCTAAAATATGTACCACACTTGGAGGATCATCCTCAGGTTTGATTTCTTTGGGGTGATACACTACAATACCTGCACTGCTTTAATTCCTACATGGTCCCAACAGTATCCAAACACCTGCCCACACAAAAACCTCCCCTGAAGGTCCTGGGGACTACAAGATAATGTGCTTTCCTGGCTTGGCTGCTGAGAGTTGTGATGGTTCACATTGCAAAGATTGGACAAACAAAAAGAAACAAACATCTGCACACTTCGTATTTGCTTTGCTTGGACATTTTGATTGAGAACAGTCGTTTTCACCCTGTATATGCGGCTGCAGTTTCTACATAACTACCTGCATCTGGTTGGATTAATGATTAAACTTTAATAATATTTATATTTTATATACCCTAAACAAACCAATGTGTGCTGTTTGGTGAGAGCAGGATGGTGATTCCACTGCAGATGAAGTGGAATGGGATGGCAAAGAAACAGGGAACAGCCCCAGCACAGCAACCCAGCCAGTTGCAGTGAATTAAAGAACATAATTGATGTCCTTCACAGATCTAGAAAAACGGGGGACCTGAAAACATTAATTCACTCAGAAGCAGCTCCATAAGATGAAGCCACGTGGGGACTGTGGCCACAGTTGAATTCTTTGTCAATGAATTCCCCTTAGACACCAACATGTCATTTTCATGGTAAGTGAACTGCTCTGCAAAGGAATAGTTGTAGCTGGAAATGAAGGGAGGAGGGGGGAATTAATGCCACTGAAACAGGAGAAAAACCCTGATTTTCAGGTTCACCAAGAGGTTTTGGAGCTCTCTCTGGCTTTCATGATAACAGGAATCACTTTCCTAGGTGAGGAATAGTTACTTCTTTGGATTGAGAATTAGGGCTCATTTGTACAATACAAATAAGAAAACTAAGTAAAATGAAGTATTTTTTTACATTTGGAATATTTCTTTCAGGCCATTTTTCTGTGAAAGAAAATCTTCTGTGTAGGTGGAGAATGCACTTCTCAGCTCCTTTAGGAAAGCTGACGTGTTCCCATGCTAAGGCACTAACTTTCCCAGGAAGAAACTGAGAAAAACCCTACACTCAATTCCCCTCTAATTATGACAGCTCACAGAAGTCATTACTGCATGCAATCATTTGTAATATTTAAGAAACTAAACAGTATATTTCGATGGTCAGAGTTGTATTTCCATTTGATTGTGACAAATGAGCCACAGGAACTAAGGGCCTTCACTAATAAACACTCTCTTAACACACTTATTTTTAGAACAAGCTGCTCTTTTTCCATTGTACTGTGCTAGAATTTTTCTCTGTAAAACTCTATTTTACATGCAGTGTAAAAATAAAAGGCTGAATCACATTCCAGAGATCCCTTTCACATTCAGGATAGCTGTCCTTCAACAAGAAAAAATCTGCTTTGGACTAATCCATTAATATTTATTGATGCATACTATTTACATAAAGTCCCATAAAGCTAGGGAATTTCTAGGAATGGGAAATAATTTTTCCATGCAATTTCATCAGAAAGATTTCAAGAAATTCCAGCTTTTAAAGATTACAGGAGCACTGTGTTTAATGTGGATGAGAAAACATAGTTCACTTAATCTATCAAAATCATCCTTTAATAACTTCTCTGAGCATTTATTTTATAGTTTTGTTACTCTGCACAAGGACAACAATTTGTACTCCTGTTATACTGCTTTGCAGCTGTATAAATTCAGGTGGATATTTGTATGTTTTGAAAAGAATTTTCATTTCTTTCTCCTTAGGAGATCACAGCTGCTTCACTCACTGTGATTTAAAAGGATTTCTAGTAACAGATGACAGAATATTAGAAATTATCAAATCACCTTAAAACTTGCTTTTTAGACATAACTAAATTAATTTGCTGTATGGACAACCAATGTATAGAAAACAAGAGGGAATGGATTTATTGGCACTTCTTTCTGATGACTTTCAAGACTACAAAACCACAGAGAAATAAAGTCACCCTAAATGCATGCTAATAAAACTTCACACCAACACTCATGATTGATACTCTTTCTCTCCCCAAATTGATCCAACAAATCAAGAAAGAAAAAGAATTTTCAATGAAAGCATAAAATATATTCACTGAAATTCCCAAGCTACACTGTATGCTGTAGACTCATACTGAACATTACATTATGCTCCTCAAACCCCTCAGGCCAAGCCCTGCATTCCCTGAGCAGTTTTGTCACACAGCTCCTCCTCTGCCTTCAGTGCCCCAGTAACTTCTGTAACATTGCCACCACCATCACCCCACCACCCTTAATCCCTGTTCTCCCTGTGTTTTTCTCTGAGATCAGACTCTGAGGAACACGAGTGAGACCTGTGTTGCACCTGGGGATGAGATACACAGAATTCACAGAATCACAGAATTCACAGAATCTCAGAATTCGCAGAATCACTGGGTTGGAAGAGACCTTCAAGATCATCAAGTCCAGCCCAGCCCCAACACCTCAACTAAACCCTGGCACCCAGTGCCATATCCAGGCTTTGTTAAACCCACCCAGGGATGGTGACTGCACCACCTCCCTGGGCAGCCATTCCAGAACTTTATCACTCTTTCTGTGAAAAACTTTTTCCTAATGTCCAACCTATATTTCCCTTGGTGCAGCTCGAGACTGTGTCCTCTGGTTCTGTCAGTGCTGCCTCAACCTGACCAGACCTGCCTCAACCCCAGCTGAGCACAGCCACCCTTCAGGGAGCTGCAGAGAGTGATGAGGTCACCCCTGAGCCTCCTTTTCTCCAGGCTGAGCACCCCCAGCTCCCTCAGTCATTCCTCACAGGGTTTGTGTTCCCAGCCCCTCTCCAGCCTCGTTGCCTCCTCTGGATGTGCTCAAGCATCCCAAGGTCCTTCCCAAACTGAGGGGCCAGAGCTGGACACAGCACTCGGGGTGTGCCCTCACCAGAGCCAAGCAAGGGGCAGAATGACCTCCCTGCTCCTGCTGGCCACACCGTTCCTGGTACAGGAGGCCCGGGATGGTCCCCTCTGCAAATGCAACCAGAGAATTACTCCAGGTTGGAAAAAGTCTCTGTAACATCGAGCCCAAGCATTCCCCAGCAGAGCCAAGCCCACCTTTTCCACGGTCCCAGGTGCCACATCCACACAGCTTTAAATCCCTCCAGGATGGGCACTCCCAGCACTGCCTGGGCAGCTGTGCCAGCGCTGCACAACCCTTCCCATGAAGACATTTTCCCCAATTCCCAATCTAAGCATCCCCTGGAGCAAGCTGAGGTGATTTCCCAAGCCAGGGGTTGCTGTGCAGAGTCACCTACCTGTATGGGGCTCAATAGAAAAGTAAGGCTGTCCTTCCAGAATGCTATAAACCAGCTTGGCACTATTTCCATACACTGGATCATCTGCATCTGTAGCTGTTACTTTAGTAACAAAGGTGCCTAAATAGAAAGAATACACACAATTAATGTTTACACTCACTAGAAATTTGCATATCTTATTCAAAAACTAATTTGAAACAAAAATTCATTTCCTTGGGAGCTGTATAACAATAATAAAAGAAGGAAAAATATCAGTAACGAGTTAAAATATTGCTTGTGGAACAGAAACAAAACATTTTCCTTCAAGCTGATGTGTGCCAGCAGCCTGAATTTCTGGGTAAAATAAAAGCCCTTTTAGTTTCTGTATTATTTAAAGTTTCTTTGTAGAATGCATTTAAAGCTACCCAATAGATCTGTGTAGTCTTCAAGCATTTGCAAAGGAATCATATCAAAGGGATACAAAACACCAGGTTAATAATACAGTATAATATGTTGCATTTAAGACTTGCAAATTCACTTTCAAAAGAACTTTGCCAAGTTACAGAGACCAGATAGAAAAACAATAATAAAAAGGGTTCTTTTTTCTTCCCTTGGCTTGCAGCCATGATAATGATTTGATGTGGCCACAGTGACAGAGTTGGGACAACAACGATTGTCTCTGAAATGAGTCTCTGCCACTCAGGGGGCCATTGTTCAGCCAGAGTTATAAATTCCATACTCTGACAAAAATAAATAGGGGAAAAAAAAAAGGAAATTACCCTTTTTATTTCTTAGACAACATAGCACTTGCCATTTCTGTAAGAAGCAAAATGGAATGAAATTCAGTTTGTTGCATTAAGGTTGTTGCAGAGAGGGTTTTTTTTGGCTGACATTAAAGTATGATGGCGTTAATTAGGCTGACAATAAAGACAATATCTACAGAGAGAGAAAGCAAGAGAAGAAGAAAGGTTAAGGGCTGAATTATGTTCAGAAAGGGAAATAATTACAGCACCCACTAAAAATCACCCTTTCTGGATATGCTAATAAAAATAGCCTCCTGCTCCTTCTCTGTGTGTGCTGTGAATCCTGATCCCAGGGCCCTCCAGGACAGCAGAGCAGAGGGAAGGAGATCCCCTTGCACAGCCTTGCTCCTTGCCCTGTGCTCCCTTCTCCTCTCTCCCTGCATGGCAGTTTTGGGGGTTACAGCACACGTAAATTATTTAGAGAAATGTTTGCATATCCAGATGCAATTTGCATATGACCCAAGAGCTGCCATCCCACTCCTTCAAACACCAGGGCAAGCTGTGGGGCTGGCTTTGGGAGGGCAGGCTTTGGGAGGATGGAGAGCTCCTCTCTCAGGGAGCACAGGTTCTGCAGGGACTGAAGCTGTGGCAGGTTTGCCACGTGGAACTAATGGGATAATTCTCAGTGAAGGGAATGTGGATTGCAGAAATACATCTCACCAGAGGAAAAAAATGGCTTTGGCTGGTATTGGTCATTTATTTTTGGTGTAAATGTACCCATTCTTACAGGGGAGAATATCAGCAAAGGGAGGCAGAGGATAAGTGTTCCCCCAGCATCTCTCCTGGGCTCAGCAGGAGCCAGAGGAGTCCTGCAGCTGTGCACATCCCATGGAAAAGGAATATTATGTCACATCTCTCTTTGACAGATGCTTGCTGAACCTGTTTTATAAATATGCAAACTGTTCATGTTTGAAGCTTAACTGTATTTGATGCTGAAAGGTGATCTTAACACCTAACCTTTAACAGAATAGTTTTTAACCCATCATGGGGCCTGAGAAATGGAGTTTGTTCTCAGCTTGGTGGTTAGTTTGTGAGGAATTAACATCAGAAATTTATTGTCTGCCCAGTGACAGCAACCAGACAGTAACAGACAACTCCTGAGAGCTGTGAGTGGAAATGATAAAGGGGACAGGTGACACTTGTGGTGCCCAGCCCTGTGGCAGGTCCAGCAGCCTCAGCCTATAGGAGATACCCTCAATGCCCTCCTTCAACAGAGGGAGGAAGAGAGAAGCAGCCCTGGCACACCGAGAGGCCCTGGCATAGGCTGCAGAAAACAGGGAACAGCAACGAGGGAATTTGCAGGAAGCTTGAGTGGGGATGTGTCAGGAAGAGAGGGACAGAAGGCCCTGTGGTGGCTTGGCCACAGGAATTACAAGGCTTGAGGAGCTGTAGCTGATGGGATTGTCTCACATGTTTGATGCCTTGAGAGGCTGACCTAGAACAGAGGCTGGACAGAGATAAAGAATAAAGTAGGGATTTCCTAAAAGGCCTCAATGGATCCACCTTGGGCAGCACAAGAGCCCAGCCAGGGCTGCACCCAAGATGAACCAAAATGGTCACAAAATGCACCACTGCTCACAGGGTCTCTCACTTTTATAAGTTCTGCTCCATTTGCACATTGGAGTTAATTTTCCAATGACAGCTTTAGCCCATGCAGTCCCATCCTTCTTGTTTTTCTCTCTCCAGCCCACGTTGTTTGTGCTCTTGGGCCTGAGATTTGGATCGTCTGTCCTTGGTCCCCAGCTAGAGAAGAAATTGTTTTGTCTCCCTGCTTTGTGCACAGAGCTCACCATCCCCTAATATGAAGCTCAGAACTACATAGTAAAGCAGCACAGAACCTGAAAAATATAAAAGCTAAACCTGAGGCATCATTTCCCCGCTAAATTTCTGTTGGCTCACCTTTTGTACTCACACCCATTAGCAGGGCTCTTTCTGCTGCTCCCACACACAACCATCCCTCTGCCCAGCTGTGCTCCCCTCTCTGGAGCTGAGCCCCACCATCCCAGCACATCCCCCAGGCTCCCTGCAGCCCAGGGCTGCTGTCCCAGGGTGACACCAGCCATGAATGCAGGCTCAGAGCTTCCTTCAGCTGGATTCAGGCTGATGTAGCAGGTGATGTGCTCATTTCTGTGGCTGCTATCATAAAACTGGTGGTTTGTAATCTCCTAAGACAGAAGAGGTTTGTGTAGAACATCATACAGTGGGACAGGACTGGAAAAAGATAAGGCTCATCACAAAGTGAAGATTTTAGTTGGAGTATTTTATCAAGACTGTTTCATTTTGTTTCCATTATATATTTTATATACAAAGGAAAATAAAGAAATAAAACTGTTGACTTCTTGGAGATTGTGTTTGATTTTCCTAGCTGGTTCTCATTTCAAAGGCCTTCAGAAATAATTACATTGCTTGTTTAGAAAGATTTGATATATAATTTCTATTCTTATCTTACTTCACTTGAGGATTCCTGAAGACTTTCTATAGATATTTATTTCAAGATTCCCAGACTTGAATGGATGTGCTGATTCTTTGATAAGCACTAAGTGCTCATTAGATACTAAAGTTGAATACACCCTAATAAAAAGAGTTAATCAGTGTCTAACACTGCTTCCAATCCTGATGCTAAGCTACCAAGGTTTTCTTCTTGTGATACAAAATAATTCAATCACTTATTGAGACCCCAAGTTCAACTGAAGTTTATAAATGTATTAAAAATACATGAGTAATATGTGTGTCAGTATTTCGTATTACAGTACACATAAGGCAAGGGGAAAGGCATAATCTTCTTTTTCTTTCCCTTACAGGTCACTTGAAGTGTGATCATAATCTCACCTAATAAAATTAATGAAGGGAATGGACAACTGAAATACTCTCCTGCCTCCTAGAAATCCATTCAGCACTTCATTTCCAACCATCACACACTTCTAGGCCTGTCAAATCCAGTAATTTGCTCCCAACAATCTTACTGATGAAAATTGTTTAGGGAAGATGTGAGCGATCATGAAACAGAAATTAAAGAAATTGCTTCCACTGTTGAAATTAGCAAAGCTTTGGCATAGTTTAAATTTTATCACCTTTAATTTGATTTTTTTTTTCTTTGCTTTATGCCTTGAGTCAAATTTTCTGCAGGTGTGAAACACACCACTTATGTTGCTCACACTGGCAATAATCAGCATATTTAGGAACAAACCCCGTGTCCTCTACAGCTGCAGGTGATGTTGCTGCCCTGGTTCCCCTGCAATGTGCTGAGAGTTCACCAATCCCACTCCCACAGGTGACGGAACCTGTGCAAAAATAAGGTTTGGAGAACTGAGAGATTCCTGATGGTGAAAAGCAAAGCAGAAAAATAGGAACTCTCAGTCACCATGGCTGTTTTTTAACCTACCTCCATGCCAGAACTGTTCAAGCTTTGGATTACCAATATTTAAGCAGGATTTTACTCCATTACTGACACTGCAGTTATAAACTACATGTACATAAATATTTTTTACAAGCATAATGTGCTTAAAGTTTTAAAGATAAGAATTTTGCATTGAAAAAGCTGTAAGAATGCAGGGAAGGGCATTTATTAAGTGCTCCTGGAAAAACAACATTCTGGGTTCTGCTCAGCAAATAAACTGCTAAGGTTTCTGTTTGTGTTTAATTTTGACTGCATTTGGCTTGTGTTTGTTGCTTTGTCAATGCTACAACAAACTCATTTAGCCAGAGACTATAAATTTGAAATGGTGCCATTTTTATAAGAAAGCCACTATTGTAGTCCAAGTCACTGTTGTCCTAATTACAATAATATTGCAGTTTTATATAATCTGGCCCAACAACATAATCACTGTTTCTTTTTGCTTTATGTACCTAATGTTGCCTTAGGTAAACCAAACTCTTTTTTTTTCGTGAGAGATGAGGGAAATTTTAAGATGTTCTGTTAAAAAACTTTGTGTGTTTTTCCCTCAGGTACACTTTTGCAATGCTAATGACTCTTAAATATGGATTTACACACCACAAATATAGACTGCATAGAGATTCAACAGATTTTAATTAATGACCACTTCTAATACGCTTTAACCATTAGCCATTGCTGATTGTTTTACTCTGTCAGTGTCAGGTTGTTTTCCTCTGTCGTTACAACAGGTCAGCAATCAGAGACACAATTAACAACAGGACTGTTTTTATATGGCTAGGTGAGAAAACCTGTGTTTGTTGGCAAACTAAGATTAAAAACCATCATAAAAAATAAGATGTGTGTGCTCAGCTAGTGCTTTTCTGTTGTTTTGGCTGTGGTTTTATGTGCAAGTCAGGGTACAGATTCTACACATTAGTCAGAAAGAAAAATGCATATGCTGCCACAGGGAGTAGGAAAGCAAATTCTTTTGGTGTGGCAGTGAAATGTGTGCACTGGGGAAAAAAAGTCCAAAAAATCAAATTTGAATGTTCTAGAGGAGGTAATGCATAGTTGGTGCCAAGAATTTACATGAATCCATATTCAGTGAGCAACCATTTTGTTGAAAAATTGTAATGGCTGGTAAAAATAAATAACACGACCATAATGAAACCTGGTGGGACCATGTTGTCTCATCTTCCCAAGGACTTCTGGGGATTTTTTTTTAATTTTTTTTTTTCCTTTCCTGGTGCCCTTTTCAGTCTCATTTACTCTTTCTCACCTAATCTTCCCAAATCTTGACAGGGTGAATTTTCCATTTCATTCCGAAGATCTGATTACCAGCCTGATGGGGTATTAGGAGAGGATTTGCATGACAAAGCCTCACCATTATTTGCCAACTCTTTTGTTTCCCTAAGAACATCCTAAGCTTCAATCCTTCAGCTGGCTTTGGAGTTGGGCTGATGGAAGCCCTGCAGCCAGGGGTGGTCACACAAAGCATTGTTTGTAGCCAGCAGGTCAGATAAGCATTCTTTCCAAAATGAAGCCTTTTCTTCACTGTCCTTCTTTGCTATAATCTCACAGGTAGCATGACAGTTGTTGTCATGGTAACAATTTTTTATTGAATAAAACTGCAATAATCTCATAAAAACCTGCATAACTTCTTGACATGTAAATTATGACTGCCTCGAAGCTGAAGGAACTTATTCTTATTTGTTTTCCATTGTTGCTCATTTTTTAAAATGCAAAAACATAGTTTTAAGCCTTATCATCCTGCTTTATTGCATGAGACCATTTCTAAACACAAAACCTATAAATTAGAGGTTTCACTAACCAAATAAAGAAAATGTATATGAAACAGGAATCTGCTTAAAGAACTACAGAACTTGTTAACATATGCAAATTACCCACATAAAATATCATTGCATATCTTGGTGTTCATGCAGATATATAAGTACATACGCACACAAATTGTGGGAATGTTGCACGAGTGTTTAAGGGTTCTTTTTCAGATCATATGTTATGTCTGCACCCATATTTGAATGTAATTTTATTGTTATTATTAACAGGTACTTCACTGCCAAAGTTCTGGGGGTCCAATGTGTGGATCAGGTCCCACAGGGCAGGAAGGTTCTCCCCCAGAGACCCCAAGCACCAGGAAAGACAAACACAAACAGAGGAGAGACAAGGAGCTTGTTGGACTCAATGATCCTTGAGCTTCCTTCCCAAGCCAGGAATTCCACGATTTCATGATTCTGAGGAGAGGATGTCAATCCCCCTGGAAGCAATGCTGCCAGCACATGGTGCTGCTGCTGCCTGACCTACAGAGCCCACAGGAGCTCAGAACCACGGAAATGTCAAGGACTGCTTTGGGGACAGATGACAGAGGGCTTGGGAGAGTGTTTCACATCTTCCCACACTTAGAGGAAAGCATGAAAAAATAAAAAATTCTGGTTTTTAAGTGTCCAGTAGACGATTAATGAACATGAACAAGGCAACACATGATATCCTAAGCAGAAGAAAAGCATAGAGATACAGGTCAGAGCACCCCACTGAGGGGGAAAATGGGCAACTTGTGCTTGCCATGTTGGAGAAACAGGAAGGCCAGCATGCATTCTGCTGCTTCCACGGCAGAATCCAATATGCAATCATTTCTAGAGGCAGAAATGAGAAAGAAAATTTGTGTATGGTACAGGTGTAATACAGGTATGTTGGTGACGAGAACCACATAAATACCCAGATACAAGACTTCTCTTTATCTTCTGCAAAGAGAAAAACAACAACAAAAGCTTCCTTGCAATGAGAAATTGCACAAGGAGGAATAGCTTCCCAAGGGAAATAACAGAATCTTCCTCAGTGAAGAGTTCACTCTCTTGCACAGGATGCTGGAATAATGTATTCTAAGGGAAAACCCTAGAAAGACAGGAAGATTAACTAATAGGGTAATTTGTCTTTCCCAGCTGTAATTTATTTGACTCTAAGTAGTGAAATAGTGTGATGCTGTCATGATCTTGTTTATGATGATTAAGGTAAGGAAGAAGGAAAGGAGGGTTATTCACACAACTCAGTTTTAGGCTCAACTGGCTAAATTAGATATCTTGCTGCACCAGCTGCCTGCTCTACCTGAGGGAGGAAGACAGAATCATCTTCTCCTGGAATCCTCCTTTTTTGGCTGACTGGAGAGGAACAGAAATTAAATTGGCCAGCTAATGTGAATGACCAAACTTCAGTCCTGTGACTCCTCTCTTTTGTGGCTGTACCCAACACAGCCCACCCCAGGCTCCCATTCCAGCCCTCCAGGAACTGCAAGCATGTGGAGCTGACACTCCACCAAACAGGACAAGGAGAACCTTGCAAGAATTTCTGGTTTGTTTACATTAAATTCCATCATAGAATCCTAGAATCATAGAACCATTAATGCGGGAAAATCCCTCCCAGCCCATGGAGTCCCAGCTGTGCCCGATGCCCACCTTGTCCCCAGCCCAGAGCCCTGAGTGCCACCTCCAGCCCTTCCTGGCACACCTGCAGGGATGGGCACTGCAAAGCTCCCTGGCAGCCCCTGCCAAGGCCTGAGCAGCCTTTCTATGGGGAAATTCCTGCTGGAGTCCACCCTGAACCTCCTCTAGAGCACTTTAAGGACCTTTCCTCATGTATATATCTCTGTCTAAACACCTGTGTGCACTTACATACACATATAGACACTTATAAACTCTTTCTGAAATAAACTGCCACTGATACAGTTCATATTTTGTTTTTGATATTAAACATGAGTGACAAAACATTACTTGCTTATTTTGTCACTTTGTTTTATATAAGTAGTTGACTGTAATCTCACTGAAATGCACAGAGAGATTTTTCAGTACTTTACAGACCTATATGAAATGGCAGATGCTGCCCTAAAGAATTGGTAATCTAAACCAAAGGTTTTATCACCTGAAAATCTGGCTCACTAAAAGAATCTGGAAGAATCTAACAGCTTGGTCCATAATAAATTATTATTAAGTAACATGCAGGAAAATGCAAGAAGCTGTTTCTTGGTTCCAACAGAAAAATAATCCTTTCATACCTTTGATACACTAAGTGATGCTTAGCTCCATAAGAAGAAGAAGAGGTGTCCGGACTGTTTCTCCCAAATGTTACATATTTCTCAATGCTGGAGTAGATCCTTTAGGAGGCTAATGAAACCTTGAAAGAATGTTAATGTCATGCAGTACATGCCTGAGTCAAAACCTCTGCACAAACGCACGACCTGCCGCATGTAACACAACAATGTTTGTGCACATTGCTCGTGTGCCGTTTGAAGGGCTTCTTATCATGTGAGGGAAATGGGAAAAACATATTGTATGCAAATGTGTGACTGCAGAAGTACGAGAGGAGCTGGCTATGCCTGGAGAAAGAGGCTGTGTGAGCACGCAGGGAGCGGAGCGAGCTGGCAGCCCCGCACCTCGCAGCTGTATAATGAGGCTGGGGGAAGCGTGCCTGGGAAATCTAATCAACTGCATATTTCACCATTTCTTGTCTGCATAAACTAATTGTTTTGGAGCTCTGATGCTGCCTCTTTAACGTAACATTTTGGAATCAGAAATAGTTTATAACGGAAATACATATTCAGATTTAGGGATATGGATTCCTCCCTGGCAATTATCCTGGCTGATGTTACCTGGGTTTACCTGTGTGGATCTAACAAGAAGGGACCTTCTTCCTTTTCAGCTTTAAGGCTGGCAGTTCTTTCTTGCTACAACTTATGAGATGGTGCCATTAGAGAGCCTGCAGGTATTCCTTTGCAAATTCCCCTGGGTGGCTGTTTGTTAGGATTAGTACACGGTTTGAAACATCACAGGCAACAGCAGAAGGGTAAAATATATTTTATGTTTGGCTTAAAGAATTATGTTTTCCTTTCATGCTATTTTTTTAAATTCTCCCTTTAGATATCACCCTCACTATAGAATATTAATTGATATTTGTGAGAGAAGTGGGAAATAGCTCCTCTTCTTTTCAGGACTTTTTGAAAGACTGCTTGTCTCTAATCAATTGACTATTTCATCAGCATTCATTCTGCGAGGTCCCCAGGCAAAGGCAGTAAAATTGGATGATCACTGTACACTGTATTACCAAGCAGAAAAAAAAGGAACTGTAAGTCTTGTTGATTCCAATGGAAGTTTCAGGTTATGCTCAGGTGTATTGCAAAAAAAAATAGAAATAAATAATAAAGCAGCCTAGGCTGTTTACTGCAGAAATTCTTTCATTTATGACTTTGTGTGGTGAGAACAGAAAGTGGCTGATATCATCTCACAGCTTTGATGCTCTGCTGGCTTTGTTTGGGAGAGTGAAGCCTGGAGTGCCAGGCTGTAACCCAGGGTGCAGAAGCAGGGTCTGAAATATTGTCCCCCCAGGCCACTGCAGGGCCAGCAAATGGCAGCAGAGCCTTTCTGGGCCCCAGGAGGGGCACAGCTGAATCAGCTGCCCAGCAGCTCCAGGGCTGGCTCCCCAGGAAGCCCTGCTGACAGCAGCTCCACAGGCAGCTGTGAGCTGCTCTCACAGAAAAACAAGAGCTGCAGATTCAGCACTTAACCAAAGACAGAGGTGTCAGCCCAGGGCAGGGTGGGGAATGACCAATGCCAGAGGAAAAACAAAGGATTCTGAATTGCATCTCATTTTGGCAAATATCAAGTGTGTCCATCAGAGAGATGTCTAACACAGGCCACTGAATGAAAAATTTAAGGAGTATTGGTCCCTGATGTTCCAAAGCCAAGTCTTCGTGCTAGCAGAGGAATAGAAATTACAGTAATGAAAGTTTCTGTGAAAATATTACCACACTGAACTTAATTTTCTGACCTAGAACTTTCTACCTTTTGTGGTGAGGCATTGTTTGTATTTTCTGTGATGGAGAAAGTGAGATTATGCTCTGTGGCATTTCACAGAGCATCAGTCTGGCAGGAACCTGTGCTGCTCCACTTCCTCTCATCCCTCTGTTTTCCACTTAGGCATCATCCCCTGGCCAGCAAATGGACTCATGTCACCAGCCAAGCTGCTTAGAAAAAGGAGATAAGACAACTTCAAAGCCTGCAAAACCAAACCATCCCACACTTTGAAGTATTTTTTTTCCCTTCAAAATTTTACATTTGGGGAAATTGTGAAAAATCCATGCTGAGAATAGATTTAAACTTGTAACCAGAAGAGAATGCATCAGAAACCTGAGTCAGAGACTTATTTTCACACAGTCATAGAACACAAACACGATGACACATTTGATATGTACAAATGGAGGCAACCACAAAGGATTTCAGAAGCAGAATATCTGCAACAAGCACAAGATGTTTGTGACTAGGAGTCAAGAGGAAGAACCACAGTAGGACAGATTCTTGTAGGTACACAGGACATTGACCTAAGACTGCCAAAATTTCCTCTGCTCTGCCATCACACTATCAACATGTGACAGCTCTGTCTGTCCTCACCCCAAAACTGGAACATCATCGAAAGATGAATTTCTCTATTTGGAAGAATTCCATAAGGAACTGTGTCCTCAGTTCTGATCCCAGCAGATTTTTCCTGCAGAGTTTATCCTCTCTATGTGTCATCTGCACAATTTCCCTTCGTGCCAAGGGAATGCATGTGTGCAAAAAATGGACAATTTGTGACAAATTGCTGCCAGTGAATGGAGAGGGAGAAAGGCAGTGTTTGTCTCAGAAACCAGCACACACATCAGTAGCCCCACACCTTGCACAGGAAAGTCAGGACTTGCTCCTAAGGACCAGACAGTGCCTTCAGAACCTCAACACTCAAGTACTTCCTGCCATTGGCACAAACTACTTGGAGCAATCCCACAGATTTTGGTAATTCTGTATTGTGAATTAACTGGTTTAGTACAATAGGACAATATAGAGGGGGATAACTAAGGGATCAGCCGATAAACCCCTAAAGAATATTAATTTCATCATTGTCCTTGAGCTCATAATGAGCACGTAAGAACAGTAAGAAAGATAATGACATTTTTGGTCAGACCCCCTGAGAAATAAAAGCACAAAAGTACAAAAATAGCAGCAGGTGCCCAGAACTGTGTTTTCTCAAGGCTCAACAGCCAGTCAGGTTAAGGAACAGCCAGCCAGCCCTGGTGCTGAACGTCCTGAGCCCTTCCTGAAGGTTGTGTGTGATCATTTTAAACACACACACACTCATCAAAGAATTCTCACATAAAATTCCTTGGTGCCACATCTCCTTTGTGTGAGTATGCACAAGAGGAACAAGACAACATGAAAATATTCTTATTTTTTAACAGCTGTTACACCGTTGCCATATTTTACAACATCTGCTGGTTTTTCCCTTAGCTTTTGCACTGCCTTTGCATTTACCCTTTGGGCTAATGTGTACTTGACCCCTTAGTCCACAATTTTGTGACAAACGATCATTGATTTAACAGTCATGCTCAGTGCCTTAAAAATCAATGATAAAAACCCCAGCAAGACAGTGTGGTTGATCTTGATGACATTTCAGGTCAGGTTTTTATCACAACTTTCTGATTTGTCAAGTTATTTTATCACTATTCATGTCAGATGTTGCATGTTGACTTCATATGGGGCAGATTTTGTCCTTCTGCAAACAATTTGTAAGTAGAAGATAATAAATATCTTTGGGAGAACTGGAAAGCAAAGCTGCACTATGTAGAGAGGTCCTAATGCACCTGGCAGGACTAAAGAACTCTGCTCTCCCTAAAAAAAAAAAAAAAAGATGATAGAATTTCTTATCTGCAGTGGTGTAATCAAGGGCAAACCTTGATTCAAGGAAAAACATTCCTGAGGAGATGCGCTTGTGCCAAAATTGAAAATTGATATTCTGACTCAACTGAAAGCCTAAACCTTTTCCAGTAAAGACCTTTCATGGAAGCATTTAAGGACAAAAAATATTATTATTCTAAGCTTTTTTCATATTGTTACTATTTTCAAGTGGCAAAGGCAAAAGCATTTCTAGAGCAATGTCAGACTGAATGCCACTGCGTCTATTTTTTTTTTTATGACTGTCAGAAGAAGCCGGAATATTTGGAAATTATTAAAGTTTTCCTGTTTACCTTAATTCAGGAAAACTATGAGAGAATTCTCTTCCCTTATGGCTTTTGTTCTTTTTCCATCTGTGTCCTTTTTTATTTCACCAACACGTTTGTCACTGTGCTTCAGTCGTCTCCTGTCTTTCAACATGACACTCGCTGTCTAAACACTCCCGGCTTCGCTGAGAGCGAAATCAAGAGATTGCACTCCTCATCCCTCTCCTGAAAAAAGGGATCCCAAAACTTTGCTGTCAGGAGACAATATCCACTTTGGCTCCCATGACCACCTCTGCACGTGTTTTGGGGAGTTTGTGAATCTGTGTATAGCTAAGAAGGTAACACAGAAACAGAACGCGCTCAAGGGAAGGTGTGGGGTGTTTTTTTCCTCTTTTCTTTCTTTTTTTTCTTTTTTCTTTAAATAAGCTACAGAACACGCTCAAGGGAAGGTGTGGGGTGGTTTTTTCCTCTTTTCTTTCTTTCTTTTTTTTCTTTTTTCTTTAAATAAGCTACAGAACTCGTTCCAATTACCCTTATGGATCTTCTAAGCTTGCTCACTCATTTACATAATATTCTGTCTTCGTTGCAGGCATAGATACAGAGCTCACAGACAAATGGGGAGGGAAAAAAATAGAGTCTTGGGGTTCTTACTCCCGGAAGCACAGATAAATCCTTTTTTTTTTTTAAGGTTTTAACTAAGTTTTTACCCCAGTGTGCCCTTTTATGTTTAAAAGTGATTAAACAAGATTTACAGAAAAAATTAAATTATTTCCTATTTGTAATACTTGCCATAACGAAGTAATTCCACAGATTTCACTTTTTGATCTTTAATTCTTTAAGAAAATTAATATCATAATTAAAAGATTAAAGTGCACATTTTCAGCAAAGAACGTATTCTCCATATACACTATTAGCTTTCACAAGCAAATTCATCATTTTTGGAGGTGGGGAGCAGGGCTTACTATAGTAGATTATATGGGAATTATAGTAAAAAATTCAATTTAGTTCTCAAAACTATTTTTTTTCCTGGAATGTCTTTACTCAAAGAGAGAAATAAATGATTTCAGAATAACTGAGCGCAGTGACGCGGCCGGCAGCGAGCGCGTGTGTGGGAGCGTGTTCTGCACAGACAGCTGAGAAGTGAGCAGCACTCCTCCCAGAGAGAGCTCCGGGTAATACTGATCCTCTTTGCACCAGGAGTGGGAGGAGAGCCATGCAAATCCTTTTGTTTCAGCAGGGAAGCAGGATTTTCCAGAGAGCACCGAAACACGGGATAAAAACCAAGCAGGGGACACCGTGGCCACGTGCGGCTCTTGGACACTGACACACACACGGAGCCCCACATGGGCTGCCACACACTGCAGGTAGGGACAGATTCCCAGAAGTGGGCTGCAAGGGGCCCTAAAGCCCATCCAGTGCCACCCCAGCCATGGCAGGGACACCTTGCACTGTCCCAGGCTGCTCCCAGCCCCAGTGTCCAGCCTGGCCTTGGGCACTGCCAGGGATCCAGGGGCAGCCACAGCTGCTCTGGGCACCCTGTGCCAGGGCCTGCCCACCCTCACAGGGAACAATTCCTTCTTCATCTCTAATCTAAACCTGCTCTCTGTCAGTTTGAAGGGTTTTCACATCCCCACAGTGTTTCATTCCAGTTCTAGAGTCAAAATAACACCTGACATTTCTATAATACATCTCCTCTAGCCAGGAACATAAGACCTGGTCTAAGGCACCTATTAGAAAACCTGCATCGTGTTAGAGCCTTAGAACAATGAAAGGTTAAAGCCTTCATCTGTATTTCATGCATTGCCTTCCCCTGAGGCCCAAAAATAAAGTGCCTTGTAGTGCATCCTTATTACATAAGCACTATATATAGAGAGCATATGAGTTCCTCTTCTGTTTCAGAGCAGAAAATTGATATAAGCATTTTGAGGAAAGAAAAGGTTCAGCAGAACTTTGTTTTATCCTGAGTAAGAACACTGCCTTGTGATGCCTGTGTTGTACAAAAGTCAAGGCAAGAAATTGGCAGTGGGTGGAGATCTCTTTAAGGGAATTAAGTAAGTGGATAATGGAAGTGAAATACTCTTAGCAGGGGGAAAGTAAAAATTCCTTGAACTCTGAAAGAAGACAATTTTTTTTTGGTAAACATTACAGAAGAGCTAATCTAATTTTAAGAGGTCTAAAAAATACTTCAAAAAACCTGAAATAATTTACAGAGAATCTTTTCTTTCATCTCTTGATGTTGCTACCTGTGGGTGAAAAGAAGCAAGCAGAAGGAAATAGGAACAGTAACATTAATGAAGGGTAACACTCTCATATTCCACTTTCCAGCCTTGACATTTGGTTCCACCAGAGATTTAGACACAGACTCCACTGCCTCTACTTCAGAGACTTCACACTCACTCATGTCCCATGTGATGCAATCAAGAACATTCTCTGAGTTTTGAAGCAAGAGCAGAGAAATAGATTATGTTTCTCAACAAAAGAGCAGGAGTGCAGTTGGTGCTTCTGTAGAGCAGCAGCTTGGAAGCCTGCACCCCATGGAATGTCCTGTAAAACACCTGGAAGGGCCAGGGATCCTAAGGGGTAAATGTGCAAAAGTCTCTGAGTAATAAACCCCAGACCTGTCAGATCTATTGCAAATCTCTACCACATAGGTTGTTTTAGTAATGGTGACAACCATTTCTGTTGTTAGAACACACTTGCTTCTGGACAAAACTCTTTCATGCAGCCTAACAAAGCACAAGAATGTGGAACTTTGTAATTTCAGAGTAATTTCAGTCTGCCTCTCTTTTCCCACCATGCTTGGGGAACAGATGAAATATTTTCCTGTGGAGCCAGCTCCTTTTGCTATTCCCTAAACTACATCCAGCCATTGGTCATTTCTGCTACAGTCCTCTATAACAGTTTTCCTATATGAAGTTTTAACTTATAATTCATCTCTCATTACTTTTCTTCACATTTTCCCCTCTTCTTTCACTCTTTCTCTATTCTTACTTTACCTCTCTTCCACTAATATTTCACCGTTTATTCTCTCTTATTCCTTTACTCTCATTGCATTTACCATCTTTTAAATCTCATGTTAACAATTTATTCGATTTTTCTTCATCTCCTGATTAGTTTTCTCTCAAAGTTTTCAGTTTTGGTTGTTTTTTTATCTCCTCTCTTTACAGTGAATAATGCTTGCATAGGGGACAAGTCTTTATCGCAAATTATAAATATGCACAGGTATAAATTATTTTTATATAGGCTTTGTGATCAGAAACCATCTTTTCTTTTCTTGCATATATCTTTCTCTTTTCTTCTCCTAGAATACTACATAAATCCCATTTACATAAGGAGTGAGAGCATTCAATTTTCCTTCCTCCTTCTCCACACTGCTTTGTTTTGGTTTTGGTTTTCTAGTCTCATTTTATTTAATTAAGTCATATGCTCACCTAGAGCTTGGCTGAAATATCTTCTGAAAGCAGCTCCATATTATGGTTGTGCTGCTGTATAATTAAAAGTAACTCAACATATAAAAGCTATGGTTTAATAAAAGAATTGAAATGCAGGCTCAAAAATTCATATATCGTTTTTGGCACAAGTAAATTGGTACAATGAAGATATGAAAATCTGTTGGAGCAGAGTTGATTTGAAAGGTGAAGCCTGAGGTTTGACCATGCAGTCAGCACTCACGCCTGTATTTGACAATGACTAGGTGGAACTCTCTGTGCTGTGAGTGAGGATGGTTCTGGCTCCTCACATTCCTCCTCCTTTTAGCTAAATAAACTCTCTCCAAACCAGAGAAGTGTTTTTGAAACTTTGTGATAGGATGTTGCTTTATTCCACAAAGTGCCTTGGCACTCCTTCAATTACCTTGCTTTGACAGATGCAGACAAATCACTGAAAAGCACATTACCCTCAAACTAACACTAAAATGCATTAGAATTTCCTCTGCATTTCATGGCCAGATTTTGATGCCTTTCCTTGTGCTGAATTCTTGTATTGCCCTGAAATGGATTCTCTTGGTTTGGTGGGTTTGCTTCCCTTGGCTTCAGTGACAGCTGAAGATGAGCTGCACTCGATGTGTGTCCTGGGGAGTGTCAATATCTGCCTCTGTTAGGATGCTCACTTGCACACACAGGGACAAACTATGCAGAAAAGATTCTAATATATTAATCCATGAAGAAATAGACTCACACTAATCTGACAAAATGAATAAATATAAGTAAAATATATTAAGAAGATTATGTTCTTCTCCTTTCTCTTTTCTGCTTTCACACAGTTAATTTCCCTTTTCACCATCCTTTTCCACAGCTTTCTCTGCTTTTCCCTTCCATCATCCATGCAAATCCTGTGGCTAATTGGTTAAGTCCACTCTACAGCCTAACCATCAATTCCCAGACACAGCATCTTTCATTTCAATGTTTTTGCCTGATTACAGTTGCACTTAGAGGAAAACAAATAAGTATGTATCAATGCCCTGCAAGTGTAGGAAAACAACAAACAGATAATTAAACATCAACAAAATATCAATAGGATTAAAGCATCATGCTGGAGCAAATCTTGATAAATCCTTCTCAATAACAATTCTCTAACTGCAGTGTCAGAAGGGAAATATAAATTTAGCCCATTAAAGTGTTGTTGGACAAAGAGACATTAATACAGCTGTTAATCATTTCCTCACTACTGAGGGACTCAACTATTGTGCTGCAGATGAAAGCTTCGGCCAAGAAAAGATTTGAAAATATGCAAATGAATGCTAACAACATAATAAATACCTTATTATTCATCACCAACTCAACAGCCTCCTGGCACAGCCCAGGCTGTGAGCAGGGAGAGGCTGGGCTGCTCACACATACGTACCCACAACAGACATCTCCGGCACCGTGGCGTGGTAGGGGCCCTCTACAAACTCAGGAGCGTTGTCATTGATGTCCTGAACCTTGATGATGAATTCTGAGGGGGGCTCCAGGGGCTGGTTTGTGTCCCTGTCCACTGCCTGGGCTGTGAGGGTGTACTCAGCCTTCTCCTCCCGGTCCAGCCTTTTCATGGCGTGGATGTCTCCGGTCTTGTCGTTGATCACAAAGATGGTGCCAGCTCCATCTCCTGACAGAATATACTTGATTTTGCTGCTGCCAGGGTCCAGGTCTGTGTGTAGCTAAAAGGAACAAAAAGTGGAAAAGAAAAAAAAGGCATTTTAGAAACAAAAAACAATGTACACACGGAATTTTGGTCTTTTTTTTTTTTTTTTTGCTTTGGTCTAACTATACATTTTGTCAGCTGATCCTTTGTGCTTCAATCCCAGCACCAGTGATCCACAGCTCAGCTTGAATACACATGGAGAGCAGGGATTTGTATGCATACTAATCAAAAATTGATGCAATCATAGGTATAATTAGACTTTCTATTTAAAAAGCAGCTGTTATATATATTTTAAATCCCCATTCTAAAATGTAAATGCCTTCAGAACTATTATCAGCCCAAATGAACAAGTACAAAATGTCCTTAACCCATTAGATCAAAGGGTGAGGGAAGAGTTAACCATAACATTTGTTTTAATCTAACTTCTTATTCTTAGTTATTACTTTCAACTTATTTCCAGGTGACTGGAAATGGTTGAACACTGGCATCTGTGGAATCTTGTCACAGACAGCAGTCAGAAAAATTAAGAACTCTATCACAACTCAGATCTTTGCTGAACTTAAGAGGTTCTAAGATCTTTATTCTAAAAGTACGTGCTCTGGTAGAAGAACCCTTGCACACATCTTCCCATTCTCTTCAAAGCCCCCACCAGGAAAAAAATATTGTATTAAATTTGTATTTGGCTTTTCAAAAAACAAGAGAGAAGTATAACAAATTGAAGCAGTGTGAGAAATATATTAATTATTTGTAATGTTTTTATTAATTAAAAACCAGGGGACAAAGGACTTCCATTGATTTTTTGGTAGGCTCAGAGCCAAATACTGAATAGCAGATTATCTCCAGTAATTTTTCAGTTGTGAGAGTGTGAAATGGTTGGATCATATGTATCACTGTCAACACATCAAAAATACAGGATAATAACTTGAATGCACGGTAATAGGGGTTTAAATTCTGTTTACTGTTAGGTCTAACACACTCAATATGATCAATAAGAAGTGAATAACATCATTAAAAATGTAACTTGTGTCTATTATTATTTATCTCTGCCTCACAAAAGACAGTCTGAAGGAAATATGTACAACTTGCTTAGGTTGCAGCATGAGTTACAACCAGCACTAAAGACTTTTTCCTCCTTGCTCATTCTGTGCAGACAGCTCAACAGAAGTTGTTGCTGGTTATGCATTTTACTCTCAATTGATAGCAGGGGTTGCCAGGGCCAGGCAGCAGCATCGTTTAGAATAAGAGCTGGCATTAGGATATTAAAATAGGTGTGGAAAAAAGCCTTGTAACACCAGCTACAGCCAAACCACAGGAGATTCTTACGGCACAAGTGGCTCTGCAGGTCCTTCTGTCCACAATTGGTCACAAACAGTTGTATTTACAGCTCATCTGTTCAGGAATTCAGCTGTTCAAGAGCTCAGGAAACACAAAGCTCTGTCTGTTGCAATGAGCACAGTGGACAGCAGCAGCCAGGGCTGATTTCCCTGTTGATCTGGTTTGGTACAGACACAAAATCCTGGCCACCAGTGCATTCCCAGCTCTGCAATAATGGCACAACTCCCACGAACCACACGAGGTGTAAACTCATCCTCTCTGTTTCGCTGGGCAGCATTTTATTACACCACCATTGTTTTAACAACTTTTTCAGAGCACTTTAGCTGTGAATATGCATGACTCAAAACAGTTCACTCTTCCTACAGGAATGTACACAGAGATGTCAAGTGACAGCTGAGTCCCTTTTCCAAAAGTTCAATCTGGTTTTCTTTTTGCACCTGCCATCAGCTCCTGCGAGAACAATCAGCCCCATTTACTGAGGCACTGCCCTCTCCTCTTGGCTGGTGTCACGTTTGGTCTGCTCAGAGAGTTAACACAACTCCTTCTGCCTTTGAGATTATTGTCCTTATGACCCTTGTTTCCAGGGCCCCAGAGCCTGTAAAGATCAATCCAGAATCTGTGTTTTAAACAGATTGTTTATAATGTAAGCATCTGTTTGCTCCCTGAATCAAATCTATATGGCATTAACATTGCATATGAAGGTTTTGGCAGCATATTCAGAGCTGAGTTGGAGTGATGTAATATCACAGCATTGTCTGGACACCCACAGCTCAGCAGAGGAACTGGGAACATCTCAGCTCACCCAGCCACACAATAAAAAGCTAAAATCTGAACTTTTAAGGATAAACCAGATATCCCCCATGGACATTTGAGAAGCCTTAAACATTCTAGAATTTGCTATTTGCTAATAAGTAAGAGAGGCTGTCTGTATAATCTCAGGTTTTACCCATAATATCCAACAGCAGTTATGGCTCATAAATCAGTTCTGGTAGATATTAATGCAGAGCTATAAAACCTTTGAAGTTCTAGTGATATACCAACAGTTAAAATGATAAAAATGTCTATGATTACCATTAATCATTTCCTCTAATAAGTTAAATCCCATTGTATCAAAAGCAAGAATTGCTATTTGTTATTCAAGTACTGCTACTTGAAACACTACAAGGTGAAGGGCTAAACATTAAACAAAGTATAAGAGATATGAGCATTTTATAATATTGAAGTTGAAACTAAGTCTGATGAGTGGAAGATCAGTTTTTTACCCAAAGATTTATAGTGGCAATTTTTTTTCTTTTTTTAAAGTTCTTTAATAAATAAAAAAGACATAAATGTGGCATTTACTACAATCTGTGGGGAGCATCCAAGCTGACTTAAATAATTAAGATAATTTTTCTAGGTTTTGAAGTCCCTACTCCAATATCAAAATATAATAACAAATTACTTATGGAAGAGCCACTTCTCCAAAATAATTTTATTGTTTAGATTTAAGATGAAGCCATCATCACCTACTACAAAGTTATATCACAGACTGAAATCTTAAGTCAGATAGCACAGCATTTTTCCCAAGTAATATTTCCTCTCTCCTACCAGACATGAATGATAATTTACTGCAAGAGTCAAGCTTCAGCAAGCTGCGTTCGTGTGAAGGGTGAAGATCATTAAACACGTAATTATATAGGATCTAGGTGAATGATAGGAGGGCATAATGAATATGAGAAATGAATAGTGTTTTCTGCTCAAAAAGCCTCACAAATGTAAATAAGAAACTGCTTTCCACATCTGCAGCTTTATTTGTTTTCCTATACTTGAAAGCTGACCTTTTTCAGAGCAACATCCACATGCAACAAGAATTTCTGCTTGAAACAGAAAATGTCTGTATCTGCCCCAATGTCCCACTGCCAGAGCGCCCCCCAAAACAAACAAACACATTTACTGGAGAACCTCATCTTGTTCAGAGAGAGGTAAAATCACTCCCATTAGGTGAGATTCATTTCATTAGACTTCAAAGGAAGTGAAATCATCTTCCTCCATCACTGCCCTGCCTGGGGAACTATAAATCCACACACCTCTCTCTCTTAAAGCAGCAGATGCAAGTCCATCACCCAGTTCATGCCTGGATTTATGGAGACAGGAATGACTTTGGACCAGCTCTGAGTACTAATGGTGATGCAGATGCCCTGTATTAATACCTTCCTAATAGCTCCCCTGTAGCCTCAGCACAGATCATTTTTTTCCCCTAAAAAATTACCTTCATTCCAAATGAACCCTCAGACTAAAGCAATTTCTAGTCTTTATTAATTCCTTTGCTGTTCTATCTGATAATACAGATGGTAATCAATGAAGCCAGGACTAAAGGAAGAGCACACACATGGTGCTGCAACAAAATTAACATTGTTTTCACTAATGCACATCTGAAAGTCTTCCCAACACACCATCCAAGGGTATAAAATGCATTTATAGTCTTTCATGTATATACATTGCAAACATGTATAATTAAAATCCACGCCAGAGAAACTGCAGAGATTAAACTTATTCTAAGAGCCTCTATATTCTGCAGATGCAAAAGTCTTATTCCGCAGTAAAACACAACTCCAGGAGTGTGGGACTGTTATTAAATTTTCCTATTCCATAACCCTTTGTTCAGCATATTTCAAACAAGGTTTCCTTAGCAAGTCCTTGGCTCCAAACTGCATTTGCAGCCAGGGATTTAATGCATGGACAAAGGCTGGGAGCAAGGTGGGTGAAGCTCCTTTGCAATTCTGAGCAGATTCACTCCCTCCTCTGCAGATGGGAGCTGTCTCACCTGCTCTCACTCAGCTACCTGGCAAACCCACGGCAGCCAAAACAGCAGGTTGCTCAGCACAAAGAATTCCATGTGTTCACCATCAGGAGAGTGCACCCTGCACTCGGGGCTGGGCCATGCCCAGATGAGCAGAAAGCTGTTGGTTTTCCTCTGCAGGAGGATTGGGCACTTCCAGCCCTCTCAGGTGTGTGGTGCTCATGCACAACGTGATACACAACAGCCCATAATAGATCCCTCATCAGTGGGAGGAGCTGTAATCCCAATTTCCTTGTATCAGTAAAAAAAGCATAAATATAGAGATATTTCATGTGGGGAAGAATCTACACATTACGAAAATGCTCCTGGACATTTTTAATTAAGGCAAGAGAAGGCAGTATTATGTAGTCAAGTTTTTATTTGAGTTTGTTAGAAAGTAATTAATTCATCCTCATGTAATTACAAGGGAATTACCCTGTACTCGTTTCAAGGGAAAAGGAATCATCTGCCCTTAAAACTTCATTTTAAAATTTGCATCATCCTTCCCTGTCCTAACTCTGGAATCTTTTCTTTTAAGGGTGCCTTGCTGATTTTCACCTGATGTTTCACAGACACCAGCACTGTCCTAATGCTTCAGTTTCTTCTTCTATTTTTTACCTTTGCCTTGCAATAAAATTCCTCATTTATGAGGCAGACCCCATTTAATGGACTTTGAGATGGAATTTTCAGCTTTTTATGACTCTTTTCTGAAACTGCTGGCTTCTAAGAAGCTCTCACTCACTCTGTGAAAGTATGGAAGGGTTTTAGTGACTTTTACAACCATTTTATATATATAGCAAAAACTGTATGCTGGGCTTCAAAATGCTTTCAAAAACTGTAATGCACCTTGCTCTTCAGGTGTTTCATTCTGTACATGGCTTTGCAGGGATGGTTTTTTCCTGAAGACATGAACCTCTTTAGGAGTTACAGGAAGTTTTGCTGTGTATTGCTGAGGGGCTCTGACACATCACGGACAATGAACATGTTTATTGTTGACCCACTGTTTAAAGAGTCATTCCTAATTAAACTATTATAAATAGATTTGATTCACTTGCCCACAACACAGAATTAATAAAGTGAATTTCAGTTTAAAATTTCAATCTTTCATTTTCTCAGTGGATAAGCTGGTCCTATCTTTAGTTATGGGAATTATAAGTGCACAATGGGGAAGAGGAGAATCAAATATTCTGCATTATTATTCAGGGTAATGACAAATTGGGGCACAGAGCTGATGCTCTTGACATGATGTCAGTCCTTGGAACACCTTCAGAAGGGAAACAGACATGTCCATGGATGACAAAGGTTCCATTTAAGATCCAGGAACCATGTAAGTTGAAGCCTCTGGAGTAACTGTCAAAAAACATTACTGCTCACACTTCTCAGCTGCAGTTTCATAACCAGATTCAAAGGGAATTAAAGCAATAATATCCCTAACAATTTAATTTAAGAGTGTAATCTCTACTTTTGTCTGCCTCAGTTTCCTACTGTGTCATTTGAGTATCTTTGATTCCAGATGGCTTCTTTTATGTTTCTGTTTATTCTTTGCTACTGCTTTTTTATTCTATTTGATTTGCTAATTTTGTCTCTGTCTATATTTATGCTGCAACTGTGCACAAATGACTTTTCATTGCTTACCTTTTGGTATCATCCCACAGTACACTGGAGTGAACTGCTGCTTGAAAACTGCAGACAAGCCTGGGTTCTAACAGCCAGGTTATTTTAATCCACTGATTATGACCAGCTGATGTAAGGAAAGAGCTCAGGAACCTGCCTGAATCTTGATCTAAATCCTTCCTGGTCACAGGGCCATTGGTCCTTTCTGTATCATTTATTGCCTTCCTGACCAGGCTGAATTAACATTCTTTAATATCTAATTTTGTTTAATGTCTTGGGAGGAAAAAAAATACAGCTCTACTTGTTTTTACAGATGGGAGGAACAGAGGAAGAGATAAACCCACATTCAGTCTCACAAAGATTCATATTAGGAAAAACCATCCAGACCGTGGGACTACTCAAGCCATTCTTAGACAGCTTCATGCATTTATCTCCAGTTAGTCTCTATATGAATTTGCAATTAGAATTTTTAGGTATTTCTGGTGCTGTTTCACTGTTGTGTCCCCCTGCCAGGGGAACAGCCTAGGATTGAGGAAACCACCTCCCCAGATGCAAAGCCTTCCCCAGCCCCACCTGTGGCTGTGATGGTGACAAGGACAAGGTGTTTTGTTCCCACCCAAACCCCACTCTCAGGATGATTTTTCCTGCACGCATTGCTTACATACCTTGCTGTTTCTGAGTCCTTATGTTAAGCCAGATGATAGCTAAAGCTTTCTGTTTCCCTAGCTCTGGCCTTGGCCATTTCCATTTGGGAATACCATCTGTCTTCCCTTCTGTCCTGAGAATGCCGTGCCACACCTGACCCTGTCCCACCGCAGCCTGGCCCGACGCCTCCAGTCCCTGCTTCCCGCTGCTCCTTAATGCCCAAGCGCCCCGTGTCAAGTGGCCTCAGATGGCTGGCACCTTTTTGTAGCTGGCTCTCTGCCCAGCCGGGAGTTCATGCAACTATTTCTGAGCCCAGAATGCTGTTCCTTTCCCCTGTTCCAGCACACAGTGCTCCTGTAAGCAGCTCTGGATTTTTCTTAACCCAACTGCTCCTGACACTTGGAAGCATGAGATGAAGTTGTGTCACACTGCCAAAGAGGAATCCCTTTCCCATCTCATTTACTTCCCTATTATTTCATCTACAGTGAACAGTGGCTCACCACAGGAGATCTGAGAGCTGGGCATAGAGAGCCTCAAAAATTGCATGCAGCTTTAGTCTTGTAAAACACATTCCCTCTTTTGTGTCTTTATGGGGGGAAAAAAAGTGTCTGTCATCTCCCACTGTCTGGGGTCAAGCTCTTACATTAACAATTCCAGTGCTTCAGGCATTATAATTAACAGTGCCTCCTCCTGCACTTGTCACTCTTTTCCCAACCCAGAGAAAGAGCAGCAAAGCCATTGCTCCCTCCTCCAGCTTGTCCGTCTCGGACACAAACTATGCTGCAGTTTTTTTCTACATGTAAGGCTTGCAAAGCCTCCAGGAATGACTTCAGAGGGCTCTTCCCTTTGGGCTGTCAATTTTATTGCCAGCAGAGGCTAACTTGATGATCCATCCTCAATACAGACAAAATATGGAGTTGGCTGTACAAAACCATAAGCTATAGGAATTCCCATTCCACAGGCTAGCCAGAAGCTCAGCAGTTCCCACATCCCAAATCCTACTCTGTTGTCCATTTAATCATCATCATCTTATTCACCATGTTCTGAGCTTTTCTGCCATGGTGCTTGAGCTGTTTTTTTTCCTTTCCTCCTTAACAGCTTATTAGAACTTGCCAGGTTTCATCCTCAGGCCCAGAGTTCGCTGAAGTTGAGCACCAAGACTTCTTTGTGTTGTTGAAATTATTTCCTCAAGTGAATGTCAAAGCCATATCTCAGAGCAGTCTTTGGATTGCAGAAGAGGAATAAAAAAGTTAATCACTACGTAGGCACAGCAGTAATTTGAAGGCTGCTTACAAAATCTGCCAAACAAGACAAGCTTAGAGTCTAGATCAGCCAAGGCACAGAAAAGTACAGCAGGCCAGGGTGGGCAAAGCAGAGAAGGTATTTCTATTTATGTAAGCATATTTAGCTGTCATGATTTTAAAATCCTTCAAGACCCTGCTTTCAGCTGCTTTCACCAGCCCGGCTTATTCTCATGTTTTGCTCAAAATGATTGGGAGGGTCCCAGAGATAATATATTTAACCTGTCTTCCTTTTTAATAAAAGAATTTCAAATCCATGCAGGATGTCTTCTGCTAATAATATTTAATAAAACCAGCCTGAAAGCAGTAAAATACCTTTTTTTGGAAGGTAATTTTTTAAATTTAAGATTACTGCTTAACATCCTCCAGTGTCTGAACAAGCAAGTAAGTACTGTCTAAAACCACATAATGTGTAAAGCTGGCAGTGCAAATAGAAAGCTCTTCTCTAGCAATTGGCTGTCAAACACAGCTACAGTGCAGAAATATAAACATCAGCTCTGCAGCCAGCTCGAGCTAAAATTGAAAGCTGTTGAGAAGGTAACAGTAAAATAAAGAGAGCTGAAAAATTAAATTGTGGGTACTTATATATTGCTTCTCTTATAAACTATCTGCTTACAGGTGACAATATGACTGATTTCTAGTGCACTTACACTAACCTGTGAACTGTTCACAGGGGTGCAGTAGCAATTTTTTCTTACTTGAAATATCTTTCAAATTACTTAAAATGTGAAAATAAAAACAACTAGGAAATGCTACAAAACAAACTCCTTATGAGATGTCAAACAAACCAGAACCAGCTCCTCAGAGCTGCTCTGTTTGCAATTACGTAGCAACATCAGAGTGTCATACATCAGAATGAATAGATGTAACATGAGGATAATTTGATTATTTTTCCCTCTTTTCTTGCAGTTAGATGTTTATTAGGGATAACTCATGCAGAATTGTAAGTTATTTGGAGGAACCTGGCTGAAACTAGTTATTATCATTTCATGCAGTTTCACAAGGAGTTATTTGCCTCATCACTTGTGTGGTTTCCAAAGCTTCCTAATGTAATTTCCCATGCATTTCCACTAAGTCATGCATTCCTGTGAATTTCTTACAAACTCACTCGCAAAGGTTATGTCTCTCATAATGCGATCAATTTGCAACACCATTAAATTTGAAATATTCCTTAAACCACTAGAGAAAGATCATTGCTTCTGCCTTTGTTAATGCTTTTCTGGAAGAATTGAACAGGGAGAGGATGCATAAACCATTACACATCGACAGTATTAAATATGCAGAAATAAACCACTGCGCCTGCTCCAGCAGGGCTTCATTCCTAGTGATGTATTACCTCTGATCCTCTAGCTACTTATATTGAGCCCTGCAGTCCCCTGCCCAGGACATTTGGAGACTCAAGTCTCAGGGACAATTATCACCTTTTTCTGACATATCAGATAACCTATTTGTTTCAAAGGAAGCAAAATTAGCAGTGCTATAAGTGTGGGAACTGTTCAGAGTATTTATGTCATTTGCTATAAGCACCTGAGCTACCTGTGACTGCAAACATCCAAAATCTGGGATCAGCATCCCATCAAAAAAGAAGCTCTGGCTACAGCTCTGGATACAGCCAACTTGTATACAAATCAGTATCCCAGGAGCTGGAAGTGTGTAACATATGTCAATCTCAAAGCAGCCAGAATCCATATAGACTTAGCAATGATTTAGTCTAGACCTTTATCCAAATTGTCTGAGCTCATGGAAAGACTCCTGTGGGAGGCAGCAGGAGACATCTGTACTAATTTAATGATGGCTGAATCACTGTCGGTTTGCTCTGCCCACACAAGCTGGGGGGAGCTCGTAGCACCCTGTGAGCATGGAACAGCCCAAACCCCATATGGCCCTGTCCCCATTCAGCTGTTCCCTGCTGTCCCTAAGGCTCCTCACAGGAAGGAGCAGCTGTCCTGCATTCCCCTCTGCTGGGGAGGAAGGAGAGGATACTCACTATGCTAAAGACAGCAGGCAAAGAATCACAGAATGGGTGGGGTTGGGTTGGAAGAAACCTTAAAGCCCATTCAGTGCCATCACAGGGACACCTTGCACTGTCCCAGGCTGCTCCCAGCCCCAGTGTCCAGCCTGGCCTTGGCCACTGCCAGGGATCCAGGGGCAGCCACAGCTGCTCTGGGCACCTACAAACTTGAGGTATATAGGGCTAAATAATGATTTCTGAGAACCTTTCAAGTACACAGGGCGTGTATTCCCCCTCCTTCAAAGAACTGATCATCAGGCTGCCCACTGGAGAACATAAATTCCATAAAAGGAACAACAAAAGAGGGAAACAACTGCATGAGGGAGAACTTTGAAGATCTCCAAGGACTTTGCTGAGGTTTCTCTACTAAAATGTGTGCTCAGGATAAAAAGCCTACAAAAAAGCCACCTTTAAAAAGATGAGGAAGAGGTACAATATTAAGAAGTGAAGTTCAGTTCTTAAATGATCCAAATAATATCCTGGATACAAGAGAGAAACAAAATCTAAATATCTTATGAAGGTTCCTGCTATTTCTGCTGAAGTTCCTGAGGGACATCTGCTGAGAGCACCAAACGGCAGCCGGGCAGGGGACAAGTGCAGTCAGTACCGAGCTGTAAATAATGGTTATTAATTACCTGTACTGCAAGAACACATAGAGGTCCTTGATGTAACAAGGACTCTTATATTGTGTGCTACAGACTTCCCCAGCTTACCTCACTCTCCTCTGTTGATGGGGAAATAGCAAATGGGGTTTTTCCCCTTCCCTGTTTCTAAACCAGAGTCAAGGAAGAATGAACCCAAAATACATAATTTTTGTGGAAAAAACCAAAAAACTTTCTAAGACATTGGCTAATTTTGAACCCAAAATATATAATTTGGGGGGAAAAAAACCAAAAAACTTTCTAAGACATTGGCTAATTTATACAATTGCCATCTATGGATTCAGTATGAGTCAAACTCATCAGAAAAATAGAGCTGAATGCCTTCACAAATTTCTAGTCCTGAGATTATGTTGTTTTTTTTTATTTTAATGGTTTTAGGACCTGATGTGAACACCTCAGTAGGAGTGTCTGTCTCAAATTTGAAGGGACAAAACTCTATGAGACTTATAGGAACGATACAGAAGCAAAGACAACCCCTCAAAAAAACCCTTTCACAACTAACATCTAGTTATTAATTCATACTGTGACCTCACAATTTATAGCCTAATTAAAGTCAGAGTTTACCTCTGGCCTACAGGTTTACTTTTTATACTTTTTCTGATAACTAACAGAGGTGTAACTGGCTTCCATACAAACGAGATAAATAATGAGATTAACAATTATCTGACTGGTAGATAATAAAGTGTTGAAAATAGCAAGAACCTGAAGTAAAATGTTTGAGATTATTTATCAAGTCAGTAAAGCTGCCTTTTTACATTTACTCAGGATATAGGAGATGGAATGTTTTGTTTGCCTATGGAGATGGGATTATTGGGTATGTAAATGGGCATTGATGGCAAAGTTAACTGAAAGGATAATCTGCTGCATGAAGTTCTTCAACAAAATATCAGCAGTGTCAAATGTACTGTTGGTGAGTCTTGTCAGGAATATTCTGACAGAAAAAGTGATCGAGTTAACAAATATATCTTGGCTCATCAAAGGTTAACTGTTTTGAGACGTGCTGGAACCACGGCCAGTCAGAAATCACAATCACACCAGCATGAAACCAAATTCTTTTTCCACCCACACTAAAAATGCCAGGCTATTTAAATACCTCAGCAGTGGTCTGTGGCTTGGTGTGTGTTTACCAGCTGGCCCAGAGCTGCCTGTCTCAGCTGTGCCAACTGCACTAACTGGTAGCAGCTCTCAGGAAAAGGCAGAAGGATGGGAACGCTTGGAGCCATCATTTTATCCAGTCTGGTGCATAACTGCTGCTGATTATACAGCAGCAGTGCTGGCAAGGGGGCTGAGCAGGGAAACCCCCTGGGTTCCCCAGTCTCCTCTCCTTTCCTGACTGTGTGATGAGGAAGTGTGAATGCAGTGCTACAACAAGCTCAAGCATTATTTTCAAGACAAAATAATTAGGTTGAATGAAACCCTGCGCTTCTAACCAGCACAAAACCCAAGAGAAAACACACAGCAATTCTGTGGGACTGCAGCACTGACATTCCCAATAACAGGAGAGAAATCCCTAAGAAAAGCAGAGTTCCTGGGCCAGTTATATATTCTGCTTTGGTTTCATATATTATTGATGTGCAAGTTTAACAAACAGGTCCAGCTCTGTGAAAGAATCCAGAAAGACAAAAAAATTGTTATGCTTCAGTTGTTACACGAGCAGCCCCTTACAGATGGACCCCATTTGTGGAGACTGTAGTGTCCATAAGGATGGATGGAAATCCCTATTTAAAGAACCAGCGCCACCAGATCCATGAATACCTGGGATTTCTTACAGCTGACCTGGAACTTTTTAAACCTCTCTCGCTGTTTGCCACTCTGGTCTCCATGCAGTCCAATTCTAACAGTTTAGAGGAACATCACATTAATTCTAACCATTCTCTAGATCTAAAAAGAATTTTTAAGGCAAAATGAAAAATCATAGTGAAATTGTATTCTGTGCAGTGTACTTACTTTTCATGCCTCAAAAATAACTTTTATATAAGAGTTAAATAGTTACAAGTCTAACATCTGTCCCTTACTAATAAAAAGGAATGAGGTTATGCAGATTAGGTGATGGATAATAGAGAAAAATGTAAAAAGCCTCCAGCTAAATTATGCTATATTGTCACAAGAAAAAAATAATCCTCATATCTCAGCCTTCTTCTATCTGCTGAAATGTAGTTCCAAAGGGACATTGGTAGTGAAACTCAAAGGCAAAATATCAACCAGTTTGGTGCTGAAAACAACTAAGAAATAGAAATATCTGGGGTAAATATGTGGCAAAGCAGGAAGAAACAAAAGAAAATAAATACCAAGCATATGGCTCCTAAAATACATGGAGAAAAAAGTTACAGGAATGTTAGGCAATTTAAATCTTGCCACAGAAAATGAAGCTGAGAATATTTAACTTCCAGATGCCAGTTTATTGATTACAAGATGGTTGGAGCTTTTCTTGTTCCTTTTTCCTTTTTTTTTTAATAAAAACCAAACAAACCACAGTCTTCAGCAAAGAGGGAAAAAGCCCCAACAATCCAGGAATGCTTGTGAAAATATTCACTCTAAGGGTTACCTGGAGAGTTTTACATGTGATAATTACATTTCTTTCCATTTCCTGCTCTTGTCTACAAGATATTTGACAATTACTGAATTTTTAGGCCTGTGGGGAAGCAGGGGAGAAGCAATCCCTCCCCATCAGAGGGATGGGGAAGTTGCATGATGGGAAGAAGCTTTTCCAGGAAATCTGCATGAAAGGAAATCAGGATAGCAGCTGGTTGAAACGAAGGAGAACACAAAGAGTTACATTCTGTAGGGCAGGCCACAAGTTTGCAGAGATAACATGGATTTCAATACCTTCTCTGACTGCAGAAGAGATGGATATGGAGCCTCTGAGTTGTTTTTTTCCCCCCAGAAATAATACCTGACTTGGATAACATTCTATTCAATAGTGCCTGTGTTTTTTTGCTAAGAATACTCCCAGACTTTATTTATTCTGCCTTGAATCTTACTGCCAAGCCAGTTTCTTCTCCCTGCCTATGGCTAAAGCTCTCTTCTGGCTTGATTCTCTTCTAGAAGTGACACTTTATATTGATAGTCCAAGCAAAGAGAGTCATCATCAGAGTGGCCGTGTCATCCAGCCCTGGGGTGCAGAGCTGAGTGATCACACATCCTGAACAGCAGCAATTCACTCCCAGCTTCCCAGACCAGAACAACCCTTTTATTTGGCTTCCTGCAATCAGGGGGACGTTATCAACATCCACATCTGAATACAGGCACTTCACTCCACATGCCAAATGTGTCACCACAGTAACCGAGAGAGCATCTCCACTGCTAAGCAAAAATCTGCCCATTCCACTGCTGGGGAAACTCACAGAAATGGAAACCCAACACAGAACAACCTGAGCACTTCAAGGTCCTGAGGATGGATGCTCAGACCACCAAGAAGACACCCCCAAAATACCAGCCTTACCCTTGGAGCTGCATACATTTTTTCTTTTTTCTTTAATAATGATTCCGTGACACCAACCATTCATACTGCTAAAAAGTTGATATAGGAAAAAAAGAGTTTAGAGAAGGACCAAGGCAGTATTTTCTCAACATGCTGTTTTCTTCAATGTTATTTTTCATTGAGAAGCAATGGTATTTTCATTGAGATTATTTTTATACCTGTATATGCATTAATTTTATTCTTCTAAAGTGTTTCTTTTTCTTAGTATGTTTAAAATGTAAAGAGAATGTGTCCTTTTAAATTAATTTTATTTGTTATTGTGTAAGGGGTCTCATTTTCATCTAATTTAAAATGCTATGCTTACCCCAAAACATTTTTTGGTATTTTCGGAGTTTGTATTTTGAGTGACACAAAAGCATCTTTTCTCCTCAACTTTTCAACTGCACATGAAATGAAAATCTGTCATTCTTCTCAGAAACAGCACTCAAGTTCTAGGAGAATTAAATTCTTATTTCCTTTAAAAGCAAAGCCATCCCTACTGCCTACACAAATCCTCCAATTAAACCTTTCCTTCCAACTAAAATAAAGCAATTTCATTTCATTTGTTTATCATAATTTAATTATTTTCCTTATTAGAACCAGCTTTATTTTAATGTTTTAGTCCTTTTAGGTGATGACTCACTCTGTAGATATTAGAGCAGCTTTCTGCCATGCCTTTACTTCTGCACATAATTAAAACACATTTGCTGTGATTATATTTCAGCACATACAGATCAACATGTATTTTGCTCTTAGGTAGAGAATCCCCATTGTTCATGTAATTACTAGGAGGAAATAATGCAAATGAGTCTGCTGGAGACAATTATCAGACTTGCTTTTTAACTTTATAATGTTATAAACAAGAATTGGCATTCGACTCGGGAGTGGACAGCAAATATTCATTTTATTGAGTGCTTTAAACACTTCATGGAATCATAGAACGCCAGGATGGAAGGGACCTCAAAGATATCTGGTTCCATCTTGACTGGCCAGAGCATGGTGAAAACATGGTCTAGACAAGGTGGCCCAGCAGCCTGAGCAGCTGAATCTGAGAAACACCCCATGTTGGGGAATCCACCACTTCCCTGGGGAGGTATTCCAGTGGCTGGTTGTTGACATTGTGAAAATTAACCCCCCTCATGTTCACTTGAAATCTCCCATTACGCCTTGTCTTTTCCATGTGACTCCTGGTGAAAAAGGGGAATGGCTTCACTCTGACAGGTTTGGATTAGAGATTAGAAAGGAAATGTTCCCTGTGAGGGTGGGCAGGCCCTGGCACAGGGTGCCCAGAGCAGCTGTGGCTGCCCCTGGATCCCTGGCAGTGCCCAAGGCCAGGCTGGACACTGGGGCTGGGAGCAGCCTGGGACAGTGCAAGGTGTCCCTGCCATGGCAGGGGTGGCACTGGATGATCTTTGTGGTCCCTTTCAACTCAGGCTGATCCATGGTTCTAAGACCTTCCTTGCAGCTGCCATTTAAATACTGGAACACAGTGATAAATTCTCCCCTAACTCTTCCTCTCTGAAGGCTGAACTCAATCCCCCCCAGCCTTTCCCTGTATGGCACCTTCCCAGCCCTTGCATTGCCTTTGTGTCCCTTCTCTGGGCCCTCTCCAGCCTGTCCAGCTCTTTTTTGCATAGCAGGGACCAAAACTGAGCCCAACACTCCCAACATTATCCAGGAGAGGGAAAATTACTCTGTCTCTGCTGGTAATGCCCTTGTTGGTGTCACCCAGCAGCCTGTTGGCTTTCTTTGCTGCAGCACCACTGGTCACTCACATTGAGCCTGTTGTCACCTGGCTTCAAATTAACAGAAGCTAAGTAACCACATCCTAATCATTTATCCAGTAGATACTAATTTATCTCTAAAATAACTTCTTAGATTTTGCTCCTGAGTTATACAGATCAAGGTTTCTCCTGTTAGTACATCTTAACAAACAGAATTGTGTATTGTGTGTCTGTGATAAAGGACATCACAACTATGACTCGGCATCTTTCTGCACAATTTGAATAAATAATCCCAGCAGGAAGAGGCAAGACTGGAGTAAATTCCACATGTAGAATACCTACTGAAACTCCTTCTTGTGTAGGATTTAGAAAGACCTTTAAATTATTACCTTTTTTTGTAGTTTGTAATGAAAATCTTTGAGCTGCATCACAGGATGACAAACATCCCCATACTGTCCCCTCCTAAATTACATTACATCATTTCCAGTGACAGGAGTCCCTTCCAGTTCCTCAGCAATCCACAATGAGCACAGAGAACTCTCACCTGTGAAGGCAAGCAACAATTTTCCCCCAGAAAACATATTTGGAAATCAATAAACACGTTGTCAGGTGCCAAGGAACATGGAGCACAGTGCAGGAGGCTCAGGGGAGGGATGAGCACAGAGAACTCTCACCTCTGAAGGCAACAATTTTCCCCCAGAAAACATCTTTGGAAATCAATAAACATGTTGTCAGGTGCCAAGGAACATGGAGCACAGTGCAGGAGGCTCAGGGGAGGATGGCACAATTGATTCCTGTGCTCAGAGATTGCCAAGTGACAGGGTCACCCCATGGTGTCAAGGCCTCACATGCTCAAACAAATCTCTCAAGTTTTGTTTTCTCCCTTTTTTCCCCCATCATTTGGGGCACTGTGCATAAGGGAACATCCTGCTGCCTTCTCTGAGACTCATCTGGGATTTGTGATGAGGATGGTGCTGCACCACAGGGAGGGGGACAGGGCCACCACAGATGAAGGATCCCTTCCTCAGGGTCAAGCATGGATCTCAAGGCACCACAGGCAGCTTCCTGAACATAATCCCTTGGCTCTCATCACTCCAGGCTGAGTGCACGAACACTACAGGGGATCCAACTGCTTGTTTTTTTCCAGAGATGGGAATATTGCATTTTCAAAATGTATTTTAACCTTATATAGGAGGTCATTAAGGGTCAAGTTTTCATAAATGGCAAATATCACATGGGAGTGTGAAAGACGATGGACTGAGTTTTGGGAAGAGAAAAGAAATTATTAGACCTGAGATCTCCTTAGTTCTTTAACAGTCTCTTCCTAATAATTTCTTCCTGCTTATCTTTCACAGACCCTACCTTGACCAAAGGATTTTGGATTACAAGTCTTGATGCACAAACCCAGCCATGCTGTGCAAAGCCCTTTCTGGGATTGCTTTGAACATAATTCACTAGCAAATTAATTAGGCTGAATTTGCTCTCGCTGTGGAAATCTCCAGCCATAAATTTGATGTTCTTTTTGGAGAGATCTACTTGCAATCCATATCTGCCCCATATTTCTGCCCTTTGAGAAAAACACAATCAAAAGAAAGGATTCAGCTCTCTTCTCAACGTGCCATGGTGTCCTGCTGGAGTAAAAATTATCAAAATTGGAGACGCAAACAAACCAAAACCCAAGACAAAAATAAAAAAATTAAAAATAGCCATTTTAACCCTGCTGCACTTGTAGGCTCTGCCATCATTTCAAAAGCAGAAATGCACTTAGATCTCTCAGCATGCTCTGAAGTAGCAAAATTTTGTCTATCCCTAAGCTGAACAGAAATCCAATATTATAATTATTCCAACATTCTAAGAATCTCCCCAAATGCCTGTATTGACAAAATTGCTCTTTGATGCTAAATCTTGATTTATATTTTAGTGATTTTTTAAAGCAAGGGAATGGGGAAAGAACTCAATTACATTTGTTCACATGGAAAGAAGACACATTTTTTGAGAAAACTAAAATTAAACTTCAAGAGCTTTGATATGTTTCCTTTTTTTATGCCTCCTTATATTATAAAAACAGAAAGGAATTTTTAATTGATGCATATCTAAACTCCTCCAAGTTCTGTAGTACATATGTTTGAATTAAAATTAGAATTATTTTTGAAAGGCTAAGAAGTGCTACCATAGTTTAGCTCTGTTCAACCAAGCAGTGCCTGTGCTTTGAACTGACAGAAGCCTTTAAGTGCAGAAGCTTAGATAAGCTGATAAAGATGAAACCAGCCACATCTGCACTTACTTAGATCCAATTCAATTCAATTCAGCCCTATCACACTACAAATCTCAAATATTCTTGCACATTTTACAACAGCACTACTCTCAGGTAGTAAATAATAAACTTGCACAGATAATGAGACCTCAGACAGAAAGAGAAAACCCAATAGATTATTTCTTCATTCCTGCTTCCCAGAATATAAATTGCTACCACCACAATATATTAATTATTGCAACATAAAAATAAAAAAAAAATTACTGAGTTAATAACTAGGAATTTCCCCTTTGACATGGAAAGAGCTTTATATTTCCAACATAAAATTAATCAGAACAGCAACATATTTTTTACATTGCCATGTCAATATGTGTGTATAAGATCAAGCACTGCAAATACAGGAAAAAGCAATAGTGGCAGGGACACCTTGCACTGTCCCAGGCTGCTCCCAGCCCCAGTGTCCAGCCTGGCCTTGGGCACTGCCAGGGATCCAGGGGCAGCCACAGCTGCTCTGGGCACCCTGTGCCAGGGCCTGCCCACCCTCACTTCTTCCTAACCTCTGATTTAATCCACCCCTCCCATCCATTCACCTATGTCCTTAATGAAGATATTAAATAACACTGGCCCCACGCTGGCCCCTGAGGAACTTGTCACTGATAACAGCTTGCACTGTTCACTTTCCAGGAAACAAAATAGGTTTGGGGTCCTTTTAGTCCAGCCCTGCATCTGAAGGTCATTGGTATTAAATACACTGGCCAGGCACCTTCTTTTCACAGAGCTAAACAGCTCTCTATGTACAATAGCAGAGAAATAATAATAGGAAATATAATAATAGGAAATGCTACATCCCTGCCACCCGAGCATTCCCAAACACCAGGGTAATCAGGACAGAAATGAGTCCATGCCACCACACAGGCCCATGGTGGCCAAACCAGTTGAGTAAAAGCCTTTTAACAATGTCTGGCCTAACACACTCGAGCTGCATTTTACCCTCCTCGGACACCAGAGAACAATATAAGCTCCAGATGTAATCGGCCCCACTGTGCCCTTACCAAAGTCACTGCAACTCCATAGTGCCAATAACTTTTGTGATGGCTTTTAATTAAAGCAAATGAACAATGAGATTAAAATGTAAATTACCAAAAAAACACCATTCAGATAATTCCATGCTGGTTAAAATTTTTTCTACGTGGTCGCCAAAAGCACACAGGTAATTTAGTATTTCAAACTGATTTTGCAAATAGATTAGCTCTTAATGTAAAATTGTTAAGCAAATCATTTCAGGAGAAAGCCATTCTGGGATACAGTCACAGGAAGAGGTTGCATATGCAAAACTAGGCTTTGCCCAATTGATTTCCAATTATAAAATCAGAGGCTCCAGAGTTTGTGGTTAATAGTCCTTCCCTTTAGCCTGAAAAAACAAACTTGCAGCTTGTGCTCCCAACAAATCCACATCCAACACCCCTCACTGTGTTAAGAATCGAGTGTGTCCTGGCACAGAGCAGCACGAGGGAAGCACAGCTCCTCACTGAGGGCCAGCCATGGAATCAGGGCTACAATGCCTCACTGATGACCAGCTGTGATATGGCAAATTGCTTCTCAGAATAAAGCTACAATAACGTCTGTTTGGGGAGAAAAAGATGCCATGGGCAGATTCTACAAGGGCTGAATAAATTTAAATGCCCATACTGTGTAATTGCATAATGTTATGTTTTCCTTTGCAGAAGGATACTAACTAAGAATTTCATATATTTAATCTGTTCATTCTTCAGCACCACGTGCAGACTGCCAGGACATCTGAGTCTCTTGTCTCATTTAATCTTTGTATGAAACTGTACAATTCTCAGGATGAAAAAAAACTTACTAAGTGTGCTCAACATAAGGACATTTTTCTGAGTACATGCTGCACCTTCATCATGGATTAAAGTGGCACAAACATGAGTATTCTTTGTCTACAGCAGACACAAATCAGGAAAATCTTTAATATATGATGTGCAGGAGCATTTGATTCACAGGCCTGCCTGTCTGGTTTACATTATAGCTTTATTCAGTGTACAAGCATCACATTTTAGAAACTAATAATATTTTTTCTGAGTTCATAATTTTCTAATGAAATACTAATGCATCCATACATTCATAAACATTGCAAATCTTTTTCTTCGGGAATCTAAATCCTGTGTTGTGCTGCATGATTACTCAAATAATAAATCACTGTTCCTCATGACAAGAAGAGAAGAATTGTGATCTATACAACTTGTCATCTCCATCACTGCTGTTTACAAATGAGTGCATTTAATGATTTAGCTGTTAGAAATTTCACCTTGTAATACTTGCTAAAACTTACTCATCTTCATTATTTTTCTCTCTAAAACTGTAAAAACAAAACTTTTTCTAAAGAAAAATATTTTCTGGATAAATCATTACTTTCAGATCTGGGCTTGATTTTCTGCTGCATTATTCTGCTAGCACATTTATGAGAGTCAGCAGAGATGACATTTTTTGAAGAAGCAGGTTTTTCCTTGCTCTGCTCCAGCCCCTTTATCACCCATTCAAAGCTAGATAAAGTAATCTGGAAAACAGTGCCACGAATGCAGTTCATATATCTGAGCAACAGGTTTTTAATCACATATTGATAGTAGACCAGCTTGCGAGCCAGCAGTCAAATTTTGTGGTGGCATCACCCACAGATGTTTCACAGAAAGTCAGACACAGGGAGTTGTCAACCCACTGTGAATCAATTTATTCATTCTCACCAACTCTCCAGCCAATTTCCTCCTTCAAGGTGTAAATTAGCAATACAGATGTATTCTCTGAAAAGATCTCCAGCTCCAGGTTTTTAAGAGCAAGTTCAGAGCTTGTTGGCTCTCATCCAGTGTAGTATCAGTTTAACACTGGAGGAATTCTTCTTCAGGGAGCCACATCCCCAACCTTGAAGCAACCTTTATAAACACGTATTTTTATCAGTTATTATGTCTCTGCAGACCTGTCTTAAGACTTCATAGCCACAGTCAAGACCTGGTAAATGGCTAGTGGATTTTCAGCAACTTCCACCACAAGTACAGCTCCAAGAATTTGCCAGTGTCTTAAACTATGTTTGACATTGTTAAAACTGAGGACCAGAATTTGGAGAAGACCAGCTATACAGAACTACTGCGCAAAGGAGGAGCTTTAGTAATTTTAAGCTATGTAGAACAGTGAGTACCATGTGCCAATTCAAGATGTATTCTCTTTGCAATGACCTCGGATGGAAGGAAGAAGGAAACTGGAAGCTGAGTCAATAAACTACCCAACAAAGTCATTAAAGGTCTGTGACGAGATGAGATGAGCAGAAACAAAGGATAAACAATGGAATGTTAACATCTACTGCACACAGTCTAAGGCCTGTAGAGTAGAGCTGTGTCCTTGTCATTTGAGTTTACAGTGAGAATTTAGAGATCAAGAGAGAAATAAAACACAATCCCAGGATGGGAGAGGCTGGCAGAGCCCACGGGGCTGCTCTGGTGCCACCTCCCTGCTCCAGCAGGGCCATCCCAGAGCACAGGGCACAGCAGAGTGTCCCTGTGGCTCTGCAATGTCCCCAGGGAGGAGCCTGCACAGCCTCTCTGCCCCATCTGCTCAGGGCTGGCACTGCCCAGGGCAGCAGTTCTGCCTCCTGGGCAGGGGCAGCTCCTGGGCTCAGGCCCTGCCCGTGGCTCTGGGGCCATGGCTGGGCCCGGAGCAGAGCCTGGGCCTGCTCTGCCCTCTGCACACAGGGACACACAGGGACACACAGGGACAGACAGACAGACAGGGACAGACAGGGACACCCCAGGCTGAGGCCCTCTCAGCTGGAGCTCCTCTCCAGGCTGAGCAGCCCCAGCTCCCTCAGCCTTTCCTGGGCACCAAGATGCTCCAGTCAAAAGAAACAATAAAAGTCTGTCAGATTCCCTACTACCCCTAATATTTAAAGGGGTTTTTTTCCCCCTACCATTGCAGGGTGATATTAATAATGGTATAAATCAGTATGACTGATAGAAAGTATATTGAATTTACTGGCCTAATTATGCTTCACTTTGGCTTAACTGTGAGCACTGTGGAGAACAGACAACTAACCCCAGTAGGCTGCTCTGCTGTTCTGCCTTAGCGCTTGCAACATTGGTTTCTCTTGATAAAATATTTCAGAGGATCAAAGAAGAAGACTATGTAGGTAAAAATCAGCAATGAAAATGTTTCATTCACAACATACTTGTTACCCTTTTTTTTTTTTTTAAGCTAAGACAGCTTGGAACAAAATAATTCCTTCCTGCTCAGAGATGCTGTAACATTTGTATTAATATGCATTGTTCTTGTGGTTTTGAAACCCCACAAAACTGAATCTAAAATAATACTACCCTGGACCCTGAAAAAGTATTTTGTACCTGTCACAATGGCATTGCTATATCTTTTTTTTGTCATATTCACCCCTTCTTCTAACATGCAGATAATAACAATCTGTGGCTATATAAATGTAAACACCAGAGAATCCATTTTAACCAGGGCACATAAAACAAATATACAGAGGTGTAGAGGCAAAGCAGTGCCTTACAGATGTAGGAAGCCATACAAATACACAGTTTACATGTTTATTACTACCAGTGTATTCTTGACTCACTCTTGCAAACAGCCTCAGGGTAGTGACTACAGCAGGGTGAGCATCAGCTAAATCCAGCAAAAGGGAGAAAAACATACATACATTTTTCATTTTTGTCATGGCACAAGACTGAGCACTCTACTCTGGGCAAGAGTCCCTCAAGAGTATGAAGAATATGTGCTACAAATGGCTTTAGGGTGCTCATGAGTGACTGTTTCCTTTCCAGCTACAGGAAAAGCTTGCAATGGATTCTTCTGTCTCCAGGGAAACTTTTATAACTGTACCAAAATTTCAATATTATTTTGCAGATAGAATAAATTTGTTGCTGTAAACCTAACTCCAGATGCACAGATTTTATTTAAGCCGTATTTTTAGAACAAAGAAGTCAAAAAATCAGCTTTGAAGGGGTAAGCTTTTATTGAAATTAATAGGGCAGGACATGCAGCTGGCTGACGTATGGCTAATATGGTACTTCTCAGAGCTTTTAACACACTTTGCTGATTGTTTGCTCAAGGCATATGGTTTGAATGAGCTGGGCAGTGCACATTGCAGCTGGCAGACTAGATATCCAAATCTGGCAATAAGACTCACAGTTATGTGGCACTAGGTATCAAATTTGCCTGAATTTTATGTTATGAATGCTGCCATAACCATGGAAATTTGAAGCTACTTCAGACTGTACTACAATAGACGTCAATGCTTCAAATCTTGCAGCAATAACTGCAGCTGACCCATGTGGTGGAAGAATAATGTGAAAAGGGCAAAAGTTTTTTATAGAGCAAAAAAATTACAGCAAGCTTTCATTAAACAAACCCAGAAATTCCAAAATGGGCAAGCACCATTTTCTCTAGTGCACAGATTGGGAAACTGTGACAGGTGCTGTTCCAAATACACATTCATTTCAATCAAGCAAAGAATAGGAAATTTTTGGCAGCTTGTCCTGTTTTCCATTACCTCCCATAACCCAAGTCAATGGTTTCAGCCTCAGCTCTCATATTCAGGAAGGTCTACAAAACTCTCCAATACTATCTGAATACCATTTTTGTATTAATTTAATAAATGAAGCATCATTTTTGGACTCTCAGCATAATAAACTCTCATTTGCACTGAGTATATTCATAAATTCATGCTGTTAAAACTGTTTTCATCAGAAATGGGCAAACCTCCTGTGGTGCCCATTCATATTCCAGTTCTGAGCTGCAGGAGTGTGTTTGCCAGTCACAAGTGCTCAGTTATTATTGCAGAGTTTCCTTTATTGCTGCTTGAAAAGCCAATATAGATACTAAAAGTGACTCTCTCATCTCAGGGTACACACAACTGCATATTTCTGAGGATAAATTCACATAGTTTCAGTGAAGTGCATCCCATTTTTATGCCACATGAACCCAGTGTGATGAATTAAGATGAATACTAAGAGGAACAGAGAAGCAGGTTCCCTCCTCCAGACCTGCCCAGCTGTGTCAAAGTCTTGGTAATAAAAGGTGTGTTTGTTGTAATGCAAATGTTCACTGAGCTCCAAGAGAATTCCAAGAACAATGGATGTCTCAAACAAACAAGTACAGCAGCACAGAGTCTCTATTCAGCTTATTAATCTCCTAAGTTTAGAAAGAAACTAATTTTCTGATAGTCCTATTTCCAACAGAGAAAGTCTCATCCATTTGTGAGGCTGACCAGTATGTTAAATAACAATGGATATTTTGGGGTTTTTTTAAAGTAAAAATAAATATTAATTTCTTTGAAATCTTCCTTTTTGCTATTCCCACAATCCTTTCTCCCCACTTCCTAACTTGTCCTAATGATAAAACTGAACATGGAGTCAGCACAGATATGCTGCACTTGGACATATTGAAAGTAAATGGCAAAGGATTTAAAAAAAAATTATCTCTCTCAAACTTCAGTTTCCTTATCAGCATAAAGCAATGCAGAGAAGGAGAAAAATAAGTATGAGGAGCAAAGGTTTCCTCATCTTACAAGAGAAGTGCTCCACTAAGTTCTTGAACCTTTTGAAGCTGACCCTGAGCAACGAATTGAATGTGCAAAGGACACTGTTTTACAGGACAAAAGGACACAAAACACAACAAAAATGTCAAATGCACTGAAGTGAAGTTTGTGGAAGCTCATTTCAGTAGCAGGGAGGCACAATGCAGCTGGGAAAGGTGCATGGTACCGTTTCTAGCTCAGCAAATAATGCAGAACTTGTACAAGCTCACCCAGCAGCTCTTTAGAGAGATGTCACCACATAGGCTCTGACTTGTGCCACCCCTCTGACTTCCCTGCTGTGGCCTTTGCACTATCTGCCCTCTAAGGGGGATCTTTCCATTATTTTAAATTTCTATTTTAAAAACTGAACACATTATCAGCCCCAAGACTTGACAAGATGTGCAAATACACATTTTGTAGGTAATCTGCAAGGCCTGGTTTGCAGACAGGCTCAAAGTCTGTGCAAGTTCACAGGAAACACTGACTAATGTTAAAACCATCTATATATAAAATAGTCTGAGATATAGTTCAAAGAATATTGAGAGGAAATAAGGAATGCTAGAGGTCATCTCACCTGCAAAGAAGTGCCATCAGGGGATGACAAAATTTGATTTCCTAAGCAATGCCCAAGTTATTGAGCTCACAGGTCCAGGTGAGGTCAGCTCTAGCACTAATCTGGACATTGGCACATGGCTTCTGAGAGTCACAAAGACCTAGAAATCCACCAGCAGCTTCAGCAACTCTACCTGAATTCTCTCTAGCTCTGAAACAACGAAATGCCTTTGTCCAGGCTGGAAAAGAGCTACCAGCCATCAGTTTTCACCAATGTGAGCTTCCACATCACTGGGGTGTAAAACCAGCCACACTCTCTCACAAAGAGCATGATGGACAGGGTTCCACAGGCAGCCTTCAGAGAAATAGGAAACATGTTGACAGTGTCCTCACCCCGTGTTTTACCCATATGATTAATGTGAAAAATGCGTATTATATGATTGGCTTTTCACAAATATTAAATGAATAAGTGTTATGTTAGAAAGTTATATGATATTACTCCTTTTCAGTAGTGTGTTAAATATAGTTTTAGGCTATAACATAAATATTAAAATAGAAACTATGCGATGTAAAATACTTTTTCTAACTAGCTGAATAAATTCTTTGCACAGAGATAACAGCAACAAGACACCAAAATCACCTAGGGAAGAATTATTGCCTCCTTATTGGAGAGGACCAGACTTGGTGGGGACCAAGATGGCTGATTTACAAGATGAGGAGGGGAGGCTGACAATAACCAGAAAACACCCTTTGTTTAAAAAGAATTTTTGAATCATGTATGAGATATATGAATATGCAACAGGATATTGCTTTTAAGGGTTAATCCTTCATTAGTGAGCCATGCTTTCAAGAGGAAAGCATCCAAACATTTGTAACTCTTTGCTTTTATTGTCCTAACTCTGATTGCCCAAATTCTTATTGCTCTAATTTGTAGTACTATTTTATAACCATTGCATTACTATTAAACTTTTAAAATTTTAAAACAAGTGATAGGTGTTTTTCACAATTAGGAAGGTATTTCAATTCCTCTCCCCAGGACAGAAAGCTGAACAGCAGCTCTCACCCTTCTCAATTCTCTCCCCAGTTACACCTTTCTCTTTATCCCTGGTCTTCGTTGTGCTCATGACATTCAATTTTGCTGTGCAAAGGTAAGAACTTTCAGAACAGAGCCACCTCAGACTGTTTCTCTTTGTTCCTGGTCTTTGTTGTGCTCATGACATTCAATTTTGCTGTGCAAAGGTAAGAACTTTCAGAACAGAGCCACCTCAGACTGTCAGGAGCCCTTGGAAGAAGGTCCTTGCTCCTCTGGAGAAGGAATACTGGCCTGAGCTACGAGCCTGACTCAGGAGAGGCTCAAAACCAAAGTTGTGTTACACGTGCTTTCTACCTTCACCTAAATTCCAGACAGAGAGAGACAGGTGATCTGAGCTTGTTCCATCAGCAGATTATCAAAACTATTACCTCATCTCCATTGCTGTTTTAACTCAGCCTAAAAATATAACTTCTGCATTGAGGGCTTTTGTTCGTTCTTGGGGTTTTTGGGGTTTTTAAAATCATACTTGCACCAGATTTAAAAAGCCAATTACTGAATATCCCATTTTTACCAATGTTTTCACAGTGAATTAAGGCTATAATTAACAAAAGATTCACTAAGCATATTATCTTAGAATTCAAGTGATAACTGGAAGAACTCAGTGGATATATTCATGGTAATGCAAAATAGAAAAATCTTGACCAAAGCACATAAAAAAACAAATTCTGACCTCAATCATCAGACTTTACATAGGGCAGCCATGGAATAAACTAGCTTACTGAAAATGGAATTTTAAATGATCCAAAAGCTAGTCATGAAGAATTAGCATATTCACACCATAAAATTCTGAATTATGAACTGCTGCATTTAAATATGCAACTAAAGTCAAGAAGAACTTTTAAGCTAGAATACAAAAAAAAATCTTCCCTGAGCCATCTAGAGTCTCCTTTAACTTAAGCACAGTGAACATGGCAGCTATCTTGCTGGGTTATACACTACACTACAGAGTCCTGGTGAATTATTTACAGCTGGGGACTCAAATGCTCTCTCAGTATCATCTTTCCCTGGGTTCTGTACTCACCAGAGCCCTTGATACTGAAATGAGAATAGAAATGAGAATGTTCAATTGCACAACAAAAATGGAGGCTGAAAGGTTTCAGTGTAGGTCCAGCACAGATTAAAGTGTCTGCTCAGCCTGAAACCAGTCCTGAGCTTTGTATCTGCAGTCCCTTAGGGCTTCCTTGTCTCCCCTTCAGTGTGATTTATGTCAGAAAGTTTGGAATAAATTAACTGTTCTGCTGGGTATTGCAACTGAGAGGAATCTAAAGACATTCTGATTTCTTTCTTTATTTTCCTCCCCCTCACATTTATTTTGCTCAGCACAGTAAGATAAAACCTGCATCAAGATGTGGTTTGGAGTTCTAAGTGGGTAAAAATAAAACTATTTAGAAAGGCTGTAAACTCCTGCTATAAGCCAGTGTTTAAATAATGTATTAGACTATCTATATATACACAAAGACACAACACATGCACTTAGACTAATATAGTGTGTGTGTGTGTATGTTCCCTTGCAGTTCTGTATTAATCAAATGAAATATTCTGTAGTAGAAATACAGTACTAATAACTCAAAATAGCACTTCTGTTCAAGCTGCCTTGTACAAGCTTGTTTGAGTTCTAATTGTGTGCTGAAATTCTCCCCTTTAATGCCTAGGTCTATTTGAAGGTTAGCTTTTGGTCCCATGGAGATAAAGGAAAATGTGCCAACATTTGAGAGATTTGATTACCTGTATAAAATTATGCTTGCTCATTTTTCCTTGGCAAGATACTCTTGGGGAAAGTTATATTAAAAAGAGGATAGAAATAGTGTACATCCAAAGAAAATATTTTCCAATTATGCTTCACAAGATACAGAAAGTATTACTTGTTATGGAGGATTATGAATGAGATAATTACTGAGAGCCTAATGTACCTAAAGCTACAATAAAGGACAGAGAAAATCATTAATAAGTGGTTATTGACTGTTCTTCCTGCTCCTTGTAATAAAAGGCCAGAACAGTAGCAAGGACAAACCTTTCCCCAGTTTGGCTGTGACAGGTTATACACAACAATACCTTTTCTACTTACGTGGCCCATCATTAATTCCTATAAGTGAAACCATAGCAGCTTTGATTTAGCACACAATACACTTTATACCTCTCCAAACATCCTTAACAAGAAATGTTTCATATGAAGAGTCAATTGAAAACAGTGGAGATTTAGAAATACACAGGATGAACGTTCCCTTTCTTAAATGATTTCATTGCACGCATTCCTAATGAGCAATCTGCACTTCCAAAGGATCCAGACCAGTGCTCTGTTGGTAATGCACAGAATGACAAAACACTTTTAAAGATTAAAGGATGTCTCATTACCCCTTTTTGATACTCTGATGAAATAAATGATAACCCAATTATTTCTGAGAAGCCCAGTAAAGAATGTTTGAGCTCCCACATTCAGGATTTCAATACAGGTGTGATCAATAGGGGTGATTATAAAATAAAGGATTTCTGAGTGGCTGCAAATCTTTTCTTATTGCAAAGCAGAACATGGTACCACGTGCAAAATTACCTTCAGTGAATTCTCTTTTTATTTTTCCTCTTTCCCTTTCAGCTCCCAATCCTGCTGCACTGAGGATGAAGGCACAGACACTAGAGAAAAGTTCAGCAGCATTTCTAAAAGAATGGGAAAGGTCATGAATATTACAGGGGTCAATCTATGTGGACTTGCAGTGCCTGAAGGAGCCAACAAGAAGGATGGGGAGAGACTATTTACAGGATCCTGGAGAGACAGGACAAGGGGGAATGACTTCAAACTGATGTATTTAGGTTTAGATTGCATATTAGGAAAAAAATTATTCCCTGTGAGGGTGGGCAGGCCCTGGCACAGGGTGCCCAGAGCAGCTGTGGCTGCCCCTGGATCCCTGGCAGTGCTCAAGGCCAGGCTGGACACTGGGGCTGGGAGCAGCCTGGGACAGTGCAAGGTGTCCCTGCCATGGCAGGGGTGGAACTGGATGATTTTTAAGGTTTCTTCCAACCCAAACCATTCTATGAAACTTTGCCCTGGGCTGGGCCCAGCGTGGGCAGCACGGGAGGGGATTCTGCCCCTCTGGCCCTCAGCCAGAGCCCAGCTGCAGAGCTGCCCCAGCCCGGGCAGCACAGGAGGGACCTGGAGCTGCTCAAAGAGCCCAGAGGAGGCTCCAGGAGGAGCAGAGGATGGAGCAGCTCTGCTGGCAGGAAAGGCTGGCACAGCTGGGATTGTTCACCTGCACAGGAGAAGCTTTGGGCTGAGCTCAGGGTGGCCATTCTACCTGACAAGGAAGCCACTCAAGTGTTGTGGTTTTCTTGCGCTCCTACACTTTCATGCCAGAAAGAGCAACAGTTTCCCTAATTAAACCCCTGCCCTACTGGTTATTGTGGTCTTAACAGCGATCAGAAATTGATTTCTTAACAGAAATCCCTTCAATATGCCCTCACACACCTACCAACCTGTTCACACATCACACACACACCAGTTTTCATCTCAGTGTAGTCACTACTCTTTGTTTCACCTCCCTGGCTCCACCAGACCCTGCATAAACTGCATTTTTGACTTTACAATAAATACATTAGGATGGACTGGATGCCTAGTGAAAGTGGCAAACAGAGCCTGGTTTAGAGTTGGAAAAGTATCTCCTGTCTTATCCAGTTATTCAGCAAGAATTACAGATGTATTCCTGATTCTGAATAGATGTCTGAGGGATAAATACTGCCTGAGCCATGCTATGGCTTTTCTCACTCTGTGAGTACAAAACACATGCATTTCATTCCCCATTCTGCAATGAACCTCCTTTCTCAGGGATGACCTCCAGCCTGACAGAGCAAAGTTTTGCTTTACCATCCATCAGTCTGTCCCCCACAGAGAATTGTCTGCTACAGGATCTGTGCAGAATGCATTTAGATAGAAACACTTACTGAAAAATTCCCTTAAAAATCCAAATATTTGGTTTTGCATACAGACTGCTCAGTTCCATGCAGTCCTTGGCTTATCAGTGATAGGCAGGAACAAGCAGGTGGTCTTTTGGAAGGGCAGAATTTAGATCAATTACAAAATAATTATTTAATGGAATGATCAGTGCCATTGCTTTCTACACAGACAAGACTAATGTTGCCTGACAATTTAGTGTTGTCCATTTTCTTTATTTATTTTTGAGCTATGATAACTCCACTAGGCCCGTATATTCAACATAATAAAGTATACACATATTTCCTATTATATCTCATTTCAGTGATTAATAAATTAAATATCTCAGTTAGACAGCAACAGCTTTGAGGCAGGAATTGTTTCCTACTCAACAAAATGGATCAAAATTTTAGCCAAGGCTTCTTGATATAAATGGCAGCATTAACAGTTTTCACATTTCCTGCTACCTGGTGCACCAGTCCTCATGATGAGGGTGCTTTGAGGATATGGACAATATTTTAAAAATTTGCCCAAGAAACAATTTTACATTGAGATTTCTTTTAAAAAAACCCATAGTTTAAATATCCGTTTGGTCTTACAGACCAAGTAAAATCCTGGTGTATGATTTAAATGATTAAAATAACTTCCGTTTGTTCATATGAAAACTCAATAAAAAGTCCTTGTACATTTAGAGCACTAAAGTTCTCAGCTCATGTGGGATAGCCAAGAGCATAATCAAGACCGATTAATTAGTAGAAATAAATGAACAAGTTGGAAATACTGTGTTGGCACTAAGTCTTGTTTTAGATGACTTTATGTGAAGAATTATGTACAAGCATTTTCCCTTTGCCTTTGGATGTTGTATTTTCTTGTCAGTATGGCAGGACAACACCAGAAATTGCAGCGTGCCAGTGGTCTGTGGAAATGCTTTAGACTGAATAATAATTACAGAACAGGTGGCCTGAAAAGGAGGCAATTTACAATTTAAAAAAAAAAAAAAGGAAATAAGACTGTAAGACTGAAAAGGGAATAGCAAGATAGCAGGTATGTCAGTAATTCCATTTAGAATTTTATTCTGCATTCTGTTTTCTGTATTCTTTAACTACTTTATTCTGCAAAAATACAGCAGATTTTTAATAAGCTCTCTGAGGTGAGCACTAGGAGATGCTGAGCTTTTTGCATCATGCTTTAATACACAGGTTCATGCTGCACCTATTCTGCTGCCAATTATTCCACACTAATTGAAAAAAATCATACAGTGGTTTTGCCCATTCGCTTTAAAATCCTGACTGCTTGGGTTGGGTGTACAACATGCCAAATAAAATGCTAAATAGATCCTGACAGTGATGCTTGAGGCACGATGACCTCAGGAACACCGGGCTGGGAGAGGTGTGCTTTGGTCCAGCTCCTCTGTCCTCCCTGCGCTGCACAGCTGGGCGCCCACCACTGCTTCTGCCCATACCAAAATCCCCTTTTCTCCCTGGCAGCAGTACCCCTACTGCACACACGCAGTTCCCTCGGCCAGGGAAAGGAGAATTAGCTAATGTGGCTTCTGGACAGGAACCAGCAAACGCCCCGGGCCCCTGAACCGCCCTGAAATCCCTTTTGCCGGCTGTGCCTGCAGCGCTGCTGCTCTCCTCCAGTGATGCTCTGTGAGCCAGCCTTTTATTCCAGCACATTCCCAGGCTGGAGCAAACCTCAGCTTTGCCTCTGCTCACCAGGGGCTGGGTGGGAAGCAGTTGCTGAGCTCAGAGCCCGGAGCAAGGAAAGAGATGTCTTCTGTGGCTCCTAATGATTCCTGCGGTTAATTCGGGAATGCCATTGACAGTCTCCAGGGAGAGCTACACTTACTTTTGCTTAGCTGCTGGCATGACTGCTGTAAAATAAAGGCTTTAAAAGAAATCCTTGCAGGGGAATTTTTACACTAACAGGGAGTCCTCGGGAAAAAAGGAAAGTTATGAAGTACTCTGTATCACTACAGGTGTTCCTCGGGGATCACCGAGAGGCTATTCAAACATATTAATATTTGCCTAAATATCTTTAGGAAAATTATCTGCATTTATTTTACAATCCTACATGCCTCACACATTGCTTGCAAATAATAGTTACCTTTAAACACTGCCTAAAATATTTATTGCAGCAAATTATTTCTGTAATGAAACTGACACCGTAAACTGCCCAACATCAACATCCATGGCTTTGTCAAAAAAACCCCACAACCAAAATCAAAAGCCAAACAAAAGACCCTCAGCTGTGAATTCCTTGGTCTGTTGCACCACACACACTATGGCTCCCTTTTTCTTCTTTGAGTTTATCAGAATAGGAAGAAAACACAACTTTTAAAAACAGAACTTTCAAGAAATGTAATTTATGCAAACTCATTATTTTCACTTGAAAACTTTTTTTTCTTATGATTCCTGTGACTGTATATTTATTACATCCTAAAAATACAATTCTGTCCAGCAGCTACAAAGCCTTTCTCAGGTGTAGCTCACTTCATGAGCTATCACCCACCAGAGCTCCACAGCTCCTACTGGAAGCCTACAGCCACCAAAGGAATTGGTCCCAAAGCATTTCTCATTTTAATACAAAATTAAGGTTTCTGTCACACAGATCCATGGCACATTGAAGAATATCCTGTCTGGATCTGAGAAGAATAAAATTTCCCTTTCACTTCATGGGTTGAAAGACACATCCTGGCACTTTTGGGAAATCACAACTACCTGAGAGCTCATGGATGGATGGGAAATATGCTTGTCAAGTTCAGCAAGGACAAACTTTTAGCAAAAAACTCCCCTCACAATTGGCACTAATTGGTAGTTAAATTGACAACTGGAACTGAAGCATCCTGACAGCACGAGGGGTGGGCCCTACAGGTAGAAATTGAAAACCATTTACTGAAGCAATGTTGGAAAGATTAAACAATCATAGGGCATCTCAGAATATCATGGGGAGAGCTCAACTCAATTTTTCATAGTGTCACTTCACCATTTTGCATGCATGCTTGGACAACATTTCACTCAGAGGAAGATAAAGTTTTCAGATCAATATATTGAAAAGCACACAAGCTTCTAATTCTTTACAAACAAAATGCTCAATATTAGCCACTCTTTTTTCAGAATATCAGAGATTTTTGTGGCTCTTGAAAAACATGACCAAGAAGTTTAAGTGAATAATGTTAAAATAGCTTATACCATCCCTTTTTATTAAAAAAAAAAGGAAATTTAAAATAACTACCAATCCCAAACAGAACAAAAGAAAAACCAACCAACCAAAACTCCTGCCCAACTTTTAAGTTATTCTTCACGTCATAGACCTTTTCCTACTCCATGAAAGAAAACACAGGCAGCTGAGGAGGTGCTTGGTGTTTTGCAGTTTGACCCTTTAAGATGCTGGATTCATAAGTAACTGATAAAATGCCTCTTTGAAGTTATTACCAGTCCTGTTCTATAGCTGATGTTCAAGGGGTTTAACTTGTTTCTCTGCTTAAATTGTGGTTATATCACGCCCCAGGCTGGAGATGAAGGAGCATGAAAGTGTTCAACTGTATTCAGTAATACTCCCAGAAATACACAGAAATGAGATTTTCAGTGTCTGGAGATATGCCTTGTTTATTAAATCTTAGAGAAATCAGTAAAATACTTTTTACACTGTAGTAGAAAATGTAGACACTGTTGGGTCAGTCAAACTGTTATTGCTTAAATGTATGCTTTATATTGAAATTTCTTCTTGGAACTTGCTCTCAGTTAAAAAAGAAACAAATGAAATTTGTGCAGGCTCAGGAATACTTTTTTTAAAAAACAACAATACTTTTATCAGATTTCTATAAAATGTTGTCTGCTATATTTATTTTCTTTGCAGTAACATTTAATTACAGAGAGTTTTTCTCAGCTAGTTGTATTCCTGCTTACTAAGCTGATTGAGACTATGCAAACTGGAGCATTCTGTGCAGTACACAGTCACCTCTTCCCTTTCAAAAACACAAAAGGCAGGGGGAATTCGTATATTTCATAAAGAATGCAGTAACAAAATAATTGATACATTTCAGCTTCTGGGAATTTATTAAACTTAAGCAGAAAACTTAGTGTGTAATCATGGTTACAAAATAACAACAAAAATATAAGGCTCAGAAGGCAATGTTGACTTTGCAACATTTCAGATACTGAATATTTTATGGCATGCATTTAAATCATAGAAAAACATACAAGTGTGTATTACAAAAAAAAGAGTGGAATCTATTTAATATGGTGTTGTGATTGCTGTGAAAACTTTACCAATGTAGGATTATGCTCTAATGTAATTAATGCAATTAATGTAGGATTATGCTATATCCTATGAAACTGATGCTAGGACTTTGCTACTCCTACATGTCCCAAGGATTTTTTTCACTCAGGGAAACAGCATGTAATTCATCCCTCAAAATACTGCTACCCTTAGTTATATACATTTCTGGTTTGCATCACTTGAGTACAACAGTATTTTCAGGCAGCCATCATAATCACAAGCTCAGAGCAGGAATGAAAAGCCAAATGTGAGGAAGGAACTTGTTTAATTAAAACCTTGTTTATTTTGCCTGTTTGCACCACTTGTGCTTCAACAGAACTAGTCATGATTTTTAAAAAGCAACATTTTACCATTTCCTGGTGGAGACAGAAAATGCATGTTAGCAAAGAAATCGAGGATTGCACAGAGCATGGATAATGTAGAACATACAGCTCCAAGCTATTTATAAGTGCTCTCTGCATTTCCAGGTTCAGGTTCTACAGTAGCTCAGCCTGAAGCACTTGATGTGAAAACAGGATGCCTCTCCACTGCTCCTCCTACAGGAAAATTGTTTCTCCTCTACAGCCCTCAACCCAAGCCCAAACATCAAGGGAAACATCTCTGTTGCTCCAAACAGCAAAAGTGGCCCAGCTCCCTCATCCCACAAACCATACAAGAAAATCTGCATTGAACGGAGTGAAAAGAGACAAACCAGGGATTCAGAAGCAGTCAAGGTGGAAAACCTCCCTGAGCTCACCACAACCTGGCCGTGCTTTCTGAGCCTCACCAAGAGTCTCACTGGTTTCCTCCCATCCAGGGTTTTCAGAGCACCTTATCCAGAGCCCTGGAGCAGGCATAGGTGTGCCACAGGGGCTGCTCTTCCCTGCCACACTCACTTCCCAAATCTCTCCTCAAAGACAAAACAGGCAACCTATTTCTTTGGGACTGGAAACAGGGAAATCAAATAAGTCTGGGGGAGGTTCTTGGACAACTTGGGAAGTATTGCCAGTGGAGGGGTGTGACACAGACAGCATCAACCTGAGTGACTGCTGTTGGATTTTTGTGTCTGGACGTAAATTTGGATTCATTTATTAGTAAGCCAGAGAACATAAACACAAACAAAACTTTTGTGGCCTTCATTGCCGTTGTTCTCTCCATGCATTGTGAGGTTTAACAAAGACAAACAGGGGCCAGATTCTGCACCATGGATGGAGCACCCTGGGTGTACAGACAGGCTGGAACAAGGAACTGGAGACATGACACAGGAAGGGTGCTGGCACTGCCCAGGCTCCCAGGGAATGAGCACGGCCCCGAGGCTGCCAGAGCTCCAGGAACATTTGGACAGCACTGGCAGGGATGCCCAGAGGGCATTGCTGGGATGTCTGGGCAAAGACAGGAGCTGGACTGGATGATCCTTGTGCATCCCTTCTAACTGAGGAGATTGTATAATTCTAATTAAAAACAACTGCTATTACATTAACTATCCCAGATTTTTGCTTAAAAACATCTATTAAACCCGGTCCTAACCCGTTTAAAGCATCACGAACAACACATGTTCCATAAAACAGGAGCTGCAGAGCCCCAAATGCAGCTTCCTAATGCTTTTTCACTTTATTACCTCTGTCATTGTGGATTCAGAGGCTGTCTCCTGTGAAAGAACAGTGGCATTTGCTAGAGCCCAGATTTCACAGCACATCTGCTGTGGTGCTGTAAGAGCATGCAGAGGAGATGGAGAAGATGCAGCAGTGTATAGCAAGTGGAAGTTCTACCTAACTAATCAAGTCCACAGGGACAGCATGCAGTGTCACAAGACATATCACTCTACACTTGAATGAGGTTGTCAGCCACGGGGAGGCTGCAAGCTGCTGACAGCACTGTGCAGGATGGGGAGGCTTCTAAAGGAGACACAGAAGCTTTATAAAGTGTGTACCTGCTTCTGTGGGTGAAGGGGGGAAAAAAGAAATGAAGTACAAAAGGGTATTTGCAAATCTGTCACTCAGTGATCCATTGCTAGGAATAAACCCAAACTCATTTGACGTGTGTTGCATGAACACAAAAAAGGTAACTGCAGGTTTCTCCAAATGCACATATGCCTTTCTACAGGTGCAGATCAAAATAGTATGGGTCTTAATAAGAATTGTATAAATCAGAATGATATAGAAGGAATCAGAAGATATAGAATTTAATAATTGCAGGTTTCTCAAAATGCACACATGCATTTCTACAGGTGCAGATCAAAATAGTATGGGTATGGGTCTTAATAAGAATTGTATAAATCAGAATAATATAGAAGGAATCAGAAGATACAGGATTTAATAAGGATGATATAAATTATAAGGAGAATGTCCCAAGGAGGGACACAGAGCATGAAGCTGTGCCAGAGAATGGTTATGCTGAAAATCAGGGAAAGGTTCTTCCCCCAGAGGCTGCTGGCACTGCCCAGACTCCCCAGGGAAGGGGCACAGCCCCGAGGCTGCCAGAGCTCCAGGGGGTTTTGGACACCAGGGATGCCTGGGGGATGGTGGAGGTCTGGGCAGGGACAGGGGCTAGACTGGGTGATCCTGATGGATCCCTTCCAATACAGGATATTCTATTCCATGATTCTATGAAAATACCATGTGGCAAAATAAACAAAATGCACACATGCATTTCTACAGGTGCAGATCAAAATAGTATGGGTATGGGTCTTAATAAGAATTGTATAAATCAGAATAATATAGAAGGAATCAGAAGATACAGGATTTAATAAGGATGATATAAATTATAAGGAGAATGTCCCAAGGAGGGACACAGAGCATGAAGCTGTGCCAGGGGATGGTTATGCTGGAAATCAGGGAAAGGTTCTTCCCCCAGAGGTGCTGGCACTGCCCAGACTCCCCAGGGAAGGGGCACAGCCCCGAGGCTGCCAGAGCTCCAGGGGGTTTTGGACACCAGGGATGCCTGGGGGATGGTGGAGGTCTGGGCAGGGACAGGGGCTAGACTGGGTGATCCTGATGGATCCCTTCCAAAGCTGCCAGAGCTGCAGGGGTTTTGGACACCAGGGATGCCCAGGGGGGATTGTTGGAGGTCTGGGCAGGGACAGGGGCTAGACTGGGTGATCCTGATGGATCCCTTCCAATACAGGATATTCTATTCCATGATTCTATGAAAATACCATGTAGCAAAATAAATACCATATGAATGAAGCCCAAAAAAAAAGTAAGTTAAAAACTAGAATATTTGTGGCTTTTTATAAGAAATCTCATATATTCAGAAAGCACTTCTTTATAGATGTGTGAATTCGAGTAGAGTTGCTCATTTTGAGCTTGATCCAACCAAACATAATGACAAAAACTGGCATTAAAAGTGCATATAGCTCAAATTCAGGCAAAATAAATGCCATATGAATAAAGCCCAAAAAAGTAAGTTAAAAACTAGAATATTTGTGGCTTTTTTATACGAAATCTCATAAATTCAGAAAGCACTTCTTTATAGATGTGTGAATTCGAGTAGAGTTGCTCATTTTGAGCTTGATCCAACCAAACATAATGACAAAAACTGGCATTAAAAGTGCATATAGCTCAAATTCATTCTAAGAGGTTCAAGAATGAAAGCAAAAGATTTGCTCCGGTCCTTTACTCAAGTCATTGAAGAAAGACACCACACTTTAAAAGGTGTTCACATTAATTCCTCCTATTAGTCTCACCCCAGTTTACCTCATTTATTAGAGCAAATACACTGGGAATGCATTTATTACTCTATATCCATGCAGAACAGCAATGAACAAGCACCTTTGAAGTGTGTGCAACACTTAAAACTCTGGAGAGGACTCTTTATGTCTGGAAGCTGTTTCCCCTGCTCAAACTGAGCAGTTTAATAAAAGATACTACAGACCTCTGTAATCCTGTCTTGCTAAATTTCCCTGCACTTCACAAACTTTGGTATGAAACCCTTTTAACCAACAGGAGGAACACTCAGTCTCTGCATTCAGGTTTTTATTTGCAAAGTCATTTGTGTTCTGTTTGTATCCTGTAAAATTAATCTCAGTTTTCAATTTTATTTTGCTGATATATTCCATCAATTCCATTAGGATGAAATGCTTCTACTCAGTGCCTTCCATCCAATAATATGAAAACCATTATTTAAGTATCAGTTCTATTCTGAGCAGTTCTTGAGAGCTGAATTTTCAGGGGGTTTTAATGGTACATTTAAGAACAAATTCTGCTTGTGTGTGTATTGTTTCTGTTTGTGCAAAACTTATTTCTGTATGTATTCGAAAAAAGCCCCTAATTAAATATTTGTACAAAACATACATGAAAAGCACCAGGTTCACTCTACAACAGTGTAGAGACAAAAAATGCAACCAAGATCTACATAATTACATTTGCTTCTAGAATGTTTTCTTTGAAGCAATTAACCACCAAATAAAAGATTTGTTTGAAGATTATACTAGAACTTTCTACATGTAAAAAGCACATAGCAATCAATACTGACTATGTAACAGGACAAAAGCACATTCATATCCAGAAAATGCAGCAAAAATGGGGCAGACATTTGATATCACTCTCTCCACAATGTTAAGCCTCTCTGCACTCACTATATCCTCTTTTACTGAGTGTCCTTCATTCAAAGTCTGGCCAAAAAAAATCCAAAAACGAAAATCAAGGTAAGTCATAGGGCAGAAAAAATAGTTAATAAAGTCCTGGAACAAAGGAGGTACCCCAGGTGTGCAAATCCTTTGGCAGGGGAAAAGCTCAGAAGGCTTTAGGAAGAGCGCGAGTGGAAAAGGCAGGAGGAGGAACCAGGTAAGTGCAAATCCACTGCGAGTTCTGAAAAGGAGGTTATTTTTAAATTGCAGTGCATAAGAAACCAATGAGGGTGACAGAGGACAAACCACAGCCCAACTTCACGGAAAAGGAAAGCATTTTGCTTGTGACATTCTGTACACCCTTAAGTTTTGGGAAGGATTGTCAAGAAGTATAATTGAGGGAGTCTCTGCTTCCCAGTCAGGAAGGATTAAGAGCAGCTCTGAAAGCTGTAGAGTACCTCTGCTCCCACTGGCTGCACACCAGCCTGAAAGCACTCTCAATACTCACAAGCCTTAGGAAAGAAAAATAACTCAGAAATATGGATGATTTTTCTGGAGAGGGAGAAAAAATAGAGAGAAGAATTCCAAAAATATTCTATGTCGTTCTAATGAATAAACCAAAAATTCCTCCCTATGGGAACAAACTTTGCTTCTTGCTCATTTCCGTCTATAACATGCAGTGTTTTAATTATGCAGCAGTCTCAACAAATAGAGTGTCACAGCATTTTAGCTAATTCTATTTAAAATGCCAGCAGAAGATGGGATAATGTCTTCCTTGGTTTGGCTTAGTTTAACCTACCCACTTCCATTCACCAATGACTCAAACAATTCAGGATATTATAACCACCTAAAAAACCCTTAAAATAGTAGAAATATTTAGACCTGGATATACCCTGTAAAATCAAAATACCACAAAGCACAAACCCAGGATTCTCCCCAGCTACTCAAAATAATTTTAAAAGCTCGACTAAAATATTCCAGAAAGAATGGGTTGAATAAAACATTTTAAGATGTGAAATATGCACATTGCTGTCTCTGTGAAATTGAGATACGTTACTAAGCCCAGAAAAACAAAGGAGAACAGATACCAAACAGCTGATATAAATGTAAATTGACACAGCACCAAAAGTCACTGGATAGAAGGCTCATTACACCTTCTGACCCTGTCTCACCTGGAAAATGGCTACACTAGGGAAGATTTGGGAATGCACTTGATCTATGTTCTCTTCAATAACAGAATAGAGCTATTGAAAGTCCCTATATTATACTATATGCTATTAATTTATCCATAGAAATTCCAAGATTACCATGAAATTAACTGTTATCCATCATTTTGTCTAGATTATTTTTTTACTCAACCTCAGTAGCCACCTAGTAAGACAATAGTGCACTTGGTTGTTCAGAGGGAATTGAACTTTAGTGATAAACAATTAAGGTATTTATACCTGCTCACTGCAAACATGCATTTATGAACAGATCATTCTTTTCTAAGAATAATTCTGAGGATAATTCATCCCTGATGGATACAGATGGCTCATACAAGTGCAAGGCTGATTCACTGACTGGAGGTAACACCCTGAGTTTTGCAGGCTACAGAATAAACTAATGCATGGCAACAAGCAAAGCTTTAGGGCAGCAGAAAAGCTGTGACACTGAAAAATATGATGATTTGCCTTGTGTTATCTTCCTAACACTGACATTAAATTAAAAAATCCATGACAATAATGTTATTTCATATGTGTGCATAGACCTCCATATAAACTAGGACCTCATAATTTGCTGTACAGTCCACACTTTTTTTGGTTCTTGTTTTTTTAAAAATCCTCAGAGCATAAACAACTTGATTCATCAGACTGGAGATAGAACATGACCTATAGGTGTAACAACCTTTAGGAATGCACAGGAACATATTGCAAAGAGCTGCTTGGGTAAAATATCTTCAGCTGACAGAGGTGAGGAGTGGTGACTAATGATACAAAAGAAAGGATGTGAACATGCTTGTGGGGTTTTTTTGACAAATGAAATATGCATATTTTTGTTGGAAGTAGCAGGTTAGCTAACTAGGAAATTGTGTCCTTACAATCAGGAACATTTAAAGCACAAATCTATGGATATTAGAGAACTATTTTGGAATCACAAAGCACCTCAGTCTGAAATTCCTTAGAAGAGCCTGAATGACTGAGGACCTTCTCATGTCACACATTTATACACTCAGAGAAAAAAACCCAAATCTTGCCTTACCCGGCCAACTAGGATTGGTTCAGGTCCAGAAAATTCTTCCAATACAAACATTTGATTCCAAACCCAGCCTCTCTTGGAACGGTGCAAAACTCTTTGTTCTTCATTTAGCCTTTTTAGTCCTGTACTGGATCCACTTGGTAGTACTTGAGATTGATTCATTGGAGCCATATAAATGGAAGGAAGGACAGTAATCCATAATATTATTAATGGAGTCCATGTATCCGTAAGCATTTCCGTTAGTCTTTCTGGCATCGTACCACACGCTACGCAAATCACCGCAGAAATGAAATTATTATTTTGCTTTCCTCCAGACTGTAGCAATCCAATTCATCACGCAGTACAGAACATTTACTTACAGCTCCTCCATGTGTTTACAGCACAGTCAATGTAAAAATAGCTTAGATGAGAAAAACATGATCCATTGAGTTTTCCAGTCATTAAAGATTCCTGGTGGGGGAAAGAAGAAAAGAAAAGTTCAAATCAGTGACTAAAGAGCTTAGGAAAGCACTCTGAAATATCTTATTTACTTTTACATCATAAATAAGCCATGTTAGGTTTTAAATTTGTAGTTCATAATATTATTGCATAGTTAAATTGACTCTCTGTATTCTTTCATTGCCTGAAACACCAAGATAAATGATTACACACAATTAGGAAAATATGTAGGCCTAAGAATTGGATGGGGCTTGCAGCAACCTGGTCTAGTGGAAGGTGTTCCTGCCTGTGGCAGGAAGGTGGAAATGGAGGATCTTGAAGGTCCCTCCCAACCCAGACCATTCTGGGATCTTGCAGTTCATCTGAGGGTCTGAAGAAGCTGCCAACTTCTCACTACCCTGCACTGTTAATGTGGTCAATTACAAACACCTATTCTGTCATGTAAGAAAATCAAAATCATGTTCTTGCATTCTTATGCTCCTTTCCTCCACAAGGGAAAAAACCAAACTTCTCCTGAGTGTACAAGTCTCCAGCAGCCCATTGTCTGTTTACCATTACCTCTCTGCAGCAGCACCACTGCCCAGAAAACTCCTCACAGCCCAGCAGAGAAACAGCACTGCTAAATCCTCTGTGAAATCCATGACTGCCAAACCAGACCACTACCAGGACCTCAGGAAACTCATTTATGCACCTCTGCACTACCGGTGTCACTGTCTCTCCTTCACTTTCGGAGAAAGAACACAGTCATGTTTCACTTCAAAGACATTTTCCCTAGATGGACACTTGGGAGCATTTTGTCTTTCTTTCCTTGCCCACCCTTTGATGTACTAAAAGGTCACACCACGTTTCATCTCAGAGCAAATATTCCTTGAAATGGAAAGGCAAGTTAACATAGCAGGGCTGATGCCAAAGGGATGGGCAAATGCAGAAATGCAGCCATAGATCACATGGAAAACTAGATGGGATGGGGCTCAGAGAGAAGGGCTGCAATTACAGGGTTATGGAGTTATCTTGATAAATTTTCTTTGATTCATATCCAAACAATCTCAGGAGAAACCACTATATACAAGAGAGTAGCAATGCCAATTCTTAAGCTTACACTGTGTTTTAAGCTGGTTTTTTTCTACTTTAAGATTGATTCACAGTGTTGCACATTTATGAAAATCCTGAGAGCTTAGTTGGGTTGGTTTTTTTGGGGTGGGGGGAGGGTAGGGGTGGTTTGTTGTTCTTTTTTAAGGTTCATACACACTTATGGCATAAAACATGCAGAACACCTTTTACATGACCAGTAAAAGTCAGCTGGTTCTTTTAAAAGCAAATAATGTAGAAAGTATTTATTTTAAACTTCAGTAATTGCCAAAGCAACTGTGAAATCTGTTGCATGAAAACCTGAAACTGTGAGAAACTTGTCTTGTTAGAAGGGGAGAGGAGCTGCTAGCAAAGTGAAACTCAATCTCTCAAGCAGCATGGAAGAATGGTGAGCTAATAGTGCAGTGCTTTGACAATGCATCCAGAATGAGGGAATATCCATTACAGGAGAACCTGGAGCTTTATAGGCCTCACTGCCAACTGGGGTGGAAATAAAGGAATCAGAGAATACAGCAAGCTCTTGAGAGGAAGTTTTGGGGAAAATGTGAGAGAAGTGAGAGGCTTTAAATGTCTTGACATTCTCTTAATCCCAGAAAAGGAAGAGCAGCAAACAGTCTAATGATGGGATGCATCAGTCACCCTCTGAAAAGCCTCTTCAGTCCAGAGAATTAAATGGAGTTTACTGCTGCTGCTTTCTTGCACATGTTAAACAGAGATTTCCAGAGGCATGTTTGGGGGTAGAAGGTATGGAAAGAGAGAAACAGCCAAATTTCAGTCAAAGTGATTGGTTTTGCTCAGATGGGATCCTCTTTATATCTGAATGGATGAGTGGGTGCCTGTGCCTGCCAGGAGACAGATTTTTCCGATTTCTTCAATGGAGCCAGAATCAAAACACAGGAGAAATAGAACCATTGTAAAAAGTGCAAGAGACAGCATCTTCAAAAACACCCAGCATTAAATTCAAAATGGGGGGCAGAAACTGAAAACACAACTTGAGGGTCCTTTTTAAGGCTTGAACAGAGCAAGATGTGATGTACTCTTCTCTTTTTCAAGTGACTGTTTCTGGGTGAAAAACCACTTGGTATATAAACTCCAAAAACCCCTCAGAGAAAAGGACCCAAGTGGGCATGACTGACTTCCTTACACTTGCAGCACAAGTTGGTATAGTTCTTTTTATCAACACAACCAAATAATAATAAAACGCTTCCTTTCATATTCAAGAAACTTTTTGAAAATAATTACTAATTAATCCCCACAGCCTGCCTTCTAAAAGAAATTAAATAAATGACATAAAACAATATGGCATTCCCAGAACCATTTTTGCTTGAAGAAAGAACGGGATATTTGGTTTTCACACTGCCACTCTCAATCCTTAGAAAGCATTAAGTTCATTTCAGTGCATCCCTCCTCAGTTCCTCCCCCAGATTTCCTGCTTGTTACTCTTCATTTACTCCAATCAAATTTAGGTCCTATCCACTCACACTAATACAGAAGATTCACTGTGACTGGGCTGTCCTCACGGAAGCTGTGTGTTCAGCAATACCTTAAGGCAAACGAGTCCAAAGCACATCAGAAATATTAGCAATGCACACACCGTGCCATTAACCCCCCCTCAGTGAGACAGCCCTGTGAGCAGCACAGTGACACAAGCTCAGAGCACTCACAGCTGGGAGATTCTGAGCACTGGCAGCAAAGTTGGGCAGTGCAGGGCAAAGGGAAAAATCCCAAAGGGACTTTGGCACATCCCAGTTGTGCAGAGGAATGTGATCAGTGTGGAACTATTGAGCTGAATAAAGTTCTCCACTGTGGTATTCACATTCTCTGAACAGAGAGAGACACAATTTTCTCTCCCAGGGTTTTTCCTGGAGAAGCACTGAGAGAAGAAGAGAAAACAATTCTTATCTCTACTTGCTGCTCCTGTTGTTTTTGCACATGTGGAATGTGTTATGGAGATTGTTTACCTGAAGTGATTTGTCAGTTGGATTCTGCTGAGGATTGTTTTGTTTCCTTGGCCAGTTGGGTCAAAGCTGTGTCCTGGCTGTCTCAAAGAGTCATGGGTTTTCCTTTAGTATTCTTGGTAGTATAGTATCTCTTTAGTATAGTTATAATAAGTATTAATGTCATATAGTATAGTTTTAATAAAGCAATTGTTCAGCATTCTGAATCATGGAATCAGATGCCAGTCATTCCCTGTGTCAGGGGCTCCCTGCATTCTATACTCCACAGGTCAACCTGGACTGCAGGAGCCTTTTAAGAGTTATTTGAGAAACAGACTCTCATTCAGGCTCTGTCAGTGACTCAGGGTGTTGCCATCCTATCCAATTGTTGCCATCTTATTGCAAAGGTTTCATACCTGCTCGGTGGTTTCTCATGGGCAGCTCCCCACAGCACTGACTTTTTCTTCTTCTCAGCACAGCCAACAAACTTCATCTCGATTAGCCAACCTGCTCTTTTATAATACCCCTCTTAAATGGATCCAGCTGTGGCCTATTAATGGCAGGCTTGTTCTTAATGCTTGATAATTGGCACAGCTGTAACCCTTTACGGGTGAGATTACTTTCACCACTATCTCTAGTCTCCTACCTTCTATCTATCCACACAGGGTATACACTTTATGCAATGCATGGAAGTGGCATTGCCCCCGGGTTTCTTTACCAAATCTGGAAATTACTTTTCTGCCCCATTCCTGGGAGCTGAACACCATGTGTGTGGCTGGGAGCTGATGGAAGCCATTTTAAATATGTGGCCCAGCAATTTTCACATTGGCTAATAGGAAAACTGAGAAGTACCAAGCAGTTTAACTGTAATCCTCTGGATTAGGAGGGGATCACAGGGCTCTTAAACAAGGCTATGACAACATATTAAAAGCCATAACATACTGAAAGCCATATGTAAAGGCAGACTTGGAAATCAAGGAAGACCAGAAGCTGAGGCACAGTAGCACTTTCCCTTCTTATGTTATGCCACAGTCTAAAGCAATGGTGAGTATGGGATGATAGCAAAATTATTCCAGTGAAGCCAGAATGACATTTTTCTAAGCAACAAAAAGAAGAGAAGCACGTGGCCCTTCAGGAGTGTATTTCACAGAATCATAGAATGGGTTGGGTTGGGAGGGACCATAAAGCCCATCTTATAGGGCTGGAGGCAGTGCTCCATCTTCATCAAGATTTTGCTGGTGTTGATAAAAGTATAATTTTTGCTTTTAATCTCTACATGTTCAGGTGGCCTTGGGCTGTTGCCTTAAACAAAACTTTAGTGATCTTCTGAGTGGTTTCCCTGCACACTGTTGGGTATATACAACTCCAGATCAACTCTAATCCAGCAAAGCTGTTTACAAAACAGCTTTAGTTCACCATTCATGCCTGAGAGGGGAAAGTGATATTTAAAATATAAAGAATGTCTTTAATGTAGCAAATAGATGAAAGAAAATGCTCCACTATGTCACGGAGCAGAGATTCAAAGAACTGCCTTATGTCCTCAAAAACTTAAAACTGTATTCATAAATGTTGTTCTCTATGCACAGCCTATAGAGAAGTACAGATAAAGCTGAGTGGTTTGTTTTGCACTCCTTGTGCTGATGGAGTTTTAGAAAAATATTATTCTGTTCACAGGAACGTGCATCTTTGAACTCTACTCATAAAACTCAGCCATGGAGTGTGTAAGTCTAGTACAACACAAAGTGATTACCAAGAGGTTTATAAGCTAACAGGAGGACAGAACCAGCACATGGCTTCAGAAAACACTGCCATACACACTGGGACCTCTTCTGGAGCTCAGATCTACGCAGTCTCAGCTGGGAGTTCATCCCTTGCACAGAGTTAGAGCCAGGTGTGGCAGTGGACTCTTACAGAGACATAAAGCTCATTTTGTGCATGAGTGGAGGAAAGCACTTCTTTAATAAATAGAGTTTATTTCACTGCAATCATTTTTAAATCATCTTGTCGCTTTAAAAGGTGACTGCTGGAATGCAGTAATTTGTTAAAAAGATTAATTAAGTTGATAAAAGTAATTGAAGGTATAAACTTCCCATTGAAAAAGAAGCAAAGTAAGATCAATAAAAAGCTGTACCAAAAAAAATTGTTTTTTATTTTGAAAGCACAGAATATTCATCAGGTCAAATAAATCACTTTATTACAATGCCATTGCATAGATTTACACCATGATCTCAGTTTAAAAGGTTTTAGAGCCTCTCCAGTGTTTCTCCACACTAGAGACATGGAGGGTTGTCTTAAGAACTGCAGTAACGTTTTTTCATTATTTCATTTGCAATGATGATATGCAGCATCTCAGCCCTTTGACCTCACTATTTCATTGCGATGGATTTTATGAGTTACTAAATAACTGCTGTTAAGGTAAAATAAAACCCTTGGGTACTGCTTCCTTTAAATGAGTTACTCCAGAGATACCAAAAGAAAACATGGTGATTCTTGCCCAAAAGAGTTTTTTTGGTAGAATTTGCAGGATCCACTATATTTTGTACATTAAATATTTCGTTTCTGTCTTAGATGCTGATTTAATATAAGCAAATCCTCATTACAATACAGGAAACCTCAAATTGATGAGAGGCCTTCATTTGATGACCACCTAGAGAGTGCCAACCAGTGCCATTCCTTATGTTTTTGGTTGGTTTTTTTTTGTTCCCACAGGTTTGCAATACCTGTTGATTTTATATTTTTTTTCTACACACTGTTCTTGTTTCTTAGCATTTTTTTGGTTTGTTCTTACCTCTCTAGGTATTGGCTACACTACATCTTTTGCTTCCTTGTCCACTTTCTCAAGGATTCAGAGGAGGTTCTTTCCCACCAAAAGCAGCAAAATGATGCAAAGCTTTCTCACAGTGAGTGATTAATTGATGACAGGCCTTCATTTGATGACCACCTAGAGAGTGCCAGCCAGTGCCATTCCTTACCTTTTTTTTTTTTTGTCCCCACAGATTTGCAATATCTCTTGATTTCTTTTTTTTTTTTTTTCCTACACACTCTTCTTGTTTCTTAAAATTTTTAGGTTTGTTTTTACCTCTCTAGGTATTGGCTACACTACATCTTTTGCTTCCTTGTCCACTTTCTCAAGGATTCAGAGGAGGTTCTTTCCCACCAAAAGCAGCAAAATGATGCAAAGCTTTCTCACAGTGAGTGATTATCTTGGCCTCACTCATCCCTGCTTTAACTGGGAAACAGAGCCTTACCTTTTCACTAACAGAAATTAAAGGTCTTAATGCTCCAGTCCCACTTGTAGGAATTCTTCTTACTCTTCTTCATAGAATTATAGAAAGGGTTGGGTTGGGAGGGACCTTTAAACCCATCCAGCTCCCCCTCTGCCATGGCAGGGACACCTTGCAGTGTTGGAAATGAAAGGTCTTAATACTCCAGTCCCACTTGTAGGAATTCTTCTTACTCTTCTTCATAGAATCATAGAAAGGGGGTTGGGTTGGAAAGGACCTTTAAACCCATCCAGCTCCCGCTCTGCCATGGCAGGGACACCTTGCAGTGTCCCAGGCTGCTCCCAGCCCAGTGTCCAGCCTGGCCTTGGCCACTGCCAGGGATCCAGGGGCAGCCACAGCTGCTCTGGGCACCTTGTGCCAGGGCCTGCCCACCCTCACAGGGAACAATTCCTCATTCCCAATCTCCCATCCAGCCCTGCCCTCTGGCACTGGGAGCCATTCCCTGTGTGCTGTCCCTCCAGCCCTTGGCAATTGTCTCTCTCCATCTTTGCTGCAGCTCCTTCAGGCCCTGCAGGGCCACCCTGAGCTCACCCCCAAGCTTCTCCTGTGCAGGTGAACAATCCCAGCTGTGCCAGCCTTTGCTCCCAGCAGAGCTGCTCCATCCCTCTCACTTACAAGAGAACTGTGGTTTTTAATTTGCCATTAAAGCAGAACAAGCCTAAATTCTGTCAGAAAAGAACTATCAAACCACCATATCCAACAAATAAGAGTGTCATCCTCACCTGCATAACTTAGCTCCATGCTCATCCTGTTTCCAGTACATCTCTATTAAATTGTACCTGAACTTGACTTAAATCACCTTGGATAAGCCAGCAGGCTCATGTTTTCCTCTGCAAAGGAATTAATACTTCTTGCCATAAATAATAACGCCTATTCCTCAGAGGATTATTTGTTTGTGTAAAGATTACTCACTTACTCACAAAACAGTCAAATAAGAGGCAGTTCTCCACCCAAGAGCAAGATACTTATTCCTCAGAGGATTATTTGTTCGTGTAAAGATTACTCACTTACAAAACAGTCAAATAAGAGGCAGTTCTCCACCCAAGAGCAAGATGAAGAGGGAGTGAGGCTGCAATCAGCCACGCTGCCACAGCAGTGGCTCAGATTCTGCTCGCAGTGCCCACTGCAAAGTGCCACTTGCATGCCCTGGCTAGGCTCTCCTGCCTCTTCTCTGCCAGCAGGACTGTGTGCAGGCACTCCCTAACCCAGTTCTGTCAAAATGATCTTGTTAACTTAAACGCCTTTAATAGTAAGGTGTTTTTAAAACCAAATCATTCTGACAGAGCTGGGCTCGGCCATGGCTCATGCCATAATTCCACCAAGAGCAATTTTCATTTAAGAGGCTCTTACCCCCCCTCAGCCCCCACAACATGCAAGCTTACACATTCCCAATAATTGGTCTTCATTCCCATTCCTTCTCCACTAGAGTTTACTGTCCCTCCAGTTGTGCTATTTGCAATCAACACTGTAAGACAGGCCAGTGAAATGTGGGTTAACAAACACAATTTGCAACAAAATGTTGTTCCAAAAAGTCTTTTCTCTCAAGACTCTAACCCAGATCATTGCAGAACTAAAGAACCCATCAACTATAGGACAACAACAGGAAGTTTTGAGAACAACTGTGCTGACAAAAAGCATATGAAGTTTCACTATATACTTCAGAGAGCTGAGAAATAGTTGAATCAACAAAATTGAGTGGAGGAAAACTTCTGGAGAAGAGGAGAAACAGGCAATTAGGGACAGCAAACTACTTAAATAAATGTCTGGTGGACTCCTGCTATCCAATCACAGTGACCTGCTGTGGTTTTATTCATTGGTTCTGGAAGGTTTTAGGGACAGAAGCCTCTCCCCCAGATGTGCTGGTGTGAGAGCAGGCTCCATCAGGAGGGAGCACAGCCCAGTGCCCTGGAGAGAGGCTGGACACAGCACAGAGCCAGCAGCCACACCCCGGGCCAGGCACGGCCCAGGCACTGCTGCAAAGCACAGTTACCCCAGGTAGCTGCAGCAGATTTCACTAACAGTGATTTTAAGGGACTGTTATGTCACCTGGAGTTAGCTGTAACACAGAAAAGCATTAAAGCATTATCCACACATCCTTTCCCTCGGCCACACACGTGAAATTGCACAGGGAGGGAAATGAGCTGGGAAATGTTACACGAAATCCTTGGTGCTGTCAGAGCTCCCTGCCAGTCCCAGTGCAAATCCATTGTCCGAGTTCGTCTTGATGTACAACTCATGGCAATTTGCTTATGGCTGCCTGGGAAATCAAAGCAGATTCCTAAAGCATTATTTATTTCAGCAGCAATGGCAACAAGCACCACCTTTCTCCTGCTTTTGTCTTAGGTGCTCTGCCCTACCCACACACGGAGTAATTCAGTGAGCAAAGATATGTCACTTTATCTTTTTAAGCTTAGTCATGCTCTGCTACTCTTTAAAGTCTTCTGCACAGTTCTGTAGGTTATTGAGTTCCTGAGCTTGTGTCAAATGCTAAAGGACTGGTTTAGGCACAGTGTTAACCTCTGCATCAGATGTAGCTGAGGGAATCCATGCACTGGGAAAATACTGACATGCAGCTACAGAAATGCAACAGTTTCTTCAGCATTTAGGGCTCTAATAATTACTGAAGGATTTATTAATCTGTCTAGAAGATGAGCATTACCAAAAGCAGGTTACTTGAGTTTTAGGGGTCTGTTTCAGAGGCAGAGAGAAGGAAGGTTTAGAAAAGCCTTTCCAAGATAAATTCCTCTGCTTTCTTTCCCTTACTTTGGTGCTTTAACTGGGAAACATCATAACCTGGTGCTCTGGAGTGGAGATAAGGCTGTTTTAGGATATAGGTGTTTATTTGTCACAGCTTCACTGAGGCGTTGGGATAGAGAGAAAATGACAACATCCATCACACTGAAATATATCTCAATTACTATTATAATAAATTATTTGTTATTATGTGTGCTTAACATGGTACTTTATCATATCTACAAAGTCTCTTTTATGTGACTAGCTAATTTTTTTTAATATAATTTTTGACAAATATTTACTATCGGGTAATTCTTTCTTAAAAAAACCAAACCACATAAGAGTATCTTGACCCAGTGATATGCTTTTTGTACAGCTTCTCTTGGTATCTATAGGATTTCTTATTTTTGTTACTCTTCGATAGTAAAATCAATATGGGACAACTTTAAAGCTGTCAAGACTCAGACTTTTTATATATAAAGCTGTCAGTCTTTCCAGAAGCAGCCACTACTTTATGGAACCAGAATGCTTTTAAAGAAACCCACCAAGTGTGTCGTCAGAACCTTCAAACTATTTTTATTCTTTATTATTCCTTGCTTTGTGTAGTGCTCTGGACTTCCAGTGTGCTACACATGCTCAGGTACAGGACAAAGAAACAGCAAGTGCTATGAAGTTTGCAGCTGAAGGTGACATTTCCTCCCTAATGAAATAAGTATTTAAAATAATTTAAGGTCATTTTGGTTTTGGTTGCTTGGGTGGGTTTTTTGTTTGGTTGGATTGGGGTTTTTTTTGGTGTGGATTTATTTTTCCATGACAGCTGATACTAAAGCCATAGGTGTTAAAATGGCAATACAGCTGTTTTAGCTCTACAGAGGAACAAAAGGAAATTGCAACCTTCCCTTTCAACTTCTTAGACAAAAAGAAAGGTTTGGCTTTCTGGGAGGCAGACACTCCACTGATGCGTGTCAGAACATCATCTCATGAGCAGGTTCAAAACGGAGAGGAGAGACAGACAAGGCTTCCAGAGTGGTCCAAAAACTTAAACAGAAGAAAAACAGTTGCACCAGCACTGTTTTCATGCTATAGGAAGAGGAAGAAGCGATCTGGAGTAATTTTTGTTGTCTCCAGCCCAGAAATTAGAGCGGTTTTGCCGTGACCGAAGCAGAAGCGCGCTGCACCAAGCCCTGGGCTGGGGCTGCCAGAGCCCTGCTCCCTCCTCGGAAGGTGAACTCCATCACTGGGGACCTCTGGCACTGCCACCAGAGAAGGGACAAGAGGCAACTTGTGCTCAAATATGCAGAGCTCATAAAAAGGCAAACAGATTGGCCTGCGACTGAGACTGAGGTGTTCACCGCGCTCTGCCTGGGGCATTGTTTATCAGGAGACTTTCAGCAGCTGGGATGTGCTTATCCTGCACTTCCTGAAAAAAAATCTTTAAATATTAATGGAGGACATAAATATCTTGCTTTCTGGGCTTCTTTTTCAGCCTTTTAAAAAATATCTAAATATGTACAACAGAAGTTTCATGTCCTTGTTTAATGAATATTGTCTATTCTTTACAGAATTAAACAAAATATAATACTTAAGGAAAAACCCACATGTTTTCCTGCTATGTATTCCAATTAAATTAAGATTATAAATTATGACTGGATATCATGACTTAGTGAAAGCTACATAAACTCTCCAGCCATATGCATGAGCATGTGTGTGCATTAAAAAAATCTTTAAAGGGGAAAATTCTGAACATATCTGGACTTTTCTAACTGTATACAGTATGGCTTCAGGAAACCTCAAATCTCTGCTGAGATATGTGAAATTAGAAGTGAAGGTTTCTAATTTTGCATCACTGAATTTGATGGCACTTCTACCATCAATTTGATGAGTTGTTTGGAAAGAATTAGGACTCTCCAACGTTAAACTTATTTCTTCTGGAGTTGCCAAGCTGAGATTTTGTGGGGTTTCCCCCCATTCATTTGTTTTCATCTAACTTTGGGAAACACAAAAGTAAAGGTCAGAGACCAAAACACAGGACACAATCTAAATTTCAGTGACATTAAGTTTTGATACTATATTACTTAAGGGGCAGTCATAGCTGTTACATTTAATCCAAAAGAGAAAGTTACATCTGAAGTGTTGCAAAATTCAATTAGAGAATTGCACTTCCTCTTGAGTGCCTGCTCTCGGTTTGCTGTAGTATTTAGGGCTTTGAAATAATATATATATGTACAAAAATATATGGTTTATATTTATATTTTTATAAAACGTAAAATATGTGCATATTATTCTGATCATCAGCGACTGCAAAGGAAATGAGTGTAAATGGAAGTTCTCAAATGAGGCTGAGCATTGCTTCCCTGGAAAAAGCCACTTTGGGTGAATGTACACGAAAGCTGAAGCTGTGAACTAGGGACTGCCAAGACTGTTTTCATAATGTTTTCAACTTCCATATCTGTTGCAAAGACACACTGAGAAACGCCTCCGTGAGCTTGTCTAGGGCTTGGGCACCACAGGATACAGGAGACACTTCCCATGGGAGCTTCCCCTTCCCAGATCTGGGACTGGGAGACACTGCTGATCTCAAATCTGAGCCAGGGTGTGTAAAGGGTGTTCATCATTCTCAATTTCAAACGATTTCCACAAGACACATCACGATCAACACCTTGGCAAATCAATTCTGTGAGTGCTATCACTGCAACCAACCCGTGGATAAAGGCTGCCCTCATGGCTAAGGCAGGTGGAAATCAGATTTTTTAGCATCTGATTCCAGGTAAAACACTATCTGTTGGTAACTGAACTGGTTCACAGATTTTATTTTTTTTCTTTTCAGCTTTTACTTACTACTCCAGCTACCATCAGTACCCAATATATTTTGGGAACAAAATTTTATTAATGCAGTTGAAATGCCACTAAGTTGATGTTATTTACATGGTTGACAAAATGAGAAACATGCTGGACAGATTCTAGAACAAAGGAGAGGAAAATAAATGTGTGTATATATATAGACACACATTTGTAATCTCAAATTGGACTTTATTTTGTTCTCTGTCTGTCTACTGCTCAAATAGTTATGTTCCGAAAGCTCTGAAGTGAGCCACCTTTTCTATGGCAACAACACTAAGAAAAATGTTGAGTTTCCATGATCTAATTTAATTCTATTGATGTGATCTTACGGTAGCAATGATGCTTAAAATGCTCCAAGCTCAAATTGCTGTAGCATTTGCCTCCCACTGAAAGAATTTAGGTTTTATTATTTTATACTCATAGATGAAAGACTCTTATGATACCACTTTAGTGTATACTACAAGCACACAATTGTATTAATAGTAGGTCAGGCTTTAATAATATTGAGATGAAAAGGGAATATTGCTGACATGTGGGATATCTGATAGGTATAGGGGATTTATAAAAATACCTGCATGAGCAGTTGCTTTCTGTCACAAAACATGCACAATCATCACTTGGAAATACACAGCTCCGAGAAATTACAGGGCATGTTCACATCCCTACTTGTCCATAATCTCAGAGATCAGTGTTTCTCTCTCTTTAACATCCCTCAGGTTTTGGAAATCAAATCATCTGTATGTACCAAGGATCAAGTGGGAGGGCTCCAGGCCCCTATTTTCAATAAATGTCCAAAAAGGTCCCAGCTAAAGTCCGTAGGAATGGTCTTCCTAAGCCAAGATTTAAAAGATTAAATCTGCAACTCTGTGAGAGGAAATAGAAAGAAAATTCAAGAAGAGCTTTGGGGCCTAACAGACCTAAATTTATGTCCATGGCTGACTGTGATTTTTCACTTGAAATGGTTCTACATCCTGAATAAGGGAGGATTTTTTTTTTTTAGAGAAGACAATGACTCATATGTTAACAGTGGTGCAAATAAAGTGCCCAGAGATCGATACATTGATTTGACAAAGGTGCAATGTTATTGGAAAAATCCTGAAGATCACAAATGACAAAAATATAAAAAAAGATAACAAATTTCACAAAAAAAGTGAATTTAAATCTGATTGTGGGACTACTTCCCCCTTTACAGCTCTTTTTTGGACTTCTGTAGCAGGAGCTGATGGGAATGACTAAATAACATTCAAAAAGCACTGAGAGACTTCATCTAAGAAGGATTCTACCTCACCTCACAGAGATTAAGACTTGTTTTATTAAGGAAAGGCATAAAAGGAGTAGCTGTCATATACAGCCATACTTCTTATTAAAACCAGCTGCATTTGTTAAGCAGGCGCACGGAGTGGTATTGATTTTTTAATATTGAAGAAAATGTCCAAAGTTAGTTTCTTGGCTAGCAGCCCACCCAGTTAACAAATTGCTCACCTGGATAATTTAAGAACCAACTTACATGAAATGCCTCAATCTCCAAGGGCACTGAAGGCCCTCAGCTTACAACTAAGCATGGAAATCAAAGTCCTCCACAGCCAGGATGCAAGTTTGGAAAAAGAAGGGAGTTAATAAATAGCTTAGAGGAAGCTACCAGAAAGCTGTGCTCCTTCTGTAAGCAGTGAGGTGGAACAATAAGGCTTAAAGGATGAAAATATCATGTAATAACTACTTCCCTTCCTAGGGTTCTTCTGTCACCACCATCCATACAATTAGGCTGGGAGGTAACACTACAGAGAGCTTTTGGGTTCTGGTGGTATCAGATTTTATGGGTATGCCAAATGGGTATGTCAAATACTAACTTCTTCCAGAAGATTCACCATCTTGTTTAAGACAGCTAAAATGCACCCGAGAGTAATTTCCCACTCTTCTGAATTTATTTATTATTTACTTATATATACTGAGAAGCCTATTGTGAAGTCTCTACTTGTTCACAGCAGTCTAGTATTGAACATAGAGGGGAAATATACAAGAGAACGGTGTATTTCTCCTTATCCTTGGTGCAGAGAAACTCTTGAAGAATTTCCAAAAGAGGATGAGTGAAGTTAAGAGGATTCTTTATCTATAGCTTTGGTATTATCAGCTCTATTCTTTAATTGAAACTGAAGTGAGCAGCTGTTAACTTCCCTGCCATTAAGCGCTAACACGTTCCATTTGGAACAATAAACAGTTGTCGCTGTTTGAGTCCTTGCCATCAGCACCTCCCAAAAAACACCTGTCCGCGATACGAGCCGTCTATGTGCTCAAGTTGGCTGTTCCGAGGTGTCAGCCTTTATAAAAGTTGCATGAGTGTTTCCTCCCCTCTCGGAGAGGAGAGACAGACTCGCTTGCGTGAAACAGAGAGTGTTTGTGCCTGTCTGAAAGGGAGGCGAGCCAGGCTACAGTTTGATACCTGTTGGCAACGCCAGCGGGTCTGCGTAGCGCCGTTAAATGCCAGGTTGGATTGATTCCACTCTATTTAGTCTGCTACTAAACGCAAACTGTTTGAATCGAGACAAATTCAAGACACGACTGAACGGCGACGAACCGCGAAGGAATTCCTGCCTGTGTTAAGTAGTGTCACCTTCATGGCGGTAGGCAGAGCCTAAATAAGGATCTGAATTAATCCCTTTTCTGTTACCCGCCCAGAGGCTGCCACAGGCTCCCGTGCCGAAGCCCTGCGGTGCCCCCGGCGCTGGCGCTGCCGAGCGGGGATGCTGCCTGGCGGCTCGGGGCTCCGGCTGGGCTGCTGCCACCCAGCAGAACAGAAGGATGTGCTCCTCCTCTGCCGTCCTCAAAGAGAAGACGAAGCGTTTGGTGGCACAGCAGCTTCAGGGGGCTGCAGGCTCCTGCGTTTCTGCTCTGGGAGCCTTGGCAGCAATCGAGCGGCTGGGGCTAAGCGGCTTGCTCCCGCTCCCAAGTTTCGGCTGGGTGCATCCTCTGTTTAGCCAGCCAAAGGATGGGAAGGAAAACAACTTGTGGGACAGGGATCACTCCTGGCTAGTTATGGCTACAGATTCATTGCCATCGCAGCTTTCAAGAGCAGTATTTCTGCGATGCTTTTCCCTCTCAAACTACGAAAGGAAGCTATGAAGCCATTCCTATTTATTTACTTACTTAGGGGGTGCAAAGCTTTGTGGTGAAGGAAGGTGATAATAAATTGGGGGGATTTCCCCCCCTCAAGGTTCTTCCAGCCTCCTCCTCCCTCATTTACATATCTGGCTGGTGGGTGATTTTTATTCTCAGCACGAAAACTGCAATCTATTTCAATGCATGAATGCAGCCCTGCATCTATTCAACACAGTGAAATAGCCCAGAGACTTATTGTACTAAATAAGAAAACAAGGAGAAGAAACGGGTTCGCCAGCCTTAGAAGCAACCCTCTGTGATCCAAAGTCCTCCTGATTCTTTCAAGGAGGGTTGTAGAACTGAAGGAAAAATAAACCTCCCCAAAAAAACACCAACAAGCGGGAAGACAAATGCAATTACCACCACCTCTTCTCCCGGGAGAATAAAAATGATAATAAAAAATACTAACAAGCATCCCACGACATGTCAATTATCGGCAATTCGTAAACATCCGACTTAATGAGGGACCCCAGTTCAGTCTAATACCGCACCTACGGACGAGGGAAGCGCTCGCCCAGCGCACCTCGCACGCACACAGAGCCCAAGTCAGCCAGAAACCCACGGAGCGAGAGCCCTCTGCCAGCCAGCCACAAATTGTCTGAATAAAATGAATACTCACTCTTTCAAGGAGCAAGGGAGCCGCTCGCCCACAGCCACTTCACGCACGGATTGAAAGGGCGAGGTAAAAAACCATCAGCCGGTCCCTGGGAACAGGCAGGGTGCTCCAGATTTTCTCCTCATGCTTTCCGAGGCTGCCGATGCTGGCGGAGCCGCTGGTTGCTGGGCTTCCCGGGTCTCTGTGCCTGCATGCTGGGGTGCAGTTATTAATTTCTCCCTTCGCACGAGCCAGCGGCAGCCGCACGTCTCCAGGAAAGCAGGGATATTCCAAATAAATCCGCTAATTCCGGGGCTGAGCGCGCTGCCGTGCCTGCCTGCCTGCCAAACGTAACTGTGAAGCGATGTGGAAAAGTGAGCCGGGAGCCTCCCCTGACAGCTCTTATTGGGCTGATCTCGGAGGCAGGTCTAGCGCTGGGAAATTCGTGTAAGCACTTTGGGGTGGTGGTTTTCCCCCTCCCTCCGCTGCCCGCCTTCCCCCCGGCAGGCACACAACTTTTCCAGGGGCGGCGGCGCCGCTCGCTCCTGCCGGGCGCCCGGGCCGCCAACTCCGCGCCGGGGCATGTCCTCCGGCCGCCCGGGAGCCACCGAGGGAGGGAGGGAGGGAGGGCTGAGGGCGAGCGGGGGTGGGCACCGGGCGGGCCCGGAGCGGGGCCACCGGGGACGCGCCCGCCGGGGCCGGGACGTGCCCGGAGCGCCGGCGAGGAGGAGCCCCCCTGTCCTGTCCTGTCCCGTCCCGCCCCCGTGCTTTGAGGGGAGGCCGCCGGGAGAGGGACGCGGGTGGCTGCGGCAGCGCCCCGATGGGCCGCGGGCAGCCGCTCGTCTCCGTGCGACGGCGCTGCGGGCGGGCGCCCTGGGCACAGGACACATCCTTCACAAAGGCTTTTCCCAACGCGCCCCGGGGAGCTGCGGGCGGTTCGAGGCTCTCTGCGGCCTCGGTGGCCTCGGGCCCAGGCGAGCTCCGCGCAGCTGGATGGAGGCAGCACCGCGCAGTAAGTCCTTGACCCTCGGCCCGTCCCCAAATCCTCTTTGTGACCGACAGCCCCGGCTGCTGGAGCGCTGCCTGCAGGCTCAGGGGGCCCAGCACTGGGCATCGCCACCGCCTTTGGCTTTGCGGAGCTGGAGGGGGCTCGTCCCACCCGAGGCGGACAAACAGCGCGGGCAGCACCCCGCGAGGGACAGGCCGCTGCCATCCCCTGCCCACCTTCCTCATCCACCGAGCTTTTCTCCTTGTCGTGTTGCATGGATTGTCTGTTAGCAGATTAAATGTATTATTTTTAATAATACATGCTAGCTCTGAATCCTCCCCAAGTGTGATGCTTGCCGGAGGGGAAGGGGTGAGAGCACAAGGTGTAGACGTGGCCAGGTGCAGGCAGGGACTCTCGAAATGGAGGGCTGGCTCCACACTGGGCTGCTGCTGTTGGGGAAGTTTGATCACCCTCAATTCCATCCTTCCCCTGCTCTCCATGACCAGCAGGATGGTGTGGTTGAAATGAACGTGCTCTGTGGTTCTACATTAACAAAGCAGGTTCATTGCTCAACTTCCTTTATAAAGGGCTGGTCATCTGAACCTCCAGAGCACCTGCAAACCTCTCCACCTTAAGCAAAAGATAAGATGACTACTCTGTTGAAGATCTACCTAGGATTGCAGAAAGTGGAGCCTAATATTCTGCTATATAGTAAGAATACCATATGATTTAGTTCCATAATTATTAATCTTATTTTACATGCTGACCCTATGAGTACATGACAATGCATGAGACCCTCCATGTGTAGGTCTTACCTGCTCGACTTTTTCTTGACTAAATGCAAGCTAGTGCAGATAACAGGTGCATTTCTACTTGCACAAATCCTCCTGAAAAGTCTCAGACTCATGGGGATGTAGCAAAATGCACCCAGAATGTGCCATTTTTCAAGGTCAATGAAGAAACATCTAACTATCGCTTTGTTTCCCTCAGCCCAAGCACTTACTTTCTGAGCTGTGAGCCTGGGAGGATTGCTTGGAGGAGGATGGATATGAAAATACCCAATACTTGAAGCAGGCAGAGAGCCTTGAGGGAAATACAAAACACTTGGCAGTGCAATAGATAAAATCAGAAATGTGGTTTCCTTTTACCTGGGGTTCTGTTGAGGCAAAGAGAATTTTTCTCCCCTATCGTTCCACCAACTGAACAACACAGTGAAAATACAGATCCTGTCACTAGGAAAGCATGAGGATGCTCAACCTGGCTTTACTCTTGGGAATTAATGCCAGTTTTCAAATTTCTTTTAGGTTTCAGTAAGAGTGGTTGCACACCTTGTTTTAATTTCTATTAAAAACACCTAAAGGAAGCAACCAAGAATAAAAGTTCTTCCTAAAAGGAGCCCTCGTGTCCTTGCTTTAAATAGGCAGCACAGCTGTGTGTGGGAAGAAAGCTAATGGTAGAGGTTGTACCTCCAAGTGCAGCTTAAAAGTTGAGTTTTTTGTTTTGATTTCAACCTTTGACTTGTGCCATTTGTTCTACGTGACCTTTCTTGCAATTGGAAATTATCAGGGCAAAAGCTGTGCTCTTTCATCTTCAGGTTGTGGGAGAGGATGGTAAGTGTCTTGTTAAAATGGATTATGCCATCCATGGATTCCCCTGCTGGAAAGTCTTTCAGATGATGGAGTAAATCTTGACAGGAAGAAGTGTATAGATTAAAATTAATGTAAAAATAAGCTTGGAATAGCAAAGGAACATTTGCAGCTTTCTGCATCCTATCCAGATGAAATGATTTAATGATATTTATCAGAGTGAGATATATATATACACACTACTGCATTACACTGATGAATATGCTGCTAGAAATTGTTTCCTCTTAAATAAATATTATAAGGAAGATTATTCCTCTATCTTCTAAATGGCCATTTCATTTTTTAAGCAAAAAGCAGCTCTGCCTCCAGTTGCAATGGGATGAAGATTTTTAGTTTAATGGCTACTGAAGAAGGAAGTCATCTGCAAAATGCATGTGATTGAATCCCACCCTGGATCAAACTGGAATGCAATTTTTCATATTAAATTTTGGGATCAGTGGAAAAAAAAAACCAAACAACAAACCAGACTACTTACAAAATATATTGGCTTGTGGTATGGGTTGGCTGTTGGTTTTGTTATTGTGTATTTGTATTTTTCATCTTGGATTTGTAGTATCTTTTGGTTACTTTTTATGCTTGGTTGTTTGTTTGGGGGTTTTTTTTGGGGGGGGGGGCGGTGTTTGTTTTTTCTTTTAGATGGGTTTTAGTTTTTTGGAGGTTTTTTTATTTGGTTTTTTGACTGGTCATGATGGAGAATTGAGAAAAAATTAACCTCAGCTTGGAAGAGAACTGGGAGATTTACTTCTATATTGCTTTTCTTTTATGAGTAAGAAGGATTAAAACCCCAATGTGAGTTCCCATGCACATACAGACAGGAAGTATCTGTCACTTAAAATATGTGGCATAATGGAATTCCACCATCTTCTCTCAGTTTCACGTTTTTGTGGAAACAGTTGTTGATTATAATTTAATTCTTTGTTCCTCAGCAATGCAATCAACTGTTTCCTGAAGATGGAGAGTTTAGACCTTACTGCTTACAAATATCCAGTACGGGCAACTCAGTCACAGCACAGCCTTGCCAGCGGTGTTTGGTTTTTCTTTTAGATGGGTTTTAGTTTTTTGGAGGTTTTTTTATTTGGTTTTTTGACTGGTCATGATGGAGAATTGAGAAAAAATTAACCTCAGCTTGGAAGAGAACTGGGAGATTTACTTCTATATTGCTTTTCTTTTATGAGTAAGAAGGATTAAAACCCCAATGTGAGTTCCCATGCACATACAGACAGGAAGTATCTGTCACTTAAAATATGTGGCATAATGGAATTCCACCATCTTCTCTCAGTTTCACGTTTTTGTGGAAACAGTTGTTGATTATAATTTAATTCTTTGTTCCTCAGCAGTGCAATCAACTGTTTCCTGAAGATGGAGAGTTTAGACCTTACTGCTTACAAATATCCAGTAGGGGCAACTCAGTCACAGCACAGCCTTGCCAGGGTTACTGCTGGAGTCAGTGTTTGGGGTCATCTCATTTAAATAAAAATGCCAAAGTCAGGGCTTGAGAGGGGAAAAGAAACTCTGGTGCTAATTCCTCATATTCACATTTTATTCCCATCAGATCACCTACCAGTGAGATATTTCCCTCAAAGCATCAGTAGCTGATTTCAGTTTTTAATACGTAAAATGGATCCAAAATTACATGCAATTAATGAGTCCAGAGTGAATTGCTTGATCAAGATAAATGACTTTACTGCAAGCTACTCTTGCTTACAGGGATTGCCACTAAAATGCCACTTCAAAGTAATAAGAAATTAATAACTGATTTGAAAGTTACTAAAGCAAGTTTATGGACTAGTGGTATCACCTGCCATTGTTGCATTAAAGCTTTAATTAGCAGCATTAAATGCAGTTTTCCTAGGCAATGTCCACTCTACATCATTGGCACCTCTTGCTCCAATTGCATGAGGGATTATTCCTTAATTTAATTTTCTTTGTATGCTAGGATTGACATTCCATAAAGTAAGAAGAAACAAGAAGGTTTATCTTAAGTCCAGGACATTTCTGAATAAAATATGCACTTTTATCAGCTCCCTGTGCCAGCATACAAACATAATTACCTTTAGAACATAGGTTCTTATCACTGTCTTGCAACCTTTAAAACCTGCTTGCATACAGTTATCACAAGTTGGTTATCAGGAAAAATAATGATCTCCTGTGTTTGGGAAGTCACTGAAGACATCTGTAACTTGAAAAAAAAAATCCATTATATAATGCTTACAAGTGATCCTATAGATTAAAACAAGGGGAATGATACAAGCAGCCTCTGAGATAAAGGTAAAGTGTTGGGGTAGGTTTGGTTTCAATTTTTTTCCCTCTGAAAGAAATTCGTGTTTATATTTTAACAGGCAAGGCTAGAAACCCTGAGAGACTGAAGTGAGGGATTTGCAAAGGAATGCCAGATTCCTTCAGAGATCACACATGGTTAAAATTCAATATCCAGCACTGGAACAGAGAGCTTGGAAGGCCCTACTGAAAAAAGAGCAGCAGCCATAAGTGACAGAAGTGATTCTCAACCACCCCAAAATCCTTGCTTTTGATTCTGGGCCTTCTGAGAATGGCATCTAATCCAACACCATTCCTTTGTTACTTGAGATGTGAGAAGAAACATGCATTGATTTTGAAGTTTGACTGGACAAACATATTCCTATAACCATTCAAATTCCTCCTCCAGCCCAAGGAAAAGTCTGTTCTGTCAGACAGAAACAAAAGTTTAACCCAGCAGCAGGCTTGTGCTCGTGGGCACTCAGCATATCCTTTGCCATCCCCAAGCACTTCATTTAGCACTATAAAACACAACTAGCCCTGAGCCACTTCCACTCTCCAGAGATTATAAAATATAACCCCCCAACTACTAATTTGTGTACCTTTTGCACCAGTGATATTAGGGAGTACATAAAAATAACAATGCATTATCAGGTTTTATTATTCCTCAGGCACTGTTTGCAATTTTGACTAGTTGCTGTCAGGTTGGCTGTTAGAAAAACAATTATTCCTTTAGTACATCAAACACTAGGAGAAAGACGAAAGGAAATTATATCCAGCAACGCATTCAACCATTTTGTTTTTTTTTTAGCGCAAGTTGTACAGGATGCAATTTGGGAAGTTAATCTTTCGCTTTGGGTTTTCACTCTGCCTTGTGAGCATCAGGAGCTGGCTCAGTCGCAGGAGCTGTGCAAATATTGTTTGCTCTACCTCAAGTGCCCTCTAGTGTGCAGTAATTAAGCAGGTTAAAATAAGTTTTTTCTCCTTTTTTTTCCTAATAGCTACTCTCCTAAATCCCAACGTAATATGTAACACTGCTTTTCTTTGAGGAGAAAGAGAAATTCAATGTTCACTGCATTAATTGTGTGGCTATAAATGAATTACCTCCTCCATGCAAAATCAAATCACTCCTGTTGCTGTCAGATTTTTATTCTCAGAGGTATAAGTTAAATAAAGCCTGATAATTCTTTTGGGCGTTATGAAAATGTCAAAGTACAAACAGTTTTTGGTGTTATCAGATCCAAACCAATAGTTTTCTATCTGCAAAAGGAAATTACCATATTCATCAACAAAACATGACCCTAGAACACGACTAACCAAAAAACCCACTAATTATGCTTCCAGGGTCTTTTAAAAGTACTCTTTGTCTGCAGTTTAGAAAACAGGCAAGCCTACATGAATATAAACAATAATTACTGGGGCACACATGTAACAAGTTCTGTGCGTTCTCATCTGTCCTGTGATGCTGAGGTTCTCCCTCAAAATTCTGACATCTCCTGTTTGGACAAACCCAGTGGTGTCTGTCAGTGAGAGCAGGCTCTGTGCAGCAGCTGCCTGACACCAAACAGTGACAGGAGGAGAAGTGAGAAGGTGTTGGGAGAGAAAAGTGTGGAGAGGTAAAATTACCAGCTGCAGCTCCAAGAACAAAGAATGAAAAACTCAGAGGAAGCAAGAGGGATTTTAACTTATAAATAAGTTTTAATAATAACTTTAAATAAGTTTAACTTATTTATTTCTAAGGGTTCCCCTGCATTTAAAATGCAGGCTTAACACTTGAGATCCCCACATAACTTTCTCCACTGCACAAATGAGTTCATTTTGGGGGAAACCATTGAAGAGTGTTTCCTCATTGCTCATTTCACTGTGCCCTGACCTCAAAGCCAAATATTCACTTTCAGGCAGGATTTACCATAAAATTCCAAGATAATAGCAAGCCTAAGCATACTCTAAACAAAACAGATTTTTAATGGACTTCTGAAAGCTGAGGTAAGAGGGATGGGTGGATCCCAGGAGAGCTGAAATGGTTGCCTATAATAGGGATATGCTACACAGGGTGAGAGAATTGAATCTTTTATGAGTTGTAAAATCAGTAGGACTTCCTATAAGTGGAAAGAGTCATCATCACTACCTCTGAGCTGGGCTGTGGTGGCAGAGTTGTGGTTTCCAAGTGAGGTGCTGAGAGAAGCCCACAGGATTGTTTCCCGTTTGCCAGCTTGGCTCTGCTGAAGGTTAATTTTTGTACCTTGACTGTGGCTTGTGCATTCTGCAGAGAACACACAGTTCTGGTGCAGTTTAGCATCCATAGGAGGCAGACAGGACAGAGCAAAGCACCACACTTGGCCAATACATGGTTTTCCAACACACAATGGCCTGTTTTAACAGCCCCACTGCACCCAGGCACCGTGCTGGCAGCAACGCAACAAGAGTTACTCCAGAATATAACACACAATGGCCTGCATTAACAGCCCCACTGCACCCAGTGCACCCAGGCACCGTGCTGGCAGCAACGCAACAAGAGTTACTCCAGAATAACTGGAATAGATGCTCTCATAACTGAAAGCTAAAGTACATCAGGGTCAGACAGGTCTTGGCCGGGATCTGGGCCAATAAACTGCCTTCATTTCCATCAGATTTGAGCCAACTTCCCCAGGTGTGTCCAGCCCTCATCACTGCAGGGATGAGAGGGAACAGTAGCAGCAAATACACCTGGAGAGCAGCAGGGAAGGGAAAAGCCAGTCAGTGGCAAGGGCAGCTTCTAAAATGGATACCTTAAAAATGGACAGCACTCTGCCACCCCTGTCCTGAAGACAATAAATCCCTTCAGGTCAGCCCAGCTCTCCATGAAGTGCCTCCCCTGTCTGGAGGAGACCAGCAGACCTTGGGTCCCTGAGAGGTGAAAACTACAGCAGGCAAGCGATCCAAAGGGAGCTGTGGTTACTAACACTAGGGAAAGTAGCACAAGCACAAACACAAAAGTAGCACAAGCCCAGGTTTCAGCATGGGCCACCTGAAGAAATTCACCAAAACGTACTTTTGCACACCTCATAACCAAAATTTAATAGCAGCACAAGCTGAAATTTGGCTGCTACCTCAAATGGTAGTTTTCCATTCTGAATGCAGTGACAGATTAGGAGTATATGTTTATTTCAAAGTACTTTTCTCCAGAGAGTTCTGCTTTGGTTTTTTATTTAATTAAGAAGGTAAGTCAACATATTGCCCATAAAGTGATTTTTTCAGCAGCTGCTGACATTGTAGTTTGGCAGACTGATCTTAAAAAAAAATCGTAATGCTGTGGTAAAATAAAGCATCCATTTCCCCTAAAAATATTTCTGGTGCATATGGAAGAAATACTGCTAATGAAGGAGAATATCAATCATTTAAATGCACAGGACTCCATGCTGAAGGACTTTGCTTCTTCATAAGGAGCTAAACAGGCAGAGCATATAGAGGGAGAATCATGTTACTCAAAACAACTGGTTTTAATGCCAGTAATTTAATGAATCAAGTAAATATCTAATGAAATATATTCTAAATTAATTTACCAATGGTGACGGGTGGTTTTTATTGTCAAATGCAGTAAAATCAAGTGAATAAGTATCGGAGACTGAGATGATGCAAATAATGTCCCCCAGAGGAGACAACATGGGAATGATGTGACTGATCCACAGCTTGGTGACCCTCAGCTTCTTTGCAAGCCTTTAAAAGTGAGGAGAGAGTAATAAAAGCTGTGTTTTCCATGGATCACTCCAGCCAAAGAAGCCAACTCTGGAATAATAGGGAGGAATAGCAGGGCCTGACTCACTCCTGTGCTAATTTTGCTAATTTCTCTAATTCCAGCCTAACACCGGAATAACACTATGGTAAAACATGACCTATATTTTTATTTAAATTAAAATCTCTAATATTCATCAAATATTTATAAGAATATATAACAAATAATTGTGGCAAACATTGCATAATAAAGATGAAAGGGAAATTAACCTTGTGAATTTTTAAACTGAAGAATAAAGACCATTACATTAATAAGACTTAATTATATCATTAAATATTTAAAATTATGTCCTCTAATAAATGTTTTTATTTAACATATTTCTTTTCTATCTATTACATTAGTAAAATGCCTTTAAGATAATGGGGGAAAAAAGGAAGGGCTTATTTTTTTATTTTTTTTATAGCCATGAAAATACGGAGAAAGTGAGAAAAGAGCCATGTTACATCTTCAGCTCAAGGTCAGCTCTCAGGAGAGAACAAGAGAACTTCCACAAGCCTCGGCTCCCTGCTTGAATGGGCCGGTAAGGGGCTGTGTCTTTGTTAAGCATTTTTCTTCAATTATTCTCCTCATTTTTAGGTCTAGCTTGGCTCTCTCTATGGTGATGAACTTGAGTTAATCCAGCACAAATAAACCTTGTCTCTGTCCGTGTTTGTTCCATTGAGCATCTAACTCATCCCTGACAAGACACAGGGGTGAAAGCAGCACTTGGGAACTTCCAGGGAATCCTCAGGAAATCCATACCTTGCAAGCAGAAAGGGTCAATTGGATAGCAAAGGATTGGGGGGTACAAGGGGTACAATCCCCCCATTATCCCTCTGGAGATGTCACAGATTCTTTTCTCAACATTAGTTCAGTTCACCTTATGTCTCTAGAGTTTTCCAATTATTCTACAAACAGCAGAAGAGTTAAAGCAAAAAGCTTCTGAATCGACCCAAATTCATCCCACAACGTTACACTCCTACCAGAAAGCAGTTTCTTTTCCTAGCACACCTCCAAAACTGTTAATATTCCCCTCTAGATCTGGCACTTCAAAGCAGCGTTTCTGTTCCTTCAGTGTGTTCCCATCCCCATTTCTGCCTTGGCTGTGCACACAAACCCCACAGCCAGGGAGTCTGCCTGTCTCAGCTTTTCCCTAAAAAGCCAGGTTTGCATGCACTGGCACAAACACTGATTAAAATCAAATGGCAAACAGTGACAAATCAAATCTAACTCATCAGCGTTTCAGATTTATCAGAAGCTACAGTTTAATGATGCTTTAGTGGAAATTCTCTTCATTTGCAAGCACACAAAATTCTGAGGCCCTCTCTGTTTAGTTACTGTGCTTTTTGCAGTTAAACAATTCTCTCTGTTTACCACAGTAATACTCACTCTGATCTAATTACCACAATTTTTTTTTTATTTTTGTAGTATTCCTCTGACTTCTGTAGATTGTGTGTTTTGTTGCTGTGTTTGTCTTCCTGCTGTCCCTCAGCATTTCCCTCCCCTGTACCCATCATCACCCATCCTGTAATTACAGAAATGTTATTTTTTGATAGACAGATGCATAGGGTTGCTGGCAGGAGTACTGCTATTATGCAGTCCAAATACTGTGCAGAATATTAAAGAATCATACAAATCAAGTCTTAGTGAAAGAATAATCTTGTGAATTATCAAAAAGTTTGAACTAAGTCTGGTTTGCTTGTTTACACATGGGATAACTCACCTCAAACTAGGTAACATTTATTTACATATGGCAGCTAGGACTGCACAGGAGATAGAATCTTCTAATTAACACTCCTGATGCTGCAAACATAAACAGGGATAAACACATATTCCATTATGTGTAGCTGCCACTCACATTGCCACAGTATTCTTTTCTTTTCTCTGCACAAGTAAAACAATGCTACAAAGCAAACAAGCACTGAGCTTTCACTTCAGTACCTGCCTAATAATGTCATGCCTTATTTCCAGGAAATTTATTTGGGAAAGTTACCAAAAAACAACCTACCAAACAAACAAAAAGCAGTGTCATATCCTATCACTTCACTTAACTAAGGCTCAAGAGGCTGTAGGAATAACATGAGAGCTTCCACTAGTGTTATGTATTACTGTGCTTTAAAGTTTCCACAAATAAGGCACCTGTTTCTGCCTGGCAGGCAGGGTACAGAATAGTGAAAAGTGACACTATGCTCACAAATAAAAAGCTTAATCTGCAGAACAAATGAGGACTAAAAGACATACTGTGGGTCCAAATGGCTCACCACTGAAATGTGGAGTAAAGCAGTCTGCCTGGGCACAGCTACAGCCCAGCAAGGGGAAGGGAATGGGGAAAATTCTGTGGCAACCACTTCCAGCTGTGCCCCCACCAAGATTTCAGCTGGGTGTGCTTCAGGGATCTACCTCAGCCAGTTCTGAGGGCCCCTGCCTTATCCTCTGTGTGTTTGGGCTGACAGGGAAAATGTGAAGGTGCTGCCAGCTGAGACAGGAGGGCTGGAGCACCCAGCTGAGGGAGCTTCCCCATGGCAGCTCTGCCTTTCCTTCTCACTTCAGGGTGGCTGGGTGGCTCCCAGCACCATCCCAGGCTCTGTCCTCCCAAACCATACCCACAGAGGGCTCAGTGGGAGGTTTTCAAACCTGCCTTCTGCTGTCACTGGGACTAAGACAGGGTTTATCATTTCCTTTGTGCTTGAGCCCAGCCGTGCTCAGCCAGGTGTAGGGCCTTCACACAAAGCTCTCTGAAAGTGCCTTCACACAGACTTTCAGTCTCCACGCCACAGCTCACTGCACACCCTTACCCTGAGCTGTCTCATATATAATTTAAATGTTTAATGTAAAGTGAAGCTAATGTTAACAATACATATTTTTGAAGACTGACAGTATAATGCTTTATTTCCTAAAGGAATAACTGGAGTGATCCATAAGCAAATAGAAAGCCAAGTAGCACTGCCTGAACAGACATAATTTGTGCTCATCCTTGAGAAACCTTAGAAAGCATACATCCCTTCCTCCTTCTCAGCTAGGCAAGGTGGGATTGACTGTGGTTTTCTTTCAGATGAGGTATGAAAAGCTGCAGTGCACTTTGTTCTGCACTGGTATTAATGATACCTTCAGAAGTGGGATGTCTTTGATATCTATTGTGTGCTGCTGACTGATGGCTCTTTCTAGCCTGGAAAGGTACCTTGTCTTAGCAGCTTTGTGTGGGCTGAGAGTGGAGGCCACAAGAATATTTTGAAGTTGAGGAATTTAAAATTAATATAAAGTATTGTGTCATTAAAGCTGAGATAGTTATACCCTTCTAAATTCGCCCTAAAACTCTCTTTGTCCATTCAGGAAATGATTAGATATTATCCTATCTTGATTCTGGATATTCTTTATTGCTGTTCATTCTCAGAGGCAGCAGATGAGAATCCCCACCAGCAAGAGCAGGGACAGCAGAATCACTCTCCTTGTGCACAATCTCTTGCTGCAAGCCCCCCTCCCCGACACTTCCATTATAAAACACTCAGAAGCAGCAATTCTAGTAATTGTCTGACTAATATCTTCATTATCAAGAAGCCTTATCTTTCACATACAACAAATGGAGATGGTGCAAACATCAGCACTGAAAATAAGGATTAGAGAAGGGGAACTACTGATCAAAGCAGTAGGTTTTGGCCACAAAAATCCCCTACAACATTACAAGAGAACTACTGATCAAAGCAGTAGTTTTTGACCACAAAAATCCCCTACAACGTTACAAGCTGGGGACGGTGTGGCTGGACAGTGTTCAGGCAGAAAGGGACCTGGGGTGCTGGTTGACTGTGAGCCAGCAGTGTGCCCTGGTGGCCAAGAAGGCAATGCAATTCCTGGCCTGCATTAGGAATGGTGTGGCCAGCAGGAGCAGGGAGGGGTGTGGCTAGACAGTGTTCAGGCAGAAAGGGAGCTGGGGGTGCTGGTTGACAGCTGGTTGACTATGAACCAGCAGTGTGCCCTGGTGGCCAAGAAGGCAATGCAATTCCTGGCCTGCATTAGGAATGGTGTGGCCAGCAGGAGCAGGGAGGCCATCCTGCCCCTGTACTGGGCACTGGTGAGGCCACACCTCGAGTGCTGTGTCCAGCTCTGGCCCCTCAGTTTGGGAAGGACCTTGGGATGCTTGAGCACATCCAGAGGGGACAATGAGGCTGGAGAGGGGCTGGGAACACAAACCCTGTGAGGAATGACTGAGGGAGCTGGGGGTGCTCAGCCTGGAGAAGAGGGGTTTTAGAGGTGACCCTATTGCTCTCTACAACTTCCTGAAGGGAGGTTGTAGACAGGTGGGGTCGGTCTCTTCCACCAGGCAGTGACTGACAGAACAAGAGGACACAGTCTCAAGCTACATCAGGGAAGGTATAGGTTGGATATTAGGAAAAAAATTTTCACCAAAAGAGTAATAAAGTGCTGGAAAGCTCTTCCCAGGGAGGTGGTAGAATCACCATCTCTGGATGTGTTTAAAAAAAGACTGGACATGGCACTTGGTGCTATAATCCAGTTGAGGTGTTAGGGCATAGGTGGGACTCGATGATCTTAGAGGTCTCCTCCAACCTCATTATTCTGTGATTCTGTAAGAGAAAAATAAACTGCAAAGGTTAATTTATGGCACATCCTTTCTTTAACCTGTGTTAACCTGCTGTCTATATTAAGGAAACATTAAATAAACAACAACTTGTAAAATTTTTTCTTATTTCTTTGACTATACTAGTAATACTTAAAATAATTTTGCATGAGAGAAGACCCATATTTTGCTCCTAGATTTTAATTACACCATCTGAAGTGAGCAGTGGTTAAGAGAATGAAAGACGAGACAGAATGAAAAAGATTGGCTGGGGCAGGAATTCAGATGGTTGTTTGGAAGTGCAAGCTCAGAGCAGCTCGGCTGGTGAGTGATGAATGCAATGTCTGGGAGGAGCTGTTGGCTCTGCAGAGCCACTTCTGCTCTGGCACTGAGCATCAGTCACCTGGAGAAGGGCTCTGGAAGGGCTGCAGCCCTGGGCTGCGAGCAGCTCCCGAGGTCAGGGCTGACACCAGCAGGACAGCGAGGGGAACAGTGGGGGCTGCTGCCCACGCCAAACCTGCTCTATGAATAGACAGCCTCATCCTCTAGGCTTGTCAATCTGTCACCCAGAAAAAAAATAGAAAGGAAAATTAAAAGGTTATGATGTTATCGTCTCCAAAAATAGGATTTCAGTCATCCTGGAGAAGTGCTGTGCTGGGATATTTTCACTCAGGTTCTGCTGACATCTCCCAACTGTCACCAGCACTGAGCCTCCTTTTGGGACTGCTAAAGGTCACCAAGCACCAGGGAGGTGGAGGGAGACCTCTCTTGGGTGACCACAGGAAAATGTTTTCAGGATTAATCTGAAGCAGGAAGAAATGAATCAGTTTGTCTGTGTTTCTCTTTACTGGTGCTGACAACACCCAGAGCAGCGGTGCCTTCTGCTCTTCAGCACTGCCTCAAGTCCACCAAAGACCAAAGGTTAGTTCCTAAAAAAGGAGCTGCTGCCTGAACCAGTAGCCTGGTTTTCATATATTTCAGAGCTAACATAGAAAACAGAGGATCACAGCATGCAAGAGCAGAACAGACTAGTGGCAAACAGTCTAAGAATAAAAGGAAAACAGCCAGTAAGTCTCAAACATTACCTTTGAGAATGAAGAGAAACTCATGAATGCCAGTATCCACTTTACTTGGAAAGACAGGATTCAACTGAGTCTATTGGAAGAAAATCCTCTGCTCTGAAAGCAAAGTGAGACTAATTCAGTTCCCAGGGCACAGCAGAGGGTGGCAGGGGCAGGAGTGACCCCTGAGGTGCCACAGCCCGCCAGCTCCGAGTGCTCAGCACTTCTGAGGGTCAAGCCTCTGGCACTGTGGCATTTGAGATTCAGTCTCTCTATAGATTAGGATTGATCTCCCCTGTCTCTGGATAAAAAAATAAACAAACTGTAACCTTGAAATTGTCATCCAAACCTGGAGTCCAGCCAAAAGAGCAGAGACAAAATCCCCTTGAGAAGCAGAACAGCAACCCCAGAGGTCACTATCGATGCATCAAACAGAAACAGTGGATTTTGATACTGCAAGGACTTAAGTAATTTCATTTTAATTCCAAAACTAAAAGTGTAATCATATTTTTTTCCCCTGAAATGCAGAATTGCATCCATTTCCATTTAAACACAGATACTCAGAGGATATCTTAAATATTCTCTTGGAATTGAACATGCATGTTTAAAAGCAGTGCAGTTATAGCAGACAACATGCTCCTCCATGCAAGAGGACAGTGTTGTACTGCCCTCTTTGTCGTTTTGGAGAACAGAGGGAGATACCAGCAGCTTCAAAGCTGTAAGGAGGGAGCAAAGCAAATCCGAGCTAGGAATGGCTCCAGTTAACTCTCCAGAAGGAGGGATTGCAACAGGGCAAACTTTTATGAGCCACTGCAAAACAAAGGGATTTGTTGAGCTGTTTTGGGATTTTTTTGCTTTAGGTGAGGCCACCTTCAAATGAATAAAGAACTCAGGCATGCTGTAGGCTCTGTTTCCACAATAGTCTCAAACTCTGCTTCAGATTCACTGAAAGTGAGGAGAGCAAAGCCTCTCTCAAAATGACATTTCAAGTGTTTAAAGTGCTTAAATGTAGCTCATGGCAATGCGTGCATCCCATTTCATTACTTTTAATGGGGCAGCACCCAGCAGGCCCCAAGCAAACATGCAGCTGCACAGAAAAACACACCCTCAGTTCCCAGTGGTTACCCCAATCTGAAACTCCAGACATTTAAACGTTATTCATGCAGAATATCAGTCTAAAAACAATAGAAACAACCAAAGAACAACAAAAAAATCCAGATGCAAAACTCCCCCCAAAGGCCCCCCAAAATGCCCCAGGACAGCACATGAGAAACTATACAATAGTGCATGTTATATATAAAACAGCTGCAAAAAAAACAAAGTAGGAGGCCCTGAAGGATTCAGCACAATGTAAATAGGAATAAACAGAGGCAGGCAAGCGTTTTGAAGGGAGGTGGAGGAAATGTGATTGCTGTATCCCTGACTGTGTTGGTTACACTGTGCACCTACCAGGAATGCATTTTATTATCTAATATTTATCACTTTTGACGGTCACAGGTGTTCCTACTTCAAAAAGATTTTAGCAAATGCCCCTAACTGTGTGACATCTGGATACTGTCATCACTGTAACAAGAGGTAACTTTTGCCACTAGGCTCTGCTCTGGCAGATGTGGTTTTAGTGCCACTGTTCATTTCCTTCCCTGTTAAAATGCAAAACATTAGCTTTTACTTACAAACAGACATAGCCTGTTCTATGCTACAACGTGAAGTCAGATCCTTTTATACTCTTAGTCCACCAAAAAACACATCAAATAGAAAAATGTTTCACTTGCTAGGATACTGTGTTAGATTCTTGAGTAATATAAATTAAAGACAATTAAATTGTTACGATCATGGAATCTCTCACAGGGAGGAATTCCTTCCCAAAATCCAACATAACCCTGCCCTCTGGCAGTGGGAGCCATTCCCCCTTGTCTTGGCACTCCATCCCTTGTCAATTGTCTCTCTCCATCTTTCCTGTAGGTTCTTCAGGGACCACAATTAAGAAACCACCTCTTTTCCAGGCTGAATTGACACTTTTTGTTATATTTTTAGTATGTTCTCCATGTTGTGAAGAGTATTTAATAAAAATAATAAATTTTAAAAAGAGAAAAAGCACACAGAAAGGAAATGGAAAGTTTTCTGTAAACCTGAAGAGGGGAAAAGATGCTTTGAAGTAAGCTGCTAAGCTTAAAACAATTTGCATTAAATACTTTTCACAAAAACCTTCAAAAAATTAAAATGTTTGGAAAGCTATTGTTCTTGGAGCCCCATATGTAGCTGAGTAAAATTAACCTATTGCTAAATGCCAAAGATTATCAGTTCCATTCAGCTGCTCAGGCACTCAGCAGGGCCAGGGGAGCCATGCCCTGGGGACCAAGTGTCTTTTTATCTCTTGCAAAAGAAGACAAAACTGCACAAACAGAATCTAAAATCCTATAGCAAAAAACCAATTATCTGTGCTGGATGAGTGTCACGTTGGGAACAGTGCTCTGGGTTACCATTAACTGCAGAAAGAGACAAGAGAATCAACAAGTTTATGATTGGTGCAACCCACCACAGATCTCAACAATCCAGCGCGAGTAAAGAACAAGAGTATTTTGAATGCAGAGGAAAATTATAGGGCATTTAATGCAGCAAATGACTACAGTTTGTATAATACTGAGGATGGACGTGAACTTGCACATTTTTTGAAAGTGTGAACATCAAGAATGCAAAGAAATACCAGAGGTCTAGGAAAATTCCAGTTTTATGCAGTGTATTAATACCAATCTGTGTCAGCCTAGACAACCTGTAGTGACACAGATAGAAATTCCATTCTCTGATCTGAGGGGTTTTTTGCATATTAAATGGTATAAAGCATTCTACACCTATGCCCAATTCTGCAGGAAATTAAAGCCTATGATTATCACTTGTCTAACAGCATCAATGTAATAAATTAAAGGCTTTGAATAATGGCCAGCAGGCTTCTCAGCCATATTTCAAACTTTTAGAAAATAATCCATTTTTGGCAGATCATCTGACAAGTTCACAACTTTAGATCAAGGCTTATATTATGTGTCATCAGTATTCTTTTGTTCATCTCATACCTATCAATTTTTGTTCATCAAAACCCAGGGCTGTTTAAAACGTGGAAGAAATTTGGCATGTTATGAGGGTCATTTATGGAAATAAAGAACATGATTTAACATTAATATACATAAAAATTACTAGAAATTATGCACCACAAATCTAAATCGGTTTGTGGCTTTTTAAACTCCATTGTATAATACAAAGCATTTTCTCTGTGAGGGACAGACAAATTCAGGTGGGAAAAAAATAATTACCAGATAGAAATCTTGGCTTAGTTAAAGCTATGTCATATATTAATGTTATTCTCAACACAGCAGGACACTGGTAAATAAGATTTACAGCTCTGAATGTTAATTTTTAAAAGGAAAAACTAGCATCTCTCCCTCAAATGCAAACTAACACCCATGGGTTTGTGAATTCAGATAAAATTTGCGCAGAGCTATAGCACCACCACATATGGGATGATCCTTGCTTTAAAAAAGGAGGAAGCAAATAATAGGTATTACATTGACTGAAAAGAAATGCAAACACCAGAGACAGTTGCTTTCATTATCTGTGAACAGCTGAAAAGAAGACATTTGGAAAATAAATGTCTTCCACTGGAATTACAATCACAGACTCTCAGAATGGTTTGGAAGAGACCATCCCACCCCTGCCATGGCAGGGACACCTTGCACTGTCCCAGGCTGCTCCCAGCCCCAGTGTCCAGCCTGGCCTTGGCCACTGCCAGGGATCCAGGGGCAGCCACAGCTGCTCTGGGCACCCTGTGCCAGGGCCTGCCCACCCTCACAGGGAACAATTCCTCACTCCCAATCTCCCATCGTCCCTGTTCTTTTCTCCCCAGGACTGCTCTCAGTAACTTCTCAACCCCACCTGTAGATGTGCCTTTGATATTTCCTACAGAAAATACCAGAGTTTCCCCAATTTTGTGATCCAGCTAACTCTAGACTGGAGTGAGAATGGAACCTGTGAAAAGAATGCACAACCAGAGCCCAGGCCTGACTGCCTGACACAGCGTGGAGTAGCCAAGATATTCCTAATCTTAGGGTTTAGTGCTGCCTGTCTTCTGCTACTGATTTATTGCAACGATTTTTGACGAGATTTTGTTTCATGGCTAAAGTGCAAACACTTATGTGCAACAATGAATCAGCACAAAGTGAACACAAATTACAGGCTCCTTCCAGCCCACAGTCAGGTGAGATTTCTGCATTTATGAAGATTTTTGAAGCTAAGAGAGTTGAACTTGGACGCAAGAATTGGACACAATTCCTGGTATATCATACTGGCCTAGCATTCATTCTGTTTCCTCATTTCACCCTTTCAAAACCACACCTAATTTGTCCCCTTAATTTTCTGCTCCTTTCTGCTCTCTGGAACATAAAACAGCTTTGAGTAGGGATGGAGGTTGACAAAAACCACCAAAAAAAAAAAAATCCATGAGCTCAATAGGTTCAAGAGAGTGTTTTAGTCCTGTGTGATTGTTCCTTCCAGGCTTCCACAGCACATCAATCTCCTACAGCCATGTACTCCTTGTGTGTAACCTGCCCTGGCTTTAAGGTGTTTTTCTTTTGCATCATCACCACAAAGAAAACCTCCATAAAAAAATAATGCTGTATTAAGGCACCATCAAAGCGGGTCAAACACTTCACTGGGGGAAACACACCCAGGGAGCTGCAGACCATGTTCCAGTGCCTGGGAGCTGTGTCAGCACCAGCAGAAAACCCAAACCAGTCACCTGCCACAGTGCTCCAGCTGCACATTCCCTGGCTGCTCGCTGAATAGCCAAGCACAGCTGAAGATAAACTCCCCAGATTCCTCAGATTTCAGATATGGGTCTCCCCTCCTGAGCCCTATTGCTCAAACCCTTCGTAGGAAGATGCCTCTGGGGTTTGGTGCCATCTTCACTGCTTGGCCCTGGTCCCCTCCCTCAGCACTCAGTGCCACATTCCAGGAGTGGGAACACCTGACTGCACCTCCCTCTCTGGAACTGGGGAATGGTGGGGAATGAAGGTCTGAGGTGCTGCACTCAGATTGCAGCTGGTGGAGCTGCAGCCTGCCCTGCTGGCACCTGTGCCCTGCTGGCACCTGTGCCCTGCTGCTTCAAGGAAACACCTCTTGTGCCAGCTCCACATCAGAGTTTAGCTCAAACACTATCCTTATCCAAAAAGGATCTCTACTGTGGCAAGGCTTCAGTCTGTGGTGTAATTGTCATTATAAAATATGAAAAAACACGATGTGAACATGCTGCTGTTCTCGAGGTAAAAAAGGATAGTTTATTTTCTGACTCCAACATTTAGAGATTTCCAACAGTGACACTGGATTGGAAGGTGGAAATGCCACCTCTCCAATGACACTGGACAAACAAACTGTTCATCAAATTTCTCCTCCTCCATAAAAGAATGCAAAACAATAAGTTATTTACAGAAAGTGTGTGAGAAAGTTCGTTACAAGAATGTAAACATCAGAAGGCTCAGAAAATCTTTTAAAAATCAGGGTGACAATTGCCAGGGAATTGAGGAATCTTTGCAATATTGCTGCTCCCTCAGTGCTGCCAGAGCAGCCCTGGGGGTGACTGGAGGCTCTCAAACCCCTGCCTGGGGGTGACACCAGGAACAGCCCAGCCTGCCACCACCAGGCTGTCACTGGCAGCCCTAGGGCTGACTGGAGGCTCTGAGACCCCTGCCTGGGGGTGACACCAGGAACAGCCCAGCCTGCCACCACCAGGCTGTCACTGGGACTAATTTGACATCCTTTTGTGGTGAGCAGGGTGACAAACAGGTTTGGGAACCAAGGTGTGCTGCTGCCACATCCCCAGGTACTGTGGGCAGCCAGGACATCGGTATCAGCCCTGCCATGGGTGGCACTCGGGGTGTGCCAGGGCTGCCCTCTGCCCCCAGCACCGTGCAGGGCTCAGCCAGTGCTGCTCCTGCTTTTTTCTGCTCTCTGAACACTGAGCCCCTTTTCTGCCTGTTGGACAGCACATCTCCCCTTTTCCTTGGCACCAGAGCATGCCCACGGACACAGGGCTGAATTCAGACAAACTGCAGAGAAGTCTGTAATCCTGCTGATGTCCAAATCAATGGCTTTGTCATTAACATCCCTGTGAGTGAAGTCAGTGCACTGAACTCACTTTTATTGAAGATATATTTCCTCAACAAACAAAAACAATTAAGAACACCTGGCGTAGTGACTCCACCCGTGTGGTGTGTGCCCTACCTGCTCTTCCTTAGTCTTTCAAAACAAAACATTAACAAAATCTACAATAACTCAGATTAAACAACACTCAAACTTGGTAGAAATTAATTTTGACAGAACAAAATGTACTTAATAGGACTCAGCCCTAAAAGGATATCAAATTAATAGAATTTAATTTAACATTACTTCAAATCTAACAATAGTGATGCTTAACTTAACATAATTTTACCAACACTTAATTTGCACTAAATAAAAACAGAACAGAACTGAAAATAAATCTCAGTAAAACTGGAATAGAACAGGAAATAGCTTAAAGAGAAGAACAATTAAAGTGGACATTGTCTGAACTCAGTAACACTCAAACTTAACAGAGATCAACTTAACCAAATCAACTGAATAGAACTCATCCTTAATCAAATTAACAAAACATATCTTAGTATTACTCAAATCTTCCAATATTGGACCTTTGCTTAATCTTATTAACAACAAAACTGCAGACAATCTGTGAACAGAATTATTTTTCTGGAGGGATTAAAAAGGGTGTGACAAATCCATTATAAATTTATGCAATGTAGATTCAGGTATAACAAATGATTAAAGATTACTCGGTGCAAACACTTTTAGATATATAAATTTCTAGAGCTGTGGCAATAAACCAGGTGCATGATTAAAACAACTTTGCTTGAGCAGTAATATTTTTTCTCATGAGCTAATTATTTCTAAACTTTCAAGAACTGCTGCAGATAAAATTCAAGGTTATAGACTTAGCTAAGAACTCAAAATTTATAACAATCAAATAATCTTGGGAGAAGGAGAGAGCCATGGGCTGGGTGCATGTGGCCGTGGTGGTGCTGCTAGAGACCATGGTGGGCAACCTCTACATGGAGGAGCACCTCTGCACTCATCTGAATTTCCTGAAGCTCTGCAAAGTCAAGGACTACAACTATTGTCTTATTTATAATGTACAGAGGGATTTTATTACACAAACTGGTTACTGCATGGGAACTGGCCGTGGAAGGGAATCCATATTTTGTCAGCTGTATGGTGATCAAGCCAGCTTTTTTGAGGCAAGAAAGGTGCCCAGAATCAAGCACAAGAAGGGAACTGTGTCAATGGTGAACAATGACAGGGATCAGCATGGATCACAGTTCCTCATTATCACAGGAGAAAACCTGGATTACCTTGGTGGTGTACATACAGTATTTGGAGCAGTGACAGAAGGCAAGGATGTATTGAAGACAATTAATGAAACCTTTGCAGATAAGGATTTTATCTCATATAAAGATACCAGGATAAATCATACAGCAATTTTAGATGATCCCTTTGATGATCCATCTGCCTTGTGTGTTCCTGATCACTTACCGGAACCTACAAAGTAACAGCTCAACAGTGGCAGAATAGGAGCAGATGAAGAAATTGATGACATGAAAGGATGGTCTGCAGATGAAATAGAAGAAGTTCAGGCAGAAAAAGAAGTAAAAACTTGTGTCATTCTTCTAGAAATGGGAGACTTACCAGAAGCAGACATCAAACCACCAGAAAATGTGCTGTTTGTTTGTAAACTGAATCCTGTGACCACAGGTGAAGACCTGCAGATAATACTTTCATGATATGGTTCCATTAAAAGTTGTGAACACTGGAGTCTGGTGAATCTTTTTGTTATACTTTCACTGAGTTTGAAAAAGAGGAAGATTGTGAGAAAGCCTACCTCAAAATAGTCAATGTACTGGTAGATGACAGATGGATATATGTGGATTTTAGCCAGTCTGTTGCAAAGATTAAATGGAAGGGAAAAGGTGGATGGAAGGACATGTACCAAGGAAGATTTCAAGGACTATGAGAAGGAATGTGACAAACTTTCAAAATTTGCTCTGAAAGAAAAGGTAAAACCAAAGCAAGATGCCAAATATGACCTTGTGCTGGATGAGGATGTAGAAGAATCTCACACAAGTCAGTCGCACTTGGCTAAAAAAACAGAAGAAAAAGCACCACCACTCTGAAGATGATGACAAGAGAACCAAAAAAATCTAGGGATTCTGACCAAAACCATGAAGAATGCTGTAGGGAGAGAACCAAGGATGAGAAGAAAGAGACAGAGCCGTAGCCATTCTCAGGAGAGAGATTACACTACAAACAAAAAGACAAGTACAGATGAAGGACAAGGAAAAGACAGAGAGGAGCTAAAATAATAAATTTAACTTTCTTTCATAATTCTTTTACCTGTCTATGGCACCCAAGTTTCTGATTCACAATCAAGAGATGTTACCGTGTCTTTGCAAAATCTACAAAGTTTATTCTGAATTCACTACTGCTCTTTAAATGTCTGATTTTCTGCTGCAATACATAAAGCCCATTTCCTTCAACATGTGCCATATAAAAGATGGAGGAAAACCATAAATAATAAAACTACAGCTCTGTTTTTTATCTTGCTCTGTAAAAGCAAAATGTGTTAGCAAGAACTAATCCTCCAGTCTGCTGCTCCTGCTCTCTTTTATCTAGTTTTTTGTTTAGGTTTTGTTGAAATCAACACCTTCTATCAGGGTAAGAATTGCTGTTTCATTTGTTTGCTCATTAGGAACAAGAAAGTGCATATTCCAGAAAGGCTTGATGTACAGATGAAGCTGTCAAGAGCAATGTGAATTCTAACAGAGTCATTTCTCAAATGTGATAATTACTGTTTATTTTATAGGCTTACACATGACATCCCATTATTAAAGTAACTCCCACTTCAGCTTTTATTATTACCCACACTTTTCAATCTCTTATCGACCCCAAGCAAAACTGTATTTTTCTGCACAGCAACAACAAAAAGCTAACACTCAACATTTACTTTACCAGGAATTATTCTCCAAGCTATTTCCACATTTTAAAAGGTGCCTCATTTGAAAATACCGATGGCTTCCATTAGGGATTGAAATTGCCCTTTAGAATAGACTGGATAAATCAAAGTGTGGGGAGAACCAGTCGGACTTTCAAAAGCATTTTGGAGCTAGTCCAGCTGAGCTCCCACACAGATCAATGAGGAGTTTAACATCATTTTCCAGGACAGGAGCAACCGGAAGGGAAAAGCCATGTAGTTACTTTGTGCAGAATTCCATGCCATGACCTTGGATAATTATGGGGAAACCACAGACCTCCTAAAAATCTGTATCTGGTACATCTGGGCCACCCCACACAGTGTGGGACCCCTGTGTTTCACAGGAGCTGATGACAGGTGGTCACAGACCACCTCAGAAGGGCCACAAACCCTCCTCAGAAGGGCCTGGCAGCAGATCCTCTCCCCAGACATTGTTGCTATCTCCTTTATTTTCCCATGATGTTGTGGTGCACTAGTTTTAGTTGTTCTCTTGCACTGGGTGATTGGAAATTGGCACAGAATAGTTTTATATTGCACTGTATAGCTTATGTTATGTGGTTTCTTATCCCTTTCCCCCATCTCATGGTCTTTTCCTCACCCACCCCAGTACTCCCTGGTGGTCTCTCCCCTGGGTTACCCCTCCCCTCACACTCCTCACTGGCATCTCAATGGCTGTGGACCTCTCCCTCTGTCCCCATCCTGGGGTATAAAAGTCCCCTTCCATGAGGGAACGTCCTCTCTCTCCCATGGATTTGTCCACCTGATGTGTTTCCCATGTGGAGAAGAGCGCTTCTCAATCTTTTACCTTTGTCTATGAAGTATCGTGTGGGCAAGGGTCCTTAGCTAGCCAGACTGGACCCCAACAGCCCAGCAGAAAACCTGATATTTCACCATGAGTGTGAAGTGATGGCCTGTCACAGTTTGGTTTAAACCATGTTTCTCCTGAACGAAATGTTACTGCAAATGGAGACAACACAGCTGTCCCACCACCTACCAAAGCTCTGCAAACCCCCAGGGGTGCAGCTCACTCTTCCCTATGCTTGTGTCACTATGGCAGGAGAGTAGGGGGGAAAAAAACAGCATCCAAAAGTTAAAATTGGCAAATACAGAGTAAATTAAAAACTCAGTAACCACGACACTAGGATGAATCTCTAGCAGGAAGAGGGGGAAAGGGAAAAAAGTGGAAATCCAGTAAATTAGGTGAGAAAGGAAGAAAAACGACATGTGCTGTGCAGGGTCAGGAGTTGTACTCAATGATCCTTCTGGGTTCCCTTCCAACTCAGGATACTCTATGATTTTATGACAATCTGAAAGGACCAGCAGTGGTTAATAATAGGATGACATGATGGATTGTGTCCAGTGGGAAGCAAGCAAGGAAAGAGTTAAAAAGAGCAGAAAAGTCAAAGGAATCAGTACAGAGACCACAGCTGAACTTTGTCAAAAGGGAGAGGAGATCAGAGGTCTAACAGACCTTGAGATCTCACCTGGCCTGTAAAGTAGGTGTTCTTTTCCATGCATGGTAGCTTTTTGATTAGATATGCTTTCAGAGAAGCAGTGTCATGGCAAAGTACATGAGAAATCATCATAATACAGTAAATTTGGCAGCAAATGGAGGATTTTAGGGGATTTTCATTGAAAAACTTCAGAAAGCAGAGCTGACTGAAAACTCTTTTGAGATCTGTTGGAGATTATAACAGTGAAAGCAGCGCATGTACAATAAACAACTGACCCTAGGATTTATCTGAAGGAGCTACAGGAAAGATGGACAGAGGCTATTTGCAAGGGATGCAGTACCAGGGCAAGGGGGAATGGTTCCCCACTGCCAGAGGGCAGGGTTAGATGGGATATTGGGAAGGAATTGGAATCCTTATCACTCTCTACAGCTCCTGAAAGGTGCCTGTGCTCAGCTGGGGTTGGGCTCTCTCCAGGCAGCACTGACAGAAAGAGAGGACACATTCTCAAGCTGCACCAAGGGAAATAAAGGTTGGATATCAGGAAAAAGTTTTTTACAGAAAGACTGATAAAGTTCTGGAATGGCTGCCTGGGGAGGTGGTGCAGTCACCATCCCTGGGTATGTTTAACAAAGCCTGGATGTGGCACTGGGTGCCAGGGTTTAGTTGAGGTGTTGGGGCTGGGTTGGACTCAGTGACCTTGAAGGTCTCTTCCAACCCAGTGATTCTGTGAATTCTGTGTGAGTTGTTCCCTGGCTGAGGCTGCCCCTGGATCCCTGGCAGTGCCCAAGGCCAGGTTGGACATTGGGATTTGGCGCAGCCTGGGACAGTGGAAGGCGTCCCTGCCATGGCAGGGGTGGCACTGGATGATTTTTAAGGTTCCTTCCAACCAAACCCTTCTGAGATTCCATGTTTCTATGATCTAGCCAGGTTTTGCCCTGACAAACACTTCCTCATTGGTAGGGCAGCACCACTCCTGAGGATCCCAGTGCTTTCCCCATGAAGCCACACATTCAAACACGCAACCCCAGACTGCTGCCATGCTCCTTCACACCTACAGCTTTAATAAATGTTCCATCATTTGGGGATGTTCAGATTTTCTCACTACAGTAAAATTTCCAAAGAGAGGAACACTAATGGATATAAAATATCTATGTGTGATTTATTGAAAAATAAATTGTGTAAAATTTTGCTGCATGGATATGTTCAGTTACTGCCAGGACCAGAGAGATGCCCAGCATCCAGCACTGATGTTTATCTGACTTCTCTGCTCCACTTGTTATTCTTTAAGTCAGTTGTGCTGCTTTTCTTTTTCAGAAACTGAAAGTTGCTAGAATTTTTTCCTAATATACTACAATTTTTAACTTTTTTTTTATTTTTTTTGGGTCTGAATTACTATCATTCTAGTCAATGTCTTTATTGCTTTCTACCTTCCAGATGGCTCTGATGAAAAAATGGAAAAGCTAATATAACATAGAATAATACAAATCACCAGTAGATCTCTTACTCTTTAAGTGATTGAAGGCTTCCATCCCCAAAATCATATGCAGCATACTCCAAACTATCCACCACATTCTGTGATATAGAAGAATGCAGAGATTTGTAAACCCTAAAGAAGCACTTTTGATGTTTAGGTTTTTATATTCCTTTGATCAGAGATTACTTGCTAAAAATGCAGCAAAAAGGATCACTTAATAATACACAATAAAATTTAAGAACTACAGTGGAAAAAAGCCTCTAAAATACCAAATTTGTAGGCCACCACAGCTGAAATTGAACCCAACTTTTAGCATGAACACATAGAAAACTAATCCATACTTTCACCTAAAACATCTCCTAAGTGATCTCTTTTATTCAACTGACTGGAATATGATAAACAGGCCTCAAATGAGCATTGGCATGTTCTACTCTGAATTTCATTATATCTAATGTTTCAGGAGAGGTGTCACATAGAACTGAATTAATATTCACCAAAAATGGCAACTGTAACAAAATTCAGAATAGGATATAACACCCATCTCCTACTGCATTTTTTCTATTACATTGTCAGACACCCTGAAGTCTTCATTGTAACACAGAAATGGCAAGAATATACCACTTTCAGTCTTGATTTCTTACTTGATTTAGGAAATATGTAGGGGTTTTTTAAGCCAGATATTCATATCAAGACATTACTAAATCCAATGATTGAAGGCTGGTTATATAGATTTCTTCCAAATTATTTTCCCCTTATATTATATGGTCATCCTATTCATTAAATAAGGATACAAAAACATCTCACAGAAAGGCATTTTATATGATCATTTAGAGCTCCATAATATCATGGAGCTCTAAATTTTGTCAAGGAAAAAGACTGCCTGTGATTGCAGGACTGGAAACTCCTTAAATAGAAAATTCAGGCTGGAACTCAGGGAAAGAAAAGAGGGTCTATCATCTTTGGAGGAGGGGAAGTACCTTGAAGGGATTAAAAGCATGTTGGGAGGTTATGAAAGGAGAAAACTGAAAGGGCCAAAGCCAAACTGGGTCTTAATTTGGCCACTGCAGGTAAAGGTAATGAACAAAGATTTGTATAAAGGAAGGCTCAGGAGAGACTCCATTTTTTGCTGAATGCAGAGGGCAGGACAGTGTCATGGGATGAGGGAAAGGCTGAGCTGCTTCATGCCTTGCTTGCCTCACTCTTTAATGCCAAAGCTCAGCATCTCAGGATCCCAGAGCTGGAACTTGGTGACTGAGTGAAGCCCCCATGGAATCACAGAACAGCCTGGGTTGGAAGGAACCTTAAAAATCGTTTTGTTCCAGCCCCCATAACACAGGGGACAATGGTTAATGACCAGTTAGACACCCACAAGGCCAGATGGGATTCCCCTGGCAGTGTCCATCCTGCAGGAGGACAGAGCAGGCCCTGGCCTCAGGCACCCCCAGGGATGGGGCAGCCACAGGAAAGCCTGTGCAGCAATCCAAACTGACAGCCAGAGAAAAATTAGGAAAAAATGCAACCTTTTGATCCTTGATATCGGTCTGTAAAGGTTAGGGACCATGTTTATATCCACTAATGATGGTGTTTTCTCACGTGGATCATCCAGTCTGAACTGAGGGATGCTGCTCCCCACATCCTCATGCTAGCTTGAGGTGCAACGTCACAAAGCATGACAAGGCAACATTTTTATGAACAAGCCTAGTGTCTGTGATCTGCCTTCCTATGAAATTAGTTTCTTCCCAAATGCCTGTTATTCCAGTTGTTAAATTACTCTAAGTCATGCTCCAAGGCATGTATAGTATACTACAATAAAACAGGAACAACACTTTGCATATCATTAAATGCCAAATTCTTTCTGCCACTCTGGAAGCAGAACTGCAGCCAGAAATGTCAGCTTTCCCTGCTTCTTTGCAATTCCAATTGCCAAGTGAACACAGGCTGGAGAGGCAGTGCTGCCAAGTGTCAGTGCTGCGTTAATATTGTTATTATTCTCTGGGACTGAAGTATATAATGCTATTTTCTCCAAAGGCATTATTGATACCACGGATTAGCATTACAATTTGTATAATTATTGCAGCGCCCACAGGAGCTCATGTCATCAAATATTTATACAACTCAGAATAGTTGAGTGGAAATGATTTCAGATGCCTTGCTGGACCTTTGGAAGGAAAAAGTGGTTGGATCAGGAAGCTAATTCAAAGGAAAAGCATCATATAGAAGTGTCACAGGATATTCAAGAGATATTTGTCTTAGAATAATCTTGAAATCTCTTCACACTGCTTGTTTTTAATCAAGGTCCTTTAGCTTCTGGGTTTATTTCTCCTAAAATCTCACCTAATTCTAAGCGTCCAGTGTCCCCTTCTCACTTCCCATGCTATGACCTGTTCCTTGAATATCCAGCATTTGTTTTTTCTGCTTTAGGCCTCCATCCCACATATACCTGCAGCAGAACACAGCAGTGCTGTGCTGTCCAGCTGATCCCATCCGATGGGTGTGGATTATCAAAGTGGCCCCCAGTGACAAAATAAAAACTTTTTTTTTTAATTAAAAGACACTGCAGGATTGCCTATCAAAACCCACAGTAATTCAAAAATATGTGGTGTATAATATTTCTAAATTAGAAAGATATCAATGCAGTTTGTTCAAAACTCTATAACATTGGAAGTCAAAAGCAAATGTCCATTTCTTTTTTGTAAGAGACACGAGGCAGTGCCTTTAACCTTGTCAAGGCTGCAAGAACCGCTGCAAGAACCAGAAAGATTTTCAAATTAAGATATATGCAGGCTAAAAAAAAAAAAAATTCCATACTTTATTCAATCAGGTGTTGAATGAATGGGCTTTTTTACGAATCCCTTGCTCCAGGCCAGATTATGCCAAATTCACAGGAAGTGCTCTGTGGTTGCTCCATCCCTGGAAATGTCCAAGGCCAGGTTAGATGGGGCTTGCAGCAGCCCGGGATAGTGGAAGGTGTCCCTGCCTAAGGCAGGGGAATGAAACTTGATGATTTTAAGGATGCTTCCAACCCAAATCCTCATATGATTCCATGATTTTTGAAACAATGAATGATTATTCAGCTAAGTCTGATATAAAAATGTCTACTACATGATTGATTTTTATAAAACCAAAACCTCTGGAAATCCTGAAGACAAGATGACTATCACAAAAGACATTTATATATCAGAAACAGTCAGAATTTCTGAATTCTTATGGGCATGAGCCTTTTACACAAATAACACTGCTTCATTGTTACCTCTGGTTAGACTATGGTTTAAACAAAAAAAAATTAAAAAAGAGGTAGAAAAAAGCAGCTTCACAGTGCTGAGTATCAGCAAGTTGGAGGTGGTGACAGGGAGAACAAGACATTCAGAGAGTGAGGAGTCATTCCCACTAGAAAATGCATGATGTTTAATCAGCCGTGTCACCAACTGGAGGTAGTGTGCAAGAGTTAAGCATTAATAGGATAAATCTGTCCTCTTCTATTTCAGTCTTGAAAAGAACTGCATTTGAGATGGTTTAAACAGATAATTTTGAAAAGATCAAGAGCAAGACCTAATAAGTAACACTCCATTAAAGATACAGCAATTAGAAGTTAGTGAGATACCACACAACTCCAAGTTTAATATCAGCATTGTAGAAGAAACAGTATAATCATGGGTAAGGACATCAGCAAGACCTTGCAGTTAGATTGAAAAAATCTTCTATTTCAGTCTTCAACAACTCCAGAGAGCTGTTTTATCTGGTTTTCTATCACAGTAAGTGTAGACAACATTATTTCTACAAATATCCACAGTGTGCTGAAACCCTGTCATTTCATTTTGTAGCCAGAAAAAAACTGAATATTAAAAAAATGCAAATATAACATGCTGCCTTGAATTTTCACCTTTACCCCCTTTCAAAGTACAGACTATTCATAATAAAAAATTTGGAATACTGCAATAGAAGCAATGTTAAGATTTTCAAAAACAAAATTAAGAAAACATGAAGGAGAGGGTGGCACATGATCTTTCTTCTGCCAAATGGGTTTCTATTCCAAACAGATCAGGACGTGGATGAATGTTTCCATGGAAGATAATTGGACTTGAAGTCACTTTGAAGCAGCAGAACTAATGGACTCTAGTGAGGTCAAATGAAGTTAAGTGAAGCAGAGAGCCTGGCCCACAGCTTTACCACTGTGAAATATTGTCTGTGTCAGAAAGTTCAGGTGATTGATTAATTTTAGGTAAACATCCAAACTTAACACACCATCTCATTCATAAATACCCTGCAACTAAATTAGTTAATAAAAGCAACTACTGAATAAGGAGAAGATCACCAGTTTCTAGTTCAATTCTCTTTTTAGCTTGTCTTAACCAAAGTTGTATCACAGTAATTGCAAATGACTTTATTATCATTAACATCATTAAACTTCATGGAGAAAGCAGTCTGCAGGGACATTAAAATAAAATCAACTATGCAAAATTAAAAGACTCAACAACTCTTCTTTAAGGCAGTGTGATACTAATTAACAACAATTGCTTTCTGGTTGAGGATTTCTCCTGGCTGTGTAAATCACGGGAAATGCTGTGTTGTAGCTTACAGCAGACAAATTCGGAAAAGAAGAGAAAAAAACCCAACCACACCTACATTCTGACAAAAACAGGTAAACAATGCAGTTCAGGGAAAAGGTGTTGGAATGCAAACCCTTCTCAGCCAGGATACAGGATTTACACAAAACCCCTGGAGTCACAAGATACCCATTAAGAAAAGAAGCAAAATTTCAGAAGTCGTCTGGGTGAGCACCAGGAGATGCCAGTGCAGCTCTGGATTAAGGCTTTCCTCACTCATCTCAGTTTTGGCTGCTCCTTACACCTTGTGTCAAGGTGCTTGTCTTTTATGTAACTGGTGCTCTGCTGTGTGTGTGAGATGAATGCAAAGATCTTGGAAATTATCAACACTAAGGGAAATATTATGGGCCGCAGTTTCCCAATCCTAACTCCTTCAGTTGTCCTCTTAAGATAAAAGCACTAACAGTTCTATATTTTTATGAGAAAATATACTGCCATTATTTGATAGGATTAAATTTGGGATCAAGTTTAAACTTATTTTTCATAATTGCAAACCAAACTTTTACCCTGTTTTAGAAACAATTGAAACTTTTAAGCTGTCATGATTTTTTGTTGTATCTTCTGCCTATTGAGAAAAAAAGAAAGACTATGCAGAAAAGAAAGGGACTTCTCTGGCAATCCAAAGTACCAAACCTCAGAGCCAGCAGGGAGAATGATCTGTCAGAAACTGAACCAGAATTCAGACAGTACAGAAGGGTCTTACTCCAGATGAACAGCTATGGAAGGAGGCTTAGAGTTAACATTAGCTAAACCAATCTTAGGATGAATTATGATCATTATAATGATCAAGTTGTTATTTAAATTGCTTTCTCAAATACCGAAAAAAATATCGGACTTGTCTAAAAGTAAAGAGTTGTATTTATTTGTGGGGAGTACATTTTTAGTAAGTGAGTGGATAGAGTTCTTCAGCTCACAGCAAAGCACTTCTTATTTGGACTATATTATCACTGCAAGATTCATCTATTTCAGACTAATCTGTCATGACTTTAACAGGAGGGGTTTCTTTGGTTTTAGCTCTTAATGTAAATAAACAATTAAGATGTGGGAGATATGAAGGCAACAATTTCTAACAAGTACTTTCAGCTACACAGCTGGGTTATAAAGATTTTTTTTAATTTAGAGCACCAAACACTTAGATCTCACTTGCATTAAAGAAAAAAAGAAGGGAAAATATTTATGTAATAGTGCATTGTCAAAGAAAGGATATTTAGACACTTTCAGTCCTTAATTGCAGCACTTAATCTCACCGATAGAATGTTATTTTAGTAAAACAAGTATTTCTTGGAATAACAGTAAAGAAACAGAACTTCTTAAGTGGCTGAGCCTGTACAATCTCTGGGAGACTGATTCAGGGTAAATTCTGATATCTTTTCTCAGCTTCCTGATGATACCACACCTTCAGTGGGGTGCTGAACCCAGCACTGGAGATTGGGCTGCTGCTCCTTCCAGAGCAGATGCCACAACCTTATCCTTTAGAAAACCTTCTTTCATTGTTGACACAAAACTCTTGAGAAGATAAACAAAAGCCTAACAGACACCCACCTAAATCTGGAGACAACCTTCAAGAGGAGCCAGCTCTGAGATCCTCCCGTGTGGCAGCTGGACAAAGCCACCCCCATAGCACAGAAGACAGCACCCTCAAAAACATAAAGCAACTTTTGCCAGGAAAGGTTGGACCAGATGAATCTCTTCTAAACTGGCATTCTAGGAATTCCATTGTACTTGTGTGGAAATGGGTTCATTAGCAAAGCAACTTTTGCCAGGAAAGGTTGGATCCTTGAAATCTCTTCTAAACTGGCATTCTAGGAATTCCATTGTACTTGTGTGGAAATGGGTTCATTAGAAAAAGGGAAATTTGTCTTTTGAGTGGGTATCTAGTAGGTGGTCTCCCAAAACAATGCTCAGGAAGGTACTTAGAGCTGACCCAAAGAGGTATGAGTGACCCTGTCCTCTACCCACCCCAACAGTGGAAGGGAGGATCCTTCTCCTTCCAAGGCCTCTGGGTCCTGTTTGTGGTATTCACATTCTTTGAACAGAGAGAGACATAAATCTCTCTCTGAGGGTTTCTTCCTGGAAAAGCACAGAGAGAAGAAGAGAAAACAGTTCTTATCTCTACTTGCTGCTGCTGCTGCTGCTGCTGCTGTTGTCTTTGCACATGTGGAATGTGTTAGGAAGAATGTTTACCTGAAGGGATTCGTCAATTGGATTCTGCTGAGGATTGTTTTGTTACCTTAGCCAATCACTTGAAGCTGTGTCCTGGCTGTCGGGAGACAGTCATGAGTTTTTCTTTAGTATTCTTTAGTATTCTTTGTCATATAGTTATAGTATAGCATTAATGTACATAGTATATAGTATAGTTTAATAAAGCAATTGTTCAGCATTCTGAATCAATGGAGTCATATGACAATCATTTCCTTTGCCAGGGGCATCCTGTTTTTACTATTACTGTTTGCATCACCTCACACTGAACAGAGGCAGAGACACCTCAGGCCATCCTTGCTCAGTTCACTTCACTCCTGAAATTCCCCTCCCTGATCACAAACTCCTCTGACACCCTCAATATCCCCGTCCTATGATTGTGCATCTTCAAGTTCTCTTCAACCAACACTCTCTGCAAAAGAAACAGCTTTGCTTTCTTTTCTCCATGCTGTGTATCCTTCCCAGCTGCAGGAAGAAAAAAAAATGACCAAAAAACTGTGTAAAGATCTGTGGTCTTTACAAGAAACACCAGAGGTCAGAAGAAAGATGTTGGACTAGAACAGCGGTTCCATGAGACTAGTTTTCCAATTCATATCCATGGTAAATGCAACAACTGAAGCTGCAGGGGTAACACAGGAGCTGAGCTGAAAGCAGCCAACTCCAGGCTCCTCGGCCATCAGTTTGATTTGTCCTCCCATCCTGGATTACAGCTGTGCTCCAGTCTGCTCTGTGCAACTCTGAGCTTCATTTGTTCTGTACCAAGCAATATCATTTCTTGAGATTCTACTGGTTCCTAATGATGTGGAATATAACATGTCACTGCTGAATGCAGTTAAGAAATATGCAAAAGAGAAAATGCCAAACTTTGAAAGAAAATTCCATCTTAGCACGCTATTAGACTAATCATGTGAAAATGTTTATTTGCCATGAAGTCAGAGCTGTTAAACAAATTGGTCCATTCTGCAGTGCCAGGGTATTCTCACATGGGTTGCAAGATTTCTTTAAAATTATGCTGAAAAAGATACATTCAGCTAATGAAATTAATGAGCTTTAATACTCCCTTGAAGTACAGGTTTTCAGCACAAATTTGCTTCATTATCACAGCTCTGTAAACCTTGTAATGCATAATGGTCACTGATCCTGCCCAGAACACAGTGAAACATGGCAAAAGTTTAATTGTACATGCACCTACATTTTAAAGCAAATAAGGCAGTCTCCAAGGCTATTAATATAACAGATGCCTTTTATAATTAAAGGGATAATGTCCAAAGATTAGCTGGAAAGTATTTTAATTAAAGTTAGTAAATTACTGTTGAAGTCATCATTACATGGAAACTCAATTAAAATTAGATCCTTAATTCTGCAGCAGCACAGCAACAACAGTAAGTTTCCCCACATTTGTGTCACATACAGAACCCCATCTCACATGCTGAAGCACCTGATTTGGTACAAGTTTTCCTCATTGCTGTAATGCTTTATTTTACAGAAAAAAGCCAAATCTGGTGCACTGTTAAACGGTCTTTATTTTTTCCCTACTGTTCTCAAGCAGAAGACTTTTTAAAATCTCATCCCCAAAGAGGAGCACTCTTTACATAAAAAGTAATTTTAATGAGTTTATAAAAATTTATTCACAGAAAATACAGCATTAGCCCTGGAAAACCCATTCTATGGCAGCATTTGAGTGAATGGGTAAAGAGGCACTGAAGGACTCAATAACTTCTCTTGAATGCATCAGCAGTACAAATACAAATCCATTTACAGGAAGTCTATCTAAAAGTCTATTTCAATAGCTCAGTTTAGAAAAGGTTTACAAGGTCTTTGGATGGTACAAAGTGACTCTGGTAAGTAGTTAACATAACTAACTATAAGAACACATTTTTCTTCTAGACAGAGGAAGGATTAAGGCCATCTATTCTTTTTTTCTTTTTTTTTGAGAATGAACTGAGGAAGAGCATCTGCTTTTTGCCTATTTTGTCAGTTTTATGAGACATCAGACTGCACTCCTACAGTTTGCTTTCTGTGTCACTAAGTTTTCTATTCAACACTCTCCAGACCATCCACAGGCTGAAAAAGGTCAGTCAAACCCAGAGTTTAAGCAAACAATTGCATGGATGTAGCCTGCCAAGCACTAAAGTGAAATCCTTGAAGGAATCGGAAGAGTCCCTTGCTCACTAGAAGCCTGAAATTAGATTTGCAGGTAGTAACCCTCAGGAAGCATCAAATGCCCATGTTTTTAGGCTATAAGTCAGAATAAGTGACAGGAAAGGGTTTAGGGCAATGATCACATGAACATGGAACAGTGGCAGAGGAGCTGGGGAACTAGAAATGAAGATATTTTACTTTGGTGAACAGAAACTCCTAAAGTAAAAGGTATATTTAAAAGCACATACAGTTCATAATTGCTGTAGCATGGATAGCAGCTTGAAATGGTGATCAGAGAGATGGAGCAGCTCTGCTGGCAGGAAAGGCTGGCACAGGAGAAGCTTTGGGCTGAGCTCAGGGTGGCCCTGCAGGGCCTGAAGGAGCTGCAGCAAAGATGGAGAGAGACAATTGCCAAGGGCTGGAGGGACAGCACACAGGGAATGGCTCCCAGTGCCAGAGGGCAGGGCTGGGTGGGAGATTGGGAATGAGGAATTGTTCCCTGTGAGGGTGGGCAGGCCCTGGCACAGGGTGCCCAGAGCAGCTGTGGCTGCCCCTGGATCCCTGGCAGTGCCCAAGGCCAGGCTGGACACTGGGGCTGGGAGCAGCCTGGGACAGTGCAAGGTGTCCCTGCCATGGCAGGGGATGGAATGAGCTTATTTTAAGATCTCTTTCAAACCAAACCATTCTATGATTCTGTGAAAAGTGTCCTTTAAGAATAAATTGATGCTCTGCTGATCCCTTCACCTGGTAAATTAGAATTGCTGCTTCTGCAATGGGGAAAGAGCACAGATTTGGGAGAGCACAGTTTAGGCTGTCTAAGCTGCCTGACAAACACAATCCACTTCAGGACACCAGAGTTTACTGCATGACCTGCACATCCATGGCAGAAATCCCTCCCATTGAGCCAAAACCTGAGATATACCACAGAGATAAGCAAATATATAAATGCACTCTCTGAAGTGTTATTGATTTCATAGCCTCAGAATATGTCCAACAAAATGACTCTCTTTTCACTGGTTTTGACCAGCTCTGTTGACTCCACTTACAAGAGTGTCTTTGCATTTGAAAACAAGTGTTTAGTGGGGATATAGGGAGGGACCCATCAGGAGACAGCATACATTAAACTGCTGCAATCAAGAAAGCTGTGTTAATAGCACTGGCAATGCTGAAACTGCCTTTCTTGTTTGTTTGCTGCTGTCTTAAAATATATATTGAAAATGTAAAAACATCCTTTCTCCATCTTTCTCTCAGCAATGGATATATTTTGTAACTAGACTTGCTTGAAAAATTCTTGCAAGCATTTTTAACCTTTTTCCTACTGAGGCTTCTGCCAAGACCTTCATTATACCATTCCCAATTACCCAGAAACTTAACAATTTCTACCAGTTCGAACTTATCTCTTGTGATATATTTCTTGCTTTTTCAATAGCAGGATACTAATTAGCACTTAACATTTACTTAATACATTCTGTTAGAGCAAAATGAATTACGATCTTTATTAACCTGAACTGAGAAATTATGAAATTGTCTATTCAATCCCTGGGTATATTCACTGCATTTCTATTGTGTTGGTTTTCTTAGGATTCTACTATATTTTCCTCACACTGGGATAATGAGTCTACTAAATTGCTATCTGCAATAAATTTCTTGTGAAATGGTTCAGTTTCCTTTTTTCCACTCTTTCATTTTATGCTTTGAATAGAGAACCCTAGAGTGAGATAGAGATTGCAAAGAAAAAACAATTCAGAGAAGGGAAATCACTAGAGTTTGGAAGAGGATAAACCCGAAAGGTTCAGAGATTATAAATGCACCAGCTGGTCATTTCAGCTGTATTCACATCAAGTCCTATGAAATACATTTGGTAACTCAGTAGTGTCATTAGCTTTCATAGAATTGTCTTGTCTCTGTCCAGGTGTGACTCTGACCACTCTGCCCAGAAGCACATCCCCCATTTACAATGACCTGACTCTCTCCTCTCTCCAGACCCCCCTACTCTCTTGTGTACTCCCCAGCTCTTTTTTTTTTCTCTTTTTATTTTTTAGGAGAAAGCCTCTACACCTTCTGGCTGCTTTTATTCTCGTGCTTCAAAGCAGGACTAGCTAGTCTGGCAGTTAACTCCTCCCCAGAGCCACAGAACAAATTCATGCGAGTGTTACTTCAGGAACTTTGGGGGGGTTTACCCTCTAAGTGTAATCTTAATGACTATAAATTACAGTACAGAACTCCTTTAGAGGAAGACACAACAAGCTTTCCAAAGCATTGTCTTCCACACATGGGTGCTGAGAAGATCAAGAAGAGAGTCAGTGGGGACAGAGACTGAGTAGGACACCTGAGCATCTGACTAAGTGCAAAACCTGATGGCTAATGGCCATTTAATAGATATTGAGTTAAATAATATTCTGACAAAGACCAAACAAAAAAAAGGAGCTCCAAGAGCTTTGTTTTTCTCCTGTCTACCCAACAGAACCATCACTTTTACCAAATACCTTGGGTTTACAGTGAATTGTTTTGTTTAGTCCTTATTATTCAAACGAAGTTCCATTCAAGTCACCTTTGTAGCACCAACATTGGCCTTAGCTGCAGTGGGGTACACAAAAGAAACCTTTTATAAAAGGGTCCCCTCAAACACACTCTGCTTTGTCCTGTTATTTATTTGAACAACAAACGAGGGGTCCAGCTGAACTGCTGATCACATCCATGTTAGCTTCATAAGGAAAATGTTCCCAAATGAGCATTTGAGTCAGTGTTTGGGCTCTCAGACATGCCAGAGCTTGAGAGCAATAGCAGGGTAAAGCATGCCACAAAGAACTGCTTGTAGAGCTTGATTTAATATATTTTGGTGTTTCTTATTGCTGCAAGAAAAACAAACAGATATAACTTCCCCTGGATGGCTATGTACTTTTCCTTGAAATCATCACCTAGTTAATGATAGCTCTTTAGATATAATTAAATTTATCCACAAAGAATTGCTATTATGTAGAGCAAGTTATCCAAACAGTATTGTTGGGCTTGGCTTTCTTTCCAGAAGGTTCAGCTAATAGATGATGTTAAAGTATTTGAGTCAGTGTTTGGGAGACTCAGACTCAGACATGCCAGAGCTTAAGAGCAATAGCAGAGTAAAGCATGCCACAAAGAACTGCTTGTAGAGCTTGATTTAATATATTTTGGTGTTTCTTATTGCTGCAAGAAAAACAAACAGATATAACTTCCCCTGGATGGCTATGTACTTTTCCTTGAAATCATCACCTAGTTAATGATAGCTCTTTAGATATAATTAAATTTATCCACAAAGAATTGCTATTATGTAGAGCAAGTTATCCAAACAGTATTGTTGGGCTTGGCTTTCTTTCCAGAAGGTTCAGCTAATAGATGATGTTAAGCTTTTTTCACATAATCAAATAGAATTAAATATTAAATAATTTGTGATAAAAGGCAAAAGATATTGAAAGCTGATCATCTTTCTCACCTGATTATATTTTTGTTAAGATTATGACCAATAACAACTTGCTTAGTATCTCAGTAACCATGCCTACTCTTCAGCTAATAAACATTATCTCACAAAAATTTGGAGGTTTTTAGTTTGTTTTGGGGATATTTTTGGGATTTTGTCTCATGTAAGTTTTTTAAGCTCATGGTTTCCAACAGTTTTGGTAATAAAAAGCAATACACAACAGGTAGTTGAACAGCCAGTATCAGTATATGCTGCTTTTCCAGTAACATTTTTATACAGAAGATTCAGGCAATGAAACTCCATCTTTTCCTCACAAGGAGTTGAAACAGAACACAAGAAAATCTCTAAAGATATGGAGATTCAGATGCATTGTTTGTGTGTAAAAGAGAATCCATTTAATGAAGCATCTGTGAATTTCCCCAATGGTAATCAATTTTACCATCCTTAGCTATTACTTTTGGAGGATAAAAAACAATAGTAAAAAGTTAAGAAACTGGATAAAATCCAAATAAGACCAATTTTGAGAACTCCAGGATTGCATCCATGGAAAGGCTGATCATGGAAGCACTGCAGCCCAATTTTAGAACAAGCTACCTAAGCTTAACCCATATTACCTTTTAAGCTTCTAGATCTTTTCCTCACCCCTGTATGATTTATAACACATAAGTAATTTAAGCTTTACAGCTCAGACTGTGCCTGCACTTCCCTCTCAGGACAGAATTTCCTGAGGATCCAACAGCCTCCATCATAAAACCCTTCTATAACCTTACCTAGTTCATTTATTGCCATGGAGTTGGACAGTGTCAGAGTATGAAGGGAGCAGGATGAGGATCTGACAGATTTAGGAAAATGTTAAAATATATTTGATGAAGATGTATTCAAGCAAGTCCTTCCTTGTTCACTCCAGGAGAAAAAAAGACATTGTTAAAGGAGAACAGTTCTAAGACACCAAGAACCACTCTTATACACAACTATTAATTCAGTGATTGATTTCTGCTTGTTCTGCCTCACAAAGTCATTCATAGAGTGCCTCTGACTTAAAATATTACACTAATAAAGGTAAGACACTAAGTTTCAATAGAATTCAATTTTAAGTAATATGACTAAAATTTATCTTGTCTTACTTTCTTAAAGGTAGAGCAGAGCTGCATATGATTACACATTGTAGTACTAAGCTGATCTTCCTCCCCCTCTAAAAAATAATTAAGATTCTGTACGATCTGAGTCAGCATTCTAGTTCATTAAAAGAACTCAGCACATCAGGCCCTTTTTCTTATTCCACATTACTTTTTACTTGCTTGATATTAACGTGCTCTGCTAGAATATTCACCCCCAAGACCTGTCATCATTTCACTCTTGGCATTGTTTTTGCTTTTGCTGAGCTAAAGAATCAATATCTGTATAAGCCAAATTTTAATTAAGCAAGGTGGTTCCATACAGATATTATCCTGGCTTTAATATTTATATACATGCACAAAAAATAAATGTGATTGTCTTTTATAAGCCATATTCAAAGGTTTCTGAAGCAAATGGGAAGACTTTTGATTTTCCTGAACTTTTGAATTATGTCCTAGAAACAAACATCACCAGAGATCTTACTCAGCCAAGTGTAAGAAAAGAGATCAATGCTCTTCTATTCTCCCTTGGCTGGTCCATCCCTGACTGCAACAGAAAGAAAATCAAATGCTAAAGAAACAGATGCTTTGATTTATTCTATGAGGACTGTGGAAAATTATCTGCCCAAAATTTTAGATAAAGACTTAGTTAAGATTTAAGATGAAGAAAAATACAGAGTTTTGCAGCAGTTTTGGAAGAGTTTCAAGGAGATTTAAAATATTACCATTTAAGATGTGGTATATGATAGAAGGCAAAAGACAGAGTAGAGAAAAAGTGAGAAAAGATCACCAAACCCAGTGAAAAAATATGTCTTGGCCCCTCAAATATCCTTTGTTCTTGTTTTTTAATACCACACTGAATTAATTGGTTTGGGACTTGGGGTGCAACTGTACAAGTGTGTAAGACTTGATAAATTTAGTTTAAGGGGTGTCTCTGCAAGAGCACTGCTTGAAGAATACATTTGCAAATTAGAGACCACCAAGTCCTTCTCTGGTATGAAACAGAGGCACAGAGATATAAATATTCACACAGAATATTAACAACCAGCTGGGGATCAGACTGAGGCAGCAGAACAGAAGTGCAGAGTTAGACTCATCCAAGGTGCACCCATTCCACTCTCCAGCAGTGAGAAAGGGGCAACTACAGCCAAAGGAGCTGGAGTTTCACTGGAGACACTGCTGTGGGGAACTCCTCACTGTCTGGTAGTGCAGGAGCCACAAAAGGGATTTTCATCAAAATATTCTCTTCTCATGGTCCTGCAGGCTCAAAGGCAGAAAAGATGAGGGGATCAAAGGCACCCTCAGCAGGTTTGCAGGTGACACAGAGCTAAGTGGGCAGGGACACTCCTGAGGGACCTGGCCAAGCTCCAGGAGTGGGAATTCCCTGGGAATCTGCTGAGGTCTGACAAGGCCGCGTGCCGGGGCTGCACCTGGGCCAGAGCAGCCCCGGGAGAGTTCTTCAGAACTTGCACACATGTGTGGTTTAACCCTCCTTTTCAAGCTCAGGACTCACAATTCCTGATCCTGCACAGTGCTAGTGAGACAAGGTTGAAGAGTCAGGCCCCATTCCAGATGGATTCTACAGACCTCTGAAGTCCTCATTAGTAAGATAAGAACAATCCAAAGCTGAATATTTTATCCATGTCTTTTTTCAGCCCTTGGAAGAGGCAAGTCTGGCTGTGCAGTGACCACAGAGGACGTGGACTCCCTGAAGTCGTGCTTCTTCATTCACCTCAGCCCAAACTGCCCCAGAAGTTGTGCTACCCCATCAAAAACCAGTTCAGCTTCTGTTCTACTCCCTAACTCTGTGGGGCTCACTCTGAATTAATGCTGAGCTTTAATAAGATGGAAAATAGTACAGATTAAAAAGGATCATAATGCATAAAACTGCATTTTGAGGTTGAGCTGGATGTAGACTTTTAGCTGGCTGTTACATATTTTACTGTAGCTTCAGAGAAGGATATCCAGGAATAATTTTCAAAAGTAGTTCCAAGAGCCTTTTCTATATGACCATGGAGAGACAAATATGTGCATGTGCTAGATACAAATTCAAAGTGTACATCTATTTTTATACCACTGTCTAAGGTTTAAAATATTTATTTTATCCCTTTTCTCCCCACCAACAGTTTCCAGTAATGGGCAGATCCACAACTGCCATAACATTGCAAGAATGATTCCTTTAATCAGATTTCCCCTTTAATTTTGTAAGGTTAGCGGGTTTAGAAATTTGTGATAAGTTCTGAACTTCTGGATGGTTATCTAAGCTGAACTCAAAGCAATCCCTTCTAAAACCTGCCTTGCTATAATTTTAGTGCTGAAGGTCTACCTTAAGGTTCTGAAGCTTGCATGTAAATCACATTTTGTAAATGATAGCCACTGGTGTATTTTTTTGTGCTATTGCACTTACTGCCTTTTCTTAGATTCCCTTTCTTCTTAATGTAAACAAAAGTCCTCTAAAATAAAGCAAAATATTTTCCTCTTCCTACATGTCAACAGCACACTTTTTTTTTAAACAAGTACCAATTACATTCATAGCAAGATTAAAAATCAATTTTACTACTAACCTTGGCTGGTGCTCTGCAAATATAGAGGCTGTTAAATTTTATAAGGCATTAACACCCAAGTAAGCTCTTGGAACGTCCATCTCCCCTCACAATGGTCTTCGGGCACACATCAGAAATGAATGACACCACAAGTTCTAGTTGGATGGCAGAAGACAAAGGACATGCTGCTTTCAACACTTACTGCACAAACCTGTTTTTCTTCTGGCTAATTCAAAGTGTCATCAGAATGGATTAAAGAGCAAACGAAAGAGAAAGAATGAGGGAGAGGAGGTAAATTAATTCCTCCATACCAGAAAGCCAACTTTCAGTCAGCTTTTCCCTGGATGTTTGTATCTGCAAGCCTACTGAGGATTCCAGCAGAAGGAAGTCTATTAATTTTCCATGTACTTGTTGACGAAAAAGCTATCAGGATTATGGGTTGAATATTTCTAGAGTAGGGAAAGTAAGGGATGCAATTAATCTCTGTGAACTAAAATATACCTCTTTTCATTAATCTTTTATTGTAAATGAGCAAAGTAATTGAACCAGTACCACACTGTCAGAATAAATGCAATGCCAGTGGGATATGCATGAGAGAGCACATACTGATTGAGTATTAAATATCTAACGGCAATAATTTATGGTTCATTACCTCTTTTTGGAGTTCCTTAGTTGCAGAGTGCTTGAATTTTAAGTAGCCAGACTTTCAGCAGAAACTGCTTTCAAAAGCTGAACATACCAAATGTGCAAAACCCTTTGCAATCTACTTAAAATTAAGAGTTTTGTACTTAGTTGAGCCAACCTCTGCACCACCAGAAACGTGCATCCATTTGCAACTTGGATTAATGCAATTAAAGATGCAGCAATGAATACCCCAAGGAGCATGTGCCAAGTGAAAATCATAGAAATGAACAGCGCATTGTACACAACCAGACCACAGGTGAAAATGGCCAAATACCTTCTTACCTGTGTTCCTATTAGGAGACTTCATATGGGAGACACAGCTTTGTGCTGTTTCCTTGGTTCCTGTCACTGGAAACAGTGCCAGTTGGAGCTGGGCAGAGAAGGCTCAGGCTGGAGATCAGGGGAAGGTTCTGCTTCCCCAGAGGTGCTGGCAGTACCCAGGCTCCCAGGGATGGGCACAGTCCCAAGGCTGACAGAGGTCCAGGAGCCTTTGGACAGCGCTGCCAGGGATGCACAGGGGGACTGCTGGGGCGTCTGCAGGGACAGGAGCTGGGTCAATGATCCCTGTGGTACATCCAAACTGAGGATATTCTACGATTCTGTGACTTTCAAAAGGCTAAATTTTAGAAAGGGGAGCAGAGTATGACAGCTTAAAATACTGTCACATGGCATCATTTAATTATCAAGTAACTACTGCACCTGTTCAAGGGAAAAATATTCAGACATCCCCTTGTATAATTTGAAGTGTAAATAATGTTACCTCTATGACTTGAGCATTCCTGACAGCACCAGGCTTAAAGGGAGCTGTGGCAACAGCGAGAGCTGCAATGAGTTTGGCCTCTTCCCTTGGCACCTCTCTCCCAGGCTGTGAGCAGAACCATCTTTTGCAGGGGAGAGATGTCACCTTTGCTAAATTGACACACCACGACCTCCTTCACCAATAGGCCTCCTGACAGATTCCAGCTGTCCTGCTTTGACAGAATCTTTCAAGGATCAAAGAAAAGATCAAACTGGAAGTGGGAAATAAATGCTTCAGAGTTTTTATGCCCTCTTCATCTTGACTTCACAGGGGTGTAAGTGATGAAATCTGAGAGAAACCAGACAGGAGTTAGCCCGAACCCAGAGATTTTAATCCTTTCTGAATTTTACTCTTTCTGTTGCCTACTGGAATTGGTCCTGGAATGCATACCAGGCTCCTGAGCCTATCTGCTCCTGGTGAATTCTGCTCATCTGTTGAAAATTAAACTGTCCTATTCAGACACTCTCACTTGGCAACAGACTGCTTTATGTTTACTGTTTATTGATTGTTGTTAACTGGGACTATGGAGAAGAAGCATTGCAGTTTCAAAGTCGTCCCAGAGGACGCTGGCAGGTTACAATCACTTATACTGTAAAAAAGCTCCATATTAATTGACTCTATATTTACATATTATGAATGCATATTTTAATCTGTTTTACATGAATAAGTCCTCCACAATGACGGTTTCATTTCCTTTTTTAAAACAACATAACTACTTGCCTTATTTGAAGAGACAAATCTCTTCTAAATTGTTTTGACCTTTCCTTGTGTCCTTTCTTAAAGTAGAAGTTGTATTTGCCTTCTCAGTTCAGGAATTTCTTATCTTAAAGCAAAGGGATGAACTCAACTTCAAACTGAAACCATTTCATTGTGCTCCCTCCAGTTTGGCGAGTCACCCTCTCTGTCTGTATTTGAAACAGCCAAACTCCTGACTAGCTCAACTCAACTATTTTTAGCCACAATAGACAAAAGGCTGAGAATAGATCAACTACAGCACTGTGCTGGAAAAGGTCTCTGGTCAAACCCAGAAAGATATGGTGATATCCCAGACTAATAAAATACAAAGGTCAGGACATTAATCTGGAACAGAGCAAAACCATCTGAACATGGCACTCCTGTTGCTCTTTAATATTTTGCCCTCAACCTTAGCAAAGTTTGTTCTCCTCCTGTAAAGACCTTTTGTTTGGAATTTCCAAAGCCAACCCACATTAAGATGAAACACTTTTTTACCCATCTCTAATTTCATCACCATCAGAACAAGTCTCGGTCAAGAAGCTTCAATAAAATATTACCCACTTATCCAACACACTCTCTGGCCTCAATGCTTCCATTTTAGGCACAGAAAGTTTATAGTCATCATTATCCCTACTCAAACCCCAAATATTTATCAATGCTCTGCTGTTTTCCAGGACCACAGGAGCTATTACAAGCCAGCTCTGCCGGGTTCTGAAAGCAGAGCCAGACAAAGCTTTCCTCACAAAGTACCTGCCTCCCTTAGCAGTTTCCAAGCCTTTTCATAAATTAATGGCTCACACAGGACACTCCTGCTAGCAAACAGAAACACCTCCATCCTAAGGCCTCAGGATAGGGAGGCATCTCACAGAGACCTATTTGTCAGGCACCACATTCAGAGTGCTGCAATAAAACAATTAAGCATATTCACAGACGTGAACACTGCAGCCCTGAGTGTTACTATTCCATTTCTTCATTCTCAAATCACTCTAATATTCCTCTAGTAAATGTGTACTCTGGGGGCTTATCTGTTACTGCTCTGTGTCTTCACAGCACCTTTGTAGCAATGTTCTTTTGTGTTTGGAATTACACCCTGCAGAAATTGCTTCCTGCCACCGAGACAGACCAATTCATTTTATGACTACAAATCTATATTAATGTCTTTTCTACAGTATTTAATGATGCAAGTCCTTTCACTTGTTACTCTTAAGCATATCAAGGCTGTATTTCTGGAGACAGTAGTGCATGCAAAAGATTACAGTGTTTTTTATTTCAGTTAGAAAATACCTGATGTTGCCATGATCAGTACAGTGAGACCATGTGTGAGTTACATTAAAATGCTAAATATGGACAAATAAAAATCAGGGCCAAGTGACTGCAATGGAATAGTTATAAAGAAACAGTTCCCATTTCTATTTTTTCTAAAAGCCATTCCAGCATCATAGCAGCAGAAGACCGCAGCAGAGTGCATATGGAGTTTAATTTTGAATGATATTGAAAGGTCAGTACAGAATTGCTCAGCTCATATTTTTGTGAAGATAACATGTGTGAACTAGTTATTTCCTCCTTTTAACATATAATGACCTTGTCCTTTGATTTAATGAGAAAATTATACCTGCTGCACTCAGATTTAACAAACTCTCCAGAATTAAAGATGTACCAAAGTAGGGGGAAAAAAATTAAAGAAGAATGAGAAACGAGACCTCACACTTACAACCCAACCATATGGCAGAAGAAAGCCCAGAGACACCAGCACAGAGACCTGTGGAGCCTTTGCTGTGACACAGGCAGGAGCAGAGAGGGGGAAATCTGTGCAAGAGCCCCTTCCACCTCAGGTGCATTGACCTTATTAATGTGATATAATGTGAACAATGCACATGGTTAAATGGCAAGTCACATATGTGCTGCTGGTAGCTGGGAATGCAAGAAAAACAACAGTGCCTGAAACACTGCGCTGTAATTACAACTTGAGAAGGCTTCTATAATCTCAATTATAAGCAGGTTGCCTAACCTGTGTTAAGGCCATATATCTCAACTCTGAAGGTTGTAGTATTAGCCCGTGTCACAAAGGAGCATTGATTTGTTCATTAAAAATATTATTTAAAATTTCAATGAATTTAAATTGTTCTTCTCAACTCATGGAAAAATATTGAGACCTGACATCATTAAAGAAATCTCTTCTCACATGTAGGAGTGGAAGACTAAACTCCTAATTCTCTTTCTAGCCCTGCTTTAGCCACTGTATACTCCTGACTTTGTTTCTTTTGCTTTCTACCTTTTAGTACTCTGCAAACTGCCATAATTCAAAAGATTTGAAATATGTGTGCCCAGCATCCAAGGACCTGTTGCACAAAAAACGTAAGGTGCAAGTGGCTGCACTTGCATCCCACTGCTCCCTACTTGCATCTGAAGAAATCAGACTGGAGATACAGAAGTTGAAATCGATTGATAATTGCTTTACTATGACTTCTCTTGCTTTTTCCAGGGTGAGCCCTGTGCTGTTTCAGAGGCACAGAGAAGGAAAGCAGATCTGTAAGGGAGTGGTTTGTCCTTCCCTCCCTGCTTATTTCTTTGATTTTGTGCAGGGTTTTCATTTCACAAGCACATTGAGAGGAGAGGCAGATGAGATCAGAAAGGGATTTCTGAGGATGAACACAGGGATCACTTAGGAGAATCCATCTGATGCCCTAATGACAGACACATTTTTGAACAATCAACCTGAAGAATTGTTTAATGAATACTAGATTATATTAAATATACAGTTTACATCTAAAGCCTGAATAAAGCAACTGGATACTGACACTTATTTTTCTTTAGAGAAAAATTAAAACAAACCAAACTGAAGACTACTGAGTTTATGTTGTTTCTCCTGATACTCCCCTCTGCTGACTTCAGAGCAAGTTACTCACTATGAAACCCTCCCAAAGCCAAGTGCTGGTTTCAGTGAAATGCAGAAGAAAAGCAGGAGGCAAAGAGCCATGCTGGTAAAATTCCCAGGTATCAGCCTTGTGCAGAGAGCTGTCACAGCAGCGATTAGCGAGGTCCAGAGCCCTGTCCCTGGTTTTAGGGCTCCTCAGCTGAGTTTCCTGCCTATGATCGATCTTGCAAACCACCACAGCGTGGCACTGTGACATTCCAGCTGCAAACCTGGGTTTATTTCCCTGCAGCCAGGCTCCTGACACAGCCCTCAAACAGCACCCGGGCTGGGGGACGGGGCCCCTGAAGCAGCTGGGGCGTTCTGCAGCTCTGCTCCCCCAGTCCCCATCCCCTCCAAGCGTGGATCCCACTCCAGAGGCTCCTGGGCTCCCACTTTGTAGGAATGCCTGTGGGAACGAGGGGGCAATCCCAGTGCTGGGTGACTGACAGCAGCTGTGCTTTGGGACTGTGGAAAGGGAATAATGGCTGCTTTTCCTTGGCTCTTAAAATAACCCCATCCTAGAGCTAATATTTTGTATTCAGTGAAACGCTTCTGAGAAACCAATACTTTCTATCTGAAAATAAAAAAACAAATTTTCAAAGAGTTCCACCCTCAACAGCCCCATGGACATACACAAAGTCCTGGCCCACTCCAATGAGTATTTCTGTACCACTGCAAAATATTTTCTAAGGGACCCTTCGAATTCTGAAGAATTTGTACTTGTAGATCATGGAATGAAACAAAACAACCATTCAGCGTTCTCAGAATGGTCTGAAATAAATATTGCAGCCAGCAAGACTGCAAAAAACCCATTTATTCTAGAAAGTGTCACACAGGTTTTGTTGATTGGTGGCCAACCAAAGCCTTCCAAAGTGGTTTGTGGGTTGGTTTGGTTACTTTCTTCTTCATATTAATATAATATAGTCTCATCTATTAATGGCTGTAGCCATTCTGCCCCTGTCTCTAAAGGTGGCAGGAATTGCAATGAACTGTTCAGGGCCCTGTCACAGCACTACTGCATCTGTCTCGTGGCTCTCAATTGAAATACTGATCAAGTCTGGCCCTACTGAATTTTTACAATTAAAGTTTCAAGGTGACATACTATGGCATAACATTAAGCATAGATTTCATTTGTCCTTCATTAATAATCAACCTTACAGTCAAATATCCATTAACATGAACTGCATAATAAAATCAACAACAATTTCAAATGAATTCCCATATGAACAAAACATTTCAAATGCTTAATATTTCACACTCTTCTCGCACCAGATAGAGTTCAGTAGCAGTCTAGGCCTTTGAAATCTTCATAATGCTTTTTATCTTTTGAAATGAAACATTTCCCTTAGACTTTCATATCACCCCTATTACTTTACATCAGTGCCAAGTCAATTCCCCTTCTGGATTTCATCTTTCCTCTCATATCTCTTTTGCCATTTAGCAAACAACATCCTGTCTCTGGATCTTCTCAGGGTATTTACTCACAAAAAAAGGACACTGTTCTAACCAAAATTAGCAGGATCAGAACAAAGGCAGCCCTCATCTGCTTCATGGGCTGGCATGTGCAATAAGTGAAAACACAGAGATAGAATTACATCAAACAAATAAAATTAACAGCTTGTTTGCTACATAGAACTTAACTTGGCAATGCAGGCCCTCTAGTATCACCCACTGGTGTACTGCATTATTATAAATATAATGTAATATGTACATTTACATCTTCAACAATGTAAATTCATGTCTTTTTCCCTGTCCTGTAGAATTTTTATTTTCCCAAGCAAGAAGGCTTACAACCCTCTTTGCTCATATAACCTGGTGCTATTCTGTTCAGGAGCACAACAGCTCCAAAGAACAAAAATCCCAGCCATTATCATTATTAATAAAGAAAAATTTTCCAATTGTGACTGGAACCTTTTAAGATTTTAGATTGAGCTGCTTTTCCTGGTGGGGAGCAGTGTGATTGCTTGTATTCTGGGGAGTAGAGGTGACTTTGTCATGCTCAAAATCTGCGCTTTTTGATGTTAACTAACTTCCTATAAAACCCTGTGAATGCCAGATAAGGAGGCTTTTACCTGAGAGCAGCTAAGTCTGATAAGTGAGGTGTTTGATTAAGCTCAACTAAGATTAGGAGAAAGTTATTGATGCCTTATCTCTAAAGGACTATTCAGTTCAACAGCTATCTCAGTGAGAAGCTGTCCTTTTTCTCTCCCTGACAAAGCCACAATCTAACCATTTTAAATCCAATCCACTTACAGCACTCAGACAATGCTCTTCATTTACTATAGCTGAAGTTGCCACATTCCCATGGCAGACTAGGACAATGTTTATTACAAGATCCAGAATGGATATTCTGTGGAATTCTCAGGCACTAAACACTTTAGACAATAAAGGTTTCCCAACATTTCTCTGTCTTGAGAGGAAAGCACAATTTTTAAAGTACTGCTTCCATTACATAATGCTCCTCTGAACATAAAGCAGAGCAATTTCCCAGTACTTTATAAAATCTATTCCTTTAGGCTACCATTTACATCCTAGGAATTCCAGCCATATCAAGCATTTGCATGGAGATCATTAATATTTAACGTGGGACATAGAACTGAATCAACTGAAACAATCTGCACTCACAGAAGGCCACAGCACCCTCCCTCTGTGCCCTTCTGCAGCAGCAGTGAATCCCCTCTCCCCACTGATGGCTCTTTGGTGTGGTGGTTACTGTTTTAATTCAAAGTTTGGAAGTCTCCTGTTGCTTAGACAGCCACTCCAAGAGAGGAGTCCTGGATCCCAGGTGTGTTTTATGAAAATGTTGGCACTGCTGAGCACGGACAGAGCAAAGCACCAGACCCTGGACCCCTGTGCTGTGTGACCAAAACCTCTCCTCTCCTCCCTGCATCCCAGGGGCCCTGAACTGGGACTGAGCCCTGCCCTGCAGACCTCCATGCCCAGCACTCCTGGTCACGTTCCTGCCCCCCCAGCTCCCTGCTCAGGGCATCTGCTGCTTGCAAATCTCATACCAAGGTGCCCAGTTCCCAAAATATTGCCCATCTAATGAGCAGTTCTCATTTGCAAACTTCAGTATGCCTTTGGGCAGACCCAAACTTCTTGGGAGCTTGATTTATTTCTGCTGGAATGATGTGAGACCACACTTGGACTTTCAGTGAACTTGACCTTCTCTCCTGCTGTAAATTGCCTGACACACTGCTGGAAGTACAGAGACTTTGTCAAGAAACTGTAATTATCAAAATGCATGAAACTGGAGATACAATTTGCACTTGTTCATCACACCATTCCATTTTCATACTGTTGTATTTTTTCTCATTTTAATTGAGTTCCTATGCTGCAAATTAGTCTCATAGTGCTCCTGCCTTGTTCTGGCTTAAAGCAGACATCCATGAGGTATCCCACTGAAAAAAGCTAAATTCTTTCTGTGAGGGATATTTAACTTTCCTTGCTAATTCCACTGCTAATTTAACCAAGTTTTACTGTTAGTTCTCAATTATTTTCCAGGCCATGCCTTCTTTCAACATGCAAAAGTGAATGTTAAAACCACCACCCTAGTATTGTGGCTGTCTGCTGTGAATAGACTTGTGAGATGATAACGACAAAAATGCAGATGTGGTCTCTGGAATTTGTGCAGGTAAGCAAACTAAAGAGAGCTAGGCAGTGCTGTATTTATCTAGCACAAATATGTATGTTCCACAAATATAAAAGGAAGGTATTGATTTGCTACTGATACAAGCTCTCTTTCCTCCAAGCACTACTGGCTTAAAGCCCTTTATGGAATATACTCTTGTTGATCATCAAATACAGCACATTCCTACATCAGCAGCGTAGGAGGGAAGATTATTCCTCTGAGAATTACTGTATTCAAGAGGCAAGTGATAATATCACTGCAAAATAGACAAGTTACATTTAAAATTAAATAAAATAACGCACCAGAGGCTTCTGCATCTCCTAATGCTTTTTTATTTCCCAAACTTGTCTCTTACTGGATCAGGCAGAACAGTGCTTTACTTCCATGAATTTTTAATTTGATTTCATCAAAACTGTGGTGAATTTTGCCCACTTTTCCCTATGCAGACTTAAAAACAGCTTACAGAGTTTGTACTGCCAGAGCAGTGAAAATAGGTTCAACATGCCAGATGAAAGCATTGGTTTTACTTGAGAGTAAATACACAACACTTGACTTAGAGCACATCTTTTGGCAAAGCAGGGAATTCACTTGCTTGCAAATTGCATTCACAGGCTTTATTTGCTTCATGAGAGGTTGTAGGGCTCAAAAGTGTTTCTGCACCTTTTGCCTTAAAGTAAGAACCCACAAACCATTTCACCATTATTAAAAATCTTTCATAGAATCATGGAATGGTGTGGGTTGGAGGGGACCTTAGAGATCATCCAGTGCCACCCCTGCCATGGCAGGGACACCTTGCACTGTCCCAGGCTGCTCCCAGCCCCAGTGTCCAGCCTGGCCTTGGCCACTGCCAGGGATCCAGGGGCAGCCACAGCTGCTCTGGGCACCCTGGGCCAGGGCCTGCCCACCCTCACAGGGAACAATTCCTCATTCCCAATCTCCCATCCAGCCCTGCCCTCTGGCACTGGGAGCCATTCCCTGTGTCCTGTCACTGAAGTTCCTGAGGAATTGTCCCTCTCTGGTTTCCCTGCAGCCTCTCAGACCGTGGAAGGTGCTGTGATGTCTGCACACAACTTCTCTTCTCCAGGCTGAGCAGACCCAGTTCTTCCAGCCTGGCTCCATAGGGGAGGTCTCAAATTCCCAAGTAGTTCTGGAGTCTCATAGTGTTCTGTTATTCTCTAAGAAATGGCCATTCTGACATTTGTACCTTATTTGTTCTTCTCCAGAGACCTGACTTTGTTTCCTGATCCAAAACTTTTAAATGAAGCAACCATTCCTTTGGCAAAACCATCGTGGTGACACTTTCCACTGTGACAGCCACCAGGGACTTTGGGGTTCAGTGAAGCACAGGGAGCTACTAAAGCACTGCAAGGAAAGCAGGAAATTCCTGCAGCCCTTATTTGCTAAATATAGCCTGGGTTTAATTTGTCCATTCAATCCTTTCTCATCCTGGGGAGGCAGAAGTTAATTTGTTTTACATGCAAGCAGCAACCATTTGGGTCAGCCTGAAGAAACCATTTTGGACTGTCAACATGCATCTAGGGGAGCCTTGAGACAGAGTGGGAGACAAATTGACCAAACGTTGATTTATAACAACAGTCAGCCAGAGAAGGCAGAAATGTGAAAACAGTGCAAGCAGAGTGTGAAACCCAAACCTGAACTGTCAGGGAACTGAAAGAACAACCAGATGCTTTCTGCAGTGACATAAATCGAAGCAGAAGTCACCAGGCAGAGATATAAGCAATGCTCCCACAACACGTAAATAATCTGACTCACTCTAAAAGAGTTGTTCTGTGGTGCTGAAACCAACTGCTGGTTGCATAAATCACATCCCCCCTCAGACACAAACAGGGTAGGACACACATTCTTCGGAGAGAGGAAACGATACCACAGAGCTGGAGTATTCTCTCTTGCTGGAAATGCAATCTAGGACAAAGAAATTGTCACATTCTGGGTCTGAAAGAGTACCAGTGGATTAGAGAGTAGCTCCTGCTGGCACTACTCTTTCAATTTATCCCCAAGTATCACATGAACATTACTGTTACTGCTTCCATTCTGCATTAAGAGATGAAGAAATTGGTTACAGACCAGCGAGAGACCATTCAAACAAATGAGCAGCTAAAAACGACAGAGACAACAACTCCTTAGTGTACAAGTTACAGCGTTCCAGGATGCAGGAACTTATATTTAATTCTACAGCTGACTGTAATTCTATTGTTCCTGTAAGTCAACAGCTGTCATTAAGTAACAACCATTTAAAGTATCTGCAATCTTCTGAGCTTCAGAGTGCAGAACGGAGATATTCTATTCTTGTGTCACATTGCAAGGTCATCTTCCAAACCGAAGCTTATGTACAAGCACCTTGTGAACCTCATTCTGAACTAACTGTATCACTACTAAATGTTCACAATCAAAGGTTTCAAGTATGTGAAAGCTGATTTTGAAAAGAGTATCTCCAAAAGCTGAGATCTACCTGGAACACCTCTAGCCTCACCATGCACTTATGAAGTCTGCTTAAACTCACCTGCACTATTTTAATTATTAAAATAAAAAAAAAATAAAGAAAGAATTGTGCAAGCCTTTACATTAAAATGTATCTAAAAATTTCATCTCCTAGCCCTTCTGAAAGGCTAGCACACATTGATTAACTGAATTAGTTATTGCCTTTGTGTAAGAAGCAAAAGCAAAAGAAAAACCCACTCATTTTCCTCAAACTTTTCAAACTTGGAGACAGGCACTGGACTCTGCAGGGAAACATCTTCTCTCAGAGCAAACACCAATTCAGTAAACAAGAGAAAGGAGTAACAAAATGCTTGGCTATATCTCACTTTCTTTTCCACTTGTTTGCTTTGTTCATTTTTTAATGCAAAAAATAAAAGATACTTTCTCTATGTGCCTTTTTCATATAAAAATACAAATATATACAAAGAGAAAACATTATTGGGAAAAGAGAACACACTGCAATCTTACTGTGTTTTAGCACTACAGAGCCTTATTCACCTTACCAAAAAATATTCACTCCATAGAGACATGAAGCAAGATAAGGGGAAAAAAGGGTCTGTCACTGAGGTATGAGATAAAGGTCAGGAAATCACATGAGCATTCTTATGTCAAGACTGAGCCATGAGGTAAATTACTCTGAGCCCCATGGAGTAGCTACAGAAAGTTGTTTGGAGATTCAAAACCTGTACAAACTAGTCTGCTGGCAGAGGGTGGAAATCAAACCATGAACTCAATCACTCCCAAGTGATCATAAAACCCAAAAATCCCAACAAATCTTGAAAATATCCGCAAGCAGAAAAGAAAAGCACATGCTCATGTTGTCCACTTTCTGTAAGCAGCTGTTTAATATGCACAAAACTCAGCAGAATATTTTCCACAGATTGGAACCTTTTCCCAAAGGCTGTCTCTACCCCACCACGCCAAACTAAAAATACCTCCACCTTCTGAGGAAGCTTTATGTTATTTTCAATGCTCCTTGTCTTTTTAAATGCTTCAGTTTTGTCATCGGCTTTGTTTTGGCAGGTAGGTTCATTTACAACTTGGAGAGTTTTTTGTACTGTTTTATCCTCTTGCCCATCTCAATATGTTGAAAGATTTGCCTTTAAAAAAGGTTTTTATGACAGCACATAATGGAGATCTTCCTTTTAACACTCAGAGGGATGAAAGGCTGGTACAACATGCCTTAACCTGAAATTTGGCACAGAAAAAAGCACAAATATAGAAATCAGGAGAAATTCAGGCTTTTTGTCACTTCTCATCACCATTTTACCTTTCATGTTTTATCTAAGTCCATTGAAAAAGAAGAACACAGGATTAAACCAACAAGGCTTAAGATGTTTCAAGACAGGACCAGTATAAACAAAGGTGTGGAATGACAGATCATATTTTCAATGTCCACACATGCACAACATCTGAATAATGAAAAAATGTCTGGGTTTGACAACTGGGGAATATTGCAGTATTATTATTGATGCCTCTTGAAGGCTGACCTAGAACAGAGGCTGGACAGAGCTAAAGAACAATGTAGGGATTTACTAAAAGGCTTCGATGGATCCATCTTGGGCAGCACAAGAGCCCAGCCAGGGCTGCACCCAAGATCTGGTCTTGGACGTGAGATTTGGATCATTTGTCCTTGGTCCCCAGCTGGAGGAGGAATTGTTTTGTCTCCCTTCTCTGTGCAGAGAGCTCACCATCCCCTAATACGAAGCTCAGAATTATAAAGTAAAGCAGAACAGAATCTAAAAAATATAAAAGCTAAACCTGAGGCATCATTTAATTTTCCTAGGAAAAGCTGAGCATGTGAGGTTTCAAGATACAACAGAAAACACAAAGGATACCAAGACATTACAGTATTGTGACCAACATTTCTTTCCTTTAAAGAAGCAATGAAAACTTTAAACACAAAGAGACAATTTCCAGGTTGTGTTGCTTTAAAGCATAAAAGAGACTGTGTTTTGTAGTACTAAACTGAGAGAAGTGGAACTCCCAGTAGATGTGACTTGGTCACTGTGCAAGAAAATATCAGGATTTAGGAAACACACATAGTATAAAGGGGTATCTTGGAAAGTGGTTAGATATATAAGAGATAGGCTTGGTCACTGTACAAGAAAATATCCGGATTTAGGAATCATGGCACTGAAAAAAACACACATAATATAAAGGGTTATCTTGGAAAGTGGTTAGATATATAAGAGATAGGAAATAAATTCCTGCTTCTCAACCACTAAGAAAGTGAATGATAACTTCATGCATTACTCCAAATTTACAACTGGAAAAGACAATCTGGACAAGAGAAGACTCCTGGGAGACCTCAGAGTTGCTTTGCAGGGCCTAAAGGGGCTCCAAGAGAGCTGGAGAGGGACCTGGGACAAGGGCTGGAGGGACAGCACACAGGGAATGGCTCCCAGTGCCAGAGGGCAGGGCTGGGTGGGAGATTGGGAATGAGGAATTGTTCCCTGTGAGGGTGGGCAGGCCCTGGCCCAGGGTGCCCAGAGCAGCTGTGGCTGCCCCTGGATCCCTGGCAGTGCCCAAGGCCAGGCTGGACACTGGGGCTGGGAGCAGCCTGGGACAGTGCAAGGTGTCCCTGCCATGGCAGGGGTGGCACTGGATGAGCTTTAAGGTCCTTTGCTGCCCAACCCATTCTATGTTTCTGTGAGCTCTACCCAAAATCAACGGGTCAGCAATGGTTGTTTTTTGGTTCAGTGTTTCTCATCACCCCTTGCACCACTGCAGCACACAAGCTGCTACCAGACCTTTACCACAAAATACAACATCCATCTTTCACTATTTCTTTTTGTTTGGCCATCAAAGCAATGACTTCAAAATGCCAGGACCTGTGGAACTCTGCAATTCAAAAAGTGCCAAATGTTACTGCACTGAAATGTGCTCCAGGAACATGGATGAGCTGCTTCTCACCACCAGGACAGCTGTGTCTCTGCTCTTGGCCTACACCAAGCAAACACAAAATCAGCTCGGTTTGGTCTGAAGTGAACTACTCTGTCTGCACCAAGTTGGTTTATTTTTTTGCATTTGATACCAGCAGACAAATATCAAGCATGGCAGGGACATAAATCAGCTCAGTTTGGTCTGAAGTGAACTACTCTGTCTACACCAAGTTGGCTTATATTTTTTGCATTTGATAGCAGCAGACAAATATCAAGCATGGCAGGGACAATTATCTCAGGTCAGCATGCAGCTCTGTGCATGACCTGCAGCTCTCATTTTACATGAAGCCAAAGGTCTTGTGGGACAAACACATAACAGAAAAAAGACTCAGCTGAATTCTTTTCTTCCCACCTGAAAGAGCTTTCAGGATATGTACAGCTCTGCTAATAGAAAAACTCTAAACTATCTGCTAATTTACTGAGAAAACACCATATCACCTGTATAGTTTCAATTCTTCCTTCTCCTCAGTATCAAAACTGTCTTCATGTCACTGAAAAAAAAATATAAAGATGTTTCAGGCATTTAGATCAATAGTGATCATCATTACCCAATCATATTCCAACACAGCCTTCAGGAAATTCCTGGCTCTGTTCCATATTCTCTAGAACAAGAACCTGTTGCATTTCAGGCTTATTGAACACATACTTATTTTAAATTGAGAGTAATATGCCCAATTATTTCAGTAAGTAATCCTTTCATCTTGAAAATACAATTCATATATTTTTGCTTCATAGGAGGCAAATGAATTACAACATAAGAGGTAGTGTGTTTGGGGTTTTTTTTGGTTTTTTTAAAATAAGTTGTTCAGAATGATGAGTAAATTATTACAGGAAATGTGATTCTGGAGTCACAAGCTTTATTCCCCTGACTACTAAATCTGCCACTTAACTGAGGACAGGATTCTTGTTTGTGAGCTTGCACAAAGTGGGGACTTGGTACAAGGATAAGGAACATGAATAGCAATAAATAGATCTTAAGGATCATGAATAGCAATAAATAGATCTTAAATAATATTTTTTAAATGGATTTAAATGCCTTTTACTCAGGAAAATAATGACTTCACAAAATCCCTTATTGTTATTGATTACATAAGTCATTACAGAGTAAATTACTTTTACCAACTATGATTTTAATGACTTAGTCTTAAACCAATCATCCAGATTAAAAGGCTGATGCTAATTTCACTCTTCTATTTAACAGTTATCACGGTTTATTCACCAGTTATTAAGATATCAGTTCTATCAAAACATAATAGCCACAAAAATAGGGTAAAAGGAAAAACAGACACTTCACTTTTCAGAGCAGATCCAACATTGCTCTGCTTTCCTAAATAGGAGCCTCCCTCAGCAGTTCTTTCTTTCTTGCACAGTGATCACAGCAAAATTCCACAGGCCCCTCTACTGGCAAATTAATTCTTGCATTCTAATTAAAAGCATTTCAAGCTCGTCCTTGCCCTGGCTGTGCTGCTGTCAGCACGGGTTTGCATTGCCATTGTGCAGAGCTGAGCCCAGTCCCTGCCCTGCAAACCAGATTGTCCCGGAGCGCACAGAGACTGCACTTCCCACTCTTGGTTTCTCCATCCAGCCACCCTGCAGAAAGGCATTTATCCACCTGGACTAGCTACTTCACAGTTTGCCAAGGATATTATAATATCCTTTATTTGTAATTTTATTCTCGTTTATTTGCTCCCCAAACATTTTTTATTTGCTTCCAAATATCACTCAAAACTGAAACCACGTTTCACCAAATACCATTAAGTATTAACTTTTCTATTGTCCCTGCAGTGATTTCTTTACTTTGCATAGAAAATCTGAATTTTGATTCATAAACAGAGTTTATACCAAGCAGATCCAGACCATTTAAATTACAACACTTCCTTGCAAAATTGCCTAGAAAACTTACACAAACTTTTATCAATTTCTACTACTGACAAAACTGAAGTTGGGTCTGAAATGCTTCCATTACCATTACTTCTCAATTCCCCTTACATTTACCACTGTACTTACTGCTTTTCTTCAGCACTTATAAATTTAGAAAGAAAAAAAAAATTAAGAAAAAAGAATTGTAAATCCTAGAAATTGCAAATTTGCAAAGTTTAATGCCTAGGAACATTCTCAAAACTACTTAGGTAAATCTTAGCTGCAAAATTTCAACAGGGGTTTCCAAATCTTTAAATGAGAGGATTCCTTCTGGATTTTTCTAGCTGCAAAATTTCAACAGGTGTTTCAAAGTCTTTAAATGTGAGGATTGCTTCTGGATTTTTCTAAAGTAGGAAATCAGAAATGCAGCACATGTTCACACACAAAGGGTCTGAGTTCTTTTTTTGAACCACTTCATTATTTTAAATGAAAGAAAGCACCTGGATGAGTGCAAACAATGGAAGAATAATTTTGATCTCAGTTACTCACACACTAAAAATAAACATTTTGCCTGAAGTCAATCATAGAAGATTACAAATAGACACACATTCAGAACCTTCTAACTGCAGCTAATCAAGGAAATTGGAAAGGTGTGATGCCTCTCAACTAGTGAAATCAAAAGCCATAAAAACCAGATGGAAGCAGAAGATCCCATAATACAACAGTCTGAACCACATTTTGAGTTCTCACAGACCAGCAGCTCCAGGCAGCACAAACAAGTGAGGTTGTGGGACTTTACAAACTTTATTTGAGAAAAAGGAGGCAGCTGGTTACATGTTTCAGATTTTTTTTTTAAAAAAAAAAACATTTTTTTTAGAAATTTATTTAATTTTTTTTTTTTTTATTTCAGGAAAAAATTCTGCATGGAAAGGCTGCTCAGGCCTTGGCAGGGGCTGCCCAGGGAGCTTTGCAGTGCCCATCCCTGCAGGTGTCCCAGGAAGGGCTGGAGGTGGCACTCAGGGCTCTGGGCTGGGGACAAGGTGGGCATTGGGCTGGATGACCTTGGAGGTCTCTTCAACCCAAATGATTTTGTGATTAAATATAATTTTTCAGGGATCTCAGGAAGAAATGTTTCCTTCTAGAAGTTTTCTCTTTTAAGTGTGATCTATGCTGCATTCAGCCTCTCTCTGCCTCTCTTAGAGCATCCCTCCTGCTGGTTTTTAAGCAGAAATACAGCCTGCCTTACAGCCAGGCATCCTGGTTTGAATTAGATCATCATTAGCACAATCCCCCTGGGAAAGCTGAATTAAATCAGGTTAACAAAAAAACCCCAAAAACCAAAACCACTCTCTCCCTTCACGTGCAGGCCAGTGATTTGCAAACCCATAAAGCTGAAAACCCAGGCAGATATGGCCACTTCTAAAGATTTTAGATCAGGTGATTTAGACCACCTGCCTAAAAGCACCATGAATCTCTTCCATGGACAAACACTAATTGTAATAATGCTAGGACATTCAAAATGGTTAATCATTCACCCAACAGGAAAATTAAAACTAAATTCTCATCTGCAAGAGTAGATATCACCCTAACTTCTCTGCCATTGTATAATCAGACAAAACTCCTTAGCTTTGCTTATTCTGCAGTTAAAACCATATTTTATTTTGGGAGCAGGACATTGGACAAAAACACCTTACACTTAAACAGCCTAAACTTTAGAGAAGTTATTATAAGCTGAACTTCATTTAACAACATAGTGGGTGGGTTTTTGGTTTTTGTGGGGTTTTTTGAGGGGTTTTTTTGGGTTTTTTTGTGTTTGGTTTTTTTTTTGTTGTTTGGTTGGTTTTTGTTTGGTTTTTTTGTGGGTTTTTGTTGTTTTTGGGTTTTTTTACGTTTTTCTCTTTTTTTGTGTTTTTTGTTGTTGTTGTTGGTTTTTGGGTATTTTTGTTTGTTTGGGGTTTGTTTTTTTCTTTGGGGGGGGAGGGTTTGTTGTTGTTGTTGTTTTTGTTTTGGGGATTTTTTAGTGCCAGGTGTCCATAGAAAGTGCAATTACCACAGCTGCTCATCCTGCCTGGTGCCCTGGACAGGCCATCCTGTTCCTGCATCATCAGCTCATTCAGCAGTGCACTCCTGGTCCCCACTGCCTTCCTATTCCATGGATTTATCCCTGCTGCACAGTCCAGCTTTTCAGAAGCAGCTGGTCAGAGCACCCCAGGTGATTGTAGGTGGGGTCCACAGCTCACAGCTCAGACATTTGGATATTTCAGGGTCAGGAGCTGCAGTTTAGCAGCAAAAATTGGCTTTAGCAACAGCCAGCCCCACCACTGCAATGTTACATGTATGGTATGAGAAGAGAAAGAAAATGGGGAATTTTTTCAGGTGTTTTCCCAGCATTTACTTTGAGGAGAAAGCTCAGTCTGGCACAAGTTTAATTCAGCACTAGATGTGAGGATTGAGATTCACTGCTACCTTCAGAAGTGACCAGGCTGCTGATGCAGTTATGGATTGGCTCCCACCCTCTCCACTTGGGCTTCCCACAGAGCCCAAGGTGTATTCTAATGGCTCAGAAGGACTCAGGGAGCTGGAGAAAATCCAAAACCTATTCCAGACACAGATGTATAGGAAGAAAAGCTCCTGTAGTGAACTCTCTCCTTATTGGTTTCTTTTCCTTGGGGGGAAAAAAACCCCACATTTCTAAGTCAATAGGCATCAGCAAAAGGCTTTAAATTCAATGCTATAAATCTAATGAAGATGAATTTATTTTTCACTTTTATTGGTTTTTTGGATGCAATTCTGCTTCCAGTGGAAACCAATTGCCAAGAGTGTCACAAATTAGACAACTGAGAAGTAAGCAGCAAGTTTGTTAATTACTAGTATTAATTCAATGAACTTAGTCTCATTAAGCTCCATGAGCCATGCTGTCTATAGGAGTGTGTGAAGGGCCACACCAGGAAAGTCAGGAGGCAATTAGGGACACTGCTGGGAAATTTTGTGAGGGGGAAGAGAATAACAAGGCAAATGTTACATGGAAAACAGCATTATTACTGAAACAGCCAATGGTAAGAATAAAAATAATTTTTAAAAAATCATTTTTGATCCCAACAAAGTATATTCTCTCCTAAAACCAGGTAAGCAAATGCTTCAATCATGATGTTACTTGGCAGCCCAGACCCCTCCTCAAGTGAGAAGTTGTGTAACAAAGCTTTCCCACCCCTGAATCTACTCATTATTGACTCCTGGCTACCTGTCCTGCCTTTAGCTCTTAGGTGAAATCAACATTCATATAAAAGCATTGCTAAGGGTCTACAATTTAATAAGATGCTACAATACAGTGTTGCTTTCAAGCCTTTGGAAATTGAAAAGATGTGAATTGATAAAATCATGAAGTACCACTTATAAAATAAACCCTACTTCTTCCTGTTAATCAAATCTACAGCAGGAAAGACCAGCACCAACACAGACTCAAATCACTACAATTACACAAGAATCAAAGATCATTTTTTTTCCTTTTTAAACCACAAGTTATAGCCTTCAAAAGCTCCAGAAGCTCCTCGAAGCTCCAGATGCTCCTCGAAGCTCCAGATGATTGGATCTGATGTATCAGAGGAATTTTAAGCTTCCCCAAAATATTTAAACCCCCCCAGTATTCTCAGGAGAAATGAAACCATCCATGGCATCCATCTGATGACACCAGAGAGGTGTCACAGATGGGACAGGAACAAAGGCAGTGATGTCTCTGGGAAAATCCAGCCAAGAAAAGTGAAAAAGCAGTTGAAAAGCAAGGAAATAAACAATCCTGTGGGCACTGAGGTGGGAGTTGGGTGCAGGAGGGAATGCTCCCAGTGCTGGAGTGGGCATTCCTGCAGCCTGGGCAGAGGATTGTCGTGGCACAACATTTACCTGCTGCCTGTGGGAAGGGTCACTGGAGATTCCCCCACACTGCATCCCAGGGAAGTGATGTGTCCTGGAGGAGCTGCAGCCCCAAACCAGAGCAGGTTTGTCCTGGAGGACGGCAGCACACAGAAGGATCTGTGCTGGAGCTGGGGAAGGCACAGGAGAAAGCAGCAGCAGCCATGGAGTGACCAGAGCCCCTCTGAGGCAATGGCCTGGAGGAGCTGGGAATGAAGGACTGAAATAGAACCTGGGAAAAGGAGGTGGGGGAGCTGGTTTTGGGTTTGCCTCTGTTTCTCACCACCTAAATCTCCTTTAATTAATAATAAATTAACACTCCGTGAGGCTGCTTTGCCTGTGAAGGTAATGATCAGGGATCTCTCTGGCTTTAGATTTTCTGGGGGGTGTTTCCCTCTTCTCCTTGTGAGAATTGAGAGCAGCTTCCCCAGGTCACCCTCCACAGCATCAGAGGGATGAGCTGTGACACAGGAGCTGCATTCCCTGGCTGCTGAGTGCCCTGCCAAATGCACTCCTGCAGCCAGGGGAACACTCACCACAACCTTAGGAGGAAATATGCAACTGTTCTGCTAATGTGATTTGATTAATTAGCTGTAGCAATTACTGTGTGTAAACCATGCACAAGCCCTGTATATTCCATTTCCTTTGTTATTATTTATAAAGCTTTCAGAATCCTTTGTCTTATTCAAGGGGGGAATATTTAGATGGAAGTAAAGAGGTATTTTTCAAACTTCTCCCTCTAAATAATTAAGCCTTGATATTAATGTTTGAATATTTAAGTTTTTCTATTACCTTAACTAAGATATAAATTATATTCTGTCCATCCCATACAGTTTTTGAAATCTTATTGTATGGATGTACTGCCACTGATTGGGTTGAACACAGTCAGAAGAAGAAGCAAGAAGTTTTTCTTTTTAGCATGAACACAATAAAATAAGTAGGTGGTGGGGAATAAATCTTTAAAATGGCTACCCTTGGGAAAGAAATGGAAATATAGCAGCATTTTCCTATTTGTCTAACATATGGTATAGATAAATGTCTGTTAGTGAAGCTGCATTAATTCCCTACAGGAAAGTCTTATCTGTAGCTCTGACCACTGCACTTATATGCAGAGATTGTATACAGTGAAAAAACATGGACAAGTTCTACTTTTGATGTTATTTAAGAACATAATTTCATAAAGTTAAATAATTTCAAATAAAAAAGTGTTTCCCAATTTTACAGATAACTAGTAATTAACTACTCAGATGCATAAGAGCCTGGTAGCTACTCCCTTTCCCATAAATTATTCTATAACTCTGTTCAATTTCAGTAGGGCTTTTAAATTATTTTTTGACATATCCCAAAGAGCATTATTTTAATTTTTTTATATTAAAGTAACTATGAAAAAAACCACAAAACCACAAACAATCAAAAAACAAACTAACTAACAAACAAACCCCACAACCCTGGAGCATAAAGGTCTATCCCAGAATGTTTACATGGTAAGATTTGACTCTGCTTTGGCTTGAAGGAAATGTCCTTTTAGATGATTATAAAAGTAGTAAAAATACATCCATTTTAAAGATTTTATGCCATAATTACTATGACAATCACATTTTCCCTGGTAGAAATACAAAACCAGTTGGGAACAGCTCTTGATGATAAGACTAAAAGCATATCTTTCAAACTAGTAGGTAACATTAATGGAGTCTGCTTCAAACTAAAATTCTTTTAAGTTCTACTAAAATGCTCTGTATTTTACCAGGGCCAGCCCTGCTTGGAAAGTGTGGGAAGGCTCCAAGACACTTTGTGTGCTCTTCCAGAACCATTTCTGAGACCTGGGAGGGAATGGAATTTGTTTTTTGTGACACATCTGAACAAAATCTCTGACTCTCTGATGTTAGAGCAAAAGGTGATTTTTGGTGCTTCATCTTTGCTGTTGCACTTTTACAGTGTTCAGTAAGGAGGCAAAGCACAAAAGTAAAAATCAAATACAATTTGGAAGAATTATATTGCTGCAGTGAAATCCTATAGCTCAAAAAAAAACCTCAGGGGATTTCTGCCTGGGGGTCAGTCAAGCCATGAACCCTGTGATGTTTCATGCCACGTGTATCTGTTAATGCTTTTGTGTGTGCACATATATATATTTTTTTTAAATATATATGTGTATGTGTGTGTGTGTCTATATGTACATATATATCTATATATATATTTCTCTCTCTCTCTTTCTCTCTCTTTCTCTCTCTCTATATATATTTATACATTTTTGGATGTGTATAAAATGAAGGAGTACCATGGACTCCTGGAAGGGTTCAAGGGCAGGCTGGATGAAGCTCTGAGCAACCTGATCCAGGGAAAATTGTCCCTGCCCACAACAGGGGACTGGAAGGGTGTGATCAAAGAGGTTCATTCCAAACTCCACCATTCCGTGTTCTTCCCTCTGCCTGTGCTCCTTTTCCTTATATACATTTTTAAAAAGTATTTAAAAATCACTTTTGTATGAGCTATAGAAACACCCTGAGTCCATCCATTCAGCTGCAATGTTATTCTTATTTTGTATGAAGTCCCCTGCCTCTAATAAAAATTAATTATCTCACACTATTCAATGAGTCATGCCCAGCCTGCTAATTGTCTCAGCAAAAGGTTGTTGTGGTGATTTATTTCTTCTCTTCCACTGCTACTCTGAAACTCAGGTGTATGGCAAATGCAGGATCACAGAAATGCTTTTTTCTGAGAAAAAATGGTGTTTATGTACTCAAAGATTTATGTATTTTATAACAGAGCATAATTCCTACAGGCTTTGGGGGTTTGTGCACAGCTGCTGCTGCATTTCCCATCTTCCTCACAGTTGCCACACCTTGTAGGAATTTCTACACCGTGATTAATGCAATGATTTTTTGTGAGGGGAAAAAAAAAGCCTGTTATTTGTTGTTGCTCCAAAAATAATTACAAAATAAAATGAAAGGTAGGAGATATTGCTTGTTTGTTTGCATATATTTAGTACTAACCTTCACAAAAAGCAATTCAAGTCCAATATAAGGGTGTCTTATCAAACAGAAGTCACTTTCAGAATTTCTAGTAAAATTATGATTTTAAAAGTTCTAAGGCTCACATCCTCACCTAGAACCAGAAGTCCTTAAAAGCATGGAATTGCAATTTATAAGCAAAGTACCTACAACTCTTCCTTGGTAATTAGAAATATTTCTTTTCCTGTTTGATGTTGAGCACAACTTCCAGTGAAAATGTGAGCAAAACCTTCACAGTGGTACATCCTCAGTGCTTAAGATGTGTCCCAGGAATGCTGAAAAAAGTGATGACTATGTAGAGAAAATGTATTTAGGATGACAGAAAACAACCCTGTAGAAATATTAATGATAAGATTTAGATAAAGAGCTTTATAAAATGACTGGGGACAAAGCTGACAAGTCCTAGATTTTAAAACATTTAAGTGGAAGTGGATGAAAAAGTTCTTAAATTACTTGGGTACTGAAATCTAGCTTGAACATCCTATTAATTAATTAATTAATATATTAATTAATTGAAGGAGCTTTTAGTAACATGCCCATTTAAAGCTGTAAAATGTCTACAGGCAAAAGCTGCCTACTCAGCTGCTGTGTGAACTCTCTGTTTGCTAATGAAGGGATGGAGAAAAATATCTGGAATTTCAAGACTGGATTTTGAAGGAACTGAATTAATATTTAAGTTGGTTGTTTTCCATTCCTCATGTTCCTTCAGGATGGTCTCTTAGGAGCACAAATTGCTTTTGCAATGTGAAATGGTGTCTGAGATTTTAGAACATTCTGGAGTCATTAAGATAAGTAAATGAAATTGACAGAGAGACAATATTCTTTTAAGAAAAAATATCATCTTATTTTGTTAGGAGAAAACCACCTTTAATATTTTACAGCCATTTCCATGGACACAAGCATTAGCACATGTGAGAATGTAGTAGAACTAGTGGAAGAAATGGTGACAGCTATGGAAAATAAATGCAAAATGTAGGGAAGTAACAAAAAAGCAGTTTGGAGTGTTCCTGCTCAAATGTTAAATAGAAAAGGCCTGGAAACTCAGAAGATTATTACTCTAAGAAGACTCATCACAAGGTTTCTTTTCTTTTCTTAATCTCTCTGTTTATGTATCAAAATTTTTCATTAAATGGTGCAACAATGGGAGAAAACCTTTTCAGGGCTGTATTTCTGCTCCTCAACACAGGAGACAGAAGGGTCTCAGGTGAAATTTCTTTTTTGCTTCCCTACACGTCTGTCAGGACACTATGGGGGAAAAATTCCAGTTTTAAAAAAAAGCAAACGTCACAGGAATGGGACTTTCTAAGGAAAGAGAGAGGAAGTTCATCTGAGAACAATAAATGGCAGATCAATATTAACCTTCCCTCATGCTCTTTGTGTTTGGATTTACCAAGAAAGTGGCACTGAATACATCTGTAAATTATTGGCTTCAAATAGGGATTTGAACCACATCTGTCCCTTTTGTTACGTGTGTGTAATGATCAGTGACTTCAACCCACAGAAAAAATCTGAGAGTAAAAAAGTTGGTGCTACTCCATTTTACCTTCACTTTCAGGAGGACTTTTCATTTTTTACTTTAGTTTATCTTCTATTGATTTATTACTTTTAACTCCTTTTCCCCAATAACATAAATAGTACTTCTCAGAAGTGTAATGATGTTTATTTCTGTAAAAATATATTAATAAACTAAATAAAGATTAATGATAGGCAAAAATCTATACTCAGATGAGATCTATTTTTCTTCTCTGAATTAGTTTTGTTACTTATACTTTAATGCAACAACCATAACTCAGAGAATGGGTTTTCAAGTTTAAAGAATAAAAATTCCTGGTTTTGATTCACACCCTTCAAACATTTCCCTATTTTAGACAGATATTATATTTCAAAAAGAAGAGTTATTTTCTAGTTATGAGCTAAAAAACCCTTTATGGCAGAAAATAAAAATGCCCATTAAATTCACAGGCAGGTTTGCTTTTTACATTTCCAGAGACGTTTTGCAGATATTCATATTTAGGTTCCTTTTTGCCCTATCACCTGAACTTTTCCAGGCTTCTCTCAACTAAAACATTGACTTTTTCAACATTATTCATGAATAAAGTGGGACATGACCTCCTCTCTGGAAGGTTGTTGTTCCTGTCCTGCCCTTGGCATTGACCACCCTGCCTGGGATTTTTTTCCTCATTGTATTTCTTTGCCTTACAGCACATTTCTGCTTTCAGATAGTTCCTCATGGAAATCAGGGAACCTGAACTTCCCTGCACCTGCATTTACACCTCTAATTCCCAAAGTCTTCCTGCTCATATTTGCCCTCTGTCACTGGGATCCAGAGCTGCTCACAATTTATAATTTACTGATTTGTCCTCTGTATTTTTGGGTTGAATGAGAGTAATCTTTCAAATATTTTCATTGTGTATAGAAAGTGATTTCATAAATGCCCTGGTAAATTTCAGTGAGGGATTTCCCACTCAATGCTCTTCAAAAGAAGAATTTATAAAATATTTTGCAGTGATTTCTCTTTGATATATGGATCCAGATGATCCATAATCAAATAATAAGTTCCACAGATTTTCTTATTATCATAGCTGATAAACATGGCTATGACTTTTTGTATCCAAACTCAAAATTTCTTTGCTGCATCCAAGTTTAAGCTTTCTTAGTTAATACTCTTATATTAAAAAAAATGAATATTCTCCTTATTTTTCCTCCTAATTTATGCAGTGAAATTTTATATCTCTATTCATTCACATCTGGATCTAGGAATAGCTTTTGAATCAGGTCAAGCCATACATGTGCTCCACAAGTTTTGCTTTTTCTCCAATATTTATACCAATATTTTTTCCCCAATCAAAGATAATAATCACTTTAAAAATACTTGATTATTATCAGTGTTACTGCCTGTTTACATGTTCCAATCAATACTATTTATTTCATGGTGCTGAATTTTAATTTGACCATCACTGCTGGTATTGTAGCACAACTGAAGTCATCCAGTCAACTTGGGCATCAGGTAATTAATAAAGAATTAATTAGACAAGTATTTGCAATCTGTAATCTATTCTGTGTAATTTCCTGGATGAATATCTGTTCTCAATTGTGAATATAAAATTCTTTAATTTTTTCCCAAAATGGTCTTGCATTTCCAAAATGGTTGATGGTGTCCTTTATAAAGTAACCTTACAGATTCTCATTAAATATCTCCACGATAATTTTAGGAAAAATGTTTTTCCTCTCTTCAGCTGACCATTTTTGCAGTTGAACAGTATCACTGCAAAAGTCATTGCAGTTTGCTGGACAAGGAACATCAGGGAAAGTTTAATCCTTTAGCAGACAGATAACTCACTGCTCTCAATGGCTCCTCTGTCCTTTTGTCCTCTATAAAATAGCTGAGGATGTATATGTACCCAGGATTTTTCTCATGCCCAGTTTTTCCAGTACATTTATTTTCACTGAGCTAGCACCAATGTCCATTCCTATTGCAATTTCAGCCACTATTACCTGACTCTGTTCAAGTCCCAGCTATTCAAATCTACACACACTGGGTTCCAACAAAACTGTCCTCTGCAGTTTTGTCCTCCTGGGCTCCTTTATGTGCCTTTTCCTTTCCGTGGGTAGCATGGCAAAGCTTAATTCATGTCCACTAATGCAGCTCCAAAACAATAAACTTGAGTTCAATTTCTTTCCTTAATAGCGAGCTTCTGAAGCCAAATTCTCCTGAGAAACAGCTCGTTCTGCTTTGGAGTCTATTTCTGTTCCACTGGAGGAGAAGGATAAGCCTATTCTTAAACCAGTGCTCAGATAAGTTCTGACATATTTTACCCATCACTGATCAAGCACTTAATCTAATTAGCTCTGTAATGAACTACTCAATTGCAAAGCTACAGGTAAGCTGCTTTTTTCTTTTTTCTTTTTTATTTTTTTTGCAACTCCTCAACAGGAAACCTTTGAAAAATTTCCCTCACAAGTAAGAAAATGACCTTTTCCCCCTCTTTTCCCTTCCATAGGGATGGGGCTGTCCTGGTGTGTCACACCCAGGTGTAGCTGGTCCCCTGCCCTGCCCTTCCACGAGCCCCTTCACGTGCAGGGTGATGGAGCTGTGTGTCTCTCTCTCCAAACAGGGGCACACATGGAACAGGAGTTATAAATTAGATTTCAGTGGGCAGGATAAACAGCAGTATTCTTTGCTAGCTGTTGAATGGGGCAGTGAAATGTTATGTGCCTTCATTCAAAGCTGGCATTTTATGTGCCTCGTGGAGGGCTCTGCAGAGGACTTGATTCCTCAGCTCCCTCCATAATCACTTTTTTTTGTGTGGCTTCATCCCAGCCCATGGGACCAGCAAGAACAACGAGCAGGGATAAAATTCCAAGCTCCACACTTCAGTGGAAGCCCATTAAACTGCAGCACACAAGTCAGGCTTTACCAGCTCATGCAAATCGTGTCTTGCAAAGCAGACCTGGCTTGCCCAAGGAGTGTTGGGTGGGATGGGTGCTGGAGGAGCTGCCAGGACATTCCTGGAGGGCTCTGCCTGGCTGGGACACCCTCTGACCCTGACTGACACACAGAGGCAGCAGCTCCTCTGCAGAACTCTGACAGTCAATTTATTTCTAATAAGAAAATAAGTAATTGTGAGCATCTCCAGCTTCCAGGAAAGTTGAGAGGGCTCAGAAATCCTGAGGAGCAGGCTATTTAAAATTCTAAACATGAGTTTCAGAGTCTGACTTCTGACTCTTTTAAATACGATATTTTTTAGACTACTAAAAACCCTGCCCAAGCCAGCAGGCTGGAGGAATATGATTGAGGTGATTAATACCATGGCACAGTGCAGGGAGCCAGTCAAAGGCAGCTATAAAGCACACGACCTGCTTAACAAGGAGCCACAGGCGAGCTTTGAGCACAAATCCCCTAATCCTATTGATCCTGCTTCTGGAAAAAGGGAATCTCTTGTGTGCCACAGAAGGGTGACAATATCCAGTAAGTGCCCATGGCAGGCAGGGTGTGCTTCAGGGAACTTAATCACAGAAGTCATTACTTGAAAAATCACTTCTGTCAATACTGCAGCCACATCCTCCCTGACTGCTACTGTTTGAGATGCTGTCAATCTTTCCGTCTGATTTTGTGAACCAAATAAATTCCAACTCATTTAAAGGTGCTATTATCTCTGCTGACAACGTTACCCCATTCAGGAGTAGCAGAAATAGAAAATAAAACTTATTTCAATCCCTTTGTTTGCCAGTGTCTCAGGCTCCCAACTGAAAAATATAAGGTTTCAGCCTGGAATTGTAGTATGCATTTAAACATGTTCTCACAGACATAAGTCTGCTCTTAGCATTCAACAAGGAGTATCATTCTATCATAAATTTTTAAAAAAGATTTTTTTTTTCTTTGTAGACATGATTATCTTTGAAAACAGGCACTTCATTCATACAGAGTTTCTAACATGCTAGAACAACCTGTTTGGTTAATTTTTCTGTAGATTTTTCCACCTGGATTTACACATTCCCCAAAAGAATGCAAATTATCCTCCCTAAAGTGACTGTTATTACTCATGTCAGAGATTAGTATTGTTTTACGTACTTTGATATATACTCAAACAACAAAGTCATTAAAAAAATTATTGTTGATTCTGATTTGATTAAAAGTGTGTTCAAAAACATCTCCCTTTGTGAGACGAGTTGTAGCAAAAGCTTTTATCCACCTGTGCTGCTGTTTTTATTTGTCAGAACTGGAGCACTAAAAATGCTTATTGTAAAAGAGGCTGAAATTACTGTACTAATGGCAATTTTGATTTTTATTCTGGTTCAATTGGTAAGGTATCAGCAATAATCAAAATTCTCAAGTGGCTGTTTCAGAAAAGAAGAGTTTTAGTTTATGGAGGAAATGCAGGGAAGAGATTGTAAGTGCATTCTGGCCCTTGAATAACGAGTCACAATTATCTTGTGTTGTCATAACACCATGGAAGCAAGAAAATTTGACTTTGAAAATCATAAAATGTCATTAGCTCCCTAACTCTCAGAGAAAATAATCTGCCCCTGTTTTTCACAATCTTTTTTTTTTTGTATGAAAGTCAAGATGGGAGTAAAAAATAAAATAAAATAAACCCTTTGACCTTTCATGTCTATCTTGACAATGAGCACACAAACCCCAAAAGCAAGTTTAAAAAATGTACTAATGATGAGGTATTTGTTCTGCCACATATACAGTGAGTAATTATTTGAATATCCAGAAAAGAAATTGAGCAATTAATTATTCCTACTTATTGTCCTGGAAAGAACAGAGAATCATAAAAAATAAGGAGAGGAAAAATGTGAGATGAGGATTCATCTGTTTCTTGACTCAAGGCACAATCAATGAGTGCCAGGCAACAATATAAAATATGAGTAAAACAGCACAAGGAGAATTATTGCTCTTCTTGTTGGTGCATGTTCTTTTTTGCCTTGCATTAATTTTCCATGTAATTTAATTAAATATAAAATGCATAAAATTTTTCTGGTTCATACAGTGGAATGAGGAAAGTTCATTTGCAGGAATGGCAGAGAAAGGGCTGCAAAAGGAAGGTGTTGTAGGTATGGCTTTTACACACTGAGAGAAACAGATGGGCCCACAAGAAAATGTCTAACACGAGGCAGAGATTGTGGGAAGCCAGGCTGCAGGAACATCATCCTGTTCCAGAAGATGGAAGATTATAGAAGAAATGGAAATCTTTTATAGACCTTGCTATTCTTGGGGGGTGTGTGTGTAATGTGTATATACATGTGTATGTAAAATATCAATATGTAATGTTAAAGAATTACAGAACCCTTCAGGCTGAAAACCTCTGAGGTCAAGTCCAGCTGTTCCCCATCACTCCCCATGCCCCCAGGAGCCACACCTACATGTCTTTGAATCCCTCCATGGACTCCAACAATTCCTGGGCAGCCTCTGCCAGTCCTTGGTGTCTTTTGGTGAAGGAGTTTTTCCAGATACCCAAACTAAACCTCCTGGCCAGTCTGAGTCCATTTCCTCTTGTCCTATCACAGTTGTTACTGGGAGAAGAGCCTGACCCCCACCTGGCTACCAGCTCCTGTCAGGGACTTTCATCATCCTGCAATGGAAGCTCTCATTTGCAGCAGTCAGAAGTACAGACACAAAATCCAATCAGCCATTTCAGCCTCAGTGAAAGGCACCAGCAGCTTGATTCAGTGAATCACACATGATCCCAATATTCACCAACACTGCTGGTGATAAAGACATGTTACTATTAAGACAGAAATCCAAATTCAAAAGCAATGGATCAGGAATGCTCAACAGCACAAGAGAGCCAGACAGCCTGGAGGTACCTTTCCCATAATTTTAATTTTGCACATGGATTAAATATGTAGCCTTTCCCCCTACATTTCTTGATTTCTATATTTCTTTTATAATTACCCTGCTGATTACTTAAAGGTGTCATACTGCATTACAACACCCTTGAATCACAGAACCATAGTTCTGTGAACCAATCATTGTCGTTGGAAAAGACCTCTAAGATCATGAAGTTACCAATAGTGGATCATTTTCACTGCCCATGACACAGGGTTGGAACTAGATTATCTTTAAGGTTCTTTCCAACCAAAACTATTCTGAGATTCTGCAAATTACACCAGAAGATGCACTGCAAGTAGAAATGAAATCTTGCAAAACATTAAAGTTTGATATTTAAGGGGCATTCTAATAAAGTTTGAATACAAGGATGATTCTAGAGATGTATTCAAAAAGGTCGTGAAAAACAGCCATAAATTTGCTTGCAAATTTGAATGAAAACTCAGCTTTATTTTTGCTCTGTTCACTCACTCTAAGTACTAACAACTTGGGAAATTTGGCTGTGCCACTGAGGCTACTGTGGAAAATCCACAAAAACTCCAGTGCCTAAAGGAGGTTATTAGTTTAACACCCTGTTGGAAAAGCAGCACCTTCATTGCCCTCTAATGCCAGGGTGAGACCTTCTTCAGACTTAAAAATCACTAAATCACAAAAGACTGGTTTGGGTTTGAAGGATCATCTTATTCCAATCCCCTGCCATGGCAGGGACACCTTGCACTGTCCCAGGCTGCTCCCAGCCCCAGTGTCCAGCCTGGCCTTGGCCACTGCCAGGGATCCAGGGGCAGCCACAGCTGCTCTGGGCACCCTGTGCCAGGGCCTGCCCACCCTCACAGGGAACAATCCATCATCTCGTTTTGCACTGCTTTGATTGTATTTTGGTTTTTTCTTGTTCCCAGACTGTCCCAGAGGAGTCAGCCCTTTCTGCACACATTTAGAGGCTCTTTGGAAGCTGTTCATTGGAGCTGAGGCTGGATTCTGACTGTACAGTAATAACTTCTGTGTCAGCACTGAACTGCTTTTGAAAACTCTATTTGTAAGTCCCTTCTACTAAACCCAAAGCAACTGGACTAATGTAAAAGAAACAGAATGGGAAATGCATGGATTTCAGGTTTCGTTTTCCCTTCTATTTCATTTTCAAAGGATCAGTCCTTTACTTAGTCTTTCCAAAGTAAACTTCACCATGAGTGGAATTTTCAGAGGAGTTGTAAACTCCTGAAAAATGGGGTTTATAACAGAAATGTTGACAGTTGGCTCTTAAGAGTAGAAGAGTTACCAAGCACTGCTGTGATATAGTAGTCTCTAACTACTGTAATTCTGGTGAAAAGTTACTGTAATGTGACTCCCTATCTATACCAGGCCACACCATTTCTCTTCTTTATGGTCCTCATTATGGTAAGGAAAATCCATGTCCCCCTAGAGAGAGCTGCCAAAAGAGATTCTAAGCACTTCTAAGCTGTGTTTCCTTTCCATCAGTGCCTGGATATAAGGCTAGGAGATCTAATGTGATTACTGTAATGAGAAACACTATCAATCCTCCCCAGAAAATGAACATTTAGGTGTAGGACAGAATTCTAACAGAAGTTAATCTATGGTGCCTTTTCCCTTGAAGGATCCCTAGGGGTTTTAATGAAGTGTCCCTGGGCAACACTCACTCATCCCTAAAATCATAGCTACCTGCAGGATGGACAAAGCTTCCTTTTTCCATCCTCAGGGCTGTGACTCTCTCTATGCTCACAGGGGAGAAGGAAAACAGAAAGCAGGTTCTCAGCTGAACACAGAGAAGATATTCCTAAAATTAACTACCAAGTGGCAGGCACAACAGTTTTGCATCAAATGGTCTCCAGATATTTCCTATGGGTACATCAATTAATTCTTTACAGCGAGCCAACTGCTTATTCACTTTTATTAGAAAACAGAATTCCTAGTGTTTATGCTATTACTCCTTTCTGGAACAGCACCACAACCTCTATTCCAACTGTTCAGTTGCTTTTGATGTTTTTTCTGCTGGGAAGGATTGAAAGGATACAGATATTTTAAAAATATATATTTAATGAAAACCATTTTTATAATGTTTCAAATACTGTTAGGTATTCTTTCTTCACACTTGCATTTTTCTAGTTTGAAATTAGAGATTTTTGATGTAATGTTTGTGTTCATGAATACTCTGTGTTTATGTGTGTTAGAGGGAGAGAGAATTTATGCACATAAACTGTCATTTCAAGGTCAGGTTGTGAAATGCAATTGCTATTAATGACAGTAAACAACAGAGGTGGATAAATATGGGTAGCTTTTAGCAGATGAGCAGCTTAGACCATTGCTTAATATTTTTTAGAACAGACAAAAGTTTTTTGATATGCAGTGGAAAACAGTAGCAAAGGCAGAGCAAAGTCAAAGCTATAATCAGAATGTACTGTGATTAAAAAAAGAATGAATCAGATGGATATAGGAGATTATGACCATCTGTATATTTTTGCCTCGCACATCACTCCCACACTGGCTTGAGGCCCCCAAAAAATCTCATTCCCAACCTAGGAACACATCCCCTGTCAGCCTGGAGGGGTGACTTCCATTCCACAGAACATGCAGCTCCAAGGAGGCTGATCAGTACTAACAGCCAGTCAAAAAATGAATCATTAAAGGGAGATGGAAGGTGCCTTTCACCCACAGCACCTCACCTTGGAAAATCCCATCTTGCACCAGGGGAAACCTTCCTACAGTTCCCTGAGAGTCCCCCTGAAACTCACTGCCCTGGTCAGGTCCAGCACAGCTGATAAAACCTGGCCAGTCCCCAGGCCTTCCTATCCAACACAGAACCTGGGAAATTGCTGTAAATTCAGAGTGACATGGAAGTATAATGCTAATTATATATATATATTAATGTTAATTGTATTTGTACAGAAGACTCATTGTTTTTTCTTCTGGCTGAGAATAATCTTTTGCCTATATTAAAGTAAAGACAACCATTTCTTTTATTTTGTCTAGCTCTGGAAATGGAGCTAAAAGTGACCTAACTCTGTCTTTCCATCCAATTGATGGTGCTGTTACCAAAATAAAAATGACATTGTGAACATGAGTATATGAAATCCCAACTTTACTCATAGAAAATATGGTGAATAACACATTAATTTTCTCAGGGTCTGCTTTAGGTACAAAAGCTATACCATTCTATCATTCTGGTGTTCCCTGCATTTTCAATTAAGTGCAGCAATTTTTATCCCCCCTCCTAATGACCAAATCTTTTAATCTTTCCTTAAATTGCAAAGCAATGTAACACAGCCGGTGAGGTCACTTACCTAATTAGGATGAATCATCTAACAAAGTTTGTCAGATCAGCATTTTGAAGGCAGGATTTGAATTTTTGCCAGAAAAGGAAGGACTTTGCGGATTTCACATCCTGATCTTCAACAACTCCAAACTTTGAGAACTATCCCATCCTTCTTCCCCCTCCAAAAGATTCAACCACAAATATTGGGGTTATGTCTGCATTTGGGGGAGTATCAGTGGCCAGCTAAAAATACTAAAGATATGAGGCTAAATAATGTCAGGAGGGCACAGCAGTGGTACAGGCAAATGGATTATCTAAGCAGGATGTATTATGCAGCTGAACCAGGGGGCTTATGGTGGAAACCATGCTGTAATAAACTCCATTTAATGAGCCAGAATTAATACAGGGTAATGTACACATGCACAGCATAATGGGAGCTTGCAGAGATTTTAAAAAAAAATAAAAATGAACAATTGTTGTGATTCCCAGAAATAGAATTAACTTCCCATAGACTTTTCTATAGCAAGAAGAAAACAATCAAGTACTTAAATTACTGAGAACTTGATATGAAGGCCCACATAAATAGTTGTTGCTTTGAAATAAAACCATGCAAAAATATTTTTAGATCTTGGGTACTTCACATTTTTCAATAAATATTTTATGAAGTTTCACCAGAGAAGTTATTTAAACATTGGATAAGCCTGAATAATTAGTCTGGAGCACATATCACAAATAAACAGATTACTTGGAGAAAAAAAAAACCAAAATTTCCAGGCTTGCCTAAGGCACAAAATGAGGACCCAAGATGAGGCACTGAAATGGCATTAACCTTGATTAAGGTTACTGCCTAAAACTGATTGTCAACACAGGCTCTTTCAATGCATTACCCTTATTCCTGTTCTTATTGTTCATCTTAATCTGAATGGAATTTTAATGGACTTTTAAAAAACATGTTAATAATTACATGGAAAAAGAAAGTGTCAGAATCAGATATAAGTTCTTCACATGGTAATTTTCTCTTCATTTCATTCTCCCCTCTGTAGCGGTTTTATTCCATTAAAGCAGGCCTTGTCCATAACTGTCAGGCTCTGTACAACAATTTCAGGCAGAGTTTTTTGGGTCACTCAGCTTTGACCATCTTGGATCTTGTTGTTTTGTGTGAAGACTGGGCTCTGACAGGCTGACATGATTGCTGCTGCCTTTTCTTCTGCCTCTTTCGAGCTTCTCTGCATGAGACAGAGCTTGGAGCCCCTGCCCTGGTACCAGCAGCCTGACAGAGCCCATCCTGTTAGAGCCTGATCACCCCCCTGCCAGGCTGAGGGGATCAGTGAAGGCACGGACTTGGCAGCATCTGCTCAGGGTAATGGAAGAAAAAACATTTAGGGAGCTGTTCCTTCTCTTCCAACCCTCCTGGGTGCTCCTCTGCTACCCCAGAGCCTGGCTGGAGAGCTGGCTCCTCTCAGTGCCTTAGGGTGCAGAGGGGTAAATTTGTAGAGGCACAGAAAGCTCAAACTGCATTCCAAACCTGCCCAGCAACGCCCAAGCACCACCCTGTGTGCTCAGTACTCTGTGTCACTGCCCCCCTGCTCTGGTTTCCATCACAGCACCTCTGCCAAACCCAGCTCTGGCTCTGCCATCCACCAGAGCACAGCACACACCGGATTCCTTGCACCTGAGCTCCTGCTGATGCCTTGAGAGGCTGCCCTAGAACAGAGGCTGGACAGAGCTAAAGAACAAAGTAGAGATTTCCTAAAAGGCCTCAATGGATCCACCTTGGGCAGCACAAGAGCCCAGCCAGGGCTGCACCCAAGATGAACCAAAATGGTCACAAAATGCACGAGCGCTCACGGGGTCTCTCACTGTGATCAGTTCTGCTCCATTTGCATATTGGAGTTCATTGTCCAATGACAGCTTTAGCCCATGCAGTCCCATCCTTCTTGTTTTTCTCTCTTCAGTCCATGTTGTTTATGCTCTTGGGCCTGAGATTTGGATCTTGGTCCCCAGCTAGAGCAGGAATTGTTTTGTCTCCCTGCTCTGTGCAGAGAGCTCACCATCCCCTAATACGAAGCCCAGACCCACACACTAAAGCAGCACAGAATGTGAAAAATATAAAAGCTAAAACCTGAGGCATCACTGCACTGCATTAGGTGTAACCACTAGTGAATATTTATTCCATAAGACCAAATGAAAAGTGGTCTGAAATAAGCCTTGAAATTCCCCTAATGTAGGTAAGGGCTTAACACCAACCATTTGGCTTTACAGACGTGGTCTTGTGTCACACCACTTGACATTGTAGGTATAGAAAACATGTGGCTACTCCTGTGCATCAAAAAGGGAAAGCAAATCTGAAAGCAGGAGCAAAAGTACAGAAAAAAATAAAAGGGTTGTAATAAAAGATATACTGTTACATTGCATCAAAATAATTTTCAAGCAATGGACACTGAGGGGAAAAAAGATGAGAAATAAATTACTACATATTTTTTAACATAACAGTCAAGGACTTTAACACTTTTCTTGATGACTAACTTACATGAGTAGGATCAGCTATGACTTTGAAACTATATTAACTTTTAGAAATATGCAAAACATTCATTTTTTTGCTGTTTGAGTAACCACACAGCTGCTGCACAGAAACCGTCCATGAGCTTCCTGACAGCTGAAAAATGGCAAAGTTTTTTTTCAGACCTAGAACTGTAACTGCTTTGTTTTTGTTGCTTAGTTGTAGTTCACTAGTACCTGGAGACCATAAAAAAGAAGATACAAGACTATTTTAGAAACACCACACAACCCCCATGCCATAGGGTATTCAGTGGCAGAGAGTTCCAGGTCAACTCATTGCAAATCCCAAATGTAAATTCACATGAGATGATGGGCCACAGACATGTCCTAAATGGAAAAGTAGGATATATAGGTCAGTCCACACACCAACATTGTCTTTTCAGAAAGAAGGGGAAGTTGTTTGTTGAACTGTGACCAAATTTTAATCATAAAGCTTGTTGAGAATGATGCCACTGGATCCAGAATAGAAAATCATTGGTAACTAGATGGTGAAAATGCTGCTTTTTACAATACAAGCAAGGAAAAATGATAGCTTTGTTTTTTAACAAATATTGCGTTCCAGGACTGATATAATCTAGTTTTATATTTACTCTGCAAACCTCACCGGTCACTTCAGAAGAGGCCCAAGCAGAACTCTTGCACTTTGCACCAGCAGCTGGGAAAGCAGGAATTCCAAACAAGATTCCTCAGTGGAAAAACCTGTGTTGAAGTCAAGCAAGAACAAAAGGCCAGTGTTGCAGTAAGGAGGAATTGTTCTATTTCTGCATCCAGAATTTTCACCTGTGGGTGCCTAAAATCCTTTGCTGTAAATGTTTGCAGCACTGGAGTACCACAAATGCTGTAGGCTGGCCAGTTGTTGATAAAAAGGAACAGGACAGAGGACATGCTAATTGTAGTACTAGTGAAGAAATCAAGCAGTGAAAAAATTGGCTTTGACTTTGTGATGAATAGTGAAGTCTTAAACACTGGCAGGATTACAAAAATAGTACAGCAAATTGGGCATATTATTACAAAATATAAGGTTTTTTCTGTACAGCTAACTGATTGTATTTGACTTTCTTTTATGAACAGAATGTAAAAGCTATTAGGAAAAAAAAATGAAGCATTTTAAAAACAGCCAGAAATGGGGGGGAAAAGTATTTAACCTTGTTTTTGCAAGTAGTCCTTCCAGAAATATCTTTAAACATCTGTAATACATGGATCATTTTTTTTAATTGTCCTATTTTGCCAAAAAAATCCTCATACCTCTGTTATTAATTTCACAAAAAACTTAAACACCATTTTATTCCTTCTTTAGCCCTGAAAATAGGGCATAAGCAGAATAGTCACTTTGCTGGTCCTCCTCACAAAAAATCATTTAATCCAATATTTTTTTCCTTATCTTAAATGAAAGGAAGAGAATTAGTTCTTAACTTACACAAAGTCTGAAAAATACTGTAATCAAGAAATTTTGTCTTGTTTTTCTCTCAGAAATCTTTGAATACAGCATAGATTTAAACTTTAAAGCATCTTGATGACATACTTAACATAAGTATTTGGTTTGTGGCTTGTTAGTCTTGTTTTGGCTTTATAATTTTGAGATGTATTGCTTAGATGTGATTATCCATTACCTCTGGCCTATAGGAAAGCACAGTGGCTGAAAGGGTGAAAATTAAGATGCATGCAGAAAGAGCAAGAAGTAGGATCCCAAGTTCATAGCAAATTAAGACCTGATTTGTAATTTTTTCTGCTGGTTTTGTTTAGGGATTTTTTTGGTTTCTTGGGTTTTTTTAGTGTTTAGTCTTCCAGCTTATAGTGCTGACATTCCTGGAACTGTTTGATCCTTGTCAGCATGGCAAAGGCACAGATCTCTCTGACTACCAGGGCAGGGTGTCCAGCCCTGCAGGATGGTCAGCCCAGGGTGCTCTGGGCTCCCTGACCCCCAGAGCATCTCTGGCACATCTTCAGAAAACCCTGGCTGAAATGCCAAGGGGAAGCTCAGGATCTGACAGCAGTCTGAAGCAGCACGCCCCTGCACTGTACTTTGTGTCATGTGAGGGAAGAGAGAGGCTCATCAGAAAGAGAAGAGGCTTTGTCAGACATTTCAGTGGGTACAGAATCCTCCCTGCCCCTGAGCCTGAGTAAAATCTCCCAGCAAGCTCTAAAACCTTATATGAGACCTATGGGCTCCTGAAAAGGAAGCAGAGTGCCTTCCTTGGTTCTGTGCTCCTGGGGTGACTCTGGGCCCCTCTCCATCCTCACCTCACAAACAGGAACAGATCAATCATCTCTTTTTGGATCCCACCCAACTCCTGAGGGTACCTGTACCACAGACCCACTTGGGAACTCTGTTCCCAGGCTCCTTGAATGTCATCCTTGAGGATGGAGGGTGATCCAGGCAAGCTGTGGGTATGGATGAGACCATCAATGAGCCTCAGCCCCCTAAACCACATTGCTGAGCACAGTCCAGGCAAAGGAGGAGCTCCCAAAACACACTGGTGGTCAATACAGCCAGGACTCTGCCAGCATGGAGAGCTCATCCCTAGAAACTGGACATGCCTGGAGCACAAAAGAATGATGTGCTACAGTAATGGAGTCTCTGCTTCTTTTCTGCCAAGGTCAGGAATGAATGCACGGTATTTCATGTTCAGACTCAAACAATGTTTGTTAGTTCTTATCCATGTTACAGTCCCACAAGCTGTGAGTTCTATAGCACCTCACTCCAATAAACTAAAAAATGGAGCCCCATCTCTCTCTACAAGGCCTTTCAAGGATAAACTGTCCAGTTAAGAAATGACACCTCAGTTATTTTCACCTTAAACCCAATAACTACCTGTGCCCCACAATGGGGACTTTTTATCCAATTACACAAAACAACCCAAATGTGCGAAGAAGATGGTGAAAAAGAAGAAGGTGAAGAAGAAGGATCAGCCTCCATCCTAAAACCTTCATCTTGCTTTATATATATATATATGCTAAACCCTTAAACACTATGTTTTCCACCAGGTGATACTGCACACCTCTATTCAAACTCCACACCCACAATCCCAGTTCTAGCACTCAATTTTGGAAGCCTTCTCCATGGCCTCAGGTCAAATGCAGTGTTCTCTTGGGGGGTCAGTGCCTCTCAGCACAGAAAGTATAAAATTCTCACCAACCAGGCTTCCAACACTACAGGATTATGAGATTCCTTCTGAAGAGCACTGGCAAAAACTGTGTGTGCTGGCAATGGCTCTGGCTCAACTGAAACATCTCACTGTGTTCAGAACACAATGACAATGCCACTCCTGATGATCTACAAGCCCACAGGCCACCTCAACAGCCGTGGCTGTGATGGGCACCTCAGTGCCAGGCTACTTCTGCCACAGATTTATAGGATTTACTATTATGGGAAGCCCATTGACTGCTGGATTGGGATGGAGCCTGGAAACAAAAATCCAATATCTCCCGTGCTGTGAGCAGAGACTGAACTGAAACAACTCCATGGTGCAGATCAGTGTCTGGGTATTTTACTTTATGTGGTTTGAAAAGAAATAGGGGCTCCATAGTTAAATGTACTCATTCTGTCAAGACCACTCCAGCTTCAATTTTTCCTTCATGACTGTAAAAAGATCCAATTTCCACTATGAAGTCTGGAAAATTATATCAACTATCAGGGTAGAATTAGACCTGATAGAAGCTTTGTGATCTTAAAAAGTATGAGATATATCCATTTTTCACTGTAAGAAGATTTTAGCTTTCCACTGGGCTTATTAATTTTTGCACTTTTTGTATTGTATTCTACTCTTTTTTAATAAATAATGCTAAAAACCAGACCTTTATTTCAAATGCTTATTTCTGTTGCATTTTTTAGCTTCCTGCTAATAAATTAATTTTTTTTTTAATAAAATGAACAGGAATATAAAGGATGGAAAAATCCACAGTACCCCATTCAGAGGCAAAGAAAAGAGTAAATACATTCATTGCTTTCCTCAGAAGAAATGTATTGTGCAGCTGCTGTGGAATACAATATTGAGATGAAAATGAAGCTGCAATGGAAATGGAATGAGAAATAGGTATTTGCTTCTGGGTGAGCGCAACAAACCTATCAGCTACATAGTTAAAATCAGCAGCCCCATCTCCCCAATTCCTGATGACTAAATAAACCACAGGTAAAAGGACAGGGGAATAAGACAGAAGGAAAGGAGGGAAATGAAGCTGCCAAAGGAAAGAGAAATGTTTCTGCAAAGGTCAGTAAGGGATAAGATTAGTTGGAGTAAGCCAATCCTGCAGTGTAATTTGCAATATTTTCAAACACTTCAGAATAAGCATTCCTTGCTATTTTTAATATGGGCTTTGAGCCATGACTATCTAAATGGAGAGAAGAGGCATTAAAAGTTCATAGGGCTTGATATTGCCTGTAAAGAGGAAGCCCCTACAGAATTTTATTTTATTAGTAACCTTTATTAGCCTTGTAGCCAGTGCTGATTAAAGTATTGTGGCATATCTGTCAGCAGCAGGAATGCATGGGGATTATTAGCAACTGCATTTAAAAGTCTAAGAGCCAAGAGGTAGAGCCACAAGCCTGGAATACTAATTCCCATTTTATTCAGTGTAAACAGTCAAAGGATGGATAATAGCTTACTTGTCTCCTTTTATTGGCATGTTTATTTGTCCTTTTGCTCTTCTCCCTCACCGTGTAACTAAGACAGCAGAAAATAATACAAAATATGAGGCACTTACAAGTCTGGGTCAAATTGATTTCAGTGCAGAATATCCAAATTTGACTGGTCAAACATAACTCCTACCCCATAGACCAGTGACTTCATTGGAATATATAACTTCAAGCTCACAGGCAGATACTGATGGGAAAAGTGTATTCAGCAGAGAATGCCCTTTAGAGTTCTGTCTGTAGACATATTTCAGGTCTTCACTGAAGGATTTTGTTTATCATGTGATGAATATTTTGTAGACATAACTTCCATCCCAGCTGACTCAAATTTCTTCACTGAGAATATTCACAATTCAAATTGAGCTGTATAAGCAGCTGAGTCACACTGCATTCTTTTATCTTGGGACTTAATAAAATACTTGATAGTTTAAGAAATTTAAGCCAAATCATTTTTATGATGCCCAAAGCAATTTTTTTTTCATGACTGTTGTAATTACAGCAAAAGCCTGTTTTGGTCAATATTCAAATTAATGGATTTTCTTTAGCATAAATCCAAGGAAAACATTAATGTTAATATCAACAATCTGGTTTGAATTAAACTCCACTTGGAAATGGATAAATGTTTATGAACAATATCTTTTAACATTTATGATGCTCCACTCATTGCTGCATTTCCAAAAGTTGTAAGGCATAATAAGTAAAATTAGCCAGAGCTCTACTGCTGAGTTAGGAAAACAATCTGAGCACAGTTCAAGTGATGGAATCTCTTTGTTGGTGTAGATGACAGTGAAAAGTCTTGGAAAGGTTTATCTTTCCTCCCTATGACAGAAAAGTTCTTCTGCCTGGCACAGAACTAAAGCCAGAGGATCATAAACCACAGCTGAGAATTATTTAAATAAACAAAATGATGGTTTCTACCCAAGACAAGCCTCAACTGTGAATGGTGACTTGAGATCACTGATGATGCTTTTGCATTTTTTTGCTAGAAAACCTTCTATGAGGCTGAGCATGACAGTGTGGCAAAAGGATCTCAAAGTTTCAAGTAAGTAATCTTTAACATCCTCTTTTAAAATGACACAGATAAAAAGTAATCATAGATATAACTGTAACATTTTTGTGGACTCTATATTAATATCATATCCTCATAATTAACTAAATCAATTAATATGATGATTTAGGAACGTATAGATTAAAATGTTAATAGGCATGCTAGAAAATGTCGCTGAAGGTAATTAAAAAGCTCAGCATTGTCTTCCAAAGTGTAAACAACTGACTGCTCTATTTCTGAAATTGTTGTGCAATTTAAAGCTGACAGTCTTGCCCAGTTTAAAATTTGTATGAATGAATGTATTTGCCTCTAAATATTTGCTAATAAGCCGTGGTAATTTAGCATGCTTTGCTTCTTGATCACTTAATGAGTTTAGCATGTCTGCGTGTAATACTTGCAATTCCCAAAGTTGTATTTCATTGTATTCCTGTGGTTAAATATTGTTTGTTCTCTGGACTCCAGGAGCCCCAGAAGCCTCTGGCTTGCAGGAAACGCTCGTGCAGCCCACTGGGATCAGTGTCTGGCATCCACCACCCAGCCCAGAACAGGCAACCCCAACAGCCCTCCTGGCAGTACCTGCAGATATTGAACCTCACTTCCTAAACCTGTCATTAGAATTAATAGAATTATTTCTCTACTGAAGCAAAAAGGAGTTGAATCCAATTTCCCCAGTGCTTTCCAGCCCTGTGTAGCACACGTATTATGCTATCTTAATATGGATTATTGTGATTTTTCTGCTCTTACTAAAGAGAGCCATCTGTACTCCAGTTTTTCATCTGCTCCTATTCTTTCTGGTGTACTGTTCAGAGACACCCTTGTCTGTTCTTCGGGAAATTTCCTGTAAAGCACAGAATTAGTTGCTCTGACTGACATTTTCAATGCAGGAGGTCCTGAATGTCTAAGTAAATTTTATCCCACTCTCTGACTGATAATGTAACACTTGTAATATTTTCTTATCACAGACTTTGTTTCATGCTTTTGCTAATTTTTCTGCTGTGCTCTGTGTTTCTTTCATCACCTATTTCTTTTATTCTTCTATTTTATTTCTTTTGGACCCATTTACTTATGGCCTTGCCACTTGGACTGGCCTTATAAGCTGACATAATAAACTGTAAATTTAGGTCTCAGCTTAACTCTTCCTAAGATAGATACAGCTTTTCTGTTCAACAGTCTTTGTTGTTTTCATGCATATTCTGGATTTAAATTGTTGCAGGATTATCAAAAATCAGGCAAGTGAATCTACATGAACACCAAACCAGAATTTTAACTAGGATTTAATGCATGCAAATTCATCAGCCTGGAAACTGTTTGGGGGTAGTAACAGAAATTTAGAGGAAGTATTGATGCAGTGCAGCCTGAAGAACTCAAAGCTGAAAATATTTTCTCAACTGCAAAAACTCATGGTAGAGCAGATTTGTCAAAAGACATCTGCAGTTCTGAACAGATCTCATCTCAGTGATTGGAATAATGGCCAATATCTTGCCTATTTTGCTCCCCAGACCAGTTAGCAGAAGCTTAAACTAGCTGATTTAGGTCCATCTAGCAATTACTGATATTCTATGGTAAAGTTTATTAAGCCTGCAAAAAACATCTGTGGTATAATGAGAAAAAGAATTTTTATTTACTTAAAAAGAGCAAAACTAACCTTTTGATAAGCACAAACTTCCACCAGGGCATACTTTTCCAGATGACACAGAATGTCTTCCAACAGAGCCTTGCTCTACAAATTCTATACTAAACCATTCAGTTGCATTTAAGTAAAAATAACCTGTTGATATAAGTTCACTTCAGGGTTTTACAGAATAATTGTGTCTACAGAACTTCTTGATGAGTTTGAGATATAAATATGCCAATGCTTTGAAACAATAAAAAAGAAAACACAATCATAAATTAGAAAATAATATATGGATACAATAAGACGTCCAGGAATGGATTCCAACACTGATCAGTTATTTCTGAATAATTTGTTGTTCCATCAATAGTTATGAAAGAGGGTGAGAATTGATCAAATACTACACAATATGAGAATGTCTTGGGAAATATAGATACACAGATCCATTTTTAATTTCAGAGATACTGTAATCTATTTTTATGTCAGTGTACAATATGTTGATGTGAGGCTGCAAGAAAAAATGCTATTACAATTACTTGTTCATAGCATTTGCCTCAGTTATAAGAATTGATTTTCCTATTTATTTGACTTGTGATGTTGGAGTTCTCTGTGACTTGTTCAAGAAAGTAATCTCCAAATTTCACAGAAAATTTGGCATTTGGAATGACAGTGAAAATAATGGAAAGCAACGTAAGTTTCCCATGTAATTTTGATGGATAAGATAATTATTTTTCTCAGTACTACTCCTACCTATTTGAAGACATTCCTAAGTCTAGTTTCAGTGCTTTCTTAAATGAATCCTCAAGATACAGGAGGATTCCAGTTGAAGAAATCTCCAGGTTTATCAGTGTACTGGCTGATTACAACCATCACAGGGCACAGGGGCGTGGTGGAGTCACCATTCCTGGAGGGATTTAAAAACGTGTAGGCATGGCACTGGGGACCTTGGCGAGTGGTGGGGTTGGCAGTGCTGAGCTAATGGTTGTACTCCATGATGCAAAAGGTCTTTTCCAACCTAAACAACTTCATGATTCTACAAACTCCACAAGGATCTGGAAAGGAAGAATTCCTGAAATGTTCTGGCCAAGCGTCCAAGCTCTGGGAGCCCTGGGTACCTGGCAATAACTGTGGGGCAGGGTGGAAGTCTCCTTGAATTACCAGAATTTCCTGTTTTGTTCGTAAGGTGGTGTGAAACTGGGGAAATACACAAGGAAGGAAAGGAAGGATTATTGCATGGAGAAGGTGGGTTTAGAACCCAAAAGGTACAGGATTAAGCATCAGTCAAAGTTAATCATGGAATCCCAGAATGGTTTGGGTGGGGAGAAGCCTCAAAGCCCATCCAGTGCCACCTCTGCCATGGCACCTTGCACTGTCCCAGGCTGCTCCCAGCCCCAGTGTCCAGCCTGGCCTTGGCCACTGCCAGGGATGCAGGGGCAGCCACAGCTGCTCTGGCCACCCTGTGCCAGGGCCTGCCCACCCTCACAGGGAACAATTCCTCATTCCCAATCTCCCATCCAGCCCTGCCCTCTGGCACTGGGAGCCATTCCCCCTTGTCCTCTACCAGTTTCCAGCTGGAACAGAATGGGAACAGCATGGCTAAAACACATGAATGTTCAGAAGTGGTGCTAAACCAAAGATGGAAGCAAATTTTAAAAAACTTGATGTTCAGAAAACAATTTCAGTTCTCATGTGAGAGAACTGATTCATGATGACAAAGTCCAGTCACACGTTTAAATAATTAACATAAATAATAAATTTGCTTGGAATGGTAAAAGTTGAGAATCATAACACAACAAGTAAGTTGTAGTGAAATACTTTTCTACTACTCTGATCTGAATGGAAAACCTGATACAAGGAGGACAAAAAGGTATATAAATATGGAAAGAACAGGATAAAAAAATGTCATTTCTCCCCCATAAGCCATATTGAAGAAACCCGTTCAGTTTGATGGGTACAGGAGCCCACTAGATATCGGAGGTTTTTTTGTGAAAGCCTTTTATAGTAGCAAACTTAATTTCTCTAGAAGAAAAAAAAAAATCACATTTTATATAGCAATTGAAAAATCTTAAAAATCTAACGGCACTTATTATTGAGCAATAGACACTAACTCTGAGTCCTCACAAGATTCCTAGCATTCATTACTTCAAAAGCAGTAGTTTGAAATTAAAAGGTTAAAATAACAAATTTTATGGAATGAATTATTTTATCTCTGAAAAGTGGGAAACTAAAACTACCTTTTGCCAGACAAGGTGATAGCCTTTCTCATAAGAGCTTGAAAATTATTACACCTGAAGCCAATAGTCTCAATTACATAAAAAATGTTCCGATCAGATTATACTAATTGCAACTGAATCCTCATTAGTGTCCACAGCCATTGCTGTCAGGGCTTGGAACGAGGTGCGGGGATTCTGCAGCACCTCCTCCCCCAGGAGAACTTTCACTGCCTGTCTCCAGAACCAGCTGTGGTGCAGTGCTGCTCCTAATCTTGGATTGGAGCTGTGGGAAAAGGGAGGCTGTGAGGAAAAGCTGTAAAACCCTCGCTGGGGGAGCACAGCTGATCCCAGTGCCCTGCTCACTCCTCTGAGCTGAGGGGCAGCCACAGCTCCTCACCACCCCCACAGCCAGGAATCACCTCCTAAGTAAAGATTTTCTACCTAAAATATAAAACCACGCTGGTGAATGGTTTGAGGCAAATCCAGCAGTGCCAGGATGAAAGTTTGGATTTGTGCTGCCTTTTGTGTGAGCAACTGTGAGCCATTGCCACATGCCCATGTCATCTTGACATCTGGAGCTCCCAAAAATGTCTGAGAGGCATTTCTTGTAAACTCTACCAGCACACCTCATTTGTGCTTGAGGCATACAACATTGTAACTCAAGTTTAGGATGTTCCTACAAAGTCTAGGTGACACCAACTCCAGGTATTTCCTCTCCAGGCATGGAATGACATTGGACCTGACTGCTGTCAGCTGAAGCTAACCCTGCTCAACGCCCTGCAGACAGATGTGGAACAGAAAAGGCAGATTTCTCTCTGTTGTAAAGCTTATCTATCTGGCAGAAATTCAATCTGGACCCTTCTCTAGGTGTTTTACCTTCACCTCATGGCTTTAAACACAGTAATAAACACACATTAACACAGTGGGGAGAAGCAGGTGCTGTGACTCCAAGCAACCTCAGCTGGGTCATGTTTGTAGGTCGTTACTCTCAGCCTTGTGTGATTTATTAAGCCATGTCCAGAGAGACCTAGTGAGTTTTCACATAGCTAACACAATTAAATATTAAAGGAAAATATTATCTCATTCAGCTGAAATAAAACCCTGGATGTAAGTTAACTTATTGATATCCAAAATATATCTTAACATTCAACTTGCTATTTTTTAAGTGAATAAAAATTGACTTACTCTATACTAACAGACAAATTTATAAACCACCATGTTCTAATAATGACAGAAATTAATTTGGAAAGCAGTTTGATAGTTAGTAAAATGTTATTGCTAGCTGGATAGACAGTACATTGCAGAGAGATTAATGGCAGGAGGAGAAAATTTGCTGCAGACCTTTGGAACGGAAAATTTCCATGAGGTAATGCAGAAAGCTGTTCCGAGGTACCTTTGCATCATCAAGAGGGAATTTAATTTAGATGTTCAATATTAGTGTCAAGCTCTGAGAAGCTTCTTGGATCACAACAGCAGCAATTAACAAATACACTGCTGGCAGTGAATCCATCCCACAGGGCAGGGGTTCAGAGACAGCACCAATCTCCTGGCTGGTTTGCATTCCACTTTTAGTGACCTGATTTCTAAACAATGCCTTAACTTGCAGCATTTTGTTATTTTCCACCTAGGAAAGCCACTGTTCCAAGTTTGGAAGGTGTGGGTATGCAAAATCTGTAAATTGCAGTGTTTCCCTTTGACTGGCACTGCAGCTGGGGCAGGTCTCAATAGGCACCTTCTCTTAGGCCACATTAAGACCAACAATTGCATATTGAGCTTAACTAGTCTGCAAGGGCTGCTGGCTATATTAACACTGGGGCTTTTATTGTCTAAAAGCTGCAAGGAGGCCATAAAGTGACATATCCAGCATAGTGAAAACACAGCAACATTAAAAAGAGCCATTATAGCTCCACTTTAGGAGCCTGGAATACATTAAGTGTCACAAGTAGCCACTTTTATCTCACAATTAGGGATTATATACTGTTTGCTACATCAGTTTAAACTAATTAATTCTAATTATTCTGTCATCTCAACCAAGTTGCTGTAGGCAAGTACAGGTAAAATTTTGCCTTTTTCTGAAGTTTATAATGGAAAGGTGGTTTTGGTTTGGGCTTTTTGGGTTTGTTCTTTGGGGTTTTTTGGGGGTTTTTTTTGTGCTTTTTTGTTTGGTTTTGGGGTTTTTTTTAAGCTGATTAGAACAAAAAAAAGAAGATTCAAACTATTTATTTTAACGGGATTTCTCAAAAGCAGTTCTGATCTTTTTTTTTCTCTTTAAATTTTAAACAATGAAAACCTAATCTTCAAAGGTTTCATTCAGCTCCTTCTTCCCTGTTACACTGAGGTGAAGGAGAGAAAAAATCATAAATGTTATAGTAATTTTCCAGTCATGCACCTTGCCAAAAAAAAAAAAAAAAAAAAAAAAAAACCTAAAAATTTTAAATTGCTTTTTCTTGTATTTTTATATACTAAGGAAACACTGCACAGTTGGAATGAAAAGCAAGAAAATGCAGTGAAATTTTGTTTTACAAGTCAATTTTTCCTTGGATTTTAGTTTGGTTCCTTACAGCACCCTAAGAATGTTCTATTTTCTAAGGAAGACTTTATGACGACTCAGGCACTGACTATAACAGTATTCATATCACAGAATCCCACAGTCATTAAGGTTGGGAAAATCCCTCCCAGCCCATGGAGTCCCAGCTGTGCCCGATGCCCACCTTGTCCCCAGCCCAGAGCCCTGAGTGCCACCTCCAGCCCTTCCTGGGACACCTGCAGGGATGGGCACTGCCAAGCTCCCTGGGCAGCCCCTGCCAAGGCCTGAGCAGCCTTTCCATGGGGAAATTCCTGCTGGAGCCCACCCTGAGGCTGCCCTGGCCCAGCCTGAGGCCGTTCCCTCTGCTCCTGTGCCTGTTCCTGGGAGCACAGCCCGACCCCCGGCTGTCCCCTCCTGGCAGGGAGTTGTGCAGAGCCAGAAGGGCCCCCCGAGCCTCCATTTCTCCAGGCTGAGCCCCTTTGCAGCTGCCTCAGCCCCTCCTGGGTCTTTCCCAGGAGTGAAAAGGTCACAGAAGTCCCATCCTGACCCCTCCTGAGACACTGCAGGCCCTGGTATTGTAAAAGCAGGTGACCCCTTATCTGGGAGGAATGTTGCATCTGACTCCATGATACCAGAAGGCTAATTAATTACTTTATTATACTATATTATTCTATACTATATTACACTACATCTAAACTGAAACTTCACAAAATCTGGTGCCTGCCTGCTGACCGACAGTCTGGACACGCGCTTGGGCCTGCTAGGCCAAGGAAACAAAGCACCCTCACTCTGGGTAAACAATCTCCATACTGCATTCTACTTTGGCTCAACACAGGAGCAGCAACTGAGATAAGCATTGATCATTCTTGTCTCTGCTTCTCTCAGGTTCAGAGAATGTGAATCCCACACCCTGGGACCCCCTGAGCAGGGAGTGCCCCCCATGCTGATCTGTGCCACCCTGAGCTGGGGCCAGCCAAAATTAACCCCAAACCCCCAGACACAGAAGAAAGCTGCAGCCTGTCCTGATCAAGGAGACAAGAGCAAATCCTTGTTAAGAAAACACGTAACAGAGATAATTGACTTTCTCAATGTCATTGTGCTTAATGTGTAAAGAAATTAAGGCATCTGATTTATCCTTTAGTAAGGTGAACACAGTCAACAGAATGCAGAATGAACATCCCAGAGGAAGTTTTGTGCAAAAGGTAGGAGTGTCCCACTGGAATGGATGGAAAAACCTGGATCCAATTCTTCAGCTTTCCACAGATGAGCAATTACTCACAGCCAGCCCAAATTTTAGAAAGGACATACCATGTCCTACTGTCACCATTTTCAAATGTGACAAATCTTCTCAAATCAAATATCAGGCTTTAAATAGAACACTGACACTTTGGCAATTTTGTTTTTGCAAAAACAATCCAAATCGTTTTTGCAAAAACAATCAAATTCTTTGTCTTACATAGAAAAAGAAACTGGCAAAATTTCAAAAGCTTCTTCTAAACTGAAATATTCTCTGAACTCTGCTGGTAAAGGAGATGAGGTTATTTTACTTTAACAAGATTGTGATGAGATATTTTGGAAAAAAAAAGACCTTAATGGTACAAGCATAAATTTTTCCACTTCTGAGGTTTTGAAACTTTGTTTGAAGAAAAACCTTGTTCTGCAACCCAGCATTACATTTTCTTTGGGCACATTTTTACACCCTATGTGACATGGCAGGTCAGGAAAAGAAAAAAGCTATCTGAATTAAATCAGTACAGCCAGTTATGTCTCTTCATAGAGAATTAAAAATGAAACTGCTGGAAAAAAGATCACATTCTGCTAATGCTTTATTAGCAGACTCAGGTTCTCTGCTAATTACCAGAATCAGTCACCCAAAGAACATGTGTTTATTTCTCCCACAAGTCTGAGACAAAAAGAGAGGAAATAATAATATCCCTTGGAGTTGTCAACAGGACTTCTGCCCAGCAGTGAAAGAATAACTCCCTGTAAACCTCCATCTTTTCCATAAACACACGACTCCTGCTCTTTTTGTCACAACTGATGTTTTACTCTGTCAGACTTCTTTTAACATTTCAGGGATAAATCAAAGGCCTTAATTATTGCTTTCCATTCCGTTCCCAAGACCAGGACTCTGTGAACACCAGTGCAAGAGACAATAGTGAACTCTGTATTTGCTGCACCCTTCCATCCTGGCAGTAATTGCACCTGCTGTTTCTTTGTGGCTCTGACCTTTCAGTTATCCAGAATTAGTCTGGACAAGGCTGTGCCTCTGGCACAAGCAGCACTTTGGCCAGCCCCTTGGAAAAGGGCAGTGCCAAGGTAAGACACAGCCATGACAAATTTCAAAAGGCACACACAGAACAGGGTTTTTACACTAAGTGAGAGCTGACTAATATTTATCTTGATTTAGGGGGACTGTTGGAGAAAGAGTTTTGCTGAGCAGTGATTTAGGAACTGAAAAGTTATGGAAAATTCTGTACATATAGAAAACAAACCCTGCAAAATGACCATTTCACACAATATTGGCTTTAATCCACATTGTCCTACAAAACCAGTCATTCTTTGCTCAGTAAATAATAATTAAGTTAAACCTTAGCTGCCTCAATATGCTTTTTGCTTTTAATGTCAGGGCTCTTAATGTTGCAGTTCTGCTCATTAGAAGGAGTCTGTGCATCCCAGTAGGAACTGCTGGATTTAAATTGTTTTTCCTGTCAGGAATTTTGGGAGAGCTTGCACATGTAGTGCTTTCCTCCAACAGTTCAGATTTTGTTTACTCTATTTCTATTGTCTATGCCGCTTCCACAATTTTTTTATGCTAACAGGAAAAAAGCATCAGAACTGACATTTTCTTTCCCCAAACAATGTTCTCCAAGTGCTACATTTTTTGCATTTCTTTGAAACACCATAGGACAAATGAATGTAGAGAAACTTCCAGAGGAAATGCTGTGAAGGTGCTCTTGACACCTGGGTGAGCTGCCAGGGGCCCTGGGGAAGGACTCTGCAACCCAGCAGTGCCTGAGCGAGTCTGTGCAGGGCTCAGCACCTCAGGTACACGCCCAGGGCTTCACTGTGCCCTAAACCAGGACTTCTGCTGCCTAACACCTCTAAATTTAGTCCACTGCTTCTAATTTAAGCTTCTCTCTTGGAATTGTCCCACACTGACTCCGATTACAATTGTGGAAGTTATATATTAAGGAGATACTATTTTTATCTTGAGATAGTAGATTGCAAAGACAACACAGAATTTACCTTGAATACTCCAGACACATGAAAAGCAACTGGCAGGGATAGAAAGAATGTGCAGTAGACAAAGTATTAAGAAATCTAAAGGTTTCAATCCTAAACTTATACTGTCAAGAGAATATCAGTATATAGTTTATACTGTAAGGAAAGCCCCATATTTATACAACAAATAAATCCCAAACCACTTCATATAACAATAGTAAAAGTAATTGAATAAACTGTGTGTCTGTTGACCTGGAATACTGCAATGAGATTCCCTTCTTCTCAGCATCCCCTTCTCCCAGCTGCACAAATATAGCTCCCTCCTCCTCCCTCAGCCCCTCCACACCTTGGGGTTTGCCCATTCCCACATGAGCCCAAAACTAGAACCCAGGAGGGTTCCCTAAAACTGATAGGAACAGGGCAACCCCCTTTTCTTTAGTGCTCCTGTCCATGAAGTGCCTGGGAGAGAGAAGCCTTCACTGCTGACCCTTCACCCCACATTGATCCCTATGGATGGCGAGATGGTAAACCCCTCGCCAGGCAGGAGCAGCTCAGGTCCCTGGGTGTCTCAGCACATGTCACAGCTGAGGCAGCCACAATACACAGAGCATCACCACACAACAGCCCCATCCCAATGACCCCAAACTGTGTGTGCCATACACAGCAAATGACCCCAAACTGTGTGCCTACACCTGGGCTCATTTTGTCCCAAGGCTTTGCATTCCCTCTAGGTTATATTTCCAGTCTGCCCAGCCTGTATTTCCCACATCCCCATCCTTGCCTAGCATGTTTGCAATTTTCCAGTCATTAGGCACCTTTCAGACATGATGGACTCTTGCAAGCTAAGGAAAAAAAAAAACCACAAAAAAGGAAAAAAAAAAAAAAAAAACCACACCCAAAAAAAGACCAACATTTTTCCTTAGTATTTCTCCCTTAGAAATCAGTTTGTCTAACACTGATCTGGAGGAGTCTCCTTCCACTGTCTATTTTTCTCAACACAAGATATAAAAATGAACAGTCCACATCTGTAGCTTCCTGTGGCTTTTTGACAAACCCCATCCACCTCATGCAGAACATTTTAATTTACAGAGCCTCAAGTAGACAAACAAACCTTGGAATTTAGGCATAGCTCTTCATCATCTACTGGTGAACACACAATTAGGTGCAACTGTTGTGCAGAGTAATTAGTAGGTGTCAAGATGATGGTGGTTTGTTGTGCATGGAGATTTTGGGAACTGGGATAACAATCTGAAACATTTTGTTCTGGATAGGAACACAACAGTAAAACTTCCAGCTGAGTATTCTTCAGTGAATAATTCATTTGATGATGACAGTACTCTTGTAGCTCATTTTCCCAGCAAATTGCTGGGATTGGATCCTCCTGCACATTCATCTGGATTCTTTTTTTCCTTGTGCTTACAGGACTCACTGAAGTTAAAGAACGGAGAATTTCCAAGGCTGCGATTACAGAAATAGATTGAAACAAAAGTAAGGGAGGAGGAAGAGAAGAGAGAAGGTGAAGGTCACATTAAAAGAAAAAGCCTTTAGCTTTTGTTCTGAATAATTTCAAGTCTTTCAGTTCTCCTATCTTGCTCCCCTCTTAACCCCAGACTCTTTCCCATTACATATATTTATATTTTGAAATTCTGCTAAGTAAAGGGAAAGAAAATAACAATCTTTGCAGGGAAAATGCCTATCTCCTTTGGAAAAATAATCTTTAGCACTATTCTGAAATACAAATGGTGTATTTCTGGTGCAGCTTCAACCAAACTGAAGTAAGAGCAGTGTGAAAGCTTGAATGAGTACAAGTCATTATTTTCCTTTTACAAACTCTTTTGTATGAATAACTGCAAAAAGATTAATTAACTTGTAACTTAGTACACCTGAAATATAAGACAATTCTTCCACCCTGGAAAGGAAGAGTTGCAGTGTGTGTGTGTTTGTGTGTAAACTCACAGGTACACAAAAGCATGTAATTATTGATTACAAATTATCTCAAGTGACTATTTGAGCCCAGCCAAATGCTAAGTTTGGGGTTTTTTCAGTCTGAAGTCACTGAAATATGCATGAACGGAACTGATATGGTTGCAGCATTGATATGTGTCCAACACGGTGCTCTTAAATTATACCAAGGAACAGAGAGATAAGATGTGGGCTGTATTTCTAGAATAATGAACATGATAAAAGGTTAGGCCTTTTGTTATATTTCTTCTGAAATATGCAATTTGTTACAAGTTATATTGTCTGTGCAAAGAATCCCTACTGCAACTCTAATGTGGTTTTTTACTATCAAAAACATAAAAGCACATCAGAACACATCATGTGCAAACCATGGCATTAAACAGATTAGAAAACTAAATGTCATACTGTAACATGACCGGGGTTTCTGCAGCTAATTTACAAGAAAGGCAGAAGAACTCTGCAGGAAGCACTTTCTCCAAATATGCACCCTGCAGCTAAAATACCTCATATACCTTATTGTTCTTTCAAAGTAAAAAAAAAGGAAAGAAAAAAACCCTTGACTAAAGTGATAAATTTAAAGCTTGTGTGAATTTTAAGATGACTAAATGAATTCTGTGTGAGATCTGTGTATTGCAAGCAAAAAAAAATCACAGCAGTCTTAGCTATAAAATACTTTTGTAATCTACCATTCAATTGTTTGCACTGCAGTTGTACTGAAATATTTGCAATTTTATGAATGCTTCAATTACCAGTAAACTTTTTATTTAATTCCTATTTAATTGTACTTTCCCCTGTGCCCCTCATGACACTGCACTTCTGTTAGCACCCCAGAGAAAAGAGAATGCAGCACAGCCCACTGCAGCCACAAAGATACAGTTTTGCTTTACTTACTAAGAAAAATGCTGGAATTTCAAATCTTGTTTGCTGCTAGATCTGGAGGAGTTAAACAAGGCTCTACACTCTTGAAGAGACTTAAGTAAAAGGCCATCAGTCTTCTTAATTAAGCCTTTTCCTATAAGCACTGCCTGAAAGCACCTTAGTTGCCTTTTCAAGCTCTCACCTGATTCTAATTAAGCTCCTTGGAACATTAACCTGGCTTTTTCCTCATGATTCATCTCATTAGGAGAAAAAGGTAAATGACTCACTCTTTAATGCTACTTTATGTAGTGGCCTTCTGCTGGAGTTGGTGAGAGCTGGGACAGCTCAGCCTGGAGAGGAGAAGCTGTGTGGAGACATCACAGAACCTTCCAGGGTCTGAGGGGCTGCAGGGAACCCAGAGAGGGACAATTCCTCAGGAACTGCAGGGACAGGACAAGGAGTGATGGCCTCAAAATAGATGGGATGTTGGGAATGAGGAATTGTTCCCTGTGAGGGTGGGCAGGCCCTGGCCCAGGGTGCCCAGAGCAGCTGTGGCTGCCCCTGGATCCCTGGCAGTGCCCAAGGCCAGGCTGGACACTGGGGCTGGGAGCAGCCTGGGACAGTGCAAGGTGTCCCTGCCATGGCAGGGGTGGGATGGATGAGCTTTGTGCTCCCTTTCTTGGTGTGTTCCTAAACCCTCAAACTGACTTAAATTTCAAGCAATTAAGGATCAGCACACTCCAAGCTCAAAGGGAGCCTCAAACTGTGTTGTATCATGGAAATGAGATATCCTCATTTTTTTCTAATTCCTTCCATGACTGTGCAAACACTGGGAACAAGTTAAACCTAATATATATTCATATATTGTTGGGTTTTTTAGTTTGTTCCATTAAAACTTTACTTCCTTTAGAGACTGCTTGAACAATAACCATTTATCCAGCTAAATGATAAAACATAATTACTTCCAGCTGTTGCAAAAGAAGAAACTGTAGTCAATCTGAAAAATAAAAGAAAATTTTGGACTTTGTCAAAACACAGTAGTTTCCAGAGCTGAATGAAGACTGCTCTTTAATTTGATAGCTGAACAAAGGGAACAAAAAGAAAATTAGTTGGACCAAATTAGGTCCCAATAAATCTTGGGGTTTTTTTTTCCATCAGTACATTTGTGTAACATCTAGTAAACATGGGCTCTAAAGGGTGTGTTTTGTTTCGGGACAAAAAACTTCTAGATAAAATTCCTCAATTATATTTTTTCTTCCTCATCACCTGTATATAATATTACTATAACAGAGGCCACGTGTGTATAAACCACCTATCTGAAAATTCTGTCTTTTATCAGGAAAAAAGCAGATTGGAAGCCAAAACCTCTCACCTTGGTCCCAGTTCTAAGGAAGTTGTCCCAACCACCTGGTGATGGAGCCAATGTCTCACTTTGACACTGGAATGAGCAGAACAGAGCAGAAATTATTCACCCAAAGGCCTATGACAGCAAAATTAGCAGATGGTGAGGACATGCTGCCAAGAGGAAAGGGAAGTTCAAAAGACATGAGTGGAATTTCTTGCATCTGTAAGTTGACAGGTGAACAGAAAGCTCCCAAGCACCTTGGTGTGACACTTTTACAAAAATGTGAGGAGTCCCAGATACCCTAAAACTCCATTTCTTGGGGAGTTAATAGTTCACCATCCCCAGGCTTCACTTGCTTTACTAGCATGTGAAAAAAACTCTTTAGTTATTTTCATTGAAAATGATGTAACAGATAAATCTCCACTCCCAGGTTAATTTATTAGAGTCAGTTCTACAAACTTAATTTCTATAAACTTATCAATCAACATCTTGGTCATAAACACTTTGGTTTTCACCAGGTATTTACAGCAGCTCCTGATTGCAAGGACACCAGCATTCTTTGTACTTGTTCTGTTCAAATAGTCTTTGTGTAATGCCTTCAGAAATTGTTCCAAAGCTGAGATATTCCCCAGAGAAGACATGAAGAAGGAAGCCTGTTGTTAAAGTTACCCCTCTGAATAAAGAAGAACCAAGAGTACTGCAGAGCTGAGAGTAGTGGAGATAATTGTTTGTGCAACATAGGGTATGAGTAACAAACTGTTCAATTGTTGGACACTAAACCTCTGTCTGTTTTGTGTCTTCTGTGGCATAATATGCACCAAATATAATTTCTCTTTCTTTGTTTTCCCAGGTTTCCTCTCTGCTTGCTTCTTTTTCAATGAACATGTCCTTTCAGTGTAAGGTGCTGAAAGTACAGAACAGATAAGAGCAGAAATGAAAATGAATTCTACTTTTTCTTCTTATGAAATATTTTCTTCTATGAAGGAAATATGATAAAATTCTGGTATTAAACAGCTAGTTAGAAGCTGCTATTGCAATTCAGAATTTTTGTTCTAATTCTATGACAGTAACAGGAAAAAAAGATGACAGTCCCTATGAAAAATAGTCATTCCTTAAGTATCATATTTGTCTGAAGTATCATCACTTCTACTGAGCAGTGCAATATTACACCTAATACCTGTTATACCTGAGCATGAATATTCACAGTTAGATGCATCATTATGCAGCCCTGAGCATAAAGTGACAGCATAAACAACCATCAGTCTTTTTTTTTTTGTGTATGAAACCTTCCTGAAATTAAGATCAGCTAAATTGGAATCAGATGTGATATCAGCCAAAATTCAATTACTACTTGCTTTTATTTCCACCTTCCCTCAAAAATCAAGTTTTGAGCAGAGTGAGAGAAAGCAGCTTCTTTAGTTTTATCACAGCTAAATATTTTCTAAATATGATTTTGTTGAAAAATAGACTGACCTATTCAATCACACCAGAAAAACCAGTAACATAATATCTTGTTATTCAGGTAAAAAAGTAATAGGAAAAAAAAGGCAAAAAATTTAATCCAGGGTTATAAGTATATCAAAACCCCACAGATTCATAAAATATTTGATGCTTTTGCATAGAAGAATTTTTAGGAACAGGCAGATATCTTGCTGCTGAGTATTTCTTTTCATGAGTAGAACTTCTGCTTGTCATGTTGGTGAAATTGGATTCTGAGGTTTTTGGGAAAAAAAATCCAGTCTGGGTGTCACATTAAACTCCAGAAAAATAGTGAAGTGGGATAACTACACTGCAAATAAAAGTGTCAGAAAATTTTAACTTGAATTTTTGTCTCAGTTTCCTTACCAGGGTAAGATTAATTAGCAAAATGAGAGTTATTGCAAACACTGACATTTTACAAGCACGAGCTTGACTGAGCAGTGTGATTGTGACAGAAAATTGTATTCAAGTGCTCCTTTAATGGCAGAAGGAGCAGAATGAAGTACTCATTTCTGTAGGAGAGCAGTGGTGGGTATGTTTATGGCTGGTGAAAACATCTAAGGTTCTGCCAAGCCAGCTGCAATCCAATTCCTCATTTTCCTAAAGAAAAAGAAGCTGTGGCTTAGAGTGCAGTCTTTGGGGGTATTGGAAATACACCATTCCTGTGGTTTGAATTCCTTCTGTGGTTGCTGTAATTATTGTTGAATTAATTTTTATCGTGGCTCTGAATGTTGAGCTCGAATATTCATAATCTCCCTACCACGAGTAAGACAAGAATGGGTTCAAATTCTCTTTGTTCTTGTATGAATAACTCTCCCTCAGGTGCACACCAGGCTACCATCCCCTCCAGCTGTACAGTGATTATCCCCCTCAGCTGTAGTTACTGCAGTACTCCACCAACACTTCTACCAAACTGGGGTAAACCCTCCTTAGGCTCATTTATGAGGCAGAATTTTAGCTTCAAACATGACTTTGTGTGACTCCAGGGAGCTAATATTTCCTTTATGTTCACAAATAGGGAACTCAGACTTTCAGAGATGGAAAATGCAGGCCCAAAGACACTTTAAAAAAACGCAAAAACCAAAACCAGTTATTTTGTATTTTTTACAGCTAGTTTACCTCAGTAGATAATATGCATATAAATATATATGCATATAAGTGCATGCATATTTATGCATATTTTATGTTTGAAGTGTTTATTAAAATATATGTGTGTGTGTGTATATATGAATATATTTTTATATAGTCTGTGTGTGTATATATATATGTATTAATATATATGTAAATTGAAGTCCTAAGGCAGAAGTGCAGCAACAAAAATATAACAATCCTTTGCTAGAAGTAGCTGCTGCTTCATTTGTTCTCTGAAAACTCTGCATTTCACGTGGCTATCTCTGCAAACCATAGCACTCATGGTGCTTCTGGGATAGGGGAATTTCCTGCAGAAATAAACATACAGGGATATGTGGAGGTGCTGAGATGCTTTCCAGGCAAGAGGTGACGTTTCTCTCGGTGGCTCCCAGCAGATGTGACCTGCTTGCCACAGACAAACCCAGCAGGCAATCTCTGCCAGCTGGGAATGTGCCAGCAGGGAAAGGCAAAATGCTCTGAAGATCTTCTTGGTCAGAAAAATCTCACCACTATTCATATTATGGGGCTTTTTAATCCCTCTGCTGTGTATTTCAAAAGCTGCAAGCACAGAAGCTGGAGAAGAGGGGGAATCCTCCAAGTGCTGGCTGAATCAGAGACTCATTTCCTCACAAATCCAGGACTGCAAACTGCAGGGTTTGCTCTCTGCCATCCCCACCCCGAAGGCTGCTCTGTAGAACCTCCTTGGGTCACACACATCTATATAATCTGTACATTGTCTAACCAGGGCTCGGCTGACAGGGTAATTAAAGCAAATGTGCACCAGTGAGGGAGAATCTGATTAACTCACTGAGGTTCCAGTCCAAGCAGCTCTCAGCCAAGGACATAAAGCTGTCAAATTGCAGTGAGTATTTTGGAATCTCTAATTTAAGGGAATCCCTGCAGCTGTATCTGAAACTTTACAGCATTAGCCTTTGATTTAAATATCCATTAGTTAATATTTTTTAACATATACATATAGGAAAAGCATTGTGTAAATACCAAGCACTGGAATTTAGGTGATTTTTAACAATCTTAATGATTATCGTAATGAAAACTAAAGGAATATCAGCATATCTTTTCTTCTAGGAAGCAGCTGCTGTATCTGCTAAAGTAAAGTATTTTAGGTAATATTGGTTGAAATATCTTCACACTAAATGCACTGCTAGAATTTTTTTAGTATTTGTCATATGGAAATCAATGGTTTGTTTTACTGACTTCACAGTGAATGAAATCATTTCTCATGTGGAAGAAATTTCCAAACTTGCCTTCATAACAAAGTAAATTGTAAGTAAAAATCAATATGAGTAACCTGATCCTGACTGCTAATGCCCTGTCTTATACTGCCTCTCCATTTCTTTCATTCATTTCTCTCTCAGAGAGATTCATTGTTGGTTTGGAACAGATGTCAGCAGCACTAAACAACCTTCATTCCCATCACTTATGATGCTCCTGTGCAATATTCTGAAGATAAACAGAAATGTTAAAATTTAATCCATTTTGTGGCTACAACAGCCACTTTTGTCCTGGCACTTTTACAATCAGTTCAGATGTCCAATGTTTTGGGATTTTTTTTAAATTTAATTAAGAAGTGCTTCACTTGTTGAACTTTGATCCATCTCCTCCTTCCTTCTACTCAGTCCTTTGCTCTCAGCTGGAGCTGTTGTATGACTCATTCTTCACCACCTGTCCTTCACTACCTCTTCCCAGTCACTGCAAGTCCTTCAAAGCCCAAAAGGAATGTTACACCTCCAGTTTTTTTTAAGGAGCAGGCCAGGGCTGCAGAGCTGCTGTTTGTGTAACCTGCTGTCCTGCTTTGGGCACCAGGGCTCCTGAGGGTTTCTGTGTGTCCTCAGCTCCCAGCCTGCAGTGCCAGAGCTGTTCTCACCTGTGCCACTGTCCATAAAGCAGTAATTTCTCTCATGATGCCACACAGCCTCTTATGGTAACAGAAATATGAAATGCCTGGGGTTGGAGCCTGGAATTTCAATGGTTTAACCCTGCTCCAAAATCAAGCCTAAAAAGGTAGAGAGGGAAAACAGGAGGAGAGCTCCGAAGGGCTGCAGAAGCCATGTAATGTTTTATACAAAAAGTATTTCTTGAATTTGCCACCAAGTTCAACTCGGCTTCCATGTAACCAAGGCTCAGAAAGCTGAATTACCATAAGTAGAAACACCAAAAACTTTTATAGCACTTCCTCAAGCTCAGTAAAGCCTTAAAATCCAAGTTAGCATTCAGAGACACTTCTCCATTCAGACCTGCTCATTGACCTTGACTTATAATTCCATAAAAATACACATATACTAAAATGAGTTTAATTAATTAATGGTATTAAAAGAATGGAAAGAAGACAGAAAGAGACAGTATAAACCCAGCTACTCATTCTTTCCTTTTACATTAATTTCCATGCTTTTCCTCATGTCCTTTCAAACTTTTATTAGTTCGGATTCTTGTTACCAAGTTCTATGTTTATTTTGCGCTTCTTCAGTTATCAAAATCAAATCGTCCTCTTCCACCATGCTGACCACTGAGCTTTAATTTTCTCATAATTGCTGGGATATTGGATGTATTTTTGAAGGCTAAAAGTTCTTTCAGGTAGCACTAAGAAGAAAGCAAGGATTTTGCCTAAATCTTGTATTAATTTCTGAAAATAACCAATTAAATATATATTTGTGTATATATACACATATTAGACAAACTCTAGAAACAGTTTAATGAAAAATAATTCAGGTTCATGGCATCTGGTATTTTTTAGGAGTTCTGTTGTTTCTACCTGCTCCTAATTCTGCTCCTAAAGTTGGATATTACTTTTTTGCACTCCCCTCTGCAGTCTGGGAAAAGCGAGCACAGCCACTCTGCAATAGTGTTTCAGCCACAAGGAATTTCATGTAATCTCTACTGATTCAAATCCAAGAAGAGAGGTGGGGGTTATCACACATTTCTCTCCTCTGAATCCAAACTCATCCCTTTTCTAGAAGAGGCTCTTAATCTTCTCAGTGCTTCTGCTGTTGCTCAAAGGAGGAGTTAATCACTCTGGCTATTCCTGTTTGCTTCTACCATCATGTCAAGCTGCTCTGCTTCATTTCTCTTCCTCTGATCTTCCCCATAAAATTTGTTTTAAAGTACTATTTTCTAGTTGAGAATAATAGCTGATAATTTCAGTTTAAAAGGGTATAGGAAGCACTGAACAAAATCATTTTAGTGGGAAAATGAAATGTCTACAAATGAAGCACTAAAAGAATCAAGGAGACTACAACATTGCATTGTTGGTGCAACATTAGTTTTATGCCCATTGAACTGATTTTAATTATAAGCAAAATATCCACGATCAGAGAAAGCAATCTGTGCTTGAAAAGCATGTACAGTCATTTAAGAGGAATCATAAAAGCCAGCAGTGCCGAATCTCTCAGACAGAACACACGAAAATATCCCAGCACTCATTTTGAGCATTTCTTACATTTCCTTCCCCTCCAGGTATCAGAACGCAGTGTCTGAGCTAAATGATGTAAATTAAGAGCACTAAAATGGTATTTTCCTGAAACAGACTCTAGAAATGGCTTTTCCAGATCTCTGTTCTTCTGTGAACTATTTTGTTCACACAACAAATGAACATAAATAATGAAAACTTTTGCTTCCATAAATAATTTCTGCACATTTTGCAGTGAATATGTAATGATCTGTAGCTGTGAAAATATTTACTTTTTTTTTCCTAACAAGTATTCATGAAAATCTGAGATGCATTATTGAAACAAACAACATTTAAAATTTATTTTAAGTTTCAGAACCAGGCGCATTGTGTTAGGAATTGCAAGAATATCCTCTGCCTTTACCTGCTTAGTCAGAAGTGGACTACACAAAATTGGAGAGGTGAAGCAGATAAATTCCGAAAGGAGGAACAGAAAACCTCTAAACTGCATTTTCTGAAAATCCATTGACATAAAATTTTGAAAACATTTGTTTTAAAACTGGGGGGTTTTGCTTTCAAATTAAATTTATTTTGCAAATAGCACTATTACCTCAATGAGAATAATCATGCAAATAAAGACACAGATTTACTCTGAAAAATTTGAAAATTAGAAAACCAACACTAATCACTAATAAAGTTGAGTGATACATTTTCTTAAAGCAGAAGGACAGAAGAAATAGTAAAAATGAGTTTGATATCTGGAAATTGCTTGCTGTATGGGCATAAATTCCCAAAGACAGCAAGACCATGTGGAAAAATGAATTAAAAGAGCTCATTTAGTGAAAAAGAAAGAGTTCAAAAAAGTGGAACAGAAAAATCTCAGAGAAACCAATATAGTTATTGCAGCGATCAAATATATTCACTTAAACATATTCACTTAAATCAAGGAAAATCCTATTTTAATGTGAAAATAAATACAGCATCTTTAAAACTAATTTTTTTTAATATAAATTAACATTTTGCAGCATTCTTTAATTACTTCCTGCACCACAGCAACTATTGACCCAAATTTGTCCAATGAGAAGCACACTGGTCACAACTTCCTCAAAGGAATTCAATAGCTTGAGTAGGACAAGAATCACAGCAAAAACACAAAAGCAGAACAAGAAATGGAATCAGTGGGATCACAGAGGAATCAGAGAATCCAGAATGGGTCAGGCTGGAGGGGACAGCAATGGATCATGTGGTGCCACCTCCACGCTCCAGCAGGTGACACTAAAATCAGATCCTGACTGGGCAGGGTGGGGCTTCATTTTTCTGCATGAAACTATGAAAAGGTTCACTGGCTGGGGAAAAGGAAATACAAATCCAATATTATTATATGTACTCTGATGATCTGTCACATTCGTTGACTCATTTCTCTGACATCTTCCCAGCCCAAACTGAAAAGTTAGAAGGAGTGTTCAGAGGGAAGTTATAGTGTGAAAAAGTAAAGGTTACTGATTATATATAATGTAAATTTGAGTAATGATATGTAATGTAGGTCTGGGTAAATATTTCAGAAGTATAAATATAAGGGTTTCTGATAATATGTAATGTGAGAGGCTGCAACTCTGTAATTAAAAGAAAAAGGAGGAATTGTGGGGGGATAGACTATAAGGTAATCTTACCCCTGAGAAGTTGCAGCTGTACCAACTACCAAAGATTAAGAACAAGCCACAGCTGTAACCAAGAAGAGTGCTATAAGTAAGATGGAGTTTGTTGGCTGTGCTGAGGAGAAGGGGTTGGTCTTATGAGGGGCTGCTCATGGAAAATCACCAAGAAGGCATGAAAGCTTTGCAACAAGATGGCAGCAGGCAGTGAATATAGGGTAGTCTTGATGATTGTAACAGGACTCACCATCATTTTGAATGGAAAGCTGTCTTTGTCAATTGTCATAGTACTATTATTTTACTGATTTCTGAAGCAGGAAAATACAGAAAGAAGTCCTTATGGTCAGAATAGTCAATGTCATATAATCCTTACAATGATGTTTTGACAGAGGAGGAAAAATGATCCTTTTTTACACAAGACAAAGATTTTAAAATGGCAAACCACAAAACCACACTTACATAATAGAGATTAAAAATAGTAACTCCCTTAATTACTACTCCATTATTAAATTCAGCCCCTGGGTCTGACACACCCTTGCCATAGGTGAACTCAGCCTGCACATGTTGTGTTCATTAGGAATTATATCACCCAAGGAAACTCTTCAAGGAAACAAAATTATCTGACCTCAATCTTCTCCTGCATCAGGAAAACCAGTTTGTAAGACAAATTTAGACATCTCCAATTAAACTGCAGCTGTTTTTTTCAAAAAGATGGAGAAATGTCTTTCCATCTTCCAGCTGACCATGGGAAGAGTTGGAACCAAGTGTCTCCAGTTTTCCTGGGTAGGAAAATGGCCTAGGTAGCTTTCCCAGGATGCTCAAGAATATCAGTGCAAGTAAAGCCTGGTTAATTAGAACACACTTTGGAAACATTTCTCCAGTTGAAATCTTTGCTTAGTTATGAGATTCCAGCACAGGAGGCACAGAACTGACAGACACTCCTGGTCTGTTCTGCATAGGAGGCAGAATTCACATTTCTTTATCATAATATCAAATATGCCTTTTATGTTCTTAGTTTGGCTTCTCAACCAAAACCTAAAAATCAATATACAGCTACCTGCACTGACAGTCTGCTTTCCTTCAGAAAGAATACCTTTCAAAACATAGAAATCACATTCCTGTAAATTTTAATTTCCTGTTTAGAAAGCTGAAAAGAGTATACGTGTATAAACTGCATTAAACAAGTCTGCATCCTGCCTTTCTACATTTTTGCAATGCAGCACAATTTTTCATTGAAACAATGTATAAATTAATTATGTCTTTTTTCCTCATTTCTTGTGATTAGTATCCCACTCCTACATACTAGAGACACTTTATTCTGCACATGTTGGATCACAAAACATAGCATTAGTGTCCTGCCACCACACCACAGTATTAAAAAAGAGCCTAAAATAGGCTTTGTAATTAAATCCTCTAACTGGAATCCCAGCTTATGAGCAAAAAATTAAGCTGTTTATCGAATTACTGTTGAACTCATGAATGTGGCAGGAAGATGATCCAAATCTGACCTGAGCATTCTAACTGTGTGAACTTTTAACTTCTAAACAATGGAATAACTAAGAGATAACATTCTCTTTCAAGCTTGGTAATAAAGAACTTTTCATAAGCAGCAGAGTTGGCATTCAGAACTATTGTGACAGACACATTTTCTTTTTGCTTATTTCATTAATGTATTTAAATTAAATCTTCAAACTAATTTAATTTGAAGCTTCTTCCTATGAAATTTTGCTGTGTGGTGTTTACTATTCAGAGACTTGCTGACCTTTGATCCACAGCAGATGGCAGAGCCCACCAAGGAAATTCTGCAAGACTTCACACATCCAGGCTACTGAGTGCACAAGAAAATATGTCCTCACAGCATCCACAATAATGCAGAGGGAATGAAAAAGTGCAGGGGATCTATAAAAACAATTATTTTAGAAGTATTTGGGGGTGTTTATATAATTTTATAAAGACAGGGCTTGCCTTAGATTTTGCTATCATGAAAGATTTAGGAATACAGGCTGCAGCTGGGTCATGTGACATGAAAAAAATGGCACAGAGTACTGGAGTGCCTTTTACTTCCAAATTGCAGTAGAACACTTATTCCCAGGCCTTGCAAAAGAGTTCTTGTGTTTCCAAGCCTTTCTACATTGTAGAATCATGGAATGGTTTAGGCTGGGAGGGAACATAAAGCTGATCCCATCCCATTATAAAGAATGCACCTCAGACTAAGGCCATGCCCCAGCAAGGAAAATTGGTGACCCTTTTTCCTTTTTTTGTTGCTACACACTTAACAGGAGACACATCTGCAGTGGCAGCAGGGCAGAGTTCACCAGGAGGGGATCACAACCATCTGTACTCTAGGCTGAATTCATGGAAATATGTTACATACAGTAGATTCCTTTCTGTTGATATTTGGAGTAGACTCTGTATCTCATTTCACCAGAGGAAGTTTCACTCTCTTAGCTCTCACTCCTTTCATTCCTAGAGCAATGTTCTCTTCATCCACCTTTGGCAATATGATACAAAACTCACAATCTGCTCCCATGGCCCATGGAAACAGGCATCAAAATCCTCCTAGCCCTTTATGGTGTCCCAGTTTGGGTTCAGATCACTCTCTCTGGAATCAATGCTCTCTCTTGATCACTTCTGTTTCACAGTTTTTTAAGAAAGAAAGATAAGCACGTTTGAAAGGGGAACAAAAGGATTTCTGTGCTCCAGAAGAATGATTATTGGAAGCCATTCCATATGGAATAAAGAGCACTTTACACTGAGACAAACCATGGGGATTCATCTCCATGTGCTCAATTCAAAGGGCTTAATCAGAAAGGTATTGCCTGCTTTGCACTGTTACAATAGTAAAAAGAATTTCTCACTCTCAAATTCAAACTAATTTTAAAGTAGAAAAGTTTTCAGACCAGAAGTATTTCATCTGATGTGATAAATGTAAATGGCAATTTTTTAAAACTTCTACTGATATGACAAGTAAAAGTAAAAATTAAATTATTGCAGTATGAATCAGAAATCAATGGTACCTTGAATTTATACAATTTCTCAATGAGTACAAAAGGAAATGAAAGAATTCATTTTTCTCTATTTTGTAAACAGTTTAGTCTCCCTGAGTAAAGTAGATCTTCCCACATCTGCACATGGTCTGTACTGGTCCAGCTTTGTTGTGATATAACAACCAGAATCAAAAAATATAAAGCAGTTGCCTAAACATTTAAGTAATTTGAGATTTTGAATACAATTTAGAAATTCCACTTGGATTGTTTAAATATGGCCATTGAAGAAATCAAGGACACGTGAGTGTTTTAAATAACCTTATCCTGACACTCCTTTGCACAACCCACTCCTAAAATAAAACCAAGAGACTTCTTGAAGTCTTATTTGTGTGCTCCAAGCATTTTCTGCCCTCAGTGTGTTAACTGTTTCATCAATGATGTGGGAAAAGAAAGAAAAAAACAAGAGGGGAAAACATATTTGCTGACTTTAAACAAATGATGTGTTCATAGAGGCAGGAAAATCAGCTTCTTGGGAGGGAATCTTGAGCACAATATCTCCTGATTTCCAGTCTTGTGCCACTGCACTGGCAGCAAGGAAAGTATCTCAATTACTTTGTTAATTGTCTAAGCCAATAACTGTTTCTCCACACACAGGAACTGCACAGGTGCTGACACTTCCATGAAGATGAGAACACTCTCCTGCATCCCAGAGTTATGATAAAGAATGGAAAATGTCATAATCAGCATCCACTCACAGAGGGGTGCTGGACATCCAGAAGTGTAGAGTTCATTTCAATCTAACTGAGCAGTGCCTCAGTCCTGAGACCAATCTGAAGCTTTTTGGGTACTGTGACACACAGACACCTCTTGTCAGAAAATTCAGATATTACAGGGATTTCCAAGCAGCTCATCCTATGTTGATGAACATAAAATTTCAGGAGCTTTGGCATCTGAGTGCTGAAAAAATGGGGATTATATGTGAATATAAAAGAGTCTAAACCACAAGGAGAGTGGTGGTTTTCCAAATTAAGCACTTAGGAGTACTTGGAGACAACTAACTTAGATGCTAATTGCTCTAACCCTGGAACAGTTCAGTTGTTGGTATTGATATTTAACATTCATTTTTTAGCTCGACCCCTATTGATACTTGCATTATGTTTAGTTCTGTTCCCAAAAAGGGCTGTGATTAACTAACAATTTTCAATATCACAAATGCTTCTTCACACATAAAATTTAGGTTCTCTTCCAAGAAGAAAGGTGACCACCTCGCTTCCAGCTGAAGAGGTGGAAGAGCAGATTTTTGCAGTTATTTCTCCTCTGATAACAGCAAAACTAAATTTAGAAAATGTAGAAGTGTATCTGGGTTTTTGGTTTTAGTTTTTTGGAGGATGGGTGTGAGAACAATAAAAAAACTAAATGACAAATCAGAAGGGTTGACTCACAAATGAAAATCTTGCAGTAATTTTGCCTTAGACCTGCCTCAGCTCCCAATTAACTCATAAAAATGGATGTTCTCCATTGAGTCACATATTTCAAGTTCTGAGAGTTTACTCCTCCTCTACTAGGTCAGGTTCAGACAATGAAAATGCTTTTCAATATGAATAGCAACAACAGTTGAGAAAAATGCAGAAGTTCAGTGGGTGAAGACAAGGCGTCTATGATTCTATTAAAAAAAAAAAAAAAAAGAAAGAAAGAAAATAGCCACGACTAAAACATTTCCCAGAAATATATTATCAGTTTTTCTTTATGTAGACTACAATCTCATGCAGGAAGAAAACAGAAAAACAGCAATTTTGTCACCCACCCACTTCACAATTGCACAAAGTCTAGCTCTTAGCCACCAGGGCTTCACAAAAAATATGTTTACCATGAGAATTATTGAGCTCATAAAGCACGTTTTAACATTCAGATATATTTGTCCTAGTTGCTCTCTAATAACTTCATTACTTACAGTAAAGCTCTCTAAATATGTTTGTAAATGCTACTCTATGGCTGAGGTTGTGGTGAACTCTCATTGATGCCATACTGAGTTTATGGAGATGCTGGTAAAAATGCAAAGCCATCTTCAATTATTCAGAAAGGTCAGAATATTTCTGGATATTTTGTGTGGGTTTCTGTAAACTTATTCGTAGCTAGTAGAGAGTTAGATATGAGTTCAAATGTATAATAAGCAATTTTTTATTTTTTTTTTTGGTAGTAGTAGTACTATCTTTTTAAAGGAATAAGTAAATGCAGAACACTTACATTCATACATTCTATTAATGCACAAGAAGTAATGTATTATTATTTAAAATGTTTTTTAAAACTATTTAAAGCCATTCTAATTGTAGTTTAATTTTGCACTATCATTCTGAAGATATCAAATGTTTTCTATTGGTCTGCTAAACACTTTCCAGCATTTAGTCAACAGCAGCAACACCATGAACACTAATATAGTTCTGAAACAGAGGCTTGATTTATTCTGTTGCTGACTAATCCTGCTCAGATTTTATATAAAATACTGACAACTACAATGAAGAACTGCTCTGTTTAAACCTCTTAATTTTGGCATAATTAATAGTGCACAAATACACCACGTAACCAAAGGTTTACATTACCAGAGCCTTGTTGCTGGAAAAAAAAAATGAAGGTATGTCAATTGAGAAATAATATTTTAAGATTTAAAATTATTTCCAGTCTTGTGTCATGTATATTGTTCCCACAATGAGCTGTTCTTCCACGTAGATAAAGATTGACAGGAATTTCAAGGTCAGCCATGCCACAGGTTGGAAAGAGTTGCTCAGTCAAGCTCTGCCCAGGGCTCCGTGCTCTGATAAATTCATACAGCTGGAACTCAGAGCCCTTGGCTTTCGGAAGGCAAGGAGATGCCAGCTCAGAGCTCCAAAGCCAGTCAGAGGGATGAGAGAGCCTGGGAGGAGCTGCCCCACAAGGCCCAGGCTGGGCTGCCCTGCTGGAGCAGCTCTCTGGAGAAAGACCCGGGCTCCTGGTGGAGTGGGGACAAGTGTTAGACTTGGACTCAAGTGGACTCATGGCCCTTGCAGCCAGGAGGGCCAAAGGGACCCTGGGGGTAGCAGGAAGAGCTTTTCCAGCAGGCTGGGGAGGGGAGCCTGCCCCTCTGCCCAGCTGTAGCAATGCATCTGAACAACTCAGGCCACACCGCTGGTAACTGCTCTTAGCAGATTGTCTCAGGGTGCTGTGCAATTCATCAAGGTTACTAAGACATAAACTGTCCTAAAATAAGAATGAAGAAACTGAAAAACCAAATACCAGAACCACAAAAACTAACAAAAGACTGTAAAACAGCTAAACTGTAACCAATCACAGATACTAAGAAATAAAAGCAGAAATCGAGAGAGCAAGACAAAAACACCAATCAAGAAAAGTGTACTCAACAGTTTGTAAAATCTATAAAAGTGTGTGTAATATAAACAATAAACAACTTCTAGTTAATCATATTCATCAGTTATACAAGAATCCTAAATTTTCCACAATACTCAGCCACTGAGGCACAGCTGGAGTGCTGGGTTCAGTTCTGGGCTCAAGAGATCAAGACAAGGAGCTGCTGGAGAGGGTCCAGCAGAGAGCACAGGGGTGATCGGGGGTCTGCAGGATCTCTGGGATGAGCAGAGGCTGTGGGAGCTGGGCCTGCTCAGCCTGCAGGAGAAAAGCCTGAGAGGGATGTCATCAATCCTCACCAATATCCCAAGGGCTGGCAGAGCAGGGTGCCAGCCTCCTTCCAGGGGTGCCCAGTGACAGGACAGGGAGCCACGGACACAAACAAAGCCCCACCGAGTTCCACATCAGCATGGGGGAGAATTCCTTCCCATGGAGGGTGGCAGAGCCTGGATCAGGTGCCCAGGGAGGGCCTGGACTCTCCCTCTCTGGACACATCCCAGCCCAGCTGGGCATGTCCCTGTGCCACCTGCTCCAGGTGACCTGCCCTGGCAGGGGGATGATCTCCAAAGCTTCCTTCCAACCCTGACAGTTCTGTGATTCTGTGAATATGGACCTTTTTCTTTCTGCACTGTGTTTGGGTGGACTGTGGCTTCAGCCACCACTGACACTTTACCTCCTCAGTATTTACTCTACAGAACCACACACAAACACCTCTCTGTGCTACACACGGATCTCACCCCAGACTAGAAGCTACAGTTCACTCCTGTCTTGGAGAAATATTTTACCCTGAGCAAGCATAAAAGAGCCAAACTGAAAATACATGCCTAAATGTCTAACAATACATTTGATAAACTTCAGTACAAACCCAGGTATCATTAGGAGAATAAAACATTAAACAGCTACTACACAGACCTTGAAAGTCAACATTGGGGTACTTTGATTGAGGTTAAAACCATGGAAAACAGCTCACAGGAAGAAAAATCTTCTACGAAAATTTGCTATTTCTACTTTAGCTGCATTCATGAGATCCTGTCAAACACCAAAGCTCATTTCTACCAGTTTAAAAGTAAGCATTAGGACATAAGTAAGCATTATATAATTTTATATTTATCTAGAAGTGCAGTTGGATCTTTCTAATTAGATCACTAAAATCTGGTAAGATAGAAAGCCAGTTTCCCCTCCCTACATTTCTTTATTTTGCATGAAATACTATTTTCAGCACTACAGCAATCCCTTCTAATGCAACTGCCTGAAGTCTGTATACATAAATACTGTGATCTAGAATGGTGCCAGAGCTGAAGAATACTATCTCATCTAAATATTAATTATTTTTATAGCAAAAATTGCTGTTCTGGTTCTTACTGGAATATTTCTCCCAGCCTTCTATCACTTGGAGAGCAGACAGGTGGTAAAGACAGGGTATCATGTTCCCAATTTTAATTAGTACTGGCATATGAATCAGTGATTTCAAATTGCAAGAAATTAGACCTCTTCAATACCAAGTTGTTTGGTTGAAATATAGTTCATAATTCAGAGATCAAGGCTGATACAGGAAAAAAAAAAAACCAAACTATTTCATATTGTATTTCTTTTCACTAGAAAATGATGTATTGCGGAGTACTAGAATTGAAACTGCACTAAAATTGAAACTGAAATGCAAAGCTCTTGTGTGATAGGGAAAAATGCAGAGTTTCCAGCTCAGAAGTTCAAGTCTCTTTGTTTTAGCTTGACATTGAATAGTATTCACCTGCCATTCCATCCCCAGGAGCTGTAATTTGGGTGCTCCCAACAACCTGCCTTTTGTTTCTGTCATTGCCCCGCTGAGATTGCTTCTGGGGAGATGCAATAGCTTTCCCAGGATGGAAAGCACACCATCCAAGGCAGACACAGTATTTTCCTCGTGAGGAATCAGCCAGGGCCAGCTGCTCCCTGGGGATGGGGAGGGAGCCAGGGTGATGTGCTGGGTCTGACCACAGCACACAGGGGCTGCTGCTGGGGCAAGGTCCCGAGGCTGTCTCAGATAATTCAAGTGGTGAAACAGGAACAGGGCCCAAACAGAAAGTCCAGACAGAAGCACAAGTGTTTGGGGCTGAGACAAGTGACAGCAGGGCTGTGACACAGGTCCAAGTGACTGGGCAGATGTGGCCAAAGGCAGCTCCAGGTACAAATGTGCTTGTGAGGAGTCATTGAGCCACCCTCCAAGCAGATGGGACATCAGGTGTACACCACGAGAGACAGGACAAGGACACCTGAGAGGTGCCTCAAGTGAGGACTAAAGACTGAGGGCTGAGCTTACACAGAGCCCAAACCCCACAGGGCACACTGGGTGAGAGCCCCAGTGCAGCTCTTCAGGGTCACCTTTGAGCACTCGAGGTCCCGACACAAAAAATCCACCTGGAAAGAGGCAGAGCTGGGGTAAAATTGAGCCATCCTCTCTGAAATACAGAAATGGTTGCTCAAGTGTTTGCTGTCTTTTAGGTCAAGTGTATAAATCACAATTTGGGAGGCAGCTTGAATTATGTATTTGATTATTTATGTGAATTAATAAAGTTTCACTCCAGAAGCACTTAGAAGAATCATGTACATGTTTACTCATTGTATACAGCACTGGTACTTAGACAATTTTCCCATTTTTAGAGCATGTTTCTTTAATGTCTTCTATGATTGCAATTAGATCAGTACCTAGAGGAAATGTGTGCACTTAGAAATTGATTGAACCCACTATTAATAGTGGTTTTTTGATTCTGTACTAGATAGCAAAGAGTCAAAGGAAACACAAAATGTTATAATTGAGCATTAATGCAAAGAGTACAAAAAAAATCAAATAAGATTAATGGAACATGGAAGAATTTTCTCGCTTGGACTAATAAAAGAAATAACCATGCAAAACAAGGAATTGTGTTCACAATTTTTCTTTATATTTCAACAACAAAATATAGACAGCAGTTGATACTCTTAGGAAATAAAATTTTCATGAATTCTGCACACTTAAAAATGGTGATGAGTATTATGAATTACAAAGCTGATAAAACATATCTTTAATATTATAAATGTTCAGTGAAATGTGATGTTTTAATGTTCCAGACATATAACATTTAATGCTATATAAAATGTACTGTTACCCATGTTTGAAGGGTGTTTATGCCTGGTATAAAAGCTGCTTTTACTCTCCCAGTTCCTGGAAATCACTGGTCTGTGCACTCCAGGGCTGGGATGGAACAATTCTCCCCATTGTTGGACTTTTGCATGACCACTGAATCAATCTGGTACCAGAACTCTGCATTTGTTGTTCCCACAAAGAACTGTGGCTTCAAGATCCTTCCCACTCACAAAATCTATAACAGTTTTTCCTTGTGCAGGTACTCCTGCAGATTCATTCAACCTCTCCTGACAACAGTTGTTAAGATTTTTGTCTATTCCAAATGAAAGCAGGCCTGGCTAACAGTTAGAGCAGACCCCAAACTAACAAACACTTCACAGGTCAAGCCTCCTTGCCTCAGCCCTGCTCCTCCAGACAGCAGGATGTGTATTCACTTCCTTCTGAAGTAGGAAAGCTTCAAAGAGTAAATGGGACGTGCACTCCCCAACAGGCAGCTGCTAAAGGCTTGCTCAAGCCCAGGAAAAATATGCTCAGTACAGTGAAAAATGTGTTATTCTTGGTGTCTCAGACTAACAAGGTAAAGCACTGAGGTACACAAATGCATTGTGTCCTCTCCTTTCACTGCTTTCAAGCAGAAGATGGGAAGTACCTGGAATACATTTGAGATTTTTCCCCACTTCCCCAAGTTTAGAAAGGGAATTTTTAAAACATTTTGCCTCATGATACAAGAGAGAAATTGGAGGAAGGAGCCAGGTCACACCTTTTTCCAAGGCTCAGTGCTTCCTAGTAAAACAGTATTTCTCACTTGACTCTGGCAAACAGTCAGCTGAAAGATTATACTGCTATACTACAGGAGAAGAGAAGTTACAACTCTGTAACATTATTTAGTTTAGCCCAGGGACAAAAAAAACCCCAGGACTTAGAAAATTACCTTTATTCACACAGTAACAGTTACTGATGCTGGTGTTTATTTGTCTGTAATTTGATTATTAGCAATCTTCTCAGTACTACATGATGAATAATAGTAAATTTCATATAAAGCATTAATGTTATTCTCAGTCTCTTTTCATGTTCTTGGTAGAATTAAATTTTCTTTCTCTTTAATGATATTTTTAAGAGATGAGAAGTGTGTTTCTTTCTGGGAGGAATCATACAGTCAAATAGCAAAGCTTGATTCCACTACATGTTCAAATTATTTGTTGTTTCCTACCTTGCCTGGTTCATTATGAGTCATGTTTTAAAAGGAGGCAGCTTCATAAATGCAGTTCTAAACCCTTAAGTTAAAACCACTAGCAACTCATTAAAATCTGTTACTCTACATCTAAAAGGAAAAAAACAAAGAATTTTAAACTATTGCCTTGGTAATGTTACAGTTTTCACAACAACCAAGTGACATAAACTGCCCAGGACTGAATTTAAGAGATGTGTAAAAGGAGAAAAATGGGTTAAAAGCTCATGACTGGCGTCATGGTTTAACCCCAGATGGGAACCAAGCCCCACAGAGCCACTCACTCACTTCTCTGCCACCAACATAGGGGAGAGAACTGAAATGTAAAAGTGGGAAAAGCTCCAGTGCCCAAGGCCAGGTTGGACAGGGCTTGGAGCACCCTGGGACAATGGAAGGGGTCCCTGCACATGGCAAGGGTGGCACTGGATGAGCTTTAACATCCCTTTCAGCCCAAAGCACTCTACGGTTCCATGATTCTAAAATTTGCGGGCTGAAATAAAGAAAGTTTAATTAGTAAAGCAAAATTCTCACAGTCAAGCAAAGCAAAAGGAATTAATTCCACATTTCTCATGGGCAGGTAGGTGTTCACCATCTCCAGGAGAACAGGACTCCATCACTCAGAGCTGTGACTTTAACAAACAAACATCATCATTCCAAATGCCCCTCCTCCTTCTTTCCCCAGTTTTAAACCTTGACATTTCATGGTGTGGAACATCCCTTGGGTCAGTTGTCAGCGGTCCAGGCTGTGTCCCCCCCCAGCTTCTTGTGATCCCTCAGCCCCCGGGCTGCTGGGGAGGGCAGAGAGGCAGGAAATGCTTGGGCTCTGTGTGAGCCCTGCTCAGCAATAACAAAAACACCCCTGAGTTATCAACCCTGTGCTCAGGAAAAATCCAAAACACAGCCTGCAAGGAAAAGCGTCTTTGCCTCAGGAAATCCCAGCTCATTCACATAAATAAAGTGTCTCCATCAGTGCTTGGAATGACACTGGATAAGCATTTCCATGGTTGTCATAGATTGCAAATGCAAGATGTGGCTGGGTGTGTGCTCTGTCCCCATCTGTCAGAGCTGGGGCAGTTCTCTCTGTTCATTGGCAGTTTTCTTTATCTCTCCCACAGCCAATCCTCCCTCCAGGAGATCTCTGCTGTCCATGGCCACTGAGTGTCCCTGCATGGATGATCAAATTCCAGCATCCCATGGGGAGATGCTGTGCCCAGGGCAGGAGCCAAGCATTCCTACCTGGATCCAATCTGAGCCTGGAGCAGCACAGCAGCCTTTGCCCACTGCATTCCCAGAGGAGCAGCTTTCTTCAGCCCTGCATTGCCAGAGGAAGAGCAGGCCCATCTCCAGCAGCCCTGGAGCTTCAGAGGAAAACTCCCCCCTTGTGCAGGATCCCTGCTCCAGCAGAAGCACAGCTGGCACTGCAGGAGGGCTGAGCCCCCATGGGATGGGACTGTGCCACCACCCTGACCCATGATGGGTGGGGCAGGGCATGTTCTGACTCTGGCAGTGTTGTTTACTATTACTGCATGTTTTTAAATATATTTTCTTTTAATTTTTTTTCCTAATAAAGAACTGTTATTTTTACTCCCATATCTTTGCCCCTTAATTTCAAAATTATAATAATTCAGAGGGAGAGGGTTTACATTTTGCAGTTCAGGGGAGGCTGTTGCCTTCCTTAGCAGACACCTGACTTTTCAAACCAACACAATGGTGTAGGATACACACCTGCCTTTCACTGATCCTTAAAATCACAGGAAAAGTTGGCTTGCACTTTGGTATTTAGATGTTACCAAGCAGCTCTGGTGTTTCAAATGCAGCAGTTCTGGGGGAATTATTGACAATAAATAGAACTCAGTGTTCACAGATTTTGCTAGGTTATTTTGTGTTAAATGACAGACTAAATGTGAGTTGTCTATTATGATAATTATGCAAAGTGCTGATATATTTAAGCTTGAGGAAGGTACTATATATATATAACAGTTATATATATATATGTGTGTGAGGGAGAGTGACAGAGGCATAATTGTTAAGCTCAGTTTGGTTAAGTTAAATATTAGCTAAGTGAGAATATAAAAGATGCTTTCCCACTTACTACTGACTGTATTTCACTTGAAACTAGTACTGGGAAAAATGATCCAAGCAGTAAAAATGGAACCACAAAGTCCTGTGTGGCTGAAGCAGTCAGCTCCTTTGCACCCAAGGTGAAGGAATTGAGAATTCCTGCCTTGGAATAGTCATTGGAACCTGCTTTGTGGAAATTGGCCATGATTTACTTCAGGTGGAAACAGAAGTGAAAAGTTTCCTGGGACTGTTTTAATTATTCGACTGCTAAATGAAAGCATCCCTATATTTTCTTTTAGCTCTTTTAATTCAACAGAAAAACTTGTTCACTCATAAATGTTATTTAGAAAACTGCTCAAAAAGTGAGGCAGGATCAAGCCCTCCCAAGAAAATCAGAGGGGAAAAGCTGTGATTCTGCTCAGAACAGGGTGTTTTCAGGCTAGTGCACAGTGACAACACTTCAGACTTTAAAAAGAAAGCTGAGAATCTACAACCAAAAGGGAAAAAATAGGATATAGAGAGATTAAAATTGAAAATTTCAGAAACTGTCTTTGTCTCCTTAAAAACAGATCTGTTTTTCATGTGCAGTTTATCCTGGTTTTAGGGGATTTTTTTGTTTTGTTTTTTTAAATTAGTAACTATAGTATGAGATTGGTAGTTGCAAGGATCCATATATTAGCTATCATTCCCAAACTATAAACATTATCTGAATTATTCGGAGTGCATCAAATAATTTTCTGAAAACAAAACAGAACAAAAAACGAAAACCAACAACTTTTTGGGGATGGTTTAATTTTTTATACACAAGTGGAAATGTTTTTATTCAGTATGAAAACTTCAAAACCTATGCATTCAATTCCCCACTCTGATCAGATATTTGGGACAGGTAGTGCCTCAAGTGCTCTCACAGTTGTCTTAGGAGCTTTCTCATCTTCATCTCTGAACTGCAAACTAAATTCTATGTTAAAACTTGAATTTTCTCCCTTGATTTTGGGAATGAATGAGCATGAAAAGGCAGTTGAAGTAACAACCCCAACCCAAGCAGCTCTGAGCGTCCTCTGGTGTTGGAATCCTAAATGCTAAGAATTTTCAACTTTCTGTGCTTTAAAGCACAGACCCACAAGAGAACACTACATTTGACCTAAAGCTGTAGAGAAGACTTCCAAAATTGATTGACAGCACTGGGATTACAGGTGTATAGTTAGTTAGAAGTGTGTAATATCACCAAGTAGAAAACTTAGAGTTTAGAGTTTTAAAATATAAAAATAAATATGAAGCAAAATAGAAGTTTTAGGGTGAAAGCAAATTGTTCTTCTTCACCTTCTTCTTCCTTCTTCTTCATAAGTTTAGGCAATGTTTTGTAATTAGACAAAAATTCACATTGCGGGCTTCAATAAATCAGTTATTGAGTTAAAAGAGAAAACAATCTAAGTGTCCTTTCCTAATTAGATAGTTTAGTCTTAAAAGACCTTATAACAAGAGATAGTTAGCCATTTTGTGCCTTACTGAAGAAAAGCTGCCTAACTCATAGTTGTGAGACTGTTTCACTAATAAATAATAAATGCCTAAGTCCGAACATGAACTACCATATCAAGTGCCTTCAATCCCAACCTCAAAAAACCAATACTCTGGTGACAATTCTGCTGTTAATCCCAAATTACTGACCACTATTCTTGGCCCCACTGAGCTTTGACCAGACACCCCACAGGTTTTTTTCACCCTCAGTGTAAACAGGAGCAGCATTTGCCCCCTGGTGCTTGCTGTGCATAGCTGCCATTGTTCAATTAAAGAGTACAAATCCAGACGGTAAACTAATTAGACTGTCTCAGAAATATAGGATAAAAAAGTAAAATGTCTTTCTTTACACTGCTGTTAGTGTTATACATGCTGAACAGACTCTTGAAGGATGTGCCAGTTCTAAAATGTAACCCGGGGAGGATGGATTGCTGAATGATTTGGACTCATTTGCACTTGTTTCAAAGGTGACTCCATCACAGTGTCTGAAAGACACTCTGCCCCTCAGTAACGAATGATTACAGCTAAATAAATCCCAGAGGTTTGCCACTAATGCACAACAAAGGCATAAGAATGAGAGCTGTGGTTCAAGATCTATTTTTTATACCAGCATAATTTTTTGCTTCAGTGATCTATCACTAAACAACAGCTGCTGGGGTAGAGACTCACTGCTCTGCAGGAGCATTAGCAAATCCTTTAGTGACTGGGCACATGTGTTTGCCTCAGGCCCTCGAAAAAGTCACAAACTTGTGAAGGAGGACTGGCAGATTAATGTCACCTTCTTCCTGCCAGAGATCTGAAGATGCCAGACACGCTGGAATGACAGGCTGCAGTAAGTTTAGATTTTTAAAGGACTCATTTATGATCTGAGCACATGTGGCCAAACCCTCTTGAAAGGGGGAAAGAGGGAGGAAAAAAAGACTAAAATCCAAAAAATTTGGGATTTTATATATACTGGCTCAGAAATTAAACTTTTGCAATGTCTTATGTTGATTTCTTCCCCACTAGAGATCTATGTGCTCAGTTCCAAATTCTTAAAATAGTTTTTCTGCCACTTTTGAAGCAAAAAGCATCCTAAAAATAGCAGCATTTAAAGCATTCATAACCACAGGAAAAAAAAAAAAACAACAAAACAGCTTTTTCTTACATTAGATGGTCTTAGGGCAGCATTTAAAGCATTCATAACCACAGGGGAAAAAAAAAAAAAACAACAAAACAGCTTTTTCTTACATTAGATGGTCTTAGCACTCTGTATATAATCAGATTGAAGTAAAAGAAGTTATATGGATTTACTTGTTTTTTACAGAAACTCAGTATTCTCTTCGTTACTAACCACTTTTTTGATTATAATCAAATTTCTCTTTGTTAATAATCATAATCTATGTCTGCATATTTCTTGAAAAATTACAAGATAAAGATGATTAACCCAATGCACTTCTGAATCATCCAAAAAGATGATTGTTAAACTTCTCTTAAAATTTGTGACCTGACAGTTAAAGTCCTAAACCAAGGAAATTAAACATAATCTGAAATTTGTGTACTTTTGGCACTCCTTTTTTCAGCAGATGATTACAAAAATGCAGTGTCAACTGCACAGGTTTCATGTTGGGGTTTTTTGCTTATGTTTGTTTGGTTTTGTTTTTCAAGGTTAAGTTTCTTTTTCATAAATTAAAAGATCTGGTCTAGAACATGAGATTGGCTGCTGGATCAAGTGTTCACCTTCACTGTGTACATGTCTTAGCTATTTATTCAGTACCAATCATACTCCTCCAACTCAGTTTCCAGTAAAAGGCAGTGAAGCACAATGACTCCTGAAATACTCAGGAGATGTGGGATACCAGTATGGGAATTCCTGGAAGGAAAAGGGTTTGTGAATGCTTTGGCTTCATTTGAGGAATTGGCATTTATGAGATAATAAGAGTTCAAAATTAAAATATCTTACGTGGGAACTACCTGAATAAGAAAGTGCTTTGTATGATTTCCTTCATTCTTTCTAGATGTCAGGAAGTCTTTCATATTAACTTTTTAGTCAGAAATAAACTTGATGCCCATTCTAAATGCAGAAAATTTGTGATGAAAAAAAGTACTTGTTTTTGGTAGTTTTCTTTAACAGAATTTCTCCAAGAAACTCCCATACTCATCAGACCCATGGATCAGTTCTAAGAATCTGAAAAATCCACCTGCAGAAGACAACAGCTGCTTGTCTCATGATGAAGAGCTTCAGTGAAACACAGCAGGACATTAGAAGGACCAAGTGGGACTGCACACAAATCTGACAGTGCCTCGCATTTCCTGACTCCTCCTCTTGGATGAATACAAATGGACTTGGAACCACATGAAAAACTGGGAGAGACAAAGGGATGAATGAGTAATGGAGACCCTTCCCTGTGGAGGAAGGATCAGCTTGGCAGCCTGGGCACTTCCATTTCCCCAAGCCCTACCAGCTGCATGTTGTGTACCTCGGAGTGACAACGTGCACAGATGTGCAGCTCTGAACTGAGCAGTGAACAAAGGACTGCGAGGTTCAGCTTGAAAGCTCAGAATATTTTGATGTTACAGTTCACCTTGTCACATGAAGCATCCCCAAAGTTTTGAGCAGTGCTTGACATATCATAAAAAATGTATCTGGAAAAAATCAAATTTTAGTTTTGTTGCTGCTGTGATGCATGAAAGCTTATTCCACCCAAAAGGAGCTGTATCTCTGCAATAGTGGCACTCTGAATATGATTTCTGGGACACAGAAAGCTATGAGAAAAGGAGATTGTGTGGATGCAATGTATGAACTATTTCTTTCTCTTTTACTTACAAAGTCCCAAGGCAGAGGTTTCTAAGGCTTGGTTTGTAACTGAACTTCCTTTCTCAAATACAGCATTTAGAAACATTTGTTCATCTCACGCTCAATAAATGCATATAATTGGTATTTACAAACTTGTTTATTCATATTCCAACAATCTCAACTTACTTAATTATCATATGAATGCTTTCCAGTCCCTATAGAACATCTGCAAGTGGAATAAAAAGAAGCGACCATGTCTCAGCAGCCATAAGCTGGAAGAGATCCTGTAATCAACCAGAGAATCAGAATCCTAGAGTGTTTTGGGTTGGAACGGACCTTAAAGCCATGCCAGAGTTGGTAGGGCTGACAGATTATCAAGGAATGAAAAGAGAATTCAAGGAAATTCAGAGCACAACAAAAAAGCTAAACAGACTCCTTTCACCAGTGCTTCCTGTGAAGGTTTGGGAGATTCATTAAATGTAGGTAGCAGAACAATGCAGAGTCCCTAGGCAGTGCAAAGGAGAGCTGCTTCATTGCAAAAAACAGGCCTTAATAAACAGCTAGGCCTTTATCAATTACAGAGTTTTGAATCATGACAAACTGTCTTGGTTTGGAAAGACAGGTGTCTGCTAAGGAAGGCAGCAGCCTGCCCTGAAATGCAAAATGTAAACCCTCTCCCTCTGAATTATTATAATTTTGAAATTAAGGGGCTCTCAGGCAAAGATATGGGAATAGGAATGACAATTCTTTATTAGGAAAATTAAAAATACAAATGCAGTAGTGCAGAAACAAACCACTGCCAGAGTCAGAACATGCCCTGGCCCCCTGTGGGTCAGGGTGGTGGCACAGTCCCATCCCATGGGGGCTCAGCCCTCCTGCAGTGCCAGCTGTGCTTCTGCTGGAGCAGGGATCCTGCACAAGGCTGCAGTTTTCCTCTGCAGCTCCAGGGCTGCTGGAGATGGGCCTGCTCTCCCTCTGGCAATGCAGGGCAGGAGAAAGCTGCTCCTCTGGGAATGCAGGGGGCAAAGGCTGCTGTGCTGTTCCAGGCTCAGATTGGATCCAGGTAGGAATGCTTGGCTCCTGCCCTGGGCACAGCATCTCCCCATGGGATGCTGGAATTGGATCAGCCCTGCAGGGACACTCAGTGGCCATGGACAGCAGAGATCTCCTGGAGGGAGGATTGGCTGTGGGAGATAAAGAAAACTGCCCCATGAACAGAGAGAACTGCCCCAGCTCTGACAGAGGGTGACAGACACACCTTGCTTTTACAACCTGAGACACAAACAGAATTCAACCACACACCACCATGTGAACATGTAATGACATAACTTGTTTTTCTGCCTGTGATTCAGCTGACTCACTTCCCCACAGTCCTTTCCTTCTTAACCAGAGTAGCTGGCCTGGGCCATGATTTTACAAGGCCTTCCCTTTTTAAGGTTTTACCTATATGCAGCAATTAAATAATTCTTTAAAAATTACGAGTTCTGGAGATGCCTCAGTTTTAAATGCTAATTTAAAAAAAAAGGTTTCAGGAAGTGAAAACCAGTCATCACAAGTTGACAATTGAAGAAATTATTCACCTAAAAGTTCTAGTGTAATTAAATACAATTTGCTGGACTCTGAGGATGATGTGTAATCTGTTGGATAATCTTCTTCACCAACTGAGCAGAGGGTGGTAAGTACAATATCTATGTTTAAAATGGGACAGTGATGGGACAGTGATTTCATGAGGACAAATGAGAAATGCTGACCCCTTTGCTAAGTAAATTTGCAGAAATCTAAATGAGGAGCAAAAAATATAATCAAATTGATAAATCAAATAAATTTGCACAAAGGGAACTCAACTGTATGGATCCATTTGTAAAGGAACTGCAGGGCCAGGCAGATTCAGAGGATTATTTTAAAGTTTTCCTTCACATGATCCATTTCCAAAAGCTCAGCAGAGAACTGACATGGCAATAGATAAAGGAGAAACTTCTCTTAAGGAATATTGACAGTTTAAAAGATTGGCTATAATGGATAAGAAGAAAGACTTGTTACCATAACAGGAAAGGTACCAAGGGAATTAGAGAAGGATTAATGTTAAGACCTAGGCTATTCAACACAGGGGATCCAGAAGAACAAAAGAATGCTGAGGTAAAATTTTTTTGATTATACAGAATTATTCTGGATAATGAAAGAAAAAAGTTATGTGAAAAGCTGTTGAAGGACTTCACAATACTCAGGGTAATAAAATAACAAATGAAATTAAATAATGCTAAATGCAAAGTAATGCCAAGGAAAAGAATCAGCATCAGGATATATATTTTTGCTACTATTTTCACTTGGGAGACAGAACTTCACTTCGGATTGTTCTTTGGATACGTTCAAATGAAAACAGAACTGTTCAAAAAGGGAAGTAGAGCATTAAAAATCACTGAAGAGAAAAAAACATTACTATGTCACTACATTAATTAGTCACAATCCAACAATTTTGATCACTTCAGCTTAAAATATAAAGTAGAACCAGAAAAGATTTAAAGAGGCATCACTGATAAGAGCTATGAGACAGCATCTGTACAGAAATTAAACAGAGAAGTGAGACTAAACCTCTTCAGATGGGAGCAGAAATCCCCTAAAGGGTCCATGACAAATATTTATCACAACTCGGGTTTTTAAAAAAGTCTACTATAACACAAAGGATGTCAGGAGTAATCACTAAATTCTCAAGGAGAGAAAATGTACAGCACAACAAAATTAAAATCAGAATTATTCATCATCTGGTAAGAAGCACAATGGTTCTGAAAGTGCAGCCATTTCTAGAAGTTTTTAAACAGACTTTTAGAAATTACAGGCCTGTATAAAAGCAAAGATCATTTTTCATCTGCCCTACGGCATAGATGTGTTACTGGCCAGAGTTGCAATCAGGCCATTAAAAGAAAGAGCCTTTGATTTGAATTTAATTTATTTTTAATCTTCCAAAAGCCAACAAATAATACCAGCTCTGAAGTTCATTTACACACACACACACACACACACACACACACATATATACACATATTTATTTAATTAATTTGTATTAAAGTCTTGGTGACTGATTTTATGACTAACAAACAAATTTCAAAGTGTTAAAAATCCATCTCTGATTGCTTCTTGTCTTAGCAAATATTTCCTCTCATGCTCTTAGTAGTTTAGAGGATTTTTCTGCCCCAGCCTGTTTTCTTAGTCTTAAAAGTTCCTAACAAACTATTAAATTGGTATTTTCTGAGTGGAAAGACATGCTCCATATTTTCACCCAGATAAAAGACTCCCAGCTTCCAGACTGCTGGCAGAATATTGCAGCAGCCACCATTATGTTGGGGGAAAATATTATTTAATCAGAAGTGCATCAAAGTACTTCATTTTGTTTGCATTTTTCAGTGATCTGATAGCGTTGGAGCAGAGGAAGTCACTGTACTCAGTACTGTGTTCCACAAAAGACAGTTGCAAATCAGAAAATCAAAGAAAATCAAAACTTTCTCAGGATGGTCACCAATTTTTTTTATTGAATAGAAAGTCCTAAGTTCCCTCAAAGCCAAAGTGTGAGCCATTGGAATTACAGAGTATGTGTTTGCAAACCACCTGGTCATTCCATTCCGGATATGAATCCTCCCTCTAGAAATCCTGAGCTGCAATTAGTGCACAGCACACCCGCTGCAGGGAAAGTCACTGGGATTTTGCTTCTTTCTTTTGGACTAACATTCTTGTGTTTGCAAACTTTGCCCTTTTTAACTCCAGGAGCAGTTTCTGTAAGTATTTATGTTTTGAACAGATATTTCATAATTTCTCTATGAGTTCCTTCTCACTATAAAGCATATTTATGCCTCATTACCTTCAACTGACATTTGTTTTTGCTGAAGTTCCCTTCCCTTTTGCTCTATCCAGTCTGTATATTGGGAAAGGGAAACAATTTTTCCTTCAAATGACAGTTCTGTAACTCGTGTGATTGCCCTCTGGGTTTCACTACAATCACTGCCAGCTGAGCATGAAATCATGCTGCTGAAACATGGTGGCTTCCTCATGGAAGAATTTGTGACTACATTGCTTTTACATATTTATTTCTGCGTTAGGCAGGAGGGCTGGGGTGCCAGCAGGGTGGCACATTGTGACTAGCAGGTGACATCCCCGTGCCATGAGCAGCAGCCCACACAAACTTCAGAGCAAATCAAGCCTTCCATGGAATTAATTACCCAACCTAAACTATGGAAAGGCCGAGTGACACTGATTGGGAAATCAAGGCAAGAGCTGTTAGCTGCTCCTCCTCTGAAGGAACTCAGCTTCCCCATGATTGCCTTTCCCAGCTTGAGGAATTCCCTGTGTCTCACATTCAGCCTCAGCTCCAAAGTTTCCTGCAGAGCTGCCTGTAGGAAAATCTGCACATCACACCTTGCTGGTACACCTGTTTAATACTGTTTGTTTCTGCTGCTCAGAGAATAGGTTTAAATGATTTTATACACTGATTTTTGAAGTAAATCATATTAAATTATGCCAGCAATTCAATTTTATCTTCCTAAAACTCAGTACAAATTGGGTCACTTCCACTGACAGACATCCAAATTCTTTATGCTACAGGCAACTCATTTAGTTATGATTGTATCACTCACTGAAACACTAGCATTTCAGAGCCCATTGAAATACAGCAGCATTTCCTGATTTTCCTTGATGCCTTAGGAGATGAGGGGAACGAACTCCAGCGTTCAGAGAGCAGACAAGAAACAGAGGGCTTTTTGCAGTCATGGACAAATTCCTTTGCTTTAGATGAATACACAATAAGAAAAACCTCAGAAAATATTTGTTCCTTTTAGGCATTCCAGCCTGAACTTCATTTTCTCAGCATGCACACAGCACTGGCAGGCAGTGCAGAGATACAGACCTCCTGACACTGGGGATCTGATTCTGCAGCTACTTCCATATCTAAACCACCACAATAAAAAGCATTCTGATCTATTGGATTTCTTTGCAGGATAAAACTCTGAAGATCACAATCTGCTCAATAGAATTCTCCAGCCCCCATCACATCTTTAAATGAAGCATGCTTTGGAAAACTTTAAATGCCAAGTTTTTAAAATAAATAGCACCAATATAATAATAATATATATAATGTAGGTGATATTTTTGAACACAATCTTAATTCAGAGAATCATGGAATGTCCTGGGCTGGAAGGGAACTTAAAGCCCACCTTGCACTGTCCCAGGCTGCTCCCAGCCCCAGTGTCCAGCCTGGCCTTGGCCACTGCCAGGGATCCAGGGGCAGCCACAGCTGCTCTGGGCACCCTGTGCCAGGGCCTGCCCACCCTCACAGGGAACAATTCCTCACCAATATCTGATCTAAACCTGCTTTCTGTAAGTTTGAAGCCATTATTCTCTCTGTTTGAACATTGTGACAATCCATTTCATGCCATTCAGTCAAAATTTTTATACCAATTTCCAATCCCTTCCAAAGGTTATCATACAGCAAGGTTGGGAGGGGGCAGAGGGAGGTCTAATTTATCAGAAAAGGAGAGAATATAAAAATACCATAATACATGCAGTTCAAATGAAATCTTGACAGCTGCTATTCACAAATATTGCTGACATGATTTATATTATATTAAAATTCAGAATTACTGCGTTTTCATCAGTTTCTCATTTCACAGCTGGCATTTCATGTTGTCAGCATCCTCTGATTTACAAGGCTATATGTAGTGTAAAAATGTTGTTTTAAATGGACAATCTCATAAGTATGTTTACTAATTGATATGCTAGGGCAACTTAAAATGTAAACATAATATGTGTTCCAAAAGCCAGAATGCTTTCCAGAAGAAAAACTGAACCTAATAGCTTCAGTTTCATTAAACTTTTATGAAAGTCCCCAGAAAACAGACATTCCCATGCAAATTTTAAAATAATGGCTTAATTTGTGAAGTTACTTTTGCAATGTCAAAAAAGCAATGTAAAACACATAAAAAATGGGATTGATACTCACTGCTGGGAGATACAGAAGCTGTTTAACCAGACAGACCCTGGAGTCTTAATAAAGCATTGTTTTCTAATAATGTTTACATAGGATTCATTGGGATATTTTCCAAAGTGATATAAAGCAAGCCTGGTACAAAATGCAAATGCCCTATTCCAACAATGCTATTCTTTATCTAAGACCTGTAGAAATGATGGAAAGGACAAATTTTCAGGGAATTAAGTCAATATTTTATACATTTCATCATGCTTCTCTATTCCAGTGCTCAGCAGGAATACAGGATACAACCTACCCTTCCACAGTTCCTTGTAACAAAGGCATGAGAAGTTATCTGCATATAACTTGCAAAGTTTGGGTAGGTCCAGAGACTTTAGTGGAATTCCTTAAGTAGAACATTAATCAGAGGAATAAAAACACTGCTTTTTCAACAGCTGTCTCTCCCATTTTACAGAAGCTACTATTAGGCAGCCCAAAGCCTGGAATAACCTTCTATGATTCATACAATATTTTAACAGTAAAAGACACATTTGGACCTTATCCTAAAATCTGAGGCATTCCAGAATATTTTGTAGTAAAGGCACAAGAATCAGGAGGAAGAAGTGGAAAATTGATTCCAAGGCCATGCATGTTTCCCTTTTCAGTCCTCCTACTCCATCAGTAAGAAAGAAATGTCCTGTGAAAATGTCCAGGCAATGAGCTGGCACCGTGCCCTCATTTTTAGGTTTTCTACAGATATTTTGTGTTACACACAACCATGGAGAGAAGCTCTGATGGCATCACCAGCAGCTCATCATCCTCCTCCAGTGATCTCAGTCAAATCCCTTCCCTTCCCTGCTATCTCTTCTCCAAACAGATTTTATTCCCATATTCTTTTTGGTATCATTGCAGGATTTTTTTTTCCTAGTACAAATGTAGGGGGACATTTTGTCTAGTCTGAATTTTGGCATGGTTTGACAGTTTATTTCTGCATACCAGTAGTAAAGATGTTTGCCTTGTTTAACATCACATCTTCAGGTTTTCCTTGCAGTTCTGCTGGGGGTGGGTTTGCTTGGATGCAGCTGGAGTTTAAGAGGCTTGTTGTGTCCTCTGTGGGTCATATGAAAATCAGGCAGCCAGAACCCATTTTTGCTAATCATTCTGCATAAGTGGGTCATACTACAGCCTTCACCTTACCCGCAAAATCTTAAACTTTTGTATAATGTTTTCAAAACACATTTCACTTAAAACTATGACAAACCTCATGCATCAACAAAAAATGTTTAATGACTTGCACCAAACAGGATGTGAGCAAACCCAGGATCTGAGAACCAAAAGACCAAAATATGATAATCAAAATAATTCTTCTTTTGGGCCAGTAGGTGAAGTCTGCACACCATATCCAGGATCTGAGAACCAAGAGACCAAAATATGATAATCAAAACAATTCTCTCTTTTGGGCCAGTAGGTGAAGTCTGCACACCATACAGCACTTACCAAAATGAAAATGTGTAATAAGAAGTGTCCTGTGTCCTCACAGGGCCATTCCAGAGGAGCACAAGTGAGGATGGCACATGTAGGATATCGTCTATCTTAGAGAGTTTTTTCCTTAGCTCTTGACACTCTTCAAGCTTTTAGCTGTGTACAAAAGCCCTAAGCACAAGCCTAAGCATTCTCCATCTTAGATTTCTTTTTTATTTTCTTTTTTTTTCTGCACCTTAAGCATGAATTAACTGGAATATGCTGATATTGGAGCTCTGCCCTCAGCCGAACCAACCCTCTGCTGCAGAGCCCAGTGCCCTCAGTTGCTCCTTGGGTGGCCCCTCCATTCCCATCACCATCTTCACGGCCTCTTTTGGAAACTCTCTAGTGCTTTAATGTCCTTTTTTATATAGAGTTCACATGACTCCCCTGTGAACTGCCCTGTAGCAAAAGGAGTGTGGGCAGCAGGGGAGGGGATTCTGCCCCTCTGGCCCTCAGGCAGAGCCCAGCTGCAGAGCTGCCCCAGCCCGGGCAGCACAGGAGGGACCTGGAGCTGCTCAGAGAGCCCAGAGGAGGCTCCAGGAGGAGCAGAGGATGGAGCAGCTCTGCTGGCAGGAAAGGCTGGCACAGCTGGGATTGTTCACCTGCACAGGAGAAGCTTTGGGCTGAGCTCAGGGTGGCCCTGCAGGGCCTGAAGGAGCTGCAGCAAAGATGGAGAGAGACAATTGCCAAGGGCTGGAGGGACAGCACACAGGGAATGGCTCCCAGTGCCAGAGGGCAGGGCTGGGTGGGAGATTGGGAATGAGGAATTGTTCCCTGTGAGGGTGGGCAGGCCCTGGCACAGGGTGCCCAGAGCAGCTGTGGCTGCCCCTGGATCCCTGGCAGTGGCCAAGGCCAGGCTGGACACTGGGCTGGGAGCAGCCTGGCACAGTGCAAGGTGTCCCTGCCATGGCAGGGGGGGAGCTGGATGGGATTTGAGGTCCCTTCTAATCCACACCATTCTGTGATTCTCTGAATTAATCATGCAATAATTTTCTTAAAGGTAGGGGTTTAGAAGAAGATAGAGCAAGAACTAAATCTGTTGATATGTACCTTCTATATTGAATCATTTTGACACTATAAGCAGTTGCTAGTCAAATATTCAAGACATTCCCAAGCTTCATTACATGTTTTGGGTTTTTTTATTAAGTACTTATTTGTTTTTATTAAGTACTGTGAAATTACTGCCTTGGCTAAAATTTACCTAGATGGCTTAATTTTTTGTTTTATTTTTTCTTGGATTATGTGTTTACATATTTGAATAAACTGGGCTTTCAGGTAGCAAATGATAATATTTTATAATCAATAGTGCTTTTGTGTTAAGGAATACTGCAAGGTTTTCATGAAGTCAGAGCAAAGCACGGTTAAAGGAATGCTAACAAGTATTGATGTTTAGATTTTATTTATCAATGTTGTTAAACTCCTCTCCACTGCACTGAGTTTATTTTTCCACATAAAAATAACTTTATTTTGTATCTCTAGGGCTGAGTTTTAAACAAGATAAAGTACCTTGTGAATTAATTTATTTCAAAGAGAAAAGAAAATACAATTTGTGTCTTTTCATTAAATTATCCTTAGCTGTATTGATTTTATTCAAGTTAAAATTTATTTAGCTGAAAAAGAAACAAAGCTACAATCCAAATGTGTATCTTATTCTGTGTTAAACTGGGGACTCAATCCTTGTGGTATTTCACTTCATATTTTATCCATTATTTATCCATTATTATTCATTATATTAATATTAGTCAGTCTCTGATTACCATACTGGCATCCAAATTACATATTTGTACTGAAAAGTCTCATATATTAAAATGTTTGAAAGCAGCTAAATTACATTTGAGAAAAAAGAGACCAACACCCATAAAAAACATGGAACACTTCCCAAAATCGTGTGTCATCCTTACACAGATTCCATACAGAGATCAACAAAATACACAGAAGAAGGAAGGCTGAAGGAGACAATAAATATTACCACAAGAGTCAAGATTCTGTCCTCAGAATTAGGGACCTGAACAAATGCTGATGAAGAAAATTATTTTTCTATTGTGGGAATATGTATTCAGCCGTTCCCACCTCATGTAGATATTTATGTTCTATGTTTGATTTACTCCTGGTGTTTATTGAAGCAAAACATGGGAAGAGGTGATAAAATATACAGATGGGGATAAAATGACAGCTAATTCATTTACCATGGAAAATAAGGTATGGACATTCTAAAATGTGACACACAATATCAAGGTGTCTTAGAGGCTATTTTGAAACAATTTATCTTATTAACAGCACAAAAATATTTTCCTGAAAACATCACACTCTCATCAGAGCTAATGTATATTTCTGACCACAGAATAATGGTACTGAAGATAATGAGTACAAATAGTTCACTTAACAGAATTCCTGCTCTCTATTTGTATAATTTTCTGTTTCAATTTCTTTAGCAATTATACATAAAGTATTTAATTTTAGATTTGGTAAATAACGGTCACAGTATAATTTGAACAATTAAGCATGACAGTTCTCTGTTGTGACACCTCTGCTGTGGTTACCAAGACTACCTACCTTGCAAAGAAATACTTCTCTGTAATACTGAATGTACTCATCAGGTATTAAATCCCAGCCACACCAACAGAAAATGCTGCTGCAGTTTTGTGATACACAAAAAACTGGAGGTAAGAGCGGGGTGAGTTTGCACAATTCAGGAAGGACCCGGAGAGGCTGGAGCATGTCCAGGGCAGGGAACGGAGCTGGGAAGGGGCTGGAGCCCCAGGAGGGGCTGAGGCAGCTGCAAAGGGGCTCAGCCTGGAGAAATGGAGGCTCGGGGGGCCCTTCTGGCTCTGCACAACTCCCTGCCAGGAGGGGACAGCCGGGGGTCGGGCTGTGCTCCCAGGAACAGGCACAGGAGCAGAGGGAACGGCCTCAGGCTGGGCCAGGGCAGCCTCAGGGTGGGCTCCAGCAGGAATTTCCCCATGGAGGGTGATGTGATGGGTTGTTAAAATGGTTCATAGAATCACAGAATTTTCTGAGTTGGAAGGGACCCAAAAGGATCATGGAGTCCAACTCTTAAGTGAATGGCCCATGTGGGGATCACAACCACAACCTTTGTGTTACCAGCACCATGCTCTGATTAACTGAGCTAATCTCAGGGTTGTTAAATACTGGAATTAATTACTCCAGTTGCAGAACCGCTGAGGTTGGAAAATCCCTCCCAGCCCATGGAGTCCCAGCTGTGCCCGATGCCCACCTTGTCCCCAGCCCAGAGCCCTGAGTGCCACCTCCAGCCCTTCCTGGCACACGGGCAGCCATTCCAGAGCTTAATCACTCTTTCTGTAAAAAACTCTTTTCCTAATATCCAACCTAAATTTCCCTTGGTGGGGCTTGAGAATGTGTGCTCTGGTTCTGTCAGTGCCGCCTGGAGAAAGAGCCCAGCCCCAGCTGAGCACAGGCACCTTTCAGGAGCTGTAGAGAGTGGTAAGGTCACCTCTGAGTCTCCGTTTCTCAGGCTGAGCATCTCCAGCTCCCTCAGTCCTTCCTCACAGGGCTGAGGCCGTTCCCTCTCCTCCTGTCCCTGTTCCCTGGGAGCACAGCCCAGCCCCCTGGCTAGACCTTGCTCAGGTAGTTTGGGCTTTCTTTCCCTGAAGGAAAACTCTCTTTTCCCAACTGAGTGAAAGATGCCAGGTGCAGAAAATAGTGGCCACCTCTTGGCTAAGATAGCACTTCCAGAGCCAGACCCTTATGTTGAGCAAACAAACTTAAGGCAGAAAATAAAATATACGTTCCTGAGTACCTGCTTTTCATTCTTATTGCAGAAATTACATTAAACATTATCTAGTTAATTAGGGTTTTTTTACATTTTCTAAAACAATCAGAGGTGTTTCCCTAAGCTTAATTATGCAACCACCAGAATATTTTCTCTCCTAAAATAAAAGTAAGAATGGTGGAGGACATAATGTAAACGAGATCAAAGCTGTAGGTTGAGAAAGTAATTTCCAAATTTTACCACATTTTTCCCCTAGATTTACAGTCATGCACTTAGGAAATGTAGTCCAGACTGTCTGGGCACATATATATTTCTGTATAATGTATAAATATCAGAGTAGAATGAATAAAGTATTTTCCATGAATAGTAATTTGAATTTTAATAGAAATTTTACTTCAATCTCAATTTTTTCATTACTGAGTCACTGAACATTTCTAGGAAAAAATAGTTTCAAAAAGTGACACCCTAGACTTTCTATTCAACTAAATTTCATAAGTTTAGATACTTAAACTTACTGCTACCTAAATTCTGATAAATTTGTTTAAAACCAGCACTATGGTGGCTATCCAGAAGAGAGGAACAATGAGATGTCTTTTATGCTGCCAGCACTAATAACCTTTTTTTTTTTTTGGTGAGTAACCCTAAGCATTTCCTCCTCTGCCCCACTGAATTTGGGATGGTCTAATACTGTGGCTGAGGTTTGTATTTTGGGGGAAAAGGCCTTGTATTCCCATACAACCATCCATGAAACAGGAATTAGGATTGAAGACATCAGACAGCCATAATCCAACAATATTTGAGCTTTTTACAAAAAATAGTTCTAGGAATGAATACAGAATGTCTCAGAGCACACTCATGACAATTCTGCATGGAGATAAAAAACAGAGAAATTACATGAATTATTTATTAGGACTCTCATATTGGAAGTCAGATATCAGGAGTTCTACTCCAAGCTCTACCACCAACCTTCTGTGTGCCCTTAGACAAATAGATTTATCTGCTCATGCCTATTCCATGGGGGTTTTGGTGTCCTGATTTAAAATAAATCAGCTAAAACTTTGTCTTTTCCTGCATGTTTGTAAAAGCACCTAATACATTCCTGTCAACCTTGATTAGTGCCTTTAAATAGAAAGGAAATAAAAGTAAATTGCAAAAAAATAATTAAGATTAAAAACATGAACAAAATTCACTTTCATGTTGTGTAGAGAATTATTCTTTACAGTAGTTAACTGTATTATACACAGAACATATCATTATCTAATCAAACTTTGCATGCTTTGGGTTTAAGTATAACTAATAAATATTTTTCTAAAGAAAAGTTGTAAGTTATTTAAAGGCTAAATTAACATAAAAATGATGTGGGTTTGGGTGGTTTGGGGTTTTTTAGGTATTTCCCCTTTCTACACAACATTTAAGGACAACATATTTTTGCCTGAAATTTCAACAACAATTTTTTTGGGGGTCTTCAAACGTTGTAAGTTATTTAAAGGCTAAATTCACATAAAACTGATGTGGGTTTGGGTTGTTTTGGGTTTTTTAAGTATTTCCCCTTTCTACACAACATATAAGGACAACATATTTTTGCCTGAAATTTCAACAACAATTTTTTTTTGGGGGTCTTCAAAAACCCTTCTGTCCATGAAACCTGAGTTGAGAATATCCACCTCAATGACATTTCTGTTATCAACCTGACACTGCCTTAAAGCCCACTGGATTAATTGTGCCTGTGCAGGGTTAATAATCAACTGAAACAGAGTGCTTAAAGCAAGAAATTACTTAAATACTTCAGGATTTAAAGCTTTGAAAGATAAAATCTCTGATCCAGCAAAAACAGAAGTCCCTACTTGAGTTTACAAAACAATTCATACACTGAAGTTGTGGATCTGCCTAACCTGGGATCTCCTGAACAAGCCCCCAAGTTTAGTGAGAATGTTAACAAATCTTCTAAGAAATATGCATTATAGGACAATTCACCAGGTTTGGGACATCTCTTATGCCCAAGACTAAGAAATGAGATAAATACTTCAGGATTTAAAGCTTGGAATGATAAAATCTCTGATCCAGCAAAAACAGAAGTCCCTACTTGAGTTTACAAAACAATTCATACACTGAAGTTGTGGATCTGCCTAACCTGGGATCTCCTGAACAAAAACACCCAAGTTCAGTGAGAATGTTAACAAATCTTCTAAGAAATATGCATTATAGGACAATCCACCAGGTTTGGGACATCTCTTATGCCCGAGACTGAGAAGGTGGTCTATGTGCCCAGATGATCTCAAAAATTCCCTTCAGACTCCTTGACAATGAGTCTTTAATAAAGCTACATAGACAGTGAAACCTCTTACAGCTTCAAGGGTAAATTTTTTATATTAATTGGATGGAATCATCATATTTCTATAGAACAACTTTAGAAAAAATGTTTATTATGATTAAAGAGATTACGTCAGTTCAATTCATACTGAATTTTCTGGACAAGAATTTCACAGTTCTTATTTAATGTTAGAAAGGACTGCTGACTGACATCCACCAAAAGCTAACAGATGTGCCAAAGCCACACCTCTGTTGTTATTTTTTGCTGAGACACATGAATTTGAGCAACTACAACAAAAAAGACATAAAACAGAACACAAAGAAAACATCTTTTCTTTTTATGATAAAACTGACATATCTAGTATTTGTTATTTTGGCATTGTCTTCATCAGTCTGAGCTTGTCACATACATTTTAATACATGATTTATGGTTATAAATTCATTTTCCATTCTCATTTATAATATGGTGTCACATTTTATCACAAGTGCATTTAATCATCTGCTGTCTGCATACTAATGGTTACAAATATGATACCTGTGTAGACCCAGCAACCAGTTGCTGTAACTGTCTCTGACTGCAACGCTTGAATGCTTTGAAAAGTGCTGATAAATAGAGAAGTTCAGACATTTTTATGTGTCTGTCCCATTTTACTAGCCAAGATAAAATTGTCCTGCTTCACCAAGAACTTGATTCTTTTGTCTCCACTTGAAAATTTTTTGCATGCACTCATCCATCCTCAGAACAGAGTCATTGTATAAAATTAAACATGCATAAGTATCATAGGAATTAGTACTAAAAAGGCAAAGAGGAAGATCAGATATAAGAAATAGCAGTATCTACCCAAATTTAGAATAATTTTTTAAAAAAGAAAGGAAGTCAGTGTTTTGTTTAAAATTTGTTGGCCAAATTCTGCTATGCAGTGAATGTGAGCACATGTTTAAATTGTGGACACTTTAAATGCACAACTGAATCTCCAAATATAACCATTTAAAGGCAGCATATCAATACAGCCTTTTAATTAATTTTTCTGAGGAAAGCAATCCTCACTATTATTTGTTCCATGTTTTTAACTTAGACTTTTCACAAATATGTATCTGAGAAATCTCAATGGAAACATTTCAATTCCAGTAATTCAGAAGAAAGTGGGTTGCAGTTAACTTCAGCAGTTTGAATAGGGAAAAGAAAAACACTGTGTAACCAACAGGGAAGGGAGCATTGATTAAAAATACACAGAAATTCACCTAGCCTGAAGTACTACAGCAAACACAGACTCAGAGTATGGTTTGGGTTGGGAGGGACTTTAAAGCTCATCCAGTGCCACTCCCTGCAGGTGATGCCTTCAGTTGTAGCCTTCATATTTTTTAGATTCTGTTCTGTCTAGGGGTGTAGCTCTGAGCTTCATATTGTGTTGGTAGGTTGTCTTCACAGAACAGGTAGACAAACAATCCTTTTCCAGCCTGAGACCAAGGACAATCAGTACAAGCCTCAGGCCAAAAAGTATAAACAATGGGGAACAGAAAAAGAGGCAAACAAGGAGGATGTGACTTCATAATTTGACAATGAACTCCAATATGCAAATAGACCAAAGCTTATAAAAGTGTGAGACATCCTGATTTGTCATTCCATTTTTCACCCTTTTGGTTCATCTTGGGTGTAGCCTTGGCTGGGCTCTTGTGCTGCCCAAGGTGGATCCACTGAGGCCTTTTAATAAATCTCTACTTTATTCTTTAACTCTATCTAGCCTGTTCCAGGTGCAGCCTCTCAAGGCATCACAGGGACACCTCCCACTGTCCCAGGCTGCTCCCAGCCCCAGTGTCCAGCCTGGCCTTGGCCACTGCCAGGGATCCAGGGGCAGCCACAGCTGCTCTGGGCACCCTGTGCCAGGGCCTGCCCACCCTCACAGGGAACAATTCCTCATTCCCAATCTCCCACCCAGCCCTGCCCTCTGGCACTGGGAGCCATTCCCTGTGTGCTGTCCCTGCATGCCCTGGGAATTGTCTCTCTCCAGGTTTCCTGGGGCTCCTGCAGGCCCTGCAGGGCCACCCTGAGCTCAGCCCAAAGCTTCTCCTGTGCAGGTGAACAATCCCAGCTGTGCCAGCCTTTGCTCCCAGCAGAGCTGCTCCATCCTCTGCTCCTCCTGGAGTCTCCTCTGGGCTCACTCCAATAGCTCAACTTTTATCATTCTCATGCCAAAGTTCTGAGTTTCTCTCAAATATACCAGCATGGTTCCTGACTAAATTAAGCAATTTACACAGACACACACAGACACATGCACAAAAGCTTTCAATTTATACATTAATGTCTACTTAGCTGCATTTAGGGTAAATTATTTGAAGCTGTCAATGTTAATTATCTTATTGTCTTATCCTTATAGGCAATTGAGCCTACAAGAACTAGGCTTATGAGTATTTTTAGTTGCACTTCAAATTGACTGTTTGACACTTTTTGTGCCTTCTGTCCTGAGCAAAGTAATTTGCCATACTCTAAACCAGACAAGCGTGTGCAGCTGACAGGCCAAAAATCCTGTGCTGTCACTCCTGTGGTGTGGATGGAGCTTCCTGCTAAAGAACTGAAAAATAAATGTTCCTTAATATGGTGAAAGATGAATATAGTGCATATTTATCAGAAACTACAGATTATTATATTTATCTTAACCTTTAAAGCAGAAGCCTTTGAAAACACCTTAGAAATCCAGGTGCAGGCAGTGCCCATTCCAAGAGCATGCAGAAGGCAGGGAATGCCTATTTGCAATTTCCAAAGTTCACAAGGCACACAAAGTCCAGCTGTGAGCAGGCAAAATTCAGACTGAAAGTGGACAGTGTTGTCAAAATGTTCAGCTGAAACTGCAAGGAATTAAGTGTCCTATGCGTTGAAAAGCATTGTAAGATCACATTAGAGTCAATTCTATAAAATACAGCTGATGATTTCTGCATGGGTACTGAGCTCTGCATGAATCAAGGGGGGGATTCTGCCCCTCTGCCCCTCAGGTGAGACCCCAGCTGCAGAGCTGCCCCAGCCTGGCCAGCACAGGAGGGACCTGGAGCTGCTCAGAGAGCCCACAGGAGGACTGATAACACTTTCATGATAACATGTAATGGTCCAGTGGAGATCTCACCAATGGCTTTAGCAATTTAGCAATGACATTGCTGAAAACCAGGGCTTCACCACTCTCCTGCATGCAACTGCAGTTAACTGATGGCAACAGGGGACTATCATGATCTGGCATGGCCAGCCAGGGTTTTCAGAGATGGGAATAAACAGACACCAAAGGCTTGTTTTTTATTTCACTTTCTAAATAGGATTAGAGTGAGAACAGGAATTTTTCTCTTGATATCGCTGGGCCCTAGAAATTGTCCAGCTTGACCCAACTGTAACTTGAATAATATGGTATTTTTCAAAGCCAGGCAGCTTTGCCAACAAAGAACACTTTCATCTGCCAGAGATCACGTTCCAGTTTTAAAACATCAACTACTGGCACTTTTTATAGAAACAAAATTGCCATTTTCTTTGGTACAATAAAACAAAACTTTCCATAACCATTTTCCCTTTGGAAATTATTTCACCCTGTTATCAGTTGTCTACTATGAAGGGAATTTGGGAGTGTAGTGAATTGTACTGTAGCACAATTTTTATGCAAAAAATACTGGCTGGTCCTTTGCAGATTTGTAGTTAAAGCAACTGAAAACAGAATTCTTCATGCAAAAACTGGCAACTCTAACAAGCAACAATACCAGCTTCATCTCTAAGGATTATGTCAATTTAAATAATGCACAGTAATTAACAGGCACTTTTTTTCCCCCAGCTTTTTATACTATTTGTAAGAGGTCATTCCTGTCACACTGTTCTTCAAGAAAAATTTTTAATTATGCATAATTCACAATGTGCTACTGATATCTGCTTGTCTTTATTTGTGTTATGTCTTTGGGATTCCTCAATGTCAGTGATGCAAAGAGATTTGTATTCAGAAGAAAGGGCAGAAAGCCTCATCTCAGTTTTTCTCATATCTGAGTTTATTCGTGTTTGCATAAGGAAGGAGGCTGTGCATGATGAATCATGTATCACACCTATTATCTCCTCTAAATATAGAGGGAAGAGAGCTGACAGCTTTAGCAAAGGTGGTTTGATACTCCTTAACAAGCCCTGGCTTTTCAAAATCATTCTACACTAGCATTTAAGAAACACATATTCCACTTTTGGGCCAACAGCACAAGCTCCCACACCCAAAACCTACAGACAAGTGATTTCTCATTTTGTATGTATTACATTGCACCATAGAGGAAATATATCTCCTTCTTGAGAAAAGCAGTTTCATAGTACTCACTTTTCCTTAATCTATTTACACTGTTTCACAAGTGTCCTGCAGAAAACTTTGGTGTCTTTTCCTGTAAAAAAAATCATTTGCAATAAAAAGGATATTTAAAATGAAAAACTGCCTTAAATTCAGAGGCACAGACAGTTTGGAAGTTCCTGACCAGCACCCTTGTTTGTTTTCACCTCTCTGATCTCTCCAAATTTGAAGTTAACTCCATTCTCCAATCCTGCAGCCCTAATCTAATTGGCCATCGTTCTCACATTGCTGTGGATCAAGTGGTTTACTTAAAGCTCCTCCTAATTTGGTTGTGCATGGAGGTTACTGGAATCAGCAGCACAAGTTTGCAGAGTTGCACCTCTGTGAATTGGCAGCAGAAATGAGGAGGTGTCAGCTTGTAAAGGCTTTTGATGACCAGATGATGAATCAGAGTCCCTGATCACAGTTCAGTCAGCCAAATTAATGTCATTAATTTGGAGAAAACTAACTCCTCCAGTTATTAAAAACCTTCCCTTGCTTCGTCCTTTCATGATAGATCTTTAATGTTGCCTTTCTGTCACTTTTATTTGTTGCCTTCCTAACCCTGATTACCAGAGGAGTGTGTACACTGTCAGAGCAGGCTCACTGGAAATGCCTCTGATCCATGTTTCCAGCTCCCTGACCTCTGAGGAATAACCCTTCCAAAATGTTCTCTCTGTCCTACTGGAGACACATTTCACTGCAGGTGTGTTGCAATGCATTTGCAAAGGATAGGCCATGCTGTGCACCAGCCAGCCCGCTTCTGAGTTTGTTATCAAAGCCTCAGGAACTCATCAAGGCTATTGGAACATAAATTGCACTAAATTAAGAAAGAGGCTGAGAGACCAAATACCAAGACTGCAAGAACTAGATAACAGAGGACTGTGAAACACCTGGACTGTAACCAATCATATACTCCAAGAAATGCAGGCAGAAAATGAATGAACAAGACAAAGGCACCAATCAAGAAGTGTGTACTTGGTAGTTTGTAGAATCTATAAATGTGTGTGTAATATAAACAATAAACAGCTTCTGCTTGATCCCATTGGTCACTTGTACAGGAGTCCTGGATTTCCTGCAATGCAGGGGTACCAGACTCCTCCACAAATCCATACCACACACTGAGACTGAAGGGTTCAGGGTGGGCTCTCCAGGCTCAGGGGAACGGAGTTAGCCCCAGGATTTTCACAGATCTGTAAAGATTGTTCTTTGGAGCTGCAGGTGCTTCAATCAGGCTGCAGGGAACAGGTGACAAGGGTCACACTGCTCTGTCCTGTCACAGCAGTGACACAAGAAACCCTTACCAGAGCACTTCTGATGAGACAACTGGGAATGCATTTCATGGAAGTCCTCAAATTAACTCTTGAGTGAAAGAACTGGCTTTGCACTTTCTTAGCTGCATGGATAGAATCTCCAGTGGGGAAGAGAAGTTACACTTTTTACAGAAAAGCAGGGTGACACATTTCTGTCCCTGCCATGAAAAGACATGGCACTCAGTGCTCTGGGCTGAGTGATAAGGTGAGGATTGGTCAAAGTGTGCACTCAGTGATCTTGAAGGTGTTTTCTAACCAAAAAGATTCTGTAGTTCTGTGACCATCATGGTCTTAAATACATATGAGAAATTTTCATAATTATCCTGTTCAGACACAGTTTAGCATCACCGTGTGCCAGTGTGATTCCTGAAGATTCTGTATGTCTCCTCCATTTGGGTAAGAACAAAATCCAGCATTCTTCCTGTTGAATTGATGAGTGCAGGCCTAGTGAATCTATATTTTAAGAAAAAAATAACAGAGTGAAACAGCTGCCCAGAGAAGCTGTGGCTGCTCCTGGATCCCTGGAAGTGTCCAAGATCAGGCTGGGCAGGGCTTGGAGCGACCTCGGATAGAGGAAGGTAGACAGGGGATGGGACAAGATGATCTTTAATGTCCCTTTCAACCCAAGTCATTCTATGATTTATTTTAAAACTGAGGTGTGATTTTGTGCTTAAACTGCACAGCTGGAAGGGACGTGGAGATTATTACTGGTGTTAAAGCATGTCACTTTGTAAATACACCAAGATGGTAAATATCAATTATTTCAGAGTGTTTACCTTCAGCTGGAGATCTGCTGTCACACATTGGTGCACTCCAGCATGTCTGTTACCTTGAGGGCAAGGGAAAGTGATATTAAACACACAACTCACACCTGCTTTTTGTCTGGCTCCTCATCCATTTTATGAGTGATCAATACTCCCAGATACACAAGTCCATGCCAGGACCAAATCACATCTGTTATTAGTGAGGATCACAGAAGTTGTTCCTCATTAAATTCTATACACACACTCAGCACCAACGAGTTGAGATAATCACATCGAGATGTGAAGTCTCATGATCAGCCCTGTGTGTTTATAACCATCAGGCTGGGCTGTGTTTGAAGGGTGATGGAGAGGGGACAGTGGCCTTCCCCTCTGCTTCAGGAAGAACAGCCCAAGGAGATCTGAAATACCAGTGCCCTGGATATCAGAATATTAAGTATAATACTGTTAGGGAGGTGTCATATAAAGTCATACATTTTTAAATCCAGTTCTTTAATTATTACTGTAGGTTTGGAGCAATAGGTTCCAAGGACAAAGCAATGACTCGAAGCTGTGAAAGCCTGCAAATGGATCAGACATCATTTGTTTTTCAAACCTTTTGAATAATCAATTACAGGAAATTCAATTTCAAATTGAATTTGGACTAAGAAGTATGTTTGAGCAACAGAAATTTCTGGAAGTTCAGACCATAACTCACCCATAAAAAATTTAAACAATCTTATTAATTTATGTGGAGAAAATAAAACTATGCTATGGTGGTTTTTTTTCTTTTTGAAAATAATGAGAATTATATTTTTGGAGTACAAATATTAAAATAAAAGTTCTAAAAGAAAATCTAGACTATTCTCTGTCCCATGGGAAAAAAAACCAAAACTTTATGGAATCTATTTCTGAGGTAAGTAGGGTAATTTTTTGCTAGAAGTGATGACATTCTGTAACAGTCTAAGATAATTTCTCCAGCAAAACGTATCTGGAGCAATAATTTTCCTAATATCCTGCTTAACTTTCTACATCATCACTCCCAGTCTCCCAGTGAATCTTCAAAGTTAGTTAGTGGGCCACTGAAAAATACTTTCTGGACATGATTCTCTAGGGTACTTTATAACAGTTTTTTTCTAGAGTATATTTTTGACTTACCAATGAGAATATCATGCTTTTAGATGTAGTTACATGTTTTATAAAAAATGAAGATCTATAGAATATCTAATACCTCACACATATCACTAAAACACTGATATAAAAGAAATGGTGGTGTTTTGACATTATTTCTTTCATTATTCTGTTCTGTCAGTTCTTTCACTAATTGTGTGTGTTTAGAAAGAGATGATTTCATTATTTGTTCCCATCTCATTCATAAGCACAGGCTTTCACTTTCACATCTTTCTTAAAATAGCCAAATACCTTCTCATTTTGCACTCTTTTGGACCTTTAGCCATCCCCTGTTCAAAGGCAGCCCCAATGCCTCCAACAGCTTCAGTCAATCCTCTCAAGCAGTTGGAGTGTGTCTCCCAGATCAGCTGATGTGTAAGCACCCAGCTCACAAGAGTCTCTGCTCTGATCTTTCCCTTTACCACAAGTCTTTTTCCTTTGACATTGTTAGTTCCTTTAAAATTATCACAGCACAGCTTTATAGTTAAGACTGATGCAGAAGAGATATTAACACTCTGACCTTCTAAAAACACCCGCTGTAACTCCTTTTCCTTCTCATCTGAGGAGCAGATCAGCTCTTCCCTTCATTTCTCTCTAACTATTAATGTACTTACAGAATCCTGCCTTTTATTCTTTCTGTGACTTGTGAGCTCTACCAGGTCTTTTGATGTTTTGCTTATATTTCTGTGCTATTTTTTAATACACTCTTAATACATTGACTTCTGTTCTATTTTCTGTAGGTTTCTTTCTCATCATCAAGTCATTGAAGAATTCGTTATATAGCCAGCTTGGTGTGTCACTAATCTTCCTGTGCCTTTGTTTTTTAGGAGAGCTTTTTCTCTTTTCTTTTTTTTTGCTAGTCTTAATAGTTCTTCCTTAAGTAACTGTCAACCCCTCCAGAATCCCTTTTCCCCTTAGACAGCAGATTTTACCTTGTGATCTTTTGAGCTTACTTACTAAAGCTTCAGCTCTACTTTATTTATTCACTATTTTTCTAGCTCTTTTCAAAAAATCATCCATTAGAAAACTTTATTCTCAATCAGGTCTAGTCCTTGGAGTTTACAAATTCCTTTGATCACATGGTCAGCCTTGGCATTAAATAAAATTCCAAGAGATGTTGCATCACACAATGTTGTGGGATTGCCTTCTATTGGAATTTTACATCTTTGTACAATTTGCAGGATGTTTTTAGCCACTCATAGCAGAATAATGTGTCTGATGAATAGGAATAGTCCCAGATTGTCTCATGTGCAAGAACTACAATGGTGAATGGGCTTTATCCATGAAAACACCCAAAAGCAAAAGTTTTGAAGATTGATGAGCCTGGGATGAACCACAAGATCAAAAGCCTCAGCTCTTTTAGTTTCATATTTCTCATGGAAAGACTTGCAAAGGACAGAGTATCCCATACACTGGTAAAGTGAGAGACACACATGTCAATAGAATCCACAAATTCTGTACGGAATATTTGCTGTTCTTGCTCATTCTATCAGATTTTGTAAACCACAGGCACTCATTGTGTTTGGTTACAGCACACTGCTGATTCAGTCAGGAGCAGCACAAGAGGAGAGTAACTAAATCCACTGATTTTAAACCATGAATGCTACAAAATAACTATTTTCCACCTGGAACAGGCAGACAATACGCAAATCAATTAAAATATGCAGATGCTACAGTCTATGATTACAGTAAGTGGCTATTGAAGACCATCACTGTAAAAAGCTACCAAAATAAGTGTTTAAATGATCTTTTTTGTGAAATTAAGTTGTTCTTTAGTAAATTGACAGAACTGGCAACTAATGTACTCTTAATCAAGTATGTAAATGTAACAAGGACCATATAGTACCCTGCTGGTTGAAATGTGATTTTTGGTACCATGCAGGCCACTTAATGTTGTAAATTTTCATAGGAAGGTCTTGGCTGTATTTTCCTTCAGTGTTAATGAACTGCAACATCAGAACTCAACTAGTAACAATACCAATATAACCTCATTTCTCTTCCTATCATGCCCCTGTCAGAACACAGAGTGACAGTCACGAGGAAGTATTCTGTATATTGATGGGAGTCCATGGTGTGGAATTTCTTTCCAGAGAAGAAATTAGGGAGGAGTGTGAACTGTATCTTTTTGTTAGATGAAGAATATGGTAATGATGGTGGAAATAAAATATAGAATCAAACAAAATCCCCTGGATTTTATATGAGATATATATATATTTCTATACATATATATATATAGACTATTCACAACATCACCTGATTATTTTTTTCCCTGTCCTATGTAGCCTTAGATTTTTTCCCCAATCTTTTTAGGATAAGTTTTGATCAGGCCAATAATTAATAAGAACTCACACAGCAACATTTACATCCCAAATGCTGGGCACTTACTTCTCTCAGAACACACTGATAAGTATCTACAGTGTACTAAACAACTAATAACCCCCTATGAGGATGAGAGCAATCATTTTTCTACTATCAATAATCAGCTACCTCTCAGAAAAGGAAGAAACCTCCTGTTATCAACATTCTAATCTTCTTGGAGAAGAACTAGAAATGCTGATGTTGATTCATCATAACCATGAGTAAAAACTCAAATAAGCCAAATAAATCTGCAGAAGGTGTAAAAGCAGGAGAGGCTCTTTTACATATTCTGCGTTGCAGTGTGTTGCAGTTACAAAGTTAATGAGGGTGTTAATTCTCTTGTTTTACTCAGTATCTGAAAGGTAGACAAAAAAAGAGGTAACAAAAATCTACATTGTGCTATGTGTAAAGCATTTAAAATTTGCACCAAGAATTAGATTGCCTTGTTGCCTTTAAAAGAGATTTCCTAATTAAGGTTCTCCAAGTCAAGGAAATCAAACTTTTCCAAGCTGCATTCAGTCCCTGTTTCACTAATCCAAAAATGAAATTAAATTGAACTAGGTGTTGAATGAGATGAAATGAAACTGGCTTAAAATGCAAAGGCTATCAAAATGTCAAGTGTTGTGAAAGCCAACAGGCTCTGGGTATCTCAAGTGGGGAGACAAAATAAGGAATTTATGCATGGAAGTTTAATTATCACATCGCTGAATTTTACAAACTTGTTTTCTCAAAGCTGATACTGCCTAACAAAATCTCTTTCAGATATGTGCACATATATACATCTTTAAAAATAATGTTTATTTTTTACCTATTTTTTGTGGTTAAAGTTCTAAGATCTAAGCAGACAGCAGGAAAAAAGTGGAAATCAAAAGAAAGAATGAAACAGAGCAGCAGTGTAGATTTGTAAAAGGGAAAAAATAAAGGTAGTCCAGATCCCTAGGTATATAAACCACTACTGAATTTGGCTTCCACCAAGCTAGGCAAATTAACACAGCTGAGAGTCTATATCAGATTAGGGTGAAAATACATCAGGTAGCACAGTGGATTTTTTTTTTCTTATTCTACTCAAGAATTACTGGTAAATAGCTAATTACCTTGTTTAAAAATGCTTCCAGTAATGGGCACTAAAATTGTCCTCAGCTTGAGCAGCAAGAGAAACAAATAATTACTGCAAAGCAACCAACTCCAATGGCTGGAACCTGAATTAAAGGAAAATGACCAGCTGGCACCAGCATGGATATCACCCCTTCATCATCATGCACTGCTCATGCCACTGAGGAAAAGAGATCAGAAACACAGGAGGGAAAGACAGGAGATGTTGCTTGGTTTTGTTGCATCAAACAATGAAATCTTCAGCAAACTCCACCTAACTAAACTAAGCTGAAAAAAATATAACTGGCTTCTGGTTCAGTTGTGGACTGATTAAATGAAATTTAGGTAAAATTACATACATTTAGAAGCTTTCCAGGTTTCTCAAATGAAACCCATAGCTTCCATTTTCCAGTATGGAATTCAAATACCAAAACCTCGCCTTGCAATGTCAGTGAAGTGCCATTCTGCAGCACACTGGTGTCAAAGTGGTAAGAGTTCTTTTGGCATCAGCAAAAATTAAAGAAGGGTTTGCCCCACGCTTTAAAGCAAAATTTTTATACGCTAGCTTGGATATCAAAATCCACTGCAATGCAATTAGGTGGGACTGAGGTACCAGAGAGGAGATTGTTTGGAAAATTAAGAAGCATTTTCACACTTTTTGTGCAGCTGAACATGGAGTTAAAGCAGAGGAGCAGGAAGGTACAGATCGATGTCCTGCAACCATGAGGTAATAAATTGTTTGAAACAGAATCATCCACTGGGCTCCAGCAGCCACTGTGGTCACCCTGGGCAAAGTGAAAAGGTTCTGGGGCAATAATTAGCATGAGACCAGCTCTTCATTCCCACTTTCATTTTCAAGTTATTTAGCACATCCCTATATAGCCACAATTCCATTGCAGTAAAATGCTACCAAACATCAACACAGTCAATAACAGCAGGAAATGCGGAAACCTGCTGGAATTTCAGAATCCATTCTGAGCAGATGGGGCAGAGAGGCTGTGCAGTCTGGGGACATTGCAGAGCCACAGGGACACTCTGCTGTGCCCTGTGCTCTGGGATGGCCCTGCTGGAGCACCTAACTGAAACCAGGACATTCCTAATCAAAGGTTGACAGCCAATAAAATCAACGTTTGAGGACAGAAAATTGGGCTACCAGAAAACCACGATCTGTAAATACAGTTTTAATTATAGAACACTGCAGTGGGCCTGAAGTCTTCTTGGTCACGTTGAAAAATCAGAAAAGCAGAAACTCAGGCTTGGAAGGGTCAGGTTAAATAAGCGAAAAAAACCCCAAACAACAGAAACCACTCCAGCACTAATTCACTGGGAGGATAGTGCTGCCTTGGGCGAGGCTGTGCTTTCAGGTAGTGAAATCACCAGTCACAGAGTTTCTTAAACCTTTGCTAGACAGAGCTATTGACCTCATCCAGCAGCTGGCTCATAATAATTTTTCTTCAAATAGCAAGTTGGCCTTGCTGACCTGTGGGGCTGCAACCCAGGTAACTCTTCTACCACTCTATAACAAAGTTAATCCTTTTCTCACAAGAACTGAGAACTATTTTTCCCTCACAAGAACTTCTGTGTCACTAACAGAAAACAATAGTACTTCAATAACTTTGAGTGGAGCCAGCTGTAGTGAAGCACTCGAGAAGACTTACTCTGAAGCAGATTTAATTAGAAACTGAGAAGCACAAAGCACCTTATACCTTACAGCCAAATACAAGAACCTAATAGAAAGGTACAGGGGTGAGAGAAAGGAGAACACACAGGGATCTGAGAATGACCCCAACAGTCTTCTTATTTATCAAGACTATAACACTGAGATTCTTCTCAGTAGAACTAATCTCACACCTTTAGCCACAGACTTTGCTAAATCCAAATTTCTTATAGAAAAAAAAATAAAAAACACCTTTGTGGTTTCAGATTAGAAAGAGCCTTGTGCTGCTTTCTGCAAGGCTTCAGAACTTTGGGAGTGCCCAGTTCTGACCCATCACTGCTGGTGAGTTATGTCCTCACAGAAGTAATTTTCAAGGATAATGTAGCTGGACCAGAGCTAAATTTCTATCATATTGTAGGCTGCTTAACAAGGATATTTTCTGTAACTATACTGAGCTGCCAATGGGTAATATCTCAAGGTAAAACTAGGATAATTTAAAGGGGAATGTTATCATGATAATGTAGTTCTGTTAAAGTATTTGTCATGTTTAACCACAGGTGAGAGGCATAATTTCCGATGAAATAATAACTTGTGAGAGCATAACTCAGGGAAACCTCTGCCAACAATCTGAAATTCACATCTGCTCCACAGTTTCTGCTGAGCTGGGAATCTTATCCATTAGACTTGGAATGTTATTTAATTGGTTCTTTTAAAGAAGGCCTGTTGTATTGTATTTTCCTTTGTTTTGCTTCTTGTATATTCTATTACATTACCTAGTGAAAAATGAGCTGGTTGTCTGAAATCCTTAACTTGCCTGAACTCTAAAGTTTTGTCATAGTACTTGAAATTTAACATGCTGAGAAAGGTTGGTGTTTATATTGTTAACAGTCACATTCCTGCTTCTTGAGGGGACTGTTTACAGGGAACGCTTCATACAGTTGCAGTCTCAGTTCTCTATAATAGAGAGTTGGTAACAATTTTAAGTGTTCCTAATATTAGGACTCCTAAAATAACTTCTTCGTTCTTCACCCACACACAGAAAAAGCTGGAATTTCCTCACACTTTGCCTGTTTCTGGTCACATGGCTGTTGATAAATACAACATTAAATATATAGAGCAAATGAAGAGAACCTGCTGCTCAGAGCACAGCCAACTGTTTGTGTCTGCAGAAACACAAAGACAGGTTTCCTTGTGACCTTCCAATTGCAAACACTCCTATCCTGTGAGGGGTTGCATCACTTGCTGCTCAGTAGATCTTTCTGAGTGGTGGCATAAGAACTGTTCAATGGCAAATAGCAAACACTCAGTAAAAAATAAAACCTTAAATTCAGCAATAGTTGGCACTCAAATGTTTAAAACTCTTACACTGTCCAAAATTTTCACAACTGATCATGACGTAGTAGAACTGCTCTTGATAAGGAACTGTATGAGCACAAATACAATCGATGGCAAAAATCCCTCAGGCAAAACCCTGCAAGCTGTACTTGGTATTAAATCTTAACTGGGCTAAAAATTCAAACTACGTTTGCTAATTCAGATTGTTTTGGTCAAAGTCTCTACTTGTATCACTTCAGGTACAGCCAGCATGAACAAGCTATTCCTTTGGTAACCTCAGAGCTGTATTATATTGTATTTTCTCACCTTATTTGAAATGAAGGAACAATTCATCCTCACAATACCTCGGGGCAGCAACAAGATGGGTTCCACTGGAGGGGGAGAGGAGCACTTGGAAGTGTTTGTGTAAGAGAATTGTTTTGTCACTATTCTGTTTATCTGCTACCATTTTGAGAATAATTGGTGACCTCTTCTCCTTCCTGGGGAGGGGACACAGAGAGGGGCACAGTGAGTTCTTCTCCCTGGTGCCTTGAACAGATAGTGCAGAGAGGCTGTGGAGTCTCCTCCCTGGGGATATTCCAGAACCCTCTTGTTGGATCCTTGGTTGCTGAGAATTTTAGACTTCCTGTGCTGACAGTCACTGATATCCCCAAGAGAACACTGCATTTGACCAGAGGCCGTGGAGAAGGCTTCCAAAATTGAGTGCTAGAACTGGGATTGTGGGTGTGGAATTGAATAGAAGTGTGTAATATCACCTGGTGGAAAACTTAGAGGTGCAGAGAGGCTGTGGAGTGTCCTCCCTGGGGATATTTCCAGAACCCTCTTGTTGGATCCTTGGTTGCTCAGAATTTTAGACTTCCTGTGCTGACAGTCACTGACATCCCCAAGAGAACACTGCATTTGACCAGAGGCCGTGGAGAAGGCTTCCAAAATTGAGTGCTAGAACTGGGATTGTGGGTGTGGAATTGAATAGAAGTGTGTAATATCACCTGGTGGAAAACTTAGAGTTTTAGGGTTTAGAATATAGTAATATATATAAAGCAAGGTGGAGGTTTTAGGGAGGAGGTTGGTCCTTCTTATTCACCTTCTTCACCTTCTTCTCCATGGTTTGGGTGGTTTTGTGTAATTGGATAAAAAAGTCCCCATTGTGGGACATGGGTTGGTTATTGGTTTAAAAGTAAAAATAATTTAGGTGCCATTTCTTAATTGGACAGTTTATCCTTAAACGCCTTATAGAGAGAGAGGTATGGCTCCATTTTTAGTTTGTTAGAGTGAAGTGCTGTAGAACTCAGGGTTTGTGAGACTGTGACATGAATAAGAACTAATAAACATCTGAGTCCCAACGAGAAATACCGTCTCACACATTTAATCCTGACCCTGGCAAAAAGAAGTTAAGACTCCAAACCCTCTGGGCACTGGGATGGCCCTGCTGAAGCAGGGAGGTGGCACCAGAGCAGCCCCCGTGGGCCCCTCCAGCCTGACCCAACCTGTGAATGGTGACAGGACACAGGGGAACAGTTCAGAGCTGCACATTTGGAGATTTAGGCTGGCTCTTAGGAGGCAGCTCTTCACCCAGAGGGTGATCAGGCATGGAATGGCTTCCTAGAGAGCTGGTCAGTCCCCAGGTCTGCCAGGGCTTAAGAGGCCTTTGGACAAGAGTAGTTCTATGTCCCTGCCAGCTGGAGTAGGATGTTCTATTAGCAATCCAATCTAATGGATATTGACACCAACAATGAAGAGAGGATCTTTATGAAGATAACAAAAATCTAAATCTCCAAGCCATTTGTGAATTATAAATAAGCATAATGCACTATAATAAATTGTCATTCCAAATCCCACTGACTATGGTGATAAGCAAATCCATGTTAACTCTAAAGTCTAATATAACCCTCAGTCAAACACAGCATTTAGGTGAGTGGTGGCTGACACAGATGTGCAGACCATTTTTGTAAAAAGCAACTTAAAATATTAAATGTATACATTTAATATTTTAGATTACATTTGAGATTACAATTGATTACATTACAATTCTAAGATTTGAGAATTTTAATGTATTATTTCAAAATACCATTTAACCTTTTGCAGTAAGCAGTATTCCCCAGCTTTCCTATCCCTTCAATGCATTAATATCATAGAATCATTAGTAACAATGCATTAAAAACAAAATGAAAACCACAAAGCCAGGATTTGGGGAACATTTTATCAATGCAAGAGATTAAGATTTAATCATATAGCTTCCACTTTCAATTATAAATAGTGATTATAGAGGGTTTGTGCCCTGTATATTGCACACATAAAAAAGGACAGCACTACCATCTTATTTCATAAAAAACTTTGAATAAATGGTGATTTGGAAAATAATTCAATTGGCCATAAAGTAATTGATTACAGGAATGCATGTTTCTATGCAAATCTGGTCAGATCTACTACAAACTGTTCTGTACCCAGTTCAGCTCCAAAGCAAAAGCAGAGCTGATGGAAAACACTTGAGTTCACATGGTTAAACAGCTGATCAATTTGTCCCCACTGTTTTTGAAACTGGCAGCTGATAAGTGGTAAATAAGATACTCAAAATAATAATTTTAAACATATCAGTTATAATTGCACACATGTAACTTGAATAGTCATAACATATAGTTATTTGACACTTAGGCTCAGACTTCTTAAATACAGTTATCATCCACACTCCCACAATTTCAGCATTTCTTACTGGTTTTAATGGATAAATATACACAGAATTACATGAATTAATCATTGATATTATGTTTTTCTGTAAGTGGTTTTAACTTGGTGAGCTCCACTATTACCTTTCGTATGTGTACTTAACAAGCATCCAGAAATAAATTTGAAAGACATTCCCATTTTTATGCCTCATGTTGTTTTGCTTTAAAAAAAAAAACAAATAAACCTGACACTAAAAATCAATTATCAATACCTCCTATCTCACTTTTGCTTACAAATATGACCAATAACACCTGAATAACAAGAGGTGTGGAAGACTTGACCTTGCATTCACAGAAGTCAAGCTATGCTTTTTGTAATGCTTTAATTAACACTCCCTACATTAACAAATGCCCTTATTTTCTGCAGTACTTATTTAATTTCCCAGGCAGTGAGTAAAAGCTGTGGGTATTTGATACCAAACAAAACTGGGCTACGCTATTTTGTAATTGCATTTAGGTAACAATTGAGTTGTTGATGCATGAAGTGGAATAAAATCCTATTTTCTCATTAAACCAGCTGCATCATCTCTATAAATTAATGGTCACTAAGAAAAAGCCTAAATTCAAAAACCCACACTGAATGGTGGTAAAAGTCTGATTCCATTGTGCACAGAGGACTGAGGAATGAGGATAAAAATTATTCTTTTTAAATTACTGTTAGTTTTGATTGGGGTTTTTCTAGGTGTCTGTACATGTGTGAATGAGATCAACAAATAAGGGTAGGAAGGAGATGCTGTTTTTTGGGAGAAGGGCAGGAAGGAACACAAGGATTCCTGGTGTCTGTGTGAGAAGGGAACCCTGCTTTGATGGGAACCAGCACTACAGTGGACACCAGAACCCTGCAGACACCAAGCTTAGTCCTTATTCCCCAACAGGCTCTTGGGGAATTTTTACTCACCAAAACCCTCTTGCAAACAACCTTTTACTCTCCAAGAAGTGTCAGAAAACTCCTAAAGTGCCTGGCACAGAAACCCTAATGAGCTGCTGGGGAAGTTCAGGGCTGTTCCCTGCTCAGGGAAGAGGGATCCTTGCTCTCCAATTCCCAATCAACCATCTCCTGCCACCCCACAGCCACAGCTGCCTCACAGACCCCAGACTAAGCAGCAGCTGCTTCCAGTTTGCCATCTCAATGGCTCTGTGCTGGGCACGCTTCAGGAACTCCCTCTGCTATGGTAACAACATTTAACCTTCCAGATCAGAGGAAGGCAGGAGCATCAAACCTTGGAAGTCCAGGATCTCCGTGCTGAGTGTCCATGGATTTCCTTCCAGGTCTAACGGCAAAAAACAAGCACCCATGGAACTTCAAGATGGATTTCCTTCCAGGTCTAACGGCAAAAAACAAGCAATGCAGAGAAAGACCACCCATGGAACTTCAGAGTTGAATCTGACGTGCTGGGTGAAGCCTGAGTACCCTTAAGAAACTCTCTCCAAAAGTGCCAAGCGTTCAACAGCTAATTGTTCCTGTTTGTCACTAATTAACCAATGACTGGATAATTGACTGCTGCATGTGAGAACTCCGTGTGAAACTTCAATGATAACATCATGGCCTTTCAGCACAAGCCAATGCAAGATTTTACAAGAATTCAGGATTAATCCCAGACCCACCATCAGAATTCCCTTTGGATTAATGCTATTTACTGTAATTCCAAAGGGTTTTTTTCCAGCTGTAAACTATGACACAATATTTCTGTAAAAACTGGTGTTGGTTGCTGTGCACAGGATCTCTTAATTGTCGTGGGTGAGAGTATAATTCTTTGTGATCATAATTATGGACATAACTACACTGTGACAGTGCAATAAGGCTCTCCTGCTTAAATTGATTTAAAAGAACTAAATATCCCTGAGGATAAAAAATATTACAGCAGTCTTTCTATATTACTCTGAATTTGTAGAATAATTAAGGAAATCAGATTGTACCTATCCAGCCATACTTCAAAATGAAAAAAAAAAGTGAGCATTCAACTAATTTAATTTAATTATTATTTTTAAAGATGTATTCAAGTGATGATAATATTTCTACTTTGGAGGATTTCAGCCATGGATGAATTCATGATTAGCTGTGGATGATGTCCTTGGATCAGCTGTCATGACCAAGAGCTATAAGGTATATTTATGAATATGAAGGTAGAAGCAGGTTCCCATGTAATTTTAATACAGTCGTATAATACAGGCTTGAATTTTTATTTGACCCTCAAAAATCCCAAACAAAAAACCAAGAACCAAAAAGCCCCAAAAATAAAAACCAGCAGGAAGTTTAGTTGGAAGCATGTGTCAAATGCACATAAGTCCTGATCCTGAACTCCACGAATACAGAATTTTTTGATGCTCAAAATAATGTGAGGAGGTCTGGTCCTCCTAGATCCTGAATTTGTGGAGCAAGAACCGTGCCAGACTGATATCTACCAAGGCAAATCACTCAGTAGCTATCCAAAAAGCACAAGCCAATCAATAAGTTTGCCCTCTAAATTCTTTAACAACCCAAACTGATGAACTATATAAATACTAAATGTTATCCTTCTGTAAAAAGGATTTAAAAACTGCAGGTAGTTTACTTTATGCATCATTTGATATGTACATAACATTTCACCTGCTTTTAGGTAGCAAGCAAAGGAAGCACCCACAGAAGCATCTTGGAGTACAGATGATGGTGGGAAGGGAGAAAAGGTTGAAAATTCAAGGCTAAAGCAAGATTAAGGACTCCACTACCCTCATTTAGATCATATTCAGCTGCTGTGCAGCTGCACAATAACGGAGCAAGATTCAAAAATCTGAGTAACTGGAAAATGGAATCTTTTGTGGATATACAAGAAAAAGAGCACAAGCATGTTTTAATTTGCATATAGTCTAACTCTCCCTCTTTTACCAGAGATGCCTCCACCTTCTCAAACACTCGCTGAAGAAATTCAACAAGCAGGTTCTGTCCAGTTTTTCCAGACATGCCACTGTGTGATACACATCTCTCTGTTAGATGGATGCATTTGTCAACAGACACAGAACCGGACAATTTGAAAAATTCTGTGTCTGTGGTTTGCAAAAGCAGTGTCATACAATCCAGGAAAAATGAATCACTCACTCCCACTGGTGCTATTAACAATTGAAGCTCTGCATAATTACATCAGTTTTAATATGAAACAGCACTTCAAAGGGTATAGACTGATAGAAAAGGTAAAAACTTTGTAAATTATAAACTAGAGGATAACTTGACCTTTGTATGAAACTTGGGTTTCACTTTAGCCTAATTGCATTGCAAATCATCTTCCCTCTATTCAGGGTAATTTACTTTAAAAACATGAAAATAGGGTGTTTCATCTGAGTGCATGTTGAAACTGTATAAACAAAATTTACAGGGAGAGCTTTCTAAAAGGGCCCCAGATGAGGGTATTTAGCTCTTCTATATTCATGATGCTGTGAGCTGACTCACAACAAACTTCTTTTGCAGCATTTAAACCAATCTGGACAACCTTGCATGAGGCCACCTGTTATCTGCCTGATCATCACTGCATTCTCAGTCTCTTGGTGCACCTAAGGCATTTTTAAACTTCTGCTGTTATTAATCCTATACAGAAAAATGAGCTCTGGCAATTTCCTGGATTTCCTCTCACCTGCTAAATAACAATCAGGTCACGGAAAGTTTCATATTAAATGGAATTCTTTGAGTTGTTCAGACTTTAGAGCAGATTTGAGCAGAAGGAGCAGATATTAATAAGTTCTCATCAGCTTCTTCAGCTTGATTTCTGCAGCATGCTTCACTTCAGCATCATGTAATTCTGCTCCTTTTCCTTTGATTCTTTGTTGAAAAGTTAAAACTATTTGATTGTCTCTTTTGTAAGAATGCTACACAATTCACTGCAGCTAAACCCAACAGAATTCTAAATAGTTTTCATTATTAAATGCAAGCAATATCTTACTGAAAAAGGTTTTAGAAACACTAAAACTGAAAAGACTTCTAGACTTCACTTTGAATTGCTGGTATACAAACCAAACCAAGTAATAAAACAAAGCCAACCCTCTAAATTCTACATTGAACTCTACATGTGCTCAACTGGGCAATTCTCTGCAGGGGAAAGAAATGCTCACCAACCCTGCTGCCAGAAACATTTGGGTGTGAAGACAAGAATAACTTCATTAGGACTCTGAAGAACTTTCATTCTAGTATCAGTCAAACCAAACAATGTCCAGGGCTTAACTCTGTGGTTTCAGGTGTGGAGTTAAGATAAAACAATATCACATCTTCCCACTCCCAAGTGTATGCCTAACAAAATCTTCATTGCCCTTAGCTACCTTTTATGTTACAGCTATTGCTCTGCAAAGGTAGACAATTTTGACAGAATTCCTTTGAAGCTGATTACTTGAATTTGAACTTTTATCACTTTGAAAGGCATAAAATTCCTACAGAACTGTTGTCATGATGCATATAGCATGTAACTGCCAAAATTACAATTCACTATTAGAATTTATTGTGTAATTATATTATTGATCATCCACATTAGGAAACAGTTTTAAAAGCAGTCAGTTGCTCCCTACTTGCTTCTACTTGTTGTTGAAAAATAAATTGATATTAAACAGATGTAAAGTTCTGCTATGTTTATTCTTGAATCATTTCTGACCATCATCTAAGTCCTTCCAGATGGATGACTTGTCACTTAAAGACTGGATGCAGTTGACTGTGATAGGATTTGGCTTGGCATATCCATCATCAATGAGCCAGAAAAACATTGCCATTCTCAGAATAATTATATGCAACTAGCCAGCAAATCAGTGGGTCAGATGCAAAGTCAGTTCCAGAGAGCAGTGTATCTAACCTGACAATAATAATTTCTTTTTCATGTCTTACTATACAGAGCAATTTCTTGGTGCTTTACTCATCTGTTTGGCCTAAACCCAAAATTCCAGTAGAAATGCAACTACATTTTATGCATGATTATAGAAGCATGAGTCAGAATTAGTGCAAAGTGCAGACTGCAGCATAAAAACTCATAAATTAATTAGATGGACATTCAGTAGGATAGCACATTCTTTTACTGTTTCTTTAGAATATTGTTGATCTGGGGCTCAGCAACTGAACAAGACTCAGTAAGAACTGTTATAAATCTCCATATCATGACTTTGTTGATGGTAAGACTGGTTTTATAGACTACATTAAATAGGCTATTAAGAAAGTAATTAAGAGAAAATTATATAGGACTTCCATGTCACAGTCCATTGCAAATGTCAGAATTTTTATATATATGAACTCCTTTAAGTTCAAGTAAAATACAGAAAAATTGAAAAAGATTCACCAAAGGCAACAAAAGGTACTATTTTCTCTAAGCTAAGGAAAGTAAATGCCAGGTATTTTATGGACCTAACATCCTTCAGAAGATTTTTTAAATATAATGGTTAGATTTTAATCTTCAATAATACTGGTTATGAATAAAACATTTCTGGAGATATGATTTTGTTTGGAGTTGTATTGTTTTGTGGGTTTGGAGTTTTTCTGTGTTTGTTTCGGGTTTGTTTGTTTGTTTGGGTGATTTTTTGTTTGTCTCATTGGGTTTGGGGGTATTCTTGTTGTTTTTTTGGGGGGTTGTTTCCTTGTTTGGTTTTTCTTTTTTTGTTTGGGGTGGGATTTTTAGGTTTTTGTTGGTTTGGGATTTTTGGGTTTTTTGTTGGTTTTGTTTTGTTTATTATATCATTATTCTGTGTGAAAGTCCTTCCTTTCCCCAGCCCAGCCATTTCCAAGCTGTCAAATGCTGCTCAGCCTCTGGGGCTGCTTTGTCACCAATGCACCAAAGGTAAGCTCCAACCAAGGGAAAAACCACAACGAGTTTGAAGCAGAGACCACCTCAGCCATGCAGCAATAACAGCAAAGTGTCCCCAAAGTGTGTGCCAGGCTTCATTTGTCTCAGCAGCCTCTGCCACAGCCCCTCCTCTGCCTGCTGCCAAAGGGGCACGCACAGGGAGAGGCAGTGCCAGGAGATTTCCAAATGAATGTGACTTCGAGGAGAATCTGTAGGTCAAGGACCCCAAGCAGGCATCAATTCCTCTCTCTCTCTGCCAAAGAGCTGTCACTTCCTTGGAAAGTTAAATTTGTCACAAGGAAAGAAAATTTCACCATAGTCTGCTTAAATAACTTAGGGAGTAGAATCTTTTCCCAGGTGCTTTTTCCACACAAAGCAAATGTATCAATCATTTTATTCTCTGAAATAACAATTTATTATCCATGCAGGAGGCCTTAGATTCAATCTGCACAGTGTTCTGGGTGTCGTGTCAGATACTAGAATCTGTCATCAGTCTTTATCAAGGAAATCATTCTGTTCTTGTCATCCATTTTTATTAATAAGACTATTTATTACTTCAATAATTAATTATGACAAGTAGTCTGCCATTTGGATAATGAATAAATATTGATAAATTGCATGGCTCATACACTGTTGCTGTATAACTAGCCTGGAAAACGTGAAGACCTGAATGGTACTAAACCAAATAATTCTAAATGAGATATCACACAGCTAGAGCTGAATATATATTCAGCTAAAACATTAATTTTCAGACTACACAACTAGCAGAGTAGTGGGATTGTTCAGTTCTGGACACTTTAAAATGGCCTAATTTTTGAAGTTAAACAAAAATTAAATTCCACATTAAAGACATAATTCAAAAATTACAATTCATAAAAAAATGTTTCATGGTAAATGATGACTGAAAGAATTGAAACAGAAAGATTCTCCATCCTCTCCTGTTTAAAGCTCTCCCTTTTGTATTGACTGGAAACATGAGGAAATCAACCAAAACAAATTATCACCTAAAGCCTGCAATGCAGCCTATCCTACATCATTCCCTTTCCAGACCACAAATCTCCATCATTAATGGGTTCTTCTACTTTTCATTACTCTAAACTTCAACTTTACACCATTTCAACTGCTTATTAGAAGGTGAGGATTTTGCATGTTTGAAAGAACCATAATATAACCTGAGGAAGATTATCACTAAGGAAGTTTGTAAAGAGTGATAAAGTAGCAGCTCTTATTTCCTAAAATCCTTACCTACTCATAACAAATCAGACTTAAATCATAAAATGAATCACAGAATGGTTTGGGTTGGAAGCCAGGGCTGGAGACAGTTTGAACAAGTTGGCCTATTCCAAGAAAATGTATTACTGATGTTAAATGCAAAAATATTCCTGCCACAAAGTGAAATAGGGGATTTTGCTTCAAAAATATTCTTATTTTTTTAACAATAAGATAGAAAATACTGGAATTGATGATATACACTCCTTGGGAGGTTTTCCTAGTCCCTATAAAGAGAGATCTTTTAATGGAATAACATTTAAACTTCTGTTCAGGAATGACAGTGAGTACAGCTGAGCTTTGCCATTGGGCAAAAGAGATATCAAAGTAACTTTTAAGGTTTTTATCAGCAGTGTGGCTGTTAAGAGAGAAGAATGAATGTGAGATAATTCACAGTGTATTGGCTAAAAAGCAATGCTATAAAGACAGAACTATAATACAGACAAAATCAGTTAACTTTATAATAGAATATAAATCTATTTCTCCAAGGAATGAAATATCCTAATGTGTGTCTCTCTCACAGTGCTGGAAGTGGAGTCTTTTTACAAGTACAGCTTGTACTCAAATATGAAGTAAAAATGTATTTAATAAAAAGATTAATATTTATCAGTGCAAGGCATTTAAAATTTAACAGTTTTTTTTAAGTATCTGAAATCATATGTAAGGCAAAGGCAGTGAATTTAATTCCAGAGTCTGCAGCCTCAGACTTCCAAACAGATGTGATGTGCAAAGGGTTTGGAGCCAACCTGAGCTCACCTGGGCAAGAGGTATGAGCTGATTGGCACTTTGAAGACAGACTACATTTGAAAAAAGTATACTTCAGGAGATTTAAAACCACAAATACTGATTAAGCTGACCTTTTCCTGACTGAGCTGATCCACACTGCTTTAATATTATGTCACTCAGAAATTATGCCACATACATTGAATAATTTCAAGCTTAGATTCACCTCAAAGTTCAAATATTATTATTGCCTAAATTTCAAATTCAAGAACCTAAAGGGTGGGGAACTATATGATACTTATAATTTTGAAATATTTGCAGACTTGACCATATCACTTTAAGCTATTAATTAAAATAAAATTATCATGGAAATTAATTCATACATATTTTTAAAAACAGCTTTCCAGGATAATACATTATTTTTTTCCATATCGAGATTAGCTACATTAGCTCTGTAGAAATAGGAGTAAGTACATATTTTCATATATATATATAAAATAAAAATAAGTTTTTAAGTTTTATATATAAGAATAAGTTTTTAAGTTATTTAAATTAGAATATGAGAAGAAAACATTGGAATATAATTCACCTCTTACTTAATTCAAAATAGTATATATAATATATATAACATTTTGGAATATAGTTATATATATGTAGTTATATACATATATATCTATATAGTTCTATAGTTTATTTATTTATTTATTTATTTATTTATTTATTTATTTATTTATTTATTTATTTATACATACATTTCTATAGAGTTTATATATATATATGAGAGAGAGTTGTAACTATATTCCAAAATTATAACTGTATTACAAACTTATAACTATATTCCAAAACTATTTTGAATTAGGCTACAGCTGAATTATATTCCAATATTTTCTTTTCATGTTCTTATTTTAAAAACCCCAACAAACAGTTTCTGGAAATACAGTCCCTTCCTATCCTTAAAAACCTTTGGCAGCAACCCAAGAGATAACTACTTGAGAGTTAGGCAAATACATCTACTGAATTATAAGATACTAAAGACAATGATTTGCTGTAGGACAAAAAATTCACTTTGAAAACAAATAGTTGTTATTTTCTGCTGTTTTGTTTGTAGTATATGCACAGTGTGGGAGAGCATTTGGAATCTGAAATGCCGGGAACTCTCAGAACTTTGGGCCTGTAAGGCAAAGCTTAGAATTAAACACAGGATTTGATCTGAGACCTTGGAAAAGGCTTCTAAACTTAGGTGACAGAAGCGAGAATGTGGATTTATAGTTTAAAGCAGAGACACAATAAGTTAAATAAAGGAAAGTTTAGAGATTTAGAGTTTAAGATACAGAAAAAATAAAAATAGCTACAAAGGTAAACAAGAAGCTTGGAATGCAGCACTGTAGGTTTGTGTCATAACATGATTGGCTAAGAAAGCCTACACTGCAGCATGGGTCCATAAGATGAAATATTTAAGGATTGGGTCAAAAACATAAACAACAAAACCAAACAAAAACAACACTCCTTGTTGGCAGTGTTTTATTGGTCAATAACTCTTTAAAAGGTCTTGTAACTAAAGGTCTTGTGACCTTCTGAACCATGCGGTGAAGATGTGAGCTGAACTCACACTTCCTGCCTGTGTAGAACATAAGAAAATAAACTGCATCATCAAAAAAACCTCAAAGGTCACGTCTCTAACTCATTCAAAACTCCTTCAAAAATCCCCATAAACTGAATTATCACAGAGTGCAATAAATGTTTAATTGGCACATGGTACGGCTCACTGTTGTGTATTGTTTACACCATACAGAGGACACTTGGTACTACTGCAAATATGGTTCTCCCCTCAGAATCCCAGGATGGGAGAGGATGGAGGGGCCCACGGGGGCTGCTCTGGTGCCACCTCCCTGCTCCAGCAGGGCCATCCCAGAGCACAGGGCACAGCAGAGTGTCCCTGTGGCTCTGCAATGTCCCCAGGGAGGAGACTGCACAGCCTCTCTGCCCCATCTGCTCAGGGCTGGCACTGCCCAGGGCAGCAGTTCTGCCTCCTGGGCAGGGGCAGCTCCTGGGCTCAGGCCCTGCCCGTGGCTCTGGGGCCATGGCTGGGCCCGGAGCAGAGCCTGGGCCTGCTCTGCCCTCTGCACACAGGGACACACAGGGACACACAGAGACACACAGACACACAGGGACACACAGGGACAGACAGACAGGGACACACAGGGACACCCAGGGACCCCAGGGCTGAGGCCTCTCTCAGCTGAGGCTCCTCTCCAGGCTGAGCAGCCCCAGCTCCCTCAGCCTTTCCTGGGCACCAAGATGCTCCAGTCAAAAGAAACAATAAAAGTCTGTCAGATTCCCTACTACCCCTAATATTTAAAGGGGTTTTTTTCCCCCTACCATTGCAGGGTGATATTAATAATGGTATAAATCAGTATGACTGATAGAAAGTATATTGAATTTACTGGCCTAATTATGCTTCACTTTGGCTTAACTGTGAGCACTGTGGAGAACAGACAACTAACCCCAGTAGGCTGCTCTGCATTTGGCTTGGTGGAAATTCAGATGTTTTTTTCCCCCACCCATCTCCCCAAGCTGTTGAGGCCCCTCTGAAGAGCTGCAAAGCCCTTGGGGATTGGCCACTCCTCCCAGTTAAAATTCTGTCCCTCAACAGACTGTTTTGTTGGTTTTGTTTGGTTTGGGGTTTGTTTTTTTTTTTTTGGGGGGGGGGTGTTTCCAGTTTTCTATACTTTGTTCTCAAGGTGTGACATGAGTTGTTTTAGCACTCAAAAATATATTCTTATGCTTTAAGTCTAAAAATTATGTTTACAATAGAAAGTCTGTAATAATCTTAACAGTAGAGTTCTGTATGTGGCTTTATAATGGGTGCAAATAAGCACTACATCAGAAACATGACAACAATCATAACAACTTTCACTTCTTCTAAAGACTTATCATCTACTAAGGCACCCCAGTGCACTTAGCAAGTATCAGCCTCAGGATGGTTGAGAACTAAAAGGTTTACAGCATTAAAAGAATTTAAAAAAAAAAAAAATGAAAGAGAATGTCAAGAAACAAATATGTAAATATAGTAAGAAGTTCATCTCAGTGTTCTTATGAGAACAAAATATTTTTTATGTGGAAATCATTGTATTACACTGTATCATATGCAGGGGTGCCTCAAATGCTTTTTAGCAGTTGCCTTGTGAGGTCTCCTGAGCACATGCAGAAGTGTGCACACATTCTGAGATGTGCTTGAGAATTGGCAAGTTATATATTTATTTATTTATCTATGAAAACTTGCTCCATGTGATTATCTTGACTGTTATTTGCTCTACTGCACACCTGGAAAGTTTACAATGGTTTCCAACCCTGATGACACCATTATTAGGACTGAATGATGCAATACTTTTGTGAGGCTTATAAAATTTTGATCAAGAACCCCACTATTGCTAAGGGGAAAGTCATGCAGACTGGACATTTAAAAAGCAATTCCAGATCTGTGTAGGAAAATGCTTACCAGAGTACAACAAATTTTAGTGGGAGCCAAATAGCTCAGTAAAAGAATAACTTAAAAATAAAAAAAAATACCAAGTTCATTCATAGCAGCTTAGAAAACACCACCAAAGTAAAAAGAAGATGAAAGAATTCCAAGACACCAAAAGATACACAGAATATAAATTCAGAAAATATGTTTAATAATATTGCATAATTTTAGACTTTTGTTTCTTAATATTTATATTGAATTAAATGTATCCCTATCAAAACCATCAAGTTTCTAGTTTTATGTAAAAGAAATTTGAATAGGACTTCCCTCAGCATTAAGTTGTAAAATTCTTGGGCAGCAAAATAAAAATATGTGTCTTCTACCTCTGACATTTTTGAAATAGTGGTTAGGATTTAATAGCAGAAATGAGGGCAGACTCATGTTCCCCCTCCCTCTGTAATTTACTGTGAAGCATAGAGATTATCGGGGGTTTAAATTTTACCATTCCTCTTATATCAACATTTTCACTTTTTTTCATTGATAAATGTAACCTGAACACATTTTAGTCTGATAAAATTTCCAAAGCAATTAAATAGTAATGCAGCCAAAAGTTAATAAACTCACAGATCAAATCCTCTGCTAGACCTAAATTTAATTATATGGTACATGTAAGCATTTAATTTTATGAAGATGAAAATGGGATACCTTGCAATAAAAAGAACACTAGCAAAGCACTCAAATTTTCAGATTTAATGTTTCAAAAAATGTTTCATTCATTTTATCACCATGAAGGAGAGACTTATGCAGGAATATCTGTTAACTCTGTGTCCTAGGTTACAATATTAAGATGTATTCCCATCCTCAAGAGCTGTTGAAACCAGGAGCATTGTTTTTCCTTATCTCCTGTAAACGGGTCTATCAATGCCTTACCCCATGACTCCCTCCAGGAGCCATTTCTGTTTAATGGACCTACCACATGACTCATGTAATATCAACGGACCCACCACATGACTCATGGAATATCAGCCCATTGTGAGATGCTCTGCTCAGGGGGGAGGAGCTAAGCATCCCCACCTGGATATAATCTGGGTTTGGGATACCACATGACTCATGTAATATCAGCCCATTGTGAGACGCTCTGCTCAGGGGGGGAGGAGCTAAGCATACCCACCTGGATATAATCTGGGATTTGGGACAGAACAGTCAGTCTTTCCACTGGATTCCCAGAGGAACGGCTGTCTTTTCCACTGGATCTTCAGAGGAAGGCTATACCCTTTCTAGAGGATCACTGTTCCAACAGAACCACATCTGCCACCCAGCAGGAATGCAGCCACCAATCCAACTGGAAGGCTATACCCTTTCTAGAGGATCACTGTTCCAACAGAACCACATCTGCCACCCCAGCAGGAATGCAGCCACCAATCCAACTGGACTGCTACCAACACCCTGACCAACAGGTTGTATTCTGACTTTGTCTGTGGTTTTCCTTTTGTATTATTGCATGTATTTTGGCTTTCCTTTTCCTAATAAATTGTATTTGTGACTTGGAGTCTGTCACTGGTTTTCCTTTCAAACCAGAACACTCTGATATGAGACTATTCAAGTACTCTGTGATAGCCCAGGAGTCCCACAAGTGTCTCAGGATCTGGAGAACAGCTGTGAAAGCTGTTCTTGCACAGTATCTCAAATCGATAATGATACCAAAACAATATCTAGATGTGAGCAAGGGCAAGACTTTCTGGGAATTTCTGTGGCAGATGGAACAACTACCACACATGTTCAAGAGCATTGCTTGAAATGTCAGGCCTAGGAGCAAGTCATGAAGTCAGGATCATTTTCCACAACAAATGAAAGGACAGACCCATATGCTATCATATCAACAAGCATGACAATGACAACATGATAAGTACAGCCTTTAACAAGGCAGGAATTTCTGTGGCAGATGGAACTACCATACATGTTCAAGACCATTGCTTGAAGTGTCAGGCCTAGGAGCAAGGCAGATACTGAATCATGAACTCAGGATCATTTTCCGTAACAAATGAAAGGACAGGCCCATATGCTATCATATCAACAAGCACCACGATGACAACATGATAAGTACAGCCTTTAACAACTCCACTTCTATAAAAACAAACCTGCTGCTTCCTACTCCTCATTTCTCAACTTGTTCTGTGATAGAAGGATCTTTCCTTCCAATAATCTGACTCCTTGCCTGGGCCATGGTCCAAGAGCCTTCTGCAAAGGATGAATTTCAGAATTCAGGTTCCTTATTTTATTTTAGCTTTCCATGTTATTCTTGCTCCCATTGCTCATACACACCACTCACACTATTTCAATACAGTATGAAAAGCAGGGGAATAGCACTTTTAATTTGTATCTTACATACTTCTATATCTGTCTTGCAGAAAGAAAATAAAGAAAATTCAGTGATAAAAGTGATTTGGAGAATAGGGGCTAAGTATATATGAAGGGCTCAGACTTGGAATCCTGATCCATGCTACTCCATGGAGCAGAAACTGAGTTTTGGATAGCTTTAGATAGGTATAAAAAAAAAAAATAGCCAACTTCAGTGTAATTTATACTCCTAATTTTAATCACTTTTAACTCAATTCACCAATGACTCTAATTAAATCATTATCTTTACATTTTCTTTTTACATTCAGGTATATTTGAAGCTACAGTACTTATAGAATTCTCTTGCTCCTTTGACTTTTTACCTTTTAATGAAAATAATTTTGCACTATTCAATTTTTTCTCCTTTTTTTCCATTTACTCCTGCCATTACATGCCCCTCTGTAGGCTTTTAGATATCCCTCTCCTCATTCCTTCTTATGAAAAAGCTTTGTCCAGCACCCTCCTTTGCCACCTGTCCCCTCTTGCTTGCTCTCCTTCCCATTCCAGCTGCAGCCCATCAACACAGCGGGTTCCTATCTCAACTTAATCACGTTATCTACTACTGGCTAAAGAAATCCTTTCTGGGTTCCTCCTGGAATCCTCTCTCTTCCCATTTCTGGCAGTGTTTGGGTATATTTTAACATGACACCTAAGGGGATTTGCATAATCATGGCTTTCAGCCACGTCTACTTTTAATTGTTGTGGCTTTGTGTTTTTACTTTTAAGGAATGAAAGAAAATTAAAGGTTTATAACCACTCTAATTTCCCATTCTGAGCAGAAGGTAAGAGCTGGTCCTGCAGAGGGTGAGCCCTGCTGAAGGCTTTGGTGTACTGACAGCTTTTGGAACTGCCATCCACGTGATGCTGATTTTCAGTAGCACTCAATATGTTCATTTAAATACTGACTTTAACCACTGCTTAGTAGCAGCATGAAGCATCATTACCACTGTGGTCTTGACACAGCACTAAGCAAGTCATTTGGAAAGCTGTTATGTATTAAAACTTGTAGGTTTTGGGTAGCTGTTTGGATGTCCACTGCTATATGCAACAGCAAAGTATTCCCTCCACAGACACACATTAACAAACCAATTTATTCTCACTTTCTAATCACCCAATTTAATTGGTTCATAATATGGCATCCAAATGCAACTCTGACTACTTTCGGTAGACTTAAGTCTTTTCACAAAACCAGTATAACAAAATAATTATATAACTCACTCTGCAGTATTATAGTACTATATGAAAACATAAAAACAAAATTTTAATTTTATAGGAACTTTCTTTGTGGTGGGTTGACTCTGGCTGAATGTCAGGTGCCCAGCCAGGTGTTGCTGCTCTCCTCAGCTGGATGGGGAGAGAAAATATACCTAAAACCTCATAAGTCAAAATAATGATGGGGAGAGATCACTCCTCAGTTACTGTCACAAGGAAAATAGACTCAACTTGGCGGAAAGTGATTTAATTAAATCACAGTAGAAACATAGATTCATAAAATCATTGAGGTTGGAAAAGACTGCCAAGATCATCAAGGCCAACTGGTAACCAGCAGCACCACCATGTTCACCACTAAACCCCATCCACAAGTGCCACATCCACAAGTTTTTTGAAAACCTCCAGGGATGGTGATTCCATCACCTCCCTGGGAAGCTTGTTCCTAAGTTTGACCACCCTTTCCATGGAGAAATGTCTCCTAATAAAGCCGTTGCTGTCTCTAATTCTAAACCTCCCTGGCACAGCTTGAAGCATGTCTTGTGCCTTGTTCCCTAGGAACACAGCCAGACACCCCCCACCCTGGCTGTCCCCTCCTGTCAGGGGGTTGTGCAGAGCCAGAAGGGCCCCCCGAGCCTCCATTTCTCCAGGCTGAGCCCCTTTGCAGCTGCCTCAGCCCCTCCTGGGGCTCCAGCCCCTTCCCCAGCTCCATTCCTTGTCCTGGACACACTTCAGCCTCTCCAGGGCTCTCCTGTCATGAAGGGAGCAAAATTGAACCCAGCATTTAAGGTGGGGCTTGAAGGAAAATGAGAAATAAAACTAAATCTTGAAACACCTTCCACCTACCCTTCCCTTCTTCCTGGGATCAGCTTTGCCAGTGAGTTCTCTGCCTCCTCCCCTGCAATGGCACAGGAGGATGGAGAATGGAGACTGTGGTAAGTTCAGCCCATGTCGCCTTGCTGATCCTTCCTCCTCACGGGCAGAACTCCTCACACTCTTCCCCTGCCACACAGTGGGGTTACTTCCATGGGAGGTGATCCTACATGAACTTCTCCAACTTGAGCCCTTATGCGAGGGTCACAGCCTCCTTCAGGCACCCCCTGCTCCAGTGTGGGGCCTGCAGGGGCTGCAGGGGCATGGATCTCTGGTCCCTGCTGGAGCCCAGGGCTGCAGGGGGATGGATCTCTGGTCCCTGCTGGAGCCCAGGCCTGCAGGGGCATGGATCTCTGGTCCCTGCTGGAGCCCAGGCCTGCAGGGGGATGGATCTCTGGTCCCTGCTGGAGCCCAGAGCTGGGGGGTCACAGCTGCCTCTCCCTGGGCTGCACCCTGGGCTTGGGGGAACCTCAGCTCCAGCCCCTGGAGAGCTCCTGCCCTCCTTCTGCACTGCCCAGGGGCTTTGCAGAGCTGCTCCCCTCACATGTTCTCACTCCTTTCTCCAGCTTCACTTCGGCAGGTCTTTTTCCCCTCATTCTTAAATACTTTACCCCAGAGGCACTGCTAGTGTCACTGACAGGCTCACAACAGACAATAGACTTTGGATGTATCTGGTGAAATTTTCATTTTGATTCCCATTTCTTGTTACAATTGTTTTTTTCCACATTCCCTAACAGGAAGTCTTAAATGCATAATAAAAATGTTAATAGAACAGAACATGCTGCAGTATCTGTTGGGATAGAAAATTAAGGGATATCTGAAAATTAAGAATGAAATGTTTTTGCTACTTACAAAGGAACGCTTGCTTTCTAACTGAGAAGACTGTCCAATGGTGGTTGTAAAACTTAAACATTTTAAATTACTTTAAACATGGAAGTGACTTATGTTTTCAATTCTCACATCCAGTAATTCAGTCCACACCCTTAAGTACCTTTATCTGCAATGAATTCTATTGCACATGAAGTCTACTTTGCTCTGCAAAGGGTTAAGGGGCTACTAAACTGTACTCAGCAAGCCACTTGGCTGCCCAGATGAGATTAGATGGCAGAGTTCCTTGGGAAAAGTATGTTTCCACCAGTTCTCCAGAACAACAATTCTTCTAATGCTTCAAGCTTAACTCATAATTCCATGGATGCTTGTAAAATGAAAATTTGAACTTCATTATTAACAGAAATGAAAAAAATATTGAGTTCACAAGCACTCAATCCCAAGAGTATATTCATCAACACTCCTCTCCATCACCTTACCTTCATCTCCATTTCATATTACATTAACAGGGTTTCCATTACAGTATTTCCAGCTGAAGATTTTTATAACACATTTGTCCTGGTTTCTGAAAGCAGAACAATGAAGTCCCTGAAGGACTTCAAGGATGCAAGAGAAGAACTGCAATCAAAAGATTAAGAGACACAAAATGACCCACCTTAGTTCAACTCTATAATAGTGCTGTTATTTTAATACATGTGTTGGATCACTACCTAATACACTGGGACAGTCACTTTTTATGGTTCTCAGAATGTATATCTTAGATACACGTATCTGAAGAAAAATGTAATAGGGGTGCAGCACTTCTGCTGGAGGTTTTCATTCCATTCTAAAGTGTGCTCTCTTTGCTGAGACACAGTGGGCAAATATGAATTCAATATTAAACCTTCACAATTATTACATGAGAAAGAGTAATCCAACATATTTTTAGTGTCCTATTTTTAGTGTAATAACATTTAAGTTGTTATAATTAGATCATCCTGGTTCAGAATCAGAGGTAGATTAAACAAAGCTACACAACAAAATATCAACACCACACAGTAGCACACATAGTGTAGTATTTTCATCCTTGTCTGCTAAATTGCCCTTCACCTTCCAAAAAAAAGAATATGCTATTGTAGAAATATAAAACTTTAGATCGTCATAAGCTCAACTTGACAAATATTTATCCACTCTAAGCCAGCTTGGCTCCACTGGCTTCAAGGGAATGACACCTATTATTGTCACCTGAGTCTGTGACACTCCTTTTGTTAGGCGAAATCATCACATCCAGCACGGTGCTTTAACAAGTGGAGGTAGAATTAGAGGAGCAATTTTTCACCAGAAGGAATTTTCAAGGTTTGCACAATACTCTGTTGACCTGCACTTTCCTCCAAGATCGTATTTCTCTTCTGTCAATAAAACACATTTTTCAGGAAATACCTTACTTTACTCTGGTAACAAAGCAGTTTTATTAAACTTCTTATTACTTTCCATCAATACAAATGATGGTGAGCCCTTTAATTCAATTTGCTAAAAAAACACTGCAATTTAACAATGCCCATCCGTAATTCTGCAGATAAAATGCATTTAGCTCAGTTTTTCTGTCAATAAATAATGTACTTGTTGGAGGGAATAGAAGCCAAGAGACAGAGAATTTCATTTATTACTTCATTTGGTGGGCAAAATGTACTTTGCAGTAGATTTTAGTAGAAGAGTCATGACCCCAGGTTCCATGAGCATGTCCACTGCTGCACTTGTAAAAGAATTTGCCACTTGCACTCTCTAGAAAAGCCTTTTGATATTACAAATAGCCAAATAAGACTTTAAAAATTGATTTTGTTTTTTGAAGGGGATGATTTTTTGTTAATTTGGGTTTGGTTTTCAACTAAATTCTAACAGGACAGGTATTCTGATTTTTTTACTTCTAACAGAAGTCATAAAGGCAAGCCTAAAGCATGTATACTTTACCATAGGATTAAATAGCCTTGAAAAAGAGTAAAAATCTTAAATTATAAAATTAACATATTGGCTTCCAGCCCCTTTTTCCCCTTCCCAGTCCCATAGGAATTTGGTCAGAGCTGAGATGTTACCATGCCTAACCAACTGATAATCACATAGAAAAGTCCTGTTACCTATGACAAAGACAAAATGCAAACCATTCATCAGTATCCAAGAGTAAATAACCAGATATAACAGATAATGGCAGGATGTTAAAATTCTAAGGATTGAAAAAGACTAGTTAGTGTTTGTATAAATTACACTAAAATGTATATCATTGTGAGTTGAGGTAAAAACATGTTAAGGATAAATATTTAAGAAACTAGTTTTATCTCAAGAAATATTAATTTTCTGGAGACTTGACACCCAAAATAAAACATGCTTGAATAATGAGGCAGTTTCCACTCACTTGACAATACAAATTAGATGCTTTGCATGATAAAGGCTGTGTGCATGAATCACCTTTGTGCCATTCCACCAACATGGCTGTCCTGATAGATAACATCAAAATTAAGTAAATTCAGAATTTCAAGAAAAAAAGCAGAAGCAATTTAAATACTTTACAGGCACATAGCTACTACATACACACATCCCAGATTAGGTATTTACAAAGTTTATTTGAAATTAACAGTCCTTTTACACTGAACAGAAAACTTCCTGATCTACAGGTGACTGAATGTACTCCCAGGTTTCCTTCAGAGTCTGGCAGAGGCTGCTCTGGCCTGCTGGAACACTGCAGACCACTCTTTTCCTTCCTTGTACAAATGTCAGAGCTGTCAGACTGCTGAAACATGGTCACAGAAAGAAAGAAACAAATCGCTGACCTCAGCACCATTTTGAGGTCCTGAACCAAGGCTTTTCCAACATGAATCTAACTAACTACAACATTTGTTGACTGACCCACCATGCTGGTCCAAGCATTACTGTTAGCTAGGAAATTAAAGTTGACAGAGTTTACTCTGGGAACTGATTAATTAAATGCCTTTCCTGGCAGATCCATTAATATCAACACAGCATGGCATCTATATTGACACAGTGAGAGAAATTGCTCTCAACAATAGAGCTCTGTTGACAAAATAGTGTAACATTTACACCATTAGTAACAGTGCATGGATCTATCTCCTCTATCAGTCATATTTCTGCTGGCAGAGCCCTTTAGCAACAAGACAAAAGGGACAGGAAAAATACAAAGTATACACATGTGAATTGCACATTTAATGTACCATTTTGAAATAAATAATAGGAACAGAAAACAAATCATGATGGCTGATAGTCTCTGCACAGGACAAGCTGATGTGAGAGATAGGTTGAAGAGAGAAGAAAATAGCAAAGAAATCTCTGATGAAGCACTTGGATAAAGTTAACTTTGTTAATTAAAAAAGGAGCAAAAGATGAAAATATGTAAGGAAACTAAAATTCTTAAATCCAACCAACTCTGAAGCTCAAGAGAAGTTGACACCACAGTATTTTTTGTGTCATCAGCCACTGTGTTACTGATTTTATTGCTCACAGCCTAGAACAGCAGCTGAAGAATTCTCTTTAAAATATTGGTAATAAACATACTCTCTTTCAACCACATGGTATAACCCCATAACACACTGAAACAAATATCCTCATTTTCACTGGGTACAGCTCTCCTGATTTAGATATTTGTATGCCTGACTCCTTCCTACCACTCAATGAGTGAAACACCTATCCTTACAAACTCCTGAAGATAATGAGACCCAAGCAGGTCAGCAGAAATAAGGGTCAAATACAGGACCTCTGCACTAAAAGGCATAAAGTACTCTATCCTGAGGGGAAGGTGGTGAAAATATCTTTTCATCAACCTCTTATTAGGCTCAGAAACACACAGGCAGTCCAGTCATATCTAGAGTGAATGAACCACAGAATATATCAAATGTTATTCAGAAGAATCTTCACACTGAAAACTTAAGTCTTGCTGTACAGTATCACCTGTCTCCTGAAGCTGTTCCTATCTCACCTTCATTATTTAAGGGTAAAAAAAAGCAGCTTTAGCAATGACATTGAACAGCAGATCCCAGAGGGTCTGCTTGGAGACCAGTCACTAATGGTGAAACCAAAGTTCAATAATGGTCCCATTATTGAATGAGTTAAACCATTGTTTAACTCATTCATTAATGGTGGAATGAAGGGCTTGGTGCCTCCTTGTTGGAGTGTATGAGTCAGAAGCCTCTCTGAATCCTTCAGAGAGACAAAGAAATACACAGGGTTGATATTAAAGCTTTTAGAGAAATTGAGATATATTAAGCCACACAGCTATGAAGCAGAAGTGTACATATGAGTTTTAAGTACGTTTAAGTCTTATGCAAGTAGAGATACATTTTAAGTGCCTTAAGAAACTTATTAGCTAGCAAAGGCCCTAAGGCCTAGCTTAAAGTTCATTAACTTAGTCCTAGACATAACAAAAACATAACAGAACCTTGCCACTAAATAGATAGAATTATTCACATAAAACAGATAAAACTACATGTGTAAATAGATAGAACTATTCACGTAGATAGAGAAACCATTCATGTAAATTTTAAGCAAGAAAACAAATAGAACTTTTGTGTAAATAGATAATATTATATGTGTAGTTTTTTAGGTAAGAACTGACACTACTTTCGTACTACCTTCACACATTAGAATCAATGTGGTTTAGAAAGAATGTTTTAGAATCGTGTTTTCAGATGGTTGGATGTCTTATAAATAAAAAGCCACTCTCCACAACAATGTCAGTATTTTAAAGATAGAAAAATACAATATGCACTAATACATTATATGAAAAAATATATGTTTAGAAAATGTTCAGACAGTATGGCAGCTGCATTTCTTGGGTTTATAGCAGCATAACAAAGAAAAAGAAAACCAAGACAATGGCTCAAGACCCCATCAGTGTAACTGAGATATTTACAGAAACTTCATCATTATTTTTAACTGAGAATATTTCTTACCAAATTTTAAGTACATTCAATAAATTTGATTTGTCAGTTTAATTTTAATTATTTTACAACACAAAAGATAATAGAACGACAATTCTGACTCCACTTGTATTTCCACTTACATGTGCTACTCTTCAGTAGAATAAATAAATAATAGCCCTTTCTTTTCCATTTTCCAGGTTCCATCTTTACATAAGCCATATGAATAATTCAAGAGTATGGCTGCTTAGCCTCTCTCTGACATACTACTAAGCTTTTTCTTTCTACCTCTAATTTTGTTTATACTGTGGACATCTTAGTGGCAAATAAGTGAATTATTTACCGTAATCCATACAGTAAATGAGAGAAATTCTGTTCTGCCCTATTATAAACTGACTTCAACAAAATATACATCACATGGAATGGACAAGCATTTACCTATTCCTATTCATCTTCTGTTTTGCAATGGAAGCCAGTCAGGCTTCCTGCAAGAATGATGGTGTGCTGATAGAGAAATTAAATCAATGTGCAGAAATAATTATTGAACTGATTTCTGAGGAGCTGCATTACTGAAAACTCCACCTAAGGGATGGATACTGGAGCTGAAGGAGATTCCTACACAGTCCTCTGGTGTCTTTTGATGAGTGACACAAATGAATGCAGACTGTTGATGATCTCCCTGCACTTTCTGGTACTCCTACAATGATTTCCCTCAATCCTCAGCACAGATCAATGTATCTGAGCACATCCACTGCCTAAATTAAGACTTTCAGGACATTTAAAAATTCTCAGAAGCATAGTCACAGAATGCTAAAAAGGTGTGACTGATTAAGCACTGGCAGAATAAGGCTTTTAATCAAGAAAGAAATCTAGAAAAATTACAAATGCAGTAAAAGCAAAACTCTTCCCTCACTTTGCACATCAGCTTGAAGGCAGGGCTTCAGCCTTTGGGAACTGTGACTGGCATCACAGGCAGTTCTTCCCTTCAGCCCAGTCTTACTGCCTGTGATAATCCAGCACTAGAAATGCTGACTCTGTCTCTCAAAAATGTTTTGGGGATGTTCAGCTTCAGATGATTCCTCAGGACTCACCCTGCCTGACAAACTGAGGCCAGGAATGCTGAGTCCCCAGAGTTTGGCAAGTCAGTCTGGTGTGCACTGAACAGCTCTTAACAGGGTTTGGGCACTGCCAGAGTACCACCAAAACCACTTTAGTGGCTTTGACATCCAATTTCCTCACAGTCTCATGACATTGTAAGAAGTCGTTAAGTGTTTGCATAATACCAACAATTTATATTTATATCTCCACAATTTCACACATTTCTTACAATTCCATTCTCATGCTTGTGACAAAATATGTTGAAATTTCCGAACAATAAACCTTCTGTTTTTCACCAATGGGGAAACCTAATCAAGAAGATACTGAGAGCTTCCCTGAATGCTCAAAGTAATCAGCAACAAAGCTCAGCTCCTGGAGAACAGGCTGTGGAGATAAATGTGCCTTCTGATGTTAGAAGAGATTCTTGGATTAAGATTTTTCATCTGTAAAAGGGGTAATGACAATCAACTTCTCTTCAATGTGCTCTGGGAGCAGCTGAAATATCTGCTATACAACAGCCAGGCATTATTTATTTACTTTTAGGTTACACTAAAGAAAAAAACTTCTAAAATCAACACAAGTGACAGATTTGAGGCAGAGATTCTACTTTTTCTAATGCTGTGAACTGAATAAAGATAGAATATAGTATGCTAAGATAATAATGAAACTTTTTAAAAATTTATTTAAAACTTTTCATGCATCTTTTGCGTTTCCTTTATATGACTTGAAAATGAATGTTTTTCTACTATAATGTAGATCAAATATCTGAATCCTGAACTATTTTAGAGCAGAAATTGTACTCAGTTTTGAACACCCACAGGCACTAAGAAGTGATGCTGTTGTAAGTTATGTGCTATATGTGAATACTCTTACAATTCTGTAATGTGTAATTACTCTGGTTATGCCTTTAGCCCATGATAGACTGAATCTATAAGAGGAGGGGTTTTGTTCTGTGTTTAACAAGTAACATGAAGAGCTTTAAATGACACAGTAATTTAGGAGAGTAGATGTAAATTGCTGAAGTTTGTCATATTTCTAAAGGAATTCAGTGATCACTTAAAAAACAAGATTAAAATTTTTCAAAACAAAAGGAACTGGAAATCCATTCTCTCCTTCCTTTCGGTCCATACTTCCATACCTAAAGCTACTCCTACAATGAAATCATGTCTGAAAAAGATGCACAAGGACAAGCAGAGCAAGTATTTTTGTCAGGAGTGTTACAGCCCTGTCCTTTAATTATGTGAATGAGGAAACATGGAATTCAGCCTCTGCTTATTCTAATGATCTTAATTCCTCACTCTTTACACTGGCCCATTAATATTTTTTTTTATTTTTAGAGATGCGGGATGTCAATAATTTATTTATTTGGATTCTTACAGAAATCTAGCACCTTGCACAAAATAGTTAGCAAGAGAATTAGAGGGAGCTAAAACAATCAAGCACCCAGAGAGTTCCTCCTGCAAGTCCCACTCTTATCCCACGACAATTCCCATTGTCCATCAGAGACAATGGAAAGGGAGAGGGAGGTTTGGGGAGGGCACACACAAAAACATGACTATCTTTTCTTATAGCAATGCTATTCTAAATTATTCTTTGAAGAAGAAGATTTAAAGTCTAAGTCAAAAGTTAGTTACTTGTAGTCTTTCAGAAAAAAAAAAAAGGAAAAAATAAAACCTCCCTCTTATTCAGCAGAAATTTGTGATTAAACAGCTTCCTCAGAATACCAGAAGTATTTATTTTTGCTCTTTCCTAACAGAAGTGGTTCAGCTATAAAATACTGGTAAACAAGTTGCTGTTTGTACAGTAAACATTTCCCTCATGAGTGCCATCTGACAATATGAAGAAGGAACAGAGAATTTTTATTATGTTTAAGTATCACTTACATCTATTTCAATTTCAGCAGCACCTTTACAAAATTGATTGTTCACTTCAGCTGCAATTCCTTGCCTGAAGTTCAGCAGAAGGACAAACCAGGATCAGCAAGATCCTGATCAGGAGCAACAACATACAATCAAGGATCTCAGGTTCTTATATTCCTGGGATTAACTGGCAAGATTAATTCTGGATTTAATATTATCTCCTCTATAATTACATTCTTTCCTACAGCTCTAGACAACGGAGGCCACAGCCTTCTATGGATAACTTGCAAAAGGCTGCTTACCTGGCAACAGTTGCAAGTCTTACAAATTCTAGAAGTTCAGCTCTTTTTTCCTCTGAAACATTTGCAAACCATTTACAAATTCCTGCAAGGTTGGGTTTCTTGGGTTTTGTTGTTTTTTGTTTTGTTCTGGGGGTTTTTTTGGTGTTTTTTTGTTGTTGTTTGTTGGTTTGGGTTTTGTCGTTATTGTTGCTGTTGTTTTGATTTTTTTTCCTGTCCTTTATTCTTTGGGATAAATAGAGGCATTAATTGTCTATCTGCAGCAGCCTAGAATGCTCAGAAGAAATACTGAATTCTGTGCCTTAGTGACTGCTACTCTCTATTCTAATTCAAAAGTGATAATTCTGGTGATAAAAAGAAGAATTTAGAAGCACCTACTGCTTATTTAAATTTTAAATTCCATTTCTAACTAGGATAATGTATTTCAGGAGTCTCCTTTTGTTTTCACAGAGTGCAGAGGGATATTGTGTAGTTACATCACATGATCTCAAAGGTTTCATGCTTATCTTTCTTTTTCCCCCCCAGTGTATAAAGTTTTTTTACATTTGGCCATGTCATATGAAATACAACTATATTAAGAACAATTAAGTGCTTTCCAGTGCATCAGGATGTATATTGCTGAATAAAAGTAAACCAAACTAATTGCCTAGCTTTGATTGACTGTGTTGCTGTATTTGCTCAGAAAAGGAATGCTCAGTGCCTGCAATATTGTCACTTTAAACCAGACCCAGGGTAATATGTGTTTTTGTATGAGAATAATACATTAAATTAATAACCACATTACAATCACACAGATTTAAAATATTGCTTACCCATGGCACTAAGAGGATTCCTTTCATCTTGAAAGAATATTTAAAAATTAAAATATGATTTCACAAGCATTAATCTGTTTCTTGTGCAGGCCCATAAGGCACATTCTAAGTGCTTTAATGCATCCCTGAGCTCGTGGTTTATATGATAAGATGAGGTTATAATGAGCCACTTCCTAACAATACAATGTACTTGTGTGTTATTGCAATGTATCTTTGCTTGGGAGCAATCTGGAACTCTCATTAAAAAAAAAATTAAAAAAAAAAAAAATCAGTAACATAAAATAAAGCAAAACACAAATTTCATACTGTTAGCCTTTGCAGGTTAGCATTTGTATTACATTTGTGTTGTATCAATAGCCTCTGTTTCTTTAGCAAAAATTAGTGTCACATGTTCCCTTCAGGATCCTCCCAGAAGTGCAGATCTTCTTGAGGGAAAAAATCTTGTACTTTATAATATGTGCTGACTTTGGGGCCCTCCCAATTCTTTGCAGCAATTAAGTGGTGCAGGGGAGACTCCACATACACTTGATAAGATCTTCAGTGCCTATTTAGGAGCTGTATTAAGGCTCCCCCGAAGTTAAAATGGTTCTGCGTTCACAACTATCCACATTTTAGCATAAAAATGCCAATGTTTTAAAAATCAAAGGTACTAGGAACTACTCAGTGGCCTTGCAGCTACTGTCACAGGTAGTGCTGGCACAAATAAGGGCGTCTAAACTGTATTCCCTGCTCAAGCACACAGCCACTGTGCTGAGGGACCAGACTGATCTTTTCCTTTGAACTGTTCCACATTCTTACATGTTCTTCAAAGAAAACTAAAAATAGTTTTGCTGTAGAATCACAGAATGGTTCAGGTTGGAATGGTTTTTATTCCACCCCCTGCCATGGCAGGGACATGCTCAAGCAATTCCTCTGTTTGGGACCCCAGTGCTGGACACCATATTCCAGGTGTGCTCTAGGCACCAGGAAAGATTTGTTTATCTGATTGTTTACCCAAAACTTACATTAGGAAACATGGTATTGCAGAGCTAGCAGCATTTAATGCTTTTTTGGTTGGGTTTTTTTGTTGTTGTTGTTTTTTGGTGGGTTTTTTTGGGTTGGTGTTTTTTGTTTGGGTTTTTTGGAGGGGGGGGTTGGGGGGTTTTTTTGGGGTTTTTTTGGTTGAGGTTTATTTTATTTTTTTGTTTTGTTTTAATTTTGGTGGGGTTTTTGTTATTGTTGTTTTGTTTGTTTATTTTTGAGAAAAACACAAAGTTTGGATCATTCTAGAACAGGAACATTTTATACTAAATTACAGTAATTCTTCCATAAAAATTTATTTTCAAGTACTCTTTCTATACCAGAATAAATAACTTACATAATTATGTGTCATTGAGCAGGACATATGAAACATAACTTAATGTTTGCTATTAATATGAAATTTTTTGTACCCTGAGTCTTATTTGAAAGAGGCTTACAGATATTATCACTGCCACTCTTCCCTGAAAGGAGCAAGTCAGTAAAGACAAAGAAACAGGCTAAGAAGTGCAAAAGAAGGTGGGAGTCAATTCTTTCCACCTCTAATGCCACCTGCCATCAATGCAGGAGCACATCTGTGAAACTGCCCTTGTGGAAGCCCCACACCCTCCCACAGCTCTACCACCTGCAGAACAGCAATTGTGGTCTCTGCTTGATATGTGCCTGCAGAGGGGCTGGAGCAGTGCAGGGTTCATGCAAAGTTACAAGGTGAAGACAGATATTCATCCAAAGAGGTTACACTGAAATTTGACAGAAACTCCTGCTAGAAATTTTCCTGACCTCAGCACAAAGTGCCCAATTTGTCCTGTGGGTTTCCAGCCCTGCACAAGGATTCACATCCACAGCACCTGCTCGGGATCTCCCATGAGAGTTTCTGAAATAGTGAGGGAATGCTTTCAGCTCTAGAAATAGAAAGACTCCAGGAATATTTGTTTTTCACTTTACATTTCCCATTCCTGATGGCACCCATGCTACACAGGCTGCAGATACTCAGTAAGTCTGTTAGGAAAGTCTGGCTCCCTACCAGATGCAGCCTCTGCTTGCTGCTGGCTTTCCTAAATTCTCAATCCATTTGCAGTTGGTGACTGAATCCTTATCACTGCCACTGCTTCCAGCTTCATATATTTAAATATATGGGATTTAATGTCAGATCACACACATCATACAGTGAGGGGGTACAAAACCCTCCCCTTCCCAAAGGGGCATCTGAGCAACAGGCTGCATTTGCTGCTCCTCTTCTCTGAAGAGCACAAACACCTCAGTCAAAGCTCCAGAAACACCCTCTTCCTTTTCCCGTCTGAGAAAAGGAGAGGAGAAAGAGAGGAACTGAGCATGCAGAGGTCTCCTGGGTTCCAGGAGATGAGCAGCCTCAGGAAACAGCAGATTTCCTTCTCTCACACACTCTGGGAGATGGGCTGGCTGGAAGCACAGCAAATCCAATGCACGGCTCTGGAAAAAGCCACTGGGCACAATCAAAGCTGCATTTTCTTCACAATCACACCAGTTGCTTGTCCAGTAGATTCTCATCAAGAATTAAACCTAAATATAGCATTGCCTTCTGAGTAAAGACCATATTAAAGTATTTGAAATGTCAAACATGTAAAATAATTATAGCATCATGTTGATTACATATTTATAAGTCTCCGTTTCAAAAGTGCAAAGAAATCATGCAGCAAGCCTCTCCAGACTTGTACTAACAAGCTAAAACTAAGATTGTAGCACCATCTACTGATTTAATTCTTACTTAAACAACAATGCCGTCTTCCCATTTGAAGCCAAAAAGAATACTGCAGGCAGAAAACAAATTTATAATCCTACTGAACCTGGTTTTACCATAGGAGAAAAACACCTCCCAGATGGCAAGAGTGGTTTTGTTTGGGAGTACATGGCTTGCACACAGCCCATGGGCTATTCATTAAAATAAAACCAGAGGGGCACAGAATTCAAGTCAGTGAGAGCCAGCAGTTATTGAAGCACCAGCACGAACACTTTAGAGTCCAGACAGAGATGTGTAAAAGTAAGACAGCAAGATTTAAAAAACCCACAACTTACAAAACAAGGAAAACAAAACCCAAAAATCATTTTTTAAAAAATTGAAAATGTACCCAAGAAAATACACACCCAAAAAAACCTCATGCAGGGTGCAGCAAAGTACATTTATGATCATTTTTAGCTAATTTTGCATTCTTAACCACTCCTTTCTATCTCTACTTGATTCTTACATTAATTCTCCATTTTTTTTTAATTTCTGAAGCCTTCCAAAGGGAATTGAGCACTATATCCTTAAACTCTAAATTATCTCTCTTTTGATTCTCTAAGTCTGGTAAGCATAAGGAAATAATTCACAGTAATAATCATTTGCCAGTAATATTAAAAGACAACCTAATTTTAGCCTGAAAGCAACAAATCAAAACACAAGGCACACCTGGAGTTCCCTATGTTGTGCTGTTGGGGTTTTAAATACAGGATACACAGAGAGAATATCTCAGAGAGGGTATCTGTGGTATTGTTTTTTTCCTAGATTTTTTTTTTTGTGCAAATATTATGTTGATGAAAATAATTAGATTATAATTGTCCCTAAATAACAGTTCATGACAAGAGAAGCCCTTGATGGTATTCACACCATGCAAAAGAGCAACAACAAAGATATATTTAGATATATAGATATATATATACATATATATAAACCAAATACAGATGCTATGGGTTGGGTGAAAAGTTACATTTGATAGAACTAAAATCTATGGTAAGTAATGCAAGTGGAAGATATTTAATAGTAATAGGTGATGGCTTGGGGAATACTTTACAGCATCCATAAGAAAGTGAAATTTTTGTAAAAGAACACACTTTTTGATCCTCATTTTTCCATTTCCTAAATTCATGTAGATTAATTTATATGAATACAGATTTAGGTCTTTATTAGTGGTGTTTGATTCCCTGTGCCTTCATATTTTGATTGAAGTCTAGTGAAAAATTTGTTTGTTTAATAAAACAACCAAAATACTATTGAAGAACACCAAGTTACAATAAAAAAAAAAAATTAAAGCTAATTTTGAATACCTACACTTTAACCAGACAATGCAATTTTAAGATTAAGCTGGAAATATTAAGTATTAATCTGCAAGATGTGCCTCTAAGCATGATTTTGTTCTTACTTTTTTTTAATTCCCTCTTAAAAAGAATTGCCCAACACTGGCCTAAACCCAAATCAACAAAATTGCTAGTTAAAAATAGATTTTTTAAAAATAAATAGTCATGGTCTATTTAAGTAATGAAGAAAAAGGAACAACACATTTGTTTTGACTTTTTTACAACTTAGAACTCTTTCAAAGGGTGCAGAGCACAAGTTATCTATTACTGTAGTGTAGGAGGTAGACAAGTAATGACACAAGAAAAAAAAACACTATTTGAATCATTGCTCTCAAATTCATTGTGTTCTCAAAAATACTGGATTTGGGGGGTTTTGATTTCTTTTCTGGGGTTATTTTAAGAAGGAACTTTTTGAATCTACAACATTCATAGGTGTTTCTGATGAATTCAGCAAAGCACCCATGTCTTGTCTTAGTGAACTGACAAGGAACAAGCTCGGTGAGGGACAGCAGAGAACTCCACAAGCCAGACATCTCCAGATCCTGCCAAGGCAGACAAGGGGAGCAGCACCACAGGTCACACTCACAGCCAAAGGCAGCTGCAAACAAAGCTGTGCAAACAAAACCTTCCAGGCTGTGCACTGGACTGTGGAGAGGAGCTGTGAACTCAGAACTGCTCTGTAAAAACTCAAAATCTAAATGAATTTTAGGAAAAGTGTGCCAGACTTTCCCCTCCCCCGTGTACTGCTCCCGGGAGCTGTAAAACAATACAAATGCAATTTGCACTTGAACCAGATGTTTCAACCTGAGGCAATGGGAAATTATTTCCTATTCCTTAGCACTCCACTAATGGATTCACGACACTGCAGAGCTTTTCTGAAGTGCCACAGGTAGACAAATTTGGCTGAAGAAAAATGTGTGCCTTTTACAGCAGCTGTAAAGCATCTCCTTGGACAGAAATGAAGGAAATTCCCAGAATCACAGGATGGTTTGGGTTGGAAGGGATCTTAAAGCTCACCCGGTGTCACCCTTGCCATGGGCAGGGACACTTTCCACCTTCCCACCATCCCAGGGTCTCCAAGCCCTGTCCAGCCTGGCCTTGGACACTTCTAGGAATCCAGGGATAGCCGCAGCTTCTGTATGATCCTATATGAAGTTCTGTGCTAAAAATCACTGCCCTTTTGGCAGGTTATCAACTACTGACGCAGAAAGAATAGTCTTTCACTTTTTCAATCCGACCTGTGTCTAAAAGCTGCCATGGTGAGGCAGGTTTAGCCCCAGCCACTGAAGTCCATCTTTTTTCCCACCAGTTTTCTCTGTAAGGTGTTTCTCTGCCCTTGTTTTACCTTATTCATAAGAGTTAGGAAAAGACAGGCTAAACATTTCAGTACTCACGTCTCTTTAAATTAAAAAGCAATTTAAAAAAAACAAAATTCAAAAGTGTGCCTGGACTATGCATGGCAGCAGCTGGCTATAGCTATAGATATTAATACATCCTTTTTAAATTCTCTGAATAAGCACTACAGACTTTCATTTACATTATTATCTTTAATGCTAACTTTAGACCTTAGTTATAATGGCTTCATGGAGACTTGCAAAACTTCTTTCCTCTAAGAGCTTTTACATGTGGTGTTTCATTTTTCTCTCCAGTTGCTTTTTTTGGTTGCAAATGCCATGACCCACCATGATCCTGCACAGAACACTTCTCATGTACCTCATGACAAGTGTAACAATGCAGGCTGCCAGTTCCACTGCACTCCAGAGTCACAAGAGCACACCAAAGGAATTTTATATGTGCTACCTACAGCATTTCCCTGTGTGATTGAAGTGGTACCCAGCTCTGAAATACCAATAGTCTTGAGAGGTTGTGTCACTGATAAAATAATGAGCTGCAGGTTTCTTCTTCTACAGGTGTGCTTCAGGACTAAAACTTCAAAAATTATGAAATCATGTTGTAGGAATAAATTAAGAAGGTTCATTACTTTCTAATGATTCATTTATTTACCATCAGCATTTCAAATTCCACTCCTCTGCTAACTACAACAGTCATAGTTTGTTTCCTTTATCCCTCCCACTGCGAAGTTACTCAGATCATTCCTCATGTTTCCAGCAACTACAAAGAAACATGTGCACTTCTGCTCTTATGGAGGAAAAAATGCATTCCCTGTGCACTTCCTGAATCTCACTGCCTGCTGTGCCCCAGCAACCTGAGCCTTACAGCTCATATGCTGAGGAACTTCCATTACAATTACATCAGTGATGGTGGGGTGGTTCCACATCCTGCTGGCACCCAGTGAGGTTCTCCAGGGACCACTACTGGACCCAGTCCTGTTGTGTCTTTATGGATGATCTGGATGAAGGAATTGGGGCATCCTCGGGCAGTTTGCAAATAAAATCGTGTTGGGTGGGAGTGTGGATCTGCTGGAGGGCAGGAAGGCTCTGCAGACCAGTGGTTCTATGAGTCCTCCGCCAGCTTGAATGAGCTCCTCACGTGGATCTACAACATTTGACAAATTTCAGTTTCTCAAATTAGAATTTGTGCCTCTAGTATTCTGTTAAAAAAATCATACCCTGAATTCCTGTAGAATTTTTTTCTAATGTTGGGCATTCCTCCTGTTGCACGGGGAAATACCCGACTCATTATAGGTCATAGATCATTTCCCCAGGAAACATTTTGAATTTCTCTGTGGAACTTTTAGAAAAAATAGAGGATGGCAGTGTTTTTATTTTGTTCTAAGCATAACAGGCTTGTTCTAGGGAAAGGTTCTTGACATTTGGAATGAGTTCTGAGACTTGGAGAGCGAGCTCAGCTCGGCAAGTGATAAGCTGAGTGGCAATAATAGATTAAAAGGTATAGGAAGAATATTATTTGAACCAGCCTTGAAAAGCATTTTAAGACAGCCATGAAGAAGCATGAATTTTAAATCAGAGAGGTGAGGGAAGCAGCATGGCTCTTTCCTACATGACAAGATAGTTTAAGCTTTTTTTTGCCTTTTCTAAAAGATGGCTACAAGTGAGAGGGAAATATGTCACACTGGCTTGGCCAAAAGGCAGCCTCCATAGAGGAAAAAAGTCTTATTTTTTAAATGTTTCTCACAACAGCATGAACTTGGTCACTGATATCTCCTTAAAAAATAAATAAAAATCATGAAGTGCAAGTCCCTGTAACTATTTCTGATCTCAAGGTATTTTCTTACCACATTCAAGGTAATGTGGGTAAGAAAAAAATCCCATTTCATACTGGGAAGAAATTTGTCCACATTTGCCAATTTTTTAAAAAAACAGTCAACTATAACAGTCAAGACTATTAACTGGATAGAAAGTTTTAAGGAGTCAACTTTTTTTCACACCAATTGTTAGGGACAATGTTTTTGTCATGTTACGTGAATTGCCAGGCACCGACAAAATCATCTCCCTCTTTCTACTCAAGTCAGATACTGTGTCACCATAAATTGACCCAAATTAACTATTCCATCAAAAACCAAGTCAGCTGCAATAGATCTAAAAATAAATGTGGTGGGTTTTCCCCCCACCCTCAGTCTGAAAGGAAGCAATTTCAGTGAAAACAAGGGAAGTTGAAAAAGCCTATATAAACTTAAATGAAGACAGTTAAACTTCTTTTCACATCTGCAAAATAAGTTTAACAAATTACTCCATTCATTTCCACGATGAATGGCTCCTCATGTGCCAGCTCTTTATTGCATCTAGCAAGGAAGAATACAGCTTTTACACGCTTCTGCAGTTGTTTTTCCCTTCCCTTTTATTCTGATGCTTAGTATCCATATTTTCAGTGGAAAAATGTGACAGCTATCATACGCCAAAGAAGTGATAATTAGTCTTATATGACTGTCTTTATGTTGTCTTGGCTTTTCTAAACTCGTTTTCACACAATTACCTAATCCACTGTTATACAGCCTCTCTCAAAATGAGAGGTTGTTTTTTTTTTTCCATTTAAGCACAGGATTAAAAGGATTTTTCCAGTTTTTAAAGATTCATACATTTTAGAAAGACTGTAATAAGGTCAGACCAGACAGATTTAATTCTTGCTTTCTGGTGGATAAGAAAAAAGAAACCAGGATGCAGATAAGTATCCTAATCTAAGTATAAACCTAAATTTCCAAACACTTGCCTCAACTTCACCTTAATAGTATTTTAAGGATTATATAAGCTAAGGAAAGACATTCCAAAACTGCTGGAAAATTCAACACAGCTACTTACAGAGTATCTGGCAACCAACAAAGCAATAACTCACCAATTATTCTTTCCTAACTTTTCAATTTGGAAATAGCTGGAGATATTTGATGCAGCTTTACCTCACTTGAGGGTGGAATTGAAAGCAGCCTAACAGGACTCTTTAAGGGCTGGATTAACCAGGTTGTATGTGTGAATTTCAAAGCTTCAAATCTCTGAGTAGATTTAAGTACAACTGAATTCTATATCTATCTACCTGAAACTTTTAAGGAACAGATTTCTATGCATTTATTTCAATAAAATTCCATGGAGAAAAAGACTCTCATTGAAGGCAAACACCCCCAGGAACATATACAAAGGCAAGAGACAGCAAGAAGCCAAAACAAAGCCAAGCTGGAGCCACTAAGACAGGTGTCAGGAGCACAGCCAGGCTCCTGTGCTCAGAGCTCACCAGTAGAGACTTCACCAGGTGTATCTCATTATTCAAACAAGCTCTGCCCACCCCACTGTCCCCTGAATGCAGCACTAACCCTGGGCACTTAGCCCCAGTTGCCTTCTCACCCTGACTTCACCAAATATCCCAAGTTGGATGGGAGCCACAGGGATCTTTGATCCAACTCCTGTCCCTGCACAGACACCCCAACAACCCCATCCTGTGCATCCCTGGGAGCATTGTCCAAATGCTAAGTAATAACCAAAACACCCATTTTCAATTTTCTGGATGATTATTCTACCTGTTGCATTATAGAATTACCTAAGTGAAGAATTTAGCAGGTGGCTGCTGCTACTTATTCCTCCACAAGGCACTAATTCAAAGAACCCATCTGGAAGGGAGCCACAGGGATCTTTGATCCAGCTCCTGTCCTTGCACAGACACCTCAACAACCCTATCCTGTGCATCCCTGGGAGCATTGTCCAAATGCTAAGTAATAAACAAAACACCCATTTTCAATTTTCTGGATGATTATTCTACCTGTTGCATTATAGAATTACCTAAGTGAAGAATTTAGCAGGTGGCTGCTGCTACTTATTCCTCCACAAGGCACTAATTCAAAGAACCCATAAATAATTTATTTTTTTATGCCTAATCAACAGGGCTTAGTCAGAGAATACTTATTGAACTGGGCTGTATCGGGAGGCTAGCTGGAACAATTAATGGATTCCAGAATTTGGATTAAATTTTTGCATGATGAGCACTGAACTGCTCAAAACCTGCTGAATTTAAGGCATGCACAGAACAAGAACTCTGCACATCAAGAGAGCTTTAAGCACTATACAACAGCTGATCATGATAATTCCACACACGTTTCTGTGATCCTTTACTGAATCTGGTCCATAGACACTGAAATCCTGCTCCTGCATCCCTTTAAGCAAAAGAACACAAATGTATCTTCACAAGTTCAAAAATTATGACTTCATGGTGTCATGCAAAGGACATTTTATTCTCTATGTCAATGCATTCCTTCTGCATGACTGGCCAAGCAATCCCTACATTCTGTGGTGTGGTCCACTTTTCAAGATCTCTTTCTCCTATGAAGGACCTTAATATGATCCAACTCATGTAAGCCAACTGGACATAGCACAGTAAATTAAAGCAAGGTTAAAAAACAAGATCCCACTTAATATTTCTTTAATGGCTGCCACTGAATGGAGTTTTCTGCATCATGACCAGGTTGAAGTCAGTATTTAAATTAATTATGACAGCCATATAAATTAGACATAAGAGACTTCTAAAGCTAATTAGAGTCTGAGAGTTTTAATTTGATGTCTGTCTCGGTGTAATATCTGCTTTATGGATTAAATTAATAAAATTAAGACTGCATCATTATAAATTTCCACTTTCATAGTTCCCTACGTTTTACAATTACATGCCATATTTGAATGATAATTGAATGAAACAAAATCATTACATTCTTGTCTGTTTTTCCAAAGACTTAAAAATAATATTCCCTATTTTCTTCCATTCACAAAAGTCATAGCTGCTGTAGTGATGCCAGTCCAAAGATCAGTGCATAGCAAGGGTCAGCTTTAATACAGGAGTATCTGTACACTGTTCTCGCTGTTCCAGCAATAACAAAACTTGTAGCTTTTGCCTTTATCAGATTTCAGCAAATAGCTATATGACCATGATTGTTGTGTGAAAGAACAAATTATAAATGAGTTTTTTTCCTATCAACGAAACCCACATCCAATCTCTGAAGAGGGAAAAAGCAGGTTCCCCTTCATGGTCAGAATTGGCACAGAAGGCTGTGCCCTAGCAAAGCCTTGTTCAGTGCTGGATCAGGAATTCCTAGTACCTGAAAGGTAAGTTAATATCTGCTTTTCTCTTATTCTTAACTGCTTTACTTTCAGGAAACAGCATTTTAAATATGCCATTCTGGTGACATTCTTGGTGGGAAAATAAGGAACCAGCAGTTTCTGGTATGAAAGAGTTACTGAGTTGTATTTTATGGCAAAACACAGAATGGTTTGGGTTGGGAGGACTTTGAAGCCCATTCAGTGCCACCCCTGCCATGGCAGGGACACCTTGCACTGTCCCAGGCTGCTCCCAGCCCCAGTGTCCAGCCTGGCCTTGGCCACTGCCAGGGATCCAGGGGCAGCCACAGCTGCTCTGGGCACCCTGTGCCAGGGCCTGCCCACCCTCACAGGGAACAATTCCTCACTCCCAAGATCCCATCCAGCCCTGCCCTCTGGCACTGGGAGCCATTCACTGTGTGCTGTCCCTCCAGCCCTTGGCAATTGTCTCTCTCCATCTTTGCTGCAGCTCCTTCAGGCCCTGCAGGGCCACCCTGAGGTCACACACTGTCTTAGGCTGCAAATGCAAGATGTGGCTGGGTGTGCACTCTGTCACCATCTTTTTTTTTTCCTTAATAAAGAATTATTATTCCTACTCCCATTTTTGCCTGAGAGCCCCCTAATTTCAGAATTATAATAATTCAGAGGAAGGGTTTACATTTTGCATTTCAAGGGAGGCTTCTGCCTTCCTTAGCAGACACCTGACTTTTCAAACCAAGACAAGCCCAAAGCTTCTCCTGTGCAGGTGAACAATCCCAGCTGTGCCAGCCTTTCCTGCCAGCAGAGCTGCTCCATCCTCTGCTCATGCTGGAGCCTCCTCTGGGCTCTCTGAGCAGCTCCAGGTCCCTCCTGTGCTGCCCAGGCTGGGGCAGCTCTGCAGCTGGGCTCTGGCTGAGGGCCAGAGGGGCAGAATCCCCTCCCCTGCTGCCCACGCTGGGCCCAGCCCAGGGCAGGGCTTTGGGGTCCCAGCACACACTGGCAGCTCAAGCAGACCAACCTGTCAGAACCTGTGGTTCTGAACCAGCATTTCTGATTCAGACAGCTTGCAATAACAGGAAATAAGTAACAATTATAATTAAGCAAAAAAACTTTGGGTCCATTCCTTAATTTGGCAGGAAGGACTCAAGTTTCATTAATTTATATATATTAAGAAAATTCTCCTTTGCCTCCTGTTGTTCAGGGGCTCTGTGTGCACGCTGTCCATGTCACACTGTGTCATTTAAGCAGCTATACCTCCATTTGATGTCCTCGCATGCTGATAGGACATCAAAAACCTGACATATTAAGCATTACAGTTGCTGATATCATAAACAAATTGAGATTATCCTCTGCCATCAACAACACACATCACATACATATCACAGCTCAGTGTTTTGAAGTAGAACTTTAGGATATTCTGTGGAAAACATACTTCAAGTGAAAAAAACATTATACTTTTAAATGGGGACATAACATCTATGACAAAGGATCATAATCTCAGGTTGAAGATTTGCTTTTGACATTTGTATTTTCATAAGCAATTAAAATTTAATTTGGCCTATGATGAAAAGCAAATCCTTTTATCCCATACTGCAGTCACAAGGGGAACATATTGCATTAGAAAGCAGCACTGTAGCTTAAGGTTTCATATTTGACATTTGTGACATCGTGAAAAAAATTAATTAACAGATAGGAAAGTTTATGCACACTCCAATCATCCTTAAACTTTCCTACCTATTAACTAAATGTGATGTCACTGATATTTTAATATACAAGCTATCAGCTCAGATTTAGAGCATTATTTAAAGTAAAGACTATCTGTTTATCTAAAAACCTTTGGCATCTTATCTTAGCAACTAAGTGCAAAACAATATTGCTGGAGTCAGTGGATGAATGAGAAATACAGAAGTCAATTTAAATTCATTTTTTGAAAAATACTGAATAACTACACACCCTGACTGGAGATCTCAGTATTTACTGTTCATTATCTCTGGTTAGCGTTCTTCCATATTGAGCATTCTGTTCATGCTTTTTCTCAAAGTAAGACTTTACAAATCCATAAGAACATGAGGGAGTTGCCCCCTTTTTGAAATGAACAGAAACTGCATCAGAAATATTCTAGAAATCAGCATCTCCAGCAATTCATGAGAGCAGCCAATTTCACCTGCATGAAACTATCCATATTCATGATTTTGTGGCATCACACAAGCAAAAATGTGGACACAGAGAGCAACAACAAGCTGATTGAGGTTCCTGGAATGAACAGTGCACAGGACTAAAATCCCCCATTTAAGCAAACACCTTTAAGCATAGCTCAGAAGTATTGTTAGGATTTCCTTCAGGCTTTAAGACATTCCTAGTTTCATTCTGCTATTTTTATTTTTAACTACCACTTATGAAATAAAACCTGGAGGTTTCAGGCATATGCTCCAAGAAAAATCAGCTGTGGACTGGAGTAATGCCAAGCTCATTTTCCAGCTAGACCCTGCCATGACTTAACATTCCATGTGCTCCTGAAACACTCTCAATAATAGAGCTTCAGATTATTTTGGGGGAGAGAGAATCCTCCAATAATTAAGAGTTGATCTGCTGCATCTTAACTATAAATCAGAGTGTAATTCCCCACTTTGGAATACAGTCATATCTGGCACAAAGAAGGTAAAATCTTTTAGATGCCCCATTAGTGAAATACGAAAACTCCAGAGAAAGTAGTGCCTAGAGTGAGCACCAGAGTTGAGAGCTGAGCATGCTTAGCCTTCCAAAGATGCCTTTTGCATGGCTCTGCAATTTTTTTTATTTCCTTGTGAGTGGATCCCAGTTAACTCTGTCTGGGGTTCTTTCAAATATCAGCTCATGCTACAGGTGGATCTTTATTCACTTTGTGTGGCCATCTCTGGACCAGCACTGGTTTGCAGCTCGGAGGATCTGTGCAGGTTATGTCCATTGCACCCAGGTTCATTAGAAGCATCACTAACTTTAATTACCAAGAACTCAATTGGTTTGGTTGTCATCTGTAATTCCATATGTAGCCCACTGTAATTTGAAATTACTTAATATCCATTTGTACGAGGGCACTGCCATAAATCTCAACAAGAGTGATATGCTCTGAGATAAAAACACATTTAACACAGCAGATCCAAACACAAAAATCACTGCATTGTTTTAAAATACAATTTGGGATATTTTGCTTACTATACCAAATAAAAATGTTATAAAGTGATAATTGGCCAAGAATTTGTCAAGCTCTTAAAATTATGTAGAACTTAAGGAAAAGTAATCTCTGTCTTTATACACAGATGACAGGAGTTATAGCTGTTCTTATCACTCTGCTGCAATAGGCAAAGCAATAAAATTCTCAATAATAATCATAGACTAACAGCCATATTCATGTAAAATAAAAGTATTTTTCCTCATGGAAAATGCTATTAGCCATATTTGAAGGCATTATGTTCTGATATCATTTTTCCATTTCACTAAATGACAGCTATTAAATGCAATGGCAACTGCATGACAGGGATATTTTTTATTACTTCAAAAGGAAGAAAAGGATTAAAATGAGTTTATTCAAAAGTGTGATTTGTCAATTTTTTCTTATCAAGGGCTGTGTGGGACAGCTTTAAACCTAAACACTGTGATCTGACCTCCTATTTGAATAAGTTAATGTGATCCAGTGTTCTTAGAAAAGTAGTGAAACCTATCTTTTATATGCAGAAGTCCCAGGAGGAATTTATGCTTTTATACGGTCAGCTGCAAGGTGCCATTTCCTTTTCATCATTCCTGCTTTTATCATATTGTACTTCTTGACAGCTTAGAGGTTCTTTTTAGAATCTGGTGGATGAGCAACTATATAGAGACATTTTTTGTATGACGGATTTCTTTCCAGCCTCCAAGGCTTTACAGTCAAACAGAATTCTGCTGCCAGAAATCCCTCTCTTGTATTCAAGAGGGACTAATCACCATATTTGATAGAGCAAGCATCTTACCTAAACATCAAATAGAACTATAAATTACCTCCTCAGAGCATTAGAGAAGGATTTTACACACATCAGGTTCTTGCATTATACATCCTAGGAACAGTAGTGAAAATCATTTCATATATGTATGTCCACAGAGAGAGGTAACATCTAGCTGGACAAAATATGGCTCATTAGGGATTTCCTTGGCAGGATTATCCTCCTCCCAGCAGCTCTTTCTCACAGGAGATCCTACACAGTGCACAACTGCCATTTTTTAGTGTTCTCTGTATGTATTCTCCCATTTGCTTACACTAATTTGCATTTGAAAGCATATATAAAAAGTCGTGGTGATTAAAACCCAGTATATTAATCAGAAAAATTAAATCCAAAAGTATACATTAATTTAGTATCTTTTGTAAACCACTATTTTAAAGTTCTGGCATCTCTTGGGTGTCCTCCTGTAGAAGCTTATTTCCTCTAGGGTAGAAATTCTCAAGGCTTCAAGACAGGAGCTAAAAGTTTTGCAGGCCAACATTCTCAGCTAACCTGGAGCAACTCTAACTTGTACAAAACAAAGCAAATTTCTACTGGCTGCAAATATCATTCAGCTGAAAGCTCATAAATCAAATAATTGCATGGATTAATATTGGAACTTGAATATAAAAAGCAACCAGAGACAGAAGCATTGAAATCTGAGTCTCTCAAAATGATCTCTTAACAGCTATGGATAAACTTTATCTTTTAAAATGTCATAATTTTAACACTGCAAAATGCAAACTGTTCCATCTTTGGTATGCCATGAAAGTATTTTGGTATAGAACCATACTGGCACAAAGAGCTACTCCAATTACCTCAAGTGATGAAAAACTAGAGTGGAATTATATCAGAAATCCTCAGGGGCAATACCTTTACCCATTTCTTCTGCTACTAAACTGCTATTACATATCCAGAGTTATGGTATCAACAACAGACAGACTTTCCTTGGACATCTTTACTACTCAGGACTGCAGATTAATATTTTATGCTCAAGTTTTACCTAAAAATATGGTCTATTTCTTACTCTGGGGTAGACACATGGGAGCTGAAAACAGTTCCACTGACTCCAGTTCTGCTAATTTGCTTTGAACCAGAGAAGAACTGCACAATTCCTAAATTCTTCTATTTAAAAAGAGCAGAAATGTGATGAGAACACAAGGGTTGAGATCCGTTGTTATCATACATCGTGATTCCTTTGCTGCTCTGAGTCTGCCTTGGTCCCACGTGCAGGAGACATTTCAAACAATAAATCACTGAACAGCACCACTCAGAGGGAAACCCTGCCAGGCATCCCAGCCCTGCACTGCGAGCCCATTTCTGAGTCTCCGCAGGTTTGCTGTGAAAACAAGACATGAAGAGGTCACAAAGGCTGCCTTTGTGTAGGGATTGTCAGAGGAAAGCTTTCAAGCACACTTGCTTTACCATTTATCTCAATGCCTGGCCAGCTGCAAACACCTGTTTACACAAAAGCTGTTAAATTGCTGACGCTCCTGACTAGTTTAAACTGCTGGTTTTTCTGCATTTCACATTTCTAATTTAAAGGCATTTTCTCTGGAGCCCTCACATCCACAACTCAGCAGCCAGTCTCAGGTTTACTGCATGCAGTGACATAAAACAACATAATCAGGCTGTTCAAGATAACAAAGAACATTACCTGAGCACATGAATTTTTTTTGCCAGCCAAAAGCAAACCCTTGTGCAGACAGCCAATTAAATACCTTACTGAACACTTAAATTTAAAAAAAAATTAAAAAATTAAAATATAGATTACACTGACAAAAGTTACAGTAACTAATTGCTGAAAATGGAGGGGAATTTCACAAAGACATCTTTTTTCCTTCTAAGAAGCTATTTAAAGTACTTTTCCATAATACGTAGTTTTCTTGTCCTTTATTGTGTACTTGAGCAAGCAAATTTTCTTGATCAGCTAAAGGAAAAGGACAACTCCAAAGATGTCAAAGCTTGTGTATTCCATTACTGAAGAGTTGCACAGGTTTGTGCGCCTACACAGACAAGGGCACAATGCAGGTGGTCCTTAGAATTCCTTTATTGAGTGATGCAGTCATCAAAATTCAAGTAATATTTCATATATTGCTACACCACACATCATGAGGATGGAGCAGCTCTGCTGGCAGGAAAGGCTGGCACAGCTGGGATTGTTCACCTGCACAGGAGAAGCTTTGGGCTGAGCTCAGGGTGGCCCTGCAGGGCCTGAAGGAGCTGCAGCAAAGATGGAGAGAGACAATTGCCAAGGGCTGGAGGGACAGGACTCAGGGAATGGCTCCCGTGCCAGAGGGCAGGACTGGGTGGGAGACTGGGATGAGGAATTCATCCCAGGAATGAGACTGGGAATGAGGGCCTGCCCACCCTCACCTGCCCACCGGTGAGGGTGGGCAGGCCCTGGCACAGGGTGCCCAGAGCAGCTGTGGCTGCCCCTGGATCCCTGGCAGTGGCCAAGGCCAGGCTGGACACTGGGGCTGGGAGCAGCCTGGGACAGTGCAAGGTGTCCCTGCCATGGCTGGGGTGGCACTGGATGGGATGAGCTTTTAAGGTCCCCTCCAAGCCCAGCCTCCTGGGATTCTGTGATTATCAATTTGTGTGTGTGACATGTTTTACCCCTATCAATATAACACACCTTACACTACCAATTAGCTTTCCCATACTAGAAAATTACAGCAGCTTCACTGGAAACACTGACATGTCCATAGTTGAAAAGTATTTCTCTGTTACTGAACCTTTTTCCAAAGTCTGTATTTGAGCAGTTACTGATCACTGTATGGACATAATACAGTGGGTTTGGCACAGGTCTTTGTCTTTGGTGTCAAAATCTATGCCAATAATAAGCAATTTGAGACAACTAATATACATAGTTCTTATTTATGTTGTTGGAAATCCACTAAGGTAGGTCCTGTAAACACTTTTCAATATTATTAGAGTTGAAAGCAAAAATTGTCAAATGACTTAACAGAATGATGTTGACAGTAACCTTTATGTCTACAAGATAACTTGAAATATAAATCACCTTTTTTACACACAAGTAGCCTTAGTATTATAATTGGTCCATTTATTTCATAAGAACACCAATTTTACAAGTAAATGTGTATTTTATTCTGCATTATTTTATCAACAATTCCTATATATTGCTATATATTCTATTCAAAGAAAGCAATCTTACTGAACAATACTTACATCAGTTGTTTAACGTTCATGCTTAAAAGATTCAGCGCTTATAAAAATCTCTATTTTAATCAAACAGCATCAAAACAGCCACACCTGTCAGGTTTGATAGCTTTCTAGTTCATGTGAGTAAGATAAACTACTTACTCATTGACTAAATCATTTCTAGTCCCAATTTGTGTGTGTTTGGACTTTGCAATTTAGAATGACAGCAGCGCAACCTCTCCAGAACTAATTGCTGTAAATATACCAGATGTTGTAAAAATCTGGACTTATTCCTTTTAAGGGAAAATGAAGCAAATACCATAAGAATGCAGAAATGAATGATTTAATAGTGTAACCTTTATTTCCAGCATTATAGGTCAAATATATTTAGTAAAAATATGGACAATTGACTTCCCTTTTTTGTTAATATCTCCACCCTAACAGGACTAGGCTGAGCTATAAATTTCCAGGTTTGCTCAAAGGGCACCAACTCATGGTTCAAAATGAAGCCAATGTGCCCCTGAGCACTTTTTGCACACATGTGGTTGCAGTAGTAAGTCTCCTATTTTTGCTTCTTACTAAAGCTAACAGCCCATCTATTAAATTATAAAAAATATTAATGCTCCACTGTCTTTAATATATCCCATCACAGCAAACAAACTCAAGTCAGAAATAAAATCTGAACTGAATCAACCACCTCCTGAAGCACTGTGACATCCAGTCAGAACTCCACAGACAGGACCCGAGCATTGAACTAAATTTTGTTTCCCCATAAGATTTATCAGATAAAACCCTCAAGAATGCATGAAAAGCAATATATGATAATCAGATATTTCTAATGAAGAAGCAAGTTTTACAAAGAATATTGCCATAACCTGTTATGATTTACTGAATTTTATCTAAGTGCATTGCACACGCTATTTTGGCATATCACTAAATGCTGAGATATGAAGATTATGTTAATTGCCAGCTATGTTTTATGACTTTTTCTACTCATGTTTAAAGGTAATAAATGGCCAATTTCACAGGCATGAGCTATATAGCATTAAACAGCTGGTGGAAATTCTGCTTTAGGTGAAATTATAATTAATTCAAGCCAACAGAATCAGTTTTGCTTCCCTTGTCTTCACTTATCACATCATTAATTACCAAACTTACAAATATTTATAACCAAATATTCCTCTACTACTGTCACGAGTGTAAAGCTAAGGATGAGAGACAGAAACAACAAAATTCCTGTTTACAGGATATTGTTGGCTCAAGCCAGACAACACAGCTACAGACACCTGCAGGCCATGGTTTATTTTTGAGATGGGCTTCTTTCATCATAAGTTATTAAATGCTTCCAAACCCCAATCTGCTGCAGCTGTTATTTTTTGGAACACCCATATGTACATTCAAAATATTTGCCAACCATTATCATAGAATCTTTGCCTCAGTTGCCTTTCAGGGTCTCCAAACCCATACAACTGGCAAGACAAATATTCATTTAGCACTCAACCAGATGCTTTAAATCCAGCACATTTCTTTACAATGTTCAGGAGTGTGTGTCCTCTTCAGATGTTTTGATGCAGATATAAAACACCATCTAACCTTCAACAGCCTCTTTCAAGCCCAGGGTTCCTTCAGAACATAATATTAAAACTGTGCTTTTTGCACTGAGAGAAAATTGCTTGTGAAAATAAAACAAAGAACTCTTCAAAGCTAAACAGTCAGCTCATTATTACTGCAGGGACAGAAAGCACAGTATGGATATCTTTTTAAAGGTATTCCTCCAGGATGCATGAAATAGATCAGGTAATTTGAGAGCAAATCTGTCAGATCTAGATTTCACAGGACTAAAAAAGTCTGGTATATAAGATCTCCACTGAGACAGCAAATGCAAACAACAGGCCAGATTTGTAACTGATACTGGCTTGCAACAAAATTTGGTCATTCAAATTATACCAACAAAGTCCTAATTTAAACTAATAGATCTAAATTCACATTGTATACAAAACAAAAGTTCAATAATGAGTGCCCATCACAAGCTTTAGTGTCTCTAACTTGATTTTTGATACAAGCCACTTTTTTTTCCCTGAGAATCTTAAAATCTACTCCATGCCTTTAATCTAAATATTTCTGTCTCAAACCACCAGTGAAATAGGGTCTTCTAATAAAAGACATGGGATAAAGTTTGATATCTTTGTTGTTGTCAGCAGAGAACTACAATAGTGCACTGATGAATAAAATGTTAATAACTGTAACTAAAAGTTTTGAGTAAAATGTTACAACCAAAGTATAGGTTTTCTCTTTTTTTTCTTTTTGGATCAAGTCCTCCAGTGTTTCCCTCATTGTTACTTTAAGAAATAATTATAGTCTTTAGCATTTCATTCTTCATAATACTGCCTAAAATCAGAAATTACAAGATCAACACTACTTTGAGTGAATTAATTTCTTGAATTGCAGTTGTGTTTTACAACTGGCATTGTCTGAAGGATAACTGCAATAGGTAAAGCACCTTTGAACCAAGTGATTTTCAGGGTGTTTATGTTTTATGTGAGGAGAAAATGCCTTCACAAAACATGTGGTAATTTATTCAAGCTCTTTTCTGACAAACAGTACATCACTATCAGACTGAAGGCATTTCTGTAACAGGACAAAAATCACACATTACCTCTGTGCTGCCTAATGCAGAGCGGTCAGTTACCAGACAGTGAGATTATCTGGGGAGGATGGCATTATGGAAGGAGGTCAAGCACTTAGATATCCTCTGGGAACAGCATCAATCTTATGCTAACTTTGCATTAAAATCACAAACATAGGCAGGGAATTTGGACAATGCTCTCAGGGATGTACAGGGGGGATTGTTGGGGTGTCTGTGCAAGGCAAGGGGTAGGACTGGAAAATCCTGCTGGGTCCCTTCCAGTTTATGATACTCTGTACTTGAGGACAAGGAAGAATGAAGTTTGAGATTCTGGGAAGTCAGCTTTACCTCATAAAAATATCCCCAAGCACATGCTCTCCTGGGAAGGATTTTCTCTGCCAGGCATTCACAAGATGATGCTAAGGACAGATAAATGCTGTCAAGGGACAGGACCTGCAGTATAAGAGACCTCGGACACAAAAACATTATAAACTATTTTTTCATTCAATTACTTTTCAGCATGGAAAACAAGCTTATAATTTGGGTGGTGTTTTTATATTTTATCCTAAAAATTACTTCACTCCAGCAAAGCTTCACTGCTTCAATGACTGATTGCAGAAATCAACCTCTTCACAAGATGTACATGCAAAAATACTGCAGAGAAATCTGGCATTTTAAAAACTTATGACTAATTTTACTTTTCAGCTGAAGCATAACACTAGGACTGCCATCAAAGGCTAAGAACATATGTTATTTGATGTCTTAGATGAATCATGCTATGCACTAGATATTCTGAAGTCTCATTTTTAAGAGGATCATCAGAGTGAAAGCTCTTAATACACTGCTTTAGTCTGTCAAGGTCTCTAATACCTCCAACCAGACGGGTTGATATGCCTCAAGGTGGATCTTCCTTGTTCTCACAGAATCCAGCACACAGAACATGGCAATATGTGGGATTCACATTCTCTGAACCTGAGAGAAGCAGTGAGAAAAGCAGAGAAGAGAATGATCAAAACAATTCTTATCTCAACTGCTGCTCCTGTGTTGTGCCAAAGTAGAATGCAGTATGGAGATTGTTTACCCTGAGTGAGGGTGCTTTGTTTCCTTGGCCTAGCAGGCCCAAGCGCGTGTCCAGGCTGTCGGTCAGAGATTTTGTGCAGCTGAGTGCTTGTGGAGTTTCAGTTCAGATGTAGTGTAACATAGTATAGAATAATATAGTATAATAAAGTAATTAATTAACCTTCTAAATCAATGCAGTCAAATGCATCATTCTCCCCAGATGATGGGGTGGCCTGCTTTTACAATAGTAATGAGTGCGTGGAAATCTGACAGCCACGGGGTGTCCCCTGCACTCTGTTCCTCCAAAGTCTGATTATCTCGGGGCCAGGCATGGCCATCACAGGTAATGAGGCCTGTTATAGATACATATTACAATATTGGCTTTTCATAAATGTTAAAATGGATTTTATATGTGTGGTGTTAAAGTAACTTTGTTATAAAGATTTAGTTTTTATTTCTGTTGTTAATTAAGCTTAGACATAGTAGTGAAATAGCTGATATCAGTGTGCTTGTGTTAAAATGCCTGCTGGCATGGGATAACACCCAATGCACACAGGATGAGCACACCTGGACACATCTGCCACCATCAGCACTCACCCTCTGAAGGCAGAGTGCACCAAGGCCCAAAACTGCAGGTCATGATAAAAAAGGACTAAAACCACAACCAAGGCATCTGCACGCTCTGAAAAGGCAGACCCAAGGAGGAGCCAGGCTAAACAGTTCTTGGAACACATAAACTCTTTTAGGGGGAAAAGTTTCCTGTGCAAAAGGGTCTATGAATATACAACAGGCTGATGGAATTGAAAGGTATTTAAGGGGCATCCCCAAAGGTGACAGTGTGCTCTTGGCTGGGTGCCAAGATGCACCCGGCCATAACAACCTTTGCTCTGTGGTCCTTGTCTCCTATGTCCTTTATTAAACTTGTTTAATTTTCACAGGAGAGTGACCGTGTTTATCACAAGGTTGGTGCCACAGCACGGGGCCTCAGGCAGCCCTCGCCAAGGTCACTCTGCAGAGCTGTGTCTGCCACATCTGCCTTTATTATTGCCTTTAAGCACAAATGTAATTACTGTCCAGCATGGCCAAGCTTCTGCAGTGCCCTAATAGAAGCCACTGAATGGGGAATCACGAAATGCAACAATCCTTACACCTGCAAGCAGACAGCACTTCTGTGCTGCTCTCTTCAAATTAAAATATCACTGTTAGAATTACTGTAAAAGCAAGGAGTAAATACTTGAGGCAAAGAGCACTCGAAATTGCACCTCCCTGAAATGTATAATCCCTAACCCTAAGAGTTTGCACACTGACAGTTTAACAGGATTATATTGGGTTTGTGAGGGAAGGCTTTGGTAGCTGGGGAAGCTTCCCCCAGTTCTGGCAGAGCCAGTCCCAGATGACTCCAGAACACACCAGACTGGGCCAGGGGGGCTTCTTCTGTGAGAAGCTGCTGGAAGCTTCCCCCAGTTCTGGCAGAGCCAGTCCCAGATGACTCCAGAACACACCAGACTGGGCCCATCAGCAACAGCACCTCTGGTGACACTGAAGGGGGAAAACCCTGCAGAATTGCAGCCCAGAGAAAGGAGAAGTGAGGGGAGCAGCTCTGCAAAGCCCCCCAGGGCAGGAGCTGTTCCAGGGGCTGGAGCTGAGGTTCCCCCAAGCCCAGGGTGCAGCCCAGGGAGAGGCAGCTGTGACCCCCCACCCCTGGGCTCCAGCAGGGACCAGAGATCCATCCCCCTGCAGCCCTGGGCTCCAGCAGGGACCAGAGATCCCCCTCAGCCCCTGCAGCCCCACACTGGAGCAGGGGGTGCCTGAAGGAGGCTGTGGCCCTGGGAACTCCACAATGGAACAGGGACCTGCAGACTATGGAGGGAGAATCCCACACAAGAGCAGGTTTACTGGCAGGACCTGTGACCCCGGGTGAGCCATGCTGGAGCAGCCTGTTGCTAAAGGACCACACTCCATGGAGAAGGGTCCTGCAGCCCTCAGGAAGGACTCAGTCTGGAGAAGTTCATGGAGCACTGTCTGCTGCTGGGGCAGGGAAAGATCTCCTCTCCATGAGGAAGAAGGAACAGCAGAGATTTGATGAACTGACCATAGTCCCTATTCCCTCTGTCCCTGCCCCAGGGACACAGAAGTGAGACACTGGGGCACTTCAGGTCCATCAGTGACCCAAGGCTGATGCACATAAAGAGACCTGTGACCCCGGGTGAGCCATGCTGGAGCAGCCTGTTCCTGAAGGACCACGCTCCATGGAGAAGGGTCCTGCAGCCCTCAGGAAGGACTCAGTCTGGAGAAGTTCATGGAGCACTGTCTGCTGCTGGGGCAGGGAAAGATCTCCTCTCCATGAGGAAGAAGGAACAGCAGAGATTTGATGAACTGACCATAGTCCCCATTCCCTCTGTCCCTGCCCCAGGATACAGAAGTGAGACACTGGGGCACTTCAGGTCCATCAGTGACCCAAGGCTGATGCACATAAAGAATTCCCATTGCAACAAGTTAGTTTTGAAAAAGGAGGAGAGAGATGGAAGTATCCACAGTGAGTAGAGAATTAGGAGAGTGAAAGTATTGAAGTAGCTGCAGTGAGTCCTTAACAGGACAGCACATTGGACAATTGTTTCATGTCTGGTTCAGAGATATTGCAGACTTTTCCACCCCCAAGTATTCAAGGAAAGAACTGATATTCTACAGGGCAAAGTCCAACACAGAAGTCCTTACAAGCAGATGCAAACTCAAGAAGTGGGAGAAGTGAACTTAAGTGGACAATTACCATTTGTTTTATTGTTACTTGGATTACATTCCTGTAACATTTTCATTTAGAATGTTCAAAAACTTTTGGTGAATAACATCCTTAGTGCTCACCTGTCTATCTAGCAGGCCCTATTCTCTCAAACATTTATGCTGGGTGTCTAATAAGAGTGGTCTGAAGGTCCTCATAAAATTCAAAAATATACAAACTAAGGTCTATTTCTTTTCAAAGGAATGGCAGCACATTTTTATTTTTATATCAAAGGGTTCCAGAGCAAAACACTTCCCAAACAAGCAGCTACAGCAGCCACTCTCTAGAATTGTAATCAGTACTAAACCAATGTTTAACAACACCTGTACTTGCTGCCCCAGGGGCTATCAGTAAATAGCAACAGTGGCATATGTCACAACTAAACCAGTAGAGATTTCAAAAAACATCTCAGAAGCAGAAATAAAACATAGATAGAAGTCCTCAGAAAGAACTTGAAGCTATTTTGTTCAAGCCACAGAAGTGCTCAAGATGAAGAGAGAAGCCTGTAAAACTCTGGATGCAGAATCTCACTAATTGGTTTACAAGTGTCAAAGCAGCACAGAAAAGGAACAGCACAGAACCACTGCTTCAGTTCCACACGTGTGCCTGTGCTCAGTGAAAGGATGAGGAAGTCTGCAGTCACCATGGCCCTGTGCACGTTTGAGACAAACTGCCAGACAGTGCTACCATCTAATGAAACTGAAAAAACAGTCAGGTCAGAGGTTGTGTTTGGTGTCTCACTGCTAGCACAGCGAGGTCATTATAAAAAGCAATATCAAAGCACTTATCTTGCTATCACTTACTTGGACACTGTTTCCCCAATTCTGTCCCTTTGAAGAAGTGTTCTGTTAATTTTCAGGCACTTGTAGTCCCAGATTAAACTCACTTCCAACCTTTTTGTTCCCTTATGACACTTCAGAGAAGAGAGGCTTTTTTTTCCCTTTTGAGAGTGGTGGCAGCCAGCAATCTGCTGCCATGCCTGATTAAGCACCAGAGTCCAGTGACCAGCAGTGTGAGGGTTCAGATCTGCTGTGGCAAGGGACTTCATCCTCAGCAAAGTACAACCAAAAGGCTTCCAAACACTTGATTCAGAAGATGGTGAGAAGAACTTCACTTTTTTTTTTCTTTCCTTGTATGACTCCTACTCCTCTTAGGGGGTTAAACTCATTCCATGTAAGTCTCACTTTTCATATTTCATATAACATCCTCCCAAGTTTGAGAAAGCGGCACAGCTGAGTCTGCTATAGGAAAATAGAAATACAACACAAAATAGAAAGGGCATGCAAGGCTAATATGGTTAAGATAAGGGAGTTCACAGCTTAAGTATCCAAAAGTTACATCAAAATCTAGAAAACATTTAAGGGGATTGCACAAGGTGTGAAAAAAAACCAACACCCTTTATGTGTACTGACAATTATTTTAACTTTTACTTTGCACATTTTAAACTGTGAGAGTTTCTGCAGCAATAACAGAAACAAATGACAAAGTGACTGAAAGAAATGAAAGTTTTGTTTGTACCTCTGTTTCTTCCTATTAAAAGGGAGCACCAAAACCAAAGGCAGAACTCCTACAATAAAGTAAATGGCACTAAGGTACTGCAATGTGAAGAAAAACACTGAGCTGAGTCCCTCCACCAAGATGAGAGCATCAGAAGGAATCAAACAGCCAAATGTTCTCAAAAACCTGTATTGTATTGCATTAGTGTTTACTATTTAGATAATATATTGTTAGCCAGTCAAGGGATTTTTTGGTTATTCAAAACATTAATCCAAGTTAAAACCAAAAAATTCTGTAGTACTTAATAAAATTAAAATTCTAGAAGTAGAATTAATTCCCCTGCAAATCACCTCTGATCACCTGTGGTTTATAAACCAGAGCCCCCAAAATAAAGTGGAACATAAGTAAAACCATTAAAGGATAGTAGTAGATATTTTAGATAGTAAATTATTTGAAGCCTTATTACATACAAAATATGGTATCTTTCTATATATACACACCAAATTACAGCATCCTTTTGTCACTGTATGTAAGGTTATGCTCACCAGAAGCAGGTCTTGCCTTGACTACTGCAGGGCCATCTCCACCAGAGCTTGTCACAGCTTGTAAAATGTGTTCTTGTGTTCAGGTGTGAGGAAATACAGTAATTTAGTCTCTACCTACCCAAGAATTTGTTTCATTTCTTTTTAATGTCTATTTTTAAAATATATATGAGTATTTAAAATATAGACCTCTGTCTCCATCTCTAGACTGCAACATCACCGTGATTTATGCACTGTCAAACTTTACTTCTTGTGTCACAGATATTCCAGCAAAATACACAAATCTGCAGAAGTAAAACCAAAATTCTCATGAAGCAAGACTTTGTGCAAACTGTGAACAGGATCTAGGGGACAGCCCAGAGTGACAACAGTGTTGGGCAGTTTGGATATTCCCACCTCAGGATTTCTGAGAGCAGGAGGAAAGAGCAGTATTTTACCTATTTGTCCTGCAAAATAACTGAAGCCTGGTGTGCAAAGAGAATGAGAGAATGTGTAAATCCACCTGGTGTTAGACTAACAATTTGGAAAACCTAATACACCTGATTAATTAGTGCAGGTACAGAGGAATAATGATGAGGGACAACCTGAAGAAATTAAACAGCACCATCATTCCTTCCAACACTGAGCAAAAATGTAATTTTAAAGTAGACATTCATACAAAAATTATTTTTAAAAGGAAAACAAATTAAGGAAAAGAAATGCTACAAATTTTTCAAGTACTGACCAGCAAATGTCACAATTCTTAGTAACCAAAACATAAAATGCTCTTTATTCTGAAGCTGTGTTTGCATCGCATACAAAGTTTGTTAGGGAAAAAATGTGATGATGTATTGAATACAAACACAGTTTCACCACTAAAGGACAGGCCGTTATTTTATAATATATGTCATTAAGTGTATTTTTTAATGACACACCCAGTTGTGCTTTATTCAGTGTGAACACACTTGGAAGCACACTGCTTGCCTTCCTCCACAATCCAGAATTACTGGTTCAGTGAAAAACACAATCCCTGGGCTGGGTTTTACTTGCCAATTAAGGAATTAGGGCAAAAAAAAACCCCAAAATCAAATGTACTTTTAATTAATTACTAACACCTAAAACTACTTAAAACTTAGGTGAACTGAAGGAACTGTGGGATTGTACCAGTAGCCAATCTATATTCCTAAAATCACTGATACCTTACTCCATTAACCATGTATTAATGCAAAAATAACAAAATGAAACATTTATATTGCTCTCCACATAAAAGACACATCTCACTCCCTTTAATAGGGCATAAAAAGCAATTAACCTTTAAGTGCATAAACTAATTGTTGGATTTGAAACATTGAAAGAAAAATGTTTTCATCCTGTGATGTTGGGATATATGTTTCAGTAGTACCTGTAAGACTCATTAGAACTATTAATTAAGATGGTAAGATTTGCAAAAGGTGAAATAAAAAGAAAAAAACATGTGGTCAACAGGTATAGCTTCTAAGTTTCCATGTAGATTAGTGCAGGGAATAAAATGTGCATTTTAATAAAAAATAGTATTAAAAGATCTCATAAAAGGATATTACATTTTCCTTGTTAAAACCCAAAAATCTTGAATTATCCACCTGTCTTTCATTGTACTAAACAAGCCTACAAACATTTTACTCTAAAAATAACTTTTTGGTATTTCCAAGATCCCTTTGTGTCAGGGCTGCAGCTTTCCCTTGTGCAGTGCAGCAGTAACAGTGGTCACTGCTCCACTGCATCCACAGCACAGCTTACACTGTGTTGGCACTGCCTCGTGCAGGAAAAGCTGCAAATTCCTGGGTAATTTAATCATTCCAGCTGCCCAAACACAAACCTCAGAGGCTGCAGATTCCTCTTCTTTTAAGGCTTATGTTTGTGAGAAATTATCCTCATTTCCCAAAATGTAAAAGGTTTGTTAAAAGTTTATCTAAAGTACAACAGAAGACTGAAAAGAGAAAATGTTACAGCGCCGGGAGCAGAGGATTTTTCCCACCATGTGCTCACCCACACAATGGAGGTTTTGCCTTTTAACCATTTTAGCCTCTCCCAAAGTCCTGTCCATCAACTCCTTCTCAGCATATACATATTATTTACCCTTTAATTGTGAGAGTCAACCATTTCATTACTCATTTATTACATGTTCAAACCTTATACAAAGCAGCCATGATAACTTATTACAGCTAAAGCCCATATTTCATCACAGCTCTGGAGTTTTTCCACCAGCACGTAGCCGGGCATGAAAATTGCACTTCCATTGACATCATAAGTGCTCAGGCTCTCTGAGTGACACGAAATGACTCCTCTGGGGCTGTTAGCACACGGATGGAAGTCTGAGAGACACTTCATTGACACTGAAACAGCTCCAGCGCCTGCAATGTGATGGTAATGACTCCTCTGGGGCTGTTACTGTGTCACCAGGAATATGAAACCCTTCTCCTGATGTTACAAAAGCATTTACACTGCTACCAGAAGTAAAACCCCAGGAATGTAGCAATAAAAAAAAATGAAATTATTAAGCTAAAAAAAAACCCCAAAAGCTCAAATGCTCAAGGAAAACAAATTTTCTGGAGACTTGTGTGTTTGTTTTAGCTTTACTGAAACATATTCATACATGAAAATACTGCCAAAAACCCAACAAACACATCCACTCCTTCACAGATAAGACATCAGCAGGCACAGGAGTGCTTAAAACTGCTCCCCATCCTGAAACTACTTATAATAAACTGAATAACTGAACTTACTTATAATAAACTTTGTCTTTACAGTACTTCTATAGCAATAAAAATTAATTAATGGTTATTAATCTCTCAAGGAAAGGAATTAATGGGTAGGAGTCAAAATAAGTGATATTCAGTCTGTGGTATTTCATTATTTACTTGAAGTATTTGGCAAACAATTGTTTAAAAATGTACATTCTGAAGTCCTAACCTTCAAAAAACAATGCTCATGAGAGAACTGCTAATGTATTGAATTTATTATCTAAGGTCACAAACTAATTATCAATCCATGTGTGATTTGTTGAACTAAAGTAACAAATCCAATTACCTTTCCCCAGTTACATACAACTGACAACAACTCAGAATTATAATACTATTATAAACCACAAACAAGGGGCTTTTTGTGTGTGGCATTTTTAAAAACAACTGCATGTTTTTCTTTAACAACCATTTCATGGGTTCAATTTTTCTGTTCAAAAAGTCCCCTTGAACTGGTTCTCTAAGGACTGATTTTGTGTTTTGTATAGTCACCAGGACCACAGACCCAGCGCTGAGGGCCCATGTTCTATAACCTAGAAATCCACCAGGAAAAGTTTAGGAAAACTCACAACAGACAAACACAAGTTGAAAAAAAAAGAACAAAAACAAAACAGAACCAAAAAAAATCCAAAACAAAACTGGAATTAGTTATTAACAAAAAGCAACATGAAGGTTATAGCACATATATGACATATATATTAGTATGATGCAATACTTCGAAACCAACTTCCCCGCAAGAATTAAATCCACCAAGACAGACTTTTCCCAGCAGCAGAAACTACAGAAAGGCAAGAAGGGAAAAGAAAAAAACAAACCCAAACCAACCAACAAACTCCACTAGTACTAAAGGAATTATCAGCAAAGATTAGATTAGAAACCCATCAAGTCCTTGCTCTTATCAAGAAGCTTCACTTGTGGGACAGGTGGGGTCAAGACAACTCAGAAAAAAACTTGAGAGAAGGAAAATCAATTTTTAGTTTGTGGAAACAGGGACTGCTCGAGATCCTGAACATGTGTACTGCTCTGAAACTCACTGGGTACAGGAATCCACATACTGAGTAAATATCATGATAGGGAAAAGGAAAGAGAAAGCCAAAGTTTCTAAACAGGCATAAGGAAAAAACCAACACGAGGAAACATTTCCCAAAGTCCTTGGAATAGAAGGACGAAAAGAAGGCTTGCAGCTCCCGAGTTCCATGAATCCTTAAAGCACATTTTTGGCCAGGAGGCCAAAAATTGAAGTATTCTGCATGTTTCAGTAGCAGTGAAATATATTTTCTTTCTATTACTGACGAAAGAAAAGTACTAAGTGTTTACAACTGATGTTCGGAGTGAAAAGCTGCTGAAAAACTCCTCAATCCAGCAAAGCCATTCACAATCCTGTGGGTGCAGTGAAGGTTTTTAACACATACTTAACTTTTAACAGTCCCCAGACTTGACAGAAACCACCAGGACTTCAGTAGGCAACAAAGGAAAAATCAAATTCCCTGACAGGAGCAGACCAGGAGCTTTGTCTGCAACAAACGCCAGCTCCAGCACTTTCACACCTGCCCAAAGCACAGAGCTCGGCTTCAAAACACGCAGTCAGCTAAGGACCAGCCAGAGCTGCCTCTGAAAAGTGTGTCCTTCCATCACTTGGACCAGCACAGCCCTTGGAGCAGCGCTTCTCCCAGGGATGGGAACAGCGGTACCAGGGCTGAAGGTCGCGAGTCCAGTCCTCGCACGGGGCATCACTAATGTTGGTTTTTGTTTCTTTTTTTTTTTTTCTTCTTGTTAAAATTGGGATTGAAAGTGTTAAGATTAGGGGGGAAAGCATCCAAGATGGTACTTTGTGTCTAGATTAAGATGTTTATTATTTCTTGTTTATATTATAGTCTTATAAGCTGTGAGTTTTATAGTCTTTCATTAATAAGTTGTAAAATGGTTTTGTATTTATCTTTATAAGGTCTTTTAAAGAAAAACTACTTAATTAAAATTATACTTAAATTATTTTTACTTTTAATAATTAATTGCTTGTGTTTTGTAATGTGGACTTTTTTATCAATTATAAAATACTTAAACTTATAAAGAAGAAGGACTAGCTTCTGCTTTAAAATTTCTATTTTGCTTTATATATATTACTATATTCTAAAACTTTAAAGTTTTGTATCATGCGATATTATGTACTTATATTTAAACTATGGGGAAAATGCCAATCACTTGTTTTTAAAATTTTAAAAGTTTAATAGTAATAAAATTGTTAATAAAAATAGTGATATAATTAGAGTAATACAAAATTTGGACGATTAGGACAATATGAGACAATAAAAACAAAGAGTTACCGACAGTCCGGGTACCTCCTTCTGGGCAAAATAAGCCCGAGAAAGGACCCACGTTAACAGAGGATTAACCCTTAAAAGCAATCACCTGTTGCATATTCCTACATTTCGTACATGATGCGTTAATTCCATTCAAACAAAGGATTCTGTCTGGTCAGAGTCAACGTCTTCCTCTTAATGCTGAAGGCATCTGCAGGAAGAAGTTAGTTTCTTCTGACAATGGAGCAATAAATTCTTTTTCTTTGAAAGATTTAGGTGTCCTGTGGCTGCTATCTCAGTGCGCGTACCTCATTCCTCTCTTTAAAAAAATGTCCCACGTGCACAGTTTCTATTTTACCTACAAAACTACATTTACCATACTATTAAAACGTCAATGCAGCATTTCACAGACAGGGGTCCCAGGAGCTGAGATGCCACATGTCCCCACCAGCCCGTGCCTTCCAGAAGGTTCCAGCAGAGCTGCGAGGTAACAGCTGGTGTGCTGCCACTGCACCACAAGAACACGAGTTTCCCCCCCTTTTCCAAGGTGTTTTAAAGAGCACCCGGGAAAGAGAGCAGCTCTACCTGTCCCCTGACACCACCCGGGCTGGGCTACCACGGAGCAGGGCTGTGCCCTGGCTGCAGCCACCCCTGCCCTGCCCTGCTGGGGCTGAGCTCACCCAGCACCTGCGGCGCTTTGCTGCAGCCAGCTCCTCCCTTTCCCTGCAGAAACTGCTCCCAGCTCCAGCTCTGTGTTATGAATAAAAAGTTATCTATTTTTTTTTAGGTTAAAACAGAGTTAAAAACAAGTCAAACCAGTGCTGTTAAATTAGTTTCAAAATTACATTTACCATACTGTTAAAATGTTAATGCAGCATTTCACAGACAGGGGTCCCAGGAGCTGAGATGCCACATGTCCCCACCAGCCCGTGCCTTCCAGAAGGTTCCAGCAGAGCTGTGAGGTAACAGCTCCTGGTGTGCTGCCACTGCACCACAAGAACACGAGTTTCCCCCCTTTTCCGAGGTGTTTTAAAGAGCACCCGGGAAAGAGAGCAGCTCTACCTGTCCCCCGACACCACCCGGGCTGGGCTACCACGGAGCAGGGCTGTGCCCTGGCTGCAGCCACCCCTGCCCTGCCCTGCTGGGGCTGAGCTCACCCAGCACCTGCGGCGCTTTGCTGCAGCCAGCTCCTCCCTTTCCCTGCAGAAACTGCTCCTAGCTCCAGCTCTGTGTTATGAATAAAAAGTTATCTATTTTTTTTTAGGTTAAAACAGAGTTAAAAACAAGTCAAACCAGTGCTGTCAGGTTAGTTTCATTGTTAAGAGTTCTTCTTCAATTACGTGTTAATGGTGGGTGATTAACCATTGTCCCCCTGATGCTTGCCAGGGAGGGACACCAGGGACAGACCCTCCAGGTAGGAGGAGAATGGGAGTGGCATCAGAGCTAGTATGCAGATGAGAAATGCATTGCGCCCCGAATTTTGTGCCATGCCTGGGAGCAGCGGCGGCGTGGGCGCGACCCGTCGATTTCTCCCCACCTGAGCTGATTCTTCTTAATAAAGGCATTAAAAAGGAGAAAGATCTCCTGCCCATTTATTTCACTCTGCTGAGCAGAAACCATCTGCAGGTGCTCCAGGTGATTCTCCAGTGCAATCTGGCAAGGAGGGGTGCACCTGTCCCCTGTGGGAGCTGTCTTCTGTTCCATGTAGCGTAGGTGCTTCATGGCCTTCTCCTGGATGAAGTTTAAAGCCGGGGCTCTGGTTTGGGATGTCATTTGTACAGAGAAGTGATGGCAAACCTTGTTTAGTCAAGTATTTTGTGTATAATAAAATTCTGCATATAGACTTCAAGATGAAGTCAGTTTCCTGCATAAAGAGGAGAGAGATCTTGAAGTCTCCATTTTTAACTAGGAAGGCTGGACTTTCACAGTAAATTCTAAGCCTATTGTAGACCTGCTCTCCTTAAATATGAAGTTATATGTTGCAGTAAGGTAGAAAAATCATTAAAAAAGGCTTAATAAAATCAGGCCTACTCTGCTATTTCCTTGTCAAGCTAACACTTTGCAAATTCTCATGTGAAAGCAATACTGGTGTGAGCAGGTCGTTAGCATAACAATCTATTCCTGGGTCAAAAACAACCAGCACCTGTATAAACTGTTTTTACACTGTTAGATAGAAAAATGAGAACTATCTCTCACTAACAACTTTCTCTGCACTACACCCCGGGGGTTTGAGTGACCAATCAATACAGGGTAACACCTCGTTATTAACCAATAAAGTAATTGGCAAGAAAGCTACTGACCAATGGGAGTCACACTCGAAGTCTGTAAAACTGTATAAAAAAGGAGTTATCTGACCAAAGAAAGGGCTTTTTCCACCATGAAGAAAATTGAGTCTGTGTGATTTACTCCCATAGTTATACACTTTTAAAAGCTCAGAAGCTGTCTTAAAGCGAGTGAGTTTTTCTCTATTAAATCCAGGGGAAAATTTAATGGTTTCATAATTTAGATATTTGAAAATTAGCAATTTGGGTAAAATGATAAATGCTTTTGTTACTGGTATCATTAATATTGAGGGAATGGAAGAGTTGGTATTTCTTTTGATGCTCCATGCTTGGTTATGCACTGGCTGCTGCCTGGGTAATACAAATTTATTCTCTGTTGTTTGTTGTCATAAACTGGATACTTCACTGTCACTACTCTGCTGTGGGTAAATTTTAACTTGACATTCCCCACCAGGGCATTGCAAACTGCCAGGTCTATGTTATGTTTGCCAGTGTATGCCTTGTGTAATATTCATACTGGCTTTAGATGAGTTTTGAAGAGGGTATTTTTATTTATTGATTATTATAATTTTCACTTTAAATATGGATGTAGCTCAGTGGGTTGCACTTGATAGCAGGTGTTATCTTAAGCAAAATACCATGACAATAAAACAGTTGTGTGGCTACAGTGAACTTAGCATATTTAATGATCTATAAAAATCTTGTAGGGATATAAGTTCTATGATGAAATAATCAGTTGCAGTTACACACTGGTGAAAAATCTCCAGCTTTAAGTGTATTAGTTTCATGTTTCAGCACTGCCTGGTGTTCTTCCATATATACTAGGGCATTGAATATTAAACCCTGTGACATTTTGAATAAAAACTCCTGCTTGTAGCTTTCATTCATCTGTTTGCTAATGCCGTCATAGTAGAATATTTGAAAATGAAAAAGCTTCACATTAATCTGCTTAGGCTGTTAGAAAAACAATCTGCTGAAAAAACTTGATTAGTTATTCATATTGTTCTCCTCCCCTGATGTTTTTTTCTTTATCCTGCACTAATTTCTCATAGAGTTTGGAGTTTTATTTAAGGCTTACATGGCAACACCAGTGTCCTGTTAATTCAGGGCAACTCCTTTGTACTTGCTGCAATTCATGATTTTATATCTATATTTAATCTATGTGTATATATATATATTTATAAATTTTGAGCACAAACCAAGCTTGAACACAGCAGGTTAAGTAGTGGAATGATTTTATATCTATATTTAATCTATGTATATATATATTTATACATTTTGAGCACAAACCAAGCTTGAACACAGCAGGTTAAGCAGTGGAATGATGCAAACATTGGCAGGTTTAGAACTGTCATGGCTGTGTTTGCCATGCGGTGATGAAGATGTGCAATCTCCCCAGCACAAGTCTGGCAGCCTGTGCCAGCTGGCTGCCTGCCCCAGCCCCAGGGAATTGTAATAAATGATGCCTGAGCAAATGGGCACCATCTGGGTAAAGCTCAAGTGAGCTTGTCTGGACAAGGCTCCAGGGTCATGTAAATGAAATGGACTTTCATGTTAAGATGCATCTGTGAACGAACAATTCCTCCTTCTATAAATCTGGCTGCATCCAGTGCAGGTGCAGAGAGCTGGCACCATTTATGGCCAACCTAGAATTTATAGATTTTTAAAGGTGCCCATTGTTTACATGTACAAACAGCTGACTCTGGTGCCCATCCTTTACAGCAGCCTTGAAATCAGAAAGTCAGCCTTGAAAAGAAGTGAAAAGGGAAGAGCATGGAGCAGCCACAGAGGTGATGCCTTTGTCTGGGTTTATTCATACCTGTTGAATCTCTGTGATCTTACCAGTGCTTTGCTATAGTACTGGTACACTTGGTAGGACTTTAAGAGTTTTGTGCAAAAGTCCTGCACTTGCCTTATCAGGTGAGAAGAAAGTGTAGCTTCAGCAGCTATAATCCATCATCCAAGGCCTTCTATTTTGAACTTCTTGCTGTAATTCATTCCAGATTTAGTTTTTCTTCTTCTGATTGTTGTTATAGAGCATTTTACTTCTCTCAAACCATTTGTGTTTTAATAAGATACAGGAGCATTTGTGTTTTTCAATCCTGTTCACTAATAGCTTTCAGAAGTTAATTATTTTGGATTTTAAATAAGGTGTGGTTCTTGGCATGTATCGGTTTCATTGCCTGTTATATTTTTCTCCAGCCTGTGCTTGATGGTAAATGTCCCTTTGAAAGAACTACTTTGTACATCTGTGTGTCCCTGGGAAGTCTGGGAATCTGGGCCCTTTAGCTGTTGTTCTGAGTCCTTGCATGACCTGTTCGCCTACACAAAGCCATTAGTCCTGGCACAAGTTGTCACTAATATGGGTATTTTTCATTTGTAATTTTATCTCTATGCATAAATATTGTTGTAAATGCTAGTGCTGCATCTTTCTGAAAAACATCCCCAAAACTTCATCTGTATAGTGTTGAAATTTCATAAAACTCCACACAGTGAAGACAACTGTAATTTCTGAAAAACATCCCCAAAACTTCTGTATAGTGTTGAAATTTCATAAAACTCCACACAGTGAAGACAACTGTAAGTCAATGTTGTCAATTATGTATGATTCAAGTATTACAGCCTTTCTTAGAAATATGAAAGAATTTTCAATTCCTATTTCACAGCTCCATATTGAAATGTCTCTGGCAGGTTCTGACAGCACAGTGACAACCACGATCAGCATGACCATTCCCAGCCCATCACATACACACACACACCAGATGGATTTCTGTTTATGCTTTTTCCTTATGTTTAAAGGACTTTACACCTGCACTGGAAGTTTTGTGTGTCTGTCCAGGAAGGGAGGATATTCTGTTTCTGCTGAGTGCTGTTAAATGTTGATCTTGTGCATCCTCTGCCTCAGCTGCCCTGGCAATGTGCTGCCCATGGTGTTTGCAGGGCTGAGCCATGCGAGAGGGCTCTGGGGGCTCCCAGGCAGTGGCTTCTCCAGCTGAAACACCCCAGGGATCCCTGCTTTCATGGGGCTGAAAAATGGGGATCACCCTGTCCATGGAGCTGAAACACAGGGAGCACCCTTTCCATGGAGCTGAAACACGGGGATCATGCTTTGCATGGTGCTGAAACACAGGGATCATGCTTTGCATGGTGCTGAAACACAGGGATCATGCTTTCCATGGAGCTGAAACATGGGTATCACCCTTTCCATGGAGCCTGTGGGAGCTGTGCCAAGCTACTCAGCTGGAAGTCATTCTGCATCTTGCCAGATACTGATTTAAAAAATCATTCCTCCCGGAGCATCTGGGGTGAAGAATTTGTTTGGGAATTAAGCAGATGCCCCTCAAAACTATATACTTCCTTTTAAAATCCAGTTGCCATAACAACTGTACAGCACTTTTGCTCTCAAACAAAGCACTTTTTTGTGTATTAGGAAGCTTGCACTCCAGGAGAGCAGCTGATTTACTTTCCCTGAGGAAACACACCATATGACTTGCAAAATGTCAGGCAATGAATAGTACAAACTGGAGCTATAAAACCACATTAGAAATAAAACAGCTTATATCTTCTCTGGATTCTTAACTTTTTTTTTTCTTAGTAAATGTGAAGATTAAGTCAAAATTTATCATTGACAGTATTGAGGCAATGGCTCTGAGAGATTGTAAACTATGAAAGGGTTGAATGCCAGATCTTGGAACCTTCAGGCATCTGTAAATAACTGTCACTAAGAAACCTACAGCTGCCACATTTACGTTCTCTACTCAGATGGTGCTGATTGGAAAATACCATGTAATATTGAGCAGTGCAGTTTGTATCAAGCTGCTGAATTCCATGTGCAATAGTTTAAGGATCAGGTTTTTGCCCACTGACAACTGGGTAAGAGTTGCAATTTTTTACCTTCCTCTAGGTTGTTTGACACACACTATTTACAATGGCCTGAAGTGACAGGAGCTAGGGAATGGTTCCCAGTGCCAGAGGGCAGGGCTGGATGGGAGATTGGGAATGAGGAATTGTTCCCTGGCAGGATGGGCAGGCCCTGGCACAGGGTGCCCAGAGCAGCTGTGGCTGCCCCTGGATCCCTGGCAGTGCCCAAGGCCGGGCTGGGAGCAGCCTGGGGCAGTGGAGGAAAAAACCTTACAGAAGTTTTCTTCTGGAGAGTAAATCAAACACCTTCCCACAACTGGTTAAAACTGCAAGACTTCTCTTCTAGCCTTAAGATCCCACTAGCTCCCCAGCTGAAGGGGCAGGGACCATGACAATAAGCTTGGAAATGAGCAGATTCCAGCTTTGTGAACCTTAGCATGTGATAGCAGAGGCTGTGATTAGTTTCTTACATCATCAGTGATATGTGTGTCAGCACTTTTCCACACATATATTCTAAGCTTGCTTTGCACTTCCTCATTTTCCTCTAGTCACAGTGTCTGCATAATTCCCACTTGTGCTCTCCTTCACTCTGTGTTCAGCACAGCACTTTATTAACCAGGAAAAACAGATTTCCCACAGAGCTCTATTTCTGACAGAAAGCAAACAATGTCAGATACTTTTGTTTGACAGACTCTGAGCAGAATTAGACTTGCATGTATTATTTATAAAATAATATCCAGAAAGAACAAATGCAGAAGGTAGCAGTGACCCTGACATCTGAAGGCATGAGGATGCCTCATTTGCACTGATTGGAAGGTCTTCACTGGGCTGCAGGGGCTTCAGAAGGCTTCAAGTCTGCATTCCTAATAAATTTAATTACCTGGAGATCAGAAGTTAAGTGCTGCTTGTATTTGCCTCGGAAGTCATTTGGCACTTGGACTGCATCTTTGCCAACCCTGTTAAAATTCCCATTGTGGTGCAAAGGGTTGAGTCTCATCAGGGTGTGCACCCTGTGTGTCCATCACCCAGAGAGCAAATACCTGTTTGTGCCTTTGGCTCCATTTGTTTAATTGATAGTCATTAAATGTAGTGACTCTGTTACTTAGGAGAGCTATTGTACTCCTCACACATGCTAATTCAATAATTGTGGCTGCTCATGTTTTCATATTAATTTGTTGTTAGAACTTTACTAAGTCAGGGGTGGAGTTCTCTTCCTTCTGACATGGTTTTTGGGAGCACAGTAGGGCCACTGCTCTTGTGTGTGAAAGCAAATGATAACCTGCAGTCTGTATTGTGCACAATCCACCACAATACCCACCTCAAGTCACCCCAAAATTCATCTTTCCCTGCATGTAGGTGTCTACAGAACTGTATCTCTTCTTGCAGCACAGCTACAACATTTGCATTTCTGGCTTTTAGTCCATAAACAATGGGCTGGGAGGGACTGAATGGGGCATGCAAAAGAGAGGGAATGGTTGGGAGTCTCTAGCTTTCAGGGAAGAAATATCTTGTTAAGTATCACCAATGAGCAGAGAGCAGAACATGGGAATCTGATGGCCTCATGCAGAGACATCACAGAAGATCATGAAGCATTTATAAATTCAATTTTATAATTAATATAGTCTGAAAAAATCCATCATGCAATATTTTGTTTGAGTAGAAAAATGCATATTTAGCAGTTAGTAATCTATTCAGATGAACCAGAGTGTCAGTAAGGAAAATGTTGTTCACTTTAAACATGATTTTAAAATTTGGTGGGGGTTAATTATTACATTTCTGTGTGTGTCATCTCCCTAAAGTGAAAAGGTTCATTACTTTCAGTCTCCTAATGAAAATAAACACCTTAGCAATAAACACCTAACACTACTTCCAGCTTGTTCACTTGTTCAGTGTTTCAGTTAATAATGTGTACTATTACAAAAGCAATAAAGACTCAAAAGACTAAATGCATTTTGTGGAAATGAAAGGAAAATTCAACATTATTTTTAATGATTCTCTAGAAATTAAAATTTGGAAACTAAAAATTTTAATAAGCTGGTTGTGGGTCATTGTTTTCTCAAGATTATTGATGCAAATAGAATTCAGGCTTCTGTAATTTGCAAATTGCATATTTTTCTCCAGAAATGTCAGCCACTGGTGGTTTACACCCGTGCAGGGACAGGAGCTGGACTTGGATGATCCTTCTGTGTCCCTTCATGATTCCATGATTAATAGATGCAAAACCAAATCAAAACCCAGTATTTCTATGATTTCCAGTAGACCAGAGATTGCTAAAACACAATGTGAATAATTATGGACTCAGATTCCAGAGACATATTATCACTATCCATTTTGTATGTGGAGAAAAGAGAAAATAGATTTTACAATTTCAATACGTGTGGGTTTTTTCTTCCTTGCATATCTTAAAAGTAAATGATGTTTTTCTTTTTTTGTTTGTTTGGCTTTATTTTGTTTTACATTCCATAAGAAACAATTTAAGTTCTCTGAACTCATGAAAAAATAAATAATATTCTGTATCAAATTGTGTCTTGAGAGATAGAGCTATTGCTATTAAAAATCAAGACAGACAGTATAAAAAAAGTGTCTGATTGCTTTCTTAGCAATTCCATTGTTTTCTTTCTGCTTTCAGAAAATTGTCTTGAGATTGGATTTCCCCTTATTCCCCTATACAGTACCGTGCAATATAAAGTTGGGGGTTTTTTTGTTTCAAATACATTTTCTTTTTGATTCTAAGAAGGCTTATTACAGCACAGAAGCATTTCACCTTTGGAGCACAAGAAGGGTGCCCAGCTTCTGGGCTTAAACAAAACTTTTAGTGTTCACTCACATAAACCATATTTTATATATCTTCTATTCAGATGATGGGGCCATCTAATTTCTTCACATTAAAAAAACCCAAAACCCTGTGTTCACTGTGTTATGGCTCTCAATATATTAGCACTGAGTGTTCTTTTACTGAGAAAACAAGAAATGTTACTTTTTTCTTGAACTTACAACTTTCAAGATGAGAAGAACATCTGTTTCAGCAATGGATCCTCAGGATATTGAGAACTCTGTGCTCACCTTGTCCTCAGTGCCTGCTGGAAGTGTGGAGCCTCTGTGAACTCCTGTCACTACAGTTAATTAGGTTTAAAGCCAAGTTTATAATCAGCCTCAGCAATTAGTCATAAGCAAGTTGGTGTGGAACTCCCTGTATCTGTCTGCTCTACTTCAAATGCAAAGGACAATGATTTAAATATTGGAATACAAATCTGATTAGGACCTTATGGTGCAAGAAATTTCTTGATCTGATAGATGAGGTAAAATTTCATAGTATTTAACAGGATCTGAGCAGCAACCTGGGGTAGTGGAAGGTGGCCCTGCACAAGACAGGGATTGGAATGAGATGAGATTTAAGGTCTCTTCCAATCCAAACTATTCTGTGATTCTAAGATCTATTGTACCTCATTATAATTAAGCCAGACTACGTTAGGAAATATTGTCATCTGTTCCCTTGCCCTTAAGTTGCCCATTTGAGTGAAAAATAAGTGAATATTTTCTCTTTTATCAATGAAGGTCTAAAAAAGATGAGTATAATCCTGGTCATGAATTGGGATGACAGAGTTTAAGGTTTTGAACAGCAAGATTTTTAGTGTGGTCTTTGACATTTTGGATTAAAATAGAAATATAATCTCTAATGACTGTGAGTACCACTAATATCAGCAATATCACAAGCTACAAAACAGATTTAATGGAAGAGTATTACCCAACTACTCTAGCTGATTATCCTGGTTAAGCAAATGCTGATTTTGATTGTGAGGTAACCTGGTGGCTCCCATCTCAGTGCAGCAATTTAATACAAGGAAGCTTGTTTATAATGGGATCTGCAACTTACTCTGAGACTCTCTAACTAAGCTAAGAAAGCTGGGGGGGTCTGTTTAACACCTGGACTGAGTGACTTGTACATTCATACTAAAGATATGTAGTTACACGATTCAAAAAAAAAAAAAGGAAAATAAAAAAAAAAGAAAACAAGTTATCTAGAAAATATTTTAAAAATCCCCCCAGTCTTGCCTCTCCTATTCCAGTGCACCTGCTTGTGTTTAGTACCTATCATAACCTTTTAAAATCATTTTGTGCCTTGTATCCACTTGAAAACAGAGTGTCTTCAATCAGAAAGTGGAAAGTCAAATGAACTTTTCATTTCCAAGTTAAAAGAAAGGGTCCCTTTTTAGCTTTCTTGTAGCTTGTAGTGCTAATTTGCAGCTGGCATTGTTGGATGATGTTGTAATGCCTGTGTGCTTCTTGTTAGCCCTGTTATAAAAGTGGGAATCTTAAATGTTATGTAAATAATTTCAATTTCAAAGGCACAGGAAAATAGTAACAAAGATGTTTCAGTGACAGGTAGTTCTAGTATTTTTTGTATGCTCCTCAAGGGAGCTTGGTCCTTTAGTGCCTTTCAGCTCATATAATCAGTATCTTTGATATTTTAACACCATGAGACCTTCGCAAAGTGTTCCTCACTGAGGCCATCACAATGTTGCTTTAAATGATCCTGTTATACACCAGAAAATGCTTTCTACCTTCTTTTAGTTCTAAGCCTCCAAGGCCTCCATTTCTGTTATTACCACAAAATAAAAGTCCTTACTCAGCTTTCTGAAATCACTCTGCTTAGGCTGCTTCCAGCTGATGTGTAGAAATTTATTCTGAATTACTTCAACTGTGGTTTGAAATAACAGTGTGAGTTGCCAGAGTTACTGAGAAAAAGAGAGATTGTGTTTATGTCTGTGTGCTCCTAACATTAACAGTGGAAAGGGGGGTCTGGCTTTGGCAGGGGGTGCCCAGGGAGGTTGGAGTCCCCATCCCTGGAGGAGTCCGAGGAATAACTGAACCTGGCACTCAGGGCTGGTGAACAAAGTGCTGATGGCTCGAAGGCTGGCTTCTAATGCTGGAGGTGCTTTGCAGCCTCAGTGGCTCTGTGGTCGTTGTCAGCAGTGGAGCTGGCATAAGCAGCTCTCAGGTGTGACTTCTGCCTTTCCTGTGTGCCTTACTGTGATGTTCCAGCTGCAGAAAATTGCAGGGTCTGTAAAGATCAAATGGAGACAATTAATGAATTGCATGTCAGTGGATTAGTTCTGTAAAGTGAATATTCTAGTGCTTCCTTGTTACAGATTTAAGTTATTTATTGCCTTGGGTATTCATTAAGGTTCAGCACAAAAACTTTGTCCTCTAACACCAGCACACTCACACTTCAAGATTCCAGCTACTTCCTATTTCCTACTAAACAGTTTGATTTTTCTAGTTTATATACAGTGGGAATTAATTGTTAAACAAGCAGGAAAAAAAGCTGTACTAAAACCTGCTGGGTTATGAGGGGAGTTATTGAGGAACTCCTGAAGTGTCTGGGTGGGTGGGCTTCAGTGGCAGTAGCATTGATTGATTGATTGATTGATAAAGGGTGAACATGGTAAAGTGGAGGTACTTGATTGGCAAAAGAAAAGGAAATGAGGCACAGAGCAGGTCACATGTTTGGGGGTGCAACTCTTGAATAGCTCTGTGCTCATCAGGTTTGGGGTAGGACAGTATATTTGTAGTTCCAAATATACAAATATATTCAAGTCTACCTTGGTTCTCCAGTTGGGAGGGACATGATGTGTTTTTGTGGAATCACAGAATGGTTTTGGGGGGAAAAGCCTCAAAGCCCATCTAGTGCCATGGCAGGGACACCTTGCACTGTCCCAGGCTGCTCCCAGCCCCAGTGTCCAGCCTGGCCTTGGCCACTGCCAGGGATCCAGGGGCAGCCACAGCTGCTCTGGGCACCCTGGGCCAGGGCCTGCCCACCCTGCCAGGTATTGTATCAGGCGACCCCCAGCCAGGGAATAAAGAGCCTTGACTCCATGATTTCAGAAGGCTGAACAAATGCTTTATTACGCTACACTATATTATACTATACTGCACTAATACTATACTAAAGAAAAACCCGTGACTCCCTACAGACAGCCATAACACAGCTTTGACCCAACTGGCCAATCAATCCAAACACCATTACCAGTGTCAAATTAATAAATCCCTTTTGGGTAAACAATCCCCATAACACATTCCACATGTGCCAAACAACAGATGCAGCAAGTAGAGATAAGAATTGTTGTTCTTCTTCTCTGAGTTTTCTCACTGCCTTCCCAGAACAACCCTGGGAGAGAGAATTATGTCACTCTCTTTTCATAGAATGTGAAGACCACACTCAGGGAAAAATTTCTAATTTCCAATATCCCATTCAGCCCTGCCCTCTGGCACTGGGAGCCATTCCCCCTTGTCCTGTCCCTTCGTCTCTTGTAAATAGTCCCACTCCATTTCTCTTCCAGGCTTCTTTCAGGGACTGGGATGTCATCAAAGGATTTCTCTGTCTCAACATATTAATTAGAGATGTTTTGGGTATGTTCAGCCACTCTCATGTCCAGAAGTCTTAAAAAAAATCTTTACAAAATTGCTTGTGATTATTTCTAATATGCCTACGATACCTACAAACACTGGCAAGATTTTCCTTCCTGAGGGTTTTGGAAAACAAGCAGCCTTATGATTGTGGGGAAATCGTGCAAAAATATGGGGAAAGCAGCTGCAGGCATTCAGCAGATCATTCTGAATCCACATGACAGACTCTTAAACCTTCTGTAGCAAAGGTGACTTTTGCTAACATTAATCTGTTCTGCCAGGGAAGACAAACCCTGTTAACATTTGATTGTTGTTCATCTCAGCACAAGCAAACGTGTGTGTGCTGCAGGGGAGCAGCTCAAACATCACTGCCTTGGGTAAACCACACCAGCGGGCTGGAAAGGGCTGGGTGCAGGTAAAACTCACTGCTAAAGGATTTTGGGAATGAGTTCTTGCTCAATAGAAGAACAAATGTTGAAATTATTATTGCAGGTCTAATAGTAGAAGTGCTTGATTATTCAGATCTCTTACACCATGAGGGGAAATCTTTCCTCTGACAGATTTTTGTACCATGATATTCAATCTAATGTATTGCTGCAGTGAAAGCCTCTTAAGACTGAAACCAGATGGAATTTGATAAAACCAGAAAAGTCTATTTTATTAAAATCATACTGCTAAGTCTTATCTTTTATGACTTTGTGCTTTTATTTTTGCTCATTATTTTAAAGCCTCCATTTATCAGTCCTAAAATGTTGATCATATTTATTAATTAAACACTTTTTCTACTTTATTCTGGTAGTCTGATAATGAAATAACAGCTATTTAAGTAAGTTTAATACAACAAACTTATGAAAACAAAACATGTGGAAATAAATTTTCACTTTTTTTCCCTTGATTATTATAAAGGGAATTATGTTAAGTGTGCTTGTCTAGTTGTCTTGCACTGAATAAAATGACAGACAACAACAAAGCAAGAATAATTTCATTAACTTAAAAGGGTTTACATACTACAGAAAGTCAAACATAGCAAGGAAGGAGAATACAAATTGTAGTTATTTCCTAAGGACTTTTACTGAGTCTTCCATCCAAAGAAACTGATAAAAAAACAGGTGTAAGACTGAAGTATCAAGTAGGAAATAGGCAAAGACACTATTGGCTAAATTGTTGAGTTCATAGACTAAGGTGAAATGTTAGACTGGGGTGGGGTTTGGGTTTTTTTTCCTTATTGATAAAGTATTTTTGAGAAATAGATGTAAGACTGCTTGGGTAAATATTACAGAATTCAGGATCCAGAGATGGTGATTTATTATTCCACCATCCTCTGCAGGATGCTCCAAAATAATCTGCTTTGTTTCCTATCTTTAGAAACAAATATTTACATAGGACTGTGTACCCTTCCTGATTTTGGATACTGCTGTGACAGATTTCTACTCTGGCAGAAATTTATCCTCAGGAAATACTGATGATCTTTCTTGACATGTATCAAGATGCTGAGAGCATTCTTGTATTGTCCCAGGCTTTTCCTGTAGCATTTGCCTTTCCCCTTGCTTTGCCACAAATGTTAAAAATCGTTTGATATATTGTGAATTCCAGCTGTGGTGATCTTCCCCCTCCTACCCTTTTGTCCACAGGTCTCTTGTCATGGCATTTGGCTTCTGTTCTGACAACTTTTATCATTTTAAAGCTGAATATTTATTTACAAGCAACCAAAGAAGAAAGCCTTGGTGCAAGAGAATGAATAAAACTTTCTTATGAAAGACATTGGAACAGGAGATAAAATTATTAAAGCCTAAAGTTTTCATAGCAAGTAAAGCTCTTGCACAATTGGGCTTTAATTTATGTAAATTAAAGAGTAATTGTAAACAGAGTGGATATTTCTGCTGGTTTGACTGACAGTTGTTTTGTGGGGGGAAGCCACCCTTTATATATTATTTTTTTGTTTGCTCTCCTTTGTATTTTACATTGGAGTAAAGGACTGAGGCCAGATTGATCTGTTGCAGATCAATCCTTTTATTTTGTGGCCTGACTCTTTGCATTGCTCTCTAACTTCACATTTGTTTTTCTCTTCGCAATCTCTTTTTCTTTTCCCTCAGCTGCCTTCAGGCTCTTTCCTGAGTGTTTTACCCAATCACCACTTTGCAGTTCCACTGTTTTCTCCTCCATGATCTCTCAGTCTCTGTTCTTCTCCCCTGGTTTTCGCCAGTTCTCAGTTGTAACTCATTTTTCCCTTCCCGTGTGATTGAAACCAGCAGCACAGACACCCTGCACCCTTCCCTAACCCTATCCTGCACATCACTAAAATTCCTTCTGGGGTTTTGCCACAGGATAAATCTGTTCTCTCTTACAGGTGCTGACCTGTGGCTTTCCTTGTACCTCCACCACATTCCCCACTGTGGAAACCTCACCCATGACTTCAGGGCTTCCTTCACACACAGCTTTGTCTTTGCAAGCCTTGTATTTATCATTGCTCTCCCACAGGAGACAAAAAGTGCATTCCCTCCTTCCTCCTTTGCAGCAAGTGCTGGAAATGCTGGATTGTCTGAATTCAGTGCTTGTTGCCAGGGATGTTTTTCATATGGGATCTTCTCTTTCAAGTTGTGCAGTTGTTTACATTCTCATTCTTTATAGAAAATGGAATGGTAGAAAAAATGGTCAATTTATTCTCACATTCTACACCAAAGAAATAATAATTACCGTTTTTATGCCATGGAGTTACATTAGAAAGTTACCTAATTTTTAGTGGTAAACAAGAATTTTTTGTAGAAACCATATTATTTATTGTGTCCAGTAGCAAGCTGCCATACTGTGGGATGTTGTGGAATTTTGGTTTTTTTGGGGGATGTCTTTGGGGTGGTTTCTTAGAGGTTTTTTTACATCAATTCAATAAATTTTCAAATAATTTGAAATCAGTTCTTCACTTTCTTACAATCAAGATAGTTCTTTACTATTTGCTTCAACATATTCTCTATCAGACCCATGCTGCAGTGTTGGATAATACATCCTGCCAAGATACTGGATGTTTTATTCTGTTACACCAGGGAGAAAAAAATCATTATTTTTTACATATCATTCAGTAATGATTAATCTCATGTTGAATAATAATTTTCAATTTCAATTTCTTGAATATATTTATTAATTTACCTCCTGCTAATATGCTGCTTTAGATGCCACTATTTTGAATTTATTTCTGTACTTAAGTATCATTTGCATAATGGCATTAAGAGGTCCACTCCTGAGTATTTGGTGGTGGGATGTTGGACAGAGTGAACAGGTTGTAATTAGTGGCATCTGACCTTCAACTTCATCAATATGCAAATAGAAATACCACAGGGTGCAAAAGCATGGTGCTATTAAAGCAGTCACTTCTGTTTGTCAGATTTCAGTCATGGTGCTTTGCTTTTTATTTATTTTATATAACACATAATGTTACGTGATTTTATGTAATAAAATACACGTGTAGAGGTGTATGTATAAATTTGGACATGTGCAGAGGCAAAGGGGGTTCTTGTATTCCATAGAGATAATGAGGAAAGCTAAGCAAGCACAGCATGGACATAGTTCTGTTTGGCTTTTCCCACATGAATCTTTCCCTGAGATCCTGATTCATCTAAAGCCCTACCACGACTACAATTCTACCACAGCTTTATACCAGAAGGTTGGGAGTGGATCACACTGCTTTGTTCACTTCTCCAGCAGCAGCTGCTTACAGAGGATTGAAAAATATGTTTTCTCAGCTTTATTTTGGGGGTTATCCTCTGCATGTCCTTATGTCCTCTTGGCAGATAAGACACATCTCAAGAATCCCAGGCTGGATGAGGCTGGAGGGGCCCACGGGGGCTGCTCTGGTGCCACCTCCCTGCTCCAGCAGGGCCATCCCAGAGCACAGGGCACAGCAGAGTGTCCCTGTGGCTCTGCAATGTCCCCAGGGAGGAGACTGCACAGCCTCTCTGTGTGGCAGCAGCTCTCTGCCTGCAGAAAGAAACACAACTTTTCTAGGCACAGGCATCATTCTGGGAAGGCTGTGAGAAGATCAGAGAAAAGAATGAGAAATAATTCTTAATTTAACTTGCTGTACCTGGTATTGTGAAAATGTGCAATGTGTTATGGAGATTTGTTTACCAAAGGGGGATTTCTTAATTAGCCAGTGGTGATGGTGTTTGGATTGGAGAATCAATTAGGTCCAGCTCTATCATATCTGTCTATAAAAGAGCAATGGGTTCTTTAATAAAGATTATTATTGATCAGCCTTCTGTGAATCATGGAGTCTCTGCCAATTATTACCCAGCCAAGGGCCAGGGGCAGTTCTATCTCTGCCCCATCTGCAGCAGTTCTGCCTCCTGGGCAGGGGCAGCTCCTGGGCTCAGGCCCTGCTGTTGCTCGATCTTGATGCTCAGGAAGAATTGAAATGAGGGCATTAAAGGCAGTGAGAGCAGCACATCGAGAGAGGGGATTCTGCCCCTCTGCCCCTCAGGTGAGACCCCACCTGCAGAGCTGCCCCAGCCCTGGGGCCCAGCACAGGAGGGACCTGGAGCTGCTGCTCAGAGAGCCCAGAGGAGGCCATGGAGTTCCTGAGGGGACTGGAGTCCCTCCCCTGTGGGAAGAAAGGCTGGGAGAGCTGGGGATGCTCAGCCTGGAGAGGAGAAGTTGTGTGGAGACCCCACAGCACCTTCCAGGGTCTGCAAGGAAGCCAGAGAGGGATTTTTCATCAGACACTGGAGGGACAGGAGCCAGGGAATGGCTCCCAGTGCCAGAGGGCAGGGCTGGATGGGAGATTGGGAATGAGGAATTGTTCCCTGTGAGGGTGGGCAGGCCCTGGCACAGGGTGCCCAGAGCAGCTGTGGCTGCCCCTGGATCCCTGGCAGTGCCCAAGGCCAGGCTGGACACTGGGGCTGGGAGCAGCCTGGGACAGTGCAAGGTGTCCCTGCCATGGCAGGGGTGGCACTGGATGGGCTTTAAGGTCCCTTCTAACCCCCACCATTCTGTGACTCTACGATGAGAAATGTGCCATTCCTCAAAATTTCCTGTCCCTTGAGTACTTCATCTCTTATCAACTTATTTAAATGCTGAAGAAGTGTCAAAAATGTTTGGTTTTCATTTTTAATGACTCTATTTTTGGAGGGTTTAAGTGACACATTCACATCCATTCCAGGCATATCTATCAATCATCTGTATAAATCACCCTGCCAAGCTCGCCCTTATCTGCGTGCACAGCAGAGTCACGGGGAGTTCTTTTGGATCAATAAGCAACTTTTCCCTGGAAACACTCCTCTCCCAAGTGGGCACAGCAGAGTTGCTAAGTGACTGCTCTTGCTGCAGTGTAGCTGTACTCACATCAGCCTGACAGAAAGCAAAGCTTGGAAAGAAAGCAAGAGGCAGCACAGCTAGAGGATGATGATGTGTTTGCTCCCTGGGAACAATATTATTGCCATTTAGAACTTCTAACTCAGCTCTTGCTGAGTGCACTTGCTCTTTGGCAGGATCAGGCGTATTTAACTGTTATTCCATGAAGTGGAATCCCTGTGCCTGCTCTTCCAGGCAGCGGCAGCACCAGGTGAGGAACAAGCAGGGTTTGACTTCTCTCCTGTGAATGAATTCACAGCCCTTTGCTGGTCTGTACCTGGGATTTTCCTTCTTCTTCTTCCACCACAACAGAAGCTATAATTTAAATTAACTTTAAATTAAACATACTGTGTGGAAGACAAGACTGTAAAAAAAAGAACAAAAACAAAAACATATTCCTGCTGATAACTGAGATTCTTTGGAATTCTGATGCAGTGTGACATCCATCTACCTGCACCACTAAGGAGAAGCAAAGAACTTGTTTGGGTTTTTTTGCCTGTGACACTCTCACACCCCCTCCTTCAGATGGTTTTGCCTCTGTGTGGAATTAATAATATAGGAGGGGTAAGATGGGATAATTACCTTCAGCAATTGTAGTTTAGGGTATACAGTATTACATGGCAATGTCCATTGGAAATTCCTGGAGCAGCCACACAGCCCAGATCCACAATCAAAACTAACTGATAGCAGGAAACACCTTAATGGAGGCAAAGTTTCTTTACACCTGCCAGATAAACTGCTTTTGGATTAAAGGGTGTTGATATCCCATGATCATAGATACTTCCAGACACATTCTATACCTGAAGCATTTTTATGCAGATTATCAAATTATGGTATTTGATTAAGGCAAATTTTCTATTTTCACTATAAAACCAGAAATGAAACTGGAATATCTGTGTGGTGAGCAGTTCTCATGAAATCCACTTCCCAGACTGGCTGGGTGAACTTTCATTTTCAAGCTCCTCTAGTTTTCGCTCACGTGAAAGGAAATTACTTGGAAGTCATGCTGGGGAAATGGAAGGTCTGCAGGATCAGAGACGATATTTTCAGTGCAATTACTCCATGCTTCATTGCACAAAGGGTATACAGATTTCCTTAAGACTTTTTCTGTCACTTGATGCCAGCTATCCATTTCTCCAAGTTACACAGAATGTGAAAATATAGAGCAAAGCTGAAACTGTCATCTGCATAATGCTTTATTTCTAGGAAATATTTGCATTTTATATATGCTTTTAATTTTTTTTTATTTAACCTTGCACATGTCAAACCCAAATAATTACAAAATAAGTGTAGGAAGCTGCTAAGAATCAAAGTTCCAATTTAGAGTGTCTAATTACTCTGAATATTTAATTCATTTGAACAATATGGTTCAGAAGAATCATTATCACACTGAAATCCCCAATATTATCTGTTATTCACACAAGTGGCCCTTCATGCCATATAACTTCTGGCATGGTGAATGGGGTGGTGGTTCCAGAGTGGGTGTGCCCTTTTGGAAGCAGATGGAAGGTCAGGGCCACTTCAGACACTCTGAATTCTCTAATGGCCTTGGAAAAGTTCATCATTATTGAAGAGATTATTGCAGCATTTCTACTGTGCAGAAATGTTCAATAAGGGTAATTAAAAATAAACATACAAGTAGAAACACAGAAATATTTTTATGTTGTGGGTTTTAGACACAGAATGGGTTCCCATCTTTTTTCCAAGTCAGTAGTAAATTCCAGTTGCCTTCAGTTTTGCCAATGTTTTATTCAAGGGCTCTGTAAAAATACAAACATTCTGAAAATACATAAATAATATCTCACATTATCTGAACATATCTTGGGGGATTAGCAAGTGACCATGCTTTTCCAGTATCATTGTATTTACAAGTGCTCCTCCTGGATGTCTCTACAAATATCTGATGGTTTTTTGTTGTTCTGGTGTAAATCCAGGTTATCTTGTTCAAGGAGAATCTACTGTTTTCCACTAGGAATCACTGATATCATCAAATTTCATGATGCCTTCTCATATTTCAGTGTTGTTGTCTCATATGACATAGTCAGGAGTGTGGTTTTATGCTTTAAAAACCATTTTTTTAAATTTAAATAATTAAAAATAAAGAATCTGTTAAAACTGTATAAGTTGCTTTTTGTAGATTCTGAATATATGTAGAATTCTTATTGTTGAAACATTTCTTAATATATTAGGAAGAACAAATGATAGCTTTAGCACTGTTTAAATCTATTTTCTGTGTCTAGTATTATCAGTGGCACTGGCAGACTTCACAGCAGTCATACAGAGTTAAGCAAGCAGTAAAACTGTTTCATGATCCTTTAGATCACCAAAGGTCACTTAGGTCATTATATGTTGTTTAAATTATTTTAAAATTAATTATGAGCAAGGTAGTTTGTGGAGTAAAATAAAGTGGTAACAAAGTTAATGGGCTTATTCTCCCTCCCTGGGAATTTGGAAAATTTCCTTTTGGCTACCTGTGCCTTTAATTCATGTAATGGAATTGCAGAAATCAAGCAGGAGTTTCTAAAATGCCGATTTAACTTTCAGTTACAGTCTACGCTTCCTCTAAGAATCGTGACAGGTCAGAACTAGTGGGATGTAAATCATAATGTAAATTATAATGCAAATTGTAGAATCATAGAAGCATTTGCACTGGAAGGATCTCATCTTGTTCCAGCCCCTGCCATGGACAGGGACACCTTCCACTATCCCAGGTAAAAATGAAAGCGCAGTTCAGAGTTGTTTTTTCACTGTGGTCTGTTCAGGAAGAGACTGCCTGGATGTTCTTTCCTGTTCCTGAAAATGCTCTTCCACATCTGATGGCCATTCCAAGGATGTTCCTCCCTGGGCTCAGCCAGGAATGAGGACATGTCTAGGAAATTTTAGAGTATGTTTGGGAAAGGAAAGCAAAATAACAAACCTACGTTTCATCTCTGGGGGGAGAACTGTGGGAAAAAAGCAGAATTTTTGTTGGTGCCAAGGGCTGAAATGCCCATATTCCCAAACTAATCCTGTCTGGCACCGAGCTGTGTGGGGGGAGCTCTCTGCAGAGTCGGTTTTGCTAATGGGAGCTGTGACAGACTTCAGGGCTGTTCATTAGGAGCCAGTTTCCTGCCTTTGATTCCTTTTTTCCTGTTGCAGTCTCCATTGATTTCAGTGGAGCTCCACACATGCAGATCAATGACAGGATCTGTGCTGGTGATGGACTCACAAAAAACAACAGTAGGGAATTTATGGTGGCCTGCCTGCTCCCAGCACTTTTCTTATGCATTTTCAAATTGCAGAGGGTTTAGAAAACAAAAGAAATAAATTGCTTTGAAAAAGCCATAATTGTTTGCTTAGGGAACCATGAGAAGGAAGCAGTAAAGGAAAAAAATAGTTTGGGGGAAGGAATACATAAGGCAACATAATAAATTTTCCTGAAAGAAAGAGATGCTCCTGATTTCCTAAGTGTCTTAGTTTTAAGGAGCATGTCAAATTTGTTATCTGCTTCCTAACAGTTGACAATGAAGACGTGTGGTATTTTTGCAGTAATTTTGCATTAAACATCTGCCATAAATGCCTCTATTAGATATAAAAATTTCTATTATTAAGGAATTGCTGTATGCATGAGACCGACTTAGGAAAACTGATTTTTGCAGAGCAGTAAATCACAGTTTATGTAACTACAGTTCCACGATGCCAGAGGTATTTAAAATACAGGTGTGAATCTCCAAACATGCACTTCTAGTTATAGAATCTCTAAAGGAAATATTAATATGTATTGCCATGGGATCTTTTGTGGCACAAGTTAATTCTCTTTTCAGTTTTGTACCATTCAGTCATTTTCTAGTAATATAAATGTGATTCTTGGGGCAGCTCTGTGCAGGGCCAGGAGTTGGATTTCAATGATCCTTGTGGGTCCCTTCAAACTCAGGGTATTCTGCAATTCCATTAATTTAATTTTCTAAGTCTGTCTTTATTTTGCCATCTTGATGTTCACCTTAAAGTGCACAGAATCACATATTTAACCCAAATTTCCACTGAAGTCATGGTTGCCATTCACAAAAAGCAGTTCTTCATCACAAACCTTGGCATGTGGGGTGAACACAGATTGAAAGCAGCTCCTGGTCTGCAGGGCAGCTGTGCACTGCATAATTAACCACCCCTGGCCTCAACTGAGGGGCTGAGATGCAAGTTTATTACAAAAATTCAGGAGCAGATTTGAGAAATACCAAAGTAGTGCTTTCAGAGGGACTCTTTGTACCACAGCAACCTGAGGTTCAAGCTGCCTGCCTGCATTAGGCTGTACAGGAGGGAGAAATATTTAATTAAACTTTTCCTTGCTGTACAGATTTTGGATTCCATCTTCTATGTGGATATGTCCTTGAAGCAGCAGAAAAAAATCAGATATAGGTGATTCTGGTAACCTAAGAAAGCTTTTCATCAGTCCTCTCCTGGCTGTTAATAGAATATCCAGTTTTCCTTTTGCAACATAAAGAGGTTATAACACAAGTCTCATGTGAACAATTGCTGAGTGACACTACTCTTGACATGAAGTATTTCACCTCCAATTCCAACAGGGAATTGGAGGTGAATTCTGCTGATGACAGAAGGTTTTCAAACACACCTTATAGCACTGTCAAGCCATCTAACAGATCATTTTCTGGCCAAGAATACAGTGGGACTTTGTCACCTCTGAGGCATCTGTAAGTGAAGATGCCTGAAAGGAAACTAAATCCTCAAGAGATGAATATTTGGGAAAGTAAATCCATTTAGTATTGCTGGTAGGGTCAAAGCCATTTCATGAGGGTGGGTTCTTTGCTTCAAACATGTTCCTTTTTTTTTTTTTTTTTAAGTGGGAAAAGCATCCAAGTGTGCAAGTGCTCATTGTGGAGGATGGAACATTGCAGAGAGCAGTGTGCTTGCATTTCAAACTGCAGTTGGCTTGCTTAGTTAGGAGTTAGAATCATGTCAAGTTAGGAGTTAGAATCATGTCAAGCCTGAGGTGGTACCCAATCACTTCCACTCACCCCTCTCCCAAGTGATAACGAAGCTCAGACTCCTCATTTTGGTTCCACAGCTATAATGAAATAAACATCACTGCTTGTGTTAAATGTAGCTTTGGGGGATTTTTGCAGTTGTTTGTCATTATTACTGTCCTAAAACACATATGGTGCTGCCAGGCTGCACAAAAAGAAACATTTGGGGAATGTTTTAGTTGCAAATGGAACAGAGTGATGTGCACATGGAGCAGATCTGGCTGGGCTGCCTGGTTTGGCCATGGTCCCCTGCCTGCCTGGGCCAAGGCTGGGCTCAGCTCTGGGAGCTGAAAGCATTTGGTGCAAGAAGGAGGAGTAATCCAATGATTAAAACTGGAAAAATTTGTGTCAGCAACAATCAGCACAGAGTAAGCAACTTTTTCCTGATCCTACAGCAAAACTGACTGGGTCAGGACCTGACTAACCACAAAAGGATGTGTATTATTAATTGTTCTCTTCACTAAACTGTCATTTATAGATTTAATTGCTGGTGATTAATTTCCCACCTATCTTTGGGACAAGTGTCTGGGACTAGCTCCTGCATGCTTTTAAACTTGTATTCTCTGGATGTCAAAATCTACACCCCAAACTGCTTTTCTATGCCATTTATATTCCTGGGTGTGACTTTAAAAAGTACAGATAAAAGGGCTTTTGTGCATTTTAAAAAATGTTTTCCTTTGAGAAAATATTGTATATATGGCAGCTAAAGAAAGAGAATATGTTTATAAGAAAACCCGTAAATAAAATTTATTTTATGCATCTAACTTCAAAGGACAGAAATGTTCTAAATGAATATTATAATTGTTTTGAGGATAGATCAGATGTCAAGGATAAGAAGATATTTTATTAAAAGTAATTGTATTTGTGATGTTAAGAGTAGGAAAAGTAGAAATTGTAATTTTTGTTCAGAAGAGAAATGTGACATGATATACTCAGAAAAAGTAGCCTTGAGGGTAGAAGGGAAGTTCAAGGAAAGTTTAAAAGAAATTTTTAAAAATCTGATGACATATTAAACTAAAATGAATAAAAGTTTCCCTGCATATTTTTTTCTGATTAAAAAGAATTGGAATAAAGACCTAAAAATTCAAGTCTCATCTGAAATATTTAATAATGAGAACATTTGTGCTAAGGACCAGCACATCCAAACCAACCCTACACATTTAACGTCATTGGAGAGAGTGTTAGAGGCTGATGTGTCCCAACAGAATACCAACAGACCTGCACCAAAAGGTGTCCAAGGCACTTGTTTGGCTTTTGAAGGCCAGTCTGGTGTTGAGTCCCAATAAAATGCAGATCTAAAGCCATGTGAGGCACCCAGCTCTCCTCCTGGACTCAGGAGCAGCCTGGAGCCTCTGCCCAAAGCCCATCCCATAGAGCTGCCTTTGGATTGGGAGGGCAGCTGTAAATCATGGCTTCTGCATTGATTAAGGAGATATCATAAGAAAACTGAAGCTGTTAAAATGCAGAACAGCTAAATAATTTATAAATTGCCATCTCTGTGGTTTTTATTAGGCAATTAAATTCATAACAATAATACTTTCATCTGAGATGGCACATTTGTCTTCAGAGGGTCTGACAGTGGCGTCACACTGTGGAATCCTTAACTGCTTCTGTCTGTTCCCTTTACTATTTCAGGACTCTTAATTCCTTGTCTTACTCCCATGATCTGACAGGATAAGTTACATCTCTGTTGCTCAACTGTTCAGTGTATTCCCCCTGCTAGAAATTATTTATTTTACTGGCACATGGTATATCATCTGTCATGTCCAAGTGGAGGAAAGATCTTCCTGCAATGTCTTTCCTGCTCTTTAATCTTTTTATGGAAAGCTCCAGCTTTCCCTTCAGACTGCTAAAGAGAATGCTTGAACTATTCTTTAAAGCTGAAGAGTTCTTCTTTCCCCCCACCACCATGTTGGGTGAACAGGAGCACTTTTGTGTGCTTTGGTTTTAGCACTAAAAGACAAATATGAAACTTTTTCAGGTGTCTGGGGTTTAAATGTAGTAACTAAAACCTGAGCTAGGTGTGAAAAACAGATCAATTCAAACTCTTTTGGATATTGTGACATGCTAAAGACATAAATATATTCAGGATATTGCTAAGAGTACTATCATTCAAGTAGTACTAAATTTCTGGGCAAGTTAAATTAAAGTTTGGTTGGATTTTCCTATCCCCTGGTGTGTTTCTTTGTTCCCTGTGATTCTGCTTTTAAGTTGCTAACACGTGGGAATTACTGCTTCTATTTAATGAAATATTAGCTTCAATAAACCATTTGTAGAATTTTATAATTTAAGAGTGCTATATATATAGGTCGGGGGCACTCTAATGTCTTTTTTCTGGCTGGTATTTTGGTTTTTAATTCTTATTCTCCAACACACAACTTGATAGAATATATTATCTATCCCTTATATTTTCTTTTAGATTGGATAATTTTACGTATTAACAAAATGCTCAAATTCCAGCTCAATATCACCACCAGCTAAAAGGTATATTTCTTTGCCAAACTGATTGAAAGGTATTATAAACCTTCAACCCTTCAGGAGAAGTTGGAATAACTCTGACACTGTAATACAGATGTTTGAGCAGTTAATTTAAATAAATATGACAAAGATATATTTTAAAAACCAGATTATCAAACAAAAAGTACAAACCATTTAGTTTCTAGTTGCAGTTGTTCACAATGGATGAGATTTTTCCAGACACTATTTTATTTTTTTAAAGTAAAATCACACGTGAAATCACACATGTAGAATCTCAAACAAATCAGAAAATGCTAAAACAACTGGGAAAAAAAACATTTCAATTCAATACTTCATAAAATATTAATCTTGCCCAATTTTGACATAACTGAGTAAATGCTCTGTTTTATGTAATTTTCCCTTTTTACTTCTAATTTTGTATGATTTAAGTTTGAAACTTAGTCAAGCATGTTGTTACCTTCTTGACTACAGGAACTGGTTGTGATGTGGCTGCAGACTTTGTGGCAAAATCCCTGCATTATTTAAGCATATCTTTTGCCTGTTGACATCTCCAGGTACAAAGTACCTTTTCCTTTGAAAAATTAAGATAATCAGTGCTTATCTAGATCACAAGTGAACTTGATCATTATACTTGCTAATTTTGCACAAACAAAAAGAAATAAAAGTCCAAATATATATTTTTAATCCCAGTCTTTCCTTCTCTTACATTTCTGTAGGTTTTTTTTAAACTAATATCAGAAGTTCCCCTGCTTCATGAAAACGTGACATTTCATGAGCTGATGTGCTGAGGTTGTCCATAAAAGTTTTGAATGTCCCATCCCTGGAAGTGTCCAAGGCCAGGCTGGCGCACCCTGGGAGAGTGGAAGGTGTCCCAGCCCATGGCAGGGGGTGGGACTGGACGAGATCTGAGGTCCCTCTCAACCTAAACCATGCTGTGATTCTGTGATAAATGTTTTGCTGATTATGTAATGGCCACACAAGGCTACATTTAACTTACTCTGACATCTCATTCCAAGAGAAGGGACAACTGGAGTTTTAGGGAAGAACACATCACAGCTAGGGTCATGTTTTCCCAGCTTCCAGGAAGTGCAGGTGTCTCGTACAAGAGCTTGCACACAGATATCAGTGTTTGATAGTTAATACTAAATCTCCCCTGAGCTTCTGTGATTCCTCTTTGAAGCTTTACAGCCTTTTATCTCCACACCTTCATATAGCAAACAGATTGGTTGCATGAGCTCTTTGGTTTAAACCTGCTGCCTGATGGTTCCCCTCAATAAACTCAGGCTCCTGTGTTTTGAGAAAGAACACACATCCATTTGCTCTTTGTATCCTTTTCAGATCTCCTTTATATTCCTTTCCCAGTCTTTTCTTTAGGAAGGGAAGTTGTGTAACCTATTTAATTTCCCATCATAGTGAACCTCTTGCGTGCTTCTGATCACACCAATTGTGTTTGCCTGGACTTGTTCTAGCTCTCCATGAAACCCATTGGCCAGGTAGTGAAAATAAAGAAAAAGTCACTCAGCAATTACCTGACAGAGCCAAGCAGAGTGTAGACTTCAGAATCATTCTTTTTTAAATGTGTTATATATTTGGAAGAAATGCAAAGTAAGCACCAGTTAGGGCTTTGCCTGCAGTCTTCAATCTGTAATTATGCCCTACTGGGGTAGATTAGACACCTAATTTGTATTCTGATCACTGGAGTAGATATACATTTCATCAGGATTTGGGGTTTCTGTGGTCTGGCATCTGGTTACTCAGTGAGAAAATAAAGCTATGAAAGTTAGAATACCCCTAGGAATATCAGCAACATCTGCTGAAGGAAAATAGATGTGTAGCCCAGGTGAAAATTCACAAGGTGCCCTATTATGAATAACAAGACACATTTCAAAGATTATATTTACACTGGCCTAATATTTTCTTGGTGATATTTAATGTTCTGTAAAATAATGGTGTAGCACACAACAAAACTAAACAAAGAAGTAGCAGTGCCCTCAAGGAGAAGCAGATTGCAGAGTAAATCACAGGCACCAAAGGAATGCATTTGGAGAAGACTCTATTGAGATTAACTTTTTTTAACTGTACTACTTATGTATTTTCTCAGAAGACATAAACAGACTATAAAGCAGCAGCATTCTGGAAGCCATAAACTGAATTAATACCATTAACCCATGCAGTGTTTTTTTATCTGAGTGTAGAATGAACCACACTGAGCAGCATCACACATCTCTGGGATATCAATGCTTCTGGTCTTTGAGATGATCATGCTGTAAAATGAAAAAACCATAACTTTAAACAAACTTTACATTGTTGAGCTCGGTATGAAGGGAGGTGAAAATAGAGGCTTTATTGTCTTTCTGGTACTGCAGCACTTGCAGCACTGAGCCAAGAGTGTGCCACCTTCGTGTGACACAGGGCCACTCAGGGCAAGGCACTTCCACGTGAGCTGTTCAAGTGACTGTCTGGTGAGTTCCCAGTGCCAGTCCTGAACCTTTCCCTACATCCCACTGCTCTGTTTGATGCCTTGAGAGGCTGCCCTAGAACAGAGGCCAGACAGAGCTAAAGAATAAAGCAGGGATTTGTTAGAAGGCCGTAATGGATCCCCCTTGGGCAGCACAAGAGCCCAGCCAGGGCTGCACCCAAGATGAACCAAAATGGTCCCAAAATGCACAATGGGCACGGGGTCTCTCACTGTGATCAGTTCTGCTGCATTTGCAGATTGGAGTTCATTGTCCAGTTCCAGCTTTAGCCCATGCAGTCCCATCCTTCTTGTTTTTCTCTCTTCAGCCCATGTTGTTTATGCTCTAGGGCCTGAAATTTGGATCATTTGTCCTTGGTCTCCAGCTAGAGAAGGAATTGTTTTGTCTCCCTTCTCTGTGAAGAGAGCTCACCATCCCCTAATATGAAGCTCAGAACTACACACTAAAGCAGCACAGAATCTGAAAAATATAAAAGCTAAAACCTGAGGCATCATGTTCATCTCCCTGTATACCATGTTATGCCAACAGGGTCTTTCACAGCTCACTTCTGTAACACCTACTGGGTTTCCAATGCTGAACATCATTTGTCAAGAAGAGCTGGATTTACATTCCCAAAGGTGTTGATGTACCTTCTGCACATCTGCAAGGCTAGGCTGACAGCCTGTCAGTGTGCCCAGCACACTGGTTACAGCCCCAGCCAGGCAGTACAGTCAGGTATCACACAAATGTGCATCCTGGGTTTTGGGCATGTCTGCATTTAATGGTAGCTTCTCCCGTGAAGAGCAGTGTGCTGAGTATTTGGTGTCCCAGGCTTTGTTATTTCCACTGTTTTTATCACCTGCCAACCACCTCTGAGCAATAAAAGTCAAGTAAATCTTTACAGGACCATTAAATACCCCATGGAGGAAAACTGGTCAAACATGAGAATTATTTACATTTATAGCAAATGTAAATTTACTTTCTGAAGAGAATTAAAAGTAAAGTTGTCTCCATAATTTGCTATCAAACCACTTTGGAAAGGTTTAATCTTGCAAAGATGAGATTTTGAAAATATCAATCTTTTTACTTTTAAATGAGTGAGATGGTAAAAAACAGAACACTGCAGACCATTTCTGATATCAGACAAGCAGACTTGTGTGTTACAGGTGTCCAGAAGTAATTTGCTCAGCATCAGAAGACATAATTAGTTACTGCAAGTTTGTAATAATTACAGCTCTGCTGTCAGAGCAGTTGAAAAAAAAAAGCTCCAAGTACATGAAATAAAAGACAAAAACCAGTACAATACCTGCTTCTCAACCTGCCGTGGCCCCAATTATATAAACTCCTCTTCTTTTCCTATAATTGTTGATCATATTTTCCTAGAGTTGCTAAAGTTCCACCTGCAATTTACATGTCCTGCCTTGAGTGATTCAAATACACATCAATGGACTCTGTGTGTGTGGCAGGAATTAAAGGGGCTGGAAACTCAGTGTATAGAAAGATTTTAAGAGAAAGACCAAAGGTGAAGAGGATTTCATGTGAACTTTTCACAATTTACAACATGACAAATTACTGAAAAATACATCATTATAAATACTGCATTATTTTCTGCAATGCTCTGAGCACAAATTTACCTGCCCAATATCTTGGCTTGTGCTTAAGTTCATACTGCTATGAATACCTTTGGTGTTCTACTATTACAAATAAAGTGCCCAAAATATTTGTCTCTGATGAGAACAGATTTGGAGGAGGGTATGATTTTTGGGAGGGAGAACAAATAATTACTCTGTACCTGGTAAGAGTGTTGGAAACTTAATTCTGATTCCACTAAAGCTTATGAATGGTTTATAATTGAATTCTTGAGGATTAAGAAAGAGCTAGACCAAGACTGAATGTTTTTAGAAATCTCAAACTCTAATTACTTTTGTATTACATCAACAGCAAAATTGTGCCACTGGGTTATTTCTGAGTTAACTCAGCAGTGTCCCTGAAATACCATATAATTTGGCTCCAGTTAATATTGCAACTAAAATTCCTTTTTTTTTTTTGTTTTTTTGGTGAGACTCATTTTTGTTTCTACTTTTATTTTTTATTTTTATGTTCTTATTTTTTTTTAGTTCTAACATGTATTCCATTCAAAGAAGCCCATAATTTTTAATTAAGTATTAAAATCACATTAAGGAAAACAAGTATTTTCAAAGCAAAATATTTTTGCTGCAGGGAAAATAGATTATTTATCCTTTAAAGAAGGGGAGATGATAAATATTTCATAATGAGATAAATACATTGCTCAATACTTAATCTTTATCATGTGCTGAAACCTAAGTTTGTGAGACTCATTTTTGTTTCTACTTTTATTTTTTATTTTTATGTTCTTATTTTTTTTTAGTTCTAACATGTATTCCATTCAAAGAAGCCCATAATTTTTAATTAAGTATTAAAATCACATTAAGGAAAACAAGTATTTTCAAAGCAAAATATTTTTGCTGCAGGGAAAATAGATTATTTATCCTTTAAAGAAGGGGAGATGATAAATATTTCATAATGAGATAAATACATTGCTCAATACTTAATCTTTAACATGTGCTGAAACCTAAGGGATTACAAGGGGTTGTATCAGTATTCAGTTTATTACTGTAAATATTTTGTACCATGGAAGTACAGTTTGTGTTTATTGTTTAACTCAATTCTATTATACTGCCTTACACATAATGCAAAATAAATGTGGATTTTAACTGGAATGTGGTAGAATTGGACAGAATCCCAAGCACAGGAGGCTCAGCTCTGTTCCATATTGCTCAGCCTGAGCATGGGCATTAGAAAGGCTTTTTCCTGCTTTTCGCCCTCCATCCAAATGCATTGGCAAGTAAAGCAATATCAAACAACACACCAAAAGGAGAAAAAGCTTTCAATTGTTGGAAGGCCTTTCATTTAAAGTAAGCTCCTGCTTTTAGATGCATGTCATCCTGACAGGCCTCTTCTTTTCTGTCCTGCAGTGAGATAGATAATATCACAGCCTGCCTTAGAGATAAAGGATTCTGGGGCAACAAAGGACCAAAATATGGAACTTAGATTATTGATGCATTTAGAAATCACTTTTTTTCCTGTTACAGTGAAGGTGAAATGGATAGGTTTCATAGGGAGACACCATCCTGAACTTAAAGCTTCCTTCTCCCCATACCTCTGTGCCTGACTGCTGTAGGCAGTGTTTTGATTGTTACTACCGCACAAAAAAAGTAGAAATAAAAATATGAAATGGCTTATTAAATCAATGTTTACATATGTTCTTTCAAGGAAACAGTGCTGCATTATTTTTCCTTACCTTTTTTCATTATGCTGTGTTTTAGTTATTAACAAGTTCCTATTTACAACTCCAAGTCCCTAATTAATCATAATGACAAAACCAATCTTCCTGTGCAGGCAGGGTTTACCAAGTGGGATTGCTCAAGTCTTTTTCATTACATCCAGCAGCTTGCAAACCCAGGCTAAGCTGAACTTTCACTGCTGTTCCCAAATACTTCAGGTTTTTGCATTATTTAAAATTCCTTGGCACTTCAGGAAGCATGGATTCTTTCTGGGAAGATGAGCCCTGAGATTGCAGCTTCACACTAAAATGTGGAATTTTGGTGCAGTACATCTGAGTCAAACTGGGCAGGAGAATATCAGTGTAAATTAACTTAGTGCTGTTTAATTAAGTGAAGTATAGATATAGGGCTGAGAAGGATCAGATCTTTACATATCACTGTGACTTGCATCACAGTGGTCTTTGATTTAAAATAAAATAAAAGGCAACTTTTTCTCTTTTTCTTGTCCAGACCCAGAGTATAAATTTTGCAGGTTTCAAGTGGCTGTAGAATTAATTTTGTGCCCCATGACTTTTTCAGTCTGTCAGTTCCCCTCAGATAGAAATCCAAGGGGAAAAGTGGGATTTTACAACCTTCACAGTGATGTTCACATTCTGCCATGGTATGTCCACATTCAATCCCAAAGAAGGTCACCAAGCACATAGAAAAATTACAGCAGGATTTTGGTAGCTTTAATTCAAAGTTTCTTCATGGAAAATATTCAATTACAAATAGGCGTTTCTAATGCAAATTGATTTTACTCTCAATTCATCACTAAGAACACAATTCTAGATTGCCATATACCCAAAAAACTGTATTTTAAAGGCATTGTATTCTGAACTCTGTAGTCTTAGCGTTATTTATAAGTTCTGCATAACTATTTTTGCAATTCAGATCTCATATATCTGTTGTATTTAGAAGACTAATAGATCATTTACTCTGAAATTTCCGTTTTCTGGCATCTAAGAGACCAAAAATAAAGAAAACACAAAAATGCAAAGGGCTTGAAAATGAAACAGATTCACTGAATTAAATCCAAACATTTGAAATCAGAAGTCTTCAGATATCATGCAGGCTTAGTTTCTCATTGTTCTTGTATAAAACAATTAAATTTAAAAAGCTGTGTGTGTATTTCCAAGGACAGGCTAAGAGAGAAGTCCTTCTTTGCAGCTGGATGCGTGTGTTACTCTTCATTGCAAGTCAAATTCTGTGATTGGTTCTAGGTTTTGACACAGATTTAAGAGAAGATAAATTTCACGCTTTGATGAGGTCTCTGTGGTTGAGATGACCCCAAGGTGTTAGAAAGTCTCTTTTTTCCCAGCTCCACAACCAAAGAAGAAGCCGAGATGCATCAGTTCTGCTTTTCAAGGTTGTTTATTTTTCCTTATCTATAACATTCTTTGTCTTACCCGCTGAGGTCTGTCCAGCAGGTTGGTTCATGGCACACTGCCTGCCCTTGGGGTGGTGTTAACTTTTTATACTAAGAACTACGTGTACCTTATTTACAATAATTTTCCAATACCTATCACCTATGTTAGACAGTCTGTCTCTACTCTAAACCAATCCAAAAGTGCCACCATCACAGCAGAAGATGGAGGACAAGAGGAAACAGGAGGAAGGACAGAATACACCCAAATCCCTCCATCTTGCCTCCTGAACCGCCATTCTAAAACCCCAAAATTCTACTTTTCACCCTGTGACAAATTAACTACCATTCTACTTAAACTCTTGTGGCTTGTAAATCCTCACACAAAGCTGGTAATTTTCTCCATGCACTAAAATCGAAGGCACGGGTGTCTTTGACTCCATGCCAAGGTCTCTGAGCCCCTTGCCAGGGTCTCAAGCCATCCAGGGCAGCCAGAGGAATGTCCTGGGGTCCGACAGTGCTTGAATCAATAAATACATTTTCTGGAAAGCATTGCCTTATATTAGTATATCCCTGTCTTTTAGGTCTTCATGAAAGAATTATTCTTGATATCTGTGTCATGAAAGAGAAATAGCTCATCTGAGCACAGACACAATATTCTCATGAAAACAGAGCTGTGCCTAAACCAGCAAGTCTACCTGCTCTCATGTCTAAATAAATTGAAAATTACCTGTTTCCCTACTGACTGTGGGGTTACTGGGTGGAGCCAGTTTGCAGTTAACTGTATAAGACCTTCAAGATGTGTTACAAGTTCCTGAGCTGCCTTGTCCTCTCTTTTGTGCTGATGGAAAGTTGGGATGGCTCTGACAGAGGCAGTGGAACTCTGCAGATACAGTTATTAAGAACAAATGAAGTTTTACTATCTTTAAAAGACAATAAAATGATAAGAACAATGTCTGGAAATCAAGGTGGGCTCCATATTTCAACTGAATGGCAATCTTCCCTTTGGACACCTCTTACAAAATTAAATTAATTTGAAACTTCTTGCGTGAAAATTGGAAATTTTACTATCTTTAAAAGACAGTAAAATGATAAGAACAATGTCTGGAAATTAAGGTGGGCTCCAGTTCGTAACACATATTTCAACTGAATGGCAATCTTCCCTTTGGACACCTCGTACAAAATTAAATTAATTTGAAACCTCTTGCCTGAAAATTGAAAAACCCCAAAACCCTGTTTATCTGTCATATTTATGGTGATTTACATATGTTTTATGTATATCATCTCATAAATTTCACTCCACCAAAGAATAGGGGATCACAGTTTTTTCAACTCTTTTGGTGACCTCATTACTTCTACAAAATCATTTCTCCCTTATTTATTCCATGAAGCGGTATTTAAAGCAATTGGCATGATTGAAAATGTGGAAGAAAAGGAGCTGACATTGCAATATTCAAAAGCCATATTTCACATTTACCTCTTGAGTGGCTTCCTGAGTTTTGTCACTGAGCACAACTCGGGAAGTGAAGCAAATCCATACCCCTTGCCCAACAAAACTGAAGAAGGCTAACCAGCTGCCTTATTTCACTGGGAGAAATCTGAAATCTGGTGCAAAATGTGATGATGTGAAGGAAAAAAAAATACCATGGCAACCTACAGTAATTTAGAGATATGGAAGAAGCATATGGAGGATGCCGATTCCATGCACTAAAGCTTATAAATCCCAAATTACCCATAAATACCTAATTGTGTGTAATAGCAACCAAGGGGGCTCTTCTTAGGGGTTACAAAAAAACTAAGTAATTATATTTTGGTTGTTAGTAGTTTAAAACAGCATGTTGTGTTCACCAACATTTATTTTAGGGAGGTATGTGTTATGCTATTTATCACATTTCCCTGGAGGACCCATTAATGCTGCTCACAGTAACAAAGTGCAAATAATGAACGTGGAAGTCACACAAGTTATTCCAAAGACAAATAGAATGCAGCCAGGCAAAGGGAGAGGATTTCCTGAATTTTGCTTGATAATCATAAGTTTAATGATCAAAGCTACTCTTCTCAGATATAAACTTTGATTTATGTGATACATTTATGGCCTCTTTCTTATTGTCTTCTGATACAGAAGGTGCTGACAAATTTAAGGGCTAGGAAGGCAGTTTAGTCCTCAGAACATTGAGCTAATGAGCTGTTAAAGCATTTTTTGCCAGCTTTGGAAAGAGGATTAAAAAGTAATTCAAGATGCAAGAAGTGATATAACAACTTGTTAATTTACCTAGAGGACTTGTTTCCTTTTCTCCACCAAATGTCAATTTTTATTGGCAGCTTAACCACGGATCAAGGCAAGTACATGGTAAATGAAAATAATTTCAAAAAGGAAATCTTAGAATCATAAAGTGGCTTGGGCTGGAAGGGACCTTGAATCTCATGCAGTCACAGCCCCTGCCATGGCAGGGACACCTTGCACTGTCCCAGGCTGCTCCCAGCCCCAGTGTCCAGCCTGGCCTTGGCCACTGTTAAAGCCTTTATTACACAGATTTCACAGCTTTAGTCAATAATAACTGACAAATGAATAATTACCTCAGTGTCCGGTACCAACTAAGGCCCGATGCTTTTGTGCTATTTATGAATCAGCTGACTTGAGATGGAAAGGTGAAATAATGTCACTTTGAATTCAGTAAATAGAATTCTCAACACCCTAATGCCCAGCCCAGAGATCAGATGAAGGGGTGAAAACCCACATGGACTGGGGAAAGGTGAAAAGATTCCTGCAGCAGGAGATGTTAAAACTGAACTTCATTCTCTGCTGCACATCAGTTTTTGAGAAATTATCCATTCTTCCTATTCCTCTGTGGGCTTTTGGAATGCTGCTCCTATTTGTGATGTCTTCAGCTCTGTCTCCATTGTCTGTGAAATCTTTGTGTTCATACACCAGAAGCAAAGTGCAAAATGCTGAAACTTTTCAAAGAATACTTTAGTGCTTTTAAATCTAGTCATGTCCATGTCTAATACATCTTAAAGCTTTAATTAAGAACATATAGCTAATGCCAGCTTTATTATAAACACAGGAAATCAAATTCTCATCATTAGAGTTAGGCTCTAAAGAAAGATCAAAAGGAAGCAGATGTAATGAAAGTCTCTCAAAATCAGAAAACATTGTATTAATCTGTTTTACTGGGTGAGACACAGGTTCTCATCACAGAAGATTAGAAAAAAATTGTATGAAACTACTCAGCTGGACTTCAGCAGGGCTGTTTTTAGATGTAGGGTTTGCAGGTCACTCTTATTTGCAATCTGAGTGCACCATTATTAGCATTATTAATTGGCATTATTATGTGTAGTACTGCAGTAAGTTATGTCCAGAGGTGCCAATTGTGAGTTTCCCCAGCCTGTTATTACCATGATCCATGCTGGGAATCTTCACCCTCTGTCTCTCTCTGTTTCAGTCTTACGCCTAATAACTTTTATCATTTGTTTGTGAATGATTACTTCTTGTCTCTCTGTGGAGATGCTACATCAAGTTTTTATGTGCTGAAGTATTCCTCACTTCCAGTCTGTGCTATACCTATGTTAAAAGAATATTACAGTAATTATTTTGAATATTATGAGTTTCTCATTGTTGTTATATTACTCTTCCCATTGCTATTTTATTCTTCCCATTATATTTTCAGGATTAATTAAACTGAGCCTAGAGACTTTCTCAACAATTTTCTTTGCAGGTTAAAGTCCATTCTCACCTCATCAGAAAATGAATATACATGCATGTGTGCTGTAGCTAAGACTGAAAGGATAATTGCTTCCACTTGCCTGACCATTGGATAAAATTATTTGCAGAGTTACAGGCAGCTCCTGTGAATGCTGAGAACAGATTAAAGGTATGACTTTCATTTGAAAGGTACTCAGGTTGTTTATAGGGAGGCTTGTTCCAATCTATTTTGCAGAAGATTTGTCTTTTCAAAATGTCAGATTCAAGAACTTCCTCAGCCTTTGGGCAGACTGCAAACACTTCATGGAGTCTCTAAAACTCACAGAACAGATGAAGATGCACATAACAGCTTTAAATTCCATTTCCACACCTTGTTTTATTTTAAAGACACTTTGACTTTTGTAGAAACACGCTTTGTTTCAACTACTGTGTAGCCATGATGAACAGCTCCTGTCTGCTCACATCTCTGTTCACTTTGTTGTTCTTTTTTCTTCTTGTGCCCTTGGGTGGCTTTCCCCACGTGGCCAGATTCATATCAGCACTTGTGATTGAAGCGTGTTCGCTGCTTTGCAGTCCAATGCTCTTTTTGGCTTGGAGTTAAATGACTGGGATTTGAAATCAATCAGGCTCCTGCTCAGAAGCTGTTCAGCACTGGTTAGGTCATGTTCCTTGGGCATAATGAGGCACTGAACAAGTTAAGGTTAAATGGATTTTTAAATCAATAACTACAAACCAAGAGCCAACACGATGTCACAATTTTTCCTTCTACCCCTTTCTTTTTAGAACAAATATTGATGAGAAGTATTTCAATAACAACCTTTGCCATGGAGAAATTCTTCGTGCTGTCCAGCCTGAACTTCCCCTGGCATAGCCTGAACCTGTTTCCTTTTGTCGTGCCTCTTTTTCCCTGGGAAGAGCCCAGATTCTACCTGGCTGTATCCTCTATGACTTTTTAATTTTTTTTTATGAACTTCAGGTTTGTTTGGAAACAATCCTTGGCTGAAGCACAACATCAGCACAAAGTGAATTTGGTGACCATAAAATAATTAAAAGTAAAATAATGTAGGCTAAGGCATTTTACTTAGAGAAGTAAAATAATTCCCAAGATTACTGCACTTAATTTTAATTTCTTATACTCAGTGTAGACAGTTCCAATTGTGTTGATTTGCTGCCATCAGTGCTTTTGCCATTTCAGCATCTGGAAGCCTTGATGTTAAATAATCAATATTTATTATTAAAAATGGAGAAACATTCACTAAACTTTTCTTGGAGATTTTCCTGACATGCTTTTGATACCCTTTTGTTAATGAAAACTCTTGGGACTGTTTTCAAAATTTTTCAATGTATTTGCAGAAAGAAGAGGGCAGGAGAAGAGGCATTTCTAGTTCCAAACTTCTCAAAATTAACCAGATAGAATAGATAGTGCTTAGCAAGTAAAAATGTTGAATTTAGCATAAGATATTGTGATATTATTATTTTAATGTTCCTCAACTTTTTTTTTTTTTTTTGTGATTAAAGGAACTGCAGCCTGCTCCAACACCAATGGAACTTCATGGGGAAAATCCCATTTCCTGTTTTAAACAACTGCAAGTGGCATAAGTAATGATTTTTTTGTTCAAAAATATACTGAGTGCTTCTCAGTTTTTCCTCTCTTCTTTGTTGTAGATAATAAACTCTTTAAACCTTTCTAGGTGCAATCTGATATTTCATAGACATAAGAGACTTGTCATTTCTTCAGATTTCACAATCCAAGCAAAACATTCAATCTTTTCATCTTTTCCCATGAATGAAAATATTTTGTTTATTAAAAAGAAGAAGGATCATATTCTAGACATCTTTATCCAGGGCAGATTGGTGACTTCTAGTGTCATATGAATACTAATCTTAGCTTTTGTAAAACCTTATTCCAGAACATGGTAATAGTATGAGCAATGTCCATTCCTTTTATAAAACTGAAAAAATATGGATTTTCTGCATAGTCAAAGGGGACACACAGAGTGTCTTAATAGTATGTGCTTCCAGTCAGACTGTTTTGTCTGTACAATTAAATATGTTGTGTTTGGGCAAATTTTGGGCTTGATTTTATTTACAGGAAAAGAAAAAGTTTAACAGACAATACTTTATAATGTAAAAAAACCCTTTTTATTTCAATCAAGTTTCTCCCCTTGTATGTTGTTTATAATTATGTAAATAAAAATAGTTTCCTCTATACCGATTCAGATTTGAGGAGCTGAATTTGTCATGTATGTGAATCAACAGTTAGACTTGTTCTGTCATTAATATCTTGTAGTGTTGAGGATCCTTAGGAATCCCATTCTCATCCTAAATAAATATCCTAATTTAGATAATTAAAGTATAGCTAGACATGGACTAGCATATGTGGAGTTCCTGAATAAGTTCCTTATTAAATCAACCCCTTTCAGATCATGATTTTGAAGTCAGTTTTCCCTTTATTTTTCCCACCTTGCTTAGATAAAATTGTTTGTGCTGATATCTCAAGGAAGTGAGCAATGGTGGGATTAAGGAATGTGGAATTCCAAGGAGCCAGCTGAAGATGGAACTGACTGAAGTATGAGGGATGGCTTTGTGTTCCTGCTGAAGGTGGAGGGAGCCCACAAACTCACACTTTATGTGCTTTGGCTTCTCTTTGCAGCAGGGGAGTTTTTAGGGTAAGCAATGTGGCCTTTGCTATAAATCTCAGACAAAGGTCAAAATGTGGAATTGTGTATTTACTAAAAATCCAAAGGATTTAGTAACTTTACTAAGACATAAAACCTAAAGAATTTTACTGACTCTTCAGCGATCAAGATAACCTGTAAGTCAGTCTTGCAGAACTATCATGAACTGTTCCAGCTGAGGCATGGATTTTGCCCATCTATACTGTCCTGTGGTAGCTGATGGATTTCAAAGAACTCATTCTGATTTTTTAGTTAGCTCTTGAAAGGAAATCAATCATGCAGCTAAGTTGTGAGGCCGAGTATTGTCTTAGGTTGCAATGTAAGATGTAACCAAAAGTATGTATTCTATCAGCAGCTATTAAAACCAGGTGGGGCAGTGTTCTTTGTCTCCTCCATGATCCATCCTCCATCCAGGAATGCTCTTCTGTTCATGGCTGGTAAAATTCCTTCATCCCCTTGGGAGATGCTCCATCCAGGGGAGGAACCAAGCATTCCTACCTGGATACAATCTGAGCCTGGAGCACCACAGCAGCCTTTGCCCACTGCATTCCCAGAGGAAGACCAGACCCATCTCCAGCAGCCCTGGAGCTCCAGAGGAAAACTGCAGCCTTGTGCAGGATCCCTGCTCCAGCAGAAGCACAGCTGGCACTGCAGGAGGGCTGAGCCCCCATGGGATGGGACTGTGCCACCACCCTGACCCACAGTGGGGCAGGGCATGTTCTGACTCTGGCAGTGGTTTTGTGCTATTGCATTTATTTTAATTTTCCTTTTAAATTGTAGTGCTGACTTGGAGTCTCTAACTGGTTTGCTTTCAAACTTGTACAAGTATCTTCAAGAGTCTCTCACTGGTTTGCTTTCAAACTTGTACAAGTATCTTCATGGGATTATCATAGAATCATAAAATGGTTTGGGTTGGAAGAGAGCTTAAAGCCCATCTAGTCCTACCCCCTGCCATGGCAGGGACACCTTGCAGTGTTCCAGGCTGCTCCCAGCCCCAGTGTCCAGCCTGGCCTTGGCCACTGCCAGGGATCCAGGGGCAGCCACAGCTGCTCTGGGCACCCTGTGCATTCTGGAGTGCCCTTGTGTTCATCCAAGGAGGTACTTTATTTTTGAAAGAGAAGAGGAAGAATTCAAATACCAACGGGTTTAGTTAGGTATTTGGTGGCCTTCGCCTGTGACCAGTAAAGGTGAGTTTTCTTCAGAATTAAGGTTCTGATTAGAGGGGTCTGGCTGACAAAGCTGGTCATTTAGGAGAGTGTAAAACCCCACTTTGAATTGTAAAGCTTTAAAAATGCTCCTCATGGAAGAGGAACACAATTACTTGAGAAGAATTTTGAAGGTTTTTTCAAACACTTCAGTACAGGAACATTTGCTGCCTCCCTTCCAAGTCACAGGCATACAACACTGGGATTAATTGTTCTCAAGCTAAATCCTGTACTTACAATCTCCTCTTTTAAAACTGTGCTTACAGAGCAATCCCAACTGAATTCACCACGAGTAGGAAAATTTCCTTTGGGAGCTCCTGCTAATTCAAGTGACTCAAAATAGCTCATTCAAAACAATTGTATTGTTTATTCACCCAGAAGAACACAGGAAGGCCCATTCCTCTGAGAGCTACAGAAACTTTGTCAGTTTTCTGAAAGTTTAAGAAGCTCAAGCTTGACCCAAATACCTTGAGTTCAGGGCCAGGAGACACAGGCTCTCTATCCATACATTTTGCTGGAATATGGCTGTGCATCCACTCATCCCTTCCCAGTTTGGGGTTGCTCTGCCCAAGAGACTGGTATCCCTGGGAGATGAACCACGATCAATTTCTGCCAAACTGGCCAAAAATAGCATAATTTAGGTTAAGAAAGTGAACAATGGTTGGGAGACAAGTCGTCAGTTTTAGTTTCTTATCAGGTTATTTGTTAGCAGTTTAAATTTAAATTTAGGAGTGAAAAAACATCTTAGACACGTGATTTAATCTACTATGATTACTGAAATTATGCTTATTTTAGTGAAGGCAAAGGCTTATGTCAGGATAGTTCTCAAATATTTTAATTAGAAACTGCTGAAACACTTCTACTGGACTTTTGTGTTATGAAAGGGCTTAGATAAAAGTAAATACTGTGGTTTGCTCGTCTCCCAGAGTTCACAAACTTTAGGACATGTGGATATGTGTGCTATACACATTCTCTGAACAGAGAGAGACATAATTCTCTCTCTCAGGGTTTTTCCTGGAGAAGGCAGTGAGAAAGCTCAAGCAAAGAGGAAGGAAAACAATTGTTATCTCTACTTGCTGCGCCTGTTGTTTGGCACACATGGAATGTGTTATGGGGATTGTTTACCTAAAGTGATTTGTTAATTGGACTCTGGTGGTGGTTGTTTGGATTGATTGGTCAGTTAGGTCAAAACTGTGTCCTGGCTGTCTCAGTCACAGGTTTTTCTTTAGTATCTCTTTAGTACAGTGTCTCTTTAATATAGTATAGTATTAGTGCAATATAGCATAGCTTAATAAAGCATTTGTTCAGCCTTCTGAAATCATGCAGTCAGAGCACATTATTCCCTGGCTGGGGGCTGCCCTGCATTGATACATATGTGTTCATTCAGGAGGCTGTGCTGGTTTGTGCTGCCTGAGGAAGTCAGGGCCCCTCCTCTCCGGCAATTCCAGTTTTTCCAGGGTCAGAGTCACCCTTACAGCTGTGTCATGCCACCAGTCCATCTGCTGCCACCACGCAGGGGTTTTGTGTCATCATACACATCCTTTGGCTCCACTATTACACCTAATTGTTTTGATTAATTTATTTGATGTTGCAACCCTAAAGTATTAAAGGTGTCAACTTTCAAACCATGACTTACAGTACCAAGTGTAAACTCTTTAAAAGTGTTGTTTCTTATAGAGAGCTTCCTTTCAGTGTTAAATCTTGCACCACCCACCAGCTTTTCTTTCTCCTTTTGGCTAAGATCAACATTATTTAAAAGGCAGTGCTTTTAAAGTTTGGAAGTGAAAAATAATTTCATTTTTCCATTTTATACTTTCTTTTTAATTGAAAAAAAAAAAAAGGTGCTTATCTTTTCTTCTGTCTTCCACACACAAGTCTGGTGCTAAATATAGACAGGAAAAATGAGATTTCAAAGATGTTGTATCTGAACTTACTCTACAAAATATATATATATGTTCCATTTTAAGTGGTGGATTTGTTTAAGTTAACTTGATAAAAGCTGGAATTGGTGACAAGATGATTTAATACAACCCTTGCTAACAAGTTGCAGACATTACCAGTGTGTCAAAACAGCACTGCCAGAGGCATTCTGGCATCATGCTGGACTGGTAACTCCAGTGCACTTAAACAGCTTCCTGGCAGCTCTTTTATTCCTGAGTGCTGCTGATTAAAGGCAGCTTCAGTTACTGTTTTCTTTCCTTCCAGATATTTTCATTCACATACACTATTATTTTTGCTCACAAATAGAAAGGTAAAGATTTTAAAAGGAATAAAAATGAAAATGTAGAACCTTTAATAAAAAATGAAAATGTAGATGTATGTCTTGACTGGATGCAAACTGGAACTTTAGAATTCTTTTTTCTTCTACAGTTGGGTTGCTGTGTCTCTGTTGTGATGCACAGCTCAGGTGCACTTGGCACCTCAGGAATTTTTGGATGTTTGCCCTTTGTCCACCTCCTTCAGGAGATCTGTCTATGAAAGAGCTTAGAACTGCTATGGGAATGAATATTCTTGTCATTTCAATAGATATAAAGTGGCATTTGCTGAGATATATATATGTAAATATTTTTTTCTTATGAATAATGTTGAAGTTGAATTTTATTCCTTTGATTTTAGGAACCCGTGGAACTAGACCACAAGTGCCATGCAAAACCTTCAATTTTGATCTGAAATAAAAGTGCCATTAAATTTTAAACTGTAGTTTATCCTTTCCCATTTCTGTTCAAGGTGTTGATAATGTCCAAAGACTTCTCCTGTAAGCAAAGAATTTGCAATTAAAGCGTACCTATCCAGTAGGTAGGTATAAGAATGCTTTCTAAAACTGTTACAAGCTTTAGATTAGGTTTTCAAATTGTAACAGATTTCACATCAAATGTGTGATGCTGAATTTAACTCACAAAATGTGCTAATTTGATTACTTATTTTTAATTGGGTTTTTTTATTGTTTTACATATCTTTTGTATAGGCAAATGTGGGGGAGAGATCTGTGGAAAATGAGGTGGGAATTTGTGTCTGCTGGAGCTGGAAGCTCAAAACCTGAAGCCTTGATGTTCCTGACAGGAGGATTTGTTCACACTGTTCTCATCCCTGGAAGGACATGGAGTGGATTTTGGGAGTGTGTCTGTGTGCTTGTGTAGACAGCTGCTGCTCATGATGCTGCAGCCTGTGCTCCTGCAGAGTGGAGCAGTGGGAAATGTATATATTGGGTTGTTTGAAGTGTTTAACTCACCAGAGCTGCTTCCCAAAACTGAGCACAGCTGCTGTTGAGCTGTGTTTGTGCACGGTGTGGTGCAGCTCCCTGAGCACAGGTACCTGGTGCTGTTTTGGAAGCACCAGTGTAACCAGCACAGCCAGAGTAGGCACAGCAGATGCAGGGTGGTGAATCATCAGCTGGATATTTATGTACCAAAGTGGCACCAAAGTGTCTCTGGATATCTGCTTAAGTAATCTGAATTTCTTCTCAAAGCTCATTCAGAACTCAGGAATGCGCATTAGACAGGAATGTAACATAACTCTTTATGGGTCACCAGGTCCTGTGGCCAGCTCTGGGCCCTCATGGCCAGAGAGCCCTGGAGGGGCTGGAGCGTGTCCAGGGCAGGGAACGGAGCTGGGAAGGGGCTGGAGCACCTCGGTGGAGTGAATGCAAAAAGTAAAAGTTAAAATCCCTGAGGAAATGAAGTTACAGAGCAAACACTGCAGCAAACACAGGACAACTTCTATACTGCGCAGGTGGACAGGCCTTTGTGTTTAAATAACAGGGGCACTGGTAATATCTGATACATGGCTCCAGATGTTGCATCAGTAGCCACAAATTTAAAGATAACTCTTGATATTGTCGAAGGGCCGAATCATCTTCATTTTCTATTCTCTTTACTATTTATGTTAAATGTCCCATTTTAACACTGCACTACCAATTTGTGTCCTAAAATTTAATACGTGTAGTCACACAGCCAAATGCAAAAGATGTGTCAGTTCTGTGGTGTATTAAAAACATGAAAATAAATGAAATGGATTCTTTACTTGTACTCTTGAATTATCCACTCAAGCATTTTAACTGGCAGACTCCTTCTAATCCCCTGACAGCACCTGGAGGGGTGCTGGTAGATCACCAAAGGGATGGTGGGAGGATATGACATATGACACTGAGGCAGGATCTGAACTCAGACAAATGAAATCTGTCAGCCAGCTCCTCAAAGCCTGCCACAGTTCTTATCAGTGCTTGGTTGAGTTGGCTTGATACACAGACTTATTGTATTATTCAGCTGGTTTGATTTTCCTTTTTGTGACAACCTTACCCTGGAGACCATCCATCTCTTTGCAGTGTTGGAGGATGACTCAAACTGAATGATATTTCAATATTATTTATAATCCCACACTGTAAACAGAAGTGATGGTTGCCTGTAACCACTGTGACGAATTCCAATAGGTACAATGGACTTTTGTTTTCTTGGAGAGTTGGAAATACTTTAGAAATACTTTGGGAAACTTCACAGTCCAGGGTAGTAAGTTTTATAGCAGAAGAGCTATGAAATACCCTGCAAAGACAGGAATTTTTTCCATGTATGCCCTGGCAGTTAATGATGCATGTGAACAACTACAGCTGCAACAAATTATTTGCCAAAAATTGAAATGGTAGCTATTATCAGCTTTCAGCTTAAAAACAGAGCTATGATCAGATATCCTGAGAGGAACATCCCCACTCACTGTCGAGCAGGTTCAGTTTTCACTCCTCCCCATGAGCAACATCCTATTTTTGGTGTGATTTCCTTTGGGTCCCACCAATAGAAATAATGATCTTTCAAATAACAAATTTGATTGATCAATCCTTTTTAACTGCATAGCATAAATAAAAAGTTTAGTGTTTATATAAGCTGTGGCTGCCCCTGGATCCTTGGCAGTGCCCAAGGCCAGGTTGACCAGGGCTTGGAGCAGCCTGGGACAGTGGAAGGTGTCCCTGCCTGTTGCCAGTGGTGGAACAAGATGAGTTTTAAGGTCCCCTCCAAGTCAAACCAATCTATGAGGCTTGGATTCTGTGCAATAATTAAAAATAAATTTTAGTATTTGGAGTTTTCTTTTACCATAATTGTTCACGTTTGAAAATATTTTTGAAATATACCATAGAAATATTTTTTAATGAAGTAGGTTGCACTTCAATATTTTATTTTTCATTTTAATAATGTACTTACATGTGTAAAGTACAAAGACAGGCAATGTACAAAGGCTGTAACTGAAATAGAAATGTACAATATAACACAATAGTAATCCTATTAAGTAATTCTATTTGCTGATGCAATACAAGGCAAGTCAAAAATGCACAGTCTTTTTTGTACACCTGTCAAATGGCTCTATAACAATTCAAATTCTGACAACTGGCATTGTTCTCTGACTGGCAAACTATTTTGGTGTTTGATCCAGTTTTTTTGATTGTGACTGTTAAATGACATACTGCGTCAAACATTTACAAAAAACAAGGGAAAAGGGTTTTTTCTATTCTATATTCAAATGAGCTAACAAGTGCTGGCAGATTAACAGATGCCAACAGCTAACTAATCAACAAACACTAGAAACAACTCAAATCATCCCCTTGCCTAAATTTGGGAGTTTTTGTGACCAAAGTGCTGTCTCCAGCCATGGGCCAAGCACAGGAGGGACCTGGAGCTGCTCAGAGAGCCCAGAGGAGGCTCCAGCATGAGCAGAGGATGGAGCAGCTCTGCTGGCAGGAAAGGCTGGCACAGCTGGGATTGTTCACCTGCACAGGAGAAGCTTTGGGCTGAGCTCAGGGTGGCCCTGCAGGGCCTGAAGGAGCCCCAGGAAACCTGGAGAGAGACAATTGCCAAGGGCTGGAGGGACAGGACACAGGGAATGGCTCCCAGTGCCAGAGGGCAGGGCTGGATGGGAGATTGGGAATGAGGAATTGTTCCCTGTGAGGGTGGGCAGGCCCTGGCACAGGGTGCCCAGAGCAGCTGTGGCTGCCCCTGGATCCCTGGCAGTGCCCAAGGCCAGGCTGGACACTGGGGCTGGGAGCAGCCTGGGACAGTGCAAGGTGTCCCTGCCATGGCAGGGGATGAGATGGAATGATCCTTCCAACCCAAACTGTTCTCTGGTTCCATGGAAGGTGAGAGGGGAATGCATTTCCTAACGTCTGTTTGCTTGATCCTGGTTTAATGAACACAAGCACCCCTAAAACAATATATTTCCTCAAAGTCCCCATTCCAAGCTCTTTCCCCACGGCCTCTTCTTGCATGTCAAGCACCCAGATGTCACTTAACTCATGCTGTAATTAGAGAAAAAGAATTAACAACGTTCCTAAATGTCTGAATTCTTGGATTTGAAAGAGTAAAATGCTGCTAAGAGAGATTTCTGAGGCTTTTCCTGGTCATGGAATGCTACAAGGTATTCCAAGGTATTCCAGCATCACTCTCAGTAGGTTGTGAGGTAATGCCGGGCAGGTTTTGAAAAGTAAACTCTCTGAGGCTCCCAAATGAGACAGATCTCTTGATTATTTGACATTTATATGTGTTTGGATGGCAAAGCTCAGCTGTTAGTAACTGTTACCTGTTCATGCATTTGTCTGGTCAGTGTAAATCTTCTTTACAGCTTTCCTACAAGACCTTTTGTAGTTTTATTCTGGATTTTTTTTTTCTCTGAATTCAGTCAGTACCAGCTACATGCAGAGAACAAAATAATTAATTAGTAAAGCAGAGACAAATTCAACCAGGCTGACAATTCCCTAAAGATGATGATTTAGAGTCAGTCTCCTCTCTTACTCTGCCTTAGACTGACTTTTGAGCCAACAATAAAATACAACTAGAACTTCATCTACCCACAGTTTAAGAATTTTATCTCTTTGTTTTTCTTTATTTTTCAAAGAGATCCCTGAAACAAAATGGGGTCATTTCAAGTTGCAAAGCAAAATCAATTAAACTTCTGAAGTTCTAGGATTTATGGAGAAAAAGTGGCAAGTTTTAGTTTTAATTTGATCTGCATAGTTTTTCTTAGTTTTTATTGCCTGGTTCAGTACCTGAATCAGAAAATAAATCACTCACAGAGCTCTAATGATGCTCTCCTTCAGAACGAAGATTAAGCCATGCTGATCCCTGAAGAGATACTAACAACTGCACTGCCCAGGAGTGGGAGTAAGCCTCTCAAAATTGGGTATTGTTAGAGAAAATAATATGTTAAAAGGACACACCTCCTGGCTACTTTGTCTGGAGAAGAATATCTCCATAAAAAATAATTATATTGCTTCTCAGTCAGAACTTATCAAAGGGAAAGTCTGTGTATTTTGTCTTTTCCATAAAAATCCATGTATCATAAAACAGCTCTTCTGAGGAAATCTTTGCATCTTGTCTGGGAGTGCTGGTGCATTCTTGCATAAGCATTCCATACTTGTGAATAAGCAGCAGCTTCTACAGCCCAGAGTGGCACCACAGCTGTATGTGTGCAGCATCCAGCAAATAAATCCAATTTTCTGCCAGGTTTGGGAGCCTTTTTCTGCACAGTTTTATTGCTATCACGGTTTCACCTGTGAAACATATCTGAACCAGTTAAATAATTTTATATGTATGGAAGATTATCATGTGAAGAGATGCTTCCTACAGGAGGGCATTGAGCATGTCAGGAATATTTGAGACAAGGACAGGACTTGCCCCTGGATCCCTAGCAGTGCCCAAGGCCAGGCTGAAGAGGGCTTGGAGCAGCCTGGGACAGTGGGAGGTGTCCCTGCCCATGGCAGGGGCTGGAATGGGATGAGTTTTAGGTGCCTTTCAACCCAAACCAGTCTGGGATTCTCTGATTCTTGCAGAGCCTTACTGGTTCCAGTTCTGAAGACTGGCACAAGTTGTTTTGGACATCAGAGCTCCAGATAAAGTTGATTTGATAAGCAACCACAGACTTTCCTTCCTCCTTACCCTATCATAAATTTTTCTCTGTCCTCTGAGACCACCAGTTAGTTCTGCCCTCTTTCATTCTCATCATATTTTAAATTTTTGAGGCAGGGATCATCCCTTTCCAGTGCTCTTCTGTTTCCTCCCTTTCCTCCCCAAAACTGAGAACAGTCAGAACATTTAAAAAAAAAAAAACCACCCTGTAAGAAAGAATGCAGTAGCAAATATTCCCTTTTCAAATAGAATCATTACCATAGCACAGCTATCCTTCAGCTCCCAGCAGCTGCAAATGGAACAGGGAGATGTTAGTGTTCACTTCCACTGATCTCATTATACAAACCACTAAGAGGAGCAAGGGAATACATTTGGAGAGCTTTCATGTGGTTAAAGCGACAGGGGAAATTCAGGCTTTGATATCCCCTTGTTCAGTATATCTGCCTCACTTTGTGCCTGCCCCTCAAAAGCAAGGCTGAAAAAATATTAGAGGGTTGTTGAAAGGGATTGGAAAAATGAGAAAAGGCTCTAATTAAAAGGACAAAAATACACTTGGAAAGTGTTTCTCAGTGTTTTTAAGTTCAAAACCAGACCACCTATCCAAATCTCCTCATTAAAAGTCAGATTCAATTTTCATGCTGAGAGCTTGATACCAGGTTTCTACCCAGCTAGACAAATACTTAGTCCTTTGATTTCTACATTACCAAGGTGACTAACAGGCACTGATTGATACCTGTGTTTGTGACCTGATGATCTAGGTAGGGAAAAGTCAGCATCCACCATTGCTAATTTGGTAGTGAAAGTTCAGAGGTCAAGAGATTTGTCCACAACTGTCTGGAATGCAAAGCACAGCCCCTGGCTCTGGAATGCCATGTCACCCAATGGAAACAAGAACCTTTCCTTCATTTCTTTTCTTTTCTTTTCTTTTCTTTTCTTTTCTTTTCTTTTCTTTTCTTTTCTTTTCTTTTCTTTTCTTTTCTTTTCTTTTCTTTTCTTTTCTTTTCTTTTCTTCCCTTTTCTTTTCTTCCCTTTTCTTATTTCATTTCATTTCATTTCATTTTTCTTTTATTTTTCATTTTCATTGTAACACTGTCATCTCTGTGCCTTGCTGACTCGCTCTTCTCTTAGCAGGACCGGAGCTGTGGAAAATCTAGGATGGAAAGCAAAGCTGATACTAGCCAAAGTTTTCCTTGAGTAGCTGTGGCAAGGCTTGAGGGCAAAAAAAAGTATAAAAATCCTGTAAAAATAAATACATGGGGAGTCCAGCTAAAGAGGTGCCAGAACACCCCAGTAACACTCCATAATTCCTTGCCTTCAGAGTATGGCACTGTGTAGGGCAGAGTGCATATGAAACGTGGCCCTTTCCCTTTCAGGCTGCTGCAGAAATGCATTTCCCTTTGGTTTTCCCTGTCTTCCTTCAAAACTGGAGTTTGTTAAGCCCCTGCACAACTGATTCCTGCTCTCCAGAGAATTCAGCTGCACAGCACTTCCTTGTGCAGTGTTTCCAGCCTGGGGGAATGTTCTGGAATGTGACAGAACAAGGAGAAGTGTGTGTGGCCACTGTGATGGTAACTCCGAGGCAGCAGCATAAATAGCTGTGTGCTTCCCTTAAGAATTTAATTAGTCATTGCATTTGAATTATTCACATGGAAAAAGATGCACTGGGTAGCTTTTAATCTAATTAGGCTATTAGGTAGTAGTAGCCATATCTAAACAGAAGGTGAAGATTGTATTCCAGTCAGTCAGGGTATCAATCTGGGAGGTAATGCACAAAGCTGGGTTCTTCCCATGGCCATTGAAACAGGGTAATCTTTAACCCAAAGAAACAAACCTGGAGGTTAAGCTACACTTTGTGGAATTTAGATATACCTTGCAAAATTTAGTGAAAATATTTATAGAAGGAGAAGGTTGTCTCTTAATATAAGAATTAAATATATATAAGGAAAATATACAGAGAGAATACATATAGATATATATTTATTTATTCACTGCCAGAAAACATAGCCTGTAAATAGTGTAATTGTCAGCTCTCACGGGATAAAAGCAATACCTGCCTCAAAATAATACACCTGCTTGAAAATTTTAAAAGAACTAGAATAATGGGGCTATATTTTAATTTTACTAAATTATTTGGTCTTGATGCAAAGATTTATTTTACAGAATAAAAGCATTTAAGCAGGACTTAATATTACTGCTTTGTGTCAATGATAGTAACACTGGGACTTCAGTCTGCATTACTACAATGATTAATTAAAGTCCTTGTTCAGGATGAGTGAACATCATTATTGTTTTTAAATAGGAAAGGCAGATAACCATTAGTGATTACTCCTCAATTCCCAGTCTCGCTTGTTAAGGACTAAAGAATACTAAAGTAGGTTGTATAGTTTTCATGAAGCTATAAGCAGAGCCAAGAATAATAATATTACTATGCAACACATACAAAGGTAAAGAGTGAGAGCTGGATGAGCTTAAAAATTAAAGCTACAAAAATTCTGCACTGCTCTAAGTGAAAACATTACTGTTATTTTTAGTAATAAGATAAAGGAAATGTGGGATATAGCTTTCTTTTAAACAATTTTGGTAATTGCTGAATTTTTAGAATGCATCCCTGGATGCAGCTGCATTACTTAAACCATGTAAATAAACTACATTGCCTTAAAAACCACCGAGAGGAATCCTGTAGTCTTGGATATTTTCAGTATATCAGTAATACTGAAATAGAAACCTGGCTGCCAATTAACTGGCCATTAGAAGATACACACATTGGTTAAAAATAAAAAATCACTGAGAAATTCTCCTGTTGACTTGGCTGAAATCAGGAATTAAAGCCATAAGAAGCCATTTACAGTCAGGCTTCCATGAGCAAAATAATTTTTAGTATGGATTTCTAGGGAGGTATGAAGCTCCAAAACTTTTGTTTAGATTCATCCTGCATGTCCGAGTGGTTGGCTTTGGATTGCAGGTAAGAGAACAGAGAGAACACTTCTTTGCTCAGTCAACTGTACAAGCAGGTGCAAATTGTGCTGGACTTCCAGCACAGCAAGAAATGTGCACACAAAACCTTTCAATGCCATGATGCCCATAATGAAGTTAGAAACTGGGAATTACTGAGCACCTAGGAAACTGCAGGGAACAGAAATGACTGTTAGGGAATAGGACTGAAATCAGAGAAGCCAAGATAGATTTAACAGTTAGAGAAATTTGAGAGCTGGGAAAATGTACATGCTTTGTGGTGAGAGGCTTCATACTGCCTTTTTTCACTGGAAAGGCTGCTCAGGCCTTGGCAGGGGCTGCCCAGGGAGGTTTGCAGTGCCCATCCCTGCAGGTGTCCCAGGAAGGGCTGGAGGTGGCACTCAGGGCTCTGGGCTGGGGACAAGGTGGGCACAGCTGGGACTCCATGGGCTGGGAGGGCTTTTCCAACTTTAAGGGTTCTGCACAAGTCTGTTGGGCCTTGCTCAGAACCCATGGACTCACCTGCTTTACATTTCCTTCTTTCACTGAAGAAATAAGGGACAGGTAAAAGTCTGATCTTAGTGAGAGCATCACACAGCTTAAATGTGGTCAAAAAGTAGGAATTATGTCAATTATCTGTGTTCTTCTCTTCTCCTTGACAGCAGGTCTCAGAATCTCCTTGTTCTGGCTCTCAGCCTCCATCAGTGCTCTGACTCTGCAATGTATTAATTGTATGAAGTGCACAGTGTCCTGCTGCATCCATTCACCTGAGCCCTGCATTGGGCTTTTCCCCTGCAAAGTCACGATTTCTTCCTGCCACCAAAATCCTAAAGAGGACAGATATGTAGTGGTATGGTTGTGTGCAACAGCTGTGGAGGGAGGAACTCCCACTGGCCCCTCAGTCAAAAGGAATCCAAGAAATTAAGTGTGGGAAGTGAGGGAAGGGAAGGGAAGGGAAGGGAAGGGAAGGGAAGGATGTGCATCCTTGTAGTGTAACAAGAGCAGAGCTCTCCTTTCTCTGCTGTCCTCTGTGGAGAGTCACCAGACAAATCAGAAAAGCACAGGAGGTCAGAGCTATTTCTAATTATTACAGTGTTAATTTAGAGCCATCAATAAGTCAGAGAAATGCTTCCTGAATGAATCCATTTAAAGCACACATGGTCTGAAAATATGAAATCCCTATTAAGGGAAATGCATGTAGCAATAACAAAACCTCTCAAATCATCTTGTAAACAAACAAGTATTTTGAGAAGACTTTTTGGGCACATGTTGCAAAGAACAGCAAACAATCTTTGTGGTTCACACTGAACCATTATATTCTGTTACCTGTCTTTCAGAAAAATATGAAGTGAAATGATGAGCTGAAGCTACATCACAACAATCTCAGTGACCAAGAATTCAAATTTCAAAGGAGATGCAAGCAAACAAAAATATCATCAAAAGATACAAGTTCACAAATAAGAACAAAATAGTCAAGTCATATGATATGTTTTCTGCTGAAGAACAGATTTCAGGTCACATGAAATGAAGGAAAGATGGAAGATTCTCGTGGTAAAATTATTCTTTCAACAGGACATAAAAGATCATTAGGGAGATCATTAAACCAGGGCAATTAATAATTGGTCCAAGACAACTTTTTTCAAAAAAACCTTTAATATTCAGGATCCCACTTGGGTAGTCAAAACTTATATAACTACAAGTAAAACCATGATGTTGCCATTTTTTGCACTGTCCTTCCATCGAATGGAAAAGCTTTGTTTCCTTCAGCAGCTCTGAAGAACTGGAAAATAGAGAATATGGACAAACTCCAGAAACTTATCACCACAGAAACATGAAATCCTTCAGATATTTGGTATGAAGGATGTTAATTATTCAGTAGCTAAGGGGTAATCTCACACTTGTGTTGGCTCCAAGTTAGGCAGCAGATGCAGTTGCCATCCAGTTCTTTTATTTAATCTTTATGAAAATAGAACTGAAGTGGAAATTGATGCAGAGAGTTGGATTAGGGGAAAGGTCAAGGTCTGTTTTCTGGCTGGTTTTTGTGATGGCTGTTTTTTTTTCTGTGTGATGGTACTCAAATATCAACCCTTAAAGGCTTACAGGTTATGTTTTACTCCTAGTTTAGAAGATCCACATTTAGATTCTACAACTGCTCTCTCAGGACTTCAGAGAATCGTGGAATCCCAGACTGGTTTGGATTGAAAAGGATCTTTAAACCCATCCAGTGCCAACACCTTGCACTGTCCCAGGCTGCTCCCAGCCCCAGTGTCCAGCCTGGCCTTGGCCACTGCCAGGGATCCAGGGGCAGCCACAGCTGCTCTGGGCACCCTGTGCCAGGGCCTGCCCACCCTCACAGGGAACAATTCCTCATTCCCAATCTCCCATCCAGCCCTGCCCTCTGGCACTGGGAGCCATTCCCTTTGTCCAGTCTTTGCAAAGAAATGTTCCACACGTCTATGAATCCTTGTGAAAATTTATGGTGTATTTTTGGCTTTTTGTTAGAAAAATCTGGCCATTATATGTAAACAAGTCTCCATTGAAGTCTGAAGTCAGTGAAGATGGTAACCCATAGAATCAGCTTTAGGTTTTTGGGGTTTTTTTCCCTAGGTGTTTTGGATTAGATTAGTTGAGTCTGCTCTCTGTTCTAATCCAGTTGTTTTTTCCAAGGTGAATATTCTTTGCCACCAGAGTAGAAACTTTTAAAATCTGGAAAAATTTTGCCTTCTCTGCCTGCCCCTGATATGTTGGATTTTTAGTTTGTTTGGCTTTTCTATTCAGCATCATGTACGAACAAGATCATCTTTGATACCAAAAAATGAGTCATTTTACAGCACAAAAATCATCTTGATTCAAACAAATCTGTTCACTCATTTGAGTAGACATTAGAACATTGCTTCACACTCTCAGTTTTCAGCACAAAGTGAACACAGCCTGTCACTCAAGGCCTTGTATCATTTGTCTCCAAGTAGCATTAAAAAGAGATTTCCCTTTAGACTCCAGGATGCTGCCTGACACATACAAATCTTTTTCTTTTTTTCAGTTTAAACAAAAATCCTTTACATTTCATTATTGGAAGATTAAGACATTCAGGTTTGTTTGGTGTTTTTATTTTTTGTGGATTTCTTTTGCCTTAAAACAAGCTCATATTTTGTTGGCATATCAATCAATTATAAAAAGAAATAAAGGTTAAAATTATCAAGTTCATATAAAGACTGAAAAGATGAAAGCTGAAAAATGTAAATTCAAAGCCATTTAAGCTCAGTGACATCAGCTGACTCTAAGTTATGCCTTTTATCTATAAGTTATATATAACCTGCATCATACAGATATATATAATATATATATATGATCTTCATCACTCCTCTCAGTTTTCCTGCTCCTAAATAAGAAGGATTTAGAGTTTTTATTAAAAAATTAGTAAACCTCTCCAGAAATAAGCAAGTGGTTAATGTTTCATCATCTGTTTCAAAGTGAAATACTGTAGGAAAAAATAACCATTTCAATTTAAGTATGTCTTAATTTCTTTCTTGAAACAGCATTTTTCAGTGGTTTTGTGCAGGTTTTTTGCATTAAATAGTTTATTTTATTTTGGTAAGGGATGAATTGCAGGTTGCCTCTAGGCAGGGACGGTTTTCCCCCTCACCATTTCTCTCTCCTTTTCCATCCTCAAGTTCTGTTAGAAATCCACCACGCCGCTCCTCATTTTTTGAAGGTTTGGATACAGAACTGAAACACCCATTATTTTCCCACCTGTAGCAATACTCACTCTGGAAAGCTAACTTAGAGCTGCAGAAAAATAGGTTCATTAAATGCTATTTGCACAATAATGCACCATGAAGAACTTATTATTTTAGATTTAAATTACTGTAAATTAGAGAAGAAACAGGATTCAAATATTCAGAGCAGCTGCCTGAGCTGGTTTCAGCTCTGCTCTGAGGAAGACAACATGAGGTGCTGGAGTTGTGCTGTGCTGCTTTGGAGCTGGCAGGAAGGTCTGTGGGATGCCAGTACCATCTTCAGGCAAGTCAGGGCATAACAGAGGAATTTCTCAAAATTAAAGGCCAAAGCATAAATCAGTCTGAAAAGCAGCCCTTTCACCTTGTTCAGGTGTTACACTTTGTTAAAGTCAAAAATGTTGTATTCTGCCTACTCTTGCACAGCAGTAACAGATTTTTAAACACATGCAAAGTAGGGTAATCTTAATTTTTAAAAAATGGGGGGATTAATTATCTTTTTTTAAGTACACACTCAATGCAAACAGACTGAGGGGACAGACCTGAACATTCCTCATCAGTACTCATAAATTAATTTAAAATATAATAAAATTTGACATTTACCTTGTTAAGCACTGAAATCCCTTGCTGCAGGATGTACAGCAGCTAATAATTTATTTGGATTTTGATGTAACTCTGAAATGTGGAAAAGAAATCCATCAAGACCTGTGACAATAAAACCACACCTCAATGTAAATTGTTGAGAAAGAACGTTTCAAATACTTATTCTTTTTTTATTACCCTCTTTCCTAAACAACAAGTTGGAACGAGGATAGTTGAACAATTAAAATAAATGGGGCTTTGATAACCAGATTTTTTGGAAAGCATTTGAGTAAAATGGGCATTTATGCATCTTTAGAAGGATAATTGGACAATACACTAATATTGGAAAACTATACTACATGATTTTCCTGAGGACACACTAGGTTTAATTCTGTCAATTCAAATATCTCGGGTCAATTGCAGAATCAATTTTGTTTTCATGCTCCCTGTGAGGGAAGCCTTTTTCTACTTAAGCCTTTTTTGATTTCTAAATACTCTGATGTCCCTTGTCTTACCAATTTTTCCAAGTTTCAGTAAAGCCAGTGTTTAAATGCTGCTTCTAGAAATAGTCTGACCTTGCCAATCACTATTTTTGCTGTTGGACAGTGTTGGTACCTTCCAGTTTCTACTTATGTCTTGTCTTTGAAATGGTCAGGGGGAGTGCTGCTTCAAATTTTTGTCAAAAAAACCCCTCAAGTTCAATATTTACTATCAATGTGGTATGTGCTTTAAGACATTTACTACTCTGTATGGAATAGAGTACTTTTTAAATATAATTTTTTTAAGATTAACAGTAAGAAAGGTTGCACATAAAACATATTCCATATTATATGGCTAAGGCTTTATTCTAATTAAGAATTATGGGTGTGATGACTGTTATTACTGTATAAAACTGCACTGTGATTCCCAGGAGATTTAGGGAAGCTTTTCAACAGTTGGATCTTGAAGTTTTATTTTCTGTTTCAGAGAGGGAAAACTCATTTGAGGCTTTCAGGCTTCAGCGATTTTGAAATTAAGCTGCTATAGAGAACTATCACAGCACTTCTTATCCATGTGGAAGCTCAGGCCAGATGATCCAAGCTGGAATTGAGGTCTCATTTCTCACTTGCTGGTGTGTGGATTAATATGTCAGAGAGAAACTGTAGCATCAATACAAAATGCCTTTGTAAAAGCATTTGCCAGCCCTTCACACTGCCCAGTGCAGAGCAGTTTCCTGAAATCCTGATGCATTTCTCTGCACACCTGAGAACTCCTGGGCTCTGAAGCAACTCCATGCAAGCAGACTTGGAGATTCTTGAAAGTCTGAAGGTGCCAGACCTCTGCTGAGGGAAGATTCTGCTTCTTTTTGTCCCTGAGCTTTGTGTTTGGCTCTGGTGAGGAAGATGAGGAGTGCTGTCAGTGTGATCCTTTGACCATCAGTGGTTTTGGCAGCCTGCTAAGCAGCTCTTCCCTGCCAGCACTACTTCTCCTGCAGCAGGAACTGGCTGCAATTTGCCAGATCTCACCCAGCTGTTGTGGACAGTCCCCAGGTCAGGCCTGTGCCTGAATAATGCAAACTGCAGGGGGCAATGGGCAAGGCAGCCACCAGCTACTGCCACACCTTCAGCTGGCCTGGAGGAGGTTGAGGATGGGTATTGGTGTTTGACCAATATTACAGATGGGACTGCCTTGGTCTGCCTGGCCTTGGCTGCTGACCAAGTAGTGGCACCTGTGGGATTTTCTCCCCAGAGACGCTATTCAGTACCTGTGGGGTTTTCTCCCCACAGACACTATTCAGTACCTGTGGTCAAGCTGGGCACGTGGAGACAAGTCCGGGCATGCCCCGAGCTCCAGAGCTGGCTGTTGAGGGGGTAACTCCTCAGGCCTTCCTGAGCTGGAGAAACCCTTAAGGCAAGGTGAAGAAAGGAGCGGGTCCTGATGGAGAGTTTTTAATCCAGAGTTTTTATTTTGGTGGCACAGCCTCTGAATCTTGCAACAATCTCCTGAACCCTCCCAACAGAACTCTCCAACAGAACCTCGTGCTCTGCTTGCCCCTTTACCTGGGGACAGGGACAGGGGAGGGGACCCAGGGAGCACCAACCAGGCACAGGGGGAGGGGCTCTCAGGTGACAGGGACACCTGGGTGGGCCAATGGCCCCCCAGGGGGTGGAGAGCATCCTTTGAACCTGTCAATCACTCGATGCTCCCCTTGGAATTTCTGGGTTGATAGACAGTGCCCAGCAGGGGTCAAGGGTGGGGAAAAGGAGAGGTGATTGGCAGCCCACCGGGGAAGGGTAATTTCAGGGAGAAACCCAGGGAACTGAGGCAAGTCCTGACATCACACCGCAACAGATGGGGAAAGTCTGAAGGGGAAGCTGAATGAGGAATGGCTGAGGGCTCTTGATCTGTTCAGCTGGAGAAGAGAAGACTGAGGGGAGAGCTCAGCAGGGACACCAGCTTCCTTGAGAGGGAAGAGGAGGGGCAGGCACTGAGCCTTTAACTCACCCAGGAACAGCTGGAGCTGGGCAGAGCAGGGTCTGGCTGGACATCAGGGAAAGGTTCTGCTTCCCCAGAGGTGCTGGCACTGCCCAGGCTCCCAGGGATGGGCACAGCCCCGAGGCTGCCAGGGATGCACAGGGGGGATTGCTGGGGGGGTCTGGGCAGGGACAAGGGCTGGGCTTGATAATCCTGGTGAGTCCTTCCAGGTTATTCTTATATCCAGCTCATTCTGTGATTCTGTAAAATGCTCAGGAAAATACTGAAAACCAAGCCTTTGTAGTTTCATTGGATTTAGGCTGGACTTCGAGATTTTTCATCCATATACACTCACTCTAATTTAAAATTCACTTCAGACTCAGAATGAGTCTGGCTAACCCATGCTACCCATGTCCAGGACACCAGCTTTTGATATCATGTGCTTGATTCTGCTCTGTGCTAACAAGGGTGTCTTGTTCTTCTTTCTGGACATTTAAGATCTACAGTGAGTACCTTAGAAAAAATAAGTAATTTTCACACAGTAATTTTCAGCACTAATTTCTTTTTGAGCAGGAGGGAGGAGGAGAAAAAGGCCACTGTAATACCTGTATATAATTAATTACTAAAAAATTATTTACTAAAAAATAAGCTAAGCAATTTTCTTCCTCAAAGTTAACTAAGAAAGCCAAAGGGAAGTGGATAGGAGAGTTTGAATGGAGAAAAATCTCTTTCCATCTTTTCACAGTGGTGTTTAGGATGAGAGAAATCTGACAGCAATAGGTGAGTATTTCCATCTGGTCAAAGGTAAATGCTTTCACATTGAGAACACTTCACCTAAGGCACTCAAAGGTGAATTGCTGAAAATAAGGCCTTTGGAATAAAAATATGAAGCAAGATTGACACCCAAGTCTGTGATGTTACTCACCATTTAAGGTGATTTACAGTCCTAGAATGTTGAGATTTTGATTCCAAGCTAAAACAATGATGCCCTGAAGCCAAAACTAATTTTTCCTTTTCTATTTTGATTGCATTTCCCTTCTGTAGAGAGGAGTGTTAATGGATGAAGTTGCAGGTTTATTTTTACACAGATCATTAACTGGGAAAATATTCAGGATGACTGTATTCTACTCATAGCCCAAATCCAGTTCCTCAGCCACACTGAGCAGTGCAACTACATGGCATGCAGGGCAATTTTTCCTAAAAAGAGAAGCACTTGAATAAAGTAGAACTGCAGAGTTCTGTGACCTGAACCTGTGTGAGTTTTAGAAAGAGTAAGAAAATGTTGTCCTTTGCTTCAGGTCTGTAAAAATGGGTGCCCAGTGCTGGCTGTACCTCAGAGTTTGTGGGAAATCTGGGGCTGACAGTCAGAATCACTGTACAGCACTGGCTGTCAGAATTTATTTGCCAGCCACATTTCATATTGCCCAGGATCACTGAGACAGCAGAGGACACATGACAAATCTGAGTGGTATTCTGGTTTAAGCAGGGCTGGAAACTGTTGCAGTAAAGTAGAAAAATTATAAAGAAAGGCCTCATAAGATCAGCCTGCTCTGGCTAGCCTGTCATTTTTTCTAAGGCAAGCTACCACTTTGCATGTTCCCATGTGAAAATAATCCTGGTGTGAGCAGTGGTTAACATAACAACCTATTCCTGGGTGAAAAACAGCCAGCACCTGTATAAACTGGTTTTACATCATTTGATAGAAAAATGAGAACTATTTCTCACTAACAACTTTCCCTGCACTACACCCTGGGGTTTTGAGTGACCAATTAATACAGGGTAACAACTTGTTATTAACCAAGAAAGTAATTGTCAAGAAAGCTACTGACCAATGGGAGTCACACTCGAGGTCTGTAAAGCTGTATAAAAAGGGAGTTATGTGACTAAAGAATGGGCTTTTTCCACTATGAAGAAAATGGAGTCTGTGTGATTTTTTCCCCATAATAAACACGTCCCATTGCTGCGGATTAACAAAAGCATTGTCTTTGGTCTAAAAAAGAACCTTAATTGGGGTGGGAAGCTTTCTTAGATGGAAACTGGCACAAAGAATTAGACTGCTTCAAAGCAGGAGTTTTCCTTTGTTGTACATCTAAATCTTATATCTTTGTATATCTCAATTTTTCAAAAGCACCCTTATTCTGGGGGATGTTTATTTCTTCAACAGGGTGTGTTCCTTCCTATTGGGAACAGGCTGTGACTTCATTCCTGGTGTCCCTACCTGCCAGCAGTGTTACAAGGCTGTCTCTGGATCTCCTGGACTCAAGCCTTGTTCTGAACAGGCAGAAACCATTGGCACCCTGGAAAGAGTCAGGTGCCAATTGAGTTAATGATCACATCTGCTTTCCGCACAAACCCTGTTCTGAAGGCTGATATTGGAGACTAAATTGGAAGATCTGATGCTGAAAATCTTTTTGTATGAGAGGTTTGTTTCACAGATAGTATAAACTGTGCTGCAAAGCTCTTTGAAGTCACAAGAGTTTTCTGTTGATGTCAAGAGTCTTTGGTCCAAGCCTTTAGAGTCGAGCACACTCGCACTATTTGTGTAAAGACACAATAAATCTGTGTTAATGGGCAGGTACAAGAACAGATTATGTGATAACTGTGTGGTTTCTCTATTAATATATTCTCCCATTACTTTACATGTTGTTTCATTAATCTAAATCTTCCTTAACACCACTTCTAATCTAGTCAGCAGAAGCTGCAATAATGTCTAAGCACAGAGAAGAAGCAGTCAAGTATTTGGTTGTTTTATTAAATGTCTATTGCAGTCCTTGATCATGAAGGTACCTTAGTTAAACCAGTCCTTATTCAAATAAATATTCTGTGGAAATATTATGAAAGCTCTGATTAATCTAGCAATGGAATGTTTGTTTAATCAAGGTATTTCAGAAATACTTTTACAAAGCCTGATAAATTACACTGAAATCCAAGGTGGTAGCAGCAATAAATGATAGCTACCTAAATATTCAAGTCCTTTTATAAGAGATGTGTATACAGAAAATAAGTAGTTTCTTTTTAAAGCTACTAAAACTATTATTTAATGCAAATGAATTATACAAAGTTCCCAAATGTGAAACTAAATTATTTTATGAATAAACATTTTTAATCATGAGGAAAAAAAACTGTCTAGACTAAAATTCATTGTAATGAATATTGTGATGATACAGAGAACAGAAGTGATGACTCTTGGTATAAATGCTCACTAAATATGCACAGAATTATTTCCTGTTATATGTGTGAATGCCTTTGAAGAAATGCTGAAATGCAAAGTTTTAGTGTCATGTGCCAAAGCAGGGAATTTTTTTCAGTCTTTTAAAATGCAGACTTGCACTAGAACTTTAAGTCATTATGTGACATTTTCAGGGTTTCAGATATAAACTCTCTGCTGTCCCTGCAGCCTGTACAATAAGCTGTGAGGTCATTGCTGGCCTTGCCCTGCTTCTTCTAATGACCCTGAGCTGCTGCCCTGCTGCAGAACAACTGAAGCAGGTAGTACAGGCAGAACAACTGAAGCAGGTAGTACAGGCAGAGACTGTCAGGAGAGTAAAGGAAAATCATTTTTTTAAGTAGCTCAGGGTTCTGTAAATCACACAACTTGGCCAGGCTGCCTCTGTAACAAGAGGTGAATATTCCTGGTTTTACCACCAAGATCCTTCCTGTTCTTGCATAAGATTTGGAGCTGCTGGAGAGAGCACAGAGGAGGCACCAGGATGAGCAGAGGGATGGAGCAGCTCTGCTGGGAGGAAAGGCTGGCACAGCTGGGGTTGTTCAGCCTGGAAAAGAGAAGCTTCAGGGTGAGAGTTTGCTTTCCTCTCAGCAGTACTTGATAAGTGATTTCCTTGTCTTTATTTTGACCCACAAGTCTTCCCACTATAGTTCTTCCTATTTTCTCCTTCTTCACACTGTGGGGGTGGAGGACAGTGAGCAAGCTGCTAAAATACCTGAAGTTCCTCCTCTATTCCTTATTTTCTGGAACCAAAGCTTTCTTTGCCTTTTTGCTATTTTAACTCATTTATAAATTGAATTTAAATATATTATTCTGATAGAAAATTTGAAAGTTAATGGAAGAAGGTGTTATTTTGTTGTCAAAATCTTCCTTGTGCAGAGGGGAAATTGGGGCTCCTCTTATTTGTATACTCTGTCAACCTGGTGAGAAGGAGCATAGGAACTTCTCATGACCATAAAGGCATAAAGAGTGGAACTCTGCCTTTATTCTCAGAGGTTAATTCAGTCTGTGTTACAATTGTGTTTATTCCACAGAACAGGAGAGGAGGAACTGTTATTCTCCTCCAGCCCAGAGGAGACTCCAGCCTGTTTCAGGTCTGCAGGCAGTACTGCTATGTAAAATTGTTCCATAAGAAATAAAATAAATCAGTGAAGCAAGAAGAGGCTAAAACAACTGAAATTCCAGGGTTTTTTTTTTTCCTATCCAGTTTATCCTTTGCTGATGGCCATTGTGAACATTGCAGGAATGTGTAAATGCCTGCCAGGGGTAGGAAGGAAGATGGAGCCAAACCCTTCTCAGTGGTATGGAGTGAAAGGAGAGGAGGTAATCTCAGCAATCTGAAATGCAGGAAATTCCATTTAAACATAAGAAAAAGCTTTCCACTGTGAGGACAACCAAGCCTGAAATAGGTTGTCCAAAGGGATTTTGGGTTCTCCATCCTTGGAGATATCAAAAACCTGACTTGAAGGCAGCTGTGAGCAACCTGCTCTGCCTGACCCTGGTCTGGGCAGGAGGGTGGATTTGAGAATCTCCAGAGGTCCCTCCCAGCCTTATCCAGGGTGTGATCCTGTGGTGTCCCCTCAACCTTTGAACAGCAGCACAGAAATAAAAGAAATAAATATAATACCTGCAATTAGCGCAGGGCAATGTCACTAATGTGCATAAAAAGCCATCTGAAATTGCCTGAAATGATGGCTTGTGAAAATAAATTGCACTCCAATCACCCATCTGCAGACAATTTCAGTAAAAACATTGCTGAGTTGATATGTGGGTTGATGGTGTTTCCACTGGCCTTGGTGTGCAAACCTCCTATTATTTTCTCAACAGAGGCTGCATAGTGTTTCATCTTTAGAAAAGCTATTGCAAAGATTTATGGAAGCATAATATGAAAATAAGACTAATGGATTACCTGGAAAAAATTCACAGGAAATGAAATTTTCACAGCATGAATCAGAGGTCAAATGGTCGTTCACCTTAGCATGGCTCAGGCTTCCTCAAGCCCTCATACAGCTTCTGTTTTCAGAAATTAGCCAAAGTACAAATTCCCATTGCCTGAACATGAGACTATTATCAAAAATAACACCTCACACAAAGACTGAGCAGAGGAAGGCAAACATCCTGGAGAGAATACTTCATGTCTTTCCATGGGTTTGATCATCTGGAGGTAAATGCTTTTCCTGTACACAACAGGGTTTTGTCAAAAATACTTCTTGTTGTGAGACAGTGGAGCAGCAAGAGTTTCTATAAAACAGCCACTAAGAATGCTTTGGGAAGCATTCCTGTGAAGCAAATAAAATGGAGAACATAGCTGATAGGACTATCAGGGTAGTAGAAATGGGATTAAGCACACCAAAACCCAATTAGGTGAATCACAAGAAATTCCTGAAGCAGACTATTCCAGGTCTGCTGTACATTAAACTGTTGTAATTGTGCTGATCTTGTACTTTGTAGAATGACAAGAATTAAAATAATTTGAGAACTTATTTTATAGAGATTGAAAACTGCCTCCAGCCTTATGTCTCTTTTGTTTTGACAGTTTTGAGAGGTTTTTGCTTTGTGAGTGCACCAAAGGAAAACTGGTTCCAGCATTACAGAAATCCAGCCACCTCTAAGGTGAAATGCAGCCATTAGAACAGTGATTAGCAAAGCCACAAAATGGTTGTTGATAGGGATTTTAAGAGTATCATTAAAAAATGGCAGGTGTGAAATGCTAGTTACCTCAATTGCAATGAGAGCCAAGCAATCACGGAAGAAACTTACTGAGCAGGCTTTAGTTTTCAGATTTCCTGTAAGAAAAATGCTTTTATAAAGAATCTTTGAGACATGCAGGGGACAAAGAGGCAAACTAACCTAGACTGTGTGGTGTAGTTTTCCCTGTGTACCAGGGTCACTACCTTCCCATGACAAATGCTATGCCTTTAAAGCCTGCAGAGAGCACTCCCCCATCTCCAGGTCAGGAATTCCCTCTCTTGACAACAGCTTGTCAAGAACTCTTCATGGTCCTTTTATTTAAACTGAGCTGTTTGTTTGCTTCATGGAAAATAAGTAACCCCATGAATAAATATTGGTTGCTTCTCTTTCTGGAAATTTCTTTGCAGATCTCAACTTAAAGTTTTGGTTGCTTCCAAGTCACTTTGTCAGATATAAAGACCCTACACACACATCCAAGGCTGTCCTAACTTCAAGAGTTCTTTGTTCTAATAACAGGACCAGTACTTGGCCAAATTGAACCTCGTTTATTATTCTTTTCATTGTCACATATGCATTTCCAAATGCTCTTGCCATTTCTGCAGCAATCCAAAACAAAACATCCTTTTTAAACAGACATAAAAGGTTAAGGATCTAAATGCAAATGGACTATGGGATTCATGCAAGTTGGCATGGAGCTTTAATTTTACATGTTGAAAGTTTTCCTTATTTTAAATTTGACCTGAAATTAAAATAATCTCCCCCCAGAAAAGTTAAATTCCTTCATCTTCCATTATAGAATCACAAACTGCTTTGGGCTGGAAGGGACCTTAAAGATCACCTCATTCACCCCCTGTCATGGGCAGGAACAATTTCCAATAGACCAGGTTGCTCCAAGCCTTATCCAACCTGGCCTTAAAAGAAATTGCTAAAACTTACATCATGGGCAGGGACAATTTCCACTAGACCAGGTTGCTCCAAGCCTTATCCAACCTGGCCTTAAAAGAAATTGCTAAAACTTACACAGAAAACTTTAAAATTTATGTGGAAATAAACTTTTCAAAGATTGATTAGGCACCAGCCTCAAGAAGGAAGTAAAGTCCTTCTGTATCCAGTTCTCAACACATTTCTCCATGTCTTCAAAGGCACAGGAAATATGAAGTGTTTTTTACTAAGTCTTTTCTCTAACAAAAGCTTAAAGGAGGCAAATTCCTGGTATTTTGGAACTAGAAGGGACAGAAGGGACTGCACCAGAAGTGCCACTCAAAGGAGTGAAAAACGTGAAGGAATGAAGTTCTGTAAGTCTGCCTAGAGCAGTTTGTGATAATAGTCAGTGTCAGGTGCTCTTCAAATGGTGCTAAGTGTCCTCAGCAGCATGCCTTGATCTTGACCTCAGGGAACTTTAACTTCAAATTTTTCAGCACCAGATGTATTAATTTTTAAAATATTTTTATTTGGTACATACTCTCTATTGTACTGATATTTCTAGGAAGATTATTATTATTGTTCTGATAATAGTATTTTCATTCTGGGAATATCACTTAGTGTTGAATCTTATGCCATTTAAATAATCATGAGTCTTTTGAGACAATAATTACACTATACATGCATCTTCCACTGGCTGCATCACACAGAATTTGGCATATTTTCTAACAAACTTCTATAATGCTATACAGTGAACATAAAGTTGATTTATGTTTGTATCTGTTTGCCCTACTGCATCCTTGTGATCAGTTCTGCTCTTTTCTTTGAGCTGCTCCATTTCCAGCCAGGCCAGGCTGTGGGACACCCACAGTCCCAGTCCTGGCTGCCCTGTTTGCAGCATTGCCTGGGGATATAAACTCAAGAAGTGGCAAGGAGATGGATGTTTGGCTGAAGTGACAGATTCAGTTTCCTGGAGAAAGCTGCTGGCTGCAGTGTCACAAACAGAGCTGCTTATCTGCCCTTCCAGGTGTTGTGATGGTGACAGCTGGTTCAGGGGCACCTTGAGGAGGTGAGGGGGTGAGTAGATTTACTGGAGAATTCAACTTGCTTTTAAGTGTTAGGACAATCAACACTCACTATGATTTATGCTGATATTCACATCTAGATTCTGAGAAATTTCATTGCGCATATTTCCAAGCAGAAGAGACACGCACATTAATAAAAATCCATAATTGGTGAGTATTTTCAAACCTGGAGAATTATAACTGTATCAGGGCAGAACTATGTCTTAAAAGGAAAACATCCTTCTGTGGGAAGTGTTCTCATGTCTGTGCACGGGTTTTGTGGGTGAAAAAGGAGTTCAAAGTCCAAAACACAACATGCAGCTCTTGTTTGGAATGGTTAAACCATCCTGTAAATATGTTATAATCTGAGTTTTGCATGGCCTTGTAGCAACACATCTTTCTCTCATATGGATGTGATGTAGGTGAAATAGAATAGAATAAGAGAATATAGAATAGAATAGAATAGAATAGAATAGAATAGAATAGAATAGAACAGGTTTGGGCTAGAAGGGACCTTAAAACCCATCCAGTGCCACCCCTGCCATGGCAGGGACACTGTCCCAGGCTGCTCCAAGCCCCAGTGTCCAACCTGACCTTGGGCACTGCCAGGGATGCAGGGCCTGCCCACCCTCCCAGGGAACAATTCCTTCCCAATATCTGATCTGACCCGGATTTCTGTCAGTTTGAAGGCATTCCCCCTTATCCTGGCACTCCAGGCCCTCAGAAATAGATTTACCCAATTTCTCTTCTTTGGATTGTAGCTAAAACCAGCAGAGTCCACAAATAAAGAGTTATCAAGATGGTCTTGATAATATTAAAGTGAAGAGTACCAATCAAATACTTTTCTTATTAAAATTCTTAGATGTAGCCATTTACATAGCTCAGTGTTTTTCCATGCTGTGCACATAAAAATTTTCAGCACCAGATGTGTTAATTTTTAAATTATTTTGATTTGGTACAAACTCTCTATTGTACTGATATTTCTAGGAAGATTATTATTATTATTCTGATAATAGTATTTTCATTCTGGGAATATCACTTAGTGATGAATCCTATGCCATTTAAATAATCATGAGTATTTTGAGAAAATAATTACAATATAATGATTTCTACAGAGAACCATTTAAATTTTGATCAGAGGTTATCAGGGTCAAACATTATGTATTGCCTATCAGCATTCTCCTGCTATGACCAATCCATAGGGGTTTCTTGCTCCATCTTCTAATTTTCTTTCTTTTTTTGAAACATTTTCAATTCAGATTGTGAAAATTTCTGAAGTGAAAACTGCTTTTTCTTGTCAAACTGTGACTGATGTACAAGGGTTTTTTTGGTTTTTTTGGGTTGGTTTTTTTTTTTTTTTTTTTTTTTTTTTTTTGGATCTGATAATGGAGCTTTGAAGTATCTGAATTCCAAGGCACCATCCCACTGCTGTGTCTGCCATCAACTGTCCTCCGTCTCATGAAGGTGGTGGTTTTCATGCTCTTAATTCATGGGTTGGGTGAAGCATTTATAAAATGTTTGCTGATTTTTCCATGTCTTGCATTTCGATTCTTATTTCTAGGTGAGTTTTCCATTTTGGTTGTTTCTCCTGTGAATGCTGAGCCAAGAAAAGAGCCCGGAATTACTTCAGGCAGCAGGAGCTGAAAGGTTCCATTCAGACCTCCCACTTGCTGTGCCCCACTCCAGACGGACTCCATGGTGCTTTTATACCCTTACAATTAAAATGCTCCTCAAGCTTTTAATGATCCTCAAGAAACACTGATCTGTCTCCAGCACCGCCCTCCCTGGGGGCTCTGTCATATTTAGCAAGAATGTAGTGTTTATTTCTGATGGGATTCAGCTCCTTTCACTCCTTCACTTGTTTTCTTGACTGCTTTTCAAGGACTCCACTTAATTAGGAGGATTAATACTTCTCAGTGTCAGAGCCTTCCTTCCCTGTGAATGGAGTGCAATTAAAAATACCCTGTCAGGAGAAAGGGTGGTCTTTATTGCTCAGCCTGTGACATGAGGTGTTTCAAGCACGAGGTATTGTGTGACAAGTAACTTAGTCCCTTTGTTCCCCACCATGAATTCTGGATAATGATTCCCTTTCCACCCTTTCCTTTGTGTGCCTTGTCTGCTCAGACTTTGAGTTGCTGGGAATGGAGTCACTTCCAATGTGTTTAAAAGTTCTTGAGAGGGATCTGTCACTTCAGCTTGCTGCTGCTTCTGCAGGAAGCACTGAAAGCTGCTCTAGCTCCATGTTTGGGGTTTTTTTTTTTGGTTTTTTTTTTTTTTTGCCTTTTAGGAAAGTATTCTATTTTCACCTGAATATTGATGAGGCTTTTACCAGTGGCTTTACAAGTATCCAACTTTTATTGCCAGTGATTTTTTTTTCTTGCTTAAATATTTACCTTTCAGAAATTCAGGCACCAGTGAAATTTCTACAAATGAAACAATTAATCCCTTCTTTGGTCAACAAAGAGACACTTCAGGAAGTGTGACTTCATTGCTAACATTGATCTTGTATTCATTTCTATACTCAGATACTTCCATCCATGTGAGTCTGATTTAAGGCTTTCAAACCCACAAAGTCAGGAGAATTCAAGGCCATATGTTTAAAGCTAAGCAGTCTGTTATTTGCTCCTCAATGAAGGACAAATGTGCATATTTAACTGTTTTCAGATGTTAATTTTTTCCTACCCTATTTTTAGGGAAAGCAGATCCATCATAAGCTTTCTTCTGTTTGCTAAAGGCAGAGCAAAATTTTAGAACAAGGATCATTTTTCATGACTACGAAGGTCAAGGTATTCTCAGAAATTTCCTTTCTCATTATGAAACCAGTCAGAGCTGGGAAACCTTTTTGTCCAAGTTGTATAGAACAGAATCCCAGGATCGCTGGGGTTGGAAAATCCCTCCCAGCCCACGGAGTCCCAGCTGTGCCCGATGCCCACCTTCTCCCCAGCCCAGAGCCCTGAGTGCCACCTCCAGCCCTTCCTGGGACACCTGCAGGGATGGGCACTGCCAAGCTCCCTGGGCAGCCCCTGCCAAGGCCTGAGCAGCCTTTCCATGGGGAAATTCCTGCTGGAGCCCACCCTGAGGCTGCCCTGGCCCAGCCTGAGGCCGTTCCCTCTGCTCCTGTGCCTGTTCCTGGGAGCACAGCCCGACCCCCAGCTGTCCCCTCCTGGCAGGGAGTTGTGCAGAGCCAGAAGGGCCCCCCGAGCCTCCATTTCTCCAGGCTGAGCCCCTTTGCAGCTGCCTCAGCCCCTCCTGGGGCTCCAGCCCCTTCCCAGCTCCGTTCCCTGCCCTGGACACGCTCCAGCCCCTCCAGGGCTCTCTGGCCATGACAGGCCCAGCCCTGGCCACAGCCCTCGAGGTGCCTCAGCAGGGCCAGCCCAGGGGCCGGGCCCTGCCCTGGGCCTGCTGCCACCCTGCTTTAATACACAGGAGGATGTCACCGACCTTCCTGCCCAGCCGGGCACAAACATGGCCCAGAGAAGTCAGACAAGGAGCTCTGCCATGGCTGCTGTGCCAAATATCAGTGCAGTCACTGATTGAGGCAAGCAGGGAAACAGGAGTGCTGGTTGAGAGAAACCCTCGTGGTAGAAAAAGAAATGTTTATTTTATTCACTGAGGCCATCAGTAGAACTGAGAGTAGACTTTGGGGTTGTGTGGAAAGCCTGACAATGCTTCCTTGTGCAATTAGCATTGGTCTGCTTTATGTCTTCATTAGCAGCATGATATAGGTAGAAAATCAGTGCAGGACCTAACAGAATCTTGTTTCTTGTGCCCTTGTTATATGAGATACCAAAATGTGTATGTGTTATGATGTGCTAATAGCACTCAATTTGTGCCAAATATGCAGCTTTGGTTCACTTCAATAGATCTTGTTTTCCATATTCATTTCTTTTTGGTCCTGAAAAGTTTTCACAACAACAACCAAACAAGAATATAGATAGGAAATATTAAGTGAATTCTTGGTTCTTGAATGAAATCCCAAACCAGCGCCTGCCTTGTGAAAAGATGATGTATGTAAATAAATGTGAACACAGGAACGAGGTGTTTAAAAGCTCATATTTATTGATTGGAAAAAAGAAAGGATAATATGGGTGTCCCAAAAGAGAAAATTATAGCATGTTCATGCCAAATTAGTGGGAAGTTTTCATGGAAAAAATGCCAGGGGGGCTGCAATCTTTGAAGCCCCCTTCCAACCCAAACCATTCTGTGATTCTGTGAAATATCCTGGTTTGGTTCTGGACATCAAAATTAATTCTGCCCTTTGGCTGCTCACAAGTCTGAATTATCTGGTAACTGATTCATGTTTTGTGTCCATGGATTCATTAAAGCAGCTTCCCACATTCAGACTCTTCAGATGTATATTTTATAGTTTAGCAGACCTCTCTTGCCTGAAATTACCTTTTTAAGTTTATCATATGCTTACCCTAATGACTCTGCCTTGATCATATGAATTACTGTGTGGCTTGAATTTCTCTCTCTGAATTTCTTGGCATGCAATCTGTATTCTTGAAGAGCTGGAAAATTCTCTCTTTCCCTCAGCAGTTTGCTGCTGTTATTCTATCACAGTCACTGTTAAACCAGTTTTTTTTAACACTTCACTTTTCATGTTGTACTGTTCTTTGCTTAGTTGTAGAGCTCTTTTTGAACTGATATTTTCTTCTCATACATGTGCTTATACGGCAATTTTTAATTGCTTTCAATCTTCCTTTTGGAAAGCTGAATAGATTGAACTCTTCCAATCTTTCACTACAAGGATTTTTCTGCAACACTTCTATAACATGTCTCCCTGAGCCTGCTGCACTCTCTAAGTATGATTTTAAACATGTGAACACCCAATCCATGAGAAATATTCCTTGGCAGAGCAGTAAAAATATTTGTTTCCTTTAGGTTTGAACTGTGAATTGCTCAATTGCTCAGTGTGACATTAACATTTAGATCAGGCAAGTCTGTCTTTCCCAGGGTGTTCTCTTTCTGTTTCTATGTCTTGCATTTCCTGCCCATGGATGCTCAGCTCTTAAAATACATCTTTGTATGAATTGGGCTGTTTTGTCAGACATCAGGATTAACCTGTAAAAAAAAGGCTGTTGTAGCTGCTTAACACTTTTTGTGTACCCTCCTGATTCTGTCAATGGTGGCTTAGATATTTTCAGATGGTAGTAATTAGAATAAAGCCATTTAAAAAAAGCAAACCCACCTCCTTAACACAGAGATTGGAGGAAATAATGCCCGCACAAATATAAGGCATTAGGAGATCTTTTTGGAAGAAACTGTATTCGTCTTTCTTCTAGATCTGGAGGATTTTTTCATCCTGGTGGAAAGTCTAGTCAGGGTTTACCTTCTCAGGCAGGTTCTCAAAACCCAGCAGAAATCAGGCAGAAGCAGTAACCCGATTTCAAGATCTGCAAAGCACAGGTAGAGAATTTCATGCCCAGCTGCTGCTTTTAGTTCTACCAAACCACCATTTCTTCATAAGACCAGCTCTCTCGAGGCATTCTTATCAATCTTTCCAAGTGAAATACCCATCTGGATTTCCCTCTGTAATGTTGCATTTTTCTCCTACTGAATAAATTTCTATGCACAATCTCTTAATTTTGCCTTGGGCAATTCATTCTCTGACATGCAAATATTGTACATAATGCAGAACCTGGGAATTATGTGGGCTTTTTTCCTTGATTCATTCAAAGATAACAGCAGCTTTTATTTTGAAAACCCTTTGCTGAATAAACCTTTGTGGGACAAGCCTGTCCCTGGGGTGCAATCTTTCCAGGTGAGTTAAGCATCAAGAAGTGCAACAAGTGCTGAAATCTGAGAAAATCTGTGGTTAGGTGGGAATTCTCCAGTGGTGCTCTGTCGATGTTCCAGCCTCCTCCACTCTGCCCCTGAAGAGACAGCTATGGATCTGCTGACAGCCCAACCCTATGGACAATCTTCTCACGCTCTGCTGGCCAGGGAAGGGTTTTGGGGACAGACAAAGGTGAATCAGCACAGCTGCCATCACTGTAGGGAGAGCCCTTTGTAGCTACATGAGAAAAGAAAAAATTAGCTTCACAGTTAATGAACTTCTTGCTGAAAAATTAAACCTTTAGAATTGGGAATAGGTTCTGATTCTTTATGCAGTGTATTGGAAAATAATCGCACAAGACTCCATTTCCTTCATGCAGGAAAAGCCCATTCTTTATTCACATAACTCATTTTTATACAGCTTTACAGACCTCATGTGTGACTCCAATTGGTCAGTAGCTTTTTTGCCAATTACTCTATTGGTTAGAAAAAGGTATTTTACTTGTCTATCAAATCTCTTTATTCTTAAATTGTTTACATATTTTCTTCACTGATTCTCATGGGATAGATGTAATGTTTATGCAGATGCTAGTTGTTTTTCACCCAGGAACAGATTGTTATTATAAAGAACTATTCATACCAGGATTCTTTTCACTTGGGAACTTGCAAAGTGCTAGCTGCACTTAGAAGAAGTGACAGGCTAACCATGAATGTAACAGAGCAGGCCTGACTTTATGAGTCCTTTCTTTAATAATTTTTCTACTTGACTGCAACACAGTGAATCAAAATAATATTCTGTATTTAGGAGGAGATGACAAGGTTAGTCATTTGAGTACACAGTGCTGTTCTGTTGCTCTGTTTTGGCTTGCAAAGAAGTTTTAAATTTGATTTAAGAATTTAAAATAAATCTCACTAATCTGTGAACTCATGTTCTGAGTTTCCCCAGGTCATTCTGACCAGTGCTGCCTCAGAACTTTTTCCAGACCACAGAAGGACATCCACTGCAGGGCCAGAGAGCAAGGAACACATAAACCTGATTATTCACTTTATCTAAGTAGGAAGATGAGATACAAATTTAATCTATTGCATTGTGACACATCTTTGTGTGGCAGATTGAACAAAAACAATCCAAATCAATCTCAGTCTTTAATTTTTCTTCTGCCTGTCTATTTAAGTATTGTTTGTAGCCAATTAGTTGTGGCTACCTTCACTGTGCTGTTCTAATAGCACCATGTTCTCCTTGCTCACACGAAAATGTGAAAATGTTCTGTGCCACTGTTTCAGTTAATGAGGTCAGATTAAAATCCTGTGACATTCAAATCCTGGCTTTGCTCTCACTATAAATGAGAAACACACTGGTGATTTGGTTTGATTATTTATCCACAGAGCTGGAGTCAGCTGAGGTTGTTACCAGGGAGGATTATAGGTATATGACATGTCGTATGAATAATCAAAAGTAGAATCCAAGGAATGCCATCTGGTCTTCCATAGGCTTTCAGCAGGAATTTCACCCTTGCAGTCACCCTCTAACGGTCTCTGTAATGAGTTAATTTATTCAATTTCTTTATTTCAATTTCCTTAGTACAAAAACGTATGGTATGCCCTAAACCAAACTCTAATGAAATAGTTATATACATATTGGATCCTATACTCAAACTATATTAAAGTCTACATGCACTGTTACTTTAGAATTGAAAGAACTGCTACCTAAATAACATTTCATTTTCTGAAGTAAATGATAATTAGAAGATTTAACTGGACTGATTCATTGATGAAAAGAAAATGAATATGAAGCCAAGGTTCTCTTTGAGATGACTAATTAGAATTGACAACTGTGATTTTTTTTTTTTACCAGCGTAAGTTACATTTTTTGGAAAAGGCTGCAATTGCTTATAGCAGGTGGTTGTGAAACAGTTGGCACTTTGTATAGCCTTGCTATGCATGAGCTGTATTCCTTGGAGTATGGCCAGGAACAAGGTACCAGCAGAGTAGCTTGTCTCTAATTCCCATGTTCTATCACATAAAATACTAATGTGTAGTAGGACTGCACAGACAGCTTCTAAATGAAGTGTTGGCTACACTGAGTTACAAGGAGTGGGAACAGAGCTCTCCAGAAACGTGAAGCTAGACAGATTTCATTATATTCCTCTCTTTGGGGCTCTTTTAGAGCTTAACTGCCAAGACAAAAGCTTTTCCAAGATCCTTTTAAGCACATAAGTGAGATCCATGAGAATTGGGATAGACCGCAAGGGTGTGGGACAGCCTCAGTGCAGAGACCCAGAGGTTGGATGTGTTACAGAGACCCGTAACATGCACACCTAGAGTGCCCTTTTTACTTCTACAGCAGCTGTGCATGCAATTCAGTACATGGAATTCAGTACATGGAATTCCCAAGGGCTTATCGGTTTCTCGTGGTCACTGAAGTCTTTGCTATCACAGAAACCCAAAATCATTGAAGTTGGAAAAGCCCTCCCAGCCCATGTAGTCCCAGCTGTGCCCGATGCCCACCTTGTCCCCAGCCCAGAGCCCTGAGTGCCACCTCCAGCCCTTCCTGGCACACCTGCAGGGATGGGCACTGCAAAGCTCCCTGGGCAGCCAGCTTTGTTTTTTCTGTAAAAAGGAAGATTTTGTATTAAAGACATTCTGTACTTCTGTTATCATTTATCCTATTCCTGTGCTTGGAATTACCGTGGTTTCCTTACCATGGTTTGATAGACTTGATGATCTTGAAGGTCTCTTCCAACCTAGTAATTCTGTGATTCAAATAGTCGCCAATTAAAAGAAAAATTCAAAGCTGCTGATCCTTTCTCTCTTCTTCCCTCCCCCTGTTAATTTTCATCTTCTGAATTATGCTCTTTATTTTCCTCTCCATCACAAAATCAGAAACACAACTGTTTCTGAGTACTCTCATTCATTTCTGTTCCCTGTCTATTAATCAGCAAGAGGTAGAAAAGAACAAATGGAGCTGTATCTGTTTGGAACTGTGCAGCTCCATGTTTTCACAGCATTCGTGGTCGTTTATTTTCTGTGAGACCATTGCCCATTTGTCAAATTCAACTGAACTGCTGGATAGACAAAGAGATGCTGCAATTACTCAGAAAACAGAATGTTGTCTCCTTTCCTGGTGACTGAGTAGCAAATTGTTTTTAGTTTTTCCTCTCCTCCCCTTTTCACTATAAAATCGTGAAAATAGGAAATTGTAGATGCTTTGACAGGCTTCAAGAACATCACTTTACCCAAATCTTTTCTGCTTTAATTAATTTTTATCTCATAATACAGAAATTAATGAGTAGTATCAATGAATTAGTCTAACAACTGGCAGTTTTAATGCATTGTTGTACACACTTGCAATAGCACCATGATCCAGTCAGATCCTTAGATTGAAGCTAAACTCTAGCCCATGTCCAGCATGGGTGGAGTAAGATTAATTCCCAGAAAGAAAGTTATATTTCCAAACAAAAAATTCAATATTTGATGATCTTTATGACAAAGATTAAGTGTATTTTTAATACAATGCTAATGATCATAGACAAGCAGGGCCATCATATATCAAAATGCAGTAGAATGGAAATCCTGCAGGTTGGTATAATGAGAACTATTATTGTCACTTAGAAGATTGAACTGTTTCATTTAAGCAGTTCTGAATGCCAAAATGCTGAAAGTAAAATATCAGGAGTTGTTAACAGTAACGATTTTTAAATCAGGATCATTAAACAGAAGGATTACTGCAGGAGCTGGTGATGAAAGCTGTGGCAATAAAGCACACATTTAGCAGGCATTCAAGTTGTAGCAGAGAACATGAGTGTTAACAGTTGATGATTTAGAAAATTTTACTTTAGTCTTGAGCATTTTCCAACAGTTTTTGTGTATGATTCAAGCAGTCTTTATTGGTAATGTGTGCTTAATATACCATGATGGGGTAGGAACTACTGTGCAGAGGGCAGGAAATTATTTATTCTCACAGGTCCAACTTTATTCTGCAGTGAACTAAAATGAAATTTAAAAAAATAATACAATCCACATTCCCAAAGCCTCTGTTGTTGTATTGCTCTTTTTTATAAATAGTTTATGGAGCTGTCAAAACAAAACGCTGTACAGAAAGTTTAGAGTTTTGTGGCCATTTGGCCATGTTTTGCTGAGTTTTGTATCTACTTTGCCAGACTTGATGTGTTAGACTAATGGCTATAGAATTGCTTTTCTAATCAAAGCAAAGCTCAATTTCTTCATAAAGAAGTTCTGCTTTTGAGTGTCTTGCTTGCTATAGAGCTCCATGCCACAGATCATGCAATTCCAAATCACCACATGGGAGGAATTATTAAAGGGAAGATGCATTCTGCATTATTAAGGACATAAAAGGCTGGGTTTAAAAGGGTTCATTCTAGAAAGCTCTTGAGGTTTTGTTGAGCTTTCTTAACAAAATAATTTCTCCATCCTTGCTCCTGTCCCTTCCCTTTTTATATTTTTATTAAGAAAATACGGGAAATAGTCTAATGTACAATGGAAGCATTACACTGTGTTCAGGCCATTATTGCCTCCTTTTGTAGAAGGGCATGGGGTATTTGAAATAGCCATGGAAGTGTAGCAGAAACATTCTGTATGCTGGAAACTTCCATAGCAGAAGCAAGATGTGATCTTACCAGTCAGAATAAAAATTTAAAAAAAGGAAAAAAGAAAAAGAAAAAAGAAAAAAAAAAGGGGGGAGGGGGGAATCTGACAGTGACACAGTAACGTCTCTAACTGGTTATCAGGAAAACCAAAGAAATAAAAAATATAGAAAAGGAAAGGAGTTGGAATGAGTTGTTTGAGAAATATGACAAATATTCTCAGGAGACTTAACAATGTGTCCAAATAAGAATAATTTTTATGTGCTATAAAAGCATCCAGGACTTCCAGGACCCTGTTGCCACAAGCAAATAGCAAAATGCTGACCCCAGAAAGAATTCACATCCAGTTACTACATGGGAAACAGGGACACGCTCTTTCAAAAACACCAGGGAACCCCTCCAGCTTGCTGTTGGCACTACTAAAATTTATAAAAAGGAAAATTTCCCATGAAGAATTAGATTCCAAGCAATGCCTGCAGTACACAGGTGTGAATCTTGTAAGGGTAAAGTGGAACTGATGGTTGGAGGTAAAAATTACTCTGCTGTCTTTAATGTTTTCTTTTACATATTAACTCTTATATTTGGAATAATTATCCATAACATATGTAAAGAAAATGTTGTTGAATCTACATAGACTCCACGAGCAAATAAATTAATTTCCAAGTGAAGTTTCAACTTGCCTTCTTCATATTCCAATTGAGAACATTTATAGAGTTTTAAGCATATAAAGTCTGGAGAGTGAAGTACAGGCACAGTCTGTACCACCAAGTGTCTTTTTTTCATTAAAAGAATGAAGTCTTGTCAGTGCCATTTATGACTTTATTTAAGAATGTACAGCTGGTGCTTTTGAGGAGAATATGTAAATTATGAATTCTTTATAGGTTCAGTATTAAGTAAATACAGACTGCTCCTGCATCATCCTATTTGATGCTGCTGAAAGGAACTAATCAAGTAGTCTATAAATACCTGCAGTGTCCTTTTCCCTCAGAGGAGCAAGTTACTTTCTGTGAAATTAATTTCCATATTGTGTGTGCTAAACAGAGTAAGTGACAGCTTTTCAAACACGTTGTGTCATTACCTAGCAAACAAGCTTTGCATCATTGTAATTTAACTGGGGCATCATGTCATTATATTGTAATATAGATAATAATAATTTATTAATAAATAGAGAGGTCAGTGGCCTGATAAACCACTTCTGGATCATGAAAATGAAGTGTTCTGCTTCTCATCCTAAGGATGGAGGGAGGTGAAAATCTGGAAGTAGCCAGTCTGATCACTGTCTCCATTCCTGTAAGCATCTTGGTATTTTTCTTTTGTATTATGTTATTGCTATAATATCTACAGGTACAATCCAATCTCTACTACTATGCCTCAAAATATAACCAACTGCCTTCAGCTCAACAGGCAGAAAGGGAAACTTCCTTTATTGTTTAGTTTCCTGTGGCTGTGTTTGTTAGTGAGCACTGGATCTGATGCTGCCCGTGATAGGGAAAAGGGTCCATTTTTAGCTCCTGTGCTTTCTGTCCTGGATTCCTGCAGCTTTCAATTTGGTTTGATATCTGAAAAAAAGGCATATGAGTATTTCAAGGCTTTCTTGACTGAGCAAGGAACAACTCTGGATAGTTCTTCCCCTGCCCTGCCCTGTTGGAAGGATGGAATCTTTGCACAAATCTGACTGGATCCCAATTAACAGGACCTCAAGGAAGGAGCCTCCTGCCTGGGAGCTGCACTTTCCAAAGAGAGCAGGCATGAAAACACATCCTTGCACTGCTTTCCAGATCTGTAAACTCACCCACTCTGGGTTTCCAGCAGCCACTGGATTATTTTATGCTGGACTATGGACATAAAGCTGCAAATTCATTCCTTTCACAGTTGGGTTGCCAGTAGTATTATTTTACTTTTCAGTCCCAAGATGAACCAACTTGAACTGACTGCAAAATGCAATTTTTTCCCATATTGTGCATCTTAAAGTGTTTGGATGGATGACTTATTTCAAAAATCAGAAGAAAATGTTCATTCTCTCCTAATGTAAACTACTCATTTTACAAACTCTATTTTACACCTTTATTCCTTATTAAAAAAAAAAATCCCATTACAGAACAAAAGCTTATCAATTATCAGAAAGATTAGACCTCAGAAATGAAAAGTTGACGACCAATCTATGGATAAAATTCTCCAAATACTTTCTGTTTCTGTGCAGCATCTTATTGTTTATATTTTTGACAGGTAGTGTGGCCTTTCCAATGATTTTCATTAAATTTCACATCCTACCTTTGAAAGACACTTTATTGTCATCCAGGTGTAGGTTATGTGCCTGCTCAACTAAAACATGGCTGGAGTTTAATTCTAGCAGTGATGAATTGCTTGAGTGAATTCATGCAAGCAGGGAAATAGAAATTAAATTCATCACACTAGGAAAACCATTCTTCCCCATTTAAATTAGTAGCTTTACTGCTAAAATCAATTTGTTTTGGTAAATTATGCAAAAATTCTCAAAGGACTTAGGTAGTTGATTTATTGTACTCTTACTGTTTCATAATATTAGAAAATGAAATTTATTCACGCAATAATAGATGGCATAAACTGAGAGCTTTAGTGACAATTTCTGTTTATCACAATTAATCTACGTTGTCTGTGGTGACAGAATTCCCACAATGTGTAGGACATAATCTTTATGACAGATGCTTTTTATTAAACTGTACAGAAGTGTTCTCATTTGAATAGAACAGGTCAATTACGTCTCTATTGCAAGGCCTTTCAATTTTTCTAATAATCTCTAATGAAATTAGGGTTTATATGGAAACTGTTTGTATCCTGAATTCCTGAAATATCAGAACTTCAAAATGCCCTCAGAAAATAAACAGCTTCTCAGATCTTCTAAGCAATGTAAGCAGGAGCTATTTAAAATTACTTCAGACACCTTGTTCAGGGTTCTAAAACTCAGTTTGCAGTTCATTCATGCAAGGAGTCCTGCAGCTGAAATCCTTGGTGCTCCTGTTAAATGCCTGTGGCTATCACTTGATAGGATCTAAATCCCTAAAGAAATACAAAAATAGTGTGCTAGAGATACCGGGGGTGATGAGACAGGGAGTGGAAAATTGGATTCAAACAAGTAATTAATGTCTGGGCAATAAATCATACAGCTAGAGAAATACATTAAAGAAAATAAATATGCTTTTATATTTTTTACATCTTAATTATGGAGTAGTGAGCTGGACAATATAAATTGCACATATGTTTGCATATGCCTTTTTTCTGTTGCCCTCCCTGGGCATTAACCAGTTGTAGTGAGTCCAGAAGGTTTGTCTTTTGTGAGGGGCCTCTGCCCATCTCCCTGCACAGGTTTAACTGGACAATGGGGCCTCAGGCAGAAAAGCCATCACCCCAAAGGGAGGGAAACAAACAGCACAGAGCTCAGCTTAATCAGAGTGCAACTAAAAATATATATAACAAAAAAGGCACCAAAATGTTGCTTGCCGTATTTCAAGATCTATTGCAAAGAGAGAATCACAGAACGGTTTGCGTTGGAAGAGACATTAAAGCCCCCCCAGTGCCCCCCCTGCCATGGGCAGGGACCTTCCACTGTCCCAGGGTGCTCCAAGCCCATCCAGCCTGGCCTTGGGCACTGCCAGGGATGAATATCCTAGTAAACCATAACCCTAATGAACTGTAACAACTTTTTGCAAATGCAAAACAACTTTTAAAGTATCTACAGCCACCCCCTTTAATAATTTCTTTTCAGAAGATAATTTTTGACATGAATAAAATACATCATGCAAAATACTGTGAACTTGAACATTCATGTCAGTTTTAAGCACCAGACAGCTTGCCTGTGTTACCTCAGAAGCCTCTAAATATCTTTGTGTGAATACGAAATTAATATTTTCAGACAAAATTTAAATATTTGTTTTAACCCATGGTACCAGTTTAGAAAAGAAAATCTTCTCTCCCAGAACTGTTTTACATTCCCTAACTTGGGTGTAGGCATGTTGCACTGAGTCAGGGAGAGGTAACAGCAGGTCTGAAGGGCAAGTGAAGCTTTGTGAATGTTAATTATAATGTCAATGGGCTGGCAAGAGCCCCAGGCCCCAAGGGAGATGTCCCAGGTGACAAAATGTGGTGACCCTGGAGATGGCCACACGAATTGACCACTGAAGCTGGCAGGTTCCAGTGTGGTTCAGACCTGTATTCCTAAACCTTGAGCTGCAGTATCTTCACTGTGTGCTTAGAACTCCCAGTGTCCACCTTCAGATCTGTTGTTTCTCTCCAGAGGATCTCTCCATCAGGAATCTTTCAAATCTGTGGGTGCGAGGTACAAACTTGACTGGGACAGAGGTACAAGTGCCTTTTCTAAGTAACATGGACCTTTATATGACCATCATTATAGAAGTGATGCTGTCAGGTACCACATGGTTTGCCCCTCTGTCCAAGTGCAGAAGAACTTTTGGGAGGCTCCTTCCACTCAGCAAAATTCTGAGTGCCCTAATTCTGACAGCAGTGTTGAGGTACTCCACAATGTATGTTGATTTAACAGGATTTTCTCTCAGCCCTCCTTTCCCTGGATAGTGTTCTGCAAGCTCACAGAGTTTGTGTAAATAGGCACTGACTAATCATGTACTCACAGTGGGAAATTCAGGAATTACTGTGTAGGGAAAACCATATGGGAAAAAAAAACTACTTTTGTAATTTTTTTTATTGAGAGAGTCTTTTCCTCTAAGCAGAAAATGGCTGACAAAATATATAGTATGATGGCTGAAAGGGGGTTGTCTTTTCTACTTTACATCTTTTCTATCTTATCTTTATGTATTTTTTACTTTACTCTTTGTGCTTTTTCTAAGGACAGTTTTTTTGTCTTCTGAATCTTTTTATTGGCATATTTCTGCCCAGGTTATGGCTTTAACATTTATAAAAGCTGTCCTCTTTTAATATCCCCTTTAATTTTGTACCAATGAGGTCCACCTTGACAAAGCACATGTCCTTCAAAATTCTGCGGTGGTGCAAAATTCACAGGCTTTGTGTTGGTTTGGCACAGCCTCATTTTTGGTAGTGGTGGGGGCCACAGGGGTGACTTCTGTGACAAGCTGTGTCTGACAGAGCCAATCTCTGACGGCTCTGAAGATGGACACGCTGCTGGCTCAGTTAGAGAGGCTGGCAACACCTCTGTGATGCCACATTTAAGAAGAAAATCAAAACAACGCACATGTTGTTCTTTACCCTGGGGTGGGGAGGTGCCGCGGTTGGCACTGCCATGCCAACACACCCTGTGCCAATGTGCTGTGGCTGCCACCATCCCAGCATGGCCCATGGTGCCATCCCAGGCCCTGCCTGCCTGGCCAACCCCTAGCCAACTGCACTGAGGGCAAAAAAAGCAGAGCTGTGTCCTGGATTGCCAAGCAAATTTCATTCTATTTGACATCTCTATGGCAGTTGTCTTCTGTTCAGTGGGCAGATTTCCTTATCTTTTCCACAACCACTCCTCCCTCTGGGCAGACATCTGCTGGTAACAGGCTATTGAATGTCACTGCGTGACTAATAAGAACTACAGCATCCCATTGGGAGATGCTCTGCCCAGAGGGAAGAGCCAAGCATTCCTACCCAGATATAATCTTGAGATTCTGGAACATCAGCACGGCTTTTCTCACTGGATTTCCCAGAGGAATAGCTGCTTCTTCCCCTGGATCTTCAGAGGAAGACTACACCTTTCTACAGGATCCCTGCTCCAGCAGAACCACACCTGACACTCCAAGAGGACTGCAGCCACAATTCCAATTGGACTGCTACCAGCACGCTCACCCACATGGTGTCAGGTCATATTCTGACTCTGTCAGTGTTGTTTTGGTTTACTGCATTGTTTTTTGGGGTTTTTTAATTATTATTTTCTTCCCTATTAAAGAACTGTTATTTCCTTCTCCCATATTATTTGCCTGAGAGCCCCTTAATTTAAAATTTATAGCTATTTGGAGGGGAGGGAGGGGGTTTCCTTTCCCATTTCAGGGGAGGCTCCTGCCTTCTTTAGCAGACACCTGTCTTTCCAAACTAAGACAGGTGGCAGTGGCTTCCCCTTCCCAGCACACTGCATGAAGAGAGGCGTTAAATAATGCCAGCGCCACCATGGCCACCACTGCCCGTGTGATGGCAGCAGGGCCCCCAGCCAGCAGCAGAAGCATGACACGTGATTACCTGATGTGGAACCTAGATGAGATCAACTTCTCAGTGCTGCCAGAATCTTTGAATTGGTGGAACTTGTTGGCAATGGCACCTGTGAGCAGCAGTTTTTCTTCCAGTCAGAGAAGAGGAGGAAGTGAGGGCCTGTGAGGGAAAACAACATGGCGGCACCAAGGTCGGTGGGAAAGCTCATCTTTACAGAATGGCTAGGTTGGAAGAGACCTTAAAGATCGAGTCCAACCCATGCCCTAACACCTCAACTAAACCATGGCACCCAGTACCACATCTGGTCTTTTCTTAAACACATTCAGGGATGGTGATTCCACCACCTCCTCAGGCAGGCCATTCCAGAACTTTATCACCCTTTCTGTAGAAAACTTCTTCCTAAATATCCAACCTGTACTTCCCTTGATGCAGCTTGAGTAAGAGGGAGAGGAGGGAGAGGGAGAGTTTCAAGTATCAGCGCTGAGATTCCTCTGCCAGCCATGGTGAGGAAGGACCATGGTGAAACAAACTGTCCCCCTGTAATGCATGAAGTGCACAGGGGATGCAGAGATCCACTGGCAGCCTGTGGGAAAAGCGCTCAAGCTGGAGCAGATGGATGCCACAGAAAGCTGTGAGCCCGTGGGAGACGAAAACAGAGAGAGAGGGCCCTGCTGCCAGAGATAGAGTGTGTGGGAAGCAACCTAATGGGAATTGGCTTTCACAGGGCATTATATGAATTGGTATTCAATATTATAATGTCGTTAATATTAAGATAATTATATGTGTTATAAAGTGGTCGATGTTATTTGTGAGGTTGGTTTTCGTGAGGATAGTTTTATGTGTTTTATGTGTTGTAATGAGTTTAATTGGACAGACTGTTGCTAGACAAACCTTGGAGACATGACCTTTAAAAGGAATAGAACTGCATCCAATGATAACCCTGATGACAGTGACGAAACTCTTTCAGCCTTGAAAAGAGTGACATGGGGCAAGACTATCTACAATCAGAATAAATATGCATAAAGCTGATGCAATACCAGGGGTATGAAAGGCAGAGCTGCCATTTTGTGCATGAGCCTCTGGCGTTTGGCCACACTCCCAGCACTGTCCTTTTTGCTTTGCCAATTTTTTTATTTTTTCAATAAAATTTCTATAACTCATTTTCACTTGGGGTCTGGCTCATTTATAACAAGAGAGAGAGCCTTTGCTCCCAAACTAAGCAGCCTATCCTTAAAAGACTACACCCTATTGACAAGCAACCCACACCACAACAGTTTTAGGATGACTGTTGGGCCATGGGAGGGATCCATGGCATAGCAAAAAACAACTTCTCTCCCTGAGTGAACAACAGAAGATCTCGGGTGCTGAACTGACCAAAACCCCCACGCCCTCTCTCCCCACGCTCTTGGTGGGAAGGAGGGAGATGCTGTGGGGAAAAAAGGTGTTTTAAAGGCTTATTTTAGTTCTCATTATCTTCCTCTAATTCTGTTAATAATAAATTTACTTTATACCTTTAGATTTAAACCAGTGTTGTCCTTAGAGTGTTTTCTCCTAGTCCTTAACTCATGAGACCTTTGTTAATTTTTTTTTCCCTCTCCTTTGCCCAACTGTAGCAAAAGTGGGTAAGAGAATGACTCTTGTGGGTGCTTGGTGTTTGGTCAGTGTCACACAACAGACTTCTATCACAGTTATAATCACAGCAATTGTATTGAGTATAAGAAACCCAAAACCTAGGAAAGACTTACTGAAGTAATACTTCTCAATGGAATATGATTTTTTTTTTCCAGTTAGGAAATCTGGGACTTGGTTTCTAAACAAGCAGGGAAGTTTAACTGAATCCAGCTAAACTCTCTTCGAAAATCCTTAAGTTTTCTCTACACTGAAGTGATACTTAAAATAGATTTTAAATAGGAGAAAAGAGTTCAAGAAGTACGGAGGTAGAAGATAAAAAGCTGTCCAAGGGTCAAAGGAGGGAGGTAAAATTCCATGTGTCAAACATAAAGTGGCCAAGAAGACTGGATTCATCATCACCAGGCATTTGGGCTTCCAGGTTGGAAGCAACTTGCCCAGCAGTAGGCAGGGAACATTGGAGTCTGCTTGTAGCTAGAAAAGACTTTTTAAAGAAACTCAAAGGTAACTGATATTTCCATGGCACTTATTGTCCCAGTAGGGGAGTAAAAGCTCTGCTCTGAAGCCTGTTTAGCCATTAGTTAAACTCTTCTGTTTAGCTCTAGGCTTGGGGTCAATCTGAAAGCAAAGCCTTTAACACGTGAGGCACACAAATCTTTTTAAAGTTGATAATTCCATCATTATGTCAATATTCCCTTGCCTTTGGAACTCCAGTTTCTGGGAGGCGTTCTTACATATAAAATGTGAGAACAAAAATAACAAGTCCACAATATTGCTGGAAAATTTTTTTATATATAATATAGCTCCTCACATTAAGCACCAGGATCTCTGAGTTTTGCACAATCTGTTATACATTCTTATTTAAAACTTTTATCTTCAAGGCTTTGTGACTTTGAATACTCTTGTGATTCACATAAGCCTTGTGCCTTAAACAATGGCTCATTCTTCTTCAGCACAATGCAATCCTCTAACAAAAAGGAAACAGTACAAAGGTAATTAAAACCATTTTCATGGCACAGCTGATATTTTTTAAAGTTCAGTTTGCATACCACCACTGTTCAATATCTTACTTGGACAAAGTAACTCACAATTTATGGAGACAAGTTTAATTTTCTTTAATGGGTTAATTGAAATTAATGAATTCAATTATTTTGACATAAAGAACTTTGTAGCTTTCGGGTAATGGATTGCCATGGCAATGTGGAATATCAGGAAAAATACCTCACCAAAGCAGGATGGGAGAGATGCCAAATGAGCAGCATCATGCTGCAGGTCATCCACAAGATGGCAATAGCAGAATGAGTTCCTGGAAATTCAGGCCTTTAAGAAACTGCTCTTTGCATCTGATGCTTATTTGGAAATTTAATTTAGATCAGGGCAGAGCTGGGACAGAAGTTGGTTGCTTTGCCATCCTCTTGTTTACAGAAATATAACAGGATTATAAAATATAAAGCATAAATTTGCAATCAAACCTTGCTCACCTTATTTAAAACATTTAATTTTTTTCAGCTGGTCATCGATACAGTAGAATTTGTTACATTAAATGCTGTGAATAACATTTCTTTTCTCTCCCTCTATCCAAGTTCTATAAATCCATGAAGGGTCCAAGCTGAAATATTTTGAACATTCATATTTCTCACAGGTCTGTATGAATAAAACTCCTAATATTCAATGACATATCCCAGTATGGCAAACTGATGGCAAATAGGTGTTTCTCCAAAGAATTTGGACTATGTATTTAATACCTCTCACATTTAAAAATATATTTCTGAGAGCTTATTCCTGTGTGCTGCTATATTTTGAAGTTTTTCAATTGCTTCAAGCAAAAGCAAAGCAATTTTTTAAAACAACCCACACAGACATACATTAAATAAAAAATGGGGGCATCTATATTTAGATTTTTTTCATTTTTTAAAAGAAATGCTCTCTAATCAAAATTCTTTATCAAATTTAGTTAACTAAGTGAAATAATAGAGCTGGTAATCCTTCTTTTGTTCCAGTGCCTGAAGGAGCTGATAGGAGAGAGGGAGAAACAATATTTACAAGGGATGGAGGGACAGGACAAAGGGAAGTGGATTCACACTGACAGAGAGTTGATTTGGATTAAGCTTTAGGAAGAAATTGTTCCCTGTGAGGGTGGGCAGGCCCTGGCACAGGGTGCCCAGAGCAGCTGTGGCTGCCCCTGGATCCCTGGCAGTGCCCAAGGCCAGGCTGGACACTGGGGCTTGGAGCAACCTGGGACAGTGGAAAGTGTTCCTGCATGTGGCAGGCGGTGGATTTGGATGAGTGTTAAGATCCTTTTCAACCCAAAGCATCCCATGAGTTTATGATTCATGATTTTGGACACAGATAGTGCTGGTAGATTGATGTTCCTGAGGTTTAGATGCCCATCATGCCTGATGAGGAGCCCAATCCACCTGTCCAAACACAGGATTTCAGCATCTGAGCCCTCATCAATCTCTGGTCTGCCTCCATTTTGCAAAATTAGATGGAGAAAAGAAATGAAATGAAAACAGCTCCCATAGTCAGTAAGCACCTTGTGGTGTTAATGAGTTGTGTCATCCCTGGAAGTTGCCTGTTCCACACTTGCAAATGGCCTTGAGAGATTAAAAGGCACAATTACCACTATTCATTATTGCTACAATAATGGGTTCACTGGCTGTCAAGTCTTCTGTAAATATCAGGAGACAGTTCTCTAACCTTTGGAGCTAATTTGTCTATTCCCTGTTCTACTCTCACAAACCCTTAAAGGACTCTTCAAAACTCAGCACTGCTGCAGAACAGCTGTTTGTCCACAGGCACTTGTCCTAACACCCATTTCTCACTACCCTTCCAGAGCAATCCAAGCTGCCAGGACAAACCTCCCCTGGACTGCCCCACATGAGCTTCTGAAACACTGGGGGCACGTGAAGGAGTTCAGAGTCCTGGGAGGAACAGGCAGGACAAGGCAAGGCCAGAAATGCAGGAAAAAAGGGATATTATTGAATTCAAGGTGGGGGGTGGCTGAGCAAGGCAAGGGAGGGTGCAAGGGCAAGGTAAGTCAAGTGGTGGCTTTGCAAAGCAAGGCAAGGGAGAGGTAGGCAAGGCATCAAGAGTCCTAGGAGGAGAAGTAAAGGCAAGGGAACAGCTGTAAAAATGGGTAGGGAATTCAAGCTGGGCGATGGGTGAGCAGGTCAATGCAAGTGGTAGAAAGGGCAAGGGAAGGACATGGATGGGTCAGGAAGGTAAAGGATATAGGTAGTCAGGAATGGCAAGAAAATGCAAAGCAGTTAAAGGCCTGGCAATGCAAAGCCTGACAATGAGACAAGAAAGCACTTTGGGCAGGATGGGCATGCAAGGTAATGCAAGACAAGGGAGAGTTAGAAGGACATGCAAGCAAGCCAGCTTGGCATCGTGGGTTGCCAGGACAAGGCAAGACAAGTGAGAAGTACCTTCAAAGATTGCTCCTAGGCCAGGAACAACTAGTCTGTCCAGCCTTGATCTCACACTTAGAACACTGGGGCTACATGCTTTCCTTCATATGCTAAAGAACTGTCATTCTGGTGCCAGAGCCCAAGGGTTCACCCACATTTTTGTGGATGACCCGTCCAAAATTCAGTACCTGCAAGAACTGGGCCCAGACAAAAGCTGCCCAGAAAGAGGAGTCTGGCTTCAAATGGGCTCCTGTTCAGTGTTTTCCTTTGTTGCATTTTTTCTGTCATAAATATATAATTGTTTCTATTTCTGGTTTTATAGCCAGCTTTTCATATACTTTACCACCTTTCGGTGTAATTATCTACAAGACATGTGTTGTTTCAGGATCCTTCCTTTGTTCTCTAACTGCTCATGTATCTCTTAGACCAGACTACCCCTCTAGCTGGGCTCTGCACTGTGGCTCCGTGGTTTGACCCAGTGCTGTCTCATGAGTTTTCTGTATTTTTCAGAGTTCCAAGAAACAATATCTCAGCTTTGTCAGAAGCCTCCTCTAAACAGATGGTATTGTGACAGCTACTCTCAGTAATCAGATTCAGTCCCAATTAGTATTACAGACCCACTCCAACAGTTTGCTGTGTTTAAAGCACCTCTCTGCTGAGGAAATTCTGGAGGAGACAGCTATTGGATGGTTCATTAGTCTTTTACCCCTAGACCTTTACTCTAAGTGCTACTCTTAAGAGCCTTGTTTTAAATTACATTTAGGGAATTCTCTCCCACTTAGAGCTTGGGCAGTGGCCAGGCCTTAGCTCTACCTGGACAGGAATTTGCCAACAGACACAGATGTTTTCTGCATCAAAACTAGATTTAAGTCGCTTTGACTTAGCAATTTGACCCTCCACGTGACAATTGAACTATTTTTAAAGGGAGCTTGGGAATTATCTGGAAATAATTATCCAAGTCCCCACTGAGTGGAGGTTTGTCAGCTGTTTGCAGACTATGGGATGATGGATGGTAGATTATTTCAGGGGTTGCTAATTACCTAATTCCACCTCTGTTGTTAGTTTTGTCTGCTATTTGAAATATTCCTGATATTTATATCTGAATTCTTCCTAATTGCTCTAAGTTTCTCGTCCACTATGTGTAATATTTTACTATGATGTTTCTTCATGCTCATAACAAAAGACATGCATCTCATTCTTAAAAAAAAAAAAAAAAAGAGAAATTAACACCTTAAGAACATTTAAATAATGCAATATGTGCATTAGAAATTTAGAAGACGAATCATGTTGAATACTGCAATATTTACATTAGAAATTTGGAAAAAAGATCATCACATCTAAATCCCAATTGAGTGTATCACACTGAAGCCTAATTGATTCATTAACTTCAGGAGAAGATAGCCTGTGTTTTATCATCAACAGCTCAAAGCAGTCACCTGTTCATTCCTCTGAACACAGTACTCTGAACCCTGTCCCAGTAGGAGAAATTTTCAGGATCAAGTTCTCTATCTCAGCTGGGTCCTCTGAGATTTCAGTTCTCTCCTTGTTTGGGGCTTTAGCTTCCTCTTTCTTTGGGGCTTTGGCTTCTTTCTTTTCTCTGGGGCTTTGGTTTCTTCCTTCTTTGAAGCTTTGGTTTCTTTCTTTAGGGTTTTGCTTTTCTTCTTCTCTGGGGGCTTTGGTTTTCTTTTTCTTTGGGCTTTTGGTTGCCTTCTTCTCTCTGGATTTGGTTCCTGCTTTTCTGGAGGTTTTTTTTTTTCTTTGGGGGTTTGGTCTCCTTCTTCTCTGGGGCTTTGTCTTCCTTATTCTCTGGGGCCTTGTTTTCCTTCTTTGGGGGTGTGGTTTTTTTCTTCTCTGGTTATGTAGGTTGTTTGCCCACGGAGACACCTTTCTTTTCCTCCTTCCACCTCTTTCTCCTCTAAGGCTTTTTTGCTTCCTCAAGCTTTTGAGTCAGCTGCTTCAGATCCCTTCTGTAGACAAAGTAGAAAACATTGCAGAGAGTCACTACCAGAAACTTGGGCTCACTCGTCCTGGCTGGCCCTGCACTTCATTCCTTGACCCTGAGGCAAGGCAGAAATCGTGAGACCATTTCCCTGAATTTTCCTCAACCCACAGAGGTTGAGAACATCCCAAGTGAGGGGCTTGGTGGAAGGGGACCTCCAGGACCAGCCAGACCTGAGCCTTGCCATCGTAAGATCTTGAGTGTGCAACCTCCCTCTTAAGGCACACCCAGACACCTCCAGCCCACTGCCAAAGGTTGATCCACTAGCTCTCTGCACTGATGCCCGAAAACTTTGTCTCTTGACTTCCCAGTTTAAAGCAGATCACAAATTACTAACATCTGCTTTTCTCTTTTTCTTTCTTAGCTCATTCAGCCCCCTTCTCCCTGGGCATAGCCTGCTCCTTAAGGAGAATAATCCTGTCAGTCAGAAAGCAAAGGCTGCAGGAGCTCCTCTCCTGCAAGACAGGCTCTTGTCAGCCAGATTTCCTGCTGGAACCCAGCTGTGACCAAGCAAACTGGGGCTGTCTGCCATGGAATCGATCTGAAGCAGCCTCATCTGTCTCATCCCCATGAAACCACCTTCAGCCTGGGCTGAAGGAAGTCCTGGCACACAGGCTTGCTTTAAGCAGCCTCCACTCCCAGCTGCACACTTTGTGTGTCCTGAGCTGGGCTGCCCTGCTGGAGCAGAGCTTCTCCTGTGCTTGCCTACTGCTGCAGCTGAAGGGGAGCCTAAAGGACAGGAGTGGTGTCCCACCATAAGGAGAACCCTGGCAGATCAGCAGTGTAAGGACTTTATTTGTGGCAGCACCAGGACCCAAACCAAGGTTTGGTCTGTGCCCCACACCTGCCCATACCACAATCCCACTGTTTTGGTGAAGAAGGGAGATGATGAAGAAGGTGTGACTCAACACCATGGACTTAAAGACACCTCTACAGGCAGTGCCAAGGTAAGCCCAGAGCCCAGCTCCCTGCAGGCAGCATCTAAACCAGGAGGGCTCACCACTGAAATAGAGAAGATGTTCTGTCTCAACAGAAGAAGGTCCTTTCTCTCTTGGGAGCCAGGCAGCTAAGAGTGGCCATCCCTGTGTTGCTTCTGGCCTTTGCTATCCAGCACCTCTGAGCTCAGAGTCCTTGGAGCAGGGAAGCCCTCCAGGGCCAATAACCCATGGAAGAGCAGTGATCCATGGAAGGCTTACTCACCTCTCCCTCCATATGCGCTTCTTTTCTGGTATTATTTTATCCATTTCTGCTTTATTCTCCTGAGGGAGGGCATCATACTCATCATCCATTTGCAAGACATTTTGTTTCTCTGGGTAGCTTTTTTCTGCTTCAGTTCTTTAGTACAAACCAGAGGAGAAACTGTGAGTGACTGCAAGCAGAGCTGGGTACTCTGGGTCAGCTGCAAGGATTCACAGCTTTTCCTGACCCAGCCAGGAGATACTGGGGAGCTCATATTCCTGTTCCAAATTCAGGCAATCCCCGAAACTATGGCCAGGCAGTAAGGGCCCCATTCCCTCAGACCCCAGGAAAGGAGATTTGGTGAAAGCAATTTCTCCAAACCTTAGCCATTTATTGAAACCGTTTTTCCTCCCATGGAAGTTTATTGGTTCACTGTTGTTATCCCCGCCTAGGTTTTTTATTCCCAACTCTCCTTATTTGTTGAAAATTGCACCTTCCCCTGACCTCCCCCCACATGTAAGTCTTTGTTTGCCCCTTGATCGGGGTCCCAGGGGAGGAAAAGGGGAAGTTTACCATCAAATAAAGTTTCCCTGGGACCCGTGTGCGCTGCCTGTGTTTTATAATGCACCGAAACAACTGACAGCTGGGATTCAACGGAGCTCCAGGGGGAACCTGCCACCCCCCACCCTTGTCATCAGCTACCCGGAGAAAGAGAAGCGGCAAGACCCCACTGCCATCCGCAGGATCGGTGTGTCGAGGGAAGAGAAACCGTATGGAAGATTCCTTTTCTTGCCTTTCATCACACGGACTCAACAAACGCATTTTCTGTCTCCTCCCTTCCTCCCAACAACACAAATTATTTAGTTTAGGTCCTCGTGCAGCATGTCAGCAGTGCTGGCTTTGCCCTGGGGCTTGCCTCCATCTCCCTGGCGCAAGCCTGGGAATGCTGGAGAGCTGTGAAGCTTAGGCACCATGGACATAGGGACCAGAGCTGCCTTCTCACCTTCCGCTCCTCAACAAGGTGCTGCTCATCAAAATCCAGTGAGTAAAACGCAGTGGGGAAGGAGATGGCCATTTTAAACCAGCAGTGTGTGGGAAGTCCGTGGAGCACCTGAATTCCTCAAACCCTACTGGGAGCTGAGGGATTTCAGGAGTTTGTGGTGGCACCTGAAAAAACAAGCCATTTTCTATGCTAGGAGGAAGAGACAGCCACTTGCAAAGTCTCAGTTTGTAAGACAGCTTCAGGGCCACTGTAGGAATGTGCCCCCTATTGATGGAATGACAAAACTATCCTTTGTCTCCCTAAAAAGGAAAAAAGCCTAGAAGTTTCTTTCCCAGATATGGTATAATTGAAAGAACAGACTCAGATAAAGGTGCACACTTTACTTCAAAAAATTTTATATTCTATATGTGTTGTATTAGACATAAATTGGAAATTTCATACCCTGTGGCACCCTCAAAGCTCTGGATGTGTGGAGAGAATGAATGCTGTCATAATAAAAAGAAAGGGTGGATTGTGAGAGACAATTGTGACATTTTGCTGAAGCCAAAAGGTTGTTAGGTTAGGTGTTAGTTCTGTGTGGTGTTCGGATTGTTTGGATTTGTTCTGGTTGGTTCATTGAGTGTTGCTGTGAGCTGGGAGAGGGGTGGGGTTGAAGACCTGACTAAAAGAAGTAGGATGAGCGGGGAGGGGACCATACATTTACAGATGACACCAAGCTGGGAGCATGTGTCAATCTGCTGAAGGAGGGCTCTGCAGAGGGACCTGGACAGGCTGGATAGATGCGCAAGTCCAACAACATGAAGCTGAACAAGTCCAAGTGCCCAGCCCTGCATTTTGGCCACAACAACCCCTGCAGGGCTACCGGCTGGGGACAGAGGGGCTGCACAGTGCCCAGGCAGAAAGGGTGGGGGAAACTTCATCACTTTCTACCTGAATGAAAGGTGGTTGTAGTCAGGTGGGGCTCGCTCTGCTCCCAGGCAACAAGTGACAGAATGAGAGGGCACAGTCTTAAGCTGTGCCAGGAGAAGTTTAGGTTATATGTTAGAAAAAAAATTCTTCACTGACAGAGTGACTGCACGCTGGAATCGCCTGCCCAGGGTGGAGTCACCAACGCCGGACAGGTTTAAAAAAAGACTGGATGTGGCACTCAGTGCCGTGGTTTAGTTGATGCTGCGGTGTTAGGTCATGAGTTGGACTAGATGATCTTAAAGGTCTTTTCCAACCTAATTTGTTCTGTGATTCTGTGAAAAGTTGGTGGTCGGGAGAGAATGGAAGTTCCTGAGTACCCATCCAATGGCAGAGGGGACAGGGACCACCCCGGCCAGGAAAAGGTGTAAAAAGCAGCCGTTTCCTCGGGCCGTGGGTATGTTGGCCTCTTGGGCACGGGAGGCACACTCCTGGCTCAGCTGAATCGTTACTAATAAGCAGTTTTCCTTTGCTTCGACCATTTGTCCCCATTGAATTGTGCCTAAAAGTTCGTGCATTTCTAACACCGTGGAGGGGGAATAAGGTGATCTTTAAGGTCCGTGTTCTATGGTTCTGTGACTGGGCACGACTGCGGCCCTTTCACGGTCCTTCTCCCACCGCGGTGCCGGAGTTGGGGAGGAAGCGATGGAGCGGCCGGGGACACTCCAGAGGGGGACAGGGAACAGGAAAGGGAGCGATGCAGCCGGCCGGTGTCGCTGTGCCGCTGCCGGGCCGGGCCGGGCGATGGCGGCGGAGCGGGAGCGGCCGGGCCCCGTTCCCGGGCCCTGCTCAGGGCCCGCGGGGGATGAGCGGGCCGCGGCCGGACGGTGCCGGTGCTCCGCTCTGCCCGCTCCGGGGCACGGCGCCCTGGAGAAGGCCCGGCGCCGCCTGAGGGAGTTCGATGTCGGGGACAGGTTCTGCCGCTTGCCGCTGCCCCGAGCCGCCGTGCTGCTGCCGCTCACGGTGCGAGCGGGGCGGCTGCACCTGCTGCTCACCGTCCGCTCCCTGCAGGTACCGGGGCTCCCAGGGTGCGATCCTTCCTTCCCTGCCGGGGAACCATCGCCGTGCGTGCCCCCAGTGCCGCCCCTCGTTCCCCAGGGCACGGCCGGCTGTTTTTACACTCCTGTCCTCCTGCTGTTTGCCTGCCAGGAGCACCCCGGACACCCGTGACAGGAAATTATCATTGTGGGCAATGATTGCTTGCTTAAATAAGGAAACTGACCGTGCAGCGCAGCTTTGTTAAATGAGGGGTTTCAATCTGCACTTAGTACTACTCTTTTCTCCTTTTAATACATAAAAGGCAACAACCCAAGGCTGCCAGAACTCTTTGTCCAGCATTTTGTTTTCTTTTCCAACTCTTGTTTTCCTGTGTCACATCAACTGACTGGACTCAGGAATTACTTTTTTTCTCTCGCTGGGTCTTGCTTAAAAAGCAAATACAGTTCCATAGCTGATACATTGATTATAAATGTGTTTTTTACTGATCCTTGACGCACAAGCCTACTACTGCAATGTACTTAAGGGTATTTTAGAAATACCTACTTTTTTGATACAGGCAAGAGGGGACACAGTCTTTGATGCAATGACTAAGTAATTTAATTTGTAATGAATCGGGTGTGTGTCTCCCTCCCCAGAGGCGAAAACACACACACTCTTGGCAGTCAAATGGCAATCTTTTATCCCCTTGTGTGGCTGAGGGATAATTTAATTTGTAATGAGTCAGCTGGGTCGGGTGCATGTCTCCCTCCCCAGAGGTGAAAACACACCCACTCTTGGCAGTCAAATGGCAATCTTTTATCCCCTTGTGTGGCTGAGGGTGATCCCTCTCCCCTTTCCCACTGAATGGCTACTCAGGAACTCAGGCGCTCTCCAGACTGCCAACTCTTCTGTCCTTTCCCTTCTCATCCTTTTTTCTTGTTTTGGTCATGTCTTCAACCCTGCCCCTCTCCTGGTTTCTCAACAACACCCAACAAAACATATCCCAACTATAGATAACAACAAAGAGCAAACAGAACCAACCATTTTCGTTCTTCTGCTCCGTAATATTTTTGGGCTGAAGCAAAATGTTATTTCCTCTCTCATGGGTACATTATTTGTGTCTTTCAAAAGTTTTTGCTCTTGGAATATTTTAATCTTGCTCTACAAGTTATCTCTCTGGATTCATCTGTCATTTATGCAAACAAGATGATGCAAAATGTGAACTTTGACATAAGTAGAAGTTCCAGTATGGATTACACAACACTGTACAGCTACAGTGTATTTTCTGATAGTGAGGGTTTATGGAGTAGCAGGGGATAGCCTCAGAGTTTTCTTAGGTAGCTACTCTCGCTAAGGCACATTTCTTCTGGTCTGCAGAAACCTTAACCACCATTTCCAGCTTCTTTGACTGGAAAGATAAACATAAAGGGATGCTGCAATACCAACGTGCATCTGTGTGGGTCCAATAAGAAACATAAACCTTGTTATATTTAACAGCAGTACTCCTTTACATTCTAGCTGAGAAGATCACCAGGGGAAGTGTGTTTTCCAGGAGGTAAAAGGGAAGCCACTGATAAAGATGACATTGACACTGCTCTCCGAGAAGCTAAAGAAGAAGTGGGTCTTCAGCCAGAGAAGGTGGAAGTCATCTGTAGGCTGATGCCTGGAATTGATAAAGTAAGTCAGCATGTCAGCACAGAATAAGTTTGGGTGGTTTTCACTTGTGAGGCTGGCAGTGACCTTTTCCAACCTGGAGCTGCCAGGAGGCGCCGCTTCTTCACGTGCACAGCCCGTGTGTCCAGCAGAGCCCAGGGAAAGGGTTCTTGCTCAGAGTTTGGTATTTGTGAGACCAGCTCTGGGGCACCAGTCAGTGCCTCTGGAGTACCACACTGACAGCGCTGCCCTGGCGAGAGCTCAGCAGAGAGCCACGAGTGCAGTCGTGGGGCTACAGCGAGTGGGTGATGAGCAGACAGGCTGAGAGAGGTGGGCTTGCTCAGCTTGAAGGCTGCCAGGGGATTTGGCTGCTTTCTTCTCCTGGCGAGTCAGAGCATGATACCAGAACTCTTCTTGAGGCAGTGAACACAGCAGCAGCATGGACGTTTTGATGAGATACAAGAAAAATTCCTCTTCACCATGAGGTCAGCCCAAAAGTGGAGCAGATGTTCCTGGCAGGCTGTATAATCTCCATCCCTGGAGCTGTGCAGAGCTCACTCACCCAGGCTGCTGTAGCCTCACAGGTGTCTCCTGCGGTGTCTGCTGGCTCCAGGGCTGTGCACACAGAGAGGGAGCACCAGAGGGGATGTGCACCAGGATGGTGTGCATCATCTTCCTCCAGCAGGGAGACTCCCAGAGGTGTCTTTGGAGTGTAGGTCACCATTTGTAAATTAACAGCTTCTCAGTTTCAATAGCAGTGTCAGTATTACATAGGATCAGTTTTCCCACAGAACAGAGGAATTGCTGTTTCTGAAGGCTATTTTTGTTCACCAGGTAAAACTCTATTACTATGCCTCCTGTTCTTTTATCTGTCAGCAGTACCCTCTCCCCATTAAAAAATAAATACCTACTTTTGAAATTGTATTGAAAACAGCTTTATTTAACAACTTAAATTATAATTTCTCTACAGATGACCTTAGAACCACACAGTTCAGAGGCAGTGTGTAAAAAGGATCATATTTTCCCTGTTTTTAATTTCTGGAGAAAGACCTACCTTTGAAGTGGATTATGATCTTGACAACTTAATTTCATCCTCTGAGAATTACTTCACTAATTTGTATGCATCTGTACATGAAAGAAAGAAGAGTAATCTGTGACAGTTTGGTCTGGCCATTCATTTACTTTGAAAGAGGAGAAAGGAGCTGGGCTTATTTCCTTTGTACTTCTTGTTTGAAAGCTACAATTGAATTTCTTCAGAACTGGGAATTTTTAAATTGACAATCCCTAACTGGATTCATGTAATTTTTAATCTCTTTGAAGACCTGCGAGAAGCACACAATATTTTCTGTGAAACAGACTTTCAAAAGGTCTGTTTCAGTTCCTTCTCAGTTTCAGTGCCTTTGTTCTGTGTGTTTCTGTGCTTTGCTTTGTCTATAATGAGATAATACTATTTGATGGAATTTGTGTCTGAGTTAACCTATGAAAACTTTTTGGATCTGACTCTGACATGTGCCATATGTGGATAACATGATTCATACAGTCTTGTCTGGTATCTTTGAGCACTTACAGAATGCACAATAAAAATACAAAAGGTTTCAGCTGCTTTCACAATCTTTTATTGGTAAACGAGGTGGGCCAATGCCAATCCTCGAGGTTCTTATGGCTCAGTAGGTTCTTCAAAGAGCTTCCCAGTTTCTCTTGAACTTCTCAAGGTTTGTCTTCTGAAGAATATTTGGATGATTCAGTTTCTTGATCCTCAGCTGAAATCTCAAGGTTGGCAGCATCACTGGAGAAGAAGCCACGTTATTCTCATTCCCATTATACAACTATAGAAATAGGCTTTTTTTTTGAAACAGTATTTTTTTCAGCTTAATCTCTGCCTTCCAGAACAGGAGAGAAATGCTTTGTGGAATCATACACCAATAAAAAAGAAAATGAGGGCTATCATGAATAAGGCCATTTGGAGACCACAAAGTTCACCAGTTCAGTTGCCCTTCTTACCATTTACACAGCTAATGAAGAAGAGTTTGCTGGTGCTTGGCCCTTCACTGACTCTGAATATTCTGCTCACTTTATAAGTATTAACACATGAATACAAATATGTCTCTCAGTCACCAAAGAGCACACACCACAAGCTCTCCAAATTCAGCAAGTGGCCCAGAAATCTTATAATCTGATTATGGCAGTATTTGTCTGAGAGCTCAAAGTATGGAGCATGGTCTGGCCACAAGCAAAGGCAACTTTGAGGGAGGGAGCACAGCTGCTACTCCTCCAATTTCCCAAGTGGGAATAACCCTCCCACCTCTTCCACCAGACCCAGGATGCTGCTGGGGGAGCCCCTCAGCTGAAGAGCCCCTGGGGAGATGTTGGACACTAACCTGTCGTTCAGCTGTGACAATCAGTGACTCCATCAGTGACTCCACCAGTGACTCCATGGCCACAGATGATTCATCACTTTCCTTTTCTTCTTCCTCTGGGTTTTCTTCTTCCTCTTCCAGTATCTCCTCCTCTTCTGCAAGAAAAACTTATCCATGAATAGAAGATGAGGCACATTGCCAATCCCATTTAAGCTGAGAACTTCCCAAAGCAGTCTCTGAACCCCAGGAATTAGAAATCTTTGGTTCTTTAAAAATGGATTTTTGCCTTACATTTACAGCTAATGATTGGCAAGAAGGTGATCCTCCAAAGTATAATGTTACTCCTCATTATTTTGCATACAGAAATTTAAGTTTTTGGTGTAATTATTCAAACAGTTGGGATGTGCTTTCCGAGGCTGACCAATATCCATGACAATTGCCAAAAGGATATTGGTTCATTTGTGGAGATAGGGCTTGGCAGGGCATTCCATTGTGCCTTGAAGGTGGCCCATGTAACGTTGGAATGCTCACTGTGATAGCACCTACTGCTAAAGCAGTCATTAAGAAGAAACATAGGGGAACGAGATCTGCTCATCACTATGATGAGAATTGTAAGAATGATTTCATGCCTTGGAATGCTGCCAAAAGGGTTTCAGCAGGTTTGTTTTTACCCCAGCTGGCTTCAGCAATGGCATTGAAACAATTAGATTGTGTTGGATGTTGGCTGAGTAAACAAACTAATGCCACATCCACTGCAATCAATGATATGTTGACAGATGTTAATAGTGTTAGACATGCTACCCTTCAAAATAGAGCAGCAATTGATTTTCTATTGCTGGCACATAAAAATGGTTGTGAGGAATTTGAAGGATTGTGTGCACTCTCAGGAGGGCCAGTAGCCCCTGTCACAGCACATCAGCAATTCCAGGCTCATGTCCAAGGGCCTGACCCCTTATTAATGATCCCAGCAAAAACACCTTCTGCCTCTGCAGTTACACCGTCCTGACTCATGGTTTCCTGCACACATACATCTCTGGAAATGCAGGAGCAGAGACTTGGATGAGATCTGGGGAGGAGAGTGATGGCAGGAAGGGCCATCCTCCTCTTTGTGCTTTCAGAAATGCTGTCCAAGTCCCAGGCTGGGCTCACAGCAGTGGGGCTGAAGGGAAACACAGCTCTGGGTGACAGACTCAGCTGCAGCTTTCCTGGGCTCCCCCCTGCACACCAGGCTGGGCCCTCAGCTCCCCATTCCTGTTTCTGTGCAGGGAGAAACAGCTGAGCAGGACAAAGCTGCTCCTGGGTCTCCTGAGTTACTCCAGCACACAACACAGCTGCAGCCAAAGGGAGCCTGGCCAAGCTGCCAGGGGCAGGATGCTGCTCCAGCAGCTGAGAGCAGGCCCACGCAGAGCTGTGTCTGCAGGTGCTCACAGGAGGAGGGAGTAAGAAATAGATTCATAAAGAGTTCTCAAAATCTCACAGAGATGATGGATGAAGGTATAGACATGGAAGAAGGTTTTGAATTAAGACCTTAGAATTGACAAGATTTTTCGAATAATAACTTATAACTGTTTATCAGACATGCCCTTTGAACTGACTGGACTTCCACAGCATTAAAATTGCTTTGTTGTAATATAGCAATGCTCGGTGCAAGCACAAAGACGCTTTAAGTAAGTAATAAGCAAATATGTTATAGTAGAGCTACGAAACGCAAAGTGGTTAATAAACAACATAGTTACGGAAGTTTCTCTTTAGGTGAACCGAGAGGGGGAATTGTGGGAATCCATAAAATCAGAGGGTTTTAGGAAAGCTGTGAAAGGCAGGCCTCAGAGACAGCAGAACAGTGATTAGAGCTAAGCAGTAAAATAAGTTAGCAGAAAAATTATGTAAAAAGTAGAAAAGTAAGGACAAATGGAACAATACTCTGTGTATTAACACTTGTCTAGAATAACTCCCTAATCTGCAGAAGAGTATATCTATCAAGAGATTAGGAAGTTCTAACCAAAGACCTGCCCTTTTGTTCCCTGTTCCTCCTCCCACTGAATGTCAATCCCTTCCCATGCCTGTCCCTTTCTCTAGAAACTTCCCTATGAATTTTGTATCCTTCGAGGCCCCATTGGTTTGTTTCAGTGATTCTCCTCCTCTGTAATCTTCTATTGGTTTAGACATTGTATTTCCCACTTGTGTTCCACCCCCAGTTTCTCCTAGTTGGCTGAAGAGTGTATCCTCCCCTGGGACCTGCACCGTTTATAAACTGATGTATGCCTTTGTTGAGTGTCTTTCTGTCCCTGACCCTCTGGGGAATAAACACCTTTGGAAAACATACAGAAGACCTCTCCCTGTTCCTTATCCCTGCCCTGGACACAGTCCACCCGTGCCTAGAGCAGCTGTGCCCTACAGCCACACCCCGGATTCCACAGCTATCTGGGGCTGTCAGGAGCCAGTCGGGCCCAAGAAATCTGGCAGGGCAGCACCCCTTCCCATTCCAAAGGGGGCCGAAGGCAGGAATACTGTTGAAGCTCCAGGACATCCAGGCAGGACTGAGAAGCTAGCATGGGGGGATGCTGCAGCCTCTTCTCCATGCTCTTTCAGCCCTGCTCCTCTCTGGTCCCCTCACTGCCCCACAAAGCTCCTGCAGAGAAGCAAAGCTGGAGGAGGGAGGGACCAGCGCAGAGGCTGTGCAATTTCTGGTAAAGGAGCTTCAAGCCCAAGCAAGGAATATGTAAACACTGCTTAGTGCTGGCAGCAGGGAGGCAGGGACAAGGAAGAAAGTGATCTTCAGAAGAGCCAGCAGCACCCAACTCCAGTACCAGCACAGCCAGAGAGCTGAGCACTTCTGCCTCTGGCAAGTGGCACCTGCCAGCCAAGGCCATGGGGGAGTCTATTAGGTGAGTACTTGCTTGACCTCTCTGCCCCCAGCAGCAATTGCTTACAGCCCCATCTCTCAGGGCTGGCTTTGGGGTTTCCCCCCCACTTTTTTCCCTCTCTTTTCCCCCTTGTTTCTTTTAATCCTCTCCTGGGCCGCCTGACACAGGGCCAGAGCCAATGGCTTGTGCTACTCACCTTGCGGGGCACGACCACGGGCACCCCGGGCAGAGGCTTTCTGCTGGAGTCTTGCACCACGTAGGTGAATTTCATAACCCCGTTGTTCCGCAGGGTGATCCCTGCTTTGAGGACTTTGTTAAACACCTGCAGAGAGGAGGATAGAGGAGTGAGAAGTCACAGATACAGGCCTGATGATGGGCAATCTCCTTCCTCTTTAATGGCGTTGAAAGCACACAGCCACAATGCAACCACACAACTACAGAGAGGTGGTCAAGGCCAGTAATAAATGAACCAGGGGACCAGGTCCTCTGCACTCTGAGGGGTCACCAACAGCCAGGAGAAACAGAGGAGGTGGCACTGAGATGTGTAAGACGAAGTCAAAACCTTATGAAGTTCAAGAATGAAAGTTGTTGGTTCTACATGTTGTTGTGTGTGGGTTGGATTTGTTCAGGTTGGTTTGTTGGTGTTGCTGTGTGCTGGCAGAGGGACAGGGTTGAAGACCTGTCCAAAAGGAAGGAGGATGAGAGGGGAGGGGACAGAAAAGTTGGGAGTCAGAGAGAATGGAAGCTCCTGAGTACCTCTCCAAGGGGAAAGGGGACAGGGACTGTCCCAGCCAGGTACAGAGGGGACAGAAACATTGCCTTTTTGTTGGAGGCTGTGTTTGCTCATCTCTGGGGGCAGGGAGACACACACCTGGCTCAGCTGGAGCATTACTAATGAACAGTTTTGTTCTGCTTTGACAACTTTGTCCCCATTTAACTGTATCTAAAAGTTAGTGCATTTCTGAGAGGTGTTCCAGAAGAAAAGGCACCTGCACGCAAATATTGGCAAGAAACATACAGCTGACAAGAGAGACACACAGGACAACACAGGCAGTGCCAGCAACTGGAAGTATCTGTGGACTTTAAACTGAAAAGAAGGAAAGTGGGGATTATTCTGGGACATTGTTTTCAGCTACTGAAGTGACTGAAAGCCCAACTTCCTCCCTGGATTCTTTTGTGGATCAAGCAAGAGCGTTTGACAAAAGCATCTCCTAGGAGCTCAAGCTTTAGGAGCGGATCAGTGGAGGGATATCTCAGGGACATGTCCCTCCAGACATCTTCACTGGGACCCTTGTGTTCCCCAGGAGGCAGGGTTAGGTGCATGAAGAGGACAGTGCCATGTCCCTGGGCCGGGGGGAAGGGAGGCCAGGGGTGGAGATGGCCACTTTAAACCAGCCTGGATGCTGGACATCTCTCTCACAGGTTGTATTCTAAGCCCCAGAGCCAGCAAAGCAGCTGGGAAGGGAGGGAGAGAGCCTGGGATCGAGGTGGCCATGATGCCAAGCCAAGGAGCTGTGCCAGGGGAAGCCTGTGGTACCTGCAGCCCCCAGTCAATCTCCTCCACGTCCAGCCGGTAGCTGGGGCACGAGGCCTGCCCGCTCAGCACCACCTCGTAGGTGGGGCCTCCCTCCACGCGGCACAGCGCCGTCGCACGGGCCATGATGTTGGCGTGGCCAAAGAAGGTGAAGGTGACCTTCTGGCTCTCTCCTGGCTGCAGCATTCCCCACAGCGGCAGGATATCAAAAACCTGGAGGGAGGGGAGGAGAGATCAGCATGTTGAGAGTGGAAATGGATGCAGAAGAGCAGCTGTGTCTTGAAATAGAGTAGAGTCATAGCTGCAGGGGCCTATTCCCCAAACACAGCCAGAATCATCCTCATCTCATCCTGTGTCCATGCCACTGACTAGTGGGAAAATCTTCTCCCATAATCACTTCTCCATGAGTATACTCTACATTAAAGTCAACTGGAATGTTTCCTGGCAGCAAGAAACTCTCTCTGCTGCAGAAGTTGTCTTTGGAAACACTTCTCACTATCTCCAGAAAAACAGGAGACGTGTGTTGTAGTTCGGTTTTTTTTGGGGGGGGCACCCCGGGGAGTCCCCAGAGGGCCCCGTAGGCTGTGAGTTGGCTGGCAGCAGCAGGCAGGCAAGGAGACTCCACACAGCTTCTGAGGGAGTTTATTGGGGGTCCCATCCCTGGGAACAGCATGGTTACTGAGGGAGAAGGGGGGAAGGGGGAGGGGAAAGGAGGGGGAGCCTAGGCGAGGGAAGGGACAAGAGGGGAGGAAGGCTAAGAGAGGGGAAAAGGCGAAGAGAGCAGCTGGTCTCGCTGGCACGGTTTAAGAGGGAGTTTGAAAGTGGGCACGGAATCAGACTCATGCCAATGGGATTACAGATACAGGATGGCTCAGGGCAGGACCACAGGCTTGGGATATACCATACATTTTGGAGGGAGCATACCATTTAAATAAAATGCAATACTACACCTCACCCTTTTTTACGTTAGAAAGATAAAGAGAAATATGATAATTAACAGTTTAAAAAATGAAACAGTAGTTATACAGTTTTGTAACATTAAAATAAATACAATAGCAGTGAGAATTAAGTTTTAAACAGCCCTTTGGCTGCTTTTGGTGGTAGGCAGCAAAGATAGAATGAGCATTTAATTGTAATAAACAGGTTATGTGGGTCCATATTGCAGATCTTCAGCGAATTTAAAGCATGAGCAAGTGCTTCCTTTGGCACTAAGCTCATATGAGAATTTTGGGATTGGCCTTTTCAACATGACTGGCCCAATGGTGTCTAACCTTTCCCAACTGGCTTTTCGGACCACCGCAGCCCCCAGTTTAGGCTGAGGTGCCCGCTTTGCTCCCCCTCTCAGGGCTTTCACCTTCCAACCGGTTTAACCCAGAAGACCCCCGGTTTTAGGTCATTAAAAGAAAAACAAAAAGAAAAAAAAGAAATTTGGCTTCAGCTATAACCTATACTCAGGGAGCATTCACCCCAAAAAACATCAAAATACTTTCCTAGACACCATTTTAGGTTATCAGTCAGCCTCAGAACCTACTGAGGACAACATAAACCCAACAGCGATTTTGATTCAGCAGTCTAATACTATCTGAACCCTCGCTATTAAAGAAACAATCAAAAACTGCTTCTCTTTGGCCCCTTGCGACCTGACAGGGCCCTGCTTTGTAAAACTGAAAACAGGACAATCTGCAATACGAACACACACAAACTAGAAAAGCTTAATTGTAACAACTACTTCATGGGGACAGGAAGGAAATGGAGACGACAGGTATTGGATAAGAATGATAAAAGGGTTAGAGGGTTTTACGATAAAAGTTCTAGCTGGCGTGCTCTTGTCAGCTAGAACAAGTGGATAGGGATTGGGAACTGGGGAGGTTACAGGAACCCAGGGACTCTGCGAAAGAAAAACCTTTTCGGGGTACCCTGCACCTTCAAGCAGTTTGCTTCCAGTGATCTACCCAAAGTAAGGAAAAAAGGGGTATGGATCGCAGAGAAGGATATTATCCTGCTCTTGGAGTAACAGGGGAAGGAGATCATAAAGTAGAATTTTCAATTCAGTGAAATGTTGAGGCTTAGCCATGTGGCTGCAGTGCCGGATTTGGAAGGACAGAGTGGATTCCCGAGGGTTTGTTAAGGGGAGGGCAGGTTAGGGATGGAATTAGGGAGAAGGAGCAGTGAGGGGAGAGAAAGACCAAGGAAGGAGGTCACAGAACTGAGGAAAACAGTTTTGGGAAGGTGTGGAGCTCGGACAAAGCTGATAACTGCATTTTGATGGTCTGGTGGCTCCCCCGCAGAAACTGCTGGGCTTGGGTTCTTTCTTTTGCCGCTGCTGTGGTCCAGGGCATCGGCTGCTGGGGCTCGGCCATCCACACGGCCCCGCTCTGTGGCCCCCCGGCCCCTCTGGGCAGGGAGTAGGGGCTTGACATGGAGGTGGGAGCCCTTGGAGATGGGGGAAGGCTCATCTGACTTCTGAGGCCTTTCTCCCTTTTGAAAACATTCAGCCACACTGTTCATTGCATCTATAGGGCTTTGTTTCTCCTGATTCCGAAAAATTGTGCAGTGTAGAAACAACTGCTATTTGTGTGTCAGCAGGTATAACCCTTCTCCTTAAACTTAATGCCCATACTGGGTTTCTGAGACACTCTTCTGCTTCCTTACATCTCTTTTTTTATTGCCGCATGAGCAGCCTCTGTTCCCCCTGATGCAGAACAAGGGGCCACTTCCCACTCCAAAGTACTGATGTTCACCAGGCAAGTTGGCAGATCAAAGGCATTTTTCCTTGTTTGGAGGAAGAGACAGTGACTTTGCAAAGTCTTGCTTTATAGAAGACAGCCCTGGAGCTGTCACTGCAATGCCAGCTTCAGGTGAAGGCAGAGATGTGAGCACTCTGGCTGGGTGGGCAAGGGGGTCCGTGGAGATCAGGACTCTTCATGGACTGACACACATCGGAAGCTGGAAGCCTTCTCATCATGATGCAGATAAAGACCTCATGTTATATTGTAAAGAAAATAAGCCAAAAAATCCCAAACTCAGCACAGGTCTGTAGGGTCTGAATGAGCTTCTGTGAGCAAAACTTTCCTATTTCTACCTCCCCAGACTCCCCATGTCCAGCTGGCACTTTCAGGGCACAGGACAGAAGGGCAGCAAAAAGGGAGGTTGGCATGAGTATGACTTTTTGGTGGCCACTTGAGGAGGCAAAGCAAGTAGAAGATGCACAAGAAAATCCACCTTTGTTTCCAGGGAATCCTCTGCATCTGCTGGCTCCTGGTCAGAGTCCTCCTGAGCAGAATCCTCCTGGGCAGGATCTTCCGGGGCAGAACCCTGCATTGTTTCTGGGGTTTCAGTTGGCTCATCCACACTTTCAGTCTTGGAGTATCTCCGTGGAAACACTCCCTTCTTCTTTGATGACTGGGGTTTGAATTTAGGTGGTGGAGAGATGAACCTGGAAAAGAACATAACTATGGTGGTGGACCTGCAGTGGGAGAGAGAGGCGCCTGCAAAGTCCTGTTGAGCAGAATCCTCCTGGGCAGGATCTTCATGGGCAGGATCTTTGTGGGCAGGATCCTCCTCATAAGAATCTTCCTGGGCAGAATCCTCCTGGGCAGAATCCTGCATTGTTTCTGGGGTTTCAGTTGGCTCATCCACACTTTCAGTCTTGGAGTATCTCCGTGGAAACACTCCCTTCTTCTTTGATGACTGGGGTTTGAATTTAGGTGGTGGAGAGATGAACCTGGAAAAGAACATAACTATGGTGGTGGACCTGCAGTGGGAGAGAGAGGCGCCTGGTGTGGTGAGCCCAGGAACAGCCACTCCAAAACCAGGCTGGACAAGAGCAGCTCCTCACGGCCATGCAGCCCCTGGCTGGGTGCTGGTGTGGTGAGCTCAGGAACAGCCACTCCAAAACCAGGCTGGAGCAGGTCCATGCTCCCAGCAGCACAGGGATGATGCTCTTACCTTATGGTGTTCACCGGGCTGTCCACCAGGAATGACCAGCGGTATTCCACGGGCAGTGGGCTGCAGTTGGTCATCTCCATATGCAGCACTTGTTCAGTGTCATTTATGATGCAGCCAAAGTCCACGGCCTTGGCCTGGAGATGGAGATTGGGGAAGTGGACTTCTCCCCGAACGGTGATCTTCTCCTCACGAGGATGCTCCATGAAGCGCACCCTGAGAACCCTCTTGGCCACCCAGCTGTGCAGATTGTTCTCATAAGCTGGGTTAAACTGGATGCGGAGATGAAGTTCCTCCCCTACATCCAGTGTTATGGGCTGCAAGGACATGAACAGGAATTAATCACCTGTGGATGACGTCCCAAGGTCTTGACAGCAGGAAACAGTAAACGTTCAGTGTGACCCAGCATGGGCTTCATTGCTGTACAGCTGGGGTCTGACTGCAGGCACCACAGTCCAGCCCAGGATTCCCTCAGGCTCCTGTTCCTGTGCTCAGCAGCAATACAAGGGGGTGGCTGCTGGAGAGCTGGCATGCTTTCCAGGAGACACCTTTACTGCATGGCTTGCCTTGATCTGCTTTCCTGCTCCCCTCCCCTCATGTTTTACAGCCAGCATGAATGTTACCGATTCAGATAAGATTTTGATTCCTTCAGCAGCTCTGCTGATTCAGCTCAGGCCAATCCACTGCTGACACCACAGAATAAACTTCTCAACTCCAGGACCTCCCAACAGAAGTGCACCACCACATCCCTCCTCCTCAAACCCCACTGAACAAGCCCACAGAGGCTCACCTTGGAATCTGCAGGGAGAGGCTGCCAGTCCACATTGCAGATCAGGAATGGCTGCTCCAAGTCCAGCACAATGCTGACTGGCAGGGGGCTGGTGTTTTTTAAAGAAAAAGGCTTGTAGTGCTGCATCAGGACATCACTGGGCTCCTACAGAAACAGGAGACAAGGAAAAACAACCTCAAGTGCCATAGACCTCCTTCCCCTTCCAATGCATTTCACATTTTCCAACCCCAGAAATGCATCTATTTCTATTTACTTCCAGCCAATTTAAGAGTTACATCTTTAAATGCCAGGATGCAATCTGGAGACTTACCTTTACCACACAGAAAGTGATTGCTCTGGAAGACATTTGCAGAACAGGGCAAATGAAGTTGCAGGTGACATCCACTTGCATTATCTGTTTCTTTGTTATCTCTTTCCCCACCAAAGCGTGACACAGCAGCCGCTCCTTCACCTCCTGCATACAAGATTCACTTGTCTCCCAGTGTGTGCTGGCAGACCCAGCACCCCACACTGGCTTGCCACCCACCCATGGGCCCTATTCCTGTCACTTGTTATTAGGGACTCTAATTAGTCTCTGCTCTCCTCAATAGCTCTTTTTTCTTTCTGAGCTCCCACCTATTTGTTCTAAATATCTGTGCCCAGGGTCCCGCAGCCAGGGAATGCACACCAGACTTAGCTGGCAGCTTCTCTGCAGAGTTCCATTTCCCCTGGAAAGGAAAGTCCAGGTAGGAGAATGCTCCAGACTCTGCTAAAATCTCCCCCTCTGAGTTGCTCTCCAGGGGTGCTGCAAAACCTGGCTGTCCCTGGGCTGGCTGAGAGACTGGGGCAAGCAGTAATAGATAAGTTGACCAAAGTCAATTTGCCAATTCTCATGATCCCTGGGAACAGTTCCTGCCTGGATGGACATCACAGTGATCATTAGAGCTGGCACGCTGTGTTTTCCCCCTCCATGACTCAGAGCTAGACCAGCCCTGTGCCCATGTTTGTCTTCAGAGGAAAAGCAATGCTGCTCCCAGACACTCCTGCCATTCACAGGGCTTTTGTTTTACTCCCTGCTTCCCTCAGAAAAACCACTTGACAGTAGTTTCATTTGCTTCCTGCCTGGGCTTCTAGTCTAAGTGCAACTTCTTTGCTCTGCTCTTCCTTTCTGCCTCAGCACATGACACAGGTAAGCCCTGTTTGCCCGAAGGAGCAGTACCTCCTTCAGCCTGTATGCTGGGATCAGCAAGTTGGGTTTATGGTAGCTAGGGAAACACAAAAGAGCCTTAGCAACTGACGGTGGCCAGCAAGGAAAGCAACTGAAAAGAATGGCCTTAAAACAGTTTTTTGAAGGCACTTGCTCCTTTTGCCAGGCAAATGTCAAGGGGCTGCAGAAGAAGCCGCAGTGGAGGGGATCGGATGGGGAAGGCTCAGCCCTTGGCAGGGGCCTCACCTGGGCAGTGCTGGAGCAGCCTTCCAGCACCATGTCCGCACTCTGGCCCGGCCTCAGGTCCACCTGCGGCGGCCACAGCCTGAACACGGGGCTGCCAGGTCTGGGCATCGGGGAAGCACCTTTGCTTTTGGTGCCACCGAGGGCAGGGGCACGATCACGGCGCCAGCGCATGCGGAAACCTTCTGTGTTCCAGTACAGCCGATGCATGCGTCGTCCTCTGTTTGTCACTTTGAAATGGAAATAGCAGGGAGTAAAGCTGGAAGAGAAGCAGAGGTGGAAAATGTCACAGGAGCTGTTATTTCCCTGGCATCACTCAGCTTCAGCTTCACCCTGATGCCATTCCCTGACTGCACACTCTGCAATAAAACCTCTACCCAAAAGGCTGCCCAGGCTCAAAGCTTCAGCCCTGCCAGGTCTTCCAGCTTTTCCATTTCTGTGGCTTTCCAGGATATCTAGCAACTCTCGGATGACATATTTCTAGAGGAATTCCTGTGGCTTCAGAGCTGGGACCTTGAGTACTAAAGATCTAGCCTGAAGGACTATGGAAAAATTGTTCCTTGCTGAACGCACAGGAAGTGCGTTCCAGAGCCTCCTACCTGAAGTGGGACTTCAAGTCGAGCTTCGGAATGAGAGGTTTGTCCGTGACAATTGTGGTGCCAATGCCCACAGCCTGGAGAGAGATGATGGTCGTATAGCTGTTCTCAATGAACACCTTCACCTTCTCCCGGAATTTCACTGTGTCATTCAGGTTTGCTATGACAGCCACGGACATCTCAGATTTAGGGGAGATCACTCCTTTACTGGGCTCAATCCTCCAGCAGGAGCATTTCCCAGCCTGGAAGACAAGCCAAACACAAACTTAGATGGAAGCCATGGACCCCACTCTGCTGTGAGGTGCAGGAAACAGGAAGGCTAAAGAGGTGAGTATAAAAAGCATACATGTTTAATTTCCCTAAATGTAAGATATGGTGTCCAGCACAGCAACTCCCCAAGAGCTTATACAACCTGTATTTTACCTTCCTTTAACACACTCAGGTCATTAGCCCCATTTTGCTCAACCCAAGGGATGCTCCTCCTCAGGAGAAGGCAATTCCCCCTGCCGGCTCTCTTTGGAGTGCTTGCCAAGGGAAGCTATTCACTCTCTGCTGGCTTCCCGACAGCAGAGCTGGGTCTGCACAAAGGCTCAAGGCCAGAGGAAGTCATGACTGCTCATCATGGACTTCACAGACTGGGCAAGAGAGCTGGAAGCTGTCCCAAGGAGGGAGGAAAGGCCTTGCACAGCACAGCTGTACAGACACAGCTCTGCAGGTCCAGCCCTGGCAGGAGCATGTGAAACCCAACCTTTACACACCATGACCACCCAGCCAAGGTGCATTGCTCCCTGCAGAGGTGGAAAGCAGAACTCCATTGTGGAGTCAGGAAAAGCTGCCCTGGCAATCCTCCACTTTGGTGTAATGTTTACCCCCTAAACAGCTGGAGAAGCAGCAAGAGGAAAATTCACACCCCTCCTCTTCAGCACAAGAGCCTGAGCCTGGACTCTCACACAACACCTGATGATTTATCCACAGACACAAACAAGTCGACAGTGTCAGGGTTGGCTTTAACCAGCTCCAGAAGTTGAACCCACCAAAAATACAGAAGATCAAATCTCTTTTCAAAGCTTTTTTCAAGCCTTTCACAGATGCCTCCTCCAGCAGGGAGCACATCCCACTCAGCCCCAAGCCACGTACCCTGGAGCTGCAGCTCCAGCCCTGTGGCTTGCCCCCTCTGTAACCTCCATGAATGAAACAACCTTCCTCTGCAGGTGGTCTCCAGAGACATTTCTGCAATGCTACAGAGACCACAGGCTCTGGGGCTGCACAACCCTCACAGGTGCATTTGTTTGCAACAGCACTACTGAGTCGTGAAACTTGCCTTCCCATGAGCAGTTGGAGGGCAGAGCTCACACCCTGGTTTCTGCCATTAACACAAGTTTGGCACACAGCAAATGCAGATGGAATGGGGAGTCCATGGGGAAATCCATGCCCTCGTGGGAGCAAAGGCCCACAGGCTCCTCTTGATCTCAGAGCTCCAAAAACAGGACTTGCACAGCTAAGTATCTTCCACAAAATAAAGAGAGAACTTGCAAACATGACCCAGACTCATTTCTGCTCCAACCTCTCTGCAAACTATTTCACAGAGGCGTGCCTGACATCCTGGCTCCTCTTGCTTGCACCTGGATGGAATATCTTGCTTCCACTCACACAGAACAATACAGAAACATTGCACACAAAAAACAGGTCAAGGGCTGCTAGTAACCAGCACTTTTCCCTGGAAAACAGCCCCACAGACACTTACCATCTCCACCCAGAAGACTGCAGGAAGGTCACACTGATTGGCGAGGTGCAAAGTTTGGAAACAATCTTCTAAGACTGGGATAGAGCCGAAGTTTATCTCCCTCGGATGGACATAGACAACAGGTCCCCGGCCAATGCACTCTAATTGGATTTTCTGTTCCAGGAAGAAGGAAAGATCAAAAAAAAGACACAGCAAATGCAGTTTAAAGAACATAGCCAGTTCTAAGAGCATATAAAAACACACAAACCCTTCATCTACAGTATTCTTAAAAGGGACAAGAACAGCCCAGCTCAGCAGATGCAACAAATGCAGTTCAAAGAACATAGCCAGCTCTAAGAGCATTCCTAGACTGGGGATAATGATGGCTGTTTGAAGTTGTCAGTGATGCAGACTGAAACAGAAGGCCTGGAGCAAGTGTGGAGTCTGCAGTGACCCCACCTGAAAGCCACAAGCTCCCATTATCAGAGGACAAAGAACTGCTGTTTGCCAGCTGCCTTCCTCACACCTCTTCCACATGGCTATTTCCTTTACCTCCTGCCTGCTTCATTCACTGCTCCATCTTGGCCCAAGCCACCTCCCCAACTTTTGCTGCTTTGCTGCTGCACAGCCATCCTTGAACACTCAGTTCTTGAAAATTCAGAAAGCTACACTGGTGAAACCAGCTCGAGTCAGAAGCAAAGCAGGCTCTTCAGAGTCGAGATGAGGCAAGTTAGCTGCCTTCAATTTGTGCTTATGTCTAATCTTCGTATCTATGAGTAAGGGGCATTAATTAGTAATTACATTATTCAAGCAGTATTTTTTCCTTAAAAAAAGTCTGAACTGACTTAATAGTAGTCTGAAACTCAAAAGGATTGTTCTTGCAGAGCTGGCACAGACAGTGGGACAAGAAACATGGATCCCTTTACTAAACTACCTGCCCACACCAGTGGAAACCGGGACAATTGATTCAGTCTTGTTGGATTTCACTGGTCCTGAATACCCCAATTCTTACACAGGACTTGAATGCATAAAACTCACAACACCAATGAGATTCACTGGAGGGCTTGGAGTATGATTTAACTACAGAAGAAACCAGCCTCCATGATGTAAAACCTCCAGTGATGTCTGACTTGAGGGAAAGGCATTGGCAGCTGCCAGAATTACCTTCAGTCAGAAGGAGCAGCATCCAGAAATGCAAATCCCTTTGGGACATACATGACTGTGCAAACAAGAGCCAGAAACTATGTACCATGGCTGCTACCTCAAGAGTAAGGAACTGAATCCCTGCATGCTGATGGATCTTTTATTCCTCTGGGAGAAGGGAGGACCAGGGGCTGCAGCCTGGCTGATGCTGCCCAAGGCTCCCTGGAAGAAGAAGCTGGAGGGAGCAGCTGTGCCTCAGCAGCTGGCTGTGCTTCTAGGTGACAGTGGGGCAGAAGCAGCAGAGGCAGGGCAGAGCCCTTTGGAGATGGGCAGAAGAGCATCTGGAGGATGCCTGAGCCAGCTTTAGTTATTGTGTGACAATGGGATAGATCCTCACTGAGGAAAAGGCTTACAAAAACACACAAACCCTTCATCTACAGTATTCTTAAAAGGGACAAGTGTGAGACATTTGTCAAATCTAATACATTGGAATAGTAGAGTAGTCCTACAGTAGTCCAGAGCTGTCTTGGCAGTTTTGCCCCTTCTTTGCCTAAGGACACCTGCAAGGACTCCTGTAGCAGTCCCAGTGCTCCATGAGCTCCGGGGGAGCCTTTCCAATGAGGACCAGTGCCCACCCACGCTCAAGGAACACAAGACTCGGTGTATCAGTGAAAATTACTCTCTTTTCTGCTACAGCACTGTTGTCCTGCCTGAAAACTGAATCATCTCTTCCAGCAGTGGAGGGCACAAGGCCCGCAGGGCAGGTGATCAACTTCTTCCAGTTCCTACAGCTCCCTCAATTCTTCACACTGACTGTCCCCATTTGCACTTGCTTGACAAAACGGCAGCCCAGGCACTGCCTGGATGGCTCTGCCTGGGAGAGGGAACAGCACCAGGGAACTGCATCCCTCTTGGCATCAAACTGACACCCACAGCAGCACAGCAGGATGGAATTCTGCTGCAGCAAGAATGACTTTTGGTCTCAACTCTGAGAACATTACTCAAAAGAGCCAGAGGGAAGCAGCAAAACCTGAGCTGACCTGCCACATCAAGGACTACAGTCCTCGTTGTAAGATCTTTTGCTCTCCCCACTCCTGCCTGGAGCCTCTTCCCCACTGCACTGCTGAAGTGAACCAGGCCCCAGCTCTCAGCAGGCTGCTCACTGTGTTCCAAACCAATGCTGCAGGGGGGTCACAAGCCACCACAAGTTCACCACTTGCAGGAAGAAGGACAGGCAACCCTCTGGAAATTTGTTCCAGCTCAAGCACCAAACCCCAGGCCAACAATTGATGTTATTCCTGCTCCCTTTAGAAAAAGGCCTAGGGCCATGCCTGGCTGCGAGCAGGGAGCGTCTCACTATGGGCTGCTGTCCTAGCACTGTTCTCATGTCTAGATGGGCACATCCAGCTCATTAAGCAACACTTCTCCTTTGGAGCTGCAGCCAGGCAGTGTGCTGGATGCACGAGGAAAGACAAGCAGGTGCAGGAAAGGTGTTGGTACCTGGCTGTGAGGGGCAGTGCCAACACCTTCTCGCCGACATCATCCACGTCCAGCACCAGCTGCAGCTTGTACTCTCCAACAGTGTTGGAACACAGGGTGACCTGGTAGCAGAGAAAAGAAGTGCAGCAAGGATTTGGTCACTCCCAAAATCTCATCACCCATGTGTGCTGGCCTCCAATTCTTGTTCCATGGTAGACAAAGGGAGGGTTTTGCTTTCATTCTTCTGCTGGTCCATAAGTAGAGCAACGGTCTTTGAGAGTAAAAAAAGCCCTCTGGCAATATCAGATTTGCTAAGAGGACTAATTTTTCACCTGACTACAATAATATAAATGCAGGAGAAGTCTGTTTCCTTGAATGGAATGAGTCCAGCTTTACAGCAGGAAGCTGAGGGCAAAGTGTGGCCCAGCCCATGTCGGGCAGTTCATGGCTGCAGAGTATTTTCTGTCCCCACTGAAGATCCCTGCACTGAATACAACTCATCTGCTGCCCAGGAGATGAGAAACAAGACCAGGAAGAAAAGAAAACTGCTTTCTACAATGATAGCTCTCTCTTTAAGACCAACCTTTAGTTTTCCCTTCCTCTGCCCACTTCCAATCAAATAAATCCTCTCAAAAACACAAGAAACACAGGACTTGACCATATGGTACGTGATCTCAGCTTGTGATTTTGGAAACAAAACAGTGCTCCTTGAGGAACATCCCGAGTAAGCCAGCTAGCACAGGCCTCACAGCAGTGCAGATCTCTCACTCCCACAATGATCAAAGCTGGCACCAGAGCTAAAGCCCTCCCACACTCCAGTGAAGCTTCAGCCCCATGGGCTGGACTCTTCCCATACCTTGATATCCTGGGATCCCAGGGCACGGACGGTCCCTCTGCAGGGCCTTATGTCAAATTCCCTTGGCCTCCTAAGACCTTGAGCTTCCTTCCTCCAAGACTGGCTACTGCATTTGCACATCTGAGTAGAGCTGTCAATACTGGGCTCTCCCAAGCCATCCCCAGGAATGTAGAGGTGGAAGACCATGGGTGTCAGGGAGGTGTTAAACAGGCAACAGTTCAAGGTGCGAGGAAAACCTAAGAAAATGACACAAATATCCATTTAGGCATCAATATCTCATGATTCCTGGTGTGAATATCCTGGTAGGATAAAATCCTGTGCTTGGATTTTACTTCTTTGTTATCTGAACTACAGCTCATTGCCGTGGATCTATGGCTTGGCTGGCCAGCTATGTGCAGAGGAGACATCTCCCAGCCTGCTTACCAAGAGTCATGTAAACCCAGATGGGGAGAAAAACCCAACTGCAGGCACAGCCCGGGGCTTCTCCATGCCCATCAACAGTGACTCCAGCAGGGAGCCAAGAGAAGCACAAAAAGGATGTCACAATCTCAAATGCCACTGGGGTAACTGCATGCAGACATCATTCAGCAGCACAGTTAAAAGAAACAAAGATGATAAAATAGCTGCCCCCAGCTAAAGAAACCCTAGGAATGAAATCAGATTAAGCAGGATGAATCTGCTATTACAGAACCATATTCCTGTCAGGTGCCTTTCTTTATTGTGCCACTTACTAAAAGGGAAACAAGAAGTGGCCAAACAGTGATGCTGACTTTTTATTCCTTTGCTCCTGTTTGATCTCATGGTGGCAAAAGGGTACCTGAGGCACCAGCAGCCCTGGAATTAACACCCTGAAGAGGCTGTGGTGGAGGAACACGGGTGATGAATGCTCTTAGGTTCAAGTGCTCCATTTCAGCAGCACTCCAACCTCTGAGGCTGTGGTGCAAGCCCAGGGCACACTCACCAAAGGAGACGTCACCGAAGTCGAGGGCGGACACATCGAAATGGAAAGTCGGGCCCATCACGTAGCCCCTGCGAGGACAAAGGCAGGGAGGCAGTGCCTTTGTTAAAGGGAATCACAAAGGGTTCAGGGGTCCTTAGGGAGAGGGTGGATAAAAGCTGCTGCCAGAGCCACCCTGGGTTTCAAATCAACCCAGCACCCTGTGCTCAGCACAGAACCCATGTGGACAGGAGGCAGCCAAAGCAAAATGGTCAGCAGCTGACAGATTAGCTGGGACAGGCCTTGGAGCTGAAGTCTTTTACTTCTCCTATCATCGCTTTTCTTCTTTTTTTCCCACCTCTACCCTTTGCTGAGTGAGGATTAGATCCTTTGCCATGGCACCAGCCCATGGGATGAGGCCCAAGTCCTTGGGACCACCTCTTTTCTCTGCTCCACCACAAAATAAGGTAGATGGGAGATGATTACCCAGAGACAGCTACAGATGTGCCCACCAAGCTCCCAAAGCCCTCCTCACCTGATAGTGAAGGTCACAGGCTCAGGGGATTCAGACACATCAAAGCAGAATTCTTCCTCAAACTGCCCCAGGATGGTGGGACAGAAGGAGACACTGATGGCCTGGAGAGTGGAGGGTGCCACGATGCCCTCCTGGGGCTGGAAGGTGAAGCAGGAGCCCATGGCTGTGCTTGGAGGGATGAGTTTGAAGGGAGCCTCAATAGGCCCATTGTTGAACAGGACCGCCTGCAGCAGCAGCAGAAAAGCAAAGTGGAAATACATGAGGAATCTTCCTTTCTTACAGAAGTCTGAGTCACTTTCAAATTAAACTATTAACAGCTGTAAGAGACAGAAGATGCCCTGTGCTGCTGCATGGCAGAAGCAAAAAAATACAACTTTGAAATACAACTTTGCATAGCTTTGGGTTTTTCATGCAAAGCACTGACAGCTTCACATAACCAGAGTCACTCTGGGGTTTTCCCACTGGCAGAGACAGTCCACTTAGACCTACAGCACAGAGGGGCTGCTCAGCATCACCAAGTTCATTCACACTGGCCCTAAGAGCAGCACTGGGCATCCCAGCATTACCAGTGACATCACCACAGTGATTTCAAATGTGCCCAACCCCACCATGGGCAGGGCACATTCAGCTTCCATTGCAGCCCAACCTGTTTGCAGCAGGAGTGGGAGAAACCAGAAGCAAAGATGTAGAAAGTTCCTTTGCTTCCTTCCCAGAAACACTTTACCCTTTCTAGAGCCAGAGGTGCATCACGGCTGAAGTGTGCTGAGGGACTGGTCAGCAAGGGAAAGCACTGCCAAGTGCTGTGACCAGTGCTGAGGGTGGGTGGCTTTCCTCTGACTCCCACGAATATGCAGGAGGGACATGACTGAAAACTGTTTGCAATGGGCTTGAACTCAAATGCAGCCAGTTTGTTCCTGCTGCCTTTGGACAGCCTGAGCACAAAGGTGACTTGTGTCTGGGACTGGAACAAAAGCCTCTGAACATGCAGCTTTTTGACCCAGTGTTGGTTTCATGTGTCACGCGGTTTTGCAGGAAGCCTCCCAGCTGATCTCCAAAGAAGACTGCCCAAAAGAAGGGACTGGGGTTTCACAAACAACAGACACACCTTTCACACCTTACACAAAAGATCGAAATTCCAGAGAAATCCCACAAAATGGACTAGTATCACACAGGTTCTCAGCCAGCATTTACCTTCGGCTCAAGGGAGAAAACATCATCATGGAACAGGATGCCATCTTCTCTGATCTTTGCCACCTCACTTTGGAAGCTGTGGGTCAGAAGAGCAAGGTGTTCTCGGCAAGTGATGTCCACTCCGCGCTCCTTCAGAAAATCATACAACTTCTCCTTTTGCTGCCGAAATATCCTGGGATACTGCCTGCAGGCATAGGAAAGACAAACCACAAACCCAGCAGTTGTTTAATAAGCCACGTCTTTGCAGAGAGAAGTGGAAGTGCAGGAGCAGCTCTGCAGCAAAGGGCTGACCCTGAGCCCAAATGGATCAGAGAGTCAGTTGTTCACTCCACATTTGCAAGCTCAGGAGAGGTTTCCAAAGCCAGCAGCCCTCAAGAGAACCTTCTGGCTCAAAGCCTCTGCCACAGCTGAGGCAGAATCCACCAGCCACCTCAGGCAGCTTTTCCTGACACACAACTGTTTGGGGAGCCAGGTAGAGATGGGATGGTTTGCTTACCCTAAGCCATTCAACAGCACCGGTATCTCCTGAAGCCATATGTTAGTTTTACCCTTGGGCAAGGTATGTCACTGAAATGGATCTTTCAAACCTACCTCAGCTCCAGCTGATGCTCCTCTTCCTCAGTATCAACAGCCTTCCACTGGAAGCGGGCTGTGATATTGCTCTGGTTGTGGATGCGCACGGTTGTGCGGTTTGACATGCCGATGTACGTCTTCTCAAGGCTCACAGTATTCCTGTCCAGCCTGATGGGGACATCCACAGCTCTTCCATGAAGGCTTGTGTGGGTCTCTTCACCTGGAACAAGCAAAGGGGAGTCTTTGCTCAGCTCACTGGCTGATGGAAGCACAAGGAGCAGAGCAAACCACAGGCAGCAGAAGAAAGTGGCACAGCTTTTAGCTGAATGAGCAGTTCCATGGATCAGTACATGTATCACAAGCTGAGAGCTGCATGTGCCCAGCATGAGGATCTCCTGGACAACCTGCCAGCATTTCACCCTCTAGAACAGACCCCTAGCAAAGGCTCCCTCATTTCCAGAGCTTTCAAACCTTCATTATTCCCAGCCAGCTCCTGGGATTCATCTGGGCTCAGACTTCAAGCTCACCATTCCTGTTGCAGATGAGTTTTTCCCAGGCGAAATGCAAACAACAAATATCACACATGCTCTCTAGAAATGGCATTTACATTGAGCTCTACAAGGATCAAGATGACAAACTACATGACTACAAACTAGATGACTAGAAAATGAACACCATGAAAACTATCATCATCTCCCTCTTTAAACCCATGGCCTTTCTGCTTAGAAAGGGCTCTGCTCTTGTGGAAAAGTCCAGCTGGTCAGGGAAGTCCAGGATGGCTCGGGGACCAATGGCCCGAATTGGCACAATGAACTCTTCCCTTTCAGTGGTGCAGAGGAGCTTGTGGAAATAATCCTGTGGGGAAAAGAAACTGTCTCAGCACAGAGCATTCATCCCCATCTTAAACATGGGCAAAAAGTATCTCCCAGTTCCAGATCCTGTGCAACTCCACTGAAACCAGAACAGGCCCTCAAAACCCAGGCCAGATGCCCTGAATCCAGCCCTGCAGGTCCACTTTCCACTGAAGACACCAATCTCTTGGGACCTCCAGACTCACTTTGTTCTGCCCAGGAGTGAAGAGGATGCGGACAATTGCGTAGAGGCCCGGTGGCACCTTGCAGCACACGTCATTGGGGCCCACCAGCTGGAAATAAGGTGAGCTCTCCAACGTGACCTTCACGAAGTGAGGAACCTGCAGGACAGACATGGAATGATGGTTTTGCCACTTGTGGAGACAGGTGGACATGCCCTGGTGCCATCCTTAACCACCCTTCTCTGCTCTCCTCTCCCAGCGCAGCGTTAAACCTCCACGTCCCAGCACTTACCTTGTCCCTGTTCCTCAGAACCACCGGCACTTCATAGACCTCACCAGGGCTGTAGTTCTGAAACACCACCTCTGGTGGGCAAGGCTGAAATGAGCTCTGCTCTGGCTCAGCTGCCAAGAACTGCAAGGAGAGGCCAGACACAAGAGAGACAGGTTCAGCTGCTGGGAGGAAGATTCTGATCTGATCCCCAGTGAAGCACAGACTCTGGGTGAGCACGTCTCCCCAGCCCACGCTGGGCAAACAGTGGCTCTTCCACCTCTGCCCTGGGCTGATCAAAAGCTCCTGGACCATGCTGAGCAGGCTCAAGCCATGCTGCTCTTTTGGCATTCTCCTCAATTATCACATCAAACAGCAAGGCCAGGGAAAGGCTACCTTGTGATGAGAGCTCTCATGCTTGTCTTGAGGCTGGACAATCTGAGGCAGACTCAGCTTCTTAGCTTTGGCCAGCCTCTGCTTGGTGCTGAGAGATACTACATAGGAATGTGTCCATGTTTTTGTTCTTCTGTTAATTAGTATTTGTTTTCTCTGTCTGGCCTGACAGAG